>NC_062222.1:76244126-78644126 GCF_902686445.1 Sciurus carolinensis
CCTGACAGCAGCAGCCATATTTTCAAATTCAGAGGCGCGTGTGGAACTCTACCATGGGCCCAGCAAATGTCAGGAGAGAACTGTGAGTAATACATTTGAGTTTGCCCAGATGCCTCAGAACTGAATGAAACAAGATGAGCTGAGATTGGTACCAGAGACAAAGTCAGCTCAGAATGTTCTATTTTTTTTTCCCTCTCCAAACCTAACATGACACAAATTCAAAGCCAGGAAGTAGCAGTTCCAAACAAGTTGTGCTAGATGCTGCTTAGAAACAGCAAGGAGATGTGTGAAATGACTGTCATGTTGAAATGCTTACTGCTCCTTGTGAAGGGGAATGACTGCAACCTACCTTCCTTGCAACCCTGGGATGAAAGCATCAACAACCCCCGTGTTAGCAAGTAGAAGTTCATAACAGCAAAAGAAAAGGTTGAATATTTTGGCATAATTATAAAACACATGTACAGACTTGGAAGAGTTGAACTCATCCTGTGTGTGTTGTGGGGAGAGGCTGAGTCTGGGGTGGGAAGAGGAGTGGTTTTTGATTTGGTTTTTCCAGAATTTTGCTTGTCTGTTGTTTAGTACAATGATTAGAGACAACATCTTTAGACTTTTCCTTGATCTTAAAATTAACTACCTCCTGGTATTCTTAGCTTTATTCTCAGGATCACAGAAACAAAAAGGTTTTGATAAAATAGCACATCCAGTGATATTTAGACTTTCCTGGGTCCTAGGACTTTACCTAAAACTATTTAAGGTAATCACCTCTGGAAGATTGAGGAGATCAAGAAGTGTTTTCGGTCTCATTTCTAATTGGTCACACTGTTTTAAAATTCTTAGAATAAGCATTGTCTTTGTAAAGACAGGGGGTTGAAGGAGGTTTTATCTAAAGAAACAGGATCTGCCTCTTCCTTTGTGAAAATTTGACTGGGATATACAAGATGGTCCCAAAGCATAGACAGCGAGCCAATGAATTTGGGGGGAACTAGCAACATTTTTAGGCTATTTACAAGAATTTCTTATGGACTTGTAAAAACAATCACATCCTTGGTATTTGACTACAGTTCCTGGTTTATGGTTGGTTCTCAATGATCGGCACTTAGAGAGTAATCACCATTGTGTTGTGGGATATGAAACTCTGGCTCCTAGTTTCAGGCTATGCGTGATGAGGATTTCGGGGTCTACTCTAACTCATGCTAAGGTCTAATTCATCTATCTTCCTTCTCCAGACAGTTCTTTTCTACTCCTTCAGGACTTGCTAGCTAATCTTTCCTTTACTCCTAGTCTGATTACAGGAAGAGTCTTCATTCAAAAGCACAGTTTCTAATGTTGACCAGTAATTCTTTAGTTTTGCTTTATCAGCAAGAATATAATGTCCTTAAATATAGACTCAATCTTAAGAATGTTTATGTAATTTCAGAAATACACAAATACTAGAACACTACTTAATGTGTCATAGGCAAGCAAGATTATCCATTGAGTGATAGATCTTGCTCCTTTCAGGAACATATTACATCTTTTTGAAACTTATTCCAACTTGGAAACATGCCTTATAACATCTGCTTCCTTTATTATCTCTCTTCTTGAAAGGATTTAGAACAAGTTTTATAATGAACATTTTTCACTTTACTAGTACATATGTAAATCTATTATAGATCCAAATGAAGAAGAGTGGCTTATATTCTAGTCTTTCTACTACTTTACGTGACTTCAATATGGACAAAATGTACTGACCTTGCTCATATGTGTCCTCCATCAACTGGTACGTTGGATTGTGTGTGAAAATGACATTCAAAACCCCTATTTTTCATCTTGATTCTAACTCAAATTTTGCATGACCCTAATTCCAAAACATCACATGCCCATATTGAGTTTCATATTTTTAAAGTGGCTGGATTGTGCTTTCTTAGCTTTCGTGAGCAATGATCAAAGTCTATTTAGGTACTGTCTGTCAGGTGCAATAATCACTTGTGAAGATAGTATTGTATCAATGCCAGAACTCATTGTTATTGTGTATCTAAGACATTACCGCAAGAAATGTAATTCCCTGGCCTCAGACGTCAGTTAAACGATATAGCATACGCTTTGCTTGGAGCAGTGATGGCTCTGGTAAAACTGCCACCTGGCTAACAAGCCCAATGAGAAATGTACAGGGGGCTCCGATGTCATTTATAACAATGCCTATACATCGGATAACAAGAGCGGTATTGGCTCCCACCTCTGTTGGCTGTCTTAACTGCTGGAAAGACTGATCTGCCTCTCTGAGCTGCTGTTGGCCATTGCCACCTGCTGGCTCTGGCACACTGCTCCCCTGGCTCCCCTCCTGGTGTTGTCCTGGCAGCCTTCCTTGCTGCCAAGTTTGAGCCAGAGAGCGCAAGGGTGTTTGGAGCTTTTTGCATTGCTGAGGCTGCATTGTGCAAACTGGCTGACAACAGGAGTCTTGGTGCTCTCCAGGGTCAGTGTGCTGACTGCTATGGTGATCAGCTGGCTGGCAGCAGCAATGACTGGAAATTGCCCCAGAGAACGTCACATATTGGCAAGGAAAGGATACCCAGGGAGTGAACCTTCATAAGAGAAAATAAACAATACTTTATGAGGTAGCTGCTAGCATTTTCTATTCTAAATTCATTTTAGACGTTCAGAACTTTTCACAGTGAGAGTTGCATTTAAACATTTATATTTTAATTTTGCAACATTTCATTCCATTGGTGTTACTTTTAAGTTCTTCCTTGGAACTTAGTCCCATTTAGCTTGTGAGGGGTCAATGCCTACCTGAAGCCACAATGGCTTCTGGGTACAGACCTTTAGTCAAGTATCAGACTACTCATCTGCCTAGAGTCTTAGGCAGGGACACATTCCTTTCAGTAGGAAGGAATGGGTGAGGTTGAATTAGTTCAGCAGTGCCTACTTTGAAACATTTTAACAGGCCCTGGGGTATAGGCACTATTTCCTGCTGTCAGCTTGTTAGCCCCAGGAGGATTGGAGTCGAGCAATAGTAGTCCCCAGGATGAATAGTGATAGAGGAGGTGATTGGGATGTGGGCTCTGGACTGGTTCATTTGCATACAAAATGCACCCTTACTGGTAAATTATTTGCTATCACTATTAACTAGACCAGAGAAGGACAATCCCTCTTGGAACCCAGAAATCAAATCATTAAGAATAAAAAGTGAAAAGACCTACTTAACACATAGCCAGTCTATACAATAGCATGCAACACTGAATTTATGACAACAGGGTTGTAGTTTATTTGGTCTTTTTATTTATTGTCTTCAATGAAAAAATTTCAAATATAACACTCCTTCAAGTTTTCTAGTAATCACTTTGCAAGGAAAAGTAAATGACCTATGACATTCAGTACTGCCTGGCAGTGCGCAGAGATCAGGGAAAAAAGAAACAGGAGCAAAAAGAAAGAAACCTGAGCAGAAACCTAACTGTGTTGGGCAGAAAATCTGTGGATCATGAGGGCAGGTTCATTTGATAGGCTACAAATCTGATGACAGAGAGACAAATTAGAAAACACCAAATCCTACTTTTGCCTGATAGGGTGGCAAAGTTTATGGAGCAGTTCTTTTTGTTTGTTTTTATTTTGATTTTTGATTATTTAGCGTATAAGCAATCAGCAGTCCTGACGACTTTGAAGGGAGATTCATCTGGGATTAGATCTTGGTGCTGGTATTTGGGAGCTCCATGGTGCTCAGTTGACCTCAACAGGTCTGTTTCTTTATCATTAATATGGAGATAACATGGGAAGAGCACAATAGTACCTTGAGTAATGTTCAAAAATTCAGTCTTGAAAAAGTCAAATCCCATTAGACAGAGCCAGCATAAGAAAATGTGATCAATCTGGCTTATGATTCTCCCTCTTGGTTCACACTCTTATTAATAAATATGATATTTTCATTTTCCATTTTTATTCCCTTAAACTTAATGTTACAGCATTGCTAGTCTTTCTCCCAGAATTGCTTCTGAAAAAGCAAGTAATCTGAGCATGCACTAGCATCAGAAAAGAATGTAAGAAGATGAAAAGTCAAGAGATGTGACAGGAGAAGATGAACATGTGAAGAAATTCCTACTGTCAGGTGTTCTGATTTCCCATGCACTTACATGTAACAGTTCAGATATATTTATGGCTTCTTTATTTTTTTAGAAACTATGTAGGTTCAGAGAGGAGAATTAGAAAAATGTTGAATAGGAAAAGAAAGAAAAAAATGCATTTACCCACAGTTTTCCCTTCTAAATTCATCATTCCATTTTTCATGGTTTCTAATTGTCTTTCTTTTTTTTTTTTTTCCAAATCAGTCTTAAAGACATATTTTATATGAACATATACATATAATTTTCATCTCTGTATTTACTTTGTATCATATTTACATACAGAGTTATTGCATATCCTATCATTTTTGGTGTCTAAGCAATATTTCCTTTAATACTTTTCAGGCTATTATAAGAATTCTTGATATACCTAAGAAATGGGACTATGGAACAAAGGTCGCCAACAGACGGTTCATGCACTAGAGGTGACCAGAAACTACATTTGTGAGGAAGGACCAATTAAACAAACAAACAAACACCACCACTCCCCCAAAATCCCAATCTTTAAAAAAAAGCAAAGAAATTTATTCAAAATACGGATTTGTGTTTTTCTTTACAATTTGAACATAGCAATGATAAACCTGTTTTTTGCCATGTAAGAACCTGCAGAAATATATTAGAGTTCTCTTTGGACTTGGTACAACTTCAGTTTGTTATACTCTCCTGTTCCCTATTGCTCCCACTCATTTATTTTAATTGCATTTGAGAATTAAAAATACTTAGAAAGGTTTCTGAGTGAGGTACAGGATTGAACTAGATGCCAGTAAGGCCACATCTAACTATAAGAATCTAAGCCTTCATTTTAGCCATGAGGTTCCAGGGACAACAGAATGGTAGCAGAAACGAAGTGAAACTAGATAATTTATTGAATCTAACCAAGAAGGAAATTAGAGGATACTCCAAAATTTGTGTCTGGTTAAACATAAGACTACAAAAGTCATTGACTGATGGGAGAAGATGTTAAATTTGACTTTTTATCTATGGAGATTTTTCTCCATAATCCCTTTTGTCTGGAAGAAATTAAAAGTTGTTACTCTATTTGTTGCTTCCCAAGTTGAGTATGGTTCCGAAAAATGGCCAGCAATGTCTTTGATTTCTCTTTCTGATGTTGGTTTCTCTTTTTGATGTTTCAGGAAGAACTGACCCAGAATTGACAAAGTCCAGTCATCAGGTCAGCAAGGGTAACAGGCCCACTTCATTCCTCAGTGATCTGATTACACCTTGGGTATTCAGCTGAGGCACCCTTTCCAAGAGAGAGAAGACTTGAGACTTTCTCAGGGGGAATTATTCAAAGAATCAGATCTTTGTCCTGGTCAACATGCTGTCTGCTTTCAAAACTTTGAGGGTGTGTTTGTATAAAAAGAAATTGCTTTTCTACAAATGACCCCAAAAGTGAAAAATTAGAAATAATTAAGTAAAAGCTGCATTTTGGACAATTTAAGAATCCTTCAGAGAATTGAAAGTAAACAAAATTTTATAAAAAGAAATATATTGCAACTGTATATTCATATCAGTATTTGCAATTATAGCAATGAAAGCTATCTGATTTGTTTTAAAAAAGAATACTTATAGTGAAGAATCTTCTTCAAAAACTAGAAAAGTCTTGCTGGGCAAGGTGGCAGATGCAGCAGCTTGGAGTGCTGAGGCAGGAGGATCTAAAGTTCCAAGCCAACCTCAGCAACTTAGCAAGGACCTGTCTCAAAATAAAAAGGACTGGGATATGACTCAGTGGTTAAGTGTGCCTGGGTTCAATCCCTGGTACCAAATAAATAAATAAATAAATAAAACAAAAACAAAAACAAAAAAAGAAAGAAAAATCTCTCTGGAAAATGTCAAGTTCCCTTTCACCAGAGGTACATAAGTGCATAGTCATTATGCTAGGAATGACTTGAGGAGCTAGAGAAGAGATACAAAACTCTACTAAATGACCTCTAAGATCTTATCCACTCCTGTGAGTTAACAATTCTGTAAACCAGAGTATCATGCAAATAACTCCATAGACTCTTAAAATTGATCACTACAAGTATGGAATTCTGAAACATAACTTGCACTTCTGGTAGAGCTAAGAACCCTAGAGGAATCTTCTTCTATCTCCTACTCAGCTCTCCACTGGTTGCCAAACTGCAGGGGAGTAAAAGACTGTGTTATCTTGATAGATGAGCTGGAGAATCCCTCACAGCTGTGTTGTGGAAATGTTCTCCATTTCCCTCATGATAACATTGAGTCATAAAAGGAAGAAATGAACATTTATTTGCCAACTCCACCTGCCTGTTGGACCCACCATATCTATATTAGCATCAAGGGAACTTGCCTATAATGCTAAAATTTTTATCAGTAGGAGAGAAGCAACTGTTCTTTCCCTTAAATTGTGGTTAAAGTCAGTTTCTTTTTTCATCAGATACTAAATGAAAGAGCTGAGCCTTGGCTGACTCATTTGTGAACATTAACATTTGGTAAAATTTTTGGAACTGAAAGTCTCAAAACTTTTGAGCTTCACATTTTTAAACTCAGAACTAGGGGGAGGATTACTTTTGTTCTGAATCCAGTCTGAATATATAAAAGTCTTTTAACTATAAAAGAGAAAGGAAAAAAAATAACAATTTTCTGGTGTTTTCTAGATAAAATCGAGATCAAATAAAAGAGGGAAAATGAGGTGAATGAAATTCAAAAGGATATTTTCTTCAAATCCAACATTCTGGAATTTATCCTTTTCTGCTCTTAATTTTTTTTTATTAATTCACAATTTTTGAAATCTCTGTAATAGTATCACTTCCATTATCAAAGAATTAATTTTAGAGTTGGGTAGGAAGTTTACAATCTATCTAGACTAATGAATTAATTGAAGTGTCTATTTTCTTTTTATTTATATTTGCAAGTAGCTCATCTGCTTTCCTTATGCTTTTAGGTCCAGATATTTGGTGGACAAATTCCCCTTTAAAATGGAACCCACCATGCCAACTTTGATTCATAACCTTGACATGTAAGGATGACCTAGTAGGACAATGTGTGTGGTGTTCTGTTTTTAAGAATAATGCAAGTATCAAAAAAAATAATGAACAATAAAACCAAAACAGGTTCTCTGGGTCACAATAACAAATCAGATCTGGCATCTGTACCCACCATATTCACCATTTGATTGATAACTGTGATTTGCTGACTCTCTCAATTACTCTAGTTTCATTACATTATGAGAAATATGCCAACTACTCCTTTGGTTTTTATTATCTTTCTAGCCTTGCATGTACATGAAATACACCAAAACTGGCATTTCAGGAGAAGATAGTTAAATAAACTATAATCAAAAGAAAAAAATCAGTTTCTTTAGTATGATCCCTGCCATATATCATTCAGGGCACTGCAAACCATCAGACAACTTCTTCAAAGTTTTCCTATGTGTATTTGGTTTTTCTTTTCTTCTGTCAATAAAATCCCTTTTCTGATATCAGATGAACAGGACCATTTTCATTTCACAGTAACAACCTCCTTCTTTTGCACCTACCTGGTCACTGATCCATGAATGATGTAGTTTTGAAATGACCTTAAACTAAAGGAACAGCTTTGAACCTTATGACTACTAGTTTTTGAAGTCCAGGACATTATGCATATATAGCATTTCAACTCAGCAAAAATTACAATTCAGGGTTTTTTTTTTTTCTTTCTGGACAGTAAATATAGAATATATGGATTCTTTCTCTGTAGTGTCCTTAAGATTGTGGACTCCCAGGCCTTGAATTACTTGCTTGGGAAAAGTCCAAGCCTTTTACAAATTCAAATAATACTTCCTGGCTCTGGTCACTAAATACTAAGGGAAATTTTAAGATTGAAATGAACTCTACTTGTTCGTTGCTTTGTTAAGATTCTGTTTGAATCCATTTTCACAACTCCAGTTTCTGGCCTTTCTTACATTTCCATATTCTATAGTCACCATTACCATGGTGGAGGATTTGTTTCCAAGTATAATCCAGAAGTGTATTAGAAAATTGGGAGTCTAAACAATACTGTAGATAATAACATATTGCATTTGATTTTGAAACACCAGGAAAAGCAAAGATGATCCTATTTAAATTGTTTCCAGTCTAGCTATTTGTATTTTGATGATACAATTCATCATTAACACCTAAAAGTAGTCTCTAATCACTCAGTTGGATTCTGATGTATTGCCACATGCCCCAGTAGGATTTTTTTTTTTTTTTTTTTACCATTAACCAGGAGTTGGGATGGGATTTGAAAGGGGTTCTTTCTCCTCATAGCGGCAGCATTCCATCCTGTAACCTTGAGGGTGAGCCTCTTTTCACTTAGATCCAACTACTTTTAGCAAATCCAATGATTTCTCACCTTATCCATTCTTTGTTACCTCCCTATACTATTTGTATTGAGTCTGTTTTCTGGACTATATCACAAGCTGCTTCAGAGTTTGGATACTTTCTAATGCACCCTTTCACAAAGGACTTTGACATGCAAGTGTATATTAAGTTTTTTGATATGCAAATAAATAGAACTGAAAAATCACTGTATCATAGGATTCCTCGGCTAGGTTAATATAAAACCAATATTAAATTTTGCTTGGTTAAAATTTGCCTTATTTTTCACATTAAAATTTCATTATTTTCTTAAAATCACAAACCCTTAAGTACATTTTCTATAATCTGAGGAGATCAAAATACATTTGTGTAGAAATATACCTCTGTTAGCTTCTCATCACTGTGACAAATACATGAGAAAAACAAATTGGGCAAGAAGAATTATTTTGACTTAATTTCAAAGGTTTCAGTCCATGGTCAGCCAGCTCCATTGCTTTGGGCCTGAGGTGAAGCAGAACATCATGGCAGAAGGGTGTCATGGAGGGCAGCTGCTCAGCCCTTGGCAGACAGGAAGCAGAGAGAAAAATGGGACAGAGACAAGATAAAACTTTCCAGGAAATGCCTGTAATGACCCACTTCCTCCAACTAGGTTCTACCTCTTAGTAGTCCGTTCAACTGTCAATAGATTAATTCACTAATAAGGTCTGAGCCCTCATGATCTAATTACTTCACAAAAGCCGGACTCTGCTACATCAGGGACCAAGCCTTTACTACATAAGTCTATGGAGAACTCTTCATATCCAAACCATAACAAGGTCTATTTAGAAAACATTCTTAGAAAAGTAAAAGTATACATTAAACTCCTTCCTTGTTTTCTACACATTTGTGTTCTTTCGAAGGCCATTCCTAAGTAGCAGTGTTAAGAAGCTATAGGTTACAGATGAACAGACCTCTGAAGGCAGAATTTGTCAGGGAATGATATCTCTATTCAGCAACACCAACAACCGTCTTTGGATTTGTTCCAGACTTACAGATACAATCCCTCCTGAATGTGTTTAATAACTTCAAAAACCATACCTGAAAGAAACCATTTTAAAGAAAGAATACCGGAATGAAAAGGCAACTGTTTAGGTAAAGCAGATATATTTAATGATTTATGTCATATTTCCATTAAAATTTCACATTCACTACTGTGCTTGTGCACAAGTTTCATGATGTTCAAATGACCCATCCCTGAATTACTTCTGTGTTGGGGCATGCTACAGTATGCTTCATTATCCTTGTGTTCCTAGTAAACCACAATGATATGTAAGGTTTATTCCTATGGGCCCTATCAGTTTTTTTATATGTTTGGGCACAAATAACACAATATCCATGTTGTGTGCATTTCTTTTTATAATAACTGTAGCAATACCTCTTTGTCCAGGAACTTAAGCTGAGGAATAAGACTCTCCAGAAAGTTGACTAGTAGGTCTTAATACCTGTGGTGAGAAGAGGCATAAGGTGTAAAGTTTGATCACCTTGATAGGATAATTTTAAACTAAGAAGATATTTATCCCATTTTTTATTCAGTTATTAAAAAGTGGGAAATTGGCTAAGCTCTTCCCTGAAAATCCAATGATGAACACCGACTCCAGGAATAGCTTCTGTGCTCATGGAGTTTAGACTCTCGTAATCTTTAACCCGAAACAGCATTCTAATCACCCAAATCCACACTCTGTTGTACTAGGTCAGGAACTGGCAAATGCATGAGGCCTGAGGGCCAATCCTGCTTTTATAAAGTATCTTTGGAACACAGCTATGCCCACTTATTTGTGTATTGTCTATGGGAAGTTTTGTCATACAAAAGTAGTAGTTGTGATAGAGATAATAAGAATTTTGCAAAGCCTGAAGTATTTGTTTTCTGACCTTTTACAGAAAAAAAAAATTGCCAACCCCTGTACTAGATGAAATGATAACTTATAGACAGCTACTTTCCTGTCTAAAACTGTTTATGTCCTATAACTCAGTGAACCTTTACCCTACTTTGTTATATCAGTGAGAAAACTAAGGCCCACAAGGGTTAAGTATCCTGGCAAAAATCACACAGTCACCAAAAGACAGAATTGAGATTATGTCAGTTTTCTGACCTAGGGTGGCAGTCCAGGGCCCTTGTTCACTTGACAGTGTTCTTTGTGCTAGACCAGGCCCTGGGATACCACAGAGATTAAGACAGGCATATCCCCTGCCTCTGTGGGGCTTAACATCAAAAAAGAGCACAGTAGCTCTAAGTATTTCTAGAATTTAAGACCCATGAGCTTCTTTGACACATAGAATTAGAAAGTTGTTTCTATCCTATAAAGTAGGAAAGAGAGACTATTAAGGTGAGTCCTTTCCATTTGCTAAATGTGGTCTATCGAAGCTAGTAAGAGAACACTATTTTCCTATTTTATCCCCCAGGATTCTGTTGGTGATAAAATAATGCTGAACTCAAAGGGCTGTTTGAGGACTAAGGAAAATACATCGTACAGGTCTCTGTATCCTCAGCATGCAGCAGCACATGGTATGCAGTAGGTACTCCACAGATTTTTGTTGAATATTACGGATGTCCCACAAATCTTTGAGAGAATTTTGCCTTGCCAAAATACTTACTTTGCTCTAAATGTCTTGGTCTAAAAATATTTCTTAGCATTGGATTCATAAAGTATTGCCTTTTTCTGTTGTCACAGAAACTCACTAATCAATTATCTCTTTTGTAAGCAGTCTTAGGCTTTGGAATTTTTTTCCCCCCTCAGACCTAAACTCTAGAATTTGAATTCCTGACAGGAAAAAGAGATCATGAAAAATACTCCTTTAAAATATGTTAATTTTAGCGGGTCTGGTGATGCACACCTGTAATCCCAGTTACTTTGAATCTTGTAATCCTTCTTGTATCCCTGGTGCATGATGAGGCAAGAGAATCACAAATTCAAGACCAGTCTCAGGAAATTAGCAAGGCCCTAAGCAACTTGGTGAGACTCTGTTTCAAAATAAAAAGTAAAATAAATATGTTAATTTTAGTCAACAAACCAGTGACATGCCAAGACATTTGAACCCAAGAGAAAAGGAAAATCATTATACTGATCCCATCTTTGTAGTAATACTTTACTGACAATATTACTCTCAGATAAGTAATATTGATACTTAACATTTTAATACTTTATTCATCATGGATTTTTCACACTGAGATTTTATTTGCATTGATCACTGTGTTTTTTTGGCACTCCCTAAATTTTTCTTTTAAAAGCCAGTGTCTCACTCATCTCCCCGTAGTGCACAAACCCAAATATTTTCAACATATTTTTTTCACTGAAACAATGATGTAAAATAAATTTTCAAAGAAAAATTCCCTCTGATATTCTTTTCCTTCTTGACTGTGTTTCTAGCTTTTCAATATTACAAAAATCTGAAGTAATAGTTGGTTCTTATGTTCTTGTAGTTGGTAGCTGAAGGTCAGAGGAGGCCACAGTAACCTGCCTGGTAGGAGACCATCACTGGCTGATGTTTCAGAGTGGGTGAAAGCCATCTAGGAAAGTTTGGTATATTCTGAGGGTTGGTTCTCTTTCTATTCCTTTTCCATTATGGGGTGTATGCAAACTACAATCTTGGTACATGCCTCTCTCCTGAAATTCTTTCTAGTGGTTTGTCACAAGTTTTCTACACCAAGGAATTCAGAGGGTGTTAGGAAAAAGCAAGTTTTTCTGACTAAAATCTAAACTCACACCCTCTAGTCAATGTCTTAGTATCAGAAGCTAACATTTTTATGTCCCTTGTTCACTTCCTATCCATACCTATTCTGAACTAGTCCTAAACATTATGGAAGGAAGGAATGTTCTTCATTAACCATAAGAATAGTGAAAAAAGAATCTTAGATTTTACAGACTTATTCTAACAGTCAACTTTAAAGTCCTTTCTGATGTCCCCAGACCTTACCCTGTAAGTTTGATGTCCTTGCAAATAGAGAATTTAACATGAAGGAAGCATTTTAACTTAAAATGAAATAGCAACAAAACTGAATATTTTTAAAACAAAACTATAACTTGAAAGTCTTAAATTTTATTGTCATTTTGCATATCGATATGAAAAATGCATATGTCTGTTTTATAATTGCAACCTGATTTTACAGAGCATATATATTCTGGTTTTCCATTCCACATTATATCAAATTCCAATCATCTCTAGTGAAACAGTAATCATTCTGTTATGTGCTGTAGTTTACCAAGCCAGGTTCTATTTTAACCATTTATATTTTTTTGTTCCAGTAGAAGACACTCATAAAAAGTTCTTCATAATTATAGAATGTTTCTGGTTGTATATTTTTTCTTCATATAAGTAAGAGTGTGGTTACCAGATCAAAGTTATGCCTATATTTATGGTTGTAGTTATCTATTCAAACATTTTTTCATAGTTATTTAAAAAAAAGAAAAATTATACCTCTAAAGATGATGATATTGTTTTTAAAGAATTTGTACATTTTGGTCTTATCTTGAAAAATGCCAAAAAAATTCTAATACAGTCTATAGACAAAACAACTATATTATAAAAGCAAAGTAAGTGATTTGGTTGTGTTTATGTATTACCAAATAGATCATTTTTTAAAAATGTCAGCAAATGAATTATTCTATTTATATAACATAAATAGATAAAGAAGTAGACAAATATTTTCTCTGATAGGTATTTTTAAAATGTTTTCATCTGGCTATTACTAAGCTATGTAAATATACCTTTCTTTATATATTACTCAAATATACCCAGTATGAGTACAATTACAAAATAAGGACAAGTAGTAAATAATGCTCACATGATTTAAAGCAAAATACAATGGGAATAAAATTTATTTCTGTGAAAAGATACTGAGGCACAATAAAATTTTTAAGAGTTTATTTGAGCAAAGAGTGATTCCGGAATCAGTTTGCACCAAGCCAAAGGTGGTTTCCAACTCCACTGAGGAAACACAAGAGGACAGCTATTTCAGTAAAACAAAGAAAACATTTGATTGACCTAACTGGCTTTGTCTGCTCTGGGTTCCTGAGCTCTGGTCTGCATTTTAATTCACTTTAACATCCCAAACACTGAGATCATCATAAAAATGATGATTCCTAGTTTATTACTTCAGGAATACTAAGGCTGTAAAGTAGAATCCAAAATGTATGGGATACTATTTTCTAACAATACTAAAATTATTCTGGAATTCATTTCCCTTTTTATTGCATTTAATTAAGCCATGATTCTTTAAAATATATGAATTGAGTTTAACCACTGAAACAGTTTTCCAGGTTTTCCTGTGTTCTAGTTATAGACACACATGACAGTCTTATAATTATTATCTGGACTATGCATTATTTACTTAAAGTAACTGTGAATTTCTTGTTCCAACACAGACGGAAGTAATAAGTTCTAGTTTTATATAGAACACGAGGGTATTATATTTCACAATAACCTATTGCATATTTTGTAAATAGGTAGAAAAGAAGAGCTTAAAGAGTCTAAACATAAAGTAATGCTAAGGAAAGTAATGCTAATGGAAATGTTAATTATCCTTGTTTGATCAGTACACATTTATAGATATATTGAAATATCACACTGTACCCCATGACTCTGGGAAACATCCACGAAAATGTTCAGATTTCATCTGGCAGCATTTTGGACTCATCTATAAAATGCAATCTTAGCATGAAGGCCAACACTAATTGGAAACATAAAAGCTAAATAATTACCTGTTTAATTAAATCCCCATATCATTTTCTTCATTAGTGTATGCTTTTTTAAGAAAATTGACTTTTGGACTTTTTGTCCCAAATTCCAGTTTTTATGATATATATTGCAGCTCTTGAATTAAGTTGATAAAATAAGTCACTCCCCATGTAACTCAGGCTGGTTGTGGTAGTCCTTAAATTGAGAAGATTATATTTTCATAGTCACAGTATACTTTGCTTTAAAATTGTCAAAATAATTTGCAAATTATATGAGAGCAGGAGAAATTAGGAATAAAATAATAGGTACTACCAACCTTTAAAAGAAAATAAAGCAGGATATTTAATAAAATTTTAAGTAACAGATATATTATTAAATGAGTGACTTAGAAATAGGTTTACTTCTTTCAGAGTGTTTTCCTCCTTTTCTTTTAAAGTTTTCCTATTTACACAAAATATTAAATTCAAAATATGTAAATTTCAAATATTTCAATTTGAAAAAGTACCATTTGACAAGATTTTCAGGAATATGGGCTTGTAGTTTGTATCAGTCTGTGTCTGGGCAGAAAATATTGATTGCTATTTCAAATGGGGAAATATAATAAGGACTTGGATACAAAAGCATTGGAATTGCTGAAGGAGTATACATGAGGAGGTAACCCAGATATCAGTAAGTCTACCTAACTGCCATTGTCCCTGGGGTGAAAGAAGGAAAATCATACAGATCTCACAATCACTGTAGCTGAGGCTGTTACAACTGCTGGCATCCAAATCAGTTGGAGAAAATCAGAAGTTCCCCTTATAACTAATATTGTGAAATTCCCAAACTGTAGTTGTAACTCCTAGAGCCAGAACTCAAGAGTACTGTGCTAAAGAGACACTCAGTGCATCCACTACCTCCATCACTTCTCAGTAGGAAACTGAGTAGAAACTTGTAGTCTTCACCTCTGCTGATATTTTTGCCATGGCCAGAGGTACAGCCTAAGAAGGTAAGGCAAAAGAAAAATGCCTGCTTTCCATTCATTTTATAAGTTTCCACCACTTTCCATTGTCAGAACATAACAGGAAGTCCACCAATGGGGTGGAGTAGGCTGGGAAATGTAGTTTCCAGGCTTCCAGTCTCCATGGCACAGAACAGAGCTCTGAATGATGGGAGTGGAGCAAAGAAAAAGACAACCAAATAATGGAACAACCCTATATAGTGTGTAACTGGTAAATATTTTATTGCCTCTTCAAACACCTGAAAGACACAAAGATTAAAATAATAATTGTATGCATAATACTATATTATTAACAAACAATAATCTAATCCTCTCTCTGTGAACACAATTTAACAGGGATACTTGACTGTATTTATACCCATGAATAAAATGTGTTTAGAAAGTAGGATAAAATACTTATGACCTCAGAGAAACAAGATGATTTCCCAATCATCTGAGACCACAGATCCCATCTGTGTTGGCTGTAGCAGAACTTTCTCCTTCCAGGGGAACTACTGCAGTGGTAGGCTCTGTTCTGACCTGTTATAATGACTTCTGATGCTAACTGCCTGGAGTTAAGCCAAATTTCAACATGGCTGCTCTTACTTCAATCACCAGTCACACAGGGAGTCACTTCTGACCAACTGACTACAAATTTGGTGGCTCCTACTACACCTTCAATCCCTAAAATTGTCTAGAACAAGTCACAGAACTCAGAAAAGCTCTGGACTTAAAACTTATTTTTTTTAAAATCAGGATCAGCCAAAAGAAGAGACTCACACAACCAGGTCTGAGATGGTTCCAAGCCTCCAGTGTCATCTCTCCTTAAGTCAGGATATATCCGCCTTCCATCAGGCATAGGAATTGTCAACAGGAAGTTCACTGAATCCTGAGAGTCCAGAGTTTTATTGGGGTTTCCTTCCAAGAGCATGACTAATTTGAGTCACTGGCCATATAACTGAACTCAGTGTTGAACTTGCCTCTTCCCACAGAGCAGATTGATATCAAGTGGCTCAAAGTCACATGCATGATTGGTCTTTCTGGTGTGGTCAGTCCTCATTCTGGGTCATCCCATTACCACAAACTATCTAGAGATAGATGTGTCACCTGGTTAGTAAACCAACAGGACCCATGGTAAATAAGAAAGACACTCCTATAACTACAAAAAGTCCAGAGTATTAGAGTCCACCTCTCAGAAACTGAAGACAAAGTCCAGCCAAATTCTTTATTATACAGAATCAGTGTTTTATCCAGTCCTTAATTAGAACCTTATTCTACGTCCATATGGGATCTGAAGTTTTTCCTGATGTTCCAAACCTGGTATAGAGGATCCAAATTGTCTCTTTTCTTGGGGTTACTGGGAAATGCCTCTGCACCTCTGAGATTGGCTGTTCCAAAATGGACATGCTCCATCTGCACCTAGGAACATAGCTGCCTTATCTGATTAAGCTCTGCCCAAAGCTTCCCAGGGTCTTGCCCTTGAGGATTGACCTAGAATGCTAGAACAATGACTGCTGCATGGATTTGGACTGGGCAACTTATTCCACTTTGGACAATGTGATTTGGAGCTCTGGTCACTTTCTGCTCTCATTGCCAGTGAGAGAACCCAAGAAGCATGTACAGGATAAAGAATTTGAATTCAGATAAGCTTGTCATTAATATAAGTTTGCCAGGTATTTTTGAGGGAAAGAATTAATAAACAATGATAGTAGTAGTAGTAGTAGTAGAAAGAACCTTTAAAAATACTTTAAAAAATACTTTAGAAATACTTTAGAAGGTAAAATACTTTTAAAAATACTTTAGAAGGTAAAGCTGCATCTGATTATTTTCTTTGGATATTCATTAACTCCTAAGAAAATTATTAAGTTTTACAAAGTGCATAAGGTGAATATTTATATAAGAAAAATATCTGATTGCTTCATTTGTTTTAGTAATGTTTTCAACTATATGATTGGGCAGATTATACAATTATCAAACTGGCTTGAAATTGCCTGCTATTAGTATGTTATTTTAGAAAATATAAGAATGCTGAAAATATACTTGAAAAGTATTACTTATCATAATGTTTAGTACATTAATGACAACTCAGATTATTTCAGTGAAACTTCAACATAGGGACCTATGATAAATTGAATTATTGATCAAAATTGCCTAGTTTTATTTTGAGTTCTTTATATATCTTGGAGATTAACGCTCTATCTGAGGTGGGACTGCAAATTGGTGCAATAAATATGGAAAGCAGTGTGGAGATTCCTCAGAAAACTTGGAATGGAAACACCATTTAACCTAGCTATCCCACTCCTCAGCTTATACACAAAGGACTTAAAATCAGTACACTACAGTGACACAGCCACATCAACGTTTATAGCAGTTCAATTCACAATAGCCAAATTATGGAACCAACCTAAAAGCCCTTCACCAGATGAATGGGTACAGAAAATGTGGTATATATACACACTGGAATATTACTCCACCTTAAAGAAGAATGAAATTATGGCATTTGCTGGTAAATGGATGAAGTTGGAGAATATCATGTTAAGTGAAGTAAGAATCTCCAAAAATCAAAGGCCAAATGTTTTCTCTGATATGTGGATGCTAATTCACAGTAAGGGGGTGGGCAGGCTAGGGAAAAATGGAGGTACTTTTGATTAGGTAGAGGTGAGTGAAAGGAGGAGTCAGGGTATGGGTATAGGAAGGATAGTAGAATGAATTGGACATTATTACTCTGTATAGATAAGTTTGCACAACAGTTGTGATTCTACAACATGTACAACCAGAAGAAAGAGAAGTTATACTCCTTTTATGTATGATGCATCAAAATGCATTGTATTGTCACATATAACTAATTAGAACACATTTTAAAAATTGCTTAGTTTTATTTTGTAATAAATACATGGTATACTTTGTTATGGCCTTAGAATAGACAAAGTGTATTTTCTCATTCCCCGAACGTGGAATTTTCTTTAGCTAAGAGGATGTTAGTGTATGTAATACAAATGGAGAACTGAGATGTACTTGTGTAATGGGGCATATTTTATGCATTTCTGCACTTACTGTGACAAGAGCTTCCCCTGGTAACTTCTGCTACTAGATCCTGGATTCCAGAATTAGAGGACATGGAACAGACCTGAGCCTAATCTACTGCAGAGAATAGAGCATGTTTTGGTCAGCTTTTTTGATACTTGGACTAAAGGACCCTACCAGAACAATTTTAGGAGGAAAAATTTATTTAGGGGCTTCTGGTTTCAGAGGTCTCAGTCCATGGACATTAGGCTCCATTCCTTGGGGCTTGAGGTGAGGTAGGACATCATGGTAGACGAGTGTGGCAAAAGAATCCAGCTCACGTGAAGATCAGGAGGGAGAGAGTTTCTACTTTCCAGGTACAAAATATATACCCCAAGTCACACCCCTAATGAACCACTTCCTCTAGCCACACCCCACCACTTCAGTTATCATTCAGTTAATCCCTATCAGGGGATTAATTCACTGATAGGGTTAAGTCTCCTATAACCCAATTGTTTTTCCTATGAACCTTCTTGCATTGTCTCACACATGAACTTTTGGAGGACACCTCACATCCAAACCATAACAGAGCAGAACCACAGCTAGAAGCCAAGACCAGCTGAGCCCAGCCCAGTCAGCCAAGTCCTAGATAACTTACAAACACACAAAAGAGAATAAACAATTATTATTTTAATTTACAGGTTTGTGGAGTGATTTGCCAAGTGCTATTATTGTGGCAATACTAAGGAATGTAGAAATAGGTAGTTAGTAGGAAGTTGCTGCTATAACAAAATATGTGACATTGGCTGTGGGATTAGGTGACAGAGAGCAATGAAACTTTTAGAAAAATCTGGAAAAATGTTACATGGCAGCAAAACATTTGGTAAAACTGACTTCCATGGGGTCTATAAGGAAAGGAAGGAACTATTGAACTGCCAGCATTGAAGGAGATTTTTGAGGCAGAAAGTTGAAAATGTGCTAACTGTTGTTAGGTACATTTAATAAGATCCTCCAAAATTGAGATGAGCTCAGAAAAGAACTTGAATGGTGAAGAGGAAGGAATGATTGTTGTTTTAAGCCACTGAGATTTAGGTACACATTATTGAGGCAGATATAGAATCTAAAATCTACATTAGTTTTAATCCAACATCCTTATTGTCTTTTGTTGTCCTTATTTAAGTATTGACCAATCTCTATGCTGGATGAGAATGTAGATTATTAAATTTTATATTCAGATGAAGCAATTTTAAATTATATTTGATGAAAAGACAGTTGATAAATTAAAATATCAATCTTTTTATAATATGAACTGCTTTATAGTACAAATATATTTTTAAATAGACTCTGGCATCCTAACTACAAAACATATTTTAAATATTGATGGGTTGACGAAAACTCTGAATAATTCAACAATTAAATTATGTTATACTTACCAGTTTTGCCTCTCAGTGAGAGAATAATAAATATTCTTATATTTATTTTCATTGCTGGTAAATGCATCACTGACCAAATTAAGATATCCCAGAGTTGAACTGAACCAATATGGCCATAGTGATTAATTTGGTTTAAATCACTATTGGAGTCCTAATTCTAGGAAGAGACCTCATAAATTCTAGCATGGTACAAGCCAACAAGGTTGCAGTGCCAGTGTTAATGTTTATGCCTGTGTCCTGGCTCAGTACATTATCCCCAAATGAAGACCAACCCAAAACAGTCCAAATAAGAGATGGGTTGCCAGAGTAGATTTCCAGCATTATAGCAACTTGTACATATTTATTCACTTCAATTGTATCAGGGAGAAAGACAGTCTATATCTATAAATGGCAAGTACCTAGCACACAGTGGTACTATAGAATTGCAATAAAATGAGAACTTGAACACAGTGATAGGCAATCAAGAAGTTCACTATTATACTGTGTTTACGTAGGGAAACTTTTTGCATGATATCAACATATTCTTCCCTCTTTTTTTCAGATACTCTAGCTCCCTCTCCTGAGAAAGATAAAAGAAAAACAAAAACAAAAACAAAATGAAACAAAAACAAAACAAAAGCACTTACTGTTATTAGGAATCCATATAATAAGTTCAAATTTCAATTGTGTCAAACATCCAGTTTAAAATAAACATTTTGAAATATTTTCTCATCTTACATATACAAACATATTCCAAAGGATCATGTAGTAAAAATGTTTTCTTGCCTCTCAGTGAACTTTCCACTTTGAGTCATGAGTCTTGCAAGCTGATACATGCATACCATACCACATGCCATAAATGTTTTTTTTTTCTTTTATAAATAGGAAAAATAATTTGTTTCCATTGCTTAACTTGTGTTTTAGTTTCCTATGCCAAACCAGACCTTTGGCTGTCCTTTGTTTAAAAATAAATGCCTAAACTAGTATTAAGAACTTTTAAAGTTTTTTTTCACAGTTTGTTATTTTTACTTCATTTCTGTTTTGGTTGTTGAAAAATGAGATATAAGAAAGCATATTATTTCTAAGGACTCACTTTAATTTACTAACCAAGCTAAAATATATACTGTTAATATGAAGTATGAAAAGTTAGGAGATATTTCTGTACTAAGGAGACCAAGGCCATAATAAGAATAAATGAACTGAACTCCCAGACTAGGATTTGATTCTGTAGTATTCTGTTTCTATGATAAAAATCCCTAGTTAATATAGTCCAGATCAATCAAAATATTAAAGCCAAGGTTATTTGCATCCATCAAATGCAATCACACCCACTGGCATCAGGGCTATGGAATTCTGGGCTTCACTTGCCCTGGGAGTTCAAAGACTGTAGCAATAAGCCATTAACATATTTCCCACAGACAAGGCAGTGGAATGATTGAATATTTAACCAGTGCCAAAACATCACAATGCACCTCCTCTACTTGAGAATTGAACCTGTCAGCTCCTAAATTGTTTGCATTTTCAAGCAGTTAGTACAGTTTACCATCTGAAAACCATCACATCTTCCCCATTCCTATAGCAAATTGCTTCATAAATGTTAAGTTAAAGGATAATGTTATACTTCCAAGTGTAATTGGCAGACAGAGATAATGTGTTCCATGTATATTTTATCACTGACCCAAGAGGGAATAGCAAAGAGGAGCAGGAACTGCTGCTTACATTTTGTCGTACAATAATGACCGTTTGTTTTAAAAAGTAGGTGAATCAAAAACCTTACACTCACGTATTTACTGGAAAAATCTGATATCATCTTATAAAAAAAAAAAAAACTTGTCAAGTTCCTATGGTGTCTCACATCTACAAATCATAGCATTATATCCATCAGTTGTTAATGTTGTTACCGAAATTAGGACTAGAAAGTCCACAGCTTAAGAAACTTAAGTGGTTTTGAAAATAACATTTGCTCACACATTCTCCTTAAAAGGGTAAGCTTTTTTTAGAGTATGTTAAAGGAGCTCATTGTGGAACTGATGTCTGCATACTTCGTTGTAGCCAAGTTCAAGGGATATGATGCCTGTTTGAAATTTCTTGGTTCCATGTCACTGGGTTGAATGCCCTACTCCCGTTTGGCTCAGAAATGATGTTTCCTCTAGACTGGAGTTGTAAAGAAAGCAATTTAAAATGCATAAACACTGTGCCTGAGCCATGCCATCTATCCACCACCCAGCAGGGTAGTCACACTAAAACACTGTCTCACTTCCTAACTGCTCAACAAAAATCCTCACTCCCTTCCCAACTATTAATATTCATGTGAATTTGTACCAACTGCATTTAGGCAGAATGAAAAACTATCACAGTAGAACACCACGGAATTACAAAATTTCTAAGACCAAAATTTCCTCAGAACAAGCTTTACAAAATAAAGAATCAGAGATTTTTATCTTACCTTAATTTTTAGTACAATTGAAAACAAACAAAACTGAATTTCAGGAAGCATAAGTTTTAGCCTTGACTCCACCACTTAATAATTCAAATAATATTTTTTGGTGTTTTTTTACATGATTGTCACAGTGTTAGATGCTGGAACACAGGAGATTCATAGACTTTATTCGAAGTCCATAGGCTAGTGGTGAGAATGAACTAAATATTTCATTTTGGCAAGTAAGAAATGTACCCAGTTTAATAACCATCAGTAAGGCGGCAGGGTTGGAGCAACTGATTTTTCAACTGTGATTTTGTGATTTTTATCTTTTAAAAAAATGTATCTCCAAGTCACATGTTTTTAGATGAGCCACGTGTCAAGCACTGTGTGTATTTCACTTTACAAGCATGTTTGCCCTTAATCCCCATATGAAAACTATAAGGTTAGGTACTAAGGTAGAGATCCTATGCAACTGGTCCAAAGTCCCTCCCACAGCTACTAATTGGCAGACTCGGAATGAGGACCCCATTGTTCTGTTCCAAAGCCACAGCCTTACAACTAGTGTAAGACACCTCAAAATAAAACTGCTTAACAATCCACAGATGCACCAGCATGGTGTCATGGACAGAACCTGGTCCTGGAAACCAACTCCTGACAATGACTGCATTGTGTTTGGAATTCGTGTTCTCAAACTGGGATTCAGTCTCCCTGTCTGTAAGATAAGGAGACCGGTCTGGTCCAATTCTTAAATTTTGTGATTGTTTCTTGGAATTCAACTCCATGATACCGAGAGTCTGACATTAGAAGTATAAAGACAAATATTCACTAAAAATACATATTGATTCACCTTTGCTTCCTATTACAAATGCTTTCCTTTCTCTAACCTTTCCTCCTCCCCACCAACACACTTCCTCCCACACTGCCTAATCCCTAGTTATATTTCAATTTTCAATTTAGAAATTGCTTTGTTAGGAAAGTGTTCATTGAGCCTTAAATTCTTAGTTCAGTATCCTACTTCTGACTTCTATAAAGTGCTCTGTACTTTCTCTGTCATTGAGTTACTGTGATGGTTCGATTAGATAATACATCTTATCTACAGTGCTTAGAATCATGACTAGCACATAAGATTACTCAGCAACTATTATTAATTAGCATCATCATCACTAGCATAGTTATGATTGCTGAACTTCTGACATTGTGTTATGCTAATTTCTTTGATTATCTGTGTTACCTGCTAAGAGTAAGCTTTAGGAGGGCAGGGACCCGAATTGTTGCATTATTCACAATTTGGCACAGTGATTGACAAGAATAAGTGAATATTTTTTAATTAATGTTAAACAACACATTGAAGTTTATAGAAGGAGATTTTCATTAAAGCAACAAAGTACGCCAAACTCACATTCTTGTGAATAGACTTGATATGTGCAATTTAAAATAATTTGATGCTGTGAGTGAGGACTGTGATAAAATTATGAACTAAGTTTTATGGAGATATAGAAAAATAAGTAATTAATCTTGCCTGAGGAACTGAAGTATGTAACTCTTGAAGAGCCAGAGGGATTGAATCTAGCAGAAATGGTGTTTCACTTAGAAAAAAGAAAGGTATGAATAAAAACGCAGGTGAGAAAATGTAGGACGTGTATGTGCTAGTAGAGGTATGTCTCTGTTAGACTCCAGGGCGTATGCCCTGGGGGTAAGGAAGAGGTTCTTAGGGAGCAAAAAGAGACTACAAGGGAAAGAGTGGCTAACTTTAAATTTTAAATTTTTTTAAGTCTCATGTTAAAAAAAAAAATCACATTTATTATGTAGTGATTGGAGCTTTCACAACTCCACTATTATACTGCTCTGGGCCATCGAGAACAACCTGCCACTTACCACACCTTACCAAATGCAGTCCATCTTCTCAATCTTCACTCTGCATGCCCCTTGTTGATCTTTGTCAGAGCTGAATATTTAATACTACTGGCATCCCCTTTGTTTTGTCTGTTATTGACAAGATGGGCAAGCATTTCCCCCAGCTATTAAGTTAGGATTATACTTTGATTTTTCCTTTATCATTTCCTCTTCCCCAACCCTCCCTGTCCCATCCAACTAATGACCAAACCTGCTGATTCCTCTTCTGAAATACTTCCCAAATTCAGACATCATGTCATGGTTTTCCATGAGTTTTTTTTTTTTTTTTTTTTCATTCACATCTCCAACAGCTTTATTTTACCTCACAAACCAGATGAACCAAAAATAAATAAAATAAAATTGGAACAATCCAAGACCAGGCATGTCTTTCTGATGACTCACAGTGTGTCTGTCCTAAGAGTTTCTGACATGAGCTGATTCAGTCTTCCCACATACTTTTGTTGCTCCTAGACTTGAACATTTTCTATCAGAACAGAAGAAGAAAGAAAAAGAAAAGGAAATCACAGTTTAGTGCACATTTAAGAGCACAAAGTACTGCGATTATCTATTTTTAATAGGAAAAAAGTGACTTATTCATGGTCCATAAACTCCAGTTCTTCACAGTTCTTCGTACTTTGAAATTCAAATATGCTTATTTCTGATTTATATGAAATGCTCCCTCAGCAATTAACGCACCTTCAAGAATGTGTTTTTATACAACTCCAAGTTACATAATGTAATGTACAAAGCTGCTCCCCTGCCCTTTCCGTTGCAGCCATTTTCCCCGCCTCCCAACCATTTGTCAATCTGTGAACATCCTAGCTAGCTATCGGTACATCAGTGAGCTTGCAAGTATCCTTCTCCTATATTGGTCCCCTGTTAGCCAAGCAGAATTCAATTGCTTTATTGTAGCTACCCCGCCATCTTTCCTCCTCTTTCTCTCCTACTCACTTTCTCTATCCTCCTCGCTTTCACACTTTCTTGCGAGTGCCCTTTCTCTTCCCTTTCTTTTCCTCTCATTTTCTCTCTTACCCTGCAGGGAGACACTCTGTTTGCTTAATAAACTCCCTTATGTGATTTCCTGTGTCCAGTGTGGTTTCCGTGGGATCCCTTACACATAAGTTTCTACTATGGTAGAACTCTAGTCATCACAATATTTATTGAAAAAATGTGAAGGCAAAGCTATGATTTCATTATAAGATAAAATAAAAAAAGCATTAGTATTACTTATCCTTTCTCAAATTTTCTTTGTAAAAATTCTGCCATAACTCACTGTGTCAGGTAACTGATAAACAAGACTTTAATGATACAGTTAATTTGGAGTGGACCATATTTTATTATCTTTCATATGATTTTACCATTATTCATACACTAGTCCTAGTAACCTACCTTCACTACAGGAGTTCTTTAAAGGTTTAATTTGATAAGATGCTTTTTCAGTATGAAAGAGAGACCATAGTGAGTACTGAAAATGTCACATTTTGAATGTCTGCTTGTGGTTTTCTATCATCCCTTGCAGAGGAACATCTGTCTAAGCTTCTGCACTCAGTGCAAATTCCTTTACCTTCCTATGCCCAAAGAAGAGAGAGGGGATCATTTGATTTGTGAGACTAGGAGACAATACTTGGGCCAGGTTTTCAAAAGGAATGTTTGCACTTCCTACGACTTAAAGACAGATCCTGTATTCCACACCTGATTTATAAGTCCTTTGACTTCCTCTTGGTCTTCATTCAATTTCCTCTGCCTGAGATTAGGTGGACACAGCACTTTATTGGTTAGAGTCGATGACCAAATATCAGTCCCAAAATAATTAGATGAGGAGTTAGAAGATTTACAGAGCCCTTTCTCCAGTGCAGATTTCTCAGACAGCATCAGGAATGTCACCTTATATTTATAAATAAGTCAGTACTTTGGTAATCCATTTGACATGTACCTTCTGTCCTTAGAGTCCAACAGAGAGAAGTAAGTGTATTTGAGCATTACATTTGAGCACCAGAACTTGACCCTGAAAACCCTATAATAATTCTCTACGCTTTTTGTATCAATGGAATACTTTCTTCCAATTTCATCATCATAGATCCACCAATATCTCAGGCATTAGCCATACAAGAACTCAAACCAGGTAAAACACAAATTCTGGGTCTAGATTGACTTAATTTAGAACTCCTGATGTACCATTTACCAAGCTTTGTAATGTGGAGCAGTCAGTTTATCTCTTTATGCCTTGGTTACCTTGCCTTTACAATGTCAATAATAATATTTATAATACACAATTTTAATATAAAGTATTATATAATTATAACTATAATTATATAACTATAAATATAATTATATGTAAGTATTATATAATTATATATAATTATATAACTAGCCCTATGCAGTAGGACTTAAAGAATATGAAAAAACAGTATCTCATAAACATAGAATAGCATCTGGCTGATAAATTGGAAATTCTAGTTTAATGTTGTCATTATATGTTTTTATAATCTGCATAATTTATTCCATAGTTTTGAAAGCTGAAGACAGGTGGTACTGTGTCAGAGATAAAAAAAAAAACGACCTTTTGTATAGAAAGTACATATGTATGACAATGATATTACAATGTAATGTGATAATATGAGTTATATCCAACAGTTAAAAATACTTTGTGTTAAGGACAGACAAGTGAATGCAAAACAAAATAGTTATTCTTTGATCTGTGATGGTTTAAATGCAGCTGTATTTAAAGTCAGTAAGTTAAGCTCTGGAGGCCCTTTGCACAGCTAAAATTCCATAATACAAAAGGAAATATTCCAAGTTTTGAGACTAATGCAAATACATTTTCTATTAAGATATACATAGAGAAAGAGAGTTAGGTAGACATACATTGTAATTCAGATTTGCCTACTTACAGATGGTAACATTCTGTGCAATAATAATGCTCTCAAAACCATTTGCAAATTTGTCCAGCAACGACTCTGCTTTTAATGATGAAGTTTCCACAGTGGCAGATGGCAGAGTGAGCAGCGAAGGATGCTGCCGACCCACCAGGGTTATGTCTGTCACTAAAGCGATCTGGCTCCAAAAGCCAAAGTCTGTTGAGGTCACCCTGGCTATTGCTCCATTGGAATGACTTGATTGATCACATTTGTGGTTTTTCCATAAATGATGACCTTATAGAAGGGGCCTTGACAGTTTCATTCTTCTGTAGAAATGTGATATAGAGAAACGCACAGTGTCTACAACATATTATAACATATTATAGACAAACAAAGGGGTGATTCCTTAAACTTAAAAATAAGTAAATTTACTGACTTTGCAGCTCTATCCTTGTGTCTGACCAGTTATGTGACCTATAGAAAAAGTAGAAATACTACTTTTTAATATTAATTTCATATTTAAGAGAAAAGAGAGGCAGAAAAAGAAAATAAATTATTTAATACATTTTTTAAATCCAGCAAATATTATTGTCCTAATAAGATCATATAAATACGAATTAAGACCCAGTTATTCTCTAAGCATCTAAAATTGTCAGATTGTGCAGATAAAAGGAAATGAAAAACTAAACTTTTAGGACCAACTGAACCCCTGGTATACTTGGAAGAAAATCATATACCATTTCATGAGAAGTTTAAAATAATAATACTTATGAAGTATAGCACATTAAAGTAACAAAGTTCTATTTATGTTGTGATAGTTTTGACTTATTTATCATATAATGAATGAATGAGTGCAACTTTCAAAATTAAATTTACTATAAGAGCAAGCTTTAGGTAACTGGAAGAAGTAGAGTTTACCTCTCCCACTCATTTATTGAAGGGTAACAGAAAAATTACTCAAAAATATTAATTCACTTGTGACACTAAAATAAGAAGCCTAACTCCTGTGAGTGTAGTTGCTCATTAATAATAATAGTACTAGCTATCTCTTATAATTACTTTATGTCAGAAACTTCATAATTCATCCACATATTACCTCTTTTCAGTTTTTATGGTAACCATTGGACTACAGGGTCCATGAAAAGCCACACCAGTGGTATGCTGAGCCAGTGAGAATCCACTTTTAATTTTTCAGGAATTTTACAAGTCATTTGCTAAACATGACCACTATTAAGAATTAAATTTCATAAACATATAATTAAATCATATTAAAACCATGGTTATAAATATCCAAAACTAATTATAGCCTAATTACTTTATTACATTTTTACCATTATTTATGTTCC
The DNA here is from genome assembly GCF_902686445.1 of Sciurus carolinensis. Taxonomy (NCBI): domain Eukaryota; kingdom Metazoa; phylum Chordata; class Mammalia; order Rodentia; family Sciuridae; genus Sciurus; species Sciurus carolinensis. Next base: position 76,272,144 of record NC_062222.1, read on the forward strand.
TGAGTGTTTTACATTTTTTCTATATGTACCAAATACCATACTGTACAATGCCGTGCTACATTTCTTCCCAACACTGAACTAGGTAATATCCCCTTAGCAACCTGAAATCAGTCATTGTGGGAGTATTCATGTCATGGAATCGTCAAATGCTGTAAACCAGGGCTTTTCTGTCCTAACGTTCAGTTGTTAAACATTTATCAGTGTGCTAAGTGTGACATGTCCTTCAGACTGAGAGGCACACTTTGTTCAGCAGGCTCTACTATCTTCTTTTGTATGGTTTCAAGCACAGGTTTTGACCATGGTCTCTGCTGGTTTTCGGAGAGGTGGGATGAGCATGTGTGTAAGGTCTTTCTTGGGTGAAAAGTCCAGCTTCTATTAGATTCTCAGAACTCTATAATGCAAAACTAATTCTTTAAAAAAACAATGAGACTCTTCTAAATGAAAAATTCTATATATTCCACAAGCATTCCATTTCTGTGAAATAGAGATCAACTAGACTGCATCAGACATGTTCTTGAATTTTGCCCTTCTTAATGTAGCCAGAAAAATGTCTCTTAAATTTTATCCAGTAAAACCTTCTTTGCTTACTCTTTCCTTGCTTTCCTCTTAAATGAGGTTCCCAGATTTAGCAAATAAAACTCCCAGTTAAATTTGAATTTCAGATAAATAATATTTGGCACATATTTATTCTAAAATATTATTCCTTTTTTAACTGAAATTTAAATGTAACTAGGCATTCTATATTTTATCTGGCAACTCTACTCCTGAAGGCTTGCTTTCTTCACTCTTCCATCTCCCTCTTCTTCTCATGTGGGAGTCCACTGCATTAATGAATTATTGCTGGCTTTTGTATTCCTTAGGTCAATAAGATTTAATTATGTCTGAATTTAATCCCAGTTTCATCACTTCCTAGTGTTGGTATTGAGTGAATTAACTTCTCTAAACTTCAGTTCTCGTTTGTAATATAAGGTTTCTCAGGATTGCAATAAATAAATAAGATAATATATAAAACATCAATTAATGTAGTGTGCTGCAGTAAGCAAGTCTATTCTAGTTGCTAGCTCTGGTGATGACGACAATGATGTCATCATTATGTCTTCATTGTAATTGACCCTTAGTTCTCTGAATCATCAGTGACCTCTTTTCACTGTATTTCTCTAGATACCATCATAACCTGTCTGGACTTATCCATCATTTCCAGAATAATTCATTAAAACTAATATAACCAATTCCTTCCTTCACCACCAGAAGAACCCCAAACCTTCTCCAGATTTTATTTTCCTGACGTTTATCCTCAGGTAGCTAAAACGTGCTCATTTATTCTAAGGATCAGAGTCATTACTTTGCCAGTATTGCTAGAGATCTGGCTAGTGAAGAGGATAATAATGATGCCTTATTGAGTCTGAATTCTGCCAAAAACTATGTGAGGACCTTTTGCATATGTTCTTTCGTTGACTCCTCATAATAGCCCTATAACTGTTACTCTAACATTTTACAAATAAGGAAAATGAGAACCTTAGAGATAAAAGAAGTAAAAAGAGAAGAAGTTTGCATTTAACTATTGGTGGGATATGCCCCATACAAAGGTGATTATAGTACCTATATTGGTGTAGGTATTCTTGAGGTTTTTATTTTCCTTTAAAGGTTTTCCTATAAAATATGATTTATCCTTACAGCCATCCCTATAATTAGGTAAAGTAGGGCATTGTTGTCTCCATTGTCTATAGGCAATGAAATTAGGACAGAGGCGAGATAAATGCCTGGGCTGTAACCATACAGTCATTAGAGTTTTACTGTAGTTCCACACCCTGATTCAATACTCTCATTTTTTCCCAACTATACCAATAAGGACAAATTCTCATCAGAAGTGAAAATGCTGATCAATTGGTAGAGGAGGACTGGAATGCCATGTTAAGAAGAATTATGAAAACTTCAACAGCAAAGAATACTGTGAAAAATTAGTCATGCCTGCCGTGAACATCAGAGGTGGGATAACAACGATAACCTGATGGGAGGGCAGTGTAGGCAGGGTAGTGGAAAGACATGTGAGATTCCTGAGGTAAAGATACATCACCAAACCTCAAAGTAACAGATTCCAGTCAGTTCTAAGGGTTGTATGTGGAAGACCCAAACGTGATAGGCTACATCCTTTGAATTGTCCCCACCAGAGCAACAGGATGGAGTAATCTATTCCAAGCCACTGTCTGCCTTTCCTCCAATCTAATCTGTTTCTCTTAAAAAAAATTAAAAAAGAAATTCAACCTGATGGGATTGGGTTTAAATGATCTTTTACTCTTGGTCTATCGTGATAAAATGGTAGTCCAAGAAGTGGTGCATTTTGTGTTGTTGTTGTTGTTGTTGTTTGCTTTGTTTTGTTTTTACTGGATTATTGAACCCAAGGCATCATGTGCTTGGAAAAGACTCTTCCAGTGAGCTACATCTGCAGCCTAAGAAGTGGCATCTTTGGAATATAAGTTTACAAAAGTAGGTGCTTAAGTGCTCCCTACCCCTTCTCAGGTAACAGTTAAATTCATTGACGGTAGATTGAATAAATTTACCAATCTGTGTTGATTATATACACATTTTAATAAATTTCATTTAATAATAAATGTTTAAGCCAGGTGCAATGGCACCTGCCTGTAATTCTAGGTATTCAGGAGACTTAGGCAGGAGGATTGAGCCTTCATGGCCAGCCTGCTCAACAGGGTAGGATTCCACCCACTCCCCCTGCAAAAAAAAGTATATGTACATCATTGTAACAAATCCTAGTGGACTGCATTATGAAAGCTGGTCTTCTCATTAATTAGCCAACTAATACATGCACAGTTCATATAGGGAATTAATTAAAACTCTAATGGCAGAACCTGATGATTCATTCATTCATTCATTTGCTTATATTAGTCGCAACTGAATTTTTTATCCACATATCCTCTTTCACAGAGTCCCAATATACAAACAGGAAAATGGGAGGTCCTGGAGCTTGGACTCATTCCTAGAAACTTCAGATCACCAGAGCACACGTTGAAAACCACAAATCTAAGATAGTAATTTTGATATTTGCAAAAGTCTCTGGATATAGTAAGATATTACATCTATTATGAAAAAAATATATATATATAATGGAAAAGTCACAGTATGGGAAATGAAGACAGTGCATTCCGGTTATAACTTAAGTTATGAATGTAATCAACTCCCCTCATGCTTTGAATACTTCTTTTATTTGTTAATTAAAAAATTAGAACAGATGTTTCATTGATTTGTTTATCAAAGGCCTATCCTGTCAAAGTACAACAAACCCACATAGATTGTGGACATTTATTTTGATTCTAATATTCTATGAATCCATGTTTATATATGGAGATTGTTATGGTCCCAAATATAATTTTACTCCTAATGTTTTCTGTAAGTTTTCCATTTACACTTGTCTCTGCTTCATAGAAAATAACATTTTTATGGGCTGGGATGTAGCTTAGTGGTAAAGTGCTTGCCTAGCATGCATAAAGCCCTGGGTTGAATCCCCAACACTGAAAAATAAAAGACAAAAAGAAAATTAAAAAGAATAACATTTTTTATGGCATCCAGATTAATTTCTTGTAAAGATTTCATACTAATTAGTTTTGTACAATTAATATATTTCCAAAAATGTTTTTGAATCTCAGTTCAACTATTCAGTTTACTATTTATAGGCCCTAAAAAATATTTAAGTACACACACACACACACACACACACACAAACTGCTCCTTGAAGTAAAAAATTATATTATGTTCTTAGTTGTAAATATGACAGCATCTAACAAAAACAGGCATATAATTGATAAGTATTCTTCATAATTGATGGAATTGAATTATATTAGTATATACTAATTTTACATTATATCTCTGCATATTATATTCACATTAAAAATCCTTATTTATCTTTGTACTTTTAAACACTGTATTGTCAAAGATACTCATAAAATAGATAGGACAGCATTCTGGTTAAAATGATATGGTTTAGGGGCTGAGGATATAGCTAAGTTCTTACAGTGCTTGCCTGTCAAGCACAAGGCCCTTAGTTCAATCCCCAGCACTGCCAAAAAAAAAAAAAAAAAATGTGGTTTAATTCACTGAAAGTCTAATTTGTGTTTAGGATCCGTGTGATCTTGGATTAATTATTTAACTCCTTAAATTTTAGCTTTCTCAACTTTAATATAAATAAAATTAATACATTTTGCTATCTTTGTGAGGTTTAGAGGGATATATGTGCTGGACATAGTATGTTGCACAAAACATTCTCAATATTAGCTAATATTATTATTCATAATAAAAAAAGGTTATTCTTAATATTATCATCATTATTAAAAAAAGAGTAAATTCTTGAAACTTCTCCAAATAATTCTTTGAATTTGAAAAACATTAACTGTCTAAAGACTGCTTGTGTGTAATTTATATATTATGCTGAATTTTTAAAATATGATCTCATTAAATACAACCAACTTGAGAGATAGCTGGTATATTCATTTCACAGAGAAATTATGGAACTTAAAATCATATACCTGATAACTCAAAGTTGATTGATTTTGAGGTAGCTTTTAGTCTATTAATACAGATGTGGACATGTATTCCAGCTCTCCACACATCTCAGTAAAGGATTAACTCTTTTGAGCTGTAAAACTTTGCATAAAATATGATTTCAATTGACCATACATAACTAATGTCTCTCCTAATTCTTGAGAGAGGTTTTCAGTTTTATAGATCAAGAAAATTCCATGAGTAACAAACTTAGAGTTGTGTTAGTTCCTGCTTCAGCTGCCACAACACTTAAAAATTTAACTATCAAATTGCTTTGAAAAGTGTTAAGTATTGAGCTTTTGCTTACTGATGAAATTAAGATTCAAAAAAGAATGAAATCTTGCAATATTTTCTGTTAAATATTTGTTTTTCCCCAAGGATTTTCTTATTAGCAGAATCTATGTGCATACATTTTATTAATAAATAACATTGCTTTAATTGCCAATTTTTTTTTTCTGATTATGCCCAGGAATAGTGAAAAACAGACATGAAGTCAACCTAACATAATTTAAGCATCTTTCTGACCACGAGGTGACTACTTGTCTGCTCAATCCTGACCACCTGCCTTATGAGAGAATGAAAGGCACCAGCAGAAAACAGATCAGATGGCAGAATTTGGGAAAAAGCCAGTTTGCAGAATGTGAGATTCTACTGAATACATTATCAAAAGGTCCCATATTGAACTTTTTTGAGCACGTGGAAGAGATGGCTCTGGTAGCTAACTGCTTTAACTTCATTCATTCTCAACCATTGCTTATTATTTCAGTGAGATTGCATAAGCCTCCTTCTTAGTTTAGCGAGAATTGTCATTTGAGTTTATTAAAAAAATTCCAAAGAAATTTAATATCAGAAATTCAGAATTTGATGAAGAGGAGTTCACCTGCACATGTTAGGTAAAATTACAGAGTACTTAAAATTCATTATGCCATTCAACCCAATGCTACCCCTCATGTTCCCTAAGTGTCTATTTTTATGTAGACTCATAAAATAACCTAAGTGAAAGTTTCATTCTACAGGGCCAATTTTGGAGACTGGAGGGAACTAAAGTGGACATCAGAGTTTTTATAAAAAGTTGTTCTGAGATGAAACTATTAGATTATTTCTGGAAAAGGTAAAGAACTTAGCTTCCAATTTGTTTAAATGGGGTTGAAGGAAAGTGGAATTTTTTCTTTTTTTGACATTCATTAGGAATCTAAATGTACCAAGGAGGGTTGTAAAATACATTTTATTGAAGCTCATTTAGATTGGAAGCAGAGGAACATCTGTAACTACTCTGAAGGGGACTCTGGAAGAACTTTTTATGAGTAAACTGGGATTGTTGCTTTTAATTATTGGAGTGTATAGATTATTCAGTAATGTGTGTAAAGAGCTTATTTAGCTACCACCTCCAGTCCCCACATCAATGAAATACAAGAGGACATTTTTTTTTTCAGTTCACTTTACTTGTACTCTTTAATTTAAAATACAATCTTCAAAGGAACTGAAGCAAGTGAAAGCATAATTTTTTCTTGCAGCAGTGATTTGCTGAGGAATCCCATTGTGGATTTAGTTTTCTATGTGTGTAACCCAGTAATAGCTAAGTTGTTTTCTTTTTTTTTTTTTATACTTCATTCCAAAGGCATAATGACATTTTTTTCCCTCTAAGAACTACTCATATGTAATCTTGTTTCGAATTTCTTCAGCAGGAGTTTCCAAAATTAAAGTAAGTATGGCAAGCCATCCTGTTTACAAAATTAAAGCTTAAGTCATTTACTAAAATTTTACTAGGTATTTTGTTTTTAAGGAAGTCAACATCTTGATTCCCACATTGTGAAATAAATGATATCTTTAGCCTCTGAGCTGTTACTTTGCAGAGGAATTAACAGTTCCTACCCATTTATTAACACATCCCTCCATGTTTAGTTAGGAAACACATGGCTGGGGCACAGCTCATTGTCACATCAGTACTTTTTTGATAGAGATGTCACTTACTGAGTGAAAAGCCATCTTTACCCTTTTTCATACTCAAACATGTAAAGGGAGGCTAGACAATGACACACACCTCTTTTAAATGCAACTCAAATGCCTATTTCTTGCTTTATTTATTGGATTTATCTAAATGAGAATACTTCTAAGAATAATAATCATTCTAAAACATAAGAATTTTTTCATAACTTAGATATAATCATTAAACAGGAACAGAGCACGTCCCAAGCCACCAGTTCATAGAAGATATTGCTAAAATAGCACCAATAATTTGCAAAAACAAAGTCATTAACGATCTTCGCTTACTTTTTTTAACCCCATTTGACTTGGGAATACTTGACTTTTATGTAAATTCACTAAATTATGTCTTTCTGTCCACTCTGTTTAGTGTGATAATTAGGAAAGAGGAATTTTCAAAAGAACAAGCTTTGAATTGGTCACTCTGGCATGGCAGATTTTATTATGGATGCCTACGTGCTCCTCAGAAAGACACTTCTCGACTCCCTGGGAAGAAAGCATATGACTGAATTTCAGCAGTTCAGTTTTTACATTAAAATATGGCCAGTGAGGAGTTCCAATCTGTCAGGGAAAAGTGGCCATGCGGCCAGAGTTATCATTTTACTTTGGGGGTCTTGTGTTTGCCAAGTGGTCAGCCAGCTGTCCAGGCTTTTAAATGAGGAAGCTGAAAAATCTGAGAGGTAAATTGCACTGGAACATTTAATACTTATCAAACCTGAAGAATTTTTAATAAAAAGAAAATTGCTATTTGCAATTTGAAGTTTTAATAAATATCCCCATAAATTTCATGTAAAGGGTTAGGTAGGAAATCTAATCCTCCACAGCTGTGTGCATTGTTACAGGACACAAAAAGGTCTGGCAAGAAGGCTACAGTCCTCATTTCAAAGTTTGCCACCCGCTCCTATTCAGTGATCATATAAACTTCTCTCTGAGCCTCAGTTTTATTATCTGTAAGATGGGAATAATTGTAATAGCATTTAACTTGGAAAAAAATGTGTTTGATTTATAGTAATGCATTCAAAGCACCCAGCAGACAGAAAACAGTAAATTATAAAGAAATATTTAAATGTACCTTAAAGGCATAGCCCCTAGAATCTGACTTGAAGATTGTTTGTACTGTTAGCATGTACTAAACAGAGCCCTAATTTCTGAACATGTGCAAAATATCAATGCAGAACATTGATAAGGAAAATTATCAGAAGTATGTCTTTCCATCTGAGTAAGGAGGTTAGAAATTAAGCTTTAGGAATGATGACTCTAAACCAAAGAGATTTTGTTGGAAATCAAGTTTAGATTTATCTTCCCTACTTTCTTGCGGGAACTGATAGGAAGACTGCAGGGGAAAGTGCCAGCCAGTCACGTTTGCATGAGATAAATAATCAGTTGTGAGCTCAGTGTGTGATTCTCGTTAAAATCCAGACATTGGAACAGCTCCCGAAACACACTGCCACCACCACCACTACCAATCTCTTTTGCATCTCATTGGCATTTGAGGACGTTAATTGACTCATTATTGCAATTCATATTCAGGAAAGGAAGTTGATTAAGGAAGGCAGATGCAGAATCTCCAGACAGTCATGGCTGCGTTGTTTGTCCCGGCAGTTTACTTGAGTTATTAGAATACTTAGGAAGCTATAGCCAGAGGGACAGGGAACGTGTCTCACCAAGTGCCACCCACACACAATAGGTTTCTACTAAAAAGAATACAATTTAGATAATCTTATCCTACCTTAAGATCCAAATAAGCCAAGTTGTTTTCCAAGCTCTTTATTTACAGCCACTTCATTTTATTTGAATTGCTCTTCTGGAAAATTGGTCTCTAATACTTATGTTTCATCAAGGAATATTTTTTGAAAGTCAGTAAGAAGTCTCTCTAAAATCTATTGAGATAAAGAACCTTTAAAACTTACTACCAGTAGTCAACTTTAAATGATTTTTAATGTTTTCCCACATTGCAATTCTCATTTTGATTAAGTAAACTCCGATGAATTTATAGATCAAATGTGTTTCATTATTCCAGTGGTTGTTTTCTCTTGTTAATTTGCCCCTTTTTAAACAAGTTAGTTTTCATTTCTATGTCTGACAGTGCATACAGGTAGATACATATATAATCATATATGTGAGTTAGAAAAACCCTTTCTGTTTTTAAATTTGGACTGGCCAGTATTTTGAGTATACTGAATATCCTTAAAAATTGATTCTAAATAATGTGGCAAACACGTGAAATTCTGAGGTCAACTGAACACAAAAAATACAGTTCACTTTGTTCACCTTGTTGTTCTATATACTTATCTCAGTAACAATTTTTGAGAAAAGTTTTTTTTTTTTTTTCTTTCTGCTTCAAATGTGAAAGTACCATTCATCCCTTATTATGAGTAGTTTTATTTTGTAAAAGAAACAGAATTCAGTTCATAAGGAGTTCATCCAGGCAGGTGCGGTGGCATACCCCTGTAATCCCAGTAGCTCTGGAGGCTGAGGCAGGAAGATTGTGAGTTCAAAGTGGGCCCCAGCGAAAGGGAGGAAATAAATAACTCAGTGAGACCCTGTCTCTTAAAAAAATACAAAATAGGGTGGGGGATGTGGCTCAGTGGTTGAATGCTCCTAAGTTCAATCTCTGGTACAAAAAAAAAATTATACACAACAATAGATCTTACAAAAATCTTGTTTGGTATTGAGCATAAGAAACAGTGCCATTTAATGACATTATTCCTTTCTCATCTTCCCATTGCTCAGACCGAGCTAATTTTACCTCTTTCACTTGAGCCTATACTCAATAACACGGAGACATCTGTAAAGTTAATAAATTTTCTCACACAGTTTTAGACTTATGTGAACTAGAAATGTGTGGCAGAATTTAGTATCACCTTTATACTTTGATCTGATAGTTTATTCCTTCACTAAGTAATTTTTTTTTCAGACCTGAAAGCAAGTAACTCAAGGTCACATTTTTCATTCATTAGTTATTATAAGTGTTAATAACATTTCAAAATATTTTTCTATAAAAAAAATTCAACTAAAGTTTAATGAATAATGATGATGCATGTACCAGGAATTTCAGAGTGGGAGCAATGGTCATATATTAACAATATATGACCCTACCATCCAAGAGTTTAAGTCCAGTAGTGGGCGGGGAATGGACAGAAAACAATTCCATCTGATACAAAGTACAACATAGGTACTTTATGTGAAGAATAACCAAAATTAATTGAGAACTTTAAGAAATGAGCAATTTGCTGACAGTTATTTTTTAAATTTTGAAGAAAAAATAGGAAAATGTTTTACCTGGTCCTTCAAGGCCATATAAGATTTAAGTACATGCGAAAACAAAGTCATTGCAAATGAATGAAACACAATGAACAAATTCAGTGGTATAAAGCCATTCTGGAAAGAATACGTAGTTATGCTTGATCAGAACATAGAGTAATTAGAAGAGAACCAAGAGACAGGACCAAAATGTAGACGGGAGTCCGATTGGTGAGGCTTTGAAAAATACATTCAGGATTTGCACTTAATCCTACTAATGACTCAATACTGTAAAGTTTTAGAAGAGCTATGATGGATATTCAGTATCATCAGGTGACAAGAAAGGTTATTTGAAAAGATGTCTCAGTGAGCAAATCCTGCCCCAAACAGGTTTGATATACTGTAATAGGAAAATCTTGGAAGTAGAATGCTGGGCAAAACAATTAGGCAGGCAAGTGAAAAGTCCAAAGAAGCTATTACCAGTCCCAAAGAAGAGGCAATGTGAAGTTAAATGCATTGTATTTCCAGGGATGGAGAACTTTATGTCGTGAATATTGAGTGTAGGAGGAGGTAATGAGTGTAGGAGAAGGATGGTTGGAGAAGAGAAATAAAAAGATAATAACAAAAAGATTCTTAGTTTTGATTATGGGCTTCATGATTGATACTGCAAGAGAAAGAAGAGAAAAAAACAGAGGCAGTGAGAAACAGAATAAGAGGAATACAGCAATATAACTATGTGAGCAAATATCCAGTGGGTCTTTGTAAATGGGGGTTGGAAGATGAGGGCCAGAGCTTCAGCTCTAGATGAAGCTAGGAACATGAACTGGAACTGTGGGGATAAGTGAAGATAGTCACCTCGGGAGCTTCTAGACACTGGGGGAGATGTCACAAAACTCCCGTGAGAACCCTATGACTTGGTGGAAGCAGGGCTGTCAGCAAGGGAGAGAATCCTCTTGCTTTTGTGAAGCTTTGATTTACTGTGACCTAGAAAATGCGGTACATTTAAGGACAAAATAGCATGAAGATTAGACCACAGCGATGCAATCACAGGCAAGGTAAAGGCCCAAACGGCCTCATCTTTTTATTCGGTTACTTCTTTGTTTGTTTCTTCACTTATAAAAATAATTCGTTCTGAAGATCTCTATGGGCCAGGTTTCAAAATACACATGACGGTCTAAACTTCCAGATGGTTCTTGGTAACCTCATGCAATCCTTCGCTGATTTTCCACTTTCCTTGTGTGCCCACACTAAGGATTAGTTCTCAATAAAGCTTTTCATTCCCTATGTAACAATGATGAACAGCACATGATTGTAATAAAAATAGTATTTGATACTTAAATAATACTATTTTAGTCAGCCTTTTCACTTCTGTGACTAAAAGACTGACAAGAAAATAAATTTATTTAAGGTAAAATTTATTTAAGGGCTCAAGGTTTCAGAGGTCTCAGTCCATAGACAACTGGCTCCATTTCTTGGGGTTCTAGGTGAGGCAGAATGTCATGAAGGAAGAGTGTGGCAGAGGGCACCAGCTCACATGATGGTTGGGAAGCAGAGAGAGAGACTCTACTTGCCGGATACAAAATATATACCCCAAAGCCAAGCTCCCAGTGACCCACCTCCTCCAGCCACACCCTGCACGCCTTCAGTTACCAGTTAATCCCATCAGGGGATTAATTCACTGATTTGGTTAAGGTTCTCATAACCCAAACTCTAAATCTTCTTGCTTTGTTTCACACATGAACTTTTGGGGGACACCTCACATCTAAACCATAACAAATACTTTCATAAAGATTTGTTCATTTCATGCTCTTAGCAACCTTGTGAGATGAAGATAAGCATTGCTATTCCGCTTTATAGATATGGAACAAAAGGAGTAGTGTCTTGTATGTGGCAAGTAACAGGTAATTGCTAACACTTTGTCAAAGAAGCCATATTGTCATTTTAAAATGTAAGCATCTCTTCCTCACCCCTCAAAAAAACACTCCCCTAAATCTTAGGACTTTTTTTTTTTTTTTTTTTTTTTTTTTTTTTTGTGGTGCTGGAGATTGAACCCAGGGCCCTGTGCTTGCAAGGCAAGCACTTTACCAACTGAGCTATCTCCCCAGCCCAGGACTTTTATAAAAATGAGATGGTATATACTTTAGTATATCAAACCAAAGCATTGTCGCTCCTCACTATCACTAAATACTCCCAAAGTGTACTTGCCCCTGCTTTGGGTTAGAAAATATACCCAGGTACTACCCTTTCAGGTCTCAGAAGTCTGTTGCTAGCAAAAGAGAGTAAGCTTCTCAGTTGTTCTTCCATTAGCTTCAGTTTTCATTTTTCCAGTTCCTAGGAAAAAAAATTATACTGTGATTTTGAGCACTAGTTACTTCCAGCAAAATTTCCAGTATTCTCCCAGTATGTCAAGTTAAAAATCCTACAAGGATACTTTCTGAAAGACATGACTTTCCAGAATTGCCTAAAAGTCTCAGAATGAGGTAAATCTTGATGCCAATCTTGTGTTCAAAGGCTCATATTTCACATTGTGTTTCCAAAGTAGGTCTGAAGAATAATATAAGAACCCTCCAGATTGTTCTAAAAAGTCACTTTTATCTTTTATTAGAAATAACATACCACTACTTCAATTAACATTTGAGACCTCTGTGCTTTCTAGAATACCTGTTCTGATTCCTTATGTCTCCTGCAACAAAACAGCACATCTGTAACAACTAATAGTTCCAACTAATATGTAAAGATTCCCTGAAACACTCAGAAGCATTTTGAGGCCAAGTTGGGGTTCAGTGGGAGAAAGTGCTATGGGGGATATCTGTGTCACTGGCACAAGCAGAGAAGGGTAACACATTCCTGAGTATTATGCCATCTTGTCCTAATGGCAACTGAGTCAGATTGTCCTGGGATCAGGTAATGAGATTTCCAGAGTAGTAAAGTAATGTTCAATTCTCTTAAGAGCAAGGTTGGACCCACTGGGGAGTGCCCCTGACCCCACCTTCCAATCTATGTCAACTTTTGTTGCAAAATCTATGCTGTGCTGGAGATGGCTGTCAATGCTTTAAACAAATGCAGAAAGAAGCAACTGTTTTTATTCAATTCCTAATTGCATGTTTGCAAATACTTTCAACCTAAGTCTCAAGAGTTTTCTGTATTAAATAGTTTCTTGTAAAGGGGTTATGATGGGAAATTAAATTCAATGAAAACTAAGTAATTGTTTTGAATTTGAAGAATAAATTTCTTTCTGGGGAGTTTATAGGGATAGTAGGAATGGATGGCAGAAATATAAATTACCATGCATCAACATAAATGGAGGTAACTAAACACGATTGATTATAGTAATAGAGGAAACGCTCAAGAGGGCTGCCTGCACATCCAAATGTTATTTTTGCTCAGTTTCTCTTAGCACTGAATACTTCTGTAGTCTGTTTTATCTGCAGAGTGAATTGCTATCCCTGACACTACATCATTTCCTCCAGAGCCAGAGTTGCCTCTGGTTTAGGTGACTTACTCAAGGTCACTGAACATGAGGGGCAGAGTGGAGGATATTTCAAAGGCTTTTGAGTTCCAGGCTGTTGCTTACCCACTGAACCTCATAGAAGAAAATGCAAAAAGCCTACAGATCTATTTATCTACATATTTTCCTTGGCTCAAACTGTACATTTATAAAGTGATACTTGCACTCATGTCATGGTCCATTCACTTCAAAGCAGTTAAAAAGAATTTTATTCACCCCCAGACAATTCATGTTTTTGAATGATTTTTAGATTCCATAATTTGATGGAGAAAGACCTACAGATTCCACAGTGCAAAAGGCAGAAAAAAAATAGTTTGAAAGAGAGAACAACAATAAAAATAAAAATATCAGGTATTTTACATGGAGTGTCATAGAAACCCTCCAGATTGTTCTAAAAAGTCACTTTTATCTTTTATTAAAAATCATATACCACTACTGAATTAACATTTGAGACTTCTTTGCTTTCTAGAATAACTGTTCTGATTCCTTATGTCACCTGCAACAAAAATAGCACATCTGTAACCAGTTTACCTATGTCCAACTCCAACCAGGAAAATAGAAACCTTTGGAGGTCTCCACAATGAAGGACTATAATTCATCTTGAAATTAAATTCCTTCATTTAAGGATGAAAGCCAAACAGGAGATGGTGAGGCAAATCAGAGATCAGCATCAACAGAAGACACCACTCCAAGAGCTGGAGGAACAAAAGAAGGAGATACTATTTCAGAACCCAGAAGCCAAGAGCAACCACTGGGAGCTGTAACCAAGTGAGGAGTCAGTTGTCTAGCAGGAACTGGAACCACAAAGGGCTTTGTCCAGTAGGAGCTGGCACCACCGATAAAGACTAACACTTTTGGATGCTACAGGAGACAGGATCAGGAGGAATGCTTGACTTCCCTTTCTCACACTCTGATCTGCTAGAAGTCCCTCACTTTGCAAGGGAGTAAGAGTTTGGAAATGCAGAACAAAGAAGGAATAAGATGAATATGAGAGCTAACCAGCTAATTTTCTTACCCATTAAAGGATTCTCATCCTAGTGACTTGGGAATCTGAGACAGGAGGACTGCAAGTTCAAGACCAGACTCATCAAGTTTGTGAGGCCCTAAGCAACTTAGTGAGACCTTGTCTCAAAAATAAAAATAAAAAGTGTTGGGGATTGTGTCTGAGCACCTCTGTGTTCAATTCCTAGTACCAACAAAAACAAGAAGAGAAGAAAAAAAAGTGGATTCTTCCTAACTCAAAATTTTGAATTAAAAAAAATCTGTTTAACTTCCTTCCCCTACAGAAAAATTGATTTAGCTTTTATGATTTGATTTCCTGCCACACAGAGTGCATTGATAGGACTGTTTATTTTTGTGTAGACATAAGCTGGAGTATTTGGAGAGAGGAGGTATTCAGTGACATTTGACATGAGGATAAGAAGTAACACAGGTTTACTAGACCAAATATTTTGTCATTAGCAAGCAGTTCCCTTTCCTGGAACATGGTCTTTTAGCAGTTGTCTGACAATTTTCTTTACCGAAAGACCTCCCTATTTTGTTTAGAGACACTTTGAGAGTATACTTTTTATATGTGCACCAAAAAAATACCTTTGACATTTCAAGACATTTCCCCCTCCACTTTCCAAAGCCTGATGAGGTATCCCTGCAGGTGTGCGTTGGGAGGGGGAACATTGTTCCTGTCATTGCTGGACCTTTGCTAACTTCTTTTATGACTCTTTGGTGACCATGAAAAGTTTCCAATCCAAAGACAATATTACAGAATTTCAACAGGGTCCTGTAACAGAAATTAAATGCTAAATATTGTGTGCATATGTTCATGTGCTTTTTTCTTAAGGGAATTTTCAAAACTCAAAAACAGTTTAGAGATAATGTCCTAGATATTCCCTCAGGGATGCAAAATGTATGTGTGATGGGCAAGACCATTTTAAGTTGAGAGAGTATACAAATAATAGGAAGACACTAACAGTGAGGGGAAGTCTATAAGAATGAATCTCCTATTTCTCCCTTTTTATGGCTTTGTAAACAAAAATGCCACCTAGTTCTTCAGAAATAGAAATATCCCCATGGTTTCTATTTGAATTATATAGTAGTTTTTACATGCTATAAGTGGAGCTTCCTGATACGACTTTTTTTCTAGAAATAGACATATAATAAACATGATTATCTATATTCTTCTTTATCTGAATGTTGATTCTTTATACAAAATTTTATAAATTACATTCTAAAACATCATGTGATCTCTCCAACTAGAGATTCATCATAGGGCATAAGATGTCAGTTCTGGATAGAACCTTAGAACTTATCCATTCCACCTGTTCATATTACAGTAGGGGGCTTGAGACCTCATGAGAGAATATGATGTACTACCTACTCGTACCTTTTATATATCACATTCCCACTTCCTTTCATCTATACATGAAAAAAACCAAAGTTCTTGGCCATCATTTCACCTATTAAGAAAAATTTGCAATTTATGGGGATTTTAAATTTTCTACTGAACTTTTTGATTGAAGATAACAATTGACCAAACCCATAACCACTGAGAACAAACAACCATCAGCACCCTGTTTATTTACTGGTATAGGTTGCCAGATCTTGAGAAAGGCTGTTCAGATTCAAATTCTAGTTCATGAGTGCCAAATATGACCCAAAGACAGAGTGTTGACACGGTCATTGTATTCCTTAGGTCTCATTTTCTTTAACTGTAACAAAAACAATCAAGGAAACTACTTCATAAGGATTGAATGAACAGATCTTGGTGGCACACACTAAGTTCTTAATAAATGGTAGCTATTGTCATGAGTTACTTTGGAGTCTAAGGATACTGGACACATAACATTGTTCAGGAAGAACATTGGAAAGTGTGGTCCCAATCATAAGTACCTGGAAACATTAAATATTGCATGTGTCAAAATCTATAGCTGACTAAAGCTGGACAAGAAAACAATTTCCATATTAAAAACAGTTAAATTCAGTTAGGAGATGAGATCGGGGTGAAATAAGATTTATTCAATAAAGAGTTCATAGTAACTTTAAGTGAAATACTACAAACACAATCTTGAAGCAAACATATATGACAGCAAACAAATTATTTTAAGGACTATAGCCAAAAGCCCAAAGCCTGTCAAAACCAGAGTCTTCTAAGCCATCCCTCATAAAAGATTTTGGAGTATGAAAAATGGTGGAATGAGACAGACATCATTACCGTATGTACACGTATGATTACACGAATGATGTGAATCTACATCGTGCACAACCATAGAAACGAAATGATGTACCCCATTTTTGTACAATGAATCAAAATGGAGTCGGTAAAAATAAAAAAATAAAGAAAGAAAAAAAAAAGATTTTGGAGTAACTGAGGTAGTTGCAGGTGCTGTAATGAGAAGGAAAATCCCAGTTTGCCTCTTTAGAAGAAGGGATTTTGCCCAGATCAGTTTTTTAACCCATTTTATAATCAGGATTGCTTCTTGTTGTCAATTTGGCAGAATGTGATCACAAGGATGCCTTTGACTTCTTTCAGTCTGCCTTTCCCTGCAGGGTTCTCAAAGCCTTGTACCTCAAAGAGGGAAACCGTTGGAATTGTTTTTCTCAATCTTGATTTTTTTTAAAAAAAATTACTTCTGCTTTGGAAAAATGCATTTATTCAAGCATAGTCTCGTCAGCATTCTAGAAAATATGATACCATTTTGCACTGAATTTTTAAATGCAAAAAAAATTGGCAGATGAACAAATATAACTTCTTGTGATTCTGTTCCAATAATCTTGGCGAATTGTTATACTGTAAACCCAGAAAATTAACATTGCCAGATAAACAGTCTGATTTTATCTGGCACCATCAAGATTTTGCAGTGAGAAAATGTACAGTTTCCTAAGGCCTCTGACAGAAAGCCACTCTCAGACCTTTTCAAAGGTTATCAGAAGTTATTACTTGAGATTAACTATGGCATGAACAAAAAGGTTTGAAGTCTTGTTTATAGTTAGCCTGTGGCTCTGAATTAGCAAGTTCTCTCTTAAGTGATCAGTATTTGAATTCTGGGTGCTAATGAGCGAAGGTTAGCCAGAGGGAATGTGGATGAGGGGAGCAAAAGATTAAAGTATTCTCTATGGGGGGAAGAAGTATTAAACTAAAATCTCAATAAATTTTAGAAGTCAAATTTAGAAGTCAAATTGTGTTTTAATCAATGCCTCCAAAATAAGCTGAAGAAGTCCTACTGACGTTCCCAGCTGTAAGAGTAGAAGTCTGGTTTCACATTTGCATGATTTTGAAGGTCAAATGCCTGCTATCCAAGTCTTACTGATCCATATGGACTAGAAATGCCACAATATGCAATCATCATGAAGGCAGATTGTCTCCTGTAAATCTGTCCTTTCTGTAACACATTCAAAATGTACCGTATTGGCTGGATTATAAATCCTTTTAGGAAATGTGTGCACATTTGCAGAAGCAGCTTCACGTTGATGGATGATGGCATTGGTGTTCCACGAACCCTTAAAATAATTTATCATATGTATAAATCTGATTTTGCATGTGTCTGGATTTCCTCTGGCCAGGTATACCTGTAATTCAAAACCCTTTTTCTGAAAGTGAATAAAACCATCTCCAAGCTGTTCTCCATGTTTTCTGTAGATATGGGACTTGAAGATATTTTATTTTTTTTTATTATTCTGGATCTCCAGTTTATTTGCTAAATAGAAATTCATTTAAATGCCCTCTGTATTGTTTGCTTCCATTAAGTCATCAGTGTCCCTAGCATATTCAAAAATCACTCATTTTAAAATTACTTAAATATACCTAGAAAAATAGCCATTATATAAAAGAAAGAAAAATTAATTTGATGGTGATGTAAAGTATTCCATTGTGTTGTGGAAAACTAATAATTTTTGCGTATCTACTTTTGTGAATCTTCTAGTAAGTACTAGACCTTATTAAACCCAACACCTTCCATTATTTTTCTAAGCAACTTCCATCACTTTAAAAAAAGTAATAAACCCTTCCTTCTGTCTCAGATGTTATGTACCTTTTATAGCATTGATGAAAGTAGCATTTTTCCTGTTCATAAACAGATAAATTAAAGCCATTGCATGGATAGTCAGAAACTTTTTATTAAAATAAAAGGCAAGTGCCAATTTCAACTGTTTGAAAATATTATAGGACATCAGAATCAGGAGAGATTGCTTTCTAAATACATATCCTTATTTAACAACAGAAAGTGAAGCCCATATTGAAGTAACCAAATAAAATCAAATGGTGAGTCTGTGGTCGCCTGGAGGTAGAATCTGAGCTTGAGTTGACTCAGATTAGCATACGAGCATCCCTACCATGGCATGGTGCCTCTCACTATGAAAAGGAGTAAATGAGAAGCTGAATAGATGTGTCGCCCGTTGTTTTTGTTATTTTGTTTTGTCCCACTGATGTTTTGTTTTGCACTCTAATTAGTTTACTCATTACATTTCCCAGAAAATAAGGTATCATTCATTCATTTATTCATTCATTCCTCAAACATTTTGTGAGAGTTGGATATGTGACAGGCACTCCAGGGGTAATTCAAGGCAACTGACAATCTAGACGTGTAACCCAGTATACAGCAGCACGTGCACAGGTGAACAAAGAGTTCCCTAGTGTCATCTTGTCACATGTTTCTCAAAAATATAACGCTTAAAATAAGATGCAGACCCTGGAGCCACACTCCCTTATCTTGATCCCAGTTCTACCACTTTGCTGCTTACCCTCGAGAAAATTATTAGATCTCTCTACTGTAGCTTCCTAATATATAAAATTATCTGTTAACTTTATAGAGTTGCTGTGATGAGCAATTAATTGGGATAATAAATTGACATAACTCAAGGATTTTTGAATCAGGCCAAACACAAAAGAAGAGTTCAATAAACATTAGATAGAATCATTAGTTTTGCTACCATCAAAAATGAAAGTCCTCTCGACAGGTAACCTCCAGGACAACCATGGCCTGAACTTCACTCCATGTTATTTTAAGCCCTTCCAATTTCCCCACCCCCTTTTTAATTCCCACAGAGTATCTAATTTTAAGATACATTTTAATGGCTATTTCTGCAAACAGAACATCTAGCAGTTTGGTGATGAAATCAGGGCAGTTTGAGATGTCGCACGCTAACTAGTTACACTGCACAAAGCCTAACAGTTTGCTTTCTGTTTTTAAAGAAGCGTTTCGTTTAGCCATACTTGTGGCGGCACATGTAATTGAAAAGAGGCATATGGAGACCAGCATGCGAAGCCTAACAAACACTTCAGAGTGGCTTAAAAACTATGCTAATCAGTTTGGAAAACCATGATTTAATCTTAAAAAAAGAAGAAGAAGAAGAAGAAGAAGAAGAACAAAAACCTCCTCAAACCTAAGGTGACTTTTAGAAGAAATGCAATCATTGTTGATATCATCTAACACTGGTTTAATTTCCCCCCTGCCTTGGAAAATATTGGAAATAAAATTTAGAAATATAAAAAGGAAGGAATGAGAACACTCATGTCTCGTAGCTTTGTGGAGCAGAGATGAACTGTCAGTGGAGGAAGCCAGGACACCAACCCACCGGCAGGGTCAGAGTACAGACTCTCCTCCATAACGTGGAGACCCTATGCTCACTCACAACACTTTTCCCTCTGCAAGAAGGCGCTGAGCATTACCTGAAAACAAGGAAGGCATCAGATGAACAGACCTTTATAACAGAATGTGCATCTGCCAAGACAAAAATACACGACAAGCTTCTGGTGCTGGCATGCTGACAGTATGAGCAAGCTGTCTTAGTAGTGATTTTGCAAATCATTTGAGTTTAAATTCTATATAGGCCGTAGGGCCCCTGGAGCATCACTTTCTATATTTGGCCTCCTCATTTAGCTATGTTTGGAATAAATAGGCTATGGATAAAAATCATGCCCTTTAAGAGTTTTGCATACACTGACTACTTCTGCATATGTATCATAGGTGAACTGAGTGACTGCTGCGAGTCTATGCATGTACACAGACACATACACAGGCTTTCTAAATGTATTTTAAGCTGCTTTCCTGTGTGACTTTCTCTCTCTCTCTCTCTTTTTTTTTTTTTTTTTTTTTAAGTTCAGCTCTCTGGCATTTAGTAACCCACAAGCTGCTGTTTCGTTTTCCAAAGAAGTTCAGCTCGATGGAGGGGCCAAGAAAAATGAGCCCAACTGATGATTGCAATCTCGAAAGAAAATATGCTTTTTATCAGAGACCACATGTTGCCAGTGCCAATTAAAGTAAAATGGGAAGATTTCATCAGATACCAACCTGGAGAGAAGAAATGAGGTGCCAATTATAAGAAAGGAAAAGTATTCTTCAGGTGGAATTGCTGGGATGTTCAGTTGAGGTGAAATTTTAAGATGTAATGTGGAAGGTGCAGCCCACATTGTAGACTGAGCAATTTGTTGGCCATCTAGGTAAAAAACTTGCACAAAAGCAATGCCATGGATTTTGATTTAAGCTGATGTAGATGAATTCCTGGCTCTACCACTAACCTACTTGAATCATCTTCTTGTCTCTGAGCCTTAGTTTCCGTATTTGTAAATCAAGAATCATAGAATCCCCTGCAAATTAAGAAATGACAATGTGAATTAGGACACCAGTTTCATAATATTTACTTGATAAATATTGAAAGAAATGAATTGATTTGAAGATAAATGCATCAATAGGAATTCATTCTCCTTTTCTAAAGTGTTATGGGCAACAAATTCTATACATTTATATTGCAAACATAGGATATATTTGTTTCCATTACTCTAGTGCCTTTCAAACACTGACAAGGAACATTGTAATGATGTGGCATGTTCTTATAGTTTTGTTCCTGGCATCAGTAAATGACAGTTATTCAATCATCTGATTGCACCCCTTCAAAAGAGGTCACATTTTCCATTGACTTGGGAGGTATGAGATATCAAGTTTAAAAGTTTCACCTTGAAGTCATTCTGCTTTAGTTTCCATTATTCCTGAAATGTTTATACCAACCTGGAAAGATCATTGTAAGGTCAAGTGGAAGAACAGTGCAAAATTTCATGAATTCATCACATGGCAAAATTTCATATCTTTTATTCCTTCTGCTGAGTTGAGAGATGTTTATATTTTTTAGGAGTATTAGGAGTTTGTTTGATAAATGAGCTTAGTCTTTCATTCTCAGAAATGGGTACAGAGGTTGAAATTCACAAATGAAGGCCTGGAAATATTTTCGTGTTTTCCCAAGTATAGAACTTGAAAGTTCTTAGAAGTTGCTGGAAGTAATTATTTTTAAAAATTACACTATGTTGGATGTAGGAATTATAATATAAAAAACAGGTACTATAATATAAAAAACATCTTTTCAACATGTTCTTTATGTAAAGCTCCCATTCTCATTTTTATATCTCTTCAAAGTTAGCAGTGAATATAAACAGATGCATATAGTGTACCCACCCATCACTTATTTGAATATTATATTTCAATATCTCAAGTTCTAGAAATTGTTCTCTGTTTTTCTAGAAAGAATCACCAATGAATATTTGTGTGAAGAAATAATCTCTTACTCAAATAAAATTTTCTTTATTCTCTTGTAGATACATTTTATTAAGATATATTCCTTTTTTAATTTTTTTTTATTTTTACAGACTTCATTTTGATTCATTGTACACATATGGGGTACATCTTTTCATTTCTATGGTTGTGCACAATGTAGATTCATACCATTGGTATAATCATATGTGTACATAGGATAATGATGTCTGTCTCATTCCACCATTTATTCTTTTTCTTATATTGTAGATATATTCAATTAAAGAGTTTGTAGATTCAAGAAGCCTATAGGCAGGCTTCTTGTACTAACCAGGTCACTCATGTACTTGCTGGGCCAAGACCAAAGAAGGAAATTGGTTTGTATTAATGTGTCATGTGTCTCCTCATATTTGATCCAATCACAATAATCATGTACATTTTGTCAACCTCCACGGATGTTCTGCTTGCCCAGCCTTGAGAGTGATGATAGAATTACAAGCTCAGAGAAGTAAAAAGAATGTAACTGAGCTAAACTTTTGCTGGAAAGAGCATAATTTGCTTGGCTGAGAAGTACTTCTGTATTTTTCCATTATATGGATCCTTCAGGGTGTTCTATTCCTCTTCCCACATAACTCCAGTTTTCTGACATTTCACTAAGGCATTCTCAGGAAACAATATAAATTTCATTCATATTATTCAACTGTGTTAGTCATGAAAAGAAACAGGTATTTTATTTCTATAAATGTAGAATCAAGTTGGGTATATGCAAATATGAGATTAACAAAGCAATGTTCAGCCTATCTGGACATTGCTGTTTTCCAAGAAGGTATGTATTCATACCAAAAGGTGTTCTTTATATAAAATTTAATGAAAATAGAAAATAAAATATTGCTTGCATTCCAAGCCTTCAAATACTTGACAGGGCTTTTTAAAATGGGGGAAAATAAAAGACCAAAGCATCATTTGTATAAGAAAAAAATGATAAATATAAACTCATCAAAATTAAAATCTTTGCTTTGCAAAAGATACTATTAAGAGAATGAAAAGTCAGGTCCATTCTGAGATCAAATATTTGCAAATCAATATGAAAATAATTCTTAAATTCAACTACAAGAAAATAAACACAATTTTAAAAATGGGCACAGATTTGAATTATGTTTCACCAAGAAGATATTTTGATGGCAAATACATATAAGAAAGGGCTCTATATCATTAATCATTAAGAAAGTAAAAATTAAAACTATTACAAAATGCACTGCATTTCATAAACATAGAAATAATAGAAAACTAAAAGCAGCATTGACTATATCAACTGCAAATGAAGATTCATTGATGAGGAGCACCTAGATGGAAAGCAAAATGGTATGGTCTTTTAGAAATAGTTTGTCAGGTTTTATAAAATTAAATGTACACTTACCACATGATCCAAAAGTCCTATTTATAAAAATGAAAACTTATATTCAAAGAAAATCTGTGCATACATATTTATAGCAACTTTATAATCTTTGACAACAAGAAATAATGCAAATGTAACTGAACTGGTGAATGATAAACTGGTACGGTCATACAATGAAACACTCAGAAATACATATATAGGAGATAGAAGAGAGTGAGTTAGAGATAGGGAAAGAGATGGGGATAGATATGCAACTGCACAGATGAATCTCAACTCAAAAGCAGTACACTAAGTGAAAGAAGCTAAGTGCAAATTGATACAATCTACATGTCTCCACTTATCCAAAATGACCTTCTCTGGCCATTCTATTGCCATTTTTACGGAAAAAGGTGAGTCATTTCTAGGGGTTAAAGGTGTGAGGAGAATTTGACTACAAAAGGGCAGCACAAGAAAATTTTGGAGAAGTATTGGAAGAGTATTTGAAGAAGTTATTCCTTATCTTTTGTTTTTCTTTTTCATTGGTTCTTTTTAGTTATACATAACATTAGGATTCATTTTGACATAATTATAAAGATGGAAGATCATTTGCTCTAATTCAGTCCCTAGCACTTCCCCTTTTCCCACTCTCCTCCCTCCCTTGCTTTCTTTCCTCTACTCTATGGATCTTTCTGCTATTTACTTAGAGATTTTTTTTTTTAAATTGTAGCAATGATTATGAGATTCTATGTATTGGTTCAAACTCAGATTTAAACATAAAAAATCTAGAAAATTTTATTGTACACAAAAATATTTAAGAAATGGAAAAAATTAAAAATCGAGGCTGGGCACTAGACAGTTTTGTTGAATACACTAATAAGGAACAAGAGCCAGTTTCATAAACAAACTTAAAATTCTAAAGGTATCAGTATGCTAGTAATCATAAATTTGATTTATTTTAGTTCTTTTTTAATCCTGTAAAGTTTTTTTTAATAAACATTCATTTTGTTGATCAATCATAAAATGTTCACATGTGTAGTTGATGTTCCTGAAAAGTGATCCAAATGCTATATTTAGAGATGATGAGAAATCCTTAAAGAATTTTGTAATGGTATATATGTTTAGCTAAAGAAATTTCATGATTGTTGGAGGGCCATGAAATTAATTATTGCAACCCATATCACTGTAGTTTACACTTCTTCTGTATATTTAAAACTAGGTGTGTACTATTTGTACTGGGAACCCCACAGAATGAACTATTTGATTTTAATATGAGTTTTTGTTAATAAACAAATTATAGTAATTTCTTGCACATTTTTGGAAATTAATTATATGAGAATTTATGTATCTTCTTCTAGATACAGTGTGCAAATAAAAATTTTGTTCACAAGAAAACAAATCGAGGATTTAGGCTGCGGACGTAGCTCTTGTCTAGCATGTGTAAGACCCTGGGTTCAATCCCTGACACCACACACACACACACACACACACACACACAAAATATAAAAATTTAAAATTGAAAGATAGTAGTCATTTGGTATGGTGATGAGTTTCTTTTCTTCCTTTCTTTTGGAAATTTTCCGCCTTGTAGTTAAAATATTTATTTAAGTACTAATACTTACTTGTGTGTAAGTATATATACACATATATGAAAGAATTTTGTAGTAACACTATTTTTAATTAGCAGAGTCAGAACCACTTCATCTTCCTCATAAATTAACATTGCATTTGCTTTTGCAGAGTTAACAGTTACTTGCAACTGAATCTATATAACTGCAAACCAAATTATTGGGGAATAAAAGTAAGTCAACCAACCAGATACTTTCTCTATAACACATCCATCCATTTAATTGCTACATTTAATACAAATAAATGTAACCTTTTTCTATATAATCCTCTGACTCGAGCTATTTGCCTTTTGTTATCTGCTCACCCATACTCATACTCATACGCATACGCATATATACACTGAGACATTTCCAATCTGACAATTTCCTATACAGTGTTCAAAATGTGGTTCTGAAATTGTCTTTCCTGGCATCCCTCATCCATGTATTTGCCCAACTTTTTCTCCTAGGTTTTACCCCAAAGACCCCTTATCTTTACCTACATGGTAAGTTCACATTGGATTTATCATATTACATTAGAACACTTTTTAGGTGACTTAACAGCAACTTGCCCAATACATTTTTATACCACCAATGAATAGACAAAAGCCTGGCACATGGTAACTACTTGGTACATTTTTATTGTTCCAGCCTGGACTGAGTAAGTCTTTTATTTGGAGGCTTATTCTACTCATAAATTTACTGTTCCAATCATTTACTCTTTAAGAAAAAGATCTTGTGGGAAAAAGTTCCAAATAGTAGATAATAAGGTGTTGGTACACGTCTTGAGTTGAACAGATTCTTACGGTCACAGTTTTGTTGAATATACTAATAAGGAATAAGAGCCAGTTTCATAAACAAACTTAAAATTCTAAAGGTTCATTTGTTCTAGTACTTAAGATAGGCAACAAAAGAGGGGGAGAAATTTACATTGTAATAAACCATTCAATGATGCTCATAACCTATATGATTTCTAATATCTTGTTAATACAACAGATTCAAATTTCATAGAAATGAATGCTCTAAATACCACACAGAAATTTGGTAGAAATTAGATAATGTTATTTATAGGCAATATGCTGAAACTTCAGGCCTCCCAAAGAATATAAAATTATAAGTTCATAAAACAAAACAAGATGTGAGAAAACAACAATTTAATCCCATGATTTTATTTATAAGATACAAATCTAACACACATTTTATCCAGAATTATGGTCAAAATCCATAGTCACCAAAACATACTTAATTTAGTAATTCTTTTGAATTTTAAAAATAGAATGATGAGGGAAAATAAGAATTCATTAATGCATAAAATGGGTGATTGTATTCTTCTAAATCAAAGAAGATGCACTTAATATAGTATAGTCTTATGTTTTTGACTTTTAGTGCTTGTATTCAACATCAAAGATAGAAAAATAACACTGACAGATAGCTTTATTGATTTAATTACTAATAATGTATTGAAGGTGAAAATTTTGGGGAAGGGTAAAGTTATGCTCAATATACAAATTCTGCAATAGAAGTATTCTTATACAGAAATTAGTTCGATCCTATTCAGAAAGACAAAGAGAAATCTAATATTTTAATAAGGTCTATTCCCATGGGCGACAAAGAGGAGCTCATGTTGCTAGAATTATCAGTGTCTGAAATATCCAAAAGACAAAATACTTATATTTAAATTGAAAAAATTACCAATTTGTTCTTGGGTCTTACTATTTTGTGACACCAGTTGTCAACAGGGATGACTTAAAAGCTAGTTAGCAGCACACACTTTCAAAGACAGGTGGATGAGGAACAGCAGCGTGAACCAGCTCCACTCCCTGCTCATCTCACAGAAACATCCACTCAGTGTGACACTTGAATTTGACCCATAAGCAGAGAGTTTTACCTGATACTGGATGATCCCATTAAAAATAAATACCTGTCTGTTCCATCGCAAGTGTTCTTGGTTTAGCAGCACAACTTCCATTAAAGGTATTACGGGAAACTCAATCACTTGTCCAAAGGGAGTAATGAATTTAAAAGTACTATGGGGGCAGAAGTGGCATCTCCATGGATAATGAGAGACACATCAGGCTCAGTTTAAAAGAGCAGAAGTGACAAAGTCAGTCCCTACTGACCAACCACCAATTACCTTTAACAAAAATAGCAACTGTGCTTCACATTCTGCATCCAGCAAGGTCTTCAGCCTTAGCCCTGCTACATGTCTCCCAAGCTCCACTGCCCTTGGGTCTTATACCTATCAGAGCTCCTGTGGAGACAGTGAATGCACAAATCTAAGAAGCTCACATTTCCTTGGTTGAAAAATTCAACCAGATTTTTCTGCCATTGTTTCTGTACAAGAAAAACTCTTGCATAGTCTTTTTCTTTTTCTCCAATAGAGAAACTGGATTAAACAGCATACTTTGCAAACAACAGATAGGAATGCTAATTAAAGGATAGATTTCTCAGCAACACAAAAAAGAGCAGGCTCTGCATAAAAGTCTTATTTCATCTTAAATGTGGTGTCAGTGTCTTGATTAGACAAAGCCTATGCGAATTTTGTTCCTTGGAGATAAAAACACCAGCAAAGAGTCTTAACAAAGAAAGGTAAAACCATAACTTTAAGCAACCATTTCCTTATATTCCTATTATAAGTGGTAATATTTGATTAGTCTGGGTGATAGCTAATGTTTTGATTACAAATGCCCACAAGGGAAGTGTTTTAGTCAGCTTTTTCGCTGCTGGGACTAAATGACCTGACCAGAACCTGGATAGTACACAATGACTGGAGAGCTAGAGGAACCACTAGTTGTGCAATCCAAGAGGCAGAAGCCCCAGAACAAGAGGGATCAACAGTGCTACCCTAGCAGCACTGGCAGAGTCCACTTTGGAAGCATGAAGAAGTGAGAGTTTATATCTCAGACAATCAAAGCTGCAATCAAGAACCCGTTCAAGAAGAGTGAATCTTGAGTCTACATCTGCTTCCTTGTTCTTCAAACTTTTATTCCATCCAAGTCACCATCCTAATGGGTGGTGGTGACCACACTTAGGAAGGGTCTCCACTTCATTTCACTATCCCACATTTCAATTATTCCTAGACACACCCCCATTGGCACACCCAGAAGCCACTTAATCATCCGCATCTCTTAATCTAATTAAGTTGACAATTCAAATTAACCTTTACAGGAATCGTTAGAAAATCCTGAGTTCTTTCTGAGAAAGGCAAAAACATAAGGTTAAAATGTGATCTCACTGCTGAATTTAAATGCTTTTTATTATTCTTTACTGGGACAAACAGTTTAACCAAGAAAACAACTTTAAAATCACAAATACAATAAAAGCATATATACAAATAAATAAATAAAGTAAAAGCATAAATACAATATAATCCTGATGTTTACCAGTTTTTCTCTATTTTGTGAATTATCTATTCAACAAGCTGATATTGAGTGTACCTAGTGAGTGCTTTGTACAGAGAATGCAAAGGTGAATAAATCCAATCCCCAAATATCACACTTAACAGAAAGAATGATACTTTAACAAATGGTTCCAAAGGTAATATAGGCAACGATAATTAAACACATGGAGTATTCTGAGCATCTCCCTCAGTCTAGGAAGCAAGTTGTGTTGATAAGTTTGAAGGGAGGCAGAGGTTCTGATCAGGCAGCAACACCTGATAAAGGGCAAAGAAGAGGTAAAGTATATTTTGTATAAACAGGGCATGAAATCGGGACATGTGATTCAATGCTTTAAGTGATTTGTCATTCGAGTGCACAGAATCAAAAGGATTGTGGAAGCTTATGATGGGATTGTAGACAGCAGCTGAATGAGAAAGAGGTTGGCACTCCATACTAAGGAAAGTACACTGTTCTCTAGGTCAAGAAGTTTGTAACCAATTGAGACTCCAATTGAGGGCTGGGGTCAGCTGTGTGAAGAGCTGCAGGTGAGTCTGCTGTGCTTCCCTGGTTCAGAAACCTATATTCGTTTCTTCAACAAATAATTATTGAGGGCTTACTTTGTGTCAGGCAATGTTCTGGTGATACAATATTGAACAAGATAGTTAAAGTCTCCCTCCTTGTAGAGTGATTGATGGTGGACAATTAAAAGGTTTTTAAATAGGATTTTAAAACTGTTACATGGAAGATGGATTTGATGGGGCCAAGACTAGACACAGGGAGACAAATTCGGGAGCTCTTGAAATAATCAGGGCCTGAGGGCATCTAAAGATGGAGCTGGAAAATACTTCTGAACAAAAGTGAGCTATTAGAAGGTAAAAATCAGTAGGAAATTATTATTAGAGGAAGACAGAGTGAATTTAGGGAAAGTGAAGGAAGGAAAAATGTAAGATTGAACCCCAAGTCTCTAGTGGGGTTACAGGATGGATGATAATCCCACCAATCAAGATAAATAATACATTAGTTGGGTACAGCGGCATGTGCCTATAATCTCAGCTACTCCAGAGACTGAGGCAGGAAGGTTGCAAGTTTGAGGCCATCCCAGACAATTTACTAAGACCCTGTCTTAAGTTAAAAAATAATTTTTAATTATTGGCTTATATAGCGCAATGGTAGAGCACTCCTGGGTTCAATCCTCAATACCACAAAAACAAAAATAATACATTAGAGGTAGCCAAACTTTATTCATGGCCATAGATGAAAGGAATAGGGAAAATATAACATTAAATGTAGGATAACATGCATTATCAACATTATGTATAGGATTAGAATAATAATGGAAGTAACATTTGTTGATCTACGGTGTGCCAGAAAATGATGAAACATTAATGATACACCAAAGGATTTTCAGAAACAAATATTTCTCTTTTCTCAAGTGTATTATCACATTTTCAGAGGGGTTAAATGAAGGATCACAAAAATTCTGAAATTTTAAATTCTCTTTAACCACCAGTTCTTCTTTTCATGGTAACACTGGGATGAACTAACCATGGCTCAGGTAAGAAAACAACGCCGCTGACACTATATTTCCCTCTGCCAACAACTCAGGGGGGAAGGAATCCACAAATTAGGCTGACACATGGTGTCTAGAAAGAATTAATTCCCACCCAATTCTGGGCAGGCTTACAAGCTGAGCTTGATCCATAAAGACCGATGGGAATTGTGGGATTTAGTGTGTGTGGTGATATTTTCTGTTGCCATCAACAACAAGACCTAAGAATACTGATCACTGCAGAACACCTTGTTGTTTTTTTCTTGTATTATCCAGAGATACTTGGGAATTGTTTCCCATTTGGAAGTTGTGGACCTGCATTGGATAGTATTGCTCTATTTGTCATGTTGATATCTTCTGGCAGGGGCATTTAGACATTTATTGTAAGAGTTTTATCAGGGGAGAAAAATATTTTGGATATGCCAAATCAAATTATAGTGTACTTGAACAGTCATCATCCATCTTTTATCCATGATTAGCCTTCATTTTGTAGCATCAGAAAGATTTATACTACGATTAATAGACATCATGAAAAAAAATATTTTTAAATGTCTCCTGCGAAAACCAGTACTACTTGTAAGGAGCAGTTATTCAGCATAACTGGATTAATTATATACACAGTACTCTTCCAAATATTTCTAAGTCATATTGGCTGGAATTCAAATTAGCTTTAGGCAAAATGGTAAAGTGGGCCAGATTTTATCTTTGGAATTTCCTTGTTTCTAATTTACTCTAATTCATTCAAAATTTATTTATGAGTACCTCTTATGCACTAGACACTATTCTAAGCAAAAGGTCCTACCCTCAAGGAGATTTTTGTTTTATTTCAATTCCTCTAATTTGCAAGACTTAGCCCATTCCCTGGCTCTAGTTTTTCTACAAATACAAAATACTGACTCTTCTTCTTCCTCCATCCCATTCATTATATAATCTCAGGAGTTTCTGAGAAAAAAAAAAAACCTCTTCTCAAAGACATTATCATACTGGAAAATTCAGTTATGTGTTAGGTCAATGTTGTGAGATATCTGAGGAAATGGAAATAATATGGAGTCCCCATACCACCATGACATCTGGATTCTGCAGCTCCTGGAAGGAAGGTGGCAGCAGAACACAGGGGGAAGAGGCTGAGTTCTGAAGTTTAAATCCCAGGTGCACCGCCTCCTCACTAACAAAGTGACTGAACTTTTCTGAGACACATTTCCCTAGACTTTACTAATGAATATTGGTAAAGGATCAGAGAGAATATGTCTTCAGTGACTGGCACAAAATAAATGTTCCATAAATAATTACTATAACTGTATACTTAAAGGATCTATCTACCATTAGTCCCATTTGTTCAGTGACTACATAGTATGCAAATTTGTCTTTCTGATGGGGGAAAATAATTTTTTTAAAGTTTTGAAGTGATTGCATGAAGGTGGATATTCAGCACAATAAACTTTTTATTTTACTTGCCATTTGTAAGTTGGAGGTCATATATGCTATCAGGTCCACTTTAACATGCATTTTCTAACATAATCACAAAACTGAAGCCAAAGTTAATATGGATATATTATAACCTTCAGATTCTCAGACTCTGGTCAGGTGTCACCATTCTGCCAAAAAAGATGAGGTGTAATGGCTTTAAAACAGGAATTACATGTTCTCATTTGTCTTTAAGATTGTGAACTCCTTAATGGCAGATACCTTGAGTGGCCATGGGTTACCACAAACTTCATGGCTTAACAAAACAAAAGTTTATTCTCTCAAATTTCTGGAGACCAGAAGTTGAAAATCAAGCTGTTGACTCTCCCTCTGAAGGCTCTGAGAGAGAGTGGGTTCCATGCCTCTCTCCTCGTTTCTGGTGACTACTAGAAACACCTGGCATTTGTTTGCTTATCTGCATATCTCCAATCTCTAACTACATTTCCACAGAGCCTTCTTCTCCATGGATGTGTCCATGTCTTGAATCTCCCTCTTTGCTTTTATATAAGGACACCTCCAGTCATTGGATTGAAGGACTACATTAGTGTGAGATCATACAAGCTGATCTCATCTACAGACCCTTATCTAATGACATGTGTAAATACCCCAATTCCAAACAAGGTCACTTTTACAGGTACCAAAGGTTAGGATTTGGACATATCTTTTTGGAGGACAAAATTGAATTCACTATATCGTCTCATAATTTCACATCTTCCCTAAGTCTAGTCCAGTGTCTAACTCATATTTGACACTCAATAAATATTTGTTGAATGCTATATTTAAAAAGATGAAAATACACGAGAAACCTAGAAAATTAGGAGTGCATAGTCAAAAGGTAAATATTAGTATGAGAGGCTCTTGAGTTTGAATTGTAATAGGTAATAATGAGATTAGAAACATAGGGCTATGAACATGGATAGCTAAAGTATATAAACATGAAGGCTGTTAGAGGAAAACAGGTAGTGATAGTCTTCTGAAGCCAGTATGTTTGTGGAATACTCAAGTCAACACTTAATAATGGAAGCCCTTAGGTTAGAGAGAAGGACAAATCTTGGAGAATTACAGATGACCAAAGTAGAAAGACATAAAAACTATATAGTAAGAGAGCAAGAACTCCAAATGAAGAACAATTGTACACAAAATAAAAAACTCAGTGATTGAGAAATGACTGAGTATGGAGGATACTGCTGATCACCCTATTTATTCAATCATTCTTGCTATCTCCAGTGAGATAGCAAGACGTCTTTGACACCAAAACAGAGAACCTGGAGAACAAGTTCCACATTTGTAGGCCCTGGGCTCCTTTCTGTAGTGTCCTCTCAAATAGTACTATAGAGAAGATAGGACAAAAACTGAGATGCTTGCCTGTATGATAGTTACTTAACAGTATGTCTGTCCAGAGAAAGTACAAGAAGCAAAAGTTCAGCAATACACAGAGAATGCTACTTTCTTTTTCAAATATGCAAGTTCAAGTTGTCTCTTATATATAAAAGTCATATTCTTTTCCCTCTATGACCTCATTTTTGTCTGCAGTACAATTCTTGCAAACTATTCTACAGATTCTGTTCAAAGTGGAGCTAACCACTTGTGGCTGACCATAATTTACTGCTTCATTTACATGTAGTTTACTTCATCCAATTCCATTACCATAAAATGGGAATTTGGAAGCCAGGAAAAATGAAAAATAAAATCTTAGAAGTGATACTTTTTATAGAGACATTTAAATCTACATGGTTAGAAAACCACATCACCACTGGTTGTCTTAACTCTTGTGAGTAAAAGAAGGCAAACGATCCCACTACCCTGTTTGTTATCTCTCCTTATTTTATCTTTCTCCTTCCTCACAGCTACCAGTCTTCAAGGTTTCTGCAAATTCTATAGTTTAACTTTTATTTTTACTAATCTCTATAATTTGCACTCTTCCGGTAGAATATGTTCCCTCTCTTGTAAACACTTTCTATTCAATACAGTTTGCTATTTCTTATTACCAAACTGTTTTCAGTGTGTGTGTCCACTCAATTATAAATTCTTCACATCACAGTACACTATACATCATGGTAGATTAATGGCATTAAAAGTTTCAGTTAATAGTCATTCTGCATATACATCTTTGACCCTGTAACTTAATAGTTCATCCATTATGACTCAAGCATTGATTATGTGGTTTGCTTTGAACATGAGATATTAGCAAATGGAGCAATAGCCAAGTCCATTCACAAGAACATGTGAAGAAAAGATGAAGCTATTCTGCATTAGTCATCAGTCCAAATACAAGAGGGAGCTCACAAAAAATTTACAGAGGTGCCTTTCCAACTCACAGCTATTTATCAACACATACAGAACCAGAGAAACTTTCAAGTGACCTGTAATCTTATGAATAATAATAATCTTATTATTTTAAGATATTGAGTTTTGGGGTCATATGTTATCTAGCATTATTGTGGCTTATTGATTTAAATTTTCCTATTAATTATAAATTTAGTATTCCATAAGCATTGTTTTACTCAAAGATGAATGATAAATTATCAGATTTCAGGGTAAGGTAGATGTATATGAATAAGACCACCATAACTTGATTTGATCTCTGATCACTATATGATTATAGATTACAACCTATTATCAGAAAATGAGCTTTTCCCAGAGCATGGGCAATGTATTATTTTTCTTCATATATGTATTACCACTGAGAGCTCTCACTTTATTCACAATATTTTGGGAACTCAGTCAATAAGTGAATGAATAAAAGAATAAATTCTAGTGAGTTATTTTATAAATTGAGCATGATCTTTATTTAGTAAAAACTTCAAAAAGGAGGCTTTGCTTATTACAGTTGATCCCTATAATACTATTAAAAGAGTGGAAAAATATCCAATAGATTTAAGACTACAAATGAAGAAATATAGAGGAATAAAGGAGAGATGGGCAATGCTGGTGAAAGGGACATTTTTGTAATACAAGCATTACAGTGAAATAAAGGGAAAGGAAAAATATTCCATTTTTCTAAAATCAAACAAACAAACAAAAAAAGGAACTTGCCTAGGACTTCTCAGGCAATGCTTTCAAAGAGAATACACAAGAAGCATGTCAAGGACACTTTATTTATGTAAATGGGCAACACTGTCCTTAGAAGGGAATGTATGTAGTTCTATTTTTTGTGATCACAATCAAAATAAATTTTGTTAGTGTCTTTGAAATATAAATGTAAAAGTTCAGCCTTCCTTTCACACTTTCCAATTAATACCAGGGTTTCAATAATTACTATCGGAGACCCAGTGATGTTGATACATTACTATGTGGATAATTCTGTGTTGTAGCAATGATGTTTTGTGCTTGGATGATAATAACTGTCAAAATGCAAGGGGTTAGTGAACAGGACCCACGGGGAATGGCAGGATGACACTCTATGCAAGACATTTTGCTAATAGGTCTGAGAGCAATTACTGTATGGTTTATGATCACAACACTTAACCCTCTCACTCTCAGATTGTGGGAAATCTAGCCAGCAAACTGCTTGAGGAAATTTTCAGCACTCCATAATGTTTATCAGTAAAATCCATTTAAGAAGCATGTTATGAAGACTGCCAAATGTGTTTGTACATTGGGAACATCAATTTGGTCTATAACATAACTGCTGTGCTGGAAATAAGCAAAGCAGAGAAGACTGGGGTCCTCAGAATCCACCAGTTCCTGAACCAGTTTATTCTGATCACTTGGATTTTTAACTTAGGTTCAATTGATCAGTTATTATTTTCTGTTCACATGAACCGCTCCTTCATAGCAGCATTAAGATCTCTTTATGTCATTCTTGAGTGCTGGCAGGGAATTTGGTAGCTTTTGTTTTCTTTAAAGAAAGTGTGATCATATGAGTGGTGTTTACAAAATATTCCACGAGCTCTTGGTAAACATTTTACCTGCCCATCATCCAACATGCTTTCCAAAGTATTCTAACTCTGCTTTGTCCCTTTCTGTCAAACAGTAAGATATCTTTCTTCTCAATTCTATATATTTTCTATATACCAGCACATTTTCTGTTACTTACTTACCCCTTCATCTGCTACCAAGAAAGAAGAGCAAGTTATCTTCAGAGTAAGTCATAACAAGGAGTGTGAGGGTCATAAAAAATGTGATTACTTAAAGGAAGCTTTATAATTTAGAGATTTGGAAGCAAGAGGATGACAATATGGTAGAGGTTAGATGTTACCATAAGCCACTAATTGGAAATAGTCTCTAAGCCCATAAATTTCAGATATGTTTCTACTGAATGAATTCCACTGATTGATCATTTAAATAAAAAATTGACAAAACTACCTTTTAATTTGATAATCATATATAACATAGGAATGTTTACAAAGGTCTATCATAAGGACTAACAAATATATGTTTGGGTAAACAAGAGTAGAGATTTTTTTTTCCCCTCCTATAATCTCAAACAACAAACAGCTTTTCTTTTCTCTTTGTTTTTTGTTCTGTTTTGTTTTAGTACTGGAGATTGAGCCCAGAAATGCTTTGGTACTGAGCTACATCCAGCCTCTTTTTATCTTTAATTTTGAGACAAGGCCTCACTAAGATGCCCAGGGTCTCACTAGGTTGCTGAGACTGACCTCAAACTTAAGACCTTTCTGCCTTAACTGCCTCAGTCGCTGGGATTATAGGTATGAACCACATGCTGGGACAAACTTAACTTTCTTTTATGCAATATTTATATCACATCAATTTACAAAATGGAAGTACTTTTGTCAATAATAACTTTCACTTTCCAATGCTTCCTACAGGAAGTTACTTGAGACATCTCTTTCATTAATTTACAAGAACCTTGGCTATGCCTTCTCAATACATATGTACAGTTTATAAATCTAGGAGTAACATTTACATCTTTAGTCATTAGAAGTATGGATATATTATATTATAATATATTATACATAATCTATTATAGATATATAGATATATTTTATAGTAAACTCCAAGCATTTAACAACAAAATTTGTGAGAAGTGACTGTTTTTAAAATCACATACCATTTAAGCATGCACTGAGGATGACATTGCTTAGATTTGCTTTTCAAACTGAAAATCTGAAGTCCATAGAAGGAGTTCATACTGTATGATTTTGCCTTCCTGGCTAGAGTTGTTTGGATCAGTGATGGACATATCTCAGGATGGGCCAATCATCATATTGTGCCCTGCTTCCACGTGAAGTTGGAACTGAGACCACGAAAAGTGATGAGTTACAGGTGGCCCCCCTGTACAAATCAAAGAAACTAATCTTCAGGAAGATGATAATAATGACATGAAGAGAAGAATAGGGAAAGAAGGAAAAGTGGAATAGTACCTAAGAGATAATTAACCTGGCTTAGTTTTCAATTGTTTCCATCTCTTGGTTCTAGTTACTTCTGAAGTCTGCTGTCTTTTGTTGTAATGGATTTTAGAAAATATGCATATACATATTTTAATGAATAAAATCCCTCCCACCATTCAATATAATTTAATTAAATTGAGTGAAGAATAGCAGCCTTACCAATAGGCAATTATAATATCTGAGATGGAAAAAGAAGTAAAATCTACATGAAAGACCCATGACCCAAATTTGGGGCATGTGGAAGTTTTCCTGAAGGACGTATCATCAATGTAGGAACATGAAAGAGAAATGGAATTAGCCAGAATAACTGAGAAAGGGTTCCAGAAAGAGGGAATACATTGTGACAGGCATAGGTGAGAAAGAGCCAGGTGAGCTGGGGAAGTCATTCAGGCAGGTGAGAGATGACACTGGACCACTAAATGAAGTTCAGATTTTAATGCTATTTCATTAACAATCATGGAGAGGTTGGACTTGGTTTTGAGAGTAAAGGAGAGCACAATAGACAGGAGCCAGTCAGCCAAGGATTTGTAGGCCTTTTTTTTGTTGCTATGATTTTTAGCACAGGAAGAACAGATTTGTATTTTATGGAGAAATAGATAGGATTGCCTAAAGAAATGTGGGAAAGAAATGATTAAGAAAGTGAGAAAGGATAAGAAGGGATGGTTACCAGAGATGTTTAGTAGGTAGCAGATAAACTGGATGCAGAGGATTAATGAGAGCAAAGCATCTTAGAGGACAGCTGGCTATCTAGAATAAGCCACTTTATCAAACAAAACCAGCAAATGACTTTTTTTCTTGAGAAACGTGTTTTTACCCCTTTTTTCACTGGCATGTTCAATGAAGTGGGAAAAAACAGAGCTGTGTAAAATAGGACCTGAGGAGTTCTAAATAGCCACAAAATCTGTCCTCAGAATACTTGACCAGTCCAAAGATAATATTCAAGGAGTTAATATCTCTGGCTTAATAAGGGAAGGTGTTGATATCCCCAAACTTATTTACTTTTTAACAAAACATGCCAGGGTGAATTCATTTCTTTATTAAATAAATTTTTAATGAGTACATATTCTGTGGAAGGCACCATGCCAGGCATGGAGGATATATTGGAACACAAGGTACACAAAATCCCTGTCCTCATGCTTATAGACAACGAGAGGAGACAACCATTAAACAAACTGACAATCATTTGTGGTTATAAGAATGTATAACAAGGAGTTCTGATTAATCTGTGCACCATCTGAAAACCTTCCTGGTGGATGTAGTATTTAGGTGATGTTATGGATTCAATTATATCCCCCTCAAATTCAAATGTCAGAACCTTACAGCCCCAACGTCAATATATTTGGAAAAAGGGCCTTTAAGCAGGTAATGAAGTTTAAATGATGCCACAAGAGCGGGGTGCCAATGAACAGGTCTTGTGTTTTTACAAGTAGTGGGAGGGACACCAGGAGGAGAGACACAAGAGAAGGTAACCATCTGCAGGCCAGAAAGAGGGGATTCAACAGAAATCAACCCTAGTAGCACCTCCATCTTGAACTTCCAGCCTCCACAACTGTGAGAAAACAAATTTCTGTTGTTTAAGCCACCTGGGCTGTGGTATTCTATTATGATAGCTCATGAAATCTAGATAGATGACCTCCTGAAGAGGTAAGAACACATTTGTCAAATAAGGGTAGGGCAGGAGGAGGCATAGCCCACCAGGAGCAGATCCTGAGATAAGAAGTCTCATGGGGGGTTGGAGACACAGAAAATCAGTGTGGGGAGTAAGAAACTGAATGGCAGGGCTGGAACAGCACCTTGGAGGCCTTGTTATGTTTATTACCTTGATTTTTTTTTTTTAAATCAGAAAATACTGAAGAAATCACTGAAAGGTTCAAATCAAAGAGGTAACATAACCTCACTTTTTATTAAAACTAATTCTTTCTTCAGTCAAAAGAACAGATTGGGAGGAGGCAAGAACAGACAATGGAGTGAGATTGGAGGATAGAGCAGAACTGTGGGTAAGATAGTGGTGGTGCAGAGGGATTTAAAACGTGCTGAGCCAGGCATGGTGGTGCATGTCTGTAAACCCAATGACTCAGGAGGCTGAGGCAGGAGGATTGCAAGTTCAAGGTCAGTCTCAGCAATTGCTTGGGAAGTGATCCTCAGCAGTTTGTTCATTTGTGTGTGGTGGCATGCAACTTTACAAAGCAGAAGTTTGCACAGTACTTACTCTGGTAATTCATTTCTTCCTCATAAGAACCTAGTCAGGTTGGTAACATTATCACCATTATCCAGACAAGGAAATTGAGAAACAGAGAAACCTATTTTGCTTAACAAACTAATTAGTAAGTGACAGAGAGTTAAGATTATTTTTGGAATGTTGGTCTCACCATGCTTATTTTAAAATTATTATTAATTTTTTTCTTTTTATATAACTAGGTGAAAAAGCATCGATACATGTCTGTTAGGAAAGATTCAGACATAAGATTTCCTTTAGTTCCTGGGCATTCAAATGACTTGGGCCCAGGTTGGTTCCATTATCAGTCCCCACGCTCTTACAAAATCTTTTTTGTTGAGGAAAAAAAAGTCAGATGCCCTTTTAGAGGAATCCCAAGAATAATCCATGGTAAGTACAGTCAGTGCCAGATGGCCTATGCTAGAGACTGATTGTGTCTGCTTAGGCAGAGAACACAGACAGCCCTGGCAGGAGAGAAGAACAAGCTGTTCTCTTGTACTCCTGATGATGGAGCCAAGTTTCCACTACCTGCTGTCCCAACCCTCCTCCACGAGGAGACAGATCTCTTATAAATTTGCTGATTGGCCAATGGAGGTGACAAAATTAGGAGAAAACCTCCCTGGATTCTAACCTGCTCTGCAGCTTAGTTGTAACTGCAGTGTGTATGTGTGTGTGTGTGTGTGTGTGTGTGTGTGTGCACTCACGCCTCATGCACATTTAATACCAAGTTGTATCTCTTGAAGAAGTGGTCCAAGCTGCAAGGAGGCACCATGAACCATGAAGTGGGGAGGAAGGCTCAGGAATCATCCCTTCCCACAGCAATTATCCTAAAGGGATGTTTGCTTCTGGATTGCCACTTTTTATAGTAAGGGTGAAGACCCCCAGCTCACTGTCAAAGAAGTGGGGGAGTCAACCAGAGACCCAGGGGAATAGCTGACAGGACGTGGGAGTGGAAGAGGTGGACCTGTGGATTCTTTGCCTTAAAAACAGTAGAGGAAACAGACGAGTCAGGGGGACAATGTAAGAAAGCAGATAACTATTACTCAAAGAGAACAATAGAGAGACAAAATTGTAAAAACCAAATAAAGGAGAAAATAAAAATAGCCAAAATAAATAAATATAGATGGCAAGAATGAAAAAAAAAAAAAAAAACCTGGCAGGAAAAAAAAACTGTTGGACAAATTTAAAGCTTTATGCATACAAAGCAGCATGTGAAGCATGAGGAGGAAGGGCAGCTGCAGAGGACCCTGTCTCCTCATCTCAGCCAGACTTGAGGCACAGACCCTTGGAAAGACTGAGCACAGAGTGTCAGGTAAGAGCACTGGACTGCAGTCCCTGACTAGCCCCGACATGCCTCACACCCTGTGTTGTGAAGGAAAACTAAGGGACACATAGAGTTCCTGTGGGTCGCTAGTATCCATTAATACAGTGAATGAGAAGAAAAAAAAACAGCAAAAAATACCCACTGCCCACTGCCTTCTTCCTCTTGCCTAGAACTTGCTTTAATTCTCCTACTGTTAAAAAATAGAGCTTCCCTCTCATTGTCATTTAGTTTTACAGTAAGGAGGTTTCAGGCTACCTGTCCTGTCTGAGATAAAATTCAACAATAATAGTGTTGATATTACAGATAATAACTGTGGCAATTGTTGCATGATAATTGATTGAATGTGTGTTTTGAATTTTGAATATTCTTTGTCTTTTTCTCTTTTAATGGCACTGATTTAGGTAACCATCTAGATGGATTTCATTAAGGACCTTGATTCTTTACTCCTCCCTGTTTTTAAGAACTTGGTCATGAGTATAAGTCAAGATCCAATTCAAATATTAATCTAATCTAGAGACAACCTCACAGAAACATCCAGAATAATATTTGACCGAATATCTGGGCACCATATAACCCAGACTAGCTGACATAAAAAATTAACAATTACATCATGTGAGTTATTTCCACTAATAATATGAGCTATTTCCTCACACTTTCGTTTAGATTTGACTGTGTGACTAACTTTAGCCACTGGAATGTTAGCAGGCATGTTCTGACCTAAGGCTTAAAAACTACTTTTATATTTCTGCCTGTCCTCTTGCATCTCTGCCATACCTGTGAGATCACATGTCTGGGATAGCCTACTGATCTCAAGAGGAAGATGAATGACTCATGAAGCAGAGCTGAGTTGCTGCAGTTGAACCAAGACTAAATCAGCCAACTCCAGTCAAACCACAGTCACGTTAACTAAATAGACATTTATCATTGTTAAAACTGAGAATTTGTGGGTTTTATAATGTAGTGTTTTTGTGATAGTTAACCATTACACTAACTCTTTTTTTTTTTTTTTTTTTTTTTTTTTTTTTGGTCCCAGGGATTGAACCCAGAGGCACTTAATGACTGAGCCACATCCTAAGTCCAATTTTATATTTTATTTTGAGACAGGG
This sequence comes from Sciurus carolinensis, assembly GCF_902686445.1. NCBI lineage: Eukaryota > Metazoa > Chordata > Mammalia > Rodentia > Sciuridae > Sciurus > Sciurus carolinensis. Next base: position 76,313,313 of record NC_062222.1, read on the forward strand.
TCTTGCTAAGTTTCTCAGGGCCTCATTAAGTTGTTGAAGCTGGCTTTGAACTTGCAATTGATCCTCCTGCCTCAACCTCCTAAGCTACTGGGATTATAGGCATGTGCCACTGCACCTGGCTACACTAACCATTTTTTAGTGGACTTTTTTTTTTTTTTTGCTCTGTTTGGTTCTTGTCAATTCTTACAGTGTCCAGTCTTCTCATCAAACTTCTATGTTTCCCAACTTCATTATGATAGCATAGATGTTTTACATAGGTTTAATATCAACCTCATCAATATTGTGCTATCAGTCCTGAAAGGTGTATAGAACAGGTTAAATAAACTCAGTTCTTTAAAAAAGGGCAACATAAGAAAACAAATACCTGTATGCAAAGAACTGAAACTCTGCAACACAAAAGCAGAATCCTGTCACTCTCCTGCTCAAAACTCTGATGTCTCTCCATCAGGTTATAAAATAAAATCCAGAATTCTTAGTCTGGTACCTAGGCCTTATGTTAATTTGTTTGAACTCCTCTTTTTGCTTTAAATAACCAGTATATGGAACAAGATAATCAAGATGAACGTAAAAGTAACTTGATTTTATTCCTTCAAATTCCCTTTAAGCCTATCGTGTATGTAATCCAGATGCAAACTGAGACAATTTCACCACCTTTTTTTCCTCCTCTTAGAGTTTTCTTTCCTTTGCTCCCTTTAAGTCATAAACATGATCCTAATTTGCCAGTGAAACCCACTAGTCAAAGTTCTAAAGTTAGTGTATAGCTGAATCTCTTAACTTTCCCTATGCTGGATCTTGTGAGAAACTACAGCTTGCTGTAGAAAGGGGAAGTGATTCTCCTTTCTTCTCATTTTCTTCTTCCATCATTATCAACCTGCCAAGGTAGGACCTAGTGTAGGAAAGAGAGTAAGGAGGGAAGGAAAGTCACATTTGACAAACATGAAAATAAAATGGTCTCATGCCCTCTGGTTCCAATCAATGTTTAAAGTTGCTACTTCCTTCATGAAAACCAAGCCTCTCCCTCAACTGCCATGTTTGTCACCTATCTGTTACTATTAAAAAACAAAAACCTGGGATGATCAGTTTGTCAGGAGAGAAGGTTTATTTGGGTTCACAGTTCTGTGGGTTCCAGTCCACCATCAGGAAGACCCAGCTTTTAGATGTGTGGTAAGGCAGCACATCATGCAGGGGGTGCATCCCACGGCAAAGTTGCTCACCTCAGGTGCCCAGGAAGTAAAAGAAAAAGATAGGAGGGCAACAGATTCCCACTATCCCACTTTGAGGGTATGCCCTCAGAGACAAACATGAAAGATCTCCCAGGAGGACCCAACTTTTATAGATTCTACCACCTCCCAACAGCACCTGGGCTGTGGACTAAACCTTCAACATACGGGCCTTTGGGGGACATTTATCTAAAATGTAGCTGACAGCTACCTTGAATTCCCACAGTCTCTCCCAGCTGAGGGTCCTCTCATTTTATAAAGCCACCATTTGGGGCAGGATTTCTTTCAAAGCAACTTACCAATCTTAGTTTCCATGGCTGGTCTTTCAAATTTACAAGCATGTGACTAGGTAGAAGTGGAAAGATGGCTACTTGGCCACACAGACCATAGACCAGAGTCCAGTAGCAGTCCTCCCTGTCAGGGACAAGTTAAGCCTCTGAGTAGCCCTATCGAAGACCTGGCTAAATTTTGTGTGAAGTAACATGGGGAGGAGAGGTATCCTAGTGCAGATTTCTCCAAAGAAATCCTCCTTTCTAATCCTGCCATTTCCATTTGTTCAAACTTTCTTCAATTTGGTGAACTGAGAATTGTGAGCATCAGATAACTGATTTTTAACCAACCCTTTAAATTTTTTTTCATATGGTCCAGCACCTTTATTGTATCTGACTGCCTGTCAAAATTTAAATTCGTCACCTGTTTAACTTGTTTCTTATTCACTATGTGACCTGTGATTGCTCACATGATTCTTTTGGTCCTTAAAATTTTCAAGTATCTGTTACCTCTTTTGAGAATGTCTCTGCATTATCCATTCTTTCTGCACAAGGTTGAACTCTACTCTTCTTTCAAAGATTAGCATACTTATTTCCTGGTTGTAAAGCCCTCTCTGATCTTTTGGCCCAATTTAGTATTTCCTTCTGCGTCCTCAGGTCCCATTGCACCTTGATGATAACTCTTAATACAGAATACTTTGGATTAGAGTATCCCAACTATGATATTTCATAGTTTCTAGGATAAATTGTTTTTCACACTAAAACATCTTTGAAATCAGCATGCAATTTACAGTCAATGCAGTAACATCTTAATTGCTTGGCAGGGTTTTTTTTGTGTTTCTTCCTCTTTCCATCTTATGGTGGTACATATTACAGTTGATGGCATCTTGGTAGTTTATGAGTCATTTGAGTTTAAAAACTTTGCCTCCTTCCTCTCTCTATATTCCCCAGCAATAAGTGAAGTGCCTGGCAGAAACAAACTCAAAATTTGGATGGTGAACCAAAGGAATGTTTTATATAATGCTGCGATACTATGGTTTTTCTTCAATGTCCAAAGCATTCCCAATTATAATTTCATTCAAATTAAAAAGGCTTTGATGGAACATTCATTACTTAAAAAGTAACATTTATTAGTCTATGTGTTGTGATTGGAGCTTTAATGTCATCAAGAAGAAGTTTAATCTAACTTCATTTTCACTCCATTAAAACCTTGTAACAATGTTCATAAATTAGATCTCCAGAGTCATAAAAGTACATGTCACAGCTCTGATCTGCACAATTTTTACCACATTTGGGTATTTAGTATAGTTTTAAATTTGGGAATAGCTACCATTTATACATATTAAGCTTTTTTTCATGATTTTAATGAGGACACACAAATATATAAATTGTATAATCTTTGTCTGTCCTATTGTCAATGACACTAATAAACCAGGGACATGTAGCAGCAATTAGAGTTCACGTCTCTGCTTAAAATGAACACTTTTTTTTTTTTTTTTTATCAAGAACTCATCACAGGCTTGCCTTGCTTACATTGAATTATAATTAGAGATCATAAATAGAGTCAACTGAACTTATTATTTTAGGAAAAAATGAGACCTAAAGGAACCAAATAATCCAAAGGCATAGTATTATGGTGTGGCCATGATGCTTAAGTGCCCTCCTATGTAAAACATTTAATTACAAGATTCTCAATTTAGGATTGTTCAAGGACACAACATTTACTAACTCATAGGTAATTTAGTTTGTTTGTAGGAATATATGAAGGTCTTTGAGTGAAGAAGGGAAAACAACAGCGAAGGAAAGAGCCTAGAGCAAAAGATAATCCCTACCACACTAAAATGTTCCTTTTCCTGGATGCCAGTGTGGAACTATTTAGGATAGAAAACATTTTTCATGCAGATGCCAAGTAAAAATCTTTTCATAGGCAAACCAACTTTCCATCTATTCATTTATTCTTTCATTAACTGTATTCTAAGCATTTCTGAGTTTCCCCAAAACTGTTGGAATTCTAGGGGATTATGAAGATCTGTTGCAGGGACAATAGTTCCTAACTAGAAAATTCATCTTCTGTTATATGAGATTGTTAAGTTAAAGTCTTTAGCCATGAATAGGAATGGTTACATTCTAAATGAATAAGAATGGTTACATTCTAAATATGCACATATACTAACTAATCATTGCTCACAAAAACCCTGAAAAAATAGATGATGTCACACTCATTTTAGATAAATACCCAGAAACCCAGTAAGAACTAACTTACGTTAATGTCAACATTTAATCTAGGTCTCCTTGCTCCTGCAGAGCCCATTCTGCTCCTCATCAATTCCACTACAGATGTGAAGTTTCACTGTAATTTTGTTTGCTTTAGAGTAGACTTGACCTTAGGTTAGTCGTAAGGTTATTGAAAAATTTAAATATTTAAAGTATCACATTTAGGTGCCCTTACCTATTACTTGCCCACTAGGATTCACCTTCAGTCAAATTTTAGTTTCATTTTAATGATTTAGATGACTTCGACAATGTGGAAAATATTTCACATACAGGGTCGGGACTCCTGGCTGTGTTACTGAGCTCCCCTGCTTTGAATGGAAATTTGGACAAATTATATCTTTGAGGTCTTTTTCAATTTTGACGATTTACAATAATAGTGCAAAAGGTAGCTGTCATGAAATGAAAAGGGGAAAGTTACAAATAAATTAAAAGCCATGGAGTCAGTAGTCATGGGTTCAAGTCTTTAACTTTTACTACAACCCTGTCTGAGGGTTAATTTAGCTCTCTGGACCTCCATTTATTCAACTAAAAAAGGAAATGAGAGCAGAATTGCCTACTTCACAAGTCACTATTAACATTAATTGGGAAGCTAAAAGTGAAGACACTTTATAAACTGTAATAGACTAGTCACCATATTATGTAGCACCCAGGCATGTGGGGCATATTAATGCACCCAGAAGCATTCTTTAAGCTGATCTTTATTAGAAACATTGTCTACCCTCAAGGGAACTAGTCTCTTTTCAGTTTGTAACCTTCAGCATCTCATATTTTTTTCAATCTTTCTTTTCTTTTTCACTTAACTCCTTCAAATAGAAAAATCCAGAGTTTTTGTTGTTTTGTTTTTGTATTTTCATATTTGTGATTTTTTTTTCAGGAATTTGATGTAGGTGTCCTCTGCCAGAATAACTCAAACTTCCTGTCAGGGTTGTAGTGCTGGTTCTTTCAGAAATCTCTCTCTGGGCTGTAGCTCCATGCCAATCTATAGACATGAGAAAGCAGCTGCCTGTTCTCTACACTTTTGATGAAATGATCTCTTGTTTAATGTAAAAATTACTTTTGTATAAAGTTAATTGTTATAAACAAGAAAAAGTATCTGCCATGACTGCTCATGCTTTATACCAGATACACTCTATTTTTAATAGTAATTTTAAAAATTCCTAATAATCAGTTTCTACTAAACATTTTTCAGAGACCATATAGTATTGCTTTCTGAGTCTTAAATTTATTCCATTTCTAATAGTGTATGAAGGGTTTTGAGGGGGAAAAAAGAGAAAATCCCCAAGCTTTGTATCATCCCACCTTGTAGATTTTCCTAGCTTTTGTATGCATTTTATCATTTACAAAGACTTAGCTCTGAAAGAGAGACTCAAATATGCTAATAAGAGCCAACCCTTGAGATGCTCAGTGGCACAGCAAGGGAGGGGTGCAGCAAGCAGTCAAGAGTGGAGGAGAGAGTCAGAGTCAGCTGGGAAACAAATCCAGGCCTCCAGGGGCAAAAGGGAGTTGATGAGATGAAAGGAGATAAGGAGTAGCCTTATCTGATACTCAACCACATGGAAAGAACAGTAGAAAAAGTCAGCAATCCTCAGGTAGCACAGAGTAAAGTAAGCAGAAGTCTTTGAGAAGATGATGCACAAAAGCTAGAGGGGAGTATGTTTGGTTACAACAAATTATTAAGTGGTGGTGTGATGTTCTAAACCCCAGTCTACTTATATTTAACAATCTAAGACTGGAGGAATCCCCAAATTCTGCAGTAGAATAAAGCACACTAGGGGAACAAAAATTTTGCTTGAATGGATAAAATCAGCTCTTCCTTAACACTGTCACACCAGTTCTGCCATGGTCAAGGGTAGACGGCATTGCTCCAGTTGTGGTAGGGATTAGACTATTCCCTTCATTTAAAATAGGCCCTGAGGCCATATATCCAAGCTCCTTAAAGAAGAAAACTCCTTAAACCCAACATTAATTCAATATTCTCCAAAGCATTAAAATTAAGTTAGCAGTTTTTGGGTGGGGATGGGGTAGGTTACTGAGTATCCTACAGCAAAAATATAGCTTTTCAGTTTGCAATAACATGCTGACTAACAATTGCATATATTTAATAGAAAAATGAGCAAAAAAAGTCTCTTTTGAACTCTCACAGAACTAAGGCACATATATTTTTCATCTAACTTTATTAATATCTCTAAGGGAACAGCACATGCTTGTCATCAGTTTGCAATGTAGTATTGAGTTAGTCCAAGTAGGTTCTTTCTCATTTCTTTTCTGTGTCATTAGTGGTTTCATGGAGCCTGCTAGAATTGCCATAGTGAGCAGACTGTCCGAGTCTTAAAAATAAACTCTTGTTGGCAAGGATATGTATCTGCAATTTGGGTTGGAATTCTGGTACATAAAAGATCAGTTCCTTAAATGATTTTTATGTGTTTTTGTTTTTCATGAATTTGTTGTAGAGTTCTCATGCAAAGAGAAAACACTAAAGCAAAAGCCATAATCAGATCATTTACCTACCTCAAAAATACTGCACTTTAGGATAATTTTTTACATGTCACCACCTTTCTTTGTATTGATATTTTTTGAGATCTCTTTTTTCTTGTCATTAAAAATACATATACTTACAAACTAGACTTTGCTTTTAAAAAAATCATTTAAAGATTAAAATAAAATGTATTTCTATATAAACCCCCCACACTTAAATAGAAGATTATAACTTTATTGGTGAAAATAATTTTTAACAACTAAAGATAGTCTAGAATAGAAGTGTCAGTCAATAAAATTAAAACCTACTTTGTTATAATTAAAGTAGATATATGCATCACTAAATAATAGTTTGAAGAATACAAGGACACTTGTATAAAATTGGTTCCCAGAAAGCTGGCCACCAGAATAGGAGCTGACCTCCTACAAATCTCCCAAGAAACTTGCTACCACTCTGTTTCTAAGGCAACAGTTCTAGGTCAAGCCAACCCTGAGAGTATTACTGTGTACATCATGCCAGAGGAAGATGCCAGAGGAAGCACAAATGCTGAGGTGGAGGTCTGCCTTGTCACTAGCTCCACTGTGTCCCTGGGCCTGCAGCCCTGTGACTGCATCAGCACTGAGGGAGGTGCTCCCCCTCCAAACATGGGTACTCCCTTTTTGGCAGGATGAGAATGGAGCTAAGATTCCTCCACAATCGCATGCTATTGCATCTCAGTCCCTGGTGAGAACAGGGAATTGACAGGAACATCTGGAAGGATGTTGCATAAAAGTCCTTAGAACCTGAGAGACTAGTGTCTCCTCCATGGCTGGAAATCTGACCGTGTCTGTCTGAGGAGGCGTGGATTCCATTCCACACCTCCTCCATTCCAGAGTGCTGTTCCATTCCAGAGTGCTGTTTCAGCAGGTCTAGTGTGTGTGCTGTCTAGCCATGTGCCCTTGTTGGTGTAATAATAATAACAACCACTTGACTGGTCTAAAGATTGTTCACCTTCAAAAGAGAAAACAAAAGATATTAATTAACTTGTCCACATCTACTTAAGTTAAAATTGATGAGATCAGACTTTCAACCCAGATTTGACTTTAAAGTCTTTGCTGTTAGCCTATATAGTACCACTCCATTCAAACATGCGACATGGAGGAAATTTAACCACTTTGTTATCTAAGTCCCAACTTCCCAACTAAAGATTCTTAAATCACTGTTACTGAACATAAAGTTTATTTAAATGACTGAAACCACACAGGGCACTGGGAGTAGTCAAGTATTTATAACTCATCTTAAAGAGAGACAGACAGGAAGGCAGGTACTCTGACTTGTGGTTCTGCAACAAAAGAACATATAGAGGATGACATAACACATTTCTAATATTTAAAATTATACATAAAGCAAAAAGTCATAAAAACATATTTGTCCTTCTAACTTGATAAATATACCTTAAAAACAATAAGATCAATATGTATACACATGGAAATATATGCATAAAACTGTTTTTATTTGATGCAAGTCAGCAAAATATCAAGACAACTTAATTTAATTATTATTGCACTTGTGTAAATGTTCTCTTGACATTCAAATAATAAAATAGATATATAATTCACAAAGTATGCATGTTTAATACAATTCATTTTAATTTTCATTCCAACAAAATCACCAATTATGCTGCTATAATCAATATTTTCACATCATTTGAGTTCTATTTTTGCAACAATGATAAATTAACCATTCTTTCTTGTGGTAGCATAGCTTTTTGATAATTGTCATCTAGCTTAATTCTTCTAGTGCGTCTCATATCTTTTCTAAATTAAGTCTAATTGTTCTAACACTCTTGAGTTGACATTTCCTCATATATCTGAGAGTCCTTAGGAAGAAAATCAGCAGGGAGGGAGTCAAGGAAAACACCTTGACCTCACTCTTTTTTCCTTCTAATCCTCTGATTTAGTTCTTCACTGGATAAAACCAAGGAAAGCTGGAAAGTACATAAAACAACTCAATTTGCAGCCCAGAGCCCTAAAAACCCTCTACATAACATGGATGTTGTGCCAATTCCCTGGTTGCTGCAGTTGTATCTGTCAAAGGCTCACACATGCACCCTACTTGAGAGAAATTAATTACCTTTGGGTGAATGAAGTCACTTACCTGAACGTATCCTCCCAGCACCCAGGGACCAGAGGTCAAGGACTGACTGGGGAAGATTTACAATAATCCTGCTCCTTCATCTTAGGTTGGAAAAGACCCTGTGACACAATTCACACTCCAGACCTCCACAACAAATCATGTTAAAGCTACATTTCACCAGAAACCATGTCTTCCTGTACCTCCTTCCCAGTTTCTATCTGCTTCCCTCAGGTCCCTGTTAGTTTCTCCTCACAGCTCTCTCAATATGTCATAGGTACTCAAATCCCCGTCCCCATCTATTTCTAAGGAACATGATCTAGGAAAGTATGTGGGCTATTGAATGTAATTATAGAGACCACCCTGTGGAGCAGAGGGCAGAGATAAGAAGGTGGACAGGTCTGAAGAGGCACATGGAAGATTCTGGCATTCTGGAATAACATGCAGCTGTGGGTGGTACTGCTAGTTGCCATTTCAAAGTACATTAACCCAGGATTCCTTACTATCAGATTCCAAATTTGTTTGAGAGTGAAAACTACTAAATTTCTTAATATGTCTTGAACTAGGCATGGCCATGATCCACAGTTCAGGACCAGGAGATGTAAGCAGAGTCTCAGGGAAAATGTTCTCTTCCTAGTCAAAAAGGCAAAGTTACTTTAAAAGAAAGACATTTGCCCTTTTCTCCTTCCTCTTCATCATGCCTGGTAGCTAGGAGCTGGAAGCCTTGGAGGACCACAGCTATCTGGTGACTATAAGCTGAAAAACATGAGGGCAAGAGATGACACGTTAGGACAGCATAGTAGAAGGAGATTCTGGGGCCCCACCAGGTCTGTTAGGACTACCTACCTCTAGATATACAGTCTCGGAAGAAAAATAAACTCTTCTCTTTTTAAGTCCCTCTTAGATTTTCTGTTACTTGTAGTTGAACACATTCCTGTTACAATAGCCATTAGAAGAAAAAATTCGTTATTCCAGAATCTCAGAGTTTTATTTTATTAGACAAACACTCATCTATAACGTAATACCTTTAACCTCTAGCTTTTAGTCCAGTTTATGGCTTCTGCATCAAATGCACTGAAAAAATAAAACCAAGCACTCTGGCAGGACATACCATGGTTTTAATCATCCATAGACATGTGATTCTCTGACCTGAGACAAAATATCTGGAGAGCATGGAGGTCAAGGCTTGTAGAACAATTTTAACAGGTTCCAGAAAATTAGCCAAATGGAAATGGGCTAAAGCTGAAGATCATTTTCTGTCTTTTCCAAAAATGTGTCTGGGAACTATTGATCAATACAAATGTTTGTGGCTCCAGTTCCTAATGTTGCCGAAGAGAAGAAATAAGTCTTGTCATAACAAAGAATCCAAGTATTATTTTGGCAGATATTGCCTATGCTCCCCAAGAGGAATAGTTTTCTGGGTCAAGTAACATTTATATTACATGGACACAGACATAAGTGCCTTATTGAAATAACAATGTGAAATGTGATAAGTGCTAATACTTCTGACAGGTGTTAAAATTGAAGATCTAGTTTCTAAAGCCTTGTGGGTAACTTTCTTTTCCTTATGATATATGCATAATTTTACAGTCAAATACCAGAAGTATTAGCTCTGAGTTTGAATTGAGTAATTTGGGGAAAGGAAAATTATGAGAATTAATTAAGTAACAATAACCCAAAGTAATCTGTCACATCCTATATCTATGTGCAAAAGTGATAACTTTCCATAATTTTATGCATGGATAATGGAATGCTGTTCAGTTCAAAAAGGATGTTCTACAACATGCTTTTGTGTGTCCTGTTAATGTGTGAAGTGGAGCATTGAGATGTACACCACACACACACACACACACACACACACACACACACACCACAAATACATATTTCCTCCTATAATCTTTTTTTAAATTTTGTATATTGAAACCAGAGTCCTCCATAGCTTTGAATAATTAATTCTTCTAAACTGAGTCAACTTTTATAGGGGACAGAATCAACCCTGAATGAGATAAGAAACTTTATTCCCAGAGATCACAATTTCTGGATGTGAAATACTTATTTTAAGGAGGTATATAAACTTTATTCTTGACAACTACAAACACAATGAGTTGGACTACATTTGACTGGCATATTAACCAAAACACATCTGACTAGTGCTTAATGCAATCAATGACCACATGGAGAAGCAATTTGTGGAGAAACATTCATTTTAGACAAGAAAGGTTTGATTTAATTTTATATTCTCAATAATCTAAAGGTTTTCTTGCAAGGTGCAGATAGAGTGACCCACAGAAGAGGTTTCATCTTCTAGTCCAAGTGGATAGTTCACTTCATATCCCATTCATTCATTCATTTAAAATAGATACTGACCAATTTTTGTATGATCAGCTAAGTACAAGATTTCAAGAATGTAAAAGGCAAAATTCCTTACTTATAGCCAACTTAGCAAAAGTCACAAATCTGTAAGGGGAAAATAAGTATAAATATACACAAGCACATGCAACAAACACACAAACAGGGCTATGGCATTATACAACTCTAGAGGAAAATGCAGAAAAAGAATGTCAAGAAAAGGTTTACAGAAACACTTGGGCAGAAGTTTGGAGATTGGCGAAAATTTTTTAACTTAAAACTAAGGGTAGAAGCAAATAACCAACAAAATGCATTGCATAGAATATTAAAATGGATAGGCAAACAACTATAAGTTCAAGTCCATAAACATAAAGTAATGAATGATTCTTAAATCCTTGTTTAGCATAAAAGGATTTGGATTTTAGTGGGCAATACAGGCACATGAAAGGATTATAAGCTTGTGATATAAGCATTTATATATTTTAGAAATTTGACTTTAAATATAGCTTTAATTTAGCTATATTGGAGGAGAGTAAGAGTATAAACAGAGACAGAAATAATAGTGCAATAAAAAAATTCAGTATAGAGATGGGAAGAAACTGGACTGCAGTTATGATTCCAGTGATAGGAAAGACAGTGCTAAGAAATGCTTAGATGTGGAAATTGGTGTTAAAAACCAATTGATAAAGTATCTTAGACTTCTGCTTTGGAGATTAGGTAGGTAATATAGCAATTAATAATGTAAGTAATATAAAGAAGGAAAAAAGTACATGGAAAAGAGAAGAGAGGATATATAAATGACAATTATATAGGACGCACTGATTCCATTTTCTGTTGGGCATTTGCAACTGTAGATATGAACTTCAAAAGAAAGGTAAAAAATAGAAAGTCACTGGAAGTAAAAGTAGAATTTAAAGTAAAGGGATTGGATGCACCATCTCATGAAAAGTAGTATGGAAAAGAGAACTAAGGATAGATCCTTAGACTATATTCTCATTTAAGAGTCAAGAAAGAGATGAAAGGATACAGATTTTAATTCTAATAATTACCTCCACTTTACTATCTTTTTGAGCTCATTTGTTACTTCTTTAAATCTCTCAGTCTGGGTGGGATTTGATATACCTGTATAATGGAAAAGGAGCCTGAATTTGAATATTATTTGAATAAGTTGTTCTAAATATTTTCAGAAGTCTCAAAAATTAATGTGAACATATATTAAAATATGTATACTATTTTTCATTTACATCAAGAAGCACTTTCTGAAGCAAAGTTAAAAGCTGCATTTGTATAGTAACTATGAGAAAATACATTCAAATCACCATTCCCAACTATTCAAAAACTCTAATACAGTATTACACAATTCTTCAGAGTGACTGGATCTTAGATTACAAAATAAGAATGAAATTCTGGAAATTTTCCTAGGGTAATATAAAGAGTACATAAAGTTGTCTATGAAAAAAATCACATCTCTAGGTACATGTTTTAAGGAATATTTACTACTAGGTCTAGTTGTTCACATTTTGTGATTTTCAAGGAATGTTAAAAGAGCTGAGATGTTCAGAAACTGAAACCTCCCTATCTGAAAAACTAAATTCAGTGCCCATTTGTTCATCAAGAAAGGGAAATCTGATTGAAAATGCTACTTCATATATTTCATTGGATGACACCAATAAGATTCACCTCAATTAATCTGCTAATGTAGGACAATATGGCCTTACCTTTGACAGATAATGATATTCTGTTAATAGTGATCACTATTCCAGTTTTACTTATTTAACTGTTATAATAGTAGTCTTCAGAGAACCTGAAGTCTAGCATGTCTTCCAGTAAGATGTTTTCCAAGTCTCAGCATTTGACAGTTTTCCAAGTAAGTTTTTTGTCCAAGAAAATAATTGACAAACTTACTTTTTGTATGTATAGTTTTTAATACCATATCACCTCATTTGATACTCAAAACAACCTATAGTATAAACAAAATTGAACCAATTACTTCAATTTTAGAGATGAGGAAACTGAGTCAAAATAGTGTTAAATATAATGGTAATTTGAATTAATAAATATTTAAAACAGCATGTTACAAGTACTGTGCATTTCAACCATAATTCATCTCTTGTTCATAGTCAACTATAAGATCAATACCATTTTTATTTTTTAGTGTCCAGATGAAGAAGTTGAGTTTTAGAGGTTTGGGAACTTGTCCAATGTCATATGTAAGTGAGTGATAAAAATGGGACCCAACCAACTTTGTCCGATGCTAAATTCTGTGCTCTTAGGCTTTGTTCTGCTTTCTGTCTGTGAAATGGATTTGAAGAGTCCTTGTCAAAGAAGAGCAGTTCAGGAAGTCAGAGAATCTGGATAGTGTAGCAATTATGACTCACCCGGACCCATATTGCTACTAAATGGGAGAACTGGAATTAAGTCCATATTCCTGACTTCAAATTGTGGGATGTTGATTCCCACTCTTTGCAAAATACTTATGTAATTGAGCTGCACAGATGACCAAGTTCACAGTTATTAACTCTTTCAGAGAGAAAAGTAATTGCTCACTTTGAATTTTGAATTTTCATATTATGATCTGATTATCTATGCTAACACCTAGAGTAGTCAAGTTTATTTAGCACTGATATGGACTGAATGTACGATTCACAAGAGTTGACAAAATTTTACTTGAATACTAAACCTAGAAGAATCATGACAATAATGATAATTCATATGGAGTACTTCTCATGTCGTAGGCACTGAACTACAGGCTTTGTAAACATTACCTTATTTTCTCTTAAAACTTCCCCATTCTAAGATTATTTATATATGTCAGTACAACATATATTTGTTTTCTTTTTTCACAGATGTAAATGTTAAGAGGTGTCAGGATTTCAAGGAAACCTATGTCCAGGAAATGAAATAGGACTCTAGGAGTTTATAAAATGTCCAAGAGTTTCCCAGAACCTTTATGTAGGCTTCTCCAGGAGACTTTAGTAAGATCAAATTGGCTGCTAGGTGAAAATGCGTTCTTGTCATTCCTAGATGGAGAAGGTGACTGGAGCTGTGACATGTTCAGTCAAATGGCTCAGCACTGGCCTTTCTGGGCAGGATGCATTTTGTCCCTGTGCTAGCCGCTCTTGTGAGCCAGAACTGTTTCTGGTCCAATGATCCCCTGAGATGGTACACTTTCAGGGCAGTCAGCTTTAAGATTGGGAAAGTCTTGCATTTTGAAAAATATTACAGAAACAACAGCATTAGGAAGAACAAAAAGAAAGCATGAGCATTTGATCCTATCACAGGACAAAATGTTTTCAAAATGTATGAAGTTTTATTCAGCCGGTGACTGCATGATATGAAACAATCCGTTTGCTCACCTAGTGGTTACATATGAAGAGGAGTAACAGCTTCTAAATTAAAATAATACTGTTCCTTTGGTGAGTGTACATGAACATAATAGTCCATGGAATTTTTCCCCTGGTTAAATTAACTCATTGGAAATGTAGCATACTAAATGATTCCTTCCAAAAAGTAACACGTAATCATTTCTTTTTCAGGCTTGATTAAATTCCCTCTGCCGGTGCAAATTTTATATCTGTGCCTAAATTTTATGTATCCATTCCTGGTCATTGAACAGAGCACAGACCCTGCAAGATCCATCTCTGATATTAGGCAAACTGAAGTAGCAGCAGCGGTTTTCAGGCATTGGGCAGCTCCAAGGGGGCAGCAAACACATGGCGGAGTTCAGAGTTGTGTTCTAAGGGATGCTATTTATGTAGACTGAATGTGCACACTCCCAACAAATCATACAACAGGATTTTGCTTTTATCTGATGATAGGAGAACTGTTTAAATGAAGCAGGTCTTTGCTGTGAATGAAAAGCACATCCACCTTAACCCCCACCACCCCACCCACCACCAGTGTTGTGATCTCCTTGTCTCTAATGACCTCCTTAGGAGTAAAGAGAAATCAGATACTCTCAATGCTCTTATCTCAGTTTTTTCCTGCCCCCACCACCTATTGTTTGAATCCCAGTACTGCTGGCTGATGTAGCTGTCTGTCTGGAGATTCAGTAAGCATTGGTCAAGATTGGTGTACAGAAGACTCCTGTGCAGAATTGGAGACTGGTGCAGAATCTCAAAACAGAGCCCAGTGGACTAGACTGAAAGGCAGATTCCAGCGATGGTGGCAAGTTAAACCACCCTAGAAGCATTTACCCTCAGACACCCAGCAGGGCAAAGATATTCTTGAACTATGAAAACAGAGTTAGCTGCATCAGAATCTGCTGCTGTAGACCTGCCAACCTCGCTTTGTGGCCATTTTCTGAGGCACACAGACTAACTCTGACTACACAGGGAAGGGGTTGGAAATGCAAGGGACCATTGCCAGGTCTTCACTGAGGAATCACGTTGAATGACAGAAACAGCAACTTAATGTGAAAATCCATAGTACTTGTTAGAGTTGATTATTGTATATTCCTTTAGTTTGAAAGCTTTATAAGCTCTGTAGCAGATTTATGAAAATTATTTAGCTGGTTTGTGAACTGATTTGACATTTATTTTTACTCAGATATGTGTGGAAAATGTGAGAAAAAAAATAGCCAAAAGAGAATTTTCTGTCTTAAAGAAAATCAGACTCAGGGTCAGAAATGAACTGTATCCAAATTCATTGTAATTTAATACTCACAAATAAAGACATCATTGTTTTAACTATGCTTAACTTCCAATGAACCTATGAAAGTACCACAGTAAAAAATACATGAAACCCCAGAGAAGCTATTAGGATGTATTATATGAGAAGGCAATGTCTGACCTTTGGATTCAAGGAGACACCTCATGTCTTTGTAATAAAGTTCCCTTCTTCTGCTTAACTTTGAATTGGATTTGTCATTTGTAAACTGAAGAAGGTCAACTAACAAACTGGGGTAATGGCAATTCCCTTACAAGTTTTTGTTAAGGTTTGGATTATATTTTGGAAAAAGGATTGGTACACAGTAGGCATTCCATAAATGGTGGCTGATAATAAGAAGGCTAAATTGATTGATCAAACTGAAATTACCTGATTTATCTTTTCACATTCTGTCCTCAATTAAAAATGGCAATGACTCTTCTTTAATGTAGGAACCACAGAAGGGAAAGGGTGGCATAGAAGCTGGTGGTCAAAAGGTAACAGATGTAAAAGTCACATCACTCTTGTCCTGTTGGGTTATATTGCCATGTTCTCTCGAGATGTAACTCTTGAGTAACTCATGATACTTTCAACTCAAGTTCAAGGTGACATGGCAGAATCAGACTTAAACTGAGTTTACCTCTAAGAAAAATATTGAATTTTTATTTCATAAAGTCCTTTTAAATTCATATAAAAAACTAATGAAATTTCAAGCTAATTTATAAGAAAAATGCTAATTCTTTGTTGAAAGAGTGATTAGCACTTATAATAAACAATCTATTAATCAACATATATGAGGTAAGGAAGGAAGACATCCCATAATATGGTTGGTTTAGCCATGTTGAAAATAACTGAAAGCTTCTCTGATTATATTTTATTTTCTCCCATTGAATTAAATCTTTGAAGGGTTGAAGTATAATTGTCTACTAAAGGCATGAAAGTAAAAAGCTGGCATATGAACACAAAAGCAACTATTATATTTGCCCATCTATAAAACTTAATGTTTCTCAGGCTAAACATAATAATAATAAATGTACACATAAAAATACAGTCCATTTACCTGTAATCCCAGTGGCTTAGGATGCTGAGGCAAGAGGATCATAAGTTCAAAACCAGTCTCAACAATTTAGTAAGGCCCTACGCAACTTAGTGATACCTGTCTCAAAATAAAAAAATAAAAGGGCTGGGGATGTTGCTCAGGAGTTAAGCATCCCCGGTACCAAAAGAAAAAAAAAAAACATATAGTGCACTTAAATCTGCTCAAATAAATTAGTTAAAATTGTCACTCTTAAAAATTGTCTTTTTTTTTCTCTTTGGGAAGAATATATAAAAGAAATAATATGTCCACCAGAAAGAAATAATGTGGGAATGTGCAGTAAATCAAGGAAATAGAAAAATGCTGTTATCTTTGCCTTACACTCTCATTATAGTCAGGTAAACTTTTGTGGTTTATTTGTCTTAGAGCAAAGTCTCTTTTATATTAAAAGGTTGAAGCGTGGATACAATTTTTTAAAATTAAAGGACTTTACCATAAATAGAAAGAATAACATATACCTGAATGCAAATTGTGACTGACACCTCTTATTTCTTAAAAAGGAAAAAAAAAGTTTCTCCTCTCCTGATTTGAAAAAGAAAGAAGCTAAACAACTGACTTTCAAAGGACACAAAAGCAATGCCCTAAAACTAACCCTCTACAGTTTACATCTAGTATCTAGTTCAGTTTCTAATCAGTAGAGGGCTCCCTCGCCTGTGCAAGACCCACAGTAAACAGGCACAATCCATACTCCCAGCAGTCACACATTGTGTGTGCGTGCACATGCACATGCACACACACACACACAACACACACACACGCGCTTACACATACCATCTCGATTAATAAAGCTGTCATTTTTCATTGTTTTCAAATCACCTTTAATATCAGTTGATTTTAAAGCTTAGGGAACTGAACACACAGGCAGCACCCACTGGCAATATGTTAGAACATTCTCTACCTAAAAATACTGATAGGTGTTTACAAGTTTCCTTCATTTCACTGTGACATTCCTCAGTTCTGATGTGCATTTGGCTGCTTTCCTGAATTCACACATCTCTGTGTTTGCTCATGTACTTGTACATTTTGCAGAAGTGTCACTATCCAAGCTTTGCAAAATAATTAACTAAATCTTCTAAGTGATGCTGCTGAGGCTGTGTCTTCATTATGCCCTCCAAAACTTGAAACTACAAAAAAAATAATAAATGCACACACATATTCAAAAACCAATGCAACAAATAATATTTGTTTGCCTTTGATCAAAGTTATTAAATCCAGCTGTATTTTTTCCCACTGAAAAATAGATGAAGACATCATAACTGTGTTGACTTTTATTTGGAATTTTTTTTTCCTCTCTCCTTGGCCTGTAAACCAACTGACTGACTGATCGACAATCAAAATGCCAAAACTATGCAAATCTCACTGGGGTTGAAATTTGTAACAAAAAGGGCCTTTCTGGCTGTGTAAAAGCAGAGTTGGAATAATCTCAGACTGTACCCCAGGCCAGCTTTCATGATATAGTTAAAAACTGGCTGAGATGCCAGCAGAATCAACTGTTTAACCATCTTGGTGATTATTTGTTGTAGTTGCCCAATAGATGCTGAAAATCATTGGTTTTCATGGACCTCTGGTAGAACCCTCTTATATCCAGCTGATCATGGGTTATTACTCATACATTTGCTCAGCAGTCAGATACAAAAATTCATTTGGATGCTCTTAAAAGAGAGAAGAGGGAAAAGCCTGTGATTTTTCTTGAATTTTAGAATCATCACGTCTGGGAAACCTTTCCTGCCCAATCATTATTCCAAGTAGAATTTGTTGCTCCTTTCTCTTTAATGCCCCCACAAGTTTCTTACCTCTGTAATAATTTTACATTTTTTTCCTTATGTATCACATATTTCCATTGGCCACTCTAGTCTGGAGTTTTAGATGGGATAATTTTGAAAATAATGTGCTGCTTCTTGCCCTCTCCCCACTTGTTCTTGCTGAAGTCAAACCTCTGAAAATCTCATTACCTAAGTATTTCTATTTATTTCCAGCTGGTGTCTCATGCATACTCCAAACAGGTTAGTCTGCTGTCAGTTTGGCTCAGAACTAGGAAGCACGATTATGCCACAGATCAGAAGCTTGTTCAGCAATCCAAAGCTACTACTAGTGAAGCAGATATTTTAATCTCCTTCTCTCCAAATCCTGTGCTGCTTTCTCAGATGTTTTTGAAACTTGAGTGGAAAGAATGAGTACAATAAATTCTGACTATCTTCCCTCCCCAGACTCAACAACTATGTATTATAGTCATGATGGAAAAATTAAGGCTCAGAAAAGTTGAGCAACATACAAAAATCACCCATTAGTAAGTGGCAGCCCCAGAATTCGAATCCAAGCTTTCTAAAGCTATATCCTGTGCTGGTTTCACAGTTCTTAAAACACAAGAAGCTTTCCTTTGCCTAGCAAAGGTTCATATTCAGATTAGTATACTTAGGCCTGCAAAACCTAATGAAAAAATATAATAACTTCATGAACTGAGAAGACAGACAATTCTAGACAAAGCACAATCCATTTGTTTTGACATTCATCGTCACTTACTTTTCCAAAACTTCCCACTGCAGATGTCCATTCTCTGAGGTGTTTGTCCCCTGTCCTCCTGAGCTTTTGCTCATGCTGACCTCATATTCCTTTTACTACTCCTCTTTGCCCACCAGATTCTATGTGTCTTTTCATAACCTTGCACCTTGTCACTTTCTCTAATTACCCCAGGCTTTCTCTCCTTCCTTCAGACAGCTATTGCTATAAACCTCTCATGCTGCAGTCGTGCACTCTCTTTCTTACTTAGGAATTTAGAAGCACATGTGCCATTTTCACATGACGGGATAGCAATTTCTTGAGACCATGAGTCTTAACTACTTATACAAGTAAACGCTGAGTTTATCAAACCAGATACAGACTACATGATCTCAGAACTTGTAGATAGATTTCACTGCACTGATGGGATAATAATCCCTGCCATACAGACCTCAAACTACTCAAGCTCTAGAAATGATCTCCATATACCCCTGCCACTTCCATTTCCAACTATGAAAAATTTAAGGGAGTTATTTTGAAAAGTTTTGCTTTTGAGTTTGAGTACGAAGGAAAAAAATGAGTAATATTTAATTATTTTTTGTCAGGCTGTTCCATCTTCAGAGAACATATTATAGTAAAATTTAAACATCTGTGACAAGACAAAGTTTCTTCCTTATGATCATCATATTTAAAAATATTACCATTTGGTTGGTTTCAAAGAACATGTCCATTTCAACTGACTAATCAGGAAATATTAATATGAAACATATATTAATCATGGCTAAACATCAGTCCACAAGCATGAATTCTTTGGTAAAATTATGAATGTCAAAATACTTTGTAGAGTGAGCCAGTCATGCTGGCACACACCTGTGATCACAGAGGCTCTGGAGGCTGAGGCAGGAGGATCGCGTGTTCAAAGCCAACTTTAGCAAAATATTTTGTAGAGTATCACATAACTGATTATATCAGTCAAAATAGCAGCTGGACCTTATGCTATACATATTTAAATTTTTATTACAACTTAAGTTTCCTTTGGTAGTCACCATTTTAAAAAATCTTTCTGTAATTTAGAGAAGAGTTATAAATTATAAAGTGTGGTACTATTATAGGGATGAATCAGAATTTTGGTATCTAAGGGGGATAGTAAGTAATTTCATCTCGTGTACCAAATCTGAATGGTTGGCAGTGGCTGTCTAGACTCCAGAGCACTGCTGATGAGGATTCTGGGGCTGGAGCCAGGCTCTGTCATGTCATGACTGATTAGTAATGTCTGCCATAAATGCTGAATTGTAAGGGAAAGCACATGTGCCATATGTTGCCACTGCTGCCCCTATTCTGAGATTCTGCCACTTGAGGTTCTTTGGGGTCCAAGAAGGGATCAGATCCATGAATGCTGACCTGATGATGCTATGAGGTAGCATGAAGTAAAAACATATGAAAACCTCAGTGCCTTGAAGTCTGCTCATATTAGGGAACAAATGGTCATCAATCATAGGCAGTGTTGTAGAAGCACACCAGATCTCCAGGGGGGTGGGTGAGGAAGGAGGGAAAGGCATTGGCTGGTTTCCTTGGTGTAAATACTTCCACCATGGCTGCTTTCAAGATACCAAAGTAAGGTCATTAAAATCAGAGCTGAGAAGCCATGCATAGAGTCCAAGCCAGAATGAAGAGTCTTCTGTATTCCATTGATTATAGGTGAATTTCTGGAATTGAGAGTGCTGATAAATCCTGGCCTACAAAATGGATGGCCTGGGATTCAAGGAAGGACCAGAAGTTTATAGATAGATTCACTGATTAGAATTGGGGAGCATTATTAGCTGTAAATTAGAGCACAGGCCAACTTCAAAATCAGTTCCAATGTTGTTACTCACACAAAAAGTTTTACCTTATCCATTAACACAATGTTCACGTATTCCAGGGCCATATACTATGACAATGTAGTAAATCAGTAAAGTGTGTGACTTCTGCAGCTAGAATCTAGAGGTTTGTGTTCTAGCTCTGCTATGAATTAACTCTGCAATCATGGGAAAGTTACTTAACCTCTCTATGCCTCAGTTTCCTCATCTAGATATTAATAATACCTATACTAAAGGGTCATGTTTTAGAGTAAGTTAGGCACTATAAAGTGCATAGAACAATATCTGCCTGTATCTGGTGCATGAGAAGTGCTGTTTAACTGTTTGTCCAATAAAGGTACATTTAATTTGAAACTTACCAAAGTACAATGTTCTCAGTATATGATTTGCCTTTGAATTTCTGACAGAGTGACAGAACAGCTATGATGAAAATGCTCATTGGAATAATAGATTAACGTCACACCTATAAGCATAACAATTTTATTTACCTTTTATATTATACCAATATTTAGGGAAGATAACTAGGAATAATAGTTATAATAGCAAATATATAGCGTTTTAAGTCCCATTTTATAGCAATTTGGATTTTTCGGCCAAAATTTATTTAACAAGGCCAAAATTTGTTTAATTTTTATTCCCACAAGCAAACTCCATTATAAATTGTGAGTTGGCACCTCTTTCTTATGTAAAATAGTCTTCTGAAGGAATTTTATGATATCATAATTTTATGGTTTTTTAATCTAGAGTATATTATGAGATATATTGAGTATAATAAAGGATACTTTCCTATTAGAAATATAAAAAAAAAGAAAAAACAGCATTCTATTTCACAAACATGAACTTGAAAAATTTAAAAAGCAAATCCTGGCAATGGTCAAGCACATTATAACACAGTGTTCCTGTTTCCTCTAGCACTAAATTTCTAAACTTCAAAGTCAGTGTAAATTCCACCTTCAGCCAAGTTTTTAACTAAAACAAGCTAAAATAGAGCAGAAAGAACCTCTCCTGCCAGTTCTATTCAGTAGCATGTTAATCAGATTGCAGTAATAAGTATGAAACAATGCATGCAATTAGTAGTGGTTAATTTGAAACTACTTCATGTCAGTTTCTTTCAGAGCAATACGTTAGTAGAGTAATTATTTATTACCCTGAGGACATGATCAATGATATCCCTCCATAATAATGTCTACAAAAAGAATAGACATCCTCATTTGCATAAAAAGGAAGCTATAGAATCTGATTTTGTTCCTCAGCTAAATAAAAGCAGAAAACTGTTTCTAAACTGTTTCCAACTATTTTATCAGTACTGATAGATAAGTAAATCATTTGTTACACTTCAATATTTTTATGGTAGCATAATGCTGAGGGAGAGAAAAACAGCATCAGTGATTTAAATCCACAAAGACTATCTTTATTGAGAAAGGGAAAAATGACCCATTTCTAAATGTCATTACAATCATTAATGTGTATGTGCTAGTCCCTTCCACACCAACATTTCACTAGTCCTTTAGCTAGAGCTTGGGGATAGTATGGGAAGCTATGAGTGACAGTGCGTGGTCTGTGTAGCTGAGCCATGGCTGTCCAAAGATGAGGAAGAGATGTCAGGTGACCATAGCTAGATGGCATGTTTAAAATATAGGGAAGTTAGTATTACAGGTTGCCATCTTGACTTTCTAAGTTCACTGTATATTGGACAATAAATCCTATATAACTATTATATATTCAATTAATTTACTTCATTGTATAAAATACACATCATTCTGAATAGAACAAGAAAAAATATTTCATCTTTTGGAAGTATGTAGTCTGAATGGAGGGGATGAAACAGCAAAATGGAGCAGACTGGAAAAAAGTCAAACCAAACAGTAATGGTGAGAATGATGAACGGGCCTGAGAAGGGGCCTGCACAATCTACAACTCCAAAGGGATCTCTTCATTTGGGCAGTAGCACTCTCAGTAGCTGGAAAGTTGACAACCTATACAACTATACAACAGGTGGGAGACCAGAGATGATGATTTTGGGGGAGAGGACTCTTTTTTATAAGTACACATTTTTGCCATGATATAGGAAGGAGAGGCCAAGGTCAAACTCCAAACAGGAGGACCAAAAGAAGGACACGGGCAGGTTTCGAAGTTCAAGTGAATTAGTGGTCTATAGATGTTGTTTGGTAGACCTCATTAGTTGGTCATCCAAGGAGGAGTTCATAGTTCTAATGGGATCAAAGATAAAGAAAAAATAATAAAATGATAGTTATATTGTACCTTACGTACAAAATCTCAGCATAGTGTAACGCATAGAAGAAAGAGTGCAACCACTTTTCAAAGGTATAAAATGGAAATAATAATTTAATACAATACAAATATTTACTTTTAAAGGTGTTGAAAGTTTGAATGAGAATTGTATACATGATAGATGTCTAGGTTGCAGCTGTGGAGAATCTTTTTGTTTTTTCAGGAACAGCATTCATTTCTTGAAAGAACTGTTCTCCTACTCCAGAACTTCTGCTAGACATCAGTATAGATATATATTACCCAAGCTACTCAGCCATATTCTATCCGTTTGGATACCTGTACCATTATGTCTTTTTCGGTTCCTTTTAAATAATATTTTGCATGCAAATAAGGAAAGATAGTAGTATCTGATGTAGTACCCATGAAATGCGAATCCAGAAGCTGATCCAGCCATGTTCCCTACCACATGAATGAAGTTGGTCTGTAGTGGTACACAACAGAGGTGGTATACAGAGAAAAGGAGAGACAGTTCTGATGACAGGTCCCCAGTCTTAATAGTTTCCAAAGCACAACTGAAGATTTGTTCTTCCAGAAGTGTGCACACTGAACTCTTCCTTCAACGTTGTTATATACTCCAATTTTTTCCCAATGAATCCCCATCTTCCCATAACCACTTTTAACTAGGTCTCTGAGTAAAGCAGAATGTAATGTACTTTGCTTTGCACTGAACACATACTGTACTAGGTTTAAAAAAGAAAAGAAAGAAAAAGTAATACATCAAACATAAAAATCCTACTGAACTTATATAAAATTCTTTATATATGAGTACTTGCCTTTTAATTGTTTCAGGTGTTATTTGTCTTGCCTTACTTTTAAATACTCTCTGACTCTTGAAATAAGATATTTATTGTGTATGCAGATACTTCTAATCATATCTAATATAGCTCCAGGGTTAAAATAATAGCCACCAAAATATTTACTAGTTAATTGACCAAATAATTTGCATTTAACCATTCACTTTTAACTTTTTCAAGATTCTGGGTTACCATTTAGTGCACTAAAAGTAATGACTTCCTAATAGTGTGCCAATGATAGACAAGATTTAACATACCTCTGGAGAGCTATTACCACTTTTTCCATCAGATTGGACACAATATTCGTATCATTCAGGGTGTTACTAATTTGGCAAGAGTAGTTTCACTTCAAGAGATCCTGCAGCATAAAGTAGAATTCAAGGCATTTTCTTAGTTTATCCACCAACAAATCAACTTAGTAAAACTTGAAGTAACAGCCAAATCCCAGATAGTTTAAGCAGAAAAGTCCTAGGAGCAAAGTTGAGTTTTTTAGATTTCTCCTCTAGTAAATGGGATAAGTACAGTTAGGAGCAATAGAGAAATGTTTCCTATTTGATTTTATTAACTGATTGATATGAATTAATGCATTAGGATATTTGATTGTGTCATAAAATGTGTATATGAGCATCATGATTCAATTTAATGTACCTATTACTGGTTGATGTGCCATTATATTAGGCTAAATTAAAAGAATTTTATGGAAAAAAAATTACAATTAAAGTCTCAAAATTGATTGCATTCATAACTTAAAAGAAGATATTCTGTTCCATTAATATTTTGAATAATTATAATAATATATCAGAAAACAATGTGGAAAACTCTAGAGGTAGACAAAGTAAAGCAAAGATAAATAGATTAGAGACTCAAAAACAAAGTTTACTTGCTATGTTAAGTTCAATATTTTCTTTAGCTCAGGTTTTTCAGAACTGAAAGAGTAAGAAAAGTCACATGTTAACAGCTTGTCTCAGCAAGTAAGTTTTAGGTCACATTGTCATAAAAGAGATGAATTTTTCTTCTTTCATCTTCCAAATTACAAAATAAATTATTTCCAACTAAAGCATTTTAATTGTATAAAATGATGTTTCCACAGATAGTAAGATAGCACTTTGAACAGACCATGGTGACTTTTTTAATGCCTCATGTGCTTTAAGAGTGGTGGCCAACCATTCCAGTTTTCCTGGGACTGAGGAGTTTGTGGGGCACAGCACTTTCAGTATTGAGAACAGGATGATCTCTCTGGCAAACTGAGGTGGTTGGTCCTACATACATGAAAATTATTTGGCTTTAGTTGTAAGCTCCAGTGGTAGATTTGGAAAATGTGGTTTACTCCTGAAGATGTACTATGCTTCCTTCTCATTATGAGTAGATGAAGGCTGATGCCTAAAGAGAAGTATGGTACTGATGTACTGGAGATTTTCTAAGAATTCTTGTGCCTCTTACTTCCAAAGAACAGAGAAGGATTTCTGATGAGGAAATATTCTATTCTTCCTACTGGGACAGTGGTCCTGAATCAATAGCCTTGGCATCACCTAGGATCTTGTGATAAGTCATAAGCTTAAACCCCGACCTACTAAAAACCTAGAATTTCTATTATTAAATTTGCAGGCAATTGTTATGCACACTGAAGTTTAGGAAACACTGAAGCACTGATCTAAACTCTTTTTTTCTTTTTCTTTTTGGTACTGGCCATCGAACCCAGGGGTGCTCTACCACTGAGCTATATCTCCAGTCCTTTAGATTTTTATTTAGAGCCCGGATCTTCTAAGTTGCTGAGGGTCTCACTAAGTTGCTGAGGGTATCCTCAAACTTGCAATTCTCCTACCTCTTCCTCCTGAGTCACTGGATTGTAGGAGTGGGCCACTGTACCTGGCTCTAAACTCTTTTCTAAGAACTTTCTAAATGGACTCCAGTTTTTCTCTATTGTCAGCATTCTTCTGAATTCCTGTCTAGTCCACTTCAAAGCTAATACAGCCTCATTAGCTGAATTGCAATTAAATGTGGAATGTGTAGTCATTTGACCTGGATTGGACTAACAACTTCACCCTACATTTGAAGAAAAATTCCTAAACGAGAGGGCATTGTTAACCAAATTTGGAAAAGTCTACTTTTTTAACATGTAACAAATTAATTCTTCATAAAGTACAGGATGCTATCTGCAATTTAATGTAGGCTTATAAAGTAGGACAGTTATTTGCAAACTTCATTTGCAAGCAATTCAAATTAATGAAAAATAGAAAGATGTATGGGATTAACAGTATCTATGCCGCCCTTCTCCTATCGGTCTGATTTTATAAAGTTTCATTGAATGTTTTAGCAATCTTCTAACCTAAATACTCTTGTGTCAATACTCATTTTCCATACTTTCCTTGTATATTAAACTGCAAAATTGAGTCTCATTCTTACAACAAACCACGTTCTTTTAGGTCTCTCTGATTTGTTTTGTTTTTGTTTTGCCCTACTTGGAAATCCTCTCCCCATCAGCCTCAATATGCTCAAACCTGTTGTTTGACTGGATAAACACTACTCATTTACAAATGTCACTTTAAATGCTAAGTCTCCTGTGAAGAATCATCCAGGTTTAAATCTCCACCAAGGTATGCTCTCACTCCCTTGCCTTTAAATAGCTTTGTTATGGTTTGTATGAAGGAGATTCTCCAAACAGATTGTGAAGTCCTGGAGGCACATTCCCTCTGTGGGCTTAACATATTACTCAGATTAGGGTCTTGAGGGACATCTGTTGAATGTATGGAATGAATGCAAAACTAAGAAAATGCGTGAATGAACTTTAAATGATGAAACCTCACCGAGAATGAACTTTGAATGTTCTGATATCCTTTTTTTTTCTTTTAAATGAATTCTGACTTTTCTTAAGAATGAGACGAGAGAGAGGATATTGATATATCTGTCAAGAGACCTGATGTGGGCTCATCACTTCAGCACACAAAAAATATCTGATTTTGAGGATAAAATTGAAGTCAACTGATGCTTTCTGCACTGTTTTTTCAAAGTTTCCATTATTTAAAGACTTAGTGCATTTCTGTACTACAATACAGGTTTTCCAAGGTTTGCTCCAATTTCCACTAGTCCTGAGCTTCAAAAACATGGCGCGTGCTAGCTGTCTTTCCCATTACAACTTAAGTAGATATAAGTTTCATCTCCAAAAACATTACCTTGTTATTTGGTTGAAGACTAGAACTCAAGATTTGTTGACAAGGCAGAAATGCCATTTAAAGTTAACAAAGAGTCATGAACTTCAAGGTCAGAGGCTGAAATTTAACTTAGATGTATTTTAGTGTTCTTACACTCCTGCAAATTTGGGAACAGAGGCTGCATCTCAAATGCCTTCAGAAGGAAGGCTGATAAAGTAAATGAGTGGAGTGGGCTAGGTAGGGTTTGGGGTAACCAGCACTCATGTTGAAGAGTAATTCGTACTCTGCTTCAGCAGATTATGGCCATACAGGAATATGACTTTAAAGTTGCTGTGTATTTTAACTTTCAAAAGAGGCAAATGACCTAGATATTTATATGAAATATCCTATTGCTTATAATACACATTCTATTACTATAATATATATTCTATTACTATGCTGATAATTCAAATTTCTATGAAACACTATATGAACCAAATAAAATACATCTGCAGAGTGAATATGAACCAACCGAGTACAACCTGTTTTAAAGCAATGTTTCTCTTTAAAATCTGAATTTACATTCTTCTGTCTTCATAAATAATTAAGTTTTCTCGCAAGGTAGAATGCATTCTGTGAGAAGGCCTTTAAATGGGCAATACTTAGACAGAGTGGGAATATCACACAGATTATGGAAAGAAACTAGACAAGGCTACATTCAGGGCAGCCTGGAATGTGTTGGTGGAGTATCACTCATGGAAATTTGCAAATAAGTAATCCAAATTTTGAAAAGTGCATTTCAGAATTATGATGCTTGTTCTTCTGGGGGCATCAACATCTGTATGTGTGTTTCTCCAACAGGAAAAAAAAGATGTTACTTACAACCACCTTTAACAGTGTTGAAAGACTCTCTGTGTTATACTCCACATTCTTTATCCCTAAATCTAATTTAATATTACTACCTAGTAACTGGGCACAGTGCCACATTCCTATAATCCCAGCAGCCCAGGAAGCTGAGGCAGGAGAATGGCAAGTTCCAAGCCAGCCTGGGCAACTTAGTGAGACCCTCAGTAACTTAGCAAGATCTTGTCTCAAAATAAAAAATAAAGAGGGCTGGGGATGTAGCTCAATAGTAAAGTGCCTCCTGAGTTCTATCCCCACTACCCCAAAATAGACAAATAAATAAAAGCTATAACCTAGTCTCTTTGGTGCAATAGGGAGTTAAAAGTGCCTGCAACATGTCTTAGGAAGATTCACAGAGTGCTGCGTCCCTACCCTGAGAACCATACTGGGGAATTTCAGCAATAGCTATCAGTGAAGAACTGCTGTACTCTTGAGTCGAAATATATTTCACAAGAGCGACTGTAGCAGCAACCTATCTACATGGCAATGGGACAAAAGAACCCACTAGAGCTTTCCTGAAAGCTCTGTGGGAATTCTCCTAAGGCCCCAAATAACCAGGAGTACATGACAATCTAATTTCTGACAATTGAGCTTGAAGGGGAGTAATGCCATAATCATGAACAGTAAACATGGAGAGGTTCCAGGACACACCACAGATACAAAAATCCACAGATGCTCAAGCACCTTATGTAAAATAGCATAGTATTTGCATATTATAACCTATGCATATCCCATATTCTTTAAATCACCTCTAGATTACTTATGACTCCTCATACAGGGTAAATGCTTATAAATACTGTATTGTTTAGAGAATAATGATGAGGAAAAAAAGTCTGCACATGTCCAGTACAGATGTAACCAGCCACCACCCTAGGTCTAATAACACAGTACACATTGGCAACAGCATAACATTTTCAATCCATGGTGGGTTGAATCTGTATATGGAACCTGTAGGTACAAAGAGCTAACTGTGGATATAAGGTTTTGTGCCTTATTCTTCCAGACTGATGAGGCTTCTGTTGTATGGATTACAGTATACTACATAAAAACATAATATTGTGAATTTTGTGAAAACCCAGTTAAGAATTTTATATGACCGCAAAGGAACATCAGGATTTATTAACATCAGCGTTAATGATATTAGATATTAGTTGATTTTACAAGAATCAAGTCATGTCACATCACTCTTGTTCCTTTTTGCCCAAATAACTGGGGCTACCCTTACTCCTTAGCACTGTGATAAGCTCAAATCATTCTTTCTTCTCCCTGCCTTCCCAGGATTCCTCAGTACCACTGCACACCCAAGCTTACACTGTAAGATCACCTTACGAAAATAAATGGAATGAATTTATGAGCAGTATGAAGAGCAACGCAAATAAGGAGTATGTCCAAATTAAATCATTCTGCTTCAAAATATTGACATCATCATCTTCTGCTTCTTAATAATCATATTATCCTTAAAAATGGCATCACTAAAAATGACCAATATAGGATTTATATAGGATTTTTGTTCTCTTCAAAAATTCAGCTCTATTTGTCCTGAAACTCCTTTTCTTCCAAGATATCTTCTGCTACCTTATTCCTCTAGCTGTGCTGTAGACACTTCCCACCTTAGTGCATCAAAAGAACCCAGACCTTTCTTATTACATTCTCATAAAAGAGTTATCAAAGTAATTGGGATGACCCAAAGAGACAAATGAGAGTAGCCTGGCCATAATTTTTAATGCTTTCTCATAAGTCTCCTTGTTTGAAATACAATTTGACCAAGACTCTTACAGAGACACGAGTTCTGCTGCATTAGAGAAGCAGACTGTGCTCTGTATGGGAGGCAACATGGGAGAGATTAGCTCACCTTGGTTTTTAATCTTCTCACCTTGGTCTCTGCCACTTTGCTGTCTATTCTACAGATTAATAAGAGAATCTCCAAGTTGCATTTAGTTGATTACTGATTACCCATTTTTACAACTTCAGGGAACTTTTTTGGTGTGGGGACCAGGGATTGAACCCGGAGTGCTTAACCACTCAGCCACATCCCCAGCCATTTATTTTATTTTATTTTATTTTTAGAGACAGGGACTCACTAAGTTGCTTAGGGCCTAGCTATATTGCTGAGGCTGACTTTGAACATGTGATCCTCCTGTCTCAGTCTCCCCTGAGTCACCGGAAGGAACTTCACTTTTAATGTCACTTTCTTGAGAAGCAGTCAATCGTTTTGGAGAGGGGAACTTTGAGGAAAAGTGAGTAATACTAGAGGTTCCCCTCTGTAGAGAATTGGTAGGAAAGGAAAAGACATACTGGTTTCAACTTGAATTCATACCACCCTGGCTCTGTTCCTTTGTTTCTAGGTGGTAGAAACTATTAAAATGGAAATATAAGCCCCAGTGGGATAAAGAGAGGTAGGTCACAGCCTGTCACTCTGAATATGCAGACTCTAGCTCTGCCTGAGTCACCCATGCTGAAACCTGAGTCTGGAGGGCTGAAAATTTCACTCACATACCTGAAAATTTGTCTTCTAGTTTTATAGCAGCACCTATAATAATTACCAACCAAATCAAAGTTTAAACATGACTCAGATTTCATTCTGATTGGGGGAGGGGTGAATATGGGGGTTCTTTCTAGCCTAACATCCAGAAAAGACCAAGGTGACTTTGGTGAGGAAGTTGCCTTGTGATACCATCATTATCAGTAATTAGCCACAGTTAGTAAGCTTCTATTAATCAAATCCACATCTGGAAAGACTTTAATTCTGTGAGATGAACAGTGTTGTGTGCAAAATTTAAAGCACAGAAGGTAACACTGCATAACTTTGCTAACCAGTGCAGAGGGAAAAGAAGAGAAAACCTTAGCATTACAGCATAGATAATCTTACCTAATTAAATCCATTTTCTATATAATTATATGTAACATCTCTATGCATAATACAATAATTAAAATTATTCTCTTTAGCAAAATTGGGTACTCGAAAATACAATTTTTAAAATACACATATTTTCACATGCTATTTAATGATATGTTATAACAAAAGTCTAAACATATTGTAAATAAATAGATGAAAATCTCAATTTCAGGGCCCCCAAAAGTAAATTTGTGGCATTTCCAGGCAAGGGAAGATGTCCAATTCTGAGAAAGAATGAAAGGGAGAAGGTGTGCAATTATCATCTGCTCCCTGTGACCTTGGAAAGGGAAGAGGGACATTTTGTGAAGAGGAATATGAGCAGCCCCTACTCTCCTACACATCCAGCCAAGCATTCTGGGGACCTGGCACCTTTGTACGGACCATAGGCTAGAGGATATAAAACTTTCCAAAGATAAAGATTGAGAAATGACATCAGTCTGTCCAGCTCCAGAAAGACTAAGACTGATCAAAAAGG
Source organism: Sciurus carolinensis (assembly GCF_902686445.1). Taxonomy (NCBI): domain Eukaryota; kingdom Metazoa; phylum Chordata; class Mammalia; order Rodentia; family Sciuridae; genus Sciurus; species Sciurus carolinensis. The sequence goes on from NC_062222.1 coordinate 76,344,599, forward strand.
GGAAAAAAAATATTTTTTTCAGGATCTTTTTTGAAACACCAGAGAGGTAACAACCTATTAAAAAACAAAAATCTAGGACTTAGAATTTTCACTTTCAAGTACAGAGCAATTTTCTCCCCTGGAGTAAATCTTGCCCTTTGACTCATCTTAACAACCAACTGTGGGACCCCATGTTTTATTTAATTTTACTAATCCAAAAACTTCTAGGGGGCTCTATTTAGACCTAACTTTACTATAGAACCTACTCTACCTGCTGTCTGTTCTAGATGTAACAACACAGATGACCTGGATTCCAATCTCTAGCCTAGGATTTTCTAGTCAGGGTACTTCAGCCAATTAATTAAATATCACTGAGTTTTGTTTTTCTCTCACAGGACTTTTGCAAAGGTCAAATCATTTTATGTTTTTTAAATTGCTCTACAAATGGAAGACAAAGTTATTCTTATAATATGAATAGAAGTATGAAAATTCTGTGCATGTTAGCCACAACCTCTTCTTTAGGCAATTATTGTTACTGGTTTCCCCTGTGGGAACACATCCATTTGAATAATGACATAGGTTTGAATTTTTTATTTTGTAATTAACTAATACTCTTATCAAATTATATCCATTCCAAAAGATTAATTGGAGCTATATTTTCTGTCATTATTATTATTTACTAAATATATCAATAAGCATAAAATATTTCCCATGTTTTATTTATAAATTCAGTAAGGGCTAAAAATCAACCGGGCTTCCTGGCCAACTGACATGATTGTAGGTCATCCTATTCCTGACACTAAATATTTAAAATGGTTTAAAATTATTTAATGTAGTAAAACTACATAGTAAGATCTGTTTCTACCTTATTTGAATACATGACTAATTCTAAAAAATATTCAGTACATTTTCAGAGAAGCCTTCACTCTGCACCACACTTACCATAAAAAGAACCTCCTCCCACAGACCCATGGCTGACAATTCCCAAATGTTTCACCGACCCCAAACACTCACTCCTGGTCTCACCGCCTATCTACCATTTGTGCCTTCCTCCCATCCACTCTGCTCAGTAGCCCAGCGTTTCTTGGCATCACATGATTTTCACACAAATGCTCCTTTGTCTTGTTCTTCTATCCTGGCATATGTGCAAAGATTCCTTAATATACCACTCAATATTCAACAATATTCAGTCTCACTCACAGGACTTTTACTCTGTTACACTGCCTCGATCCATTCATTCAAAAAGTATTATTGAGAATGGACTGAGGGCACAGACAACAAAGATCCCTGCACTTACAGAGCTTTGTTTTCAGAGGAAGTGAGGAAACAGAAACAACAACAACATAATAAATAAGCAAATTGTTCAGTATGTTAGGAAGTGATAAAAGTTGTGGCAAAAAATACAGTGGACTAGGTGGATTAGGAGTGCCAAGGTGGATGGTGGTAGGAGGACACCAAGTGGTCAGGATAGGCTTCCCTGAGCTGCTTCAATCAGGTGAAGCTCTACAGTTATGAGGAAGGAGGTGCCTGGATATTTGGAGTAAGAGTATTCCTCCTGGTGAGTACAACCCAGCACAGGGAGAAGTGGGTGAGTAAGCAGAGGGGTTATGCAAAGGGGAGTGATTGTAATAATTTCTTGGTAATTATAACTAAAGAGGGAAGATAATATATGAAGAGTAAGAAAAAGATGGTAGGACAATAAGCCATAGATCTTAGTGGGAATGAACGACTGCAGCAGTTGGAATTCTTGAAGATGGGACATGGAAGTACAGGAAGGAGACTGGAGAGTGGCATGCTTAAAACTGAGATGCGGATGGGGGTTTCTTGGTATTGACGTGGTGGAGGGCAAAGGCAGACCAGGCTTATACAAGAATTGACAGAAACCAAAGGGGACTCAAGAAGGATGACAACTGTAGGGAACAAATGACAGTGGCTTTCTAGGGTTAGATTTGCTCTCTAGATTATGGATTGCCTATCTTGAGTATCAAAAGAAGCTGGGCTCTGACTTCTCAAATACTCTCTTCTCTGAATCTAAGTATTTGCATATTTATTTTTTCTCTTATTATTCCTTTCCTAATCTAACTCTAACTGAAGGCTGGCTCTCTCTTCAAGACTCCTTCCTCAGAGCATTGACCCTCTCACCCCTCATCACCACGACCATGGAGGCCTGGTAGGTGTCCTCCTTGCTTCCTGTAGCTGGCTACAGATTACTGCCTTCCCCACCCGCCCTGAAGTTCCTTAGCTTTAAGACTTATGGCATTCGATCATCTCACTCTTAACCCTTTTGGTGCATTTATAGAAACTTGGCTCATTTTCTCTCATTCTTTAAATAATTTTGTCCCAGTTTCACTATCATTCTCTTATATACTGCAGTTGCACAATTCTTGGTTACTAGAATATTCATGAAGACAATAATTTCAATAACCTGCCCATTCACTGATTAATCAAATATTTGCTAGTGCCTAAAATGTATCAAGCACAGTTCCAGGAGTGTAAGCTATAGCATTAAATAAAAAAATAAAATTGCTGCTTTTAAAGAGATTACATTCAAGTGGAGAAGACAGACAACCACAAAATAAAACCACAAAAATTATATATATAGTATTTCAGATCATGGGTGCTAAGAAGAATAGAATAAATCCAAGAACATAGGTACATAATGTGTATGGTGTGTGGGTGTGTGGGTGTGGTTAGGAGTTTGCAATTTGAGGTCAGAGTAGCCAGAAGTGACTTCTAACTAAAGACATGAGATAACTGTAAGTACAAAGTCATTTTCATTCCTGGATCTTCTCTTCTTCACTGGTCTCATCCTATCCACTACCTCAGCCACGTACTCCCATGGTATACCCTAGAACTTCTCAATTCCAAGAAACACCCCTTCTCCTCTCCCTCATCCCTGCCACTCTGCTCACCACTCCTGCACCTCAACCCCCACCCTCAGGTATTCCAGTTCAAACACCCCTCCATCCCCCTGGGATCTATGGTTGGTTAGTTGTCTTACCAACATCTTATTATTTCTCACTCTCCTTGTGAGTTCACTGCCCTCCTTAACTAGTTGTTATTTACAGTCCATCAATTAAATTACTCCCTTGTATATAGTATATACACTTAACCACCTTGCCTACTCCCTTCATGGTGCCCACTTGGCAGAAAACCAATCTTAATTAAACTACTTAATCTTGCATCTCAACAACTAAATGTAGTAATTACTTCTTACATTTTCCAAAGTCCTTGAGCCTCTAGTAGTTTGTCTGACTACCTTGATCTCAGTAGAGGATCTTATCTCCTGTATTCCTAAGAACCTCAATTTCTGTTTAATCCCAACATAACATTTACCAACAAACCCATATCAAGCAAATATGTTATTCCATGTCTCTTGTCAGCAAGGGTAAACTACCCATGATTTTCTTTAGAATAAACTCCCTTTAGTCAGGAAGAAACCTGTCTGAAGTTAAGTCAAGGTAAGTGGAACATCAGAGCCATTTTGATCTATATGTGACCAATCATACATCCATCTATGCAGTTCACTTCCTGAAGGTCTTTACTCAAAGGTCACATGACTAGAGAATTTCCTTGATGTCCCCACATAAAATTGCAATGTCCCTAAACAACCCCCACTACACATGCACCCTTACCCCATTTTATCACTCCTAGAGTTCATGGCATTTGAAATTGACACATTCAGGTATGTAACATACTTATTCATTTGTTTTTTATTTCTCTGCTTGCTTTTAAACATCAAGAAGACAGGTACTGTTTTGTACTGATTTCCCAGTACCTGAAACAGTGTCTGATGAATAGTAGCTATTCCATAATTGTTTTTTTGAGAATAAATGAATGAAACACCAGACTTTCTGGTAATTAAATATAATTTACTTGAGTCCATAAGTTCCAAGTTTTGCAATATAAACACTTGTGAATCTAATGGAAACTGAATTTTTTCTGTAGAAAAATATCATAAAGACTTAATTTTTGCTTATAATTTCTGAGAATACTGTCGACCTCACAAGGTCCTAGGATGTCATGAAACTTCTAGGATCTCACAGGGAAACCTCTCCAGACTAGAGCATATTTGTAAATGTGGAAACATTCTGAATTCCGTAATAGTGATTCACATCCCATAATAGAACTCTGACCAGGCCCAGGGTTTATACAGGTACACACCTTCAGTCAAAGAGTACCTGAGCCTTTTTGCCATTTGGGCACTCATTTTTCCAAAGGCCTAGTTCCCTTGTTCAGGGATATGGCCAAGCAGCGTCCTTGAGTGACCCTCCCTTGTTTATCTTGTGACACCAGCACTGGGGAGAACCCATTCTAAGCCTACAGTTTTAGACTGTATGATTAAAAGTTTTAAGAAGGGTTATTCTGGAGATTATGGAATTAAGTTGACCAAGGGCAGACTCTATTCTCTGTGGGCTTGAGTGTCCTGCTTTTGGTGTCAATTGGCTTTCAGAGGGCACCATCCATGTCCCCACCAACAAGGTGGTTTTCCATGCTGTCACTGGAGACCCAGGCCATCCAAATCTTCCTAGTTTCAGAGTACCTGGACTCTGCCCCCATGGGTGCAGTTCTGTGTTAACTCCAAGGGCCAGTATTGTGTCTTATTGACCAGAAACATGGTGACTCCAAAGCCCACCAAGCTTATCCATTAAGGGAACCCCAAAGAAGAACTTCTGTCCCCACCAGTCTATGCACTCACTGCTCTGCTACCAGCTACCAGCCTAGCAGTCTCACTGCCAGATACCTTATCAGCATCTATCTCACTGACTGCAGCCCCCTTTACACCAGAAGACACCATCCAAAACCAATGTAAAGATGACTCAGGTCTTCCCAGTGAGCCACAAGCCCTACAACTGCCCCTGTACAAGACTTGCAAGCCCCAACAGGTCAATCTGGATGGCACAATCCAGGAAAGGTACTGTTTTCTACGATCAGCCAGTCAGCACTACAGACTTCCTGAACTGGAAGCACCATACACCCTCTTTATTCAGAAAAGTCCCAAGCACTAATAGATCTCCTGGAGTCCATCTACCAAACCATTGATAGACCTGGGGCCAATGCCACCAGCTCCTCTTCTCCCTCTTCAATACCAAGGAAAGGAGACACGTCCTGACATATCCTGAAAATGGCTCCAGGAACAGGTCCCTGTACAAGAGGTTGACACTGAAGCTTGGGCAAGAAAAGGAGCCCTAAATGAGAACCTGACCTGGCACCATAACTCTGAAGAAAGGCACAACCAACTGGTATGATACTAAACTTCCCTCCTTCCAGGAGTCCACTCAGGCATGAAGAAACCCACCAATATGCCTACCAACCGTGGTTGGTACTTCAGAATCCAGAAAAGCCTTCCTTGAGCTTCATGAAGCCTTTTGAATCTTCACTCTGTTTGACCCAGAAGCCCCTGAGAACCAATGCATGGTCAATGTCACCTTCATGGCCCAATCTAGCCCAGATATCAGAAAGAAACTCCAGAAGTTGGAGGGTTTTTCAGGAGGAACACTTCTCAGTTACTTGAGGTGACCAACAAGGTCTTTGTCAACCAGGATTAAAACACAAAAGGAGGCAGACAAGCCCATGAAAGAGAAGATGTCCCTCCTGCTGGCAGCACTTGGACATTGAAACCCCATCAACTGCCCTGGACCACCTTGCAAGAACCAGATTCCTAGAAGCTGGCCTTCATTCCAGAAGTACAAATGTGCCTACTACAAGGAACCAGGCCATTGGAAAAATGAGTGCCTAAATGGCAAGGCTTAGCCTGCTCCAAAGAATCAACCACCAAATCAGGAAGACCAATATCAAATGGAGCCTGTCTCTAGTAGCCTTATTGTTTTGACTGGCATGGATTCAGAATAAGGGGGACTGGGTTCTGAGGAGCCTACAGTTGAAATGACAGTTGGAGGACACCCAATAACGTTCCTGGTCGATGCAGGCACTGAACATTCTGTGGTCACTTGGCCCATCTGGTAAAGAGGTTACCATAATAAGAGCAACTGACTCACAGGCAGTCAGACCTTTCTGCAAATCCCACACCTGTAAGCTCAGGGGACATTTGGTATCACATGAGTTCCTATACTTGCCAGATTGCCCAGTTTCCCTCCTAGGAAGGGATCTTCTCTCAAAGCTAGGAGTACAGAACTCTTACACCCCTGGTGGTCCCATCTGCCTAACCCTGGAAAAAGAACAGGACTGCCCTTGAGGTCCTCACCTCCTGGGAGTTCACTTCCTGGTAGCAGCCAGTGGCTTACTATCAAAACAACTAGACCTGGTGGCAGCCAGATGGCTCCCATGCCTGAAAGCTCTGGCAGCCACCGTGGTCTTAATCCAGGAAGCTGACAAACTGACACTAGGACGAAACATCAGTGTGAAGATTCTCCATGCTGGGACCAACCTGATGGACAGCAAGGGACACCAATGGCTGACCAGTGCATGAATGGCCCACTACCAAGGACTGCTACACAAAATACCCGGAATAAAATTGGAAACTGTACACACCCTAAACCCTGCCTCCTTCCTGCCAGCCAAAACGGGCCCTCCTCCTTCATGACTTCAAAAGCCTGGCACATGAAGTGCACTCCAGTCAGCCTAACCTGTCTGACCAGCCTCTCCAAACTCTGGGTCTCATCCTATTCACAAAAGGGAGTCGTTTCATATAGGACAGACAAAGAATGGCCGAGTATGTGGTGACCTTGGAGAGACATGTTGTGGAAGCAGGAGTGCTATCTCAGGGTTGGCCAGTCCAATGGGCAGCGTTATGGGCCCTGATTAGGGTCTAGAGTACACCACGAACCAACAGGTTGATATTTAACACTGATTCTAAATACACCTTTGCCACATTGCATGTGCATGGGGTCATCTATAGAGAAAGAGGACTTCTGTCTGCAGGAGGTAAAGAAATTAAAAACAAAGAAGAAATACTCAGAGTCCTAGAGGCAATCTGGAAGCCAACTCAGGTGGTGGTAATGCACTGCCGAGGGCACCAGAAGGGTACTCACCCAGTGAGCCAAGGAAACAGAATGGTAAACCAGACAGCCAAAGAAGCTGCCCAATGTCAAGACATCACCCCTTAAGGCAACCCAGACTGCCCAAATACTCTCAGGTCCCCAGCCTCTCAGATTTCCCTAAGTACTCCAAAGAAGAGCAAGAATGGGTGACCATGGAAGGAGGTCAATGAACAGCCAAGGCATGGTGGATACTCCCAGACCATCAGATTTTTATCCCACAAGGCCTGGGATACCAAGTGGTGCTTCAACACCATGAAATGGGTCACCTGGTTGAACACTGTGCTTGGTAGATTCTACTGTATAGCCAAACTCCCTGTTCTATGAAAACAAATCAGTCAGAGGTATGTGACATGTGCCAAAAATAATTCCAACCAATGACCAGCTCAGCCTCCAGGGGTCCAGACTAGGGGAATCTCACCTTTCGAAGATATAGAAGTTGACCTCACAGAGGTTAAGCCAAGCAGAAGAAATCAATACCTATTAGTGCTGGCATGAACCTACTCAGGATGGGTAAGGCATCCCTACTCAGACAGAGCAGGCCTGAGAATTGACCAAACCCCTGCTGAAGGAAATCATCCCTGGACATGGCCTGCCTCTGTACATCAGGTCAGACAATGGACCGACCTTCATTGTGGAAATCATCCAGGTCTCTCCCTGACCCTAGGAATCAAATGGAAGTTCCACGCCACTTACAGACCACAGAGCTTGGGGAAAGTGGAATGCATGAACCAAACTCTAAAAACCACCTTAGCTAAACTTTGCCAGGAAACAGGGATTCCATGGGTGGATCTTCTCTCTATGGCCCTCTTCCGGACCATTGTACTACCCGAAGCACAGAGTATTCCCCATTTTGAGATTCTGTTCAGATGGCCCCCACCTGTGATAAGTAAGTTATGAGGGGACCCCCATCAGTTAGGCAAGCTTAATCTGTCCCAGCAACACCACGGTTTAGGGGAAAAAAACCCTACCAGATATCCCAGGACACCCTGGAAAGAGCCCCCTTCAACTTAGAAATCATACACACCCATGTCAGTCCAGAGATTCTGGATAGGTTAAAACCTGAAAAAACAAACCCTTTCAGCTTACCTGGGGTAGACCCCATACTGTCATATTAACCACTCCCACTGCCGTCAAAGTTTCAGGAATAAGCCCATGGAGATCCCACTCACGAGTTACAAAGGTAACTGCTGCCGAAGAGTCCCCTCCTTGGATGACTAAGGCCAACCCCAGGAACCCACTCAGACTGAAACTCTGGAGACCATGACATGACAGTCCTGCTCTTGTCACCTAGACACTGACTAGACTGCACGTGACTGAAACCTAAGGAGACCGCATGCCGCCCTGCTCCACTGGCAAACCTGGAGGGTCAACACATGGTGGAAGCTTGAAGAATTCAGCAGGGAACACCTGGGAGCTATGGTTGCAGTGTCACCCAGTTGCACTGCTAATAATATTACTGCCTCTTGTTTTTTTCCCTTGGCCTAACCAAAACAGCTCCAAATGACTGGAACCAGTCACAAAGGGTAAACCTAGCCATATTCTACATGAGTAGAATGAGGTTGTTTGGGAGGATAGTTTGCTTTTAATAATAATCTGTGCCTTACTAAGCCCTGAGGCAATAGGTTACACACCCTATCCACTATGCACTTGTCAACAATGCCACCTCCCCTCTTGGAGCAACAGACTGGATGCATGCATCAAACAAAGTCCCACCTACTGTGTTCCTGAGAGTCAAACCTACATAACCAGACCACTGCCAGAATGTTATATCTGCTGTCCTGCTATTCCTCCAGAGGATCTCCTTCTTACCCCAATTTCTCTCTCCCCAGCTACTGTCTCCTCAGATCTGAAAGGAATGATGGCATTACCACTATGCCCCTGCACCATCGTCTACCCCCATATGCCAAGCAGATGTTAAGAGGCAGAGGAGGTCTTTTCCTGTTACAAGAACAGAAAGATATACTGGACAGGAAAAAAAAATTCAATGCTATTGGGGGTTACCAGACCAGACCTGCCCTAATGCTTTGGTCCCTGCCTGTTGGAAAACTGACCCAATGTTAAAACCTCTTGTAAGGGCAGTTGAACTGACTCAGAAAGCTCTTACACACATTATAAAACAGAAGGGACAGAGTCAATAGCTGATCTGGCCAATGGACAATGTAAGTCAACCCAGAGGATCAATGGTTCACTCACCTTCCTCCAAACACAATCTGGTGTCGTCCCACCTGACTTTGTCTTCATATGTGTGATAGATGCCTACTTGTGTCTACAGGTTGACTAGGCAGGTACCTGCACCTTGGCTTTCCTCACTCCCCAGATGGATATAGTTCCCAATAACCAAACTCCTATCATACCCCTAGCAGCATCTACACAATCAAAGAGAGCCATCCAATTCAAACCTCTACTTATTGGCTTAGGAATAACAGCTGGGATGGGTACAGGAATAGGAGGAATTGCTTCATCAGCCATCTTCTGTACCACCTATTCAAGGATTTGACAGACGACATAGAATGAAGGGCCAAATGGATAGTGGTCATGCAGGATCAATTAGACTCCTTAGCAGCCATAGTCCTACAAAACCAAAGAGGACTAGTTTCTTTACTAGGTTAATTTTACTTTACACTCTTGAGTTTTTAGATGTTTAGTATTATTTAAACTTTTCTACCATATAATTGTTTTTTCAAATAAAAAATTCTACTAGGTAGACTCACACATTGAACCTAACAGAAGTAACTCCTATTTCAGAGTTCCACCTTGTAAAACCTACTATCTACTTCTTTTATACAACTTTTTAAATTTAAAGAGTAACACAATGGAGATAGATTGGTGGTGAGGGGGAGAAGCACAAATAAGAAAAATAAGAATAAAAATCATGCCATTGGCTAAGCCACCAAAGGGAACTATTACTACTTTGGCACAGGTCTTTCTCAAGCAGACAGAAACTAGGAGTGCTGACAAATTCTGGAGTCACATTTTCCTCACATATTCATAACCAGAGAAACATCTCTGCTCTTGAGTCACATTTGAAAATTCTGGGGAAGGACTTTGATTGGTTCAGCTTGGGACCATGTGAATCTCCTGACCAATTATGGTGGCTAAGGGTTTAGGGTGCTGTGATTGGCTCAGATTGAGCTAAGTTCCCGTTCCTTAACCAAGCACTCTGATGAGAAGGGCCAACTTATGAGAGGAGAAAATGGCTACTTTCAGGATAGAGATTAATGCCAAAAGCAGTTTTATTGTTTGTTCACTGGTTTGTTCTCTTTTTAAAGAAGAAAGTAGCACAAACAAGGCTACTGAATCATTTAAAACCATTTTAAATCATTTAAAAATCCAGTCTTGTTTCTCCAATAATGGACACTACAGAAAAATATTTTAAATATGCTAAGCCTGTATCCAGCTGAGAGAATGAATTTATAATGAATTTATTTCCATCTTTAAATTTCTTCTATACTAAGATTGTGAACATTTTACTTTGCCAAAACTTGATCAGGATTTTCTATGCATGTTATGAAGAAAGAGAAAAATAGTTCCTATAATGGTAAAATCGCTTCATTCGACCAAAAAGATGCATCCCCTAGAGATGTCACCACATCCCTACTTGAATATTACTTGAATATTGTAACATTGCTATACTGTGGATTCCTTTTGTAACTTGGGTCCCATTCACTGCAGATGGTACATCTGACTTTAGAGCAGGTGTTGTATTGGGCCTGGCCCACAGCATCCTGATGCTTATCACCTGGACAGTTTCCAGCCACAGCTTGGACTTTGAGTTGTTGAAGAGATTGTCAGAGAGATTGATAGTGTGAGCTATATTGGAATTACCCATGATAAATGACACAATTTTCTTCACTCTTCTCAAAAGACAAACTGTGAATCACAAGACTGTTCAGCTAAACTTCACGAGTACCTTCTTCCATGTAGAAGGTGCCTAAAAACACATTCACAACCAGACTGGGGTCACCTGAACAAATCAGAGCATTTGAGCTTCAGTGACTCCCCATTGGGATATGGAAATCAACTGAGTACAATCCAAGATTTACAGACCTGAATGATATTTGCAATAAAAAAAATTCTCTCCGTGATTCAATTTGGCAACTTATACTTATTCCATGCTCAGGACTGTGCCAGGTTTTATTAATTAGGTTAAGCTGGGCTGCAGTAACAAATAAAGCCTGAAATCTTGGTGGTAAAACAATGCAATTTCATTGCTTCCTCATTTAACAGTCCAGTAGTGTTAGTGGAATAGAAGGGCAGGGATAGTGGTAGAATATGATCCAAATAGTAATTCAGAGATACAAATTTCTTCTAAAACTCCCTTCAAATTGAACAGGTCTCAAGAATCACATGAAAGAGGAAGATCATGATGGATTATATGTGAGAAAATTTCATGGGCATCTAGAAGCAGTATTTACAATTTCTACCATATTTATTGCCTAAAACTCAATTACATATTCCTAATCTAATTGCAAGGGGTAGTTTAGCTGTTTGCCCTGGAAGAAGTAAAGGGAAATGAATATAAGTTATTATTAGCAATCTTTGTTATGAAGTCACGGCAGCAATGCAAGTGAGAAAATTGCAAATTGATCACAAATTAAAACCTATTGGAAAGAAGTCATTTATTTTCTGACTGTATAGATTTTATATTTTATTTTCACTATCAGAGGATAAAGTTTCATCTTGAAGAGTAAAATTATTTCTCAATCCACAAAAGAAAATCTTCAAAATTTCAATATCACCAGCTCAACTATCATAGAGAATGATAAGTAGTGTACCAAATTTAAATATTCATTATCATAAAGGCAAGTAAAATACAGTTCAAAGATTTTTCAAAAGAGGAAAGGCATATTATAAAATTTTCAATTAAATCAAGAGAAACCAGTAATACTATCCTTTATAACAGTTAAACACATATAAATTACAAATGAATTTACAATAAAAAAAATTTATATTATTTACTTCTCTCTTCATTGATCGCTACCTCAACCCTCTGAAATTAGAACCATGCATGATTTCCAAGGCAGGCATGGAGGGAAGGTGGGAGAGCAACTTATTACTAGAATGTAAAGGAGACACATCACAATGGTCAGGGCTTTAATAATTGCATGGCAGTAATGTTCAAGCTAAGTCAGACTTTATCCACCATGGTCTTCCTGGACTCAGGAACTAAACCATCCTACACATCATCTCCACATCCAACCTCATAGCAAAGTATATTTTCTGACTATTCTGATGGGATTATAGATAAGCTTGCATTCTCTTTGTTCAGGATTGAGTGTGGGTTTTTTTTTTTTTTTTTAATGAATTAGGAGAAGAGGGGAAAAGAGACAGATATTAAAGACAGATAACATTCAAGAAGTATATATGTCAGTTATTATGATGGCATATATCTGTAATTCCAGCTACTTGGGGAGCTGAGGCAAGGAGGATTGCAAGTCCAAGACCAGTCTCAGCAACTCACTGAGACCCCGTCTCAAAAGAAAAATTAAAAAGGGAGAATCGCCTCCTCTGAGACAGGAGTCCCTGTGTTTCTCCTTTGCTAGTAAAGCAATAAAACTTCTTTTCCTTGCAGGAAGAGGAGGAGGAGGGAGAGGGGGAAGAGGAAGAGAAGGAGGAGAAGAAGAAGGAGAAGAAAGAGGAGGAGAAGGAGGAGGAGGAAGAGGAGGAGGAGGAGAAGAAGAAGAAAAGAAAGGAAAGAAAAGGAAAAATAAAAGATTCTTGATCATAAAACTTAAACAGAAAAATAACATTTATCTACAAGTTATCTCTCATGATTTACATGTAATCATTTATTTAGCTTTAAGCTTGTCTCAAGGATACATTTGAAGTAGTTTGTGTTAACATCAGCCCATTAAAGAAGTCCAGGATGGTTCATGTTAATACCATACCATGTTTGTTAAATGACACTATTATTGCCTTATCCTAAAATTGACATTGACAACAAATGTATTAAAGCACTTGTAACATGAATACCATATAAATTTCAAATATTAGTATTTGAATGTTAAATTTGAACTATTTCCTATCTTCTTGCTCTGATAGATACAGGAATGCTACTGGTCCATAACATACCTTTAAGAGAACAAGATAAGGCCTTCTGTTCAAGGGGAGGCAGCCCTGTGGTTGCAAGACTGGGTAGGTTGTCAAAGTCACGGCGAGTATTCAGAAAAATGTGCCACTTCCTCCCATCAGATGCAGGTTCACGTCAGAGTGGCCTGATGAGCAGAGTGTGAGCTGTTGTAGCCTTCACATCCTCCCTGCTCTGGGAGACTTCCTGCAAGGTACAACAAGCACAGCTATATGCAGTGACTTTGGGTAAGCACAGTTCTTCTTAAATTTAGTCAGTGAACATACTATCATTTCAAACACTCCCACATCCCCACCATAGACCCCAGATCTTCTGATTCTGAATTTCAAAAAGAATGTAGATTATTAGTTTTAATTCTTGCCTTGTAAAGTGTTTACTTGTATTTTTTAAATTTTTTAATTTTCTTAAAACTCAAAGGACAATTTTAATGCAAATGAGCCCTTTACCTGAGTCCTTTGATGCCTGAGTCCTTACCTGCTATCTTTCATTATTTATTTGTTAGTTTGTTTTTATAGGACTGGAGATTGAACACAGGCCTCTTGTGTGCTAGTCAAGCTCTTTACCACCGTGCTGCCTCTCCAGGTCTTTTTAGTTTTTATTTTTCTATAGGCTCTCACTAAGTTGCCAAGGCTGGCCTTGAACATGTGATCCTCCTGCCTCAGCATTCAGAGTTGCTGGGATTATAGGTGTGTGCCACCTAACATTCCTTTTGCCTGAAAATTCACCTATTCTCTTCTTCACCTCTTCAGATCTCTGTACCTAGTTTCCTTGGACAGTTCATTTAAGTACTATCTACTTCCCCCTTCTCTTGTGTTGTACATAAACAAGACAATCATACAACCACATACAAATTTCAAGTCTCTTCTAAATTAGACTATCTTTACATTAGTATTTAATGCATTCCTTTTCTTTCTGTGTTAGCATTATTGAGGTTTGCTTTTGACAGCTAAATGTCTATGTTTATTCTTTGAACCTAAGTATATTAAGGGCCCCATGTGTGCCAGGTTCTGTGCTATGTGCTGGGGAAACATTGGCCAAAGATGCTGACATGTTCCTTCACAAATACACAAGTTGGTGGGGAAGTAGACAAGTATCAGCCAATTAATGAAAATTCAGTGTAAAAATTTGCCCCGAAGGACACATGGGCATTGCAGAAGGACAAATCAGAGGTATACACACAAGATTTGAAATCAGGAGGGTTTTCTTAAAGAAAGGGTTGATCCCTGAAGGATGAGAAGAGAGTTCACCAGGTGAAAACACTATGATTGACTTTGCATATAATTCAACAGCAGGCAGCAGGCCACCTTCATGAGGTAAAGAAGAGTTCAGAATAATTGGAGTATGAGACACCTCAGAAAATTGTGAAACAAAACAAAACAGAAAAAAAAAAAAAGAGAAGCAAACAGGAGTAAGTAGCTCAGGATTTTGCAAATTAAGTTCTTTACTTTTCTTAACCAAAGTTTGAGAATACATTCACTATGGGCTATTTAGAATACATTAGTGAGCAAGAGAATAAAAAAAATCTCTGCCTTATGGGGCTTATGTTTAACAAAGAGGAAGCAATAATTCTAAGGGATTGCATAATATATAGAAGTATGGAAAAAAGAATACGTTGAGTAGGGTCAAGAGGTTGGAAGAGGTAGGAAGTTGTTTTTTAAATACAACAGTGTATGTAGACTTCATCGAGCATTTCTTTCCAGACTTCAATGTTCCTTAGTTTGGTTGAGAGAAACATGGTCCACCCTGATGCCCACGTTAAAATCCACAGGCTGCTAAAAGCCTGAGGACTCTGCTCCTTCTTTTGTAGTCTCATTGCCACTACCCTACACTAGAATCTCTTCCTCCCTCATTTGAATCATTCAACATTCACCTACACAGCCTCTTTGTGTCTATTCCTCCCATTATAGGTTCTTCTTTATCTTTGATCAGAGTATTCATTAGAAATGACAAATACAGTTACGCCACTTCTTGGTTCAAAAACCTTTGCCACCTTTATATTGTCTCCAAATGAGCATCCAGATGCTAAACATGACATTCAAGATCCTCCCCAGTCTGACTAGCTGTGAAGCTGTTTTCTGAAATTTTCTCATCTGATGCACCAGGTTAATAAAGCTCTGAACAAAACATGAGCTTTCTCTTCTCCCAAGAAATGGTCTGCCTATAGTGTTCTGTCTCTGATGACTTCCTTTTCTCTTCACCGTGTTTTCTCAGGAGATGTCTCTCTAAGGCCAGCTCAATGTAGTACCAGCTCAAGTTCCCCTTTTGTTGGAAAAGAGTTCCCTACTTCTTCCCAGTTGTTCCAAATTATTGTTCCATTTTCTGTTGTTTTGTGGCATCAGGTTTTTTTTTTTTACTTTCATTCTAAATAATTCTATTGTCATCACAGTAGACATTATAATTAATGGACCGTAAGCATCTTCAGGACAGGGAGGATGCTTCCTGTTTCTCTGCCCAGGTCTACCTGCTATATTCCTGGTTCAGGGCTTTCTTCATAGTGTGGGTTCAATAAGTGTTGAATTTAAATTCATTTTCTTAAACTGTAGTTTAGGAAAAACAAAAAAAAATCTGGAGGTCAATGCACTAGTAATTTCATTCAAAGAATTAACATGATGGATAAGAGAATTTTTAACAAGCATCTTTTAATAATTATAAATGCCAGATTTCATCAGAAGCCTAGAGCAAGTATTATCACTGTGAGACAAACTAAATGCTACATGTGTCAATATTTACACAAGCAGATTACAACAGTGTGGTCTCATCAGTTCAGCTATTGTGTCTTGTGAGCTTAACTAAATTTCAAACTCCATAAGGATCTGCATTTTCCCCTGAAGTTATTAAAGGGTAGATTTCTTTTAATTAAACTCATTTGCATGACTAAATTAGATTTAATTACTCTCATTCATTTCACTAATACCTTTCTTTGATTGGAGAAGGGGAACTTTTATAATTGATTAAAATAGGATGCTCTGGACTCCTCATAGATCCTAGAGAATATTTCTCATTGATGCTTTTAAGTGACTGGAGAAGTCGTTTTCTTTTTCTGTTTTTCTTTTCTAAATTCAGCTTTACCATTAACACATTCCTTGAACCTGAGATGGACACACAAACACTCTATTCCTTGGTTTCTCCATTTCATAAGCATAGCTGAACTAATGATAATAATGCCATTTCAGCCTTGAAGGCAAATATAAGTGATGCTTTCAATATAAAAGTATTTAAAGCATTCATATATTCTAAACTATGAATATTATCAAAATTATCAGTATCAAGTAAAGCTTTTGCCTTAAATTTTTCTAAAAATGGTCCTTTTTACCTTTCTGGTGGTAGTCATGGCTTTCATATTTTCAGATTACCAAAAAGTATTGTTGTGTTCATCTGTTCTCTGAGGCCAATATGTATTTGTTTCATACAAATTTGTTTTCACACAGTATTCTCAACATTGTGAGTGTCCCTGGGTGGAATTCAATAAACTCTTAGTAAGTCTGATGAAGCATATTCCTCCCTAAGGAGTTTAATCTTGTGAGACTGATATGTAAATAAATCCATTTCTATAGTGCCAAAATAAAATCACATACAAGGTTCACGGTTTACGAAGGGAAGTTTTCAGTTCAACTTGAAGCTATTTAAATACATCTTGTGAGATGAGAAGAAAAAAAGATGGATGAGGAAGCTTTTCCTAGGACAAAGGAATTCTGTGTTCAAAGTCATTCAGCTAGAAGAGAATGACATATTCAGAAAACTCTGGTTTAATTTGGCATAGGTTCTGGATGTGAGCAGGGAGGAGAGGGAATAAGTTTGGCAAATAATTCATCCCATAGCCGCTTTGGCTTAAAGCAGATAAGTTAAGTGACTACATTATGTACTATATAATGAGGTAGCAAGATGCAAAGTAGATTAGAGGGAGACAAATACGGGTAAGAGATTCTTTAGTACGAAAATAATGTATACTTGAAATAATGTAGTAGCAAGAAGTTGAAAGGAGAGGAAAAAAATATAACAAATTTTATTGGCATTTAGAAGATAGAATTGGCAGACAGAAGTTTAAGATATCTCCTATATTTCTACTTCAGATTATGTTTTAGGTAGTGTGGCATTACCAAAACATGAAAACAGAAATACATTTCATAGCAAGAGTAGAAAAAAGTTCTAATTTAAGTTTTGAGGATGTAATTTTGAAATGAAATTAAATATCTGTGTCTAGGTGTTAGAACACAAGTAAAGAAAAAAGCCCAAGATTTGGGAGTTATTATAGAGGTTTTATGTTTTGTTTCATTTGAAATTGGCTCTTTACCTGCTTTTGTGAAACATCCCTTTCCTAAAATTATTAATTCTGATTTGGTCATTAAAAAGGTCTTGCTTCCCTTCTAAGGGGTAAGATAAATGACTCAAGTCCATCAGAAAATAAAATTGTGTTCTGGTAAAGGTGCTTGAACAAGTACCTTTCTATTCCATGTTCTTTTCAGTGGGATCAATAATGTAAAAAACAAGTAAGCTCAGAATAAATCAGGGCACTTTGTCTCCATAATAGGTAATATTTGCAAATGAAGCCAATGCAGAGGTTAAAAGCTAGCAAATTATAAGAAATTGAGGTTTGTTGATATTTTTGAGCCACTGGATTCAGCCAAGACTTTAGTTAGCCTTCCCCTGAGTCTTTTTGTCATGTGTGCCAGTGCATTTTGAGTTTTATGACTTATGTGTGTTTGTCTTTCTGCAGCATGTGCCAAAAAGCATCTTAACTAATTCAGAAGTTTTCATCAAGTAAGTTGTGATTCACATTGAGAAATGAGTGCTATTGCTCAGGTCAGAGGACAGTAAGTGAGAAAAAAAGATTGAGGCAGTAGAACCAGTAGATAGAATGTGAAAATTAAAAGGTAGATGGAGGGAAATAATACCCTAAAGTAACCTGGGAAAGATCAATTAAAGAGCCTAGTAGAGGGTAGTGTGATAGAAGCCAAAGAAATAAAGAAAACATCAAGAATAATAGAATGTCATGGGGAAGAGACGAGGTTTTGTTAAATAGGACACAGTAGATCAAAGTATGGACGACTTTAGCAAGAAACGTTTCAGTACGGTGGCGGGCACAAGACATCCAACAGGTGGGAGAAAGTGAAGTCAGTGAACTGAATTTGTCACTCAAGATTATTTGTAAGGTTCAAGTGGAAGACTGGAGAGTGAACTCAAACTACATGAGAACAAAATCTGAAAAAGGGGTTTCTTTGTAAGTTGGTAGAGGTGGCATCAGTATATATGTTGAGGAAAAACACCATGTCCTCCTGCCCTTTGTAAGTTTAAATACAGTTCTACTATAGCAGAAGACTGTGGAAGCAGAACCAACATAAAAGACCAGGTAGATGAGAATAGTTGACAAATAAGAATCAGGGGTCCCTTTGTCTTCTTCAATCATTTATAGGAGTCCCAGTAGTTTTCCATATTTTAATGCCTTAAATTTTCTTTTATATTAAAAGACAAAAAACTGGTTTTTTTTTTTTTTTGCAAATTAAGACATGGAAAGTCATAATTTATGCCCCTTATCCATAAAATAGAGGAGATAATGGCCCATTCACAAATATTTTAAACTATCTTGTTTATCTGGGAAAAAAAAACACTATTCTTTATTACTGAGCAGAACTGTTTTCATCAGAAGTTTGTCATTATCTATTTTAAGATATCTATCTGTGGTTACCTGGAGTTGAGATTATCAAATTTATGTCCATAAACTAAGTTTAATACTTAGCATTAATTGGTGACATGTCTACTTACTAGATATCATATTTTTTAACCTTTTTATTACACTGTGCAAGTAACTTCTATTGTGTTACTTAGGATCTGAATTTACTTGTTGGTTTTCTGTTTCTTTAAGGGTGATAAAAATAAATTTGGAAACAATTTAAATAAAACACAACATTTTTTCATAAGGCATCATTTTTTTCAATGTATCTTATTACTCATTAAAAAGGAAAAATCTTCAAATCTTGCATTAAATAATAATTTTCTAGTGATTCTTTCCTATCTCATAGCCTATAAACAGAACTTAGAGTAGGATAAGCTAAAGTAGCTCACAATAATAGATTTTAGATTAAAAAGTCTAACCACATTTAGGATGGTTAGGAGGTGCTGGGAGGTGAGCACCTTCTCTTTCAGCCTGCATTTGGGTACTTGGCTTGAGTATAGGCAGTCATAAAAGGGAATGTGTCATGAAAAGAAATGGAAACAAACAAATCACAATACCAAAAGGAAGGGAAAAAAATTCCACAAACCACACTTTCACAGTCCTCTATTTATACTAGCACATTCTGGGAAAATCACTCAAAAACCTGTTACTAATCATTTAAACCTTAGGCTGTCGACATTTTTCGGCTTTGCTAGCCAAATAGTCATGTGCAGCAGCCAGAGGGTTAAAGAGCCAGATTTCCTGTCCCATACTGTAGCTTTGTGTGAGCAATATGGAGGACCTCATCATCGCTGCAGAGGCTCCTGTTGAACATGAAGGGGTCTATCCAGGCAAAAATATGTGCAGCCTTCTGGGCCAGATTTGCTCCGGAAGGGCTTCTAAGTTGGCTGTGCAGTGAACTAAGCTGTCCAGACCTGCTGTTCCACAAAGGCCAAGACTGTCTCTCTGTGAGCCCGGCTCTCCAGCCAGCAGGCCATACAAAGTCTGCTTGCTTCACCTGGTCCAGACACCCCACAGAACTATGAAAAAGTCTTTCTGTTACTTCAAGAAATACAACATGCAATCTAATTAGATTATTTGGATTTTGGTAGACCAAAGATAAACATTTCAAATTTTCACACTGAAATGAATTTAAATGAAACAGAACACAGAACTAGATAGTTTCTGGGAATTTAGACTGCAAAACTAGGGAATTTTCTATTTCTTAATTTTTCAAAAAATTCATGACATATATGAAATAATACATTTTAACTATGTAACTGTATCTCCAATGGTCTAGCATAGTGCTTTATATGTATTATTTTTATGGAATATTTATGAAATGCTGATTACATGTACTATCTTAATATTTTTTAATAATAAATACATCAGGAACTTTCAATGTCAAGGGGATGGGGAAACAGCCTCTCAGCAAACCAGTCACATATATCATTGAACTTTGCAATTTGTAGTATAGAACTCCTGATTTTAATTTTCTCCAGGCCATGTTCATTTGACCCATTCTCACCCATACTTAGTTAGCAAAATAAGAAGAAAAAATACTGGAAGTAGGTAATATTTTGTGGATAATTATTATTTTACTTCATAAAATTGAAAATTCAAATTCAATCTGACAAGACATCTGCCCTCTTGATCTCTTTCTGTAAAGTTCCTCATTGAGAGTCTGGACTTTGAAAATCTTAGTTTCTCCTGAAATAAGAGGTAAATCAATAAGTACAACAAAGAAAGAAGTTCAAGATTTGATTCCCACACAGGTTATGGGAAGATTTGATTCCCACCAACACCCATCGTGATTCAGTCATTGTGAAGAGAAATCTGAAGATAAGCCTCGTAGGTAAAAAGGAAACCAGTGAAATGTTTGATTTATCTTTGCCTTCTGAACGTTCTGTCCTGCTTGTCTAGAAATCTGGCTGAACCAGAACTGTATGTGCTGTCTAGTCAAAGCTCAGTGGTTGGGAGGAGGTGAAGTTTGACTCAGGATTAATATAAGCCACCGTGGGTCTTTGGAGTCAGACTCAAAAACTTAGATTCCATCATGCCCTTAATTATCAAATGTGTTTCCTGTGAAGAAAGGAGTACTGTGTAAAATGTTTGATAATCTGACAAGGCCATAAGGCTTAATGGAATCGATGATTACACACAGATGGACGATTAGCTCTCGAGGTTTAACGTTAAAAAAAATAAAAAGTAACTGTGCTGGATTGCTACTTAATGGAATTACACTGCCCATATGGAAAAGAACTATACCCTAAATATACCCAGAATGATGGAACAGGTGGCAGAATCTGGGCAAGACTGCTTGGAATGCACAAAAGCATTCTGAACTTGTAACTGCCAGAAAGATTCCTGGAGGAAAGAAAAAAAAAAAGAGGAGACTCTTTGAAACTGTTAACTTTTCTACATTTTGGAAATATGAATTGCAAAAATAATTAGGGAACTTAAACCCAAAGTAAATTTTTTCTAGTGGCTATTTTTTTATACTATCTTCTGGAAATCTGCATACTACATCTATTTGTAATGTTATGATATATGGGTCGTTATTTACCTCTTTCATAAACTCAATGAAGGCAAGGACCGTATCTGTCTTAATCTCAGTTATATTCTCCAAAAGATAAAATTTGGGGTAGGAAATTAAAACTGCTAAGTAAAGTAAGGATTGGGTATTATTTCTGGCTTTCATATTTTTAAATGAAGTTTTACAACTCCACTTCCATGGATAAACAAGAACTGCATATGTAAAAATGATGGCAGGATATGAACACTAGTGAGCATTTACATATAAATAAGCAAATGATAAGGTAATGTAATTCCAATTAAGAAACTACTGCTGATAGAGGGTAATTTATTTGTGATTTTTTACTCCAGCTTGGCAGGGTTTTCATTTTAAATATTAATAACCTTTCAAATCATAGTGACTCTTGTTTTCCATGGGCATAGAGGGTTACAGGGACAGAATTAGGAAGGTCTTGGTAATAACAGTGTAGTAGGGAAGTGGCATAGAACATTTAACTTTGTGCCAAGAACTAATTGCTTTATATACATCATTTTATTTAATTCTGAATATGGCCTTTGTGTTATTTCCCTACTGTAGGAATTTGCTATTAAATAAGCTTCCTAAGGTCACAGAGCTAATAGGTGATAAAGTTAGGACTGAAAAAAGAGACTGGTGTTGTTGGAGTCCTTTCACACCTAGCCAGTTTCAACACTTGCTTAACATGATCTCTCCCTGATTCTTGTGTTACTTTTCTGCTTTTGCCTGAGCAATCTCAGATTCTGTTTTGTGTCTGATGGCTCCCCTAAGCCTTAAGAATCCATACTGCTTGCTAAGACTCTTGTAAGTGTTTCTGAAAAGTCATAAATAAGTACAGAAGAGAAAATGGAGCACTATCCACCTAAAAATGGTGACTTGAAAATTCAGTGCTAAATGGCAAAATGAGTACAAAGAAGTTCCACAACATTTTTCCCTTCCATTAAGTTCTTAGCTTTCTCTTTTTTCTTTGAAATATTAAAATTTAAATTATTTTAATTTTTTTTCTGTCTCTGTTTTGTTGTACCTTAAAAGCGTATGCTTGTTATACCCACTGGGGAATTAAATAAAACTCTAACCATGGGTCCAGTGCACAGTTCTTGTGCTGTGGACTGAATATTTGTGCACCTTTCATTCATATGTTGAAACCCTATTTCCCAGTGTGATAGTATTTGGTAACAGAACCTTTGGGAGATAATTAGGTCATGAGGGTGGAGCCCTCATTAAAGGGATTAGTACCCTTGTGAGAAAAGGCATGAGATATATGCTAATCTCTTTCTCTCAGTCATCTGAGGAAGAAGGCAGATATCCGAAAACCATGGAGACACTTACACCACCAGGTAACAAAGTTGCTGGTACCATCGTTTTGTGCTTCCCAGACTCCAGAATTGAAAGAAATAAGTGTGTGTTGTTCCAGCCACTCCATCTATGGTATATTTGTTACAGCAGTGTAAGTTAAGAGATTTTTGAAATAAATGTGAAAGGACTATTTAGATTAAATCAATATTTACATTTTATTACATAATTTCAGCAATTAATACTTTCAAATTTCTGTTACGACTCTGTTATAAAATTGGGACACTTGTTTACCCTAAAATTAATCTCAATGTAATCACACAGATTAATTGGTTACAGAAAGTTTAGACACAGCTTCTTTTAGCTGTTCGATCCTTTGTTTTGCTTATGCTTAGGATTCTTATGCATTTGGGGTATATTATCAAAATAAGTTTTTAAGACTTTGACCCCTCCCAGACAAATCCTATCACTGACAGAAGATAAGATAAATAGTGGAAAAAACTTCCATCTCTGTAAGAAATCTTTCTTTCAATTTCAATACTTTATTTTCTGCTAATTAGTTGGGAACCTTTTTTTTTGGTATATTCTGGACTATTACTCTCCTAAGATATTTATACTGATTATATCACAGAATTTAGGAAATAAGTTATAAATTAAATATGTAAAATTGCTTCAGAAAGGAAGAACAATATATGTACTGTGAGAAACAGGACTAAGTGCTTTCTTTCCTCAGGCTCCTCTACAACTTAGGTACTCAGTAGTTCTCTCTAACTGAGAAATGAAGTCGATTCTTTCTTGCCAAAACAGATTGTAAAATCTCCAGGGCAAGTTGCCTACCTTATAGTGGGACCACAAAAAATGTTGGCTTTGATAAGAATATAAGAACACAATTAATATGTTAATGAAAAGTACGCATTTTAGGTAAAAATATTTTTGTATTTTATTTTTCAGTTGCATTCTTAGCATGGTATTCTTTGTTAAGGTGGGGATGTTTTCATGGGCAATCAAAATCACTTGTATTAAAGGAATGTAAATTATTTACTTATGTGACTATGAGATTTATTCTTTACCTAGAGTTCTTAAATTGAGTATCAACAAGAAGTTTGCTTTTTAAGTTATTATAACTTTCAGTTCAATATAAGGTACTTCTTCAGTAGACAGCCTACTGCTCTGAAGATGTGGACTAAGGGAGATATGTTGTTAAAAGACTAGTGCTAAATTATGTGTTTATTCTTTTAAAAATGAATAGTTTTACTTTTAATAAGTAACAGCATCACTATAAAATACTCCTGAAATATTTAGTATTAATCAAATTAGAAAAACTTTATTAAGTTCCCCAATCATATTAGACAAACTCTATTAATTTTCCTATTAATTGTTTTAAAATAGTTTTATATATTCATTTTTGATACACTATATTTTTTGACTGGTAGATATAGTGGCAACTGAAAATTAAATGTTAAATACTGATCCTATCACAGAGTGAATACCCCCAAGGTAGGGATTAAATAAGGCTATCATCATATCATAATATCTAATACAAGGTTAACCAGTACGGAAAAATCCCAGGACTGCTTGTGAGGTGGATGGAAGTCACCTGAGGACTTATGCCAAGGGTAAGTGGGTCAGCAGATATGTCACCATTGCCCAAATGGGGCAAAGGAAATAATGTGTGTTCCTCTGGGATCAATAGCAGGATCCCTACTTAAAGATACATTTTTTCACTTTAGAAGTTCCAACACATTTTGCTATGTAAAGCATGTTTGATGTTTCTGTAGAACTAACCATGGTCCTGAAAATGACCCTGATCACTTACTTCTTGGTCAGTCCAACTATATGATACCATTGTTCCTTTAAAGGCCAGATAGCAGGGAAAGAGTAGTGATGCTGTCTATTAGATACACTTTGAAACTGTGAAAGAAGAAACCAGTTATTTCCTGATTTTTTTGAGATAACATTGGAAAAGATAGGAAAGTAACAGGCTTTGGTATATATACACAATTACATGCATGCACATGCATGTGTGTGTTCATATATTTAAGATAATTTTTTTTGCACCCAGGGAATAGAGAGTTCAGGTAGTAAGTCCAGGTTCTGCAGTATCTGTAGAATGCTTCTATATTATCAGACATGGCTTTCTTATCAGAACAGAGGGAAGAACATTTGTACCATCAAGACCACTCAGAATCAAACTTCTGAATAAATGCTGTGAGAGGATAGAGGGGTGATAATGCTTTTGGACAAATTCTCATGTAGCTTACATTATATCCTGTAAAACACAATGCCTTTGTTATGAGTATGAAATATAGGATATTTTCTCTGCAGACTATGACTTTCCTGACAAACTGTATAATTACTTCAAACAATAAGTCATGAATGCAATTTTATCTTGATTTTCCTTTTCTTGAAAGACAGCAAAGGTTGGCCAAAACAAAACAGTCAAGATTAAATGGAAAAGAACTATAATTGTCAATACATATTTCTATCCCAACTTCTATCTAAATGTTTTTTTTTTTATGGGGTAACTTTGTCCCATCTCCCCCTCCCCATCCTTTGCTGTCTTCTCTACAATTCCACTACACCACTCCAACTATGGATTATTATATTTTGTTTCTAAATCTTCTAAAAGTGCGTCCTGAAATTGCATATTTATATATGTTTGTATGTATATCTTTGTGTTTATACATGTATATATGTCACATTGTTCACACAAGATGCAGAAAAAAGAGAAAAGAATTATCTCAATAAATCATGATTAGCAACTTCTCAAAACCTGGGAATGTCAGATCCAAGGAGGTTGGCATAATAAAGTATTCCATATTTTAGTTTCCTTAGAAATTCAGCTACCTGTGGTTAAACACTAAACCCCTCCCTAGTCAGATATCTACATGACACTTTTGTTTAGGTATGCTTAGCCCTTTTTCTATAGATGATTCTGGTATGTATAGTTCTTGGTTTCATACAAGTTAGAGTCTATAATCCCCATTTTTGAACCCATGCAGCAGTCCCTTAGAGAGGACTTCTCTTCAACCAATAATCAACACATGTAACATTTCAGCATGCTTTAACTCAAAACTTAGATTTTCCTCATCATGTGGCTCTAGTGGAACTGGCATCTCACAATAATGTTCCTGAGTTGTACATACAACACCATTCACTCTTATCTGAGTGATTTGTTCTAAAGCCATGGATGACATCTGAAATGCACTGACAGAAGTAAGGCAAAGACAAGGCTCATGAGTCTTATCATCTCTCTAGGGCCCACTTGTGGGCACATTAATGATTTTATATATTAAAATATCCATTTTCCTTGTTAATTTGTTGTCAGAATTCCTTATCACTTGCACAACTTCTGGGAACCAGGTGCATAAAGTTTGGCACAGAATTCTTGTATAAATTTTCCTTTGTGTTTCTATTGCCCATACCTGTCCTATTGGGGTCCAAAAGTAGACTGGCATATGAATAGTAGGCTATTGTAGGAAAGATCCTATACAATCTAATATATCAACATAATGTCACCTGGATGTTGAACTGAGTCTGTATGTGAGAGTACAATAGTATGTTTATTTTAAGACCCATGTTATGCCCAAAGAGGAAGAAGGGAATAAGGTCCTTATGGATAACTTCAAAACAATGACTTGAGTTTTTATGTACTACTTGAGTTTTCTATTTTTATTTTTTAATAGAAAGTTATTCTAGGGTTTATTTATTTGTTGACTTCTTTTTGTTAGTTAAGCTACTTACTTGAAGGGTTTTTTCTTAGCGAATTTTCCTTTGCCAGTTATTGGTTTTTAAATCATAGTCTGCTCGTAACTGCACAAAGAGGTATCTCCTACGGGCAGTGAGATAACAAGATTCCTTTTGAATAAATGTAAGGAAAATATGTGACTATAACAGAACAAAAGGTTGAAGAAGGCAGTTGAAGAAGTCCGTTCAAGATACAATATGTCATAGAGATTGGGTATTAGTGTACTTAAGCACTTTTGTGTTTACATTAAATAATTTAATGATTAGAAACCAAGAAAACAGACATGCACAACTGACAATCTCAGCCATGTAGTTTTCTCTCAAGATTTATTTCACTCATGGTAGTAAGCATCAGCAGGTAATGTACTGTTTTTAACACCTCTCAGAATTGTTACTACCAAAGTATTTATTAGCAAAATTGAAACTGTCACTTCAGATCTCACATGTTATGCATTTTCACACAGCTCATCTTCTGATGAGAAACTATATATATGTCTGTCTAAATATTCTTCAATATTTACTTATTTAGTTTAACATTTATGAGTACCTTTTTTTCTCATGTGCGTGCTGGAACATGGCATCTGTCTTATATATTGAAGATACTATATAAAGAGATATATAAATATAGATATAGGTAGAGATTTATTTATAAAAATAAACATAGAAATGAAGATATAAAAATAAATATGATAAGATGATAATACAGTGTGGATGTTTAGAGAACATCGAGTTTATTTTAAAATGGTTTTATTTTAATACATTTAACTTATTATTTATCAACTATGTATTTGTAGGTCTGACAATAATGTTGCCATAATTTTTAAATGTTATGAAAACTCCAAGACAAAAATTATTTAGTGTCTTTAGAAGAGCTGGAAATATTTATTAGATTGAATGACAATTAATGTCCTGTGCAACAGCTCTATTTTTAGGAACTCATAAAAAATTTCTACTAGCCAACTCCTAAAGAAGATCCAATCATTTATTCACCTTGAAAACAGTTTGCCAAGTCTAGGATTTTTTCGTACTATATTTTTTATTCTCTAATTTCAGGTAATTTCTTTTATTCCTTTATACAAATGTTTTTATTTTTATATTTTCATTTTTCTCTAAATAAATTTGGACAATTTGTATAATGAAACAAGTACTTTACTGTCTTAAATAAAAAGCTGAAAATTTCTAGATTTCTCTAATTCTCCAGCATTATTATCTATATCGTTCTAGTGGCATTCTCTGACAAAATGAAAATTTAAAAATGACCCATCCTAGAAATACTGCAAAGGGAAGGAAGAGAAGATGATCCTCTTTCGGCATTTGCAGTAAAATCTTTGTGCTAAGACTTCCTAGAAGTTGTTATTCCCTACCCATCGGGAGTAATTTTACCTGTTATTATCTTTTCTGAAAACTCCTAAAGTTTTGTTATTTAATGAAGCTTCTACAATCACTCACAATGGATTACTTGAGAAACTATTAATAGATTCATTCTGAACTCACCAATTTCATGTCCTGTCATAATTTCATTAGCCCTGAACTCATTGAAAATGCAAATCATAAATTGTTTGCAAAGAAAGTATGAGATCCTTGGTAGAGTGCTCGCCTCACAAGCACAAAGCCCTGGGTTGGATGCCAAAAAAAAAAAAAAAAAAAAAAGAAAGTATGAGATCCATTTTTAATATGTGCCAAAATGTCCAGTAAGAAGCTGGAAAACTGGAAATAGACATTGATTTTTAAATTCTAGACATTTTTGTCTTAAGTCACTACTAGAGTTAATACACTGTAAAAAAAAACACAAAGGTAAATAGGATAGTCCTAACTCTCAAAGGTGAAGAAGACTTCAAAATGATAGCAGGAGATGTATTTTTAAGGGCTATGTTTAAAATCCTGTAGGCATAAAATGGTAGAGGAAGTTTTTCAAGAACAAAAGAGTTGATGAGGTGACCATAGAAAGGTCATTAAAGAAAGCTTTAAGATGTAAATGACATTTGGATTCGATCTTCAGGGGAAGCTAGTGTGGAGAATATTTCAGGCAATATTTCAGAAATCAAATGAGCAATAAAATTTGGAAAGTGCAAGTGACTAATAAATATTTATGAATATAAATGGTCCTAGTGATTATCAAATCTATTTTTTGTTTTTGGCAATGGATTGAATTTCCACATTATAACCTATGAATTTTTTGAGTATTGAATGTATTTTTATCACCTTTTTTATAACTGATTTCCACAGATAAAGTAGATGTTTCCATCTCCACCCATCTGTTAATCAGGGATCATTTTGAAATTAAGTGTAAGGAAAAAGTAAAAGAAAAAAGGCCATGAAGCTGTGTTACATCTTAGAGTGCATTAAAATAAAAACAAAAAAATAAGAACACACTCCAAGTGACTCATTTGTTTTTCAGTATTCCATCACTTAGTGAAATAACTGGCAATATAATAATGTAACAGTGTCATCCTAGTGGAACATAGGGTTCCTGGACGAACACAAGTCTATCTCCTTCAACGTCGCCATTAAAATGACTTATTTGTTTCTGATTAATGAGGACCTGATTTCTTCCTTCTTGGCATGGTGTCTTTCCTCCTGTTCAGTCTATCTGGACAGGCTACATGTGCGTGGGCATGCACCAGTTTGTGAGATTCTGGAACTCAGTGACTTTGCCACAGTGATAAACCTAACTTCTGGTAACTGAATTTGTGTTCCAATGTGCCACAAACGACACGGTAAGATGCCACAAAAAGGAGCAGTAACTAGGTCAAGTTTTTGGCAGTGTTTATGGATCAGTAGCTCCAATATGTGCTTGTCAGTGATTAAATAGAGCCGGGAAATATTTATTTTTCCTTATCTTTCTTTAGTAGAACAGAAAAGCCCAGATTAACTGATGGGGAATGGAGAGGAAAAAGTGAAGCTCTTTGTAGAATAGTAGTTAAATTGCCATTGACCTAGAGTCCAATACATTTGGAAAATACAGTACTTACAAAAGGGTGCACTCCAAGGGTATAGTCAGAATGTATGCTAGAAGAGGGTTTCTGTTGGGAGGGGACAGATGTGATCTTCTCTGGTTTTCCCACAGTCTTGACATAGTATGTGGCTTCTGACTGTCAACTAAGTCTCCAGAACAGTGCCATTTTTCTAGCATTCTTCATTAGATCATCATCAGGTAATTGGTAAGACAAGGCTTATTTTGGGAAAGTGAAGAAATGCTTCTAGACTTGGTTGCATAACATGAAGTTTCAGCAGAGGCCCAGTCTTTCCTGTGTAGAGGGTTCTCCCTCTTCAGAGCGTGATTAACAGTGCAGTATAGTATTCACCAAGTATAAATGTCATTACCCTGTGCAAAGGTGTACTCAGCTTTCTAGTTCTGAATGTAATCTTTCCAGAGAGTTCATGGTTAAACAATGGATATACAAGAAGACAAAAAACTAAGATGGAACTGGAGAGCAAACATTTGGGAGAAAGCCTTGAGGAATGTAATAGACATGCTTTGTAAAATGCCAGAATCATTACCTTTCTGGATGTTTAGAAAAGAAATTATCTTAAAATGCAATACCTCTTTTTTCCCTTCATCCTAGTGAATCCAGTCAACAGGATTTAGCTCTGGGAAGAAGCCCAGAAGGTTTAAAATTCTGCAAGAAAAAAAAAAGTATATTTTTAGAATTATGGTAACAGCTGCTAAGAAATGTATTTCTATTTTGTAGTTAGTCTGAGCTGCCTAACATAAATGTGTGGTAGAGAAAGATAACAGAGATAAGGCAAGTGGAGAGAATTATAGCAAAATGAACACTGCCTTTGGTTGTTGAAGGAAAAATTGATACTAAAGATGGCATTTTATCAAAATAAAACTATAAATTGTACGTCTAAGAGCTATAATTAGATATATACACTCTCCACCCTGCTTCTCCTACCTCCTTCTATTTCTTATCTATTTTTAAATCTTTCCTAATGGACTCTTAGGGGGCATTAGCATAATAATATAGATCTTATTAAAAATCACCTTCTGATGTCTCCAAATATGCTACTACCTGTCAAATTATCTATCAAATATTCACATTAAAATAATTTAAAGATGTTCAAGTAAAGCTCCCATTAATTTAGCAAGTTAATTATTTTTCAAATGACTAAATGAACTCATTATTGTTTATTTTCTTATGTGCAATTTTTGTTTCTTAGGTTTATTATTAAGGCATAAGGTAAGAATAAGTAGAAACAAATATGCATTGCAATCTTATATATTAAAATGGTTATTGTATTCTAGGTTTTGTTTTGCTCATGACTGGATTCATTGAAAAATAATGGCATCACATGTTTAGGAAATGATTATCAGCTCTAGAGCATCATGTATATTTGTGTTGTTTCTAAGTCTTGGACTTATTTTATCATCCTTAGAATTAATGGCAGGGGCCCCTTCTTCAAACAGAAGCATACATATGCTTTTGCTTTCAATCTATTCCTCACTGAGAAATAGCTTAGGGTTCATTCAAAATGGCATATCATGTGTAACCTGGAGACTGCTATAGAAATTTTATTTATTGTTTTGTTTGTTGTTTAGTGCAATTAATTATATGAATAAGACACTGTTGGTTTGACTAATAACAACCACTCAATGAATATTGGGAAAACTCAGTGTTTTACTGTTTAATTCTCTTAAAAATTATTCCATGGTCTAGAATAACGCATTTTACTTAGTCCTTAATTTATTTTCCTAGATCTTCTTGAAAATGTCTGTGGTTTTGTTGATCATCTATTTTCACACAATGAAGCCAGCACACAATGGTTTTCTTATTTTTATTCTAGAAGATGGAACTCATCTCCACCAGCAACCATCACTCCTACTCTCTTCTCCGAAACCTCAAATTCATGTGCTTATTCTTGCTTATTTTCTCTCTCATTGTGTCCTTCTGATTAACTAATTGCTTTTCTTTCTTTCTCTAAATTCCTTCCTTCCACTTTGATGTACTTCAGAGATTTGGGAAGGGCATTTCACTGAGAGGCCAAAAGAATGTTTGCAATCTGTTTCACAAACAGCCCTCCTCCAGCCCCCACAACACAATCTAATCTATATTGTACAATATTATTATCTTTCTCCCCTATTGGCAACCACGATGCTCACATTTGACTATAAAACATGCCATGGAACCACTTTGGAAAGAAAGTGATCAATTTAGTATCCTGGGAAAAGATGATGATAATAAATCTTCCCACTCCTTTACTGCTGGGATCTTGTCTTATTCCTTGTATCCATAGTATCTATTACAAGGACTAACACAACAGAAGGTAAGCAATTATCTATTGCACTAAATTTCATTTTATTTATATTTCTATTTTGAAATATAAATTGAACATTTTTGAGTCTAGTTTTGCCAATCAATACTATTAACTGAATTCCAAAACATTTTCTCCTACAATTAGTCACAATCCATTAAAGAGACTACAAAATTTAGAATAAGAGATGGTTAACTAATAATTAACAATGGATCTTTCATTTATAAACAAAATATTAGCTGTTAATCATTAAGTATTTTTATATGTCCAGGACTTTCATAAGTATTTTGCATATTTTTCCTTATTTTATCCTCAAAATAAAAGCATAAATCAGATACATTATTACCTCATTCATTTTATGGATGAGGAAATTCAAGCATAAAAAAAAACAAGTTAGTTGCCCCAAATCACATAGCAAGTAAGTATAAGTTGGAATTCGAGTCAATGAAATCTAAATTGAGAGCAATCAAGTTTAAAACTAACTTTGCAGGCTTCTATGCAAATTTTATTTTTAAATTAGATAATAACATATATTTATACCCAAAAAGGGTCACAATATTAATTTAAACTTTCTGATGATGTGCTATTGTGACTGTCATAATTTTCACAAGAGAAAATTGAAATGTAGAAAAATAATAACATACCTGCATGCACAAAATAGCTATTTTCAGAGATAATCCTTTATGAATGACATAGGAAGAAGATGACAAGAAAAGAATATCCATTATTGTCAAAAGTTTGAAACCTCAAAATTTAGAGCTCACACTTATTTGGAAGAATAGTTTGAAAAAGTGGTCACAATTCTTCCCCTCCCTGAACCTGAGTCATCTGCAAATTAATTTTGCCATTCCTTCCATTGAGGGGTTTCTTGAATCAAATCTGGTTTCACTATAATATAATGGAAGTGATGTGCCGGTTCTAGGCATTGTTTTTAAGAGGCTTTCCATAATTCCACTCTGACTCATCCTGCCCTGGCTAGACTGTTGGGTGTTAGCATCAGTGAGGCTCAGTAGCCTCATTTCCACACTCAACAACGAGCAAAAGCCCAGGAGCAGAGCCAGCCAGCTAGCCTGTCAGCTGACCATAAATGCATGAGCAAGTCTCCTCAAGATCAACCAGTTCAGGTCAAAACAAAAGTGAATATGACCCAAGAACTTGTGAAAACTAATAAATCATTATTGTTTTAAAGTTCTAAGTTTTGAAGTGTTTTGCCAAGCAGCAATAGATAATTATACAGCACCTATTCCAATTAATTAGATATTAGCAGTGCTACTTTAATGGGAAAATGTGCTTAATATTTTCCTGAAATGCCATGACTTAATCTCACTCATTTTTAACAGTTACAATTTTTCTGAAAAGCTTCAAAATCAAAAGAAAGTTTGCTTTTGTAAAAATTTTCAGCTTGCTTTCTATGGTAGTGGCATTGCCCATAATGATTTGTCACGCGATTTTATTTTTAAAAGCTCAAAATTAATTACAAACATGAAACAAATCATGGTGTTAAGACATACATTAAAAACAAATTACAATCTCAAAATGGATAATTTACAGCTTGGAAAATTAATTGATTAAACCCAAAGTGCATAAAAATAATTGGAAAAATTGAAGAGTGAACAAACCCAACTAAATAGAAAATAATGTACAATAAGCAAAAAACCACAGCCAAAAATATCAATAGTCATAATTAAACAATAAGACCTTAGGTGAAGATAGGTTTAAATTCATATTTAGGGAGTATCTCTCTATATTACAGTGATGGGCAGAAATCAAATTCTGGTCTTTCAATAAAACAAAAGTAGAAATTATAACATTGACATTAAAATCAGATGAGATCAGGTGCTTTCAAGGTGGTATGGTAGTAGATCATTGGCATCAAAATCAGGCAGAAATTTAAATAAACAAAAGATATAAAATAGATACTACATATTAAAGCAAATAAAAATATGTCCCAAGCCTTATATTTTTAATGCCTATTTTAAGAATGGGGAAGATTTGGGTTTAATATTTGTTTCAAAATATTACAAGATATTAAATATGTATAAAGGCCAAGGAGTATGTTTTAATCATTGTTTACCTGTGAAAGTTTTCAAG
Source organism: Sciurus carolinensis (assembly GCF_902686445.1). Classification (NCBI taxonomy): domain Eukaryota; kingdom Metazoa; phylum Chordata; class Mammalia; order Rodentia; family Sciuridae; genus Sciurus; species Sciurus carolinensis. The sequence goes on from NC_062222.1 coordinate 76,378,255, forward strand.
TGAACAAATTTCCATTATATTGTTGCATATAAAATTTGTCACATACATCCTCACAGAGAAGTTTAGCACACACACACACACACACAAATTTTCAGCATCATAATTTCTGAAACAACCTTAAATTTTGTTTAAATTCATTGTCATGAAATTGAAATTGACTACATTTTCATTCAGTTTGGCACTAAAACTATCTATAGGCTCAACTTATTAACAAATAGTTAAGTATTTCGTTCCTGGATCCCACCTTAGACAAGGATTAGGAGGTTTTTAGTAATTCACTTATGCCTTCATTTGGGTTCTCCTCAAAGCAGATCCTTGCTTTCAGGCAGTTTATTTGGGATAGGTTTAGGAAGCAAAAACAGTGAATGGGGAAATGATTATGACAGGGGAAAATATAATACATACATTCCAAGGCATTTTTCACCATTATTGGCAAGTGGAATCCAAACCAGTTCCTTCAGGAACCTTGTGGAAAAAAACATGAAGTTAAGAAATTACAAAGAGAGCAATAAAATCCCATAGACTCCCTGAACCCTTAATGCCTATAGAAAAATGTGATAAACTCTAAGTAAAATGACATTTGAAGTCAATAGTTATAAGAATATAAAAGGAATGACTGACCTAGGCAATAAGACTGAGAGTGAACATGAACCTACTAAGACATTCTTTATGTGTTAATTTATTGATTCATTTATTCTAAGGCTGATCATATCTAATGACCAATATCGAAGTCTTTGGTGATGGCTTTATTCTTGAATGTTAAACCCATAAGTAATTATTTCACACTTTACTGAAATATATAATAATGATTCCTAAGTTCATCCTGTCATTCAAATACTGTTTAATGACTACCTTTTGGGCTGTGAGATATTATCAAGAACCTCCTTGCTGAGTGCACTGGTGCATTCCTTTAATCCCAGAGATGTGACAACTTAGTGAGATTCTGTCTCAAAATTAAAAATAAAAAGGGCTAAGGATGTGACTCAGTGGTTAAGTGCTCTGGGTTTAATTCCTAGTACCAAAAAGGAAAAAGGGGGAAAAAACCTGGAACAAACAAAAAACAACCACCACAACAAAAAACTCTGCTCTGAAGGCAAATTAAGGGAGAAAGGAGTCAACAAAACCCTTCAAATTGGACCTTACACTACACATAGATATTAACTCAAAATGAATTTGTAGGTCAAAACCGAAAATGTTGAAACTTTGAGAACAAAACTTAGATAAAATGTCTTTGTGACTCTGGGTTAGGCCAAATTTTTTCAATATGATGCAAAAAGAATAATCCATAAAAATAAAATTCATATAGTGGAACTCATCAAGATTAAACATAACTGCTTATCAGAAGATGATTTTAGGAAAATGAAAAGGCAAGGCATAAACCAAAAGAAAATATTTGCAAAACATATATCTGATAAAGGGCATGTTTCTGAAGTATAAAAAGGACTGCCAAGCTCAATGTTGAGAAAACAAACACCCAATTAAAATGGGCAAAAATGTTTAAACAGATATTTTATTAAAGAAAATATAAGGATGGCAAATGAGAACATGTAAAAGTGTTCAACATGATTAATCAATAAAACAATGAAAAATTAAAACAACAATAGGTTACAAATACATACCAGAGTGTCTAAAATTAAGACCGACTATACCAAATCTTGAGGAAGACGGAAAGAAACTAGGACTTTCATACAATGCTGATGATGATGCAAAATGGTGAAATTACTTAGGAAAAGAGTTTTTCAGTTTCTTAAATAGTTAAAAATATAACCAACATATGATCCAACCATTCCACTTTTAGATATTTTCCACAAGAGAACAGAAAGCATGCATCCACAGAAAGATGTAAGCAAGAATGCTGATTTTATTGGTTAGAGCCCAAACTGGAAACCACCTCATATCTACTGATAAGTGAATGGATGAACAACTGGTATTTACATATATTGGAATATTACTCAATAATATGGAGTGGATAATTATTCTACACAACATGGATAAATCTCAAAATGATTATGTTAATTAAAAGAATTCAGGGGGTGATCCAAGATGGCGGCCTAGAGGGAGACTGCACCCCCAGTCGCTCCAGAACCCAGGAGTTAAGAAGGGGAGGCATTGAGAGACTCGGACTGAAATAGAGCCACAGGTGAGTCTGCCCACTGGGTAAAGCTCGGCCCGGGTGGCAGGCCCAGATAGAGGTGGCTTATCGGAGCCGGGCAGGGCAGCTAGAGTCTTCCCAAGGTAGCTTTCCACACTCCAGCAGTGGGCTCCTCCCACACGGCCAGCTGCACGGTGCAGGCCCACAGTGAGAGCATTTCCGCACAGAACCAGTTCCAAACCGTGGAAACAGTAGGGGGCTAGGGGCAGTTTTCTTCAGATGTGCTGCTTTATCAGATTCCTCCAAGACATCAGGCTACTGAAGGCTGGGAGGTGATACACTGGAAATCTACAGGGACACTATAAGCCAATAGCGGAAAACTGCAATATCTCAGGGTCCCACTGACAGCTGACCAATATGAGAAAACAAGGGAAGAAAATGTCCCAAAAAACATAGATACTACATCAATAAAACCCAATGACAGCACAGCAGAAGAAATGTCAGAAAGGGAGTTCAGAATGTACGTAATTAAAACGATCAGGGAAGCTAATGAGGAGATGAAAGAGCAAATGCAGGCATTGAAGGAGGAGATGAAAGAGCAAATGCAGGCATTAAATGATCGCACCAATCAACAGTTAAAAGAGCAAATACAGGAAGCAAAAGATCATTTCAATAAAGAGTTAGAGATACTGAAAAAAAAAAACAAACTGAAATACTTGAAATGAAGGAAACAATAAACCAAATTAAGAACTCCATAGAAAGCATAACCAATAGGATAGAACACCTGGAAGACAGAACCTCAGACATTGAAGACAAATTATTTAACCTTGAAAGCAAAGTTGGCCAAACAGAAAAGATGGTAAGAAATCATGAACAGAATCTCCAAGAATTATGGGATATCATGAAAAGGCCAAATTTAAGAATTATTGGGATTGAGGAAGGCTTAGAGAAACAAACCAAAGGAATGAACAGTCTATTCAATGAAATAATATCAGAAAATTTCCCAAATCTGAAGAATGAAATGGAAAACCAAGTACAAGAGGCTTATAGAACTCCAAACATACAAAATTACAACAGACCCACACCAAGGCACATTATTATGAAAATACCTAACATACAAAACAAAGACAGAATTTTAAAGGCTGTGAGAGAAAAGAACCAAATTACATTCAGAGGGAAACCAATAAGAATATCAGCAGATTTTTCAATCCAGACCCTAAAAGCTAGAAGGGCCTGGAACAACATATACCAAGCCCTGAAAGAAAACGGATGCGAACCAAGAATCTTATACCCAGCAAAACTTACCTTCAAATTTGACGATGAAATAAGATCCTTCCATGATAAACAAAAGCTAAAGGAATTTACAAAAAGAAAGCCAGCATTACAGAACATTCTCAGCAAAATATTCCATGAGGAAGAGATGAAAAACAACGATGCAAATCAGCAACAGGAGGTGCTAGCCTAAAGGAATAGCCAAATAAAGGAGAAACCAAATCATGTCAAAAACAAATATGAATCAATTGACTGGGAATACAAATTATATCACAATAATAACCCTAAATGTCAATGGCCTGAATTCATCAATCAAAAGACACAGACTGGCAGATTGGATTAAAAAGAAAAATCCAACAATATGCTGCCTGCAAGAGACTCATCTCATAGAAAGAGACACCCATAGACTAAAGGTGAAAGGATGGGGAAAAACATACCATGCACACGGACACAGCAAAAAAGCTGGAGTATCCATTCTCATTTCAGATAATGTGGACTTCAAACCAAAACTAGTCAGAAGGGATAAAGAAGGACATTACATGCTGCTTAAGGGAAGCATAAATCAGCAAGACTTAACAATCATAAATATCTATGCCCCGAACATTGGCTCATCCACGTACGTCAAACAAATCCTTCTCAATTCCAGAAATCAAATAGACCACAACACAATAATACTTGGCGATTTTAACACACCTCTCTCACCACTGGATAGATCGTCCAAACAAAAATTGAATAAAGAAACTATAGATCTCAACAACACAATCAACAATTTAGACTTAACGGACATATATAGAATATACCATCCAACAAAGAACGAATACACTTTCTTCTCAGCAGCACATGGATCCTTCTCTAAAATAGACCATATTTTATGCCACAAAGCTACTGTTAGCAAATACAAGAAGATAGAGATACTACCTTGTACTCTATCAGATCATAATGGATTGAAATTAGAAATAAATGACAGAATAAAAAACAGAAACTTCTCCAATACCTGGAGATTAAATAATACACTATTATATGATGAATGAATAACAGAAGACATCAGGAGGGAAATAAAAAAATTCTTAGAAGTAAACGAGAACAAAGACACATCATATCAAAATCTCTGGGACACTATGAAAGCAGTACTTAGAGGAAGATTTATTTCATGGGGTGCATTCAAAAAAAGAAGTAGAAATAAACAAATAAACGACTTAACACTACAATTCAAAGCGCTAGAAAAAGAAGAGCAGACCAATACCAAAAGTAGTAGAAGACAGGAAATAGTTAAAATCAGAACCGAAATCAATGAAATTGAAACAAAAGAAACAATTGGAAAAATTAACAAAATAAATAGTTGGTTCTTTGAAAAAATAAACAAAATCGATAAACCCTTAGCCACACTAACAAAGAGAAAGAGGGAGAAAACTCAAATTACTAAAATTCGGAATGAACAAGGAAACATCACAACAGACACGAGTGAAATACAAAACATAATTAGAAGCCATTTCAGAAATCTATACTCCAACAAAACAGAAAACCTCGAAGACATCAACAAATTTCTAGAGACATGTGAATTACCTAAACTGAACGAGGAGGACATACACAACTTAAATAAACCAATTTCAAGCAATGAAATAGAAGAGGTCATCAAAAGCCTACCAACAAAGAAAAGTCCAGGACCTGATGGGTTCTCAGCCGAGTTCTACAAAACCTTTAAAGAAGAGCTCATTCCAATACTCCTCAAACTATTCCATGAAATAGAAGAGGAGGGAACCCTCCCAAACTCGTTCTATGAAGCCAATATCACCCTGATACCTAAACCAGACAGAGACACATCGAGAAAAGAAAATTTCAGACCAATATCCTTAATGAACATCGACGCAAAAATTCTCAACAAAATTTTAGCAAATCGCATACAAATATATATTAAAAAGATAGTGCACCACGATCAAGTGGGTTTTATCCCAGGGATGCAAGGTTGGTTCAACATTCGGAAATCAATAAATGTCATTCACCATATCAACAGACTTAAAGTTAAGAATCACATGATTATTTCAATAGATGCAGAAAAAGCATTCGATAAAATACAGCATCCCTTCATGCTCAAAACACTAGAAAAAATTGGGGTAGTGGGAACGTTCCTTAACATTATAAAGGCCATCTACGCTAAGGCCATGGCTAATATCATTCTAAATGGTGAAAAACTGAAAGCGTTCCCCCTAAAAACTGGAACAAGGCAGGGATGCCCTCTTTCACCGCTTCTATTCAACATCGTCCTTGAGACTCTAGCCAGAGCAATCAGACAAACCAAAGAAATTAAAGGGATATGAATAGGAAAAGAAGAACTCAAACTATCCCTGTTCGCTGATGACATGATTATATATTTAGAGGAACCTGGAAATTCCACCAGAAAACTTTTAGAACTCATAAGTGAATTCAGTAAAGTAGCAGGCTACAAGATCAATGCTCATAAATCCAATGCATTTTTATACATAAGTGATGAATCTTCAGAAAGAGAAATTAGGAAAACTACCCCATTCACAATAGCCTCAAAAAAAATAAAATACTTGGGAATCAATCTCACAAAAGAGGTGAAAGACCTCTACAATGAGAACTACAGAACACTAAAGAAAGAAATTCAAGAAAACCTTAGAAGATGGAAAGATCTCCCATGTTCTTGGATAGGCAGAATTAATATTGTCAAAATGGCTATACTACCTAAAGTGCTATACAGATTCAATGCAATTCCAATTAAAATCCCAATGATGTACCTTGCAGAAATATAGCAAGCAATTATGAAATTCATCTGGAAGAATAAAAAACCTAGAATAGCTAAAGCAATCCTCAGTAGCAAGAGCGAAGCAGGGGGTATTGCAATACCAGATCTTCAACTCTACTACAAAGCAATAGTAACAAAAACGGCATGGTATTGGTACCAAAATAGACAGGTAGATCAATGGTACAGAATAGAGGACATGGACACAAACCCAAATAAATACAATTTTCTCATACTAGACAAAGTTTCCAAAAATATGCAATGGCGGAAAGATAGCCTCTTCAACAACTGGTGCTGGGAAAACTGGAAAACCATATGCAATAGAATGAAATTAAACCCCTATCTCTCACCCTACACAAAACTCAACTCAAAATGGATCAAGGACCTCGGAATCAGACCAGAGACCCTGCATCTTATAGAAGAAAAAGTAGGTCCAAATCTTCAACTTGTTGGCTTAGGATCAGACTTCCTTAACAGGACTCCCATAGCACAAGAAATGAAAGCAAGAATCAACAACTGGGATAGATTCAAACTAAAAAGCTTTCTCTCAGCAAAGGAAACTATCAGAAATGTGAAGAGAGAGCCTACGGAGTGGGAGAATATCTTTGCCAACCATACCTCAGATAGAGCGCTAATTTCCAGAATCTATAAAGAACTCAAAAAACTTTACACGAAGAATACAAATAATCCAATCAACAAATGGTCTAAGGAAATGAACAGACACTTCACAGAAGAAGATGTACAAGTAATCAACAGATATATGAAGAAATGTTCAACATCCCTAGTAATAAGGGAAATGCAAATCAAAACTACCCTAAGATTTCATCTCACCCCAATTAGAATGGCGATTATCAAGAATACAAGCAACAATAGGTGTTGGCGAGGATGTGGTGAAAAAGGAACACTCATACATTGCTGGTGGGGTTGCAAATTAGTGCAGCCACTCTGGAAAGCAGTGTGGAGATTCCTCAGAAAGCTTGGAATGGAACCACCATTTGACCCAGCTATCCCACTCCTTGGCCTATACCCAAAGGACTTAAAATCAGCATACTACAGAGATACAGCCACATCAATGTTCATTGCTGCTCAATTCACCATAGCCAGATTGTGGAACCAACCTAGATGCCCTTCAGTTGATGAATGGATAAAGAAACTGTGGCATATTTATACAATGGAATATTACTCCGCAATGAAGAATGATAAAATTATGGCATTTGTAGGCAAATGGACGAAATTGGAGAATATCATGCTAAGTGAGATAAGCCAATCTCAAAAAGCTAAAGGACGAATGATCTCACTGATAAGCGGATGAGGACATATAATGGGGGGTGGGAGGGGTTAGCATTAGGTTTAGGGTTAGGTTTAGGGTTAGGGATAAGGAGAGCGGTAAGAATGAAGGAAAGAAGGACTGTATAGAGGGAAAAGAGGGTTGGGAGGGGTGGGGGGGGAGGGAAAAAAAATAAACATCATTGCCCTATGTAAACGTATGATTACACAAATGGTATGCCTTGACTCTATGTACAAATAGAGAAACAACATGTATCCCATTTGTATACAATTAAAAAAAATAAATAAATAGATTAAAAAAAAAAAAAAGAAATCAGACAAGGGTTGATTGTCCTCTGTATGTTTCCATTTATATACGAGTCCAGAAAAGGCAGTTGCTATGTAGTGGTAAATCTTACATCAGTGGCTTCCTGGTGAAGGGGAGAAAGCAGGAGAGGAAGCGGGAAGGATTTGAAATGGACACAAGTTAACGTTAGAGGGTGATGCATATATTTCTTATCTTGAATACAGTGATTGCTTCACAGGTACAAACGTTTGTCAAAACTTATCAAATTATGCGTTTTAAATTTGAACAATTTATTTAACTCAATAAAACTCTTAAAAGTAGAAAAACAAAACTACTCTGGTCTAGTTTGTATGGAACATACCTGAACATTAGTAGCCTACTTATCATAAGAATATTGGTTACCCAAGCTGAGAAATTTTGGATGTGACTGAATCTGCGGGCAAGAAGATGAACATCCTGAGTGGAAAATACCAAACCATGCTGTTAAAAGAATGTTAGGGAACATTCAGATGTGAATGGTTTGGGAACATGAGGTTAAGTAAATAATTCTATAAAATGGACGCACTGTGATAACTGCTGTAGAAATGTAGGCCCAAAATAATGTTGATAAGAGAAACCCAAGTTACTCTGAAGGGGGAGACTTTTGTGACCAGATCCTGAATCTCTAATGATAAAGAGAGTTCCTCCTAAAAAAAAAAAAAAAAAAAAAAAATCTGTAAGAGTGTATGGTTAAGAATCCAATTAGAACAGGTCAGCAAGGGCCCAGGTGACCTAGAGTTGCCATGGCAATGGGTGCTTGAAAGTGTGATGTCCTCTTGCTGTCAGTCAAAAGTCTAGAGGTGGACCTGGGATGGACTCTCTGGAAATTTCTCTGGGGTCCCCAATAAAACTGGAGTGCAGGAGAGGCACATTGTCCCTTTCCTCTCTAAGAGGACTGACTCTCTCCCTTGAGAGTGTCCCCTTTCCCTTTTCCTATCCCTTCAATGAAACGCATTCCTGTTACTCTGAGTGACATGTCTGAAATCCTTCTGACTTGATCAAAAGAATCAGGGTTTGAAGAGAGGGTCTTCATGTTGCCTTAGTTTCTTGGAAGGCCCCAGCTCTGTAACAAGAACATCACAAACAGAAGACAGTAGTGAACTGAAACTGATGGGATTAGATGAACCGTCCCAGTGAAGAACAGCATCTAGCTCAGAAGGTGAAACTGGCACCTCTCCTGTTCTTTAGCATTCTTCTCTGTATCATCTTTGGCTGCTACCTCCTGCCGCATGTTACTGCCATCAAAATGGTAAATATTTCTATTCAAGTAAATGATGGTGTTTTTTTCTAATGTACAAAGGAATGTATGGAAACATAAATATATCTAAATGTGCAGATACTGACTTCTTTGTTCTAGAATTTGAAATAGGATTTAGGGAGTAAATGTGTAAATGTTCGGGGAACTTTATCTCTGAGATGATTCTAAACACCACATTTGATGGCTCAGCTGTCAAATCAGATGCATCATGTCCTCCTTTCCAAAATCAGTACGTTAAACCCATTTAAATGATTTACTGAAACACTGTGGTCAGTAGTCACCTCTAAAAAGAGTGTTCATTTAACATAGGACTGTAAAATTTTAAAACCAATCTATGCTTCTTTCTGACATATAGCTTCAACACTCGTTTCTCTTTTGACTAAGGCTCTTTTTCCAATTTAATCCTCCTTCAGTCTCTTTTAGACAGAGTGCTATACCATATTTTGCTGTTAAATCATGAAACATGATAAAATAGCTACCCTTTTTCAAGAGTCATTGTCAAATTATACCCTCCAATAGGTAATGTACCGCTTCAGTCAGTAATTCCAACTATTTGTATGCATTTCAGGTTTGCCAATTACCCTTCCAAGCTGTAAATTGCCTATTTTGAGAGCATAATTTGATTTTTAATGTTTGTCTTAACAGCCTGATTTGTTTTGTCTTTTGATTTGTTTCACATTTTAGTAATTAATTTTAAGCTGACAATGTCTCTCCTAAAAGGAAGGTGGGGATTGCGGACCTTTTAGAACTACAGCAGTTTGATACTGATACAATTTCTATCTAGTGCCATAGACCTTAAGCAAAAAAAAAAAAAAAAGTCAGGCTCCCTTTTCTCTTCTTTGGAAAGGAGTTACCACTTCTTTTCTGGGAAATATGCTAGCTTGAATTTCAAATACACATTGCATAACCCACACCCAAAGTTTAAATACACATGAATAAGCAAAATTGGCACTAAGAAATATATTCAAAACAGAAGTGATATTTTTCAAAGCATCAGTCTGAAAATAAAGACGAAAATGTGTTTTGGGGTTATGTAAATGTATTTGTCCTCAGATGTCCTCTGATACTCATTCTGCTTCTTTACCCTTCTGACAAAAACTGTATGGAGAAAACATATCACTCTCAGACATACCCTGCAAAAGCTTCTGTTACAGTTACTTGGGAAACACAAACACTGCTGATATATCTGTGGGTTTTTTCATGTTCTAAGGACATTTTGAATTGTTTTGGTAGGATCCAACAAGTCTTTTCCTCTTGTACAACTTTGAGAAAGATCACAGAAATGCAGAAAAGTGAACAGAAAGTAAGAAATTTAAAGCCTAAGAAGGAAATAATAGTTGACATACAAGGGTGAAAAAATTAACAAATTTTTCTGTTTTGTGAAACATGTGAGGGGAAGTTCCCCAAAATGTTTAATAATACTCTAATAAAACCAAGTAGCCACACTTCAGAAAAGTTTGATTTCTTCCCTATTTTTATCAGATCATGGAGCATCTAATGTCTTGTAACCAGCAGGTAAAATAGGCTTCGAATTACAGGAATTTGTTAGTTTTTAGAACAAAATATTAATTTAACATGGATAATACTTAGGAAAGATAGAATTTTATCTGGCTTGCAATATAAAAAAATAACGTAAATAATAAAAAAGAGAATGATGTCTGAATGTGTTGAATCTTTGCAAAGTAGGAACACTTTTTTTTTTTTTTTTTTGGTACCGGGCATTAAACTCAAGGGCACTTGACCACTGAGTCACATTCCCAGCCCTATTTTGTATTTTATTTAGACACAGGGTCTCAATGAGTTGTTTAGCACTTTGCTAAGTTGCTGAAGCTGACTTTGAACTCACTATCCTCCGTCCTCAGCCTCCCAAGCCACTGGGATTACAGGTATGCACCACCATGTTGGGCAAAGTAGGAACACTTTTTATATTTCAAGTATTATTTTGAAATATTAGAAAATGCAGATAGCATTTAAATGATTGTCAGTTTAAAACACATTATTTTCTAAAATTGTTTGTTGAGTATTTAGCACTTTACTTCCATTTATGAAATTTGAAAATTACCAAGGAAAATATTTGTGTTTGGAGAGTTAAAAGTGAAGCTGGGATCTATTAGAGATTAGCCTTTTTTCCAACTATTTTGAGAAAATGATAAATTTTTATAGTAAAATTAATTTGTACAAATCTTATATACCCTTTCCTAAGTTTTCCAAAGACTATATTTTGTAAAACTATTGTACAATATCACAAACAGGATATTAATACTGAATATGGTCAAGATATGAAACTGTCCATCATCACAAGGATTATTCATGCTATTCTTTCATACCTCACTCATTTCTATTCCACTTCACCCCCTTTGTAATCCCTGGAAACCATTAATCTGTTTCCATTTTTATAATTTTATCATTTGAAGAATACCATATAAATTGGATTATAAAGTATATAACCTTTTTAGACAGGCTTATTTTTCCACTCTGCATAATTCCCTGGAGTTGTATCCATGTTGTTACATGTATCAACAGTATGTTCTTTATCCTTGCTGTGTAGTATGCTATAGTACTGATATATTCATTTAACCAGCATTTTAAGGACATCTAGGTTGTTTCCATTTTTTTCTCTTAGGAATAGTTAATATGAAGATCAGTTATTGTGAAGAGACTTTTATATGAATCTAAGTTGGCCTTTTTTGGCAATAATGCAATAGATGCCTACCAGCACAATGGCTATCTTCTTCTTCTCCTTCTTATTCTCTGTACTGGGGTTTGAACCCAGTGAGCTATATCCTTGGTCATTATTTTTTTTTTTTTTATTTTGAGACAGAATCTTGCTAAGTTACTTAGGGCCTCACTAAGGTGCTCAGGCCAGTCTCCAATTTGTGATTCTCCTGCCTCAGTCTCTCAATTTGTTGGGATTATAGGTGTGTGTCATCATGCCCAGTTCAGTTGCTGACTTTTAAAGTAATTACATGTTTAGTTTGTAAAGAAACTATGTATCACTTTGGGGGAAATTCAGTCCATTCTTCTGCTCACTTTCTGAATGGATTATTCCCTTACTTTTGAGTTTTGAAAGTTCTTTACATGTCCTAGATATAGTATATACACTATTTCTTTGTGAGATTTGTGGTTCTCAAATATTTCTCCCAGTCTATAACTTTGTATTTTCATTCTTTAATTCTTTTACAGAGCAAAATTTCATAATCTTGAGAAAGTTCAATTTATCTGTTTCCTTTTAAGAATCTTGATTTTAGTCAAATCCAAGAACTTTGTACATAGCTCCAGATCCCAAAAAAAATTCTATTTTTTTCTAATTTTTTATAGCTTTATAATTCACATTTAAATCTATGATCCATTTTGAATTGAACTGTCAATTTAAATGTAAAGTTTAGATTGAAGTTAATTTTTTTCTGCCAAAGAATGTTCAATTGTTCCAATACTATTTCTTGAGACGAGCATTTTTTTTGCATTTCTTTTGCATTTTTGTCAAAAATCTATGTTGAGTCTTCTAGTTCATAAACATAATCTCTCTCCATTTATTGAAATATTCTGTGATTTTGTTCATGAACTTTGTGAAAGATTCAACACACAAGTCCTTTGCAGATTTTATTACATTTATACAGTTTTCTGTTGCTATGACAAAATACTTGAGATAACAACAGAGAAGAGGAAAAATTCACTTTGGTTCATGTTTTCAGAGGTTTCAGCACATGGTCAGTTGGCTCCATTGTTTCTGGGTCCATAGTGAGGCAGACTATCCCACAGAAAGCATCTGGTAGAGCAAGTTATTTGCCTCATGGCAGCATGGAAGCAAAGAGAGAGCAAGAGAAGGAGCCTTCCATGGGCATGCCTCCAACTACCTATTTCCACCAGATAGACTCTACCTCCTAGAGTTTCCACCACTTCCCAACAGCCCATTATTAATTCACAAATGGACTAATCAAAAGATGAGGCCAGAGCCCTCATGCGCCAATTGCTTTCCAAAAGCCCCACCTAATAAACATTACTGTCTTGAGGACCAAGCCTTCAACACATTAGATTTGGGGGGACTTATCAGTTTCAAATGATAACATACACCCATTCCACCTTCTCACAATTATAACAGAAACTTTATTTTAAACTTTGATGTGCTTGTGTTTATTGAAAACAGAAATTCGATTTCCTTTTGTTTTAGTTTTTTCTCTACAATCTCACTGAACTCATTTATTGATTCTAGGACTTTTTAAAAATTTTTATTAGTGCATAATAGTTATATATAATGGTGGGGTTCTTTTTGACAAATCATACAAGCATGGAATGTGTTTGCTCCATTTTAGTCTCCAGTACTTCCTCTTTCCCTTCCCTTCTCCTTCTCCCTGTTTTCCTTTCTCTAGTCCACTGGTCCTCATTCACTGTGTGTGTGTGTGTGTGTGTGTGTGTGTGTGTGTGTGTGTGTGTAATTGGTGATTTATAGATGTACATAAAGGTGAAATTAACTGCGGTATATTCAAATATGGACGTGGCATAATTTCATCAGTTTCATTCCACGGTTCCTCCTTTTTCCCATTCCTCTTCCCTTTCCCTCAATTCCCTTTTTCTACTCCACTGATTTTCTTTCTATCATCATGGGGTCTCCCCTTCTCCTCCTTACATCTCTTTAGTTGCCTCATATGAAAGAAAGCATTTGATCCTTGACTTTCTGAGTCTGGCTTATCTCACTCAGCATGATGTTCTCCAGTTCCATCTATTTATCAGCAAATGACAATTTCATTTCATGGATGAGTAAAACTACATTGTGTATATATACCACATTTTCTTGATCCATTCATCTATCTACAGGCACCTGGGTTGGTTCCATAACTTGGCTATTGTGGAGTCTGCTGCTATAAACATTAATGTGGTTTTATCACTATAGTATGCCAATTTTAGTTCCTTTGGATAAATACCTAGGAGTGGCATAGCTGGGTTATATTGTTTGAGGAATCACCATGCTGTTTTTCAAAGTAATTGTACTAATTTGTAGTCACACCAACAATGTATGACTGTACCTTTCCCCAACATCTTCACCAGATTTTACTATTATTTGTATTCTTTTATTTTAATTTAACTGTTAATTTTTTTTAAATCTTTAGAACATTTTATTTAGAACATTTTATTGCTTTTACATATAATATAAATTCTCTCAAGGTTATATAAATCCACCATCTTACTATGCATATGCTTTATATTTGTCCCACTTGTTCTGTTTCCCTGTATCACCACCTATTTTACTTCTTTTAGATTGGTTGAATATTTTATTATTATGTTGTTATGGTTTGGATATGATGTGTCCCCCAAAAGTTCATGTGTGAGACAATGCCAGAAGGTTTAGAGGAGCAATGATTGGGTTATGAGAGCCTTAACCCAATCCGTGAATTAATCCCCTGTTGGATTAACTGAGTAGCAAGTGAAGGCAGGCAGGGCAGAGGTAGGTCATTCTGGGTGTGCCTTTGGAGTATATATATATATATATATATATACATATATATATATATATTTTTTTTTGCTGTTCATTTTTCTTTTATTGTAAACAAATGGGATACATGTTGTTTCTCTGTTTGTACATAGAGTAAAGGCATACCATTTGTGTAATCATAAATTTACATAGGGTAATGTTGGTTGATACATTCTGTTATTTTTTTCCCTTCCCCCCACCCCTCCCATCCCTCTTTTCCCTCTATACAGTCCTTCCTTCCCCCATTCTTGCCCCCCTCCCTAACCCTAACTCTAACCCTAAAACTAACCCCTCCCACGCCCCATTATGTATCATCATCCACTTATCAGCGAGATCATTCTTCCTTTGGTTTTTTGAGATTGGCTTATCTCACTTAGCATGATATTCTCCAATTTCATCCATTTGCCTACAAATGCCATAATTTTATCATTCTTTATGGCTGAGTAATATTCCATTGTATATGTATGCCACAGTTTCTTTATCCATTCATCAACTGAAGGGCATCTAGGTTGGTTCCACAATCTGGCTATGGTGAATTGAGCAGCAATGAACATTGATGTGGCTGTATCTCTGTAGTATGCTGATTTTAAGTCCTTTGGGTATAGGCCAAGGAGTGGGATAGCTGGGTCAAATGGTAGTTCCATTCCAAGTTTTCTAAGGAATCTCCATACTGCTTTCCAGAGTGGCTGCACTAATTTGCAACCCCACCAGCAATGTATGAGTGTACCTTTCTCCCCACATCCTCGCCAACACCTGTTGTTGCTTGTATTCTTGATAATCGGCATTCTAATTGGGGTGAGATGGAATCTTAGGGTAGTTTTGATTTGCATTTCTCTTAGTACTAGAGATATTGAACATTTTTCCATATGTTTGTTGATTACTTGTAGGTCTTCTACAAGCAATCACTTCTGTGAAGTGTCTGTTCATTTCCTTAGACCATTTGTCGATTGGGTTATTTGTAGTCTTGGTGTTGAGTTTTTTGAGTTCTTTATAGATTCTGGAGATTAGTGCTCTATCTGAAGTATGATTGGCAAAGATTTTCTCCCACTCTGTAGGCTCTTTCTTCGCATTGCTGATAGTTTCCTTTGCTGAGAGAAAACTTTTTAGTTTGAATCTATCCCAGTTGTTGATTCTTGCTTTTATTTCTTGTGCTATGGGAGTCCTGTTGAGAAACTCTGGTCCTAAGCCGACATGTT
The DNA here is from genome assembly GCF_902686445.1 of Sciurus carolinensis. Lineage (NCBI taxonomy): Eukaryota > Metazoa > Chordata > Mammalia > Rodentia > Sciuridae > Sciurus > Sciurus carolinensis. The sequence goes on from NC_062222.1 coordinate 76,393,913, forward strand.
GAAGATCTGGACCTACTTTTTCTTCTATAAGATGCAGGGTCTCTGGTCTGATTCCGAGGTCCTTAATCCATTTTGAGTTTAATTTCATGTATGGTGAGAGATATGGGTTTAATTTCATTCTGTTGCATATTGATTTCCAATTTTCCCAGCACCATTTGTTGAAGAGGCTGTCTTTTCTCCATTGCATATTTTTGGCCCCTTTGTCTAGTATGAGAAAATTATATTTATTTGTGTTTGTGTCCATGTCCTCTATTCTGTACCATTGATCTATCTGTCTATTTTGGTACCAATACCATGCCGTTTTTGTTACTATTGCTTTGTAGTATAGTTGAAGTTCTGCTATTGCTATATCCCCTGCTTCACTCTTTCTGCCAAGGATTGCTTTAGCTATTCTGGGTTTTTTATTCTTCCAGATGAATTTCATGATTGCTTGTTCTATTTCTGTAAGGTACGTCGTTGGGAATTTAATTGGAATTGCATTGAATCTGTATAGCACTTTTGGTAGTATGGCCATTTTGACAATATTAATTCTGCCTATCCAGGAACATGGGAGATCTTTCCATCTTCTGAGGTGTTCTTTAATTTCTTTTTTAGTGTTCTGTAGTTCTCATTGTAGAGGTCTTTCACCTCTTTTGTGAGATTGATTCCCAAGTATTTTATTTTTTTCGAGGCTATTGTGAATGGGGTAGTTTTCCTAGCTTCTCTTCCTGAAGATTCATCACTTATGTATAAAAATGCATTAGATTTATGAGCATTGATCTTATATCCTGCTACTTTACTAAATTCACTTATGAGTTCTAAGAGTTTTCTGGTGGAATTTCCTGGTACCTCTAAGTATATAATCATATCATCCGCAAATAGGGATAGTTTGAGTTCTTCTTTTCCTATTCGTACCCCTTTAATTTCTTTGGTCTGTCTAACTGCTCTGGCTAGAGTTTCAAGGACGATATTGAATAGGAGTGGTGAAAGAGGGCATCCCTGCCTTGTTCCAGATTTTAGGGGGAATGCTTTCAGTTTTTCACCATTTAGAATGATATTAGTCATGGGCTTAGCGTAGATGGCCTTTACAATGTTAAGGAATGTTCCCACTATCCCTATTTTTTCTAGTGTTTTGAGCATGAAGAGGTGCTCTATTTTATCAAATGCTTTTTCTGCATCTATTGAAATAATCATGTGATTCTTGACTTTAAGTCTGTTGATATGGTGAATTACATTTATTGATATCCTGATGTTGAACCAACCTTGCATCCCTGGGATGAAACCCACTTGATCGTGGTGCACTATCTTTTTAATATGTTTTTGTATGCGATTTGCTAAAATTTTGTTAAGAATTTTTGCGTCGATGTTCATTAAGGATATTGGTCTAAAATGTTCTTTCCTCGATGTGTCTCTGTCTAGTTTAGGTATCGGGGTGATATTGGCTTCATAGAATGAGTTTGGGAGAGTTCCCTCCTCTTCTATTTCATGGAATACTTTGAAAAGTATTGGAATGAGCTCTTCTTTAAAGGTTTTGTAGAACTCGGCTGAGAACCCATCAGGTCCTGGACTATTCTTTGTTGGTAGGCTTTTGATGACTTCTTCTATTTCATTACTTGAAATTGGTCTATTTAAATTGTGTATGTCCTCCTCGTTTAGTTTAGGCAATTCATATGTCTCTAGAAACTTGTTGATATCTTCAAAATTTTCTATTTTGTTGGAGTATAGATTTTCAAAAGAGCTTCTAATTATGTTTTGTATTTCAGTCGTGTCTGTTGTGATGTTTCCTTATTCATTCCGAATTTTGGTGATTTGGGTTTTCTCTCGTCTTCTCTTTGTTAGTGTGGCTAAAGGTTTATCAATTTTGTTTATTTTTTCGAAGAACCAACTATTTTTTTTGTCAATTTTTTGTATTGTTTCTTTTGTTTCAATTTCGTTGATTTCAGCTCTGAGTTTAACTATTTCCTGTCTTCTACTACTTTTGGTGTTGGTCTGTTCTTCTTTTTCTAGGGCTTTGAGCTGTAGTGTTAGGTCGTTTATTTGTTGAGTTTTACTTCTTTTATTGAATGCGCTCCATGAAATAAATTTTCCTCTAAGTACTGCTTTCATAGTGTCCCAGAGATTTTGATATGATGTTTCTTTGTTCTCATTTACCTCTAAGAATTTTTTAATTTCCTTCCTAATATCTTCTGTTATCCATTCATCATATAATAGCATATTGTTTAATCTCCAGGTTTTGGAGTAATTTCTGTTTTTTACTCTTTAATTTATTTCTAATTTCAATCCATTATGATCTGATAGAATACAAGGAAGTGTCTCTATCTTCTTGTATTTGCTAACATTAGCTTTGTGGCATAATATATGGTCTATTTTAGAGAAGGATCCATGTGCTGCTGAGAAGAAAGTGTATTCACTCTTCATTGGATGGTATATTCTACAAATGTCTGTTAAGTCTAAATTATTGATTGTGTTATTGAGTTCTATGGTTTCTTTGTTCAATTTTTGTTTGGAAGATCTGTCCAGTGGTGAGAGAGGCGTGTTAAAATCACCTAGTATTATTGTATTATGGTCTATTTGGTTTCTGAGATTGAGAAGGATTTGTTTGACATACATGGGTGAGCCACTGTTTGGGGCATAGATGTTTATGATTGTTATGTCTTGCTGATTTATGGTTCCCTTAAGCAGTATGAAATGTCCTTCTTTATCCCTTCTGACTAACATTGGCTTGAAGTCCACATTATCTGAAATGAGAATGGATACACCAACTTTTTTGCTGGGTCCATGTGCATGGTATATTTTTTTCCCATCCTTTCACCTTTAGTCTATGGGTATCTCTTTCTATGAGATGAGTCTCTTGCAGGCAACATATTGTTGGATCTTTCATTTTTATCCAATCTGTCAGTCTACGTCTTTTGATTGATGAATTCAGGCCATTAATATTCAGGGTTATTATTGAGATATGATTAGTATTCCCGGTCATTTGACTCATTTTATTGATTTATTTGTTTATTTTTGACATGACTTGTTTCCTCTTTATTTGAGAGTTCCTTTAGGATAGCTCCTCCCTTTGCTGATTTGCTTCTTTGTTTTTCATCTCTTCCTCATGAAATATTTTGCTGAGAATGTTCTGTAATACTGGCTTTCTTTTTGTATATTCTTTTAGCTTTTGTTTATCATGGAAGGATTTTATTTCATCGTCAAATCTGAAGGTAAGTTTTGCTGGGTATAAGATTCTTGGTTGGCATCTATTTTCTTTTAGGGCTTGAAAAATGTTATTCCATGCCCTTCTAGCTTTTAAGGTCTGGATTGAAAAATCTGCTGATATCCGTATTGGTTTCCCCCTGAATGTAATTTGGTTCTTTTCTCTCACAGCCTTTAAGATTCTGTCTTTATTTTGTATGTTAGGTATTTTCATTATAATGTGCCTTGGTGTGGGTCTATTGTAATTTTGTGTATTTGGAGTCCTTTAAGCCTCTTGAACTTGATTTTCCATTTCATTCTTCAGATTTGGGAAATTTTCTGAAATTATTTCGTTGAATAGATTGTTCATTCCCTTGGTTTGTTTCTCTAAGCCTTCCTCAATCCCAATAATTCTCAAATTTGGCCTTTTCATGATATCCCATAGTTCTTGGAGATTCTGTTCATGATTTCTTACCATCTTCTCTGTTTGTTCAACTTTGTTTTCAAGGTTAAATATTTTGTCTTCAATATCTGAGGTTCTGTCTTCCAGGTGTTCTATCCTATTGGTTGTGCTTTCTATGGAGTTCTTAATTTGGTTTATTGTTTCCTTCATTTCAAGAATTTCTGTTTAGCTTTTTTTCAATATCTCTAACTCTTTATTGAAATGGTCTTTTGTTTCCTGTATTTTCTCTTTTAACTGTTGATTGGTGCGTTTATTCAATGCCTGCATTTGCTCTTTCATTTCATCGTTTGCTTCCCTGATCATGTTAATTATGTACATTCTGAACTCCCTTTATGTCATTTCTTCTGCCATGCTGTCATTGGATTTTATTGATGTAACATCCAGATTTGTTTGAGGCATTTTCTTTCCTTGTTTTCTCATGTCGTTCAGGTATCAGTGGACTGCTGAGATGTTGCTGATTTCCTCTATTGACTTATAATGTCCCTGAAGATTGCTAGTGTATCCCCTCTTATCCTTCAGTAGCCTGAAGTCTTAGAGGAAGTTGATACTGCGGTGCTCCCCAAGGAAGCTGCCTCTCTAGGGGTGGTGGTCTTCAGGTGGGGTATATTCCCTGCTAATGGGCAGAGGTGCCTCCACTTGTTGACCAATGGTCATCCAAAGGGGAACTAGGCTGCGGGCTGAGGCAAGGCCTGTTTGTGCCTGTGTCTCTGGTTTTACTGTCCTTGTGGGAAAACCTCACCTGGCGGGGAAGACTCACCCGATGGGGAGGTCTCGCTGGTCAGTTCCTCTCCTAGAGGTTCCCCTCAGTCCACAATTACCACCTGGGCAGGGCAGCCTTCCAGGCAACGTTCCCAGGGGCCCGGGTCTACCTCCTGAGCCTGGGAGCCTCACCCTTCGCAGACGAGTCTCCTTAGGTTGCCCCTCCTCAGAGAAGCTGCCCGCAGTCCTGGAACCTTCGCTCCGCCCCTCAGCTTCTCTCTGTGTAGCTCTTTCACCAAAAGGTGCCTAGGTCCCCGGACTGTGCTTTGCACCTAATCACCTGGCTATGCGACCCCTCCTCTGAGCAGCCACCTGGAGCCTCACCTCATACATATGCTCCGAGCCCCAGTGACCCACCGCTCTCCTGTTCCTCCAGGCAGCCACCTGGTGTTCTGTGTGGGTGCTTGGAGACCAAGCAACTCACTGCGCACCTCCACCTCCTCAGGACAACGCCCCCGTTGTTCCGGAGGTTGCTCTGGGTCCAAACAGCTCGCCGCCCAGCTCTTCCTCTGGCAGCTGCCGGAGCCCCAGCAGGTTGCTCCAAAACCAAGTGTTGTGCTGCGTGGCCTCCTCTGCAAAGTTCCCCGCTATCTGTGTTCACTGCTCCAGCGGGGAGAAGGGTATCTTGCCGCCTGGGCAGGGCAGCCTTCCCAGGCAACGTTCCCAGGGACCCGGACCTACCTCCTGGGCCTGGGAGCCTCACCCTTCGCAGAGGAGTCTCCTTAGGCTGCCTCTCCTCAGAGAATCTGCCCGCAGTCCTGGAACCTTCGCTCCGCCCCTCAGCTTGTCTCTGCAGCTCTTCCACCGAAAAGCCGCATAGGACCTGGGACCCTGTTCTGCACCTAATCGCCTGCCTATGCAGGCCGTCCTCTGGGCAGCTGCCAAAGCCCGGCGGGTTACTCTGAAACCAAGTGCTGTGCTGAGCAGCTTCCTCTGCGATGATCCCAGTTGTCCGTGTTTACCGCTCCTGTGGGGGGAGGGGCATCTCGCGGAGCAACTCTACTTCACAAAGTTCCCTGTGTCCCGGGGCTACCGCCCCGTCCGGGACGCCTCCCCAACGGGAGAGACTCACCTGGCAGCTTTGAGTTGGTCCCAAGTCTCTCACTATCTCCTCTTTTGAATCCTGATTCCTGGAGCAACATGAAATGCAGCCGCCCCCTAGTCCACCATCTTGAAAACCTCTAACTTTTAATTTTTTACAGACTGCATTTTGATTCATTGTACACAAATGGGGTACATGATTTCATTTCTATGGTTGTACACAATGTAGATTCATACCATTCGTGTAATCATACATGTACATAGGGTAATGATGTCTGTCTCATGTATTTTTGATGACTGCCATTCTTACTGGAGATGAAATCAATGTAGTTTCAATTTACATTTCCCTGATTGTTAGGGATATTGAACTTTTTTTCATGTATTTGTTGGCCAATAATATTATTTTCTTTGAAGAAATGTCTTTTTAGGTTTTTTTTTTTACCCATTTATTGCTTGCATTATCGATTATTTTTTTTGTGTTGAGTTTTTTAGTTCTTATATTCTGTACATTAGTCCTCTATCAAAGAAGTAACTGGCAAAGATTTTTCTCTCATTTTGTAGGCTCTTCATGTTTGTAATTGTTTCCTTTGTTGTGCAGGACTTGATGCTGTCCCATTTATTGATTCTTGCTTGTATTTCTGGAGCTTTAAGAGTCTTGTTAAGAAAGTTGGTGCCTGCACCAAATGTTGAAGTGTTGAGCCTATGGTTTCTTCAAACAGTTGCAAAATTTCTGGACATGAATATCCATTTTTCCCATCACCATCTGTTATAGTATGTCTTTTCTCCAATGTGTATTTTAGGCACCTTCATTGAATATCAAATAACTATTACTCTGTGTATTTATCTCTGTATCCTCCATTCTATTCCATTGGTCTTCATGTCTTTTGATGCCAATACCGTGCTGTTTTTGTTATTAAAGCTCTTCAGTGTAGTTTGAGATCAAGTGTTCTGAAGTCTCCAGAAAATCACTGTTCTTATTCAGTATTGTTTTGTCTAATCTTGGTCTTTAATTTTTCCAAATGTAACTCTAAGACTTTTATATAGATGATTTGGTATTTTCTACAAAAAACATTATGTCATCTGCTAATAACAGTTTTATCTTTTCTTCCCAATCTTTATAACTTCTTATCTCCCACTCCTGCCCAAATCCTTTATTACTGCACTGGCTAAAATTTCCATATGTTAAATAAAAGAAATGAGAGTGAATATTCTTCCCTTGGTATCAGTCTTGAGGACAAAGATTCCGCTTTTTGCCATTAAGTATAATTTTGGCAATAAGGTTTTGTTTGCTTGCTTATTTATTGTGCAGGCCCATCATATGGTTTATAGACATTTAGGGTTGCTATATCTTCTTAATAAATTGGCTCTTTCTGTTACTATATAGTGTATCTTTCTGTCTCTGGTAATTTTTTTGGCAATGATGTCTACTGTATCTGATATTAATAAAGGAACTCCTGCCTCATTTTGATTAATGTTTACATGATATATCTTCTTCAAATATATCTAAATAGATAGATAGATACCATTCTTTTAGGGTAGTTCTTCTGGTCACATATTAGTTTTCCTTCAACTGTCTGAATTTCTTCTTCATTATTGATGGATATTTTCACAGAACATAGAATTCTTGTTTGAGAGTTCTTTTGTTTCAGAACATAAAACAGGTTGTGTTACTTCTTTCTGTCCTCCATAGGATCTCCTGAGAAATCTCTTGTAAAGTGAGTTGTTATTTTTTCCCCTTTAGATGTCATTTTTCTCTTCATGCATTTTTTGGTGTGTCTTTAGGCTTTGAATGTTTGACTATGATATGTCTTGATATAGATTGTTTAGAGATTTATCTTGTCTGGGATTCACTCAGCCTCTTAAATATGTAGATTTATGTCTTAAACCAAATGTGGAAATTTTTCAGTTGTCACTTTGAATACTTGTTTTCACCTCATTTACTTTTTCCTCTCCTTCCAGGACTCCAGTGATATCAATTTTGGAAATCTCCTTATAATCCCATAGTGATTTACTGCTTTTTTCATTCTATTTTCACTGTTATCAGTATCATGTAATTTCTATTGTTTTACTGTTCTATCGTCAAGTCCACTGATTCTTTCCTCATTCTACTCTATTCTTAAATTAAACCCATTCATTGTATTCTTTATTTTGGTTATTATATTTTTCAAATCTAAAATTTCCATTTAGATCTTCTTACATTTGCTGTTTCTTTGTGGAAGCTTTTTGTCTATTTTTAATGCATCAAATGTGCTTGCTCATTATTGTTTAATGAAATTTTTTTATTCTGAATGCTTTAAAATATGTTAGATAATTTTGGTCAGTCCGGAAGTTTGGATTCATATATTAATTGCCTTTTTACAATTCATGTTGAAATTTTCCTGGTTCTTGATATGATGGCTATTTTCAGTTGTAACCTGCACATTTTAGATATCATGTTATGGGACTTTACATCTTACTATAAATTTTCTGCTTTAACTGGCTTCCATTGACACCACTTAAGCAAGAAAGTTGGGAGCACTTTATTGTTGCTAGTTGAGGGTAAGCTAGGTTCCCCAGTCAGCATTCACTGATAACCAAAGAATAAAATTAATGAAATGGTGAACTTCTCCTTGCTGTTAGGTGTGGGTGAAAGTTTTGGCTCCCTACTAACGTCACCACCTGACTGGGAGACACAAGAGTACTTCATTACATTTTAAACATAGTCTCAGTTGACACTATGGCGGGGGTCCTGGGTGAAGTCGCCTTATTACTACTTGAGAGTAGTGAAAACTGATTCTCCACTTTCATCTGACACTGGTTACTACAGGTCCACATCTGGAATATATGAAACATAAAAATAAAACACAGAAATCACCACATATTTCCCTAGGACCCAAATTCCTTAACTAATTTCCCTTCTTTTCTCCATGTTTCAGTATTCTATGTTTGTTTTATATACAATTCCCAGAGTTTTAGTTTTATTTAGTGAAAGGAATAGGGAAAAGTATATCAACACTATTTTTTTCTGGAAATGGAAATGGAAGCTCATTTTAAAATCAAATACAGACAGCATTTATTTTTTATTTTTGTCAATTTTAAGATACTAAAGGATTCCTTGACTAGATTACTTCAGTGGTAAAATCTGAAAATCACTGGTCCTAATAATTAAGACAGTTGCAAAAATGCAACAATTTTTGTAAGTGAAAACTTCATGAGTTGATTTAAATCAATAATACATTATTCTTGTATCATAAATTGTGATCATTGAATATTTTGATACCCAGTATTTAAATTGAAAATTAGACGTGAAAATATCAATCTAGACCAAGTTAGTATAAGAAAAACAAAAGAGAATACTGTGTCCATACTGTGGGCTAGAACTATTCTTCCTGTAAAACTTGATCAGTTTTTAATGTAATTTTAATATAGGCATAACTTAAGCAAAGTAGCATACGTTAGTATTTAAAGGATCTGGAAATATAGGTTCTACAAAGATACATTTTTTGATCATAGTATTGAAATAAATCCTGATAGTCTGAAAATTAAGTTTGCCAGTGAACTTATTGTCCATTAAGTTCCATGAAACATACTCAGAAAACAAAAAATAATTTGTGTCATTTGTGACAGATGTGAATTTATCATGAGACTGTAATCTTGTAAGATACATTTCTATAAAATGCATCACCTCTCAACAAAATTATAACCTCACAGTACCTTCATAAGTCTCATTTTCAAGTCCCACTAGAAAACAAAGTTTCTAAAAGCAATTTCAGCAGCCCAGTCTGAGTGCTTTACCGATGATAGATTTTAGTGTAAGTAACCTCAAAGAACTTTCCATCTAGCCTAATTTATAAAGGACACTAAATAAAGTCTGGGGGCGGTAAGGAAGAATGAAAACATTATACCAGGATATAATATATTGCATTATAAGGAGAAAAGAGAGTCAAGATCAGATAGTCTAGGGAGGCACCTACATTTAATAGTGTGTGTGAATAACACTAACCTATTCCTATGCTCTGAATGTTTGTACCTCCCACCGTCAAATTCATATGTTGAAAATTACCCTCCACTGTAACCTTATTAAGAGGTAGGATCTTTGAGAAGTGATGATGTCATAAAGGCAGGAAGGACCCTCATGAGTGAAAGCTTTAGCCTTATGGAATAGTCCTAAGGGAACTTATTTGCCTCTCCACTGTGGTCACACTCAGGAAGAAGTTGGCAGTCTGCAGGCTAAAAGAGGAACTTCACCAGAACCTGACTACACAAGCACCCTGATCTTGGACTTCCCAGTCTCCAGAACTGTCAAAAATAAATGTCTGTTATGTATAAGCCATTCAGTTTATACAGGCTAAATAGACATCACAAGCATGTAAGAATTTTTCAGGTAAATGAATAATTGTTACTTTCACCTATCCTCCCAAACACTGTTTTCTTTACATTAATATAGAAGTTGTGTACTTTTTCACTCCATATCCTCTGTATGATTTATATCTTGCCTCAGTTTATTGGAAAAGGTAATAATGTGCTCTGTGGGAACCACAGAGTATAATTCCAGCATCCCAAGGAGTTTGCCTCTTGCTTTTGCACACACTGTCTTATCTTTAACCAGCCATACTAGCATTACAACAAATGGAACCAAGATCAATAACTAATAATAGCAATAATTATTACAACAAAAATGATCTGCTTGATTTATAAGCTTTGGCTTTCAAATTCTGGACAGTGAGCACCTGTTAAGAGTACACTATAGATAGGTCTCTTGGATACTTGTAAAAGAGCATCTTGATTTAAAAAAAAAAAAAAAACTTCTTATCAAGGGTATTGTCACTGATACAAGTGCATCTTTATTTTTGCACTTACGTGGCTGAAATGGATGTTGATGACAGTCTTTCATGATGATAAAATGACTTCTTAACTAGGGGGAAAAAAGAAACTATTGACCTGGGTCTGCAGGGCTCATACTTGCATATAGTTATATCTATATGTCTCTCAGAAGGTATGGTCTCTTGCCACCTCAAGTATATAATCTTCCTGTTGACATCATTCCAAACCCTCTACTCAATTCACACCATTTCCTCTACATCCTGATCATTAATTCGCATTCCTACTTACAGCAGTTGATTCCAAGCTTTAAACATCTGGCTCTCCATTTTTTCCTTCCCTATTGCTTCCCACCTTCACTGCCAAAAGGTGGGCATAATCTTTGAGAATGATGCCTTCCCCTAATGTTCTTGTAAACAAACAGCTCTGAAAAGATGATAGATAGTGGAGAAATATCTGTAAAATTGAACCAAATTGTGGCAGACAGAGGACATAAGAAGGTCTCATGAGTGTGCCAAAATGACTAAGTTAAACATAAACTACAAATCTTCCCTCAGACCTAATTTTATTTCCTTTCTCTCTTCTCTACTCACCAAAGTATTTAGAGAGAATTAAACAATGCAAATCTCTATAAACAAGACAGATATCTGTGATATTTTAAGTTTTCTATCAGCACAGAGATATTAAGCCAAAGCAAATCATGGGCAGAATTTTTGAACATGCTACTCTTTAAATGCTTTGTTGTTTCTACATCTGTACTTTTAACATTACTAAATTCCAGTATTTTAAGAGATAAGAAGATATATCATGATTCCACGAGGCAATGTTGTAGAGAGTAAGATGCCCCAGTTTAATGCTCAAGATTAGTCTAAGCATAAAGGAGATGGTATCTATATGGTCTGTGAATTGAATATTTTGATATAACAAAAACATGATAATGCTTTAGCCTGTATTTCCTATGGATGAGAAGGAAAATTCATTTCTTTGCTCTGAGTGGTTTCATTTTCATTCTTTGACTTTTTGTTAGGAAAAGAGATTTAAAGTCAATTTTAACAGTTGTAGAAGTATGCCTGTCACTGATGTTGTACTGAGTTAATCACTTCTCCAGGGTAAAATGAATTGTATATCCAATTCTCAAAATGCTATGCTTATTTCAGTCTGTATGTGTGCTTCCATAAACAAGAAAGTCTACCGACACCAACTGCTTTCTAAACAGAGAACTAGGGTGCTTGTTTCTGGTTGAAAATTTGGATTTCTGATCACACGATTTCCCTCAACCCACACCCTCCAACACAGAAAATGCCTAACATCAGACCCTGACTCCTGAGTCTTTTCCCACCTCATTCACCTGACAGCCTTCTCCACAACAGACATCTTATCAGACGTGACTGATTGCTGTAATCTGTACTCTGGGCAGCCATTAAGCAAATTACCTGAATCATTGCAAGGATTAGTCTCATTAACACATGATTAGCATCAAATTAAAATAATGAGTGTTTAACTTCTGATGTCTTCCAGTTGTTTGAACAGCTTGATCAGCCACACCAGGCTGGCAGGGAGGTGGGGGTGTCAAAAAGCCACAGGAAAAAAGGGAGGCTGCACAGTGCAAGCCATAGTGCATCTTGCAAGTAGAATGAAGTGAGATCAGACTCAAACTATCTGGATGAAAGGTTTCTTCCGAATAGGAAAGATGTGGGTCCAAACAGAGGGCTCTCCTCATTGGCAGCACACTACCACTCGCTCATCTGGAGCAGGGCTTTACATACTAATGGCCTGCCACCTCACCCCTCTGCATCCTGGATATTCATTTTCATCAGGCTTCCCTGTCTAAGAAAGCACAAAATGCAGCTTTCTCCTTCCTTTTCCAAACTTTATAAGACTTAAGAAGAAAACCCCTGAAGTGCTAGGGTTACGGCAGACTGAGGATCTGAGCACAGATCCTCCATAGTTCACGCGTTCCTCCTTAGAAATGATGACTAACCAAGTATTAAAATTTAAAAAAGCCTTTATAAAAATTCTTATTAAATAAACTTATTTAAAATAAACTGAAGTTAGATTTTTGTCAAAGGAAGAGGAGGAAAAGATCGAAAACCTTTAAAAGAGAGAACTGAAGGTCTGGTGGACATTTTCGAGGATAAAACTTACAGATACCGGAATACCAGGAAAAGTGTGGGAAAATGAACCACCAAAAAAAAAAAATTTGAGAGCATGTTAGCAGTAGTTTCAAATTTAGTGGAAGAATTAAATGACAGATTCAAGAAACTCAGATAATGTCAATTAGGATTAGTTTTAAGGTGCTAGAGGTATAGCTCAGTGGTAGAGCAACACTTAGCTTGAGCAAGGCTGTGGGTTTGATCCTCAGGTCTCTATATTTACAGTTTTAAGAAATTTATGCCTAGATACAAAATAGCCCAACTGATGAAAACTAAAGGCAAAAGAAAATATTGAAAACAGAGATCATTTTGTTATAAATAACTGAATGATTTAAATCAACCAAAGCTTCTCATCAATGAACAATGGATATCAGAAATAAGGTACAAATATTTTCAAGTTGTCAAAATTAAACAAGCACAAACCACAATAACAACTCAGAATTATATAGGTAGCAAAAATATTCTTCAACAATGGAAGAGAAATAAAGGTGTTATTCAGAAAAAAATTACTATGGCAAATGCTAACAAGCAAACACTTCTAAAAGTTTTCTGCAGAAGTGATAACAGGGAAATGAAGACATAATATCAGAGAGATACTTGAATCTTAAGAAAAAATTAAGAGCATCAAAATATTCAGATGAAGATATGAAGGATGGTCTGGTGTGCGTGGGTTTGAAGCACCTGTAGAGTTGAAATGTTCATATGTTATGTGAATTTTTACAAGATTAAGTCTAAGGAGCTTAAGCATTTATACTGTAACCCCTGAAACAATCAGTAAAAAACTAATGCAAAGAGAAATAACTGAAAAGATAATAAATTCAATGAAATTCTGAAAAATATTCAAATAATCCAAGGTAAGGCAGAGAAAGGTTAAGAAGAAACCAAGAATCCTAAAGAAAGATGCTGAAAAGTAGTAATAGAATTTTACACTCAAACTCAATTATACTCAATAATCACATTAAGTTGAAAAGGACTAAATACTTCAGTTAAAAGACACAGAATGTTAGATTGGATAAAATAGCAAAACCAACTGTTGTTTTCAGATTATGAGCTTTAAAATTAAGATACAGATATATTGAGTGCAGACGGATGAAAATATGTCTTGTGTGGCAAACATAGAAAAAGTGACTACATTAATATATACAAAAATGACTTTAGGGAAAATATTTCCATGATAAATATATGCAATTTATAATGAAAGGTCAATTCATTAAGATTGCAATTTTGAATTGAAGTTTCTTATATCTTACATATTATTATGACATACAATCATAAATATCCATATACATAATAACTAACAAAATACATTAAGGAAAAATTGGCAAAAAAGCAGAAATAGACAATTGTGCAATTATAATAACAAATGTTAACTCCTTCTCTTAGCAAATTGTAGAACTAGACAAAGAAAAAAGTAAAAGCATAGAGGATTCAATAACCTTATGAACTATCTTTTTCTAAGTGATATAAAACACTATACTCAACAACCCCAGAAAATGCATTCTATTCATGTGCACATACAAGATATATATTTTGGCAGAAAATATCTCTGCTAATTTAAATGCATTGTAATCATAGGATGTATTCTCTGAACAAGAGAGAATTTAATAATAAATTTGTAAAAACAAGATAGTTAAGAAAATAGCATTATTTGTACATTGAGCACACACTTATAAATATTCCATGAATAAAATAAAAAGATCACAAAAGAAATTTGAAAATTTTTCAAACTAAATGTCTAGGATAGGTGTGGTGGCAAACCTGTAATCACAACAACTTGGGAGGCTGAGGCAGGAGGATTGCAAGTTTGAGACCAAACTCAGGAACTTAACAAGCAAGGCCTTAAGCAACTTAGTGTGACCCTATCTCAAAATAAAAAATAAAGAAAGGACTTGGGTGTGGTTCACAGATTAAGCACCCCTAGATTTAATTCAAATAAATCAATACTAAATAAATAAATAAAACGGTACAACATATCAAAGTTTATGGAAAGTAAATCTGTGCTGAGAAGAAAGTTTAGAACTTCATAAATATGTAAAGTTCTACTTTAAGAACCTAAAAATAAAAGAGCAAAGTAATTCAAAAGCAAGTATAAAGACATAATGAAGATAATGCAGGAAATCAATAAGAGAAAAGTGATAAGCAATCAAAAAAGCAAGCAGAGTCAACAGCTGATAAAAAAAAGATCAACAAAATTGTTGAATTATTAACTAGAGAGAAAAAAGAAATACAAATTTTTACTATCAGGAATAAAAACTACTAAAGTTTACAAAAATCATTTAAAATGAGATTACTATAAACAACTTTCATTCTACCAAAGCTCATGCAAGAAAAAGTAGACAACATAATTATCTTTGAATATACTTTAAAAATTAAATATATATAGAAATAAATAAAAATTCAGGAGTTGGAAAGCACAATAAGTGAAATGTAATGCTCACTAAAGAGACTTAATACTAAATTCAAACTTTTAGAATAATTAACAAAGTTAGAGGAAGTCAACTATAATTACAAAACCTACAGACCAAGCAGCTAAAAGAATAAAAAGAAATGCCAGAGCCTAAGAAAACCATGGAACACCACCCAATATATCAAAATACATATGATAGAAATTCTAGAGGAAAGCAAAGAGAAAGGCCCAGAAAAAATATGTGAAGAAAATTGCAAGCTTTCCAAATGTAAAGGAAAGAATTAATCTCTACCACCAAGAGACTCAGTAAACTCCAACTATTATGAACTCAAAGTAATCCACACAGACATAGTTTAATTCTCAAAACCTACTGTAAAGAGAAACTTAAAAATAGCAAGACGAGGGTGAATTATCACTTTATACAGGATCCTCAAAAAATGAACAGCTGACTTCTCACCCAAACCATGAGCTGAAGGCAGCAGAATGATATGTTCTGAGTGCTGCTGGGGAGAGGGAAGCCTGACAACCCAGAATTCTTTATTTAAAAAAAAAAAAAAATGGATAAAATAAGACATTTCTAGAGAAATAAAAAATAAGGAAAATCATTGCTAATGTGTCTGTTCTATAATAAGTACTAGTGTCATTCCAGACTGAAAACAAAGCACGATAGACAATAATTCAAATTCACACAAAGAAATGATGAACATAAGTAAAGATGAATTGTAGGCAAATATAAAAACCAGCATAAATCTATTCTTCTCTTGTGTGACTTAGAAAACAACTGCTCTAGGAAATAATGATAAAAACGTGTTGATGAGCTTATAATATACTATTTGCACACCATGGTGGAAGGGCATGGCAGAGGAAAGCAACTTAAGACATGGCAGCCAGGAAGCAGAGAGAGAGCTCTTCACACCAAGGACAAAAATTAAATCCCAAAGGCATGCCCCCATTAGCCTACCTCCTCCAGTCACACCCTACCTATCTACAGTCACTACCTACTTAATCCCTGTCAGTG
Organism: Sciurus carolinensis; assembly: GCF_902686445.1. Classification (NCBI taxonomy): domain Eukaryota; kingdom Metazoa; phylum Chordata; class Mammalia; order Rodentia; family Sciuridae; genus Sciurus; species Sciurus carolinensis. The sequence goes on from NC_062222.1 coordinate 76,409,710, forward strand.
GACTAATCCATTGATTACGTTATGAATCTCACAATCAAACCATTCCACCTCTGAACATTCCTGCATTATCTCACACAGGAGCTTTTGGGGGACACCTCATATCCAAACCATAACACTACGAAACAGAGGAAAGAAAATAATAAATACTAGATTAGAGGAAAATTAACCAGAAAATGAAACAATGGAGAAAATGAAGAAAACCAAAGGTTGTTCTTTGAAAATGTCTATGAAACTGATAAATCTTTAGTGACAAAAGACCAAAATACAGAAAATTAGAAGAGTCATATCACTAAACTAAGGAGTGAAAAAGAGAACATAATTTAAGACCTTTCAGAAATACAATGTTGAATGTGAATACTATGAACAATTTTATGCTAATAAATTTACTATCCTAGATGAAATTAGCACATTCCTTTGAACAAACAAATTACTATACCTGATAAAAGAAGAAATGGAACATGTGATCAGGAAGAAAATAAACAGAGTAGAAGAGGAAATACTTTTTAGTTCATTCTCTGAGGCCAAAGATTATCAAGATCACAAAAACAAAGTCATCGCAATAAAATTAAAAACCAAAGGAAGGAATTGCTCGGCAGTCATCTTTTGGGGCTCACAGAAACATGCTGAATCTTGGTTGTGGTCACGTTTTTATAATATACATCACATCATGTCATCTGTTATTATGTTTATGAATGTCAACCTCACAGAAATTTATACTCTAATAGAGAAAGATTATTGTGTGTAAATTATCCTTCAATACAGCTGACAAGGAAACACACACAAACACACACACAACGATAACATTTCACATCCAGCAGAATAGTTATTTAAAAAATACAAGGACTGTTAAAAATGGGAGCAACGGAATAATCATATGTTGCTATTAGGAATTTAAATTTAGAAAACTTTTTATTTCTAAGTGTTTTGTTTAGCATTAGTACTAATGCTAAATTTAACATATTCTAAAACTCAGGAAATTCATGTCTAGGCATATGCCAAATATGTATACACATATACCAACCAAATAAAAATTTTAATAGTCTTCAAAGAAACAAAACAAATATAAAACCCAAATACACAAAATCTATACAGATATATAAATCACCATATATTTGTACAATTGAATATTTTCCAGCTATAAAATGTACAGCTACACTTGTTATGGGGCACAATTTAAGAACAGACTGATCACCACTGAGAAGTCCAAATTTCAGAGTCTTTATTAAGCCGGTCGACTGACTGTCTCACTCAATGCCCCAAAAAATAGCTATTGGGAGAATAGCCCTGACCAGGGGGTTGTAGGGGTTCTTCTACCAAAAATCACATTAATCATAAGTGTTGCTATGATTTGAAATTACAAACTAACATCATGAGATCATCAACAGAGGGGGAAGTGGGTCAAAACAACCCTTACCTAGTTACATACAAAAGAATGATTGCTAACATCCACAAAATCACCGTTCACACGGTACAATGTTTAGGAGCAATAGGAATCAAAAGAGAGCAATTTTTCATTACATAAGAATTGTCATTTTGAATTGCTAAACATGTCACGCTAAGCAACCAATGATGGGCACAGAGGCGGGGTGTTCCCATGGGAGAAGCTTATTTCCTACATAACATGGAGTCTCAGAGCAAAATGGAGTCTATTTAGTTATTTCCCATATAATCTGACCAAGGACATTCTCATGAAGCCAGATCTGTCAATCTATCACACACTCAATAATATGGAAAATCTCAAAACATAATACCATACCAAAGAATCTAGGCATAAAAAAAATATACAGTGATTGATTCCACTTCTTTAAACTTCAAAAAATGGGTCAAGATACTGTGACTCTTGCACTGCGATGGAAACAAAGAATGTATTATTCATTCAGGGTGTGGCATGTCAAACACACTGATTTCTGTCTCACCTGACTAACAGCACTGATGAGATGTGTGGCACAGTTTGCTGGCCACTTTAAACAGTTGAGCATGGCAGTACATAAGAGTTGCAATTTTGTACATAAATTCCAGGTAGAGCAAGAAAGATTTGAGAGATACTAGAATTTCTAGATGGTGGATTGGTGAAAGTATTTCTCTCCAAAAATCCACTGAGTAAGGAGGGATATGTGATTGTTCTTTCAAATGCCAAAATCTTGGCAAAAGATAACAAGGCACACAAAGAAACATGGAAATACGGGTAAGTCCAAAGAACTTACTAAAACCACAGACAGTAAAGAGTAGAGTATAGTAAAGAAACACAGATCTGTGAGTTGTCTCACAAAGAATTTTAAATATCTGTCATAATGATGCTCAGGTGGCTAAAGAGAAGACAAATAAACAACTGAACAAAACCAGGAAAAATGCATAAACAAAATGAGAATTTCTCACTGAACTATGAAAAAGAACCAAAGAGAGTTTCTAGAGTTGAAAATGAAATAATTAAACTAAAGCACTCACTAGACAGGTTCATAGACAATTTACTTAGGCAGAATAGAGTCAGCAAACTTGAAGAAAGTTAATTTTGAAATCATTGTGTCAGAGGAGCAAAAACAAAAAAGAATTTTAAAAAGTTAAGACTGCCTAAGAAAATTTGAGGATACTGTCAAGCAAATAAATAAATACATAATATAAATCACCAAAAGGAACAAGAAAAGGAAATGAAAAAGAAATATTCTGTTTCCTTTTGTTGAAGAAAAGCAAGTTTGGTGGAAACTTCAGGTTTGGCATAAAATTTCCCAAATATAAGAAAGAAATGGACTTCTACAATCAAGAAGCTACTATAACTAGGATAAACTTCAAAAGACCAAATTGAGACATATTATGATCAAATTGCCTAAAGAGAAAGAAAAAGACTGACTTTTGAGAGCAGCAAGAGAAAAATGACTCATCGGCTACATAAGGTAGCTTCCATAATATTATCACCAGTTTCTCACCAGAAACCAGGAGAAACATTTATTCTGGAAGCCAAAATTTATACAACCAAAGGACTGAAAGAAAACTTTCAATGAAGAATACCATGTGTGATATAACTGAAGGAGAAAATGAGATCACCAAACAAAAGTGGAGGGAGTCCCTTACTGCTAGGCCTGCTCTACAAACTTAACCCAAAACTATCAAAAAGAAGCAAATACTAAATATCAGTAAAGATAAATAAAACTGAAAATATTTTTTAAATCAACAAAACAGAATTGACATTTGTAAAGACCAACAAAATTGAAAATCCCTTAGCCAGATTAACTGACAACAATGAATACCCAAATAACTGAAATCGGACATGAAAGAACCATTGAAAGTGATGTCACAGGAATACCAAGGAAGATAAGAGAATCCTATGAACCATTACACACCAACAAGTTGTCTGATTCTAAAGGAGTGGATAAATTTCCAGAGACATATTACCTACCAAGACTGATGAGTGAAAAAACAGAAAAGCCAAACAGACCAATAACTAGTATGGAAAGTGAATCAATAATCAAAACTCTCTTAACAGAGAAAAGTCAAGGACCAGAAGACTTTATTAAAGAAGTCTATCAAACATTGAAAGAAAAATTAATACCAATCCTCTTCAATATCTTCCAAACAGTTGAAGCAGAAGGAATACTTCCAACCTCATCCCATGAGGCCAACCTTTTTGTGATACTAAACACAGACATAGACTCCAAAAACTGGAATCTACAGACAATACTGATTAAGTTTGTTAAAAAATTCCTGAATTCTAGAAAACCAAATTCAATGGTATATTAAAGGGAGTATGCCATTATCAAGTGGGATTATTTTCCTCAAGGCAAAGATGGTTCAACACATGAAAATCAATCAATGTAATGTACCAAATTAACAGAACAAAGGACAAAAGTTATGTAATCATCTCTGCTGATGCAAAAAAGCATTTGACAAGACAATCTTGTTGAATGATCAAAAGCCATTCTCAATAATAGCATAGAAATAGAAGTAACTGAGAATATTAACTGCCATATTTTACAAGTCCATGGTTAAAAATCATACTCAACACTTAAAGATTGAAGCTTTTCCCTCTAATATCAGCAAGATCTCATCACTTCTACTTAGTATTGGAGGTCCTAGCTAGAGCAAGTAGGCAAGAAAAAGAAAAATAAAGACATCCAAATTGGAAAGGAGGAAATGAGATTATCCTGTTCACTAACGACAAGGTTTTATTTGTAAAAAACCCTAAATATTGCAAGTACAGACACACACACACACACACACACACACACACACACAATTATTAGAACTAATAAATTCAACAAGCTTGAAGATAAAAAATCTACACCCACACACCCACACACACAAACTCTGTTGCATTTCTCTACACTAACATTGGTGTGTGCTCATAATGTTCTCTAGGTCTTTATTTTCATGGAGATGATGGTTACAAAAAGAGCACTGATCACTATGTGTAAATTCATTATTATTTTCAATTATTTGTGGCCTTTTTTTGTGTGCATATTAAAATTTAATGAAATCTGGGGCTGGGGATATAGCTCAGTTGATAGAGTGCTTGCCTCACATGCACAAGGCCCTGGGTTCAATCCCCAGCACCACACACACACACACACACACACAATTAATGAAATCTACTTAAATTTAAAAATACTTAACAAATAGTTTTATTTGCATCACTGAAGTCATTATATTAATAAATTTGCATGTTTCCCATTTTTCCTCCTAAGACAAAGAAATGAAGTGAATATAATTACTCAAAGGTTAAAATATTACTGAATAATTCTAATTACCATTTTCTATTTAAAGGAAAGTCACATATCATTCATGTCTAGATGCTTTCTGGTTTTGTTTCTCCAGAAAATAAATCACCTGCTTCCAGAAAGCTCAGTGAATTTTAATTGCCTGACTACAGGATGGAGATGGGGAGAGGATGTGAGGAAGGTGAAGTCCTGTATTTCTTATTATGCCTTAGATTGACTTTTAGATAAATTTCTTATTTGAGTTCTTCTTTTCCTCTACACTTGACTTCCCTATGAGCACTTGATTTCAATATTTGAAAATTTTCTTGAATAATTCTGGTTAAGTTACTCACTCTTTGTCAGTTTTAACAGCCGTGGGAAACTTAGGAAAGAAGTTTCCCAATTCTGGTAAATAATTTATCACTCTTCCAATCTGTTGGCTTTAAAATACCTCCTAATTTCTGTATATTGTCTTTCATCTGGTTTTAGAGCAAATTTGAAGAGATGAAAATATAAAAGCACCTTCAAAATGGGAGTTTCCTGCCATATACATTTGAAATGAAGCTCCAAGGAAGTAGTAGTTTAGTTTACCAACATTCAATTTTAAAACAATAATTTCAAAATATATTGCAATACAATTCCTAGTAGTGTGCAAGTCAAAGGTTCAAGAATACCTGTGGTTTTGGTTTTAAAGAACGTGCTTTTTCCTCAACACAACGAGGGAAAAAAATAAAAGCATAAAACAATTAATTATATTCAAAATCATGTGATAGGGCCATGTTTGGCTATCAATAAAACAAGTAACAAAGATACTGGTTACTGATCCAATATCTAAATGGCCTCCTATGAATTAATTGTTCTCTGTTATAGATCATAGTTTATTTTTTCATAAAAATCAAAATAAAGCCTGATTAATACATACATGTTTTGTAGACCTTCTTTAGTCTAAAACAATTATAAGTTAGCCAAGCAATTTGTTCCACATAGTTTACCCATAAATTGTAAAAAGATGAAGATAGTATTTTGTTCAAAAAAGAAAGGTCTTGGGCAACATGATGAAAATAAACTGCTTGTGACATTAATTCTTCCGCTTTTTTCTCTTTGAGAGCACTGATAGTCAATTATCAGATTTTAAGACTGTGAGCTTCTATTAGGGTATATTAGTAGTCATCTTACTTTTTATTCAAAAGCAATTCTAATCTGATTACTTGAGATTCACAGGAAATTACGTGAATAAGTCTATGATTTCTGGATTCCCCCCAAATTGGAAAAAATAGAAAAGTTATCTTTGTAATATGAACTATGACTATCATATCTAATATTTTTATTGATAGAATTATATTTGTGTGGGCACAAAAAAAGATAAAGTACATAAATAACCCTAACAATATGCCAATAATATAATTTGACTACTTACCAGAAGCAATTTCAAAATCACAAGTAAAGTACTTTTTAGATAGATGAAGTTGTTCTACTAATTTCCACTGGGATACAAAAAATGTAAGACCAAAAATAGACTCATTAAAAATAGATAAAAACAGCCAGGCCTGATGGCACATGCCTGTAATCCCACTGACCTGGAAGACTGAGGCAGGAGGATCACAGGTTAGAGGTCAATTTAGCAAGACCATTTCAAAATATAAAATTAAAAAGGCTAGGTGTAGTGATGCAGCTCAGTGGTAGAACATCCCTGGGTTCAATGCTCAGTACCACACACACACACACACACACACACACACACACACACAGAGTAATAATAATAATAAATAAAATCTAAAAACAAATTATAATTAAACAAAAGCACCCCCCAAAAGATAAAATTGAGGGCATTTTATGTGACCAGCATTATACTAGATAATAGAGATACAAAGGTTATTAAGAATCTGTCCTTTATGTACAGAATCATGTAGAATATACAGATGAGAAAGTATGAAACCTTGGAATCGCTTTACTCAGTTGTGGGGAGCCAGAAAACTTAGATAATATGATATCAATTCAAACTTTTGAAAGATGAGTGGTGGCCAGGTAATATAATGAAAAGAAATTCAAGAGAGGAATACTTTTGAACAAAAGTATGGAGGCATAAAGTAGCAATGATGAGTATATGACAAAAGAGTATGTGATAAAATTGCATATTGGATTTTATTTCATGGAACCAGTATTTATTATTTGCCTAACACCTGTAAACCCTGGTGCCAGGTGGTGAAGCTAGAGAATAGAATAGACATGTTCCCTGTCCTCGTAGGGCTCACTCTCTACCTAACCCAGGACTTCTTCCTTTGTTAAGGAATTTTAGTTTTCTCCATGAGTTTAACATCCACAGGTCTACTCTTTCTAGTGATGAGTTAATATTTGCTTGATAAATTAGCAGGTTGAGGAAAAGATAATTACCATCATCATAGAGCATTAGAAACATGATTTACCTCATATACATGTGTGATTGCATGACCCATGTGATCCTGCAATATATACAATCAGAAAAATGAGATTACACTCTATTTATGATCTATCAAAATGTATAAATGCATTCTACTGTCATGTACAACTAATTTGGACAAATAAAATATACAATTAAAAATAAATTAAAAAAACATGATTTAGTCATCATTGCAATTTTTAAAAATTCATCTAATAATAGAAATGGTTCTAAGGTGATAGAAGGATGAAGAAAATTAGGAACAACTCTGATTCAGAATTGTTTTCAGTGAAACATCACATTTTCTCAAAACTATATCCAAAAAACATAATATCAACAAGTCTCTTAGAATTATTTATAATTCATTACTATAAATAATTACTTCAGTAACTTTGGATTGAAATTTATGTAATGATATCACATCCCTCCTGTAACCATAGCAAAGAAGTCTCTTTTACCTGCTAGTCTGATAAACACTGAATTTTTTTTCAGGTTGAAATTTAATATAGGCACCTAATATATGACATTTGTATATATTTTTGTATTTAATATATGACATTTGTATATATATTTGCTGAAGAAATTTCCATGTTGGATAACATCCCCAATTATTGATTATGTATTATTACCACTGCCAAAGTAAGTTAATTCTGTAACAACCAATTTGGCAAACAACGTGATTATTACTATCAGAAATAACTGAAAATTAGAATGGTATCACTGCAATTAAAATAAGAAGGAAAAGGTTGACTTTGATTATTTTATTGATGCATAATTTATCAATAACTTTTATTGATGCATATATTGCTATGCATGACTGAATACAAAGCCTGTTACTTATTCATCCTTAGTCTGGGTGAAGTTTGTGAATTTAAGTTTCAAAATAGGTCTGTACAGCAATCAAATCTATGTGAATATAGACATCTTAGATAAAATAAATATAGTGAGGAAGAGATTGCTACTAAAAGTTAAATTAATTTTATATTTACATCAAGTTATTAAAAGTCACAACTTTTTTTCAGGAAAGTGAAAAATCACTCCTGTCTCAGTAAAATTAAGAGCAGCATTAATTGAGGCACATAAATTCATTAAGTTGCTCACGACAGACAAGCATACAGACTTAACTTTGGTGGCATATATGGCAAATGAGGAGTATAAGCAGGAAGACGTATTCACTGTGGTGCTGCTGTGATAAATATTCATGGGATGGAAGATATTAAAACTAGAGCAGTAAGCTCTCTTGTTGCCATTGAGTTTTGATATGTCTTCATTGCCTGGAAATGTACATGCTGAAAAATTCAGGCTGTGCCTGATAAAGAAATGTGGTCTTGTCATCTGTCCACCCTCTGTCTTACCCATTATGGAATATATTATCTTGTCATTTGCCTTATCAGTTCTTCATCTTCTCTTTATTATCTTGTTTGAATACAAATGTCATATATTAGGTGCCTATATTAAATTTCAACCTGAAAAAAAATTCAGTGTTTATCAGACTAGCAGGTAAAAGAGACTTCTTTGCTATAGTTACAGGAGGGATGTGATATCATTACATAAATTTCAATCCAAAGTTACTTATGGACAGAGCTTTTTAAAATTATTATTATTGTTCCTGATTTACTGACTTTGTAAAAGCATACTAACATATTTATCACCCAGAGGAAAGTGCCTTTGATGATTAGAAAACAGCAGAAATACTGTATTTAAAAAAAAAAAAAACTTTCTTCAAATATTTGAAAATACACTTAAAATTTTGTTGTGCTTTGAAAAATTCTGAAGTGTTGAGATGTGTCAATACGAGTCAACATAAAACTTGCTCCAGAGGGCCCAAGAATTCTCAACAGAAACTTACATAATTCAGGCCCATATCAAAAATAATGTACAAGAAAGTTAAATATAACTTCCACTTCCCCACAAAAATTTGTCAAATGGGATAGAATGCACACACGCACACACACACAGACAACTTTTGTACAGAAGGGGGAGAGACTCTTGTGTATGCTTATGTATTAAATCTATAGGTTAGTTATAAAAACATCATATTAAAATTTAAATATGAAAAAATTAAAAAGAACCCTAGGTGAATTCTGTGGACAAAAAGTGATGTAGCTACAAATAAAACAACTGGACAATCTCAAAAGTAAGTAGCATAGATGTGTTTTCCTACCTTGCAAAGCCACCTAATGTGACCTAGTGTCTCCCAAGAGTAATATAATCCTTATGTATAACATGTAAAATATGCATCTCCCACCAATAATCAATTCCAACTGAGGAAACATCTATAAAATGCAAGAGTTAAGGGGAATTTTAGGGATAATTTAGTGCAAGCTACTTGATTTAATAAGTAAAAATATTGATGATCAAGGAAGCTGAGTGTTTAGTTCAAAGTCATATGCTAAATAAGTTGAAATTAATCAAAAAACTCAAGGATTGATAAAAAAAAGCCTTTAGCCACTTAGTATATTATTAATTTCCCATGATTTCCTTGTTCATTCTAAACATTTTAATTTATGTATAAGATCCTTTACTAGTGTTGAACCATTTTCTAAAATTCTTAAAGTATTAAATCAGATATAAGGTGGTGAGGTACAAATGTTCACAAATCAAAAAAAGGAAGTTAAGACTTTAATTCCAAAAATTGAGGTTCAGTCCAGCTCAGTAGGACACATATGGATCTGTGGAAAACATTTGACAATTTGAGCACATTTTCACTGTTTCATTTTATTTAGCCTAGAATTTTCCTAGATCTGGCTCTGATTAAAGAAGGCATGTAGAGGGGCATCTGGAGAGTCCAATTCAAAAATGAAAAACATAATTCTTTTTCTCCTGGAATCAAAGGACATTCCAATTATGAGTATAAGGAGAATTTTGCAAATAACTGCACTACAGATTTTTAATTCCTTTTTTAAAAAACACAAGTTCTTCTATTATCACAGAGAAAAATATGGTCTTCTCCCTTTGTTTTATTTTGATTGCATTTGTCAAGCTTGCCAAGTTGCAGTAATAATCCCAGAAGCTATATAAAAGACACCAAATTATTCCACAAAGGAATGGAACAATTACAAGCTTTTCCTACTTATTCCTCTCTCCACTAAAAGATAGAAAACACTCTCGGATTTCCATGCCCTTTTTTCTTAGAATTTCCACTCTCTTCACCACTCAGTGCTTCCTTCTGTTTCCTAAAACTGGAAACATTTCAGAACTTAACTGAGAATTCTCTGAATCTTCAGAGATGTATTTATACCCATTAGGAAATGAAGAGCTTTAGTGCTGAACCAAACATTCATTGATGACTATTTTACCTTAAATACTGCATTCTATAATCCTGTAAGCGATCCCCACAATCCTGGCTATGAGGGGAGGACCTGGGAAGAGTCCTGGGAGCAAGAAGCTTACTGAATGGAAGGTCACAAAAGAATCCTTAAAATGAGGCTTAAGAGGAAGAAGGAAATGTTAATTTCTGGCATTTGATACTTTAATATGATTTTACATGACTGAGCCCAGATGTTAAGTTTTAATAGTGTTAAGTATGAATATTACCTGAAATATTCAAATATTCAATTCATATTCAAACTAAATCTGGTGATTATTAATGATATTACTTTAAACCTATTGGAAGTGCTTATGTTTATTCCTGTCAAACCTGTACAAAGCAGTATGCTTTATTAATCAGTGTTGTAATTCTTTTAAAAATAGAGTGTTTAGTATGGCAATGTTCATAGAAACATCATTCACATGAGCCAGAAGGGGAAAACAACGCAAATGCTTACTGAGGAATGATGAATGGATAAACAAAATGTGGTATACACATATAGTGAAATATAATTCAGCCTTAAAAAGAAAAGAGATTCTGACCTATGCCACAATGTGGATGTACCTTGAACATTATGCTGAGTGACACAAATCAAACACAAAGAACTATAATACAGTTCCACTTATATGAGGTATCTGGAGTAATCAAACTCATAGATTCAGAAAGTAGAATGGTGGTTGCCAGGATTTACAGAAGAAGGAATGTGGAGTTAGTTTATTAGGGATTCAGAGTTTCAGCTGGAGAGATGAGAAAAGTTCTAGAGAGGGGTGGAGATGATAGCTGCACAACAATGTGAATGCAGTTAATGCCACTGAACTATCTACTTAAAAATGGTTAAAATGATATTTTTAGTTTATGCATATTTTATCACAATGAAAAGATTATGCTAAATGATTAATAGTTTTGTATTTTAAAACTCACTAATTCTAATAACAGTTATAGTTGATGTCATCCTTTAGCAAAATGGATGATATAAATCATCTGTTTCACAGTTGAGGGAAATGAGATACTGTGTAATACCTCTGTAAAACCTTAGAAAAGCATCAGGAAAAATTAGAACATGGATCCTTACTTTCCTCCCAGCATAAGAAAACATGTTCATAGCCAAAAATGTATGACTTACCTTTTAAAAAGTGGAAGTTGGTCACCTATTTTTATCTGACTCTTTAGACCACAAGGCAGGACTCCTACCAACCTTCTCCTCATCCTCAGCCCACTGTCCTGAAAATTCATTCAGGCTTATCCTCTCTGACTCTGAAATTAATCCGGCCCTTTTCTAGTGTCATACCCAACCTTGCCCATATGCCTCAAGTCAAATTGCCTTCAGCCTCCTTCTGCCTAATCTAGTAAATCAAATTAGCATCACTTATGAATGAAAAATGTTATAATAATAAGGTTATTCCTTCCATAAAATATTTTTTCAAGGCTCTCAATAGTTTGATTTTAAAGAATCAGATTACTTTGAGGATTCTCTTTGTTGAGCCAATCTTCTCAAGGTGAGATGGTCTGAGCATAAGATTTGACACTGAGTTATACCAAATGGGACCATGAGCTCAGGCACCAGTCCAAAGATAGAGGATTCTGAGCATAACAAGATAACCCTAATGTCTTGCCAGTCCTGCATCCTTCAGATTGCCTGCTTTGCCATAACTTCCTCACAAATAACCTTTATATGACAGAACCTATATAATAAACATGCTTAGTTAGCTCTGGGTCAGTTAAACTCCATCAGAGTTTAGCTTACCCCCTGACCCCAACTTTTTCTCTTTCTATGTGTGTCTGTTTGTCTTTTCTTCATCTCCCATTACCCCTCGTCCTTTGTTTTCCTGAATTAAGGGCCACGGTTAAGAGATGAGAGGGCTGTGGCAATGAACCTCTTTTATGTCCTTGTAATCAAATCATTATGGATGTGGTAAAAGAACAGCTCATCTTATAATGCATTCCAGCCAAGAACAAAGAGCACGTCTAGAAAAAATCCAGTTGATTTTTATAACTAGTGCATTACTATAATTAATTTCAGAATCAAAGCAGGAATTTAGTAACTTTTATATAACTTAAAAAACTTACCACGTTTTATACAATTCTAATCATTTTAATTGTTCATCCTTTATTTGGTGTGTTTTTTCTAATTGCTGTATTTAGTATTTCTGTTTTATTAAGTACTATGACAGAAGCAGCAGCAGCATGAGGTCCATACTTTATCCACCTGTGCTTTGCAAAACCCCATGATTATTCCAAGAACAATTGCATCTCTAAAAGAACAAAATCAACTGGCTATTAGGCTGTAACTGTAAGAGCAAAAATAATTAGTACTCTTGAGGAAAAAAATAGCATGATAAATTATAAAGGAAAAATTTTATTGGTAAAAAATGGTTTGAGTTTTGAAAAAATTCCTTTAAGAGAAAATATCCAAGAAACTGAATAATAAACCTTAATTAAACAAGTGCAAGAAAATGTAATCTTTACTTTTGTGGGTGAATTAAACTGATAAGATTTAAGAAAATATTAGGCAATTTGGAATCCTCACTGAAATAACTAAGAAATGATTGCAATAAATATGACAAGGGCAGTTGTTTGCACAGTCAAATATTTTGTTTTTAAAAATCTTTTCAATATTTTGTAAGCACAGTATTTTATAGATGAAAAAAGAATCTGCTGGTAAATTTATAATCAATTTAGTTGACTGCTTTGGCTCTTGAATTACAATGTTTTTGGCCTTAAGATGAAGCACTTAAGATGAAGTATGTCTTTTTTCCTTTTCAGATTGACATCCATCATTCCCACCATTCGGTGTACTGTAGAAAAGTCACATCACCTTATTCCACTCGGCAAACCTGTTGTGTGTCAATTATGTATTCCTACATGGGAGATGATCAAAATGGAATTTCTTTTTGAGCAGATGCTAGTATTCAGTGTCATACAGAACTGCATCATCACAAATTCAATTAAAAGAAGAGCACCAGAGAGAAATATTTGAAGGGCATTTTGAAATTTATCTAAATATTGATCAACATTTTATTTTTCTTTACCAAAAATGTACCATGCATAGGCTATGGTTTAGATAAGTGTTCACCAAAATACCTCATGTTAAAGGTTGAATCCCTAGGGTGGACCCCTTAATAGGTAGGGCCTAAATAGAGGTCTTCAGGTGTCCTTAAAAGGGCCTGTGTATAGCTGGCTCACACTTGGTTCTCTTGCTTCCAGGATATGAAATGAACAGTTTTGCTCATCTTCATGCTCCCACCATGGTATGTTGCCCCGGCTACAGGTCCAAAAGCAATGGATCCAACTGATTATGGACTGAAACCTCCATAACTGTGAGCCAAAATAAAACATTTTTCTTTATAAATTCATTATCTCAGGTGTTTGTTACAGTAATAGGAAGGTAACAAACAGTATATCATACTTAATCAAGTTTTTCATGAATAATTTCACAAAAACAACTCATCTCCTTAACCAATAAATCATTCTCTATTTCATGAAGAGCTCACTATGTAAACTCTACATTATTACAAAATAATTTGAAATAAACTTGGTAGATGAGTCATCTTGAAGGAGACCCACAAGAATACTTACTTGAATTTCACACAGTCTTATTTAGAAAAACTAATTTAGATAGTATAGATTTAGAAAAGGACACTAAATAGCTCATTTATAAAGTTGGCATCTATTTTTCAAAAGATATTGATTATTAAAACATTTGAGAAATCAATTCAATGAGAGGGCAAACAGTAGGAGTGAAATTCAAGCTTTGCCATTGTATTTTTCATTTGTCATTATAGTTTGGATAATGAAGTATCCTCCAAGGACTCAAGTGTTGGAGGTTTATTCCCCAGTGCAGAAATGTTCAAAGCTGGGGTTCTGGGTAAGTGATTGGATCACAAAGGTGCTAACCTTATCAGATGATTAATTCATCATGGTTGAATGGACTACGGAAAAGTGGTGGGAACCATAGGAGGTGGTGCCCAGTTGGAGGAAGTGAGTTACTGGGAGCTTACTGAACTTTATCCCCTGTGTCTGTCTATCTGTTTGTCTCTCTCTCTCTTTCTTTTTTTCTTTCTCTCCTTTCTTTCTGTCTCCCTCTCTCTCTCTCTGATTTCTGGTTATCATGAGCTGACCTGTTTTGTTCTGCCACAGCCTTTCACCATGAGCTTCACCTCAGGCCCAAAGTAACAGAGCTGGCCAACCACGGAGTAAAACCTCTGAAACCATGAGCCAAAATAAATCTTTCCTCTTCTAAATAGTTCTTGTGGTTAATGACTGACATAGTCACTAAATATATATGTGGTCTTGGGACAAATCATTTTATCCATCCAGGGTGCTTCAGTTATTTCATCTATAAACTATAGAAGTTAGACAAATAATTGTGACCCAAAATGAATTCCACACAAAGTTCTGTAGAAAAATATTTAATAAGGAAATCCTTCTTGAAAATACACAGTATGTATTACTATAATATAGTAATGATTTAGCAAAGTCCTTCAGGAAAGAGACCCATATAATATTGTTTAACCCTCTGTTCTCACAGTTATTTGATCCATAATTTTCCTCAAGAAAAGACTGTATGTATCCAAAAACTACTTCTGTATTCAAAATAAAGTGGATAAGGGAATCAGTGCACTTTTAGCTCTAAAATTTTATAATTTAGAAGTCATACTACTAAAATACCATACTCTTCAATATTAAAATGTAACATTATAATTTTAAAAATAACATTAGAAATAGGTCATAATGATCATGTATGCAAAATCCAGATGATTTAAGTCAAACTTAATTTTAATCATATACTTTCAGCTTTGATAAATCTGAATTTAGAGATTTTCAACATAATATGTTAATAGAATAGCTCAGTGGGTGACACAAACCAAGGCATAAACACACATCTACTTAAAATCAGGATTTGGGGGTTAATAATTAAATGCATTTCAGAATTGTTTTGCAAAGAAACCAAATAATGAAATTCATCATGTAGTACCAAAGTAAAACATTAAATTATATATTATTATAATTAGAGGATTTTCTTTAATAAAATGTATTGAACATTCAAAATTTATCTTTTTTACAATCTTTCCCACACTTTGCCCTCTATGAATGTACCATTGCTGGTACATGAATCAAAACATCCCTATTAGACATTTATACTACTGGTTCTTAATTATAGCACACAGATTCCACTGAGAAGAGATCTCTGGGTGCTAAAAGCTAATCAGATAATCTCAGGAAGTCCCTTCTGACTGTCATTTAACACTTAATCATGCATTAACCATAAATTAAACATTCAGCTTCTGCTAACCCTAGAGTATTTTTGAGGTGTAAGCTTGCTATTTACCATTTTGACCTGTTCCTGAGAAGTCTAGTCCACTTAAAGAAAACAAAGTTTACATGATTTATACATAAATGAAGGTTAATGTAAAATTTGGGTTGGGGTGTTAGGGATTAAACCCAGGAGTACTCTACCACTATGCTACCTTCCTGGTCATTTTTTATTTTCAGACAGGGTCTTACTAAGTTGTTGAGGCTGGCCTCGAATTTTCTATCCTCTTGCCTCCACTTCCTCAGTTGCTGAAATTACAGATATGTACCCAGTTTGGTCAATGTAAATTGAAACAGACACTCACTGACATTTGTATATAGCATCCTTCAGTGATCCTAACCTTTCTTCCTGATCCATCAAAAATCAAAACTCCCATATCCTTGCTCCTTTCTTGTCTCCTTAACTAGTCTAGAAGACTTAACTATGCTCAAGTGGTAATGCTCAAAGAGTATCATTAAGAAAACCTAAGAGTCAAACACTGAATCCGCAGGTATCTTAACAGACTGGTTGATTCTATAAGAGCCTCACTCAGGAAATAGTTAAATTTCCAATAACCTGATATAGCCTCGTGTTTAAGAACATTCAAGTAACCTGATTTTTTGATAGATCCAATAAATCCCATTACTTGGTGAATAAATCGTCACTTCTTGAATTACACAGGAAATTGGAGTGTACTTTTTGTTGTAATAGAGGTTGATGTAAGAAAGTAGGAAAGGTGGAAGGGACATCACAAGTGACTTGTTTAGGGAAAAAAATCTTGATTCTTTATGCACTCCCTACTTTGACTCTAACCTTTTAACATATACCTCCTTCTTTCTTATCCCCACACTAGCCTCATAATCATCAATCCCATTCCAATATTATTATCAATATTTTTTACTTAATCATTCTTTCCTTTACCCTCCTACCCCAGTCTGGAAACTTATTGCTTCCTGCCTGAGTTACACTCATAGATCCCTCAATTTTCTCCCTAAGGCCAACTTCCCCAACCTTTGACTCAGCTACTGACAAGTTCTTTAAATGTTTTCTCATCATGGCATTTCTGTAATCAGACAAGTGGAAAATAAATACATACCAGGTTTAGTCCTTCCTACCCTCTCTTTGCAGACTCTTCAAGTATTGGGTTCTATCTATTATTCCCTCCCTCTCTTCTGTTTCTTCCCCCTCTCTTTATAATGGTCTCTCCCAACTTGTAGATCCATTCAATTCACTCCTGTCATTGGAAAACCTTTCCTTGTCTCAATTTTCACAAAACCCTTAAGTAACTTATCTAAACAAAACTCCATGTACTTATTTGACATTTGTTACTCAGTTATTGGTATCTGATTCCTGCTCCTATGATTCCACCAAAACCTTATGGCATACTTTACTGGCAAAAGTCACCATTTGTGGCAAACTGCAGTCTAACATGCCCCCCCATGGTCTCCTCCTCTTGGTTTCATGCCCTTATATAATTCCCTCCCCTGAGTATGACATTCTTCTAACTAACAGAATACTGCAGAGGCAATGGGTTGCTCTACCAATAATTAAGTTTCAAAAGATCATGATAATAATCTATCAGATTATTGCTTTTGTGCTTCCAGGAAATGAAGCAAACTGCAACACTGAGAGTCCACATGCAAGGAATTGACAACAACCTCGGAAGTACAGTCAGAGAACTGAGGTCTCAGATCAATAACTTAGGAGGAACTAACCCAGCCTATGACTGTGTGAACTTGGAAGTGAGTTCTTCCCAGTGAGCTTCCACATGAAACCCAGGTCTAGCTGACATCTTGACTGTTAAGACCCTGAAAAGAAGACCCAAATAAATTGTGCTCATATTTCTGACCCACAAACACTGTGAGAAAATAACTGAGTTGTTTTGAGCTGTTATGTTTTACAGTGATATTTTATTTCACAGCAATGGGCAACTTATACACTGTTGATTCTGCATTGTCACATTGATGAAAGTCTCCCAGATTTTATTTAACTTTAAAGACTATTTTCTCCCCTCTTGAATTCCTTTTTCCCTTGATTTTCTTGTCTTCACTAATTCTTTATACTTGTCTGTCTTCTTTTCCAAATATCCTGAACTTTATCCAGTGGATTCTTGCCTGTGTACATACTAAAAGTGGAGAAGGCTTAAGAGCTTGTTTTCTATTCCCCTTTTCTCTCACACTGTGTCTTGTCTTCTTAAAATATCAGACTCCTATGTTTAGAGTTAATGTTTCATTCTGAACACAAAATTAATATGTCTATTTGCTCACTATACATCTATGCTAGATATATCCACTTCAAATTCAATGTGTACAAAATTAAGTGCAGTATTAATTCCTCCATAAATATTTTTTAAGAACCTTATCTGATTAGTCAGCAAATACTTTGTGATTCTGTCTCTTGTGCCCAGATTTGGTCCACCATTCCTGTTACAATACTCTGCTTGGTTATGGTCCACATTACCTCTTGCTTGAATTATTTCCATAATTCCTGACTAAATTCCTGCTTTCATAATTGCATAGGTTCATTTTTCAATAGAGTAGGTTCTCCAAAAGACAAACCTCATCATGCTACAGCCCTGCATAAATTCAATGACTCTTAGTACCAATAGATAGAATAGCTCTCTTAAATGAAAAGACCCTCCTTCTCTGTTCTCAAGCTTTGCATCTTCCACCTACCCTCTGTTATCTTTCTCCCTCCCTCTCCTATCTGCTTAACACCATCAAATCAGAGTTGCCTGAACACCATTTGTTATTTCTACTATACATTTTATTCCCCTTACAACCAATTACTTGAAAAACTTCTTGACAATCCATTTCTACTACCCTTTCTCTTCAGTATCATTAAGTAAACGTGTGAGAATCAATTCTATAGTCCAGATATAGGCAGCTCTGGCAAAACTATAATAATATAATAGAGCATTAGAAAAATAAAACTTTCATGATGTTCCATGCCCAGAACTTTGGATAAGAGCCATTAATGCAGATAGGATACTTGAGGAAAACCTTCTGAAAGAAGTTGCCACCTGTTAAAAAAAAACACAACTGAGCAGGATCATTCAAATATTATAAGCAGCTCAGTACTTCAGTCTTTTGTTCTTGGAAGTCTCTGCCTTCTATCTCCTAAAAGTTGACTGGACATTCTTTTCATATATTTTTCTTCCTTTAGTATGTTCCCATTGCTTTACTTTGCATACTTAAGTAATAACCCTTTTTTGGAGAGACTATATTCTTTATTTTATTATGAACTTTTAAAAGTTGGTACCAAATTTGAATTATCTCTGTTGCTTCAGCAGCTAATATGATTTTGGTCATTTATGGATACTCAATAATTGCTTCTTTTATTTAAAGTCAGGTTCATGGAGGTTTTATAATTTATATCAAGTAAAATAAAATTTATATACAGTTAAAAGCATGTAATTTAGTTACACAATTCAATGAGTTTAATAGTTGTTTCTTGATTAAATTAATTTTGAGATCCTTTGTCATCTGTAATTTCTTAGATGATATTTTATGCATCAAAGAGTAAGTTCTAACCACTCATAGGCTTTTATATACTATAGGGACTAAATAGTTTTAGACAAATGAAAAATCTTAACCAAATTTGTCCTTATTCATTATTCATGGGGAAGAGAAACATCAAAACTTCTGAATCTGAAGTAAAAGAAAAAAATGTAGCAATGCAACATATACTGGTAATTTACCTTATATCAGAAATAATTCTCATATGTCCCAGAATCTGCACCAGAAAAAAATAACTAAATATCAAAATTGAATTCTTTGGCATTTGTAATTTTATGTAGTAATTTCACTGTAGCTTGCTTCAGAATCAAAATATCACTTACCTGCAGCTAACCACAATTTTAGAAATTATTCACTAATAAGCAATTACCTATACCACAAATCTCCTACAAAAATTTAGACTGGGTTTTTGCCAATCTCTATGCCAATTAATTACCCAACAAAAACTGGTTGGCGCTGAATCAAGTCAGCCTCATTGATATGCAAGGTCACTCCCATCAGAAAGAAGACAGGAAAATAACAATAAGGTACTTGGATTAAGGAAAGCTGGTAGGAGAAGGAAAGATATTTTCTTAATGTTTCTTGGATTCTTAAAAATTCCTAAGGACTATAGTCCCACTTGAGTAATCAGAATTGGCACACGGACTCATCCTGCAGATGGATCTGGCGAACATCATCTGAAAGGAAAGCAAGGACCGTAGCTGCCACACAGGTGTTTGGTACTGGGTTTGCCCTCAAACAGAAGGTAGTCTTGGGTGATGGTAGTGGAAGGAGAGAAATGAACTAGTGACATAAATCATAATTTTTCAGAATGATATGTGTGTCAAACTTCCATTCAAGATAAACGAACACTGGGAACCACTGTAGTTTGGGTTGATCACTTTTCAATTTGCTATCCATTTTTGTTACAATGGAAGTTTCGACAGAAAATGGTATAGTACTATCCTTCTGTCTTGTGTGTTTTTATGGGGATAGAGAATAAAATGTTCTATTTGACTATTTTTCAAACTGTATTATCAAATTCTCACAGAGCAGTATTGCTCACCTGAACTGTTTTTGTTTCAAGTGAAGACACATGTGACCAGAGCCTCTATTTCTAAATACTACCATGGCATTTGGAAAGGTGTTTCATCATAATAAAATCACCAGAAACCACAAATACTTCAACAACTTTGACTTTTAAATCCAAATTACTCTAAGATGAAACCTATAGAAGATATTTGAATCGGTACAATTATGTGGATATTTGAAAATAACAAATATATAGAAACCAAATATTAGGATGCATTCTGCAGTTTATTTTAATTAGAAAGTAAGTAATTTTCTTTTATTAGTAACTTACTTCAAAAAAGTAATTTTTAGGGAATGGTATAGACTTTAATTAGACTGAAATCTTTTCAAAATAAGAGATAATGTGTCCCCGTTTGTCCCCATTTTTTCACAGTAATTGATATATAATCAAAGTTAAATAAACATGAAAGTGTGAATGCTGCAAGTACATTGAGTTCGTCAGCTTTCCACCACTGCGACAAAACACCTGAAATAAATTACCTTGTAAGAAAGAAAGATTTATTTTGACTCACAGTTTCAGAGATTTCAGTCCATATTCACTTGGCACTGGCAATTTGGGCCTGTGGCAAGGCAGAATATCATGGCAAGGAGTGCATAGCAGAGCAAAGTAGCATAATTCATGCCCAGAAGCAAAGAGAGAGAATAGGGTCAGGGGTCCTAATGTTCCCTCCAAGGGCACATCCCAATTACAGCATACTTCCACTAGGCCCCACGCTGGAAAGGTTCCACCATCTCACAATAGCATCACAGGCTGGCAACCAACTCTGTAACAAATGAATCTTTGGGTGACATCTAATATCAAAATCATAACATGCATGTTTCAACAAAAAGCAGTACATGTTTCCTTGTATAGTGAGAAAGTAAAATTGACAACATGAAGAAAAGACAAATGAAACAAATATCACTATATTTTTCTATAGCTATCTTTGGTCATCAGAAAATGTGCTTTATTTCATATTTATAAAGCTAAATATTCTACGCAGGTGAGTTTCTACACACACACACACACACACACACACACACAGTCTCAAAAGTGCATTGGAGTTAACCCATCTCTTACAAGACAGAAATTTGGTTTTGGTTTTGGAGAAGTATGTTTCTTAACTTCTAAAATTCACATTAAGATGATTTGGGAGCCACTTTATATCCAGGTTCCAATTCAAATACCATAGGTTTCCTTGAAGGAAACTTCTGCCAAACATACAACCTAGGAATAGAAACTCCATCCTGGGATGCTAACTGAGATGTATTTATCCTTTCAAATCTTGCTTCAGGAATATCTGCCCCCCCCCGCCCGCTTTTTTTGTATGTGTGTTAAGTCCTTGAATGCACAAAATAGTAACCATTCTAAAGGAATAATATAGTGAATGAGAGATCATGCAGACATTAATATGTAAACAATGATATATGAACTACTCAGTATCATAAGATAAAATCATTAGGCAATTAGAGCAGGAAGAAGCTCAGAATTAATTTTTCACACAGCTCAAGAGACCACAGCCAGAATCAAGCCACCTGTTAGAATAAGTTGCACAGGTCAGGATCCAAAAACATACAAAGTGAGGATTAGAAAAATTAGAAGCTCATGTACTAAGGTACATCCAAAGAACCAAAATGCTATGAATATCATGAGGCAGAGTGAGGAAAAAAATCACAGATTCAAGCATATCCGAGAAAGACACAGCAAGCACTAGGTTTAAAGCACTGGGTGAAACACACATGCACACACACACTTTGAAAGTTCAGTCCTCTGAAATTATGAGAAGAAAGTAACTATATCTAACATGAATCACAAAGTAAGTGGAATACACAGCTGGAATGAAACAGAGTGAGGTAGTGTAAAGTCAGCTTGTCAAGATAGGAACTGACAGGCTGGCACAGAAAACACTGACCCCATTAAAGAAGGAAGGGAAAGTAGCCTGGACCCAGAAAAGTACCCTTCCCAGGATGACTCAACAGGCCCCACGAAGTTGAGGAAAGGTCCCTCAGCAGTGAGTCCCAGGGGTCACACCATTTTACTCAAATAAAGCTTTCCCAATAAAGATCCTCTCCTTTTTTAAAAAAATTATTCTAGAGAAAGGTGAAAGTCAGATTTCAATGAGAATTTCTTCATGACTAAGGACAACTGCCCTCCTCTATCATAAATAGAAATGGGCATTTAGGTGAAATGGGACTGAGAATTTATTTGATGGCAGTTTTAAGTACTAGTTCTTGAAATTGTTACTGTCTTCTGAAGTAGTCTGAGAAAGATATATTGAAGCTATAAGCTCTGACACCAGGGTGATTAGCAGCCATTACAGGCTGTTTTGGAGCATTCATAGGGGATCTTATTTCACACAAAACAATCTGCAAAGAAAATCACTAATAAGAATGATCTATTACTGAACACTTAATCACCTGAAAAAAGTCTCATGCTGACATTTTCATTCAATGATTTATTTAAAAGTTTCCAGACCCTTTAAAGCCTATTTCTGTTATATATTAAAATATCAAAATACTACTGGGAGAAATAGACTCCATAAAAAATCTGACTTTGAAATTAAATAACTGTTTGGAGTTTCTACTACAACAAAATAAAGTCAGCAATATTTAGTAATAAATGAACAAATTTCACCCATATGTCTTTCTTGTATAGTCAACTATGTGAACACTATTACTGTTAAAAATAAGATTAGACAAGTCTTATAAAATAAATAGAATGAATGAACAACTACTAGAAGATAAAGAAAATTTAAATTGTTGATTTCAAAATATTTTGTTTACAAAGGAAAATGAAGACATTAATTTTTTTCCCCCGAATTGCCCTATGGGTCACATCATGGCTCTCTCTCCCTCAAATGAGCCCATCACCCTCTTCTGGATTCCTTTTTTTTTTTTTTTCCTTCCCTCTACAAAACCAATCCATTCTTGAAATGATCCTTCAGTGATTATGCTAGAAAAACAACCTTGGCTAAGAATTCACCTCTCGTGTCAGAATATTACTAGAGATCCATCCCTATCAGTTGGCAACTCAATAACTTTGGGAATGTCACTTAACAGTTGTAACCTTACATTTTTTTGTGAGAATTGACTAAGATCAGCATTGTTTTTTTTTTTTTTTTTAAGTATCCCATAAGTACCAGGTATTATTATTATTAGGTACAGTAGGCTGGGAAAAACAAGGATGAGAGTTTGTGTTTTCTTTCTTAACTGGTAAAGATTTGCACATACAAAGCAACATATAAATATGTGCAAATGGAATAGATCAATGCAAAGAAAGTTTTCTTAGATGGATACAGTTACTCTTGGAGACTTTATTAAAGCCATGGACACTCTACCATGGTTCATTGCTTAAGCCCACAGCATTTGGCTCCTGCTCTTGGGTTTCTCCGTTGACACTAAGACTTGAAAAGTTATCAGTTCTATTGGAATTTCATTCAGTTTGATCCCAAATAATAGGAATGTAGCATCTGGTAGAGAAAACTGATTGATTGGGTATGAAAACAGAGCAAATTTTCCTCTCTTCTTCTCACTAGATAAACTCTATGTGGATTTAGGACCTTCACTGCCTCCTGAAGAAGTCCTCCAAGCCTGCGCAGTCAGCTTGTCATGAAGTTATGATTGCTATGACAAAATACTTTTTTATATTTTTTTCTTCATCATCATTACCATTTTCTCTCCCACCTGTTTTCTGGGATTGCTGAGCCCAAAATGTGTTAATACAGAGTTTTTGACTTAGATTTTATTTTGTAGGAAACCCAGGCTAGGTTAAGACAAGAGAGACCCTAGAAAGGAGATCCTCACAATAATATTTTGAATTTGAAACGACTATCAGTCTAAAAGATTTATGGAACTGACTGATGGTAGTAAGTGGGGTGGTGATAATCCTTGGCATTAGCTTGCAGTTAATTAGTATGAAGTGCTGATGGAAAATAAGTTTATAAAATATGCAGTATGCTATACTCATACTTTGTAGATATGATAAACATTGTCAGTGTCCCATCCTTAAAGTCCCAAATGTTCAGTGTGCTCTTTTATTTTCCAAGTGACAGCATTTGCATCCTGAAGCCTAAATGATTCCCATCCTTGCCAGTAATGGTGGAAACCCTGATCCCCATGTGCACGGCAGTTTGAAAATGTCAAGCATAACACTTCTGCCAGAAACTCTCAAACACAGTCTTAGGAAAGTGTATATAATTACTCCAGGTCCCTTGTCTTCAATTGGAATACATTTAAGGTGTGAATTTTAGTTTTTCAGAGATTGACTCTGGGATTAAGTTCCAGATGCCTACCATGAAAACTGACTTATTAATGCACCTTTATTTTGCACATTTCCTTTCTTATTGGTGTAGTATTGTTTTAGTCAGCTTTTTCGCTGCTGTGACTAAAAGACCCAACTAGAACAACTGTAAAGAAGGAATTTATTCCTAATTATTATTTAGGTGCTCACAGTTTCAGCGGCCTCAGTCCATAGAAAACCAAATCCATTCTTTAGGGCTTCAGGTGAGGCAGAACATCATGGTTGAAGATTGTGGTGGAAGAAAGGAGCTCACATGATAATCGGGAAACAGAGAAAGATTCCACTCACCAGATATAAAATATATACCACTCAGGCACACCCCCAATGACCCATCTCTTCCAACCACATCCTACCTCACTTCAGTTTCCACTCAGTTTATCCCAACAGAGATTAATTCTCTGATTGAATTAAGGCTTTCCTAACCCAATCATTTCTCCTCTTAACCCTCTTGCATTGTCTCACACATAAGTTTCTGGGGGACATCTCACATCTAAACCATAGCAAGTATATACTTCTTAAAGAATATGTACACTCAATCCTGGTCTCACGATGTACTTCTGGGAGAATACAAGCTAAGACAATCATTTTGGGGGAAGTAATGATTATTAGGAATATGGTAAGGGCTAGCTGCTTTTGATAGCATTGAATAACTTGTGCAAAATACGTTATACAAATAATTCACCATCAATTAAGCTCACTGGAAAAGCCTAGAGGCATCTAAGGTAGCTTATTTTCTGGATCTGATAGGATGATGCCATGGAACTGGGCTCCCTAACATCTACACATCTTAATCATTGTAACACTAATAAAGACACAGTGTCTCAGTGGGCTTCTTGGACTTTTTATAGTAGCATAAGCTACAGATAGGAAAACTGATCCAACCATATGCTGGGGAACTTGGAAGGTTGTCAATTTCAAATCAAGAATGTGAGAGTTTTGCAGTCCAAACTGTTGCAACCTTTCCTGGTGTTTGACCTTGTCATCTACCATAGCAACCACGCTAGAGGAATTCATGATCTATAAGTAAGTAACATGGAATTGCTGGAGAACCACTGTAGAAAAACTTCAGTGCAGACACTGAGTCTGAGAGGAAGACCATAAGTTCAGTAGCCACAAGTTCTCCATTTCAAAAAGTTTCTATTATACTTAAATATAGCACTTGAAAATTGCAGACTATAATTATTATAGGCAGAACCAACTTTACTAAGAAATAGAAATGAAAATAATTATGCTAGAGTGTCAGGGGCGGGCTCTGAGGGCCCCAGAGCCGCACCCTGGCCTGATCTCTAAGATGGCGCCTGGCAGCTTGCCAGACATAGCTGCACTCATATACAAGTTTTAGGAAGTAACTCTGGTTGGCTGTTGTACATGAGGCAATCCTGGTATCTGCCTGGAGACTGTTCCTTGATAGGCTGATTTTCCTGGTAGTCTACTCTCTGATAGGCTGATGTTCTCAATATAAGTCTGAGACTTGTGGAATAAAACCCTTGTGGTCCCTGTGATCAAGAAGAGCATACGTGTTGTGATTGTCCCCGCGGGCGGTGGGCGATCATACTAGAGTTTGTTTTTAATTTTATCAATATATTCTTTAAGGTATTTTTCTTGTTGCCTCCATAGTTCGGGACAGGGTGGGGGTTGGGAAACGTGATACACATTGTCCAAAGAGGCATGAGGACTGTATAGTCTGCATGTTATAAGTTAGAATCTGGGGTTGCTTTGTGGAATTAAAAGATGTGGTTCCATAACATAACTTCAAATAGGGTAAAGCTTAGAGAAAAAAGAGCTGGGAGAGGCATTGATTTGTCAATTCTGTCACCCTTGCCCCAGATTCTTATGTCTCCTGTTCTACCACTTCCTATCTGGAATCTTCTTTTCTACACATGGTACCCATTCCAGCTTCATCAGAGAACCCAGGAAGGTGAGTGAGTAGGGGTTGGAGTTTTCCACTTAGCACCCATAGCAGTAGGTACTACTTCTCTGATTTGTCAGCTAGAGAAATAATCATGGCCCTTGCACAGAGAGGTCATATAGATCAGAAAGGTAAAGGTTCCCACCTATCAGGTGCTTCCTAGATCCATTAACACACTGGCCATAATTGTAAAAACTTTGTTAATCTAGAAAAAAGAGAATTGTGCTACATATCACAAATATGTTTAACTCAAGGAACTGAAGTAATTGTCTAGTTTTTCTTACTAGCTCTGCTAACTTCAGGGTTATAAATGATATTAAAGGAGATACTAAAGATATCCAGAAGAAAATAATGTCAATTTATTATTGTCCACAATTTCTGCAATGAAGAAACCAATCAGATACTCCCAGACTCTCAGGAATATATCTTATTTACTTATGTACTTATTTCTCACGTCTTTAATCGGTGCCTTATACAAAAAATAGTGGGGTTCATTGTGGTAAATTTGTATATCACTTTACTTTTGCTCCTTCTTCCATCCCACCTTCCTCTCTTCTTTTCTTCTCTCCCTCTTAAATTAAATAAAAACAAAAAAGCATTTTTAACACCAATGTACTAATGTATAATTGATTTCCAGTATGTTCTCTCTCCACTGGTAGCACTGATTCTTGGGGAGGAGGGAGAGGATAGAGAAATAAGACACAAAAGCAAACAAACAAATAAGGTATCTTCCTAGCCACTCCCTTTTGAGAATGTTGGGGAGCAAAGACTTCTATTTCCTTTTCAAGGTCATTTCATGTTTGTTGTCATTTGCTTGCAGCATGATGGCCTCCTGCTCCCTGGTGCTTTCTTAAGTTTAAATTAGTTTTCTATAAAGAGGTTCTTGCACCTTGCAGGGGAAAAGCATTGTTTTTAATACACTTGTAACTAATGCTGCTGGTCCTTGGGGAGTTTAAAGGACCTCAAAGGCAATAGTTCTCTACCCGGGAGCAAAGAAGCCATTACAGCTTGTACAGGAAGATTTAATAGGTGTCATAATTTATCATGTAAACCGAAAAGTGTTTCTTAATTAAGTGCGTACGTTAATGAATTTTTTAATTTGATCCCTGTAAGTACCTTGCTGTACTAATTGCAATATTCTACACATTAGTCATCCGCTGTTGCCCTTGGCTATTTTCTACCCTGAGAGGAAGAGAAAGAGAGCTTTTCAGTTAAAGTTCATTTAACTCTTTCCACCCAACAAATTAGATTTAGTCTTACTCACATTGGAGTGACAGCTGTGGTAGAATTTCACTGAGCTTTTAGAGGATTGTGTTGGAGAGTCAGCTTAAATTTATGATATTTTTCAAACAGGAAGCTGGGGTAACTGACCAGACACAGGCCCTGCCCTTTCCCAAAGGGGCCCTTTCTTCAATTCTCCTGAAACAGAAGAAAGAGGTTTATAAGGGGTAAGATGTAGGGGGGTTGCATATTTTCCTCTGTTCTACTATGAGAAGTCCTACACAATGTGATTAATAAAAGGGTTAAGGGCTGGGGTTGTGACTCAGTGGTACAGTACTTGCCTATCATGTGTGAGGCACTGGGTTTGATTTTCAGCACCACATAAAAAAATTATCTAAATAATAGGGTTAAATTTGCATAATACTTCATGGATCCAAAAGAATCAAGAGAAAAACCTAGAACTCAGGTGTACCTACTTAACTGGATATTATATCTACAACAAATTGTGTATTGTTTATAATAATGAAGAGTTTATGATAATAACATGAAGTCCAAAAGCAAAGTTACTATAAATTATAGTAAAATATTGTAACTATGAAAAACTCTTTGCAGAGATAAATATTTGGAAACTAATGTGCTCAGTCATTATAGTGATTGCCTTCCATTGATATGGTTATAGGTAATTTTTCTCTCTCTATGATG
Source organism: Sciurus carolinensis (assembly GCF_902686445.1). Taxonomy (NCBI): domain Eukaryota; kingdom Metazoa; phylum Chordata; class Mammalia; order Rodentia; family Sciuridae; genus Sciurus; species Sciurus carolinensis. The sequence goes on from NC_062222.1 coordinate 76,438,117, forward strand.
CTATATTTTCCATCTATAATATAATAATGCATTATCTGATCTCTATTTAAAAACTGGAAAAATATTATTTTATGAGAAGACATCTGCTTTAGAATTTATTTTAGAGATACTCTTCATCTAAAGATCTATGTAGCATTTAAATTTTTTATGTTTTCAAATTCGACTACAATTGAATAAAAACAAAAACGAAAACCTCTAGTTGTAAGGTGTTACTCAGGAAGAATTAAAACCAAAACCCTCCAATTCTTGTTTTTTCTCTTTAACTGAACACAAGGATTATTCAAAGAGAAATAACTGTAATAAATTGTATTTGGTTTTAATACATTTTCTCTTACATGCTACCTATAATACCTAATTTATAAGGTTGAATTACATATGAAAATTTACATATTAAGAAAACAAATATAATTTAATTAACACAAGTATCAGTGCCTTAATTTTTGTACATTTATATTTTACAAAGAATTCTTATACTTAGGAGCAGTCAATTTGAATCTTAGCTCTAATATTTTTAGCAATGGGACTTTTTAAAAGGCATTTAAATAGAGTCTTTATTATGTCAAATGAAGAGAACTGCTACAGAATGCCCAGCAAAATTTGAATTTCAGATAAAAATGAATAATTTTTAATATAAATATATTGCTAGTGCTATTTGCTAAATCTGGCAACCCTACAAATGAAGGAATTAAGATGCACCAGAATCAACTAAATGATTTGTTTATTTTTCTTTATTTGTCTGTTTAATTCACATGTTCTACTCTAGAATTTACTCTTTAGTCACTGAGGTCCAGTAATCAAAAAATAAAAGATTGTGAGACTCCAAGGGATTTTTTTCACAAAGACTGAAAAATTACATGTTTCAGAACCACTATTATAAAGCAGTATTTCTCACATTTAATGGACATAAGAATCACTGGGGAATCTTTCCAAAAAATTCTCATTTGTAGTATGGGTTGGGAGTTGAGATTCTGCATTTCTATCAAGTTCCAGGGTTATGTTGTTAATGTTGGTCCTTAAGTCAAATTTTAAGCAGAAAGAGAATTTAGATGATGTGATAGCTCTGTTAGATTTATAATATGATTCTTTTCTATACACGTTATTTCATTTTATTAAAATTTCACTTTCACAAAATGATTTTTTATTAGCAATATAAGTCTTATCCAACTGAACTCAGATCATAATAAATGGTATTGTAACATCAGACTTTCATTATAACTCTTATCTTGACCAAATAGTAACAATATAAGTTTATCAGAAGCATCAGAACTATAATGTCATTTTCATTTTTGAGAGTTGTTTCTGGTCCATTTATTCATTTATTACTTATGGAATTTCTAATATAAAAGGGCACTGTTTATCATCCAGGAAAACTCATCAGAGAAGTCTATGAGTTTATTTATAATTGGAAGTTGGTCTGTTTCTGACCTTGTAATCTCCCAACTCTCTTCCCTCATTTTTATGGTTGACCTTCTTCCTCCTCAGATCTTTTGTAGTGAAGTTTCCTTTTCCTCTGAATCTTCACACATTTGGTTCCTTCTCATCATTGATGTCTCAGGTCACACATCACTCCTTAGAGACAATTTCTCTAAGTTTTCTATCTAGAGTAGATCTATATCCATCTATGCATTATTTTCTCATCCCACCCCACAAGTATGTGACACTTGTGAATAGCCACCATGTATGTACTGTTTGCTGTGATACTCCATCAGTACTTGTGAAGTGGATATGTTTCTTTTCTAAAAATCTAAATCTAAATCAATTGAAATTTACACTTATGTATGTAGAACTTCAACAATGATAACTTCTGTCAGTTTTGCTTCTTTACATAAGTCTATCTGGAAAATCTAGATAGAAAAACTAGATCATTGTCTCATCTTAGGAACTGCATATATATATTATTATTAGGGTCATATATAAATAGAATTTATATTGAATTCACCACCATGTACATTCTTTATGTCCTTTTAAATAATCTGTGCAATATTTTTCTAAATATTTCTAGAAAAAGTGAAGAAATCTTAAAATAAGCCTACATAGGGGTAAAATTGCTTTTCCTTATACTCAAACAACTGGAAATAGATGTGGTAAAACAAAGTGAAGAAAATCAAAAGGGTAACAGAGAAAGAGAGCAATTCAACTTCACTGACAACTCTCAATTTTAAATGTCAAAATGAAAAAGCTTACTTTTTCATTATTTTGTTTGTTTGTTTTTTATAAAACGTAGGCTCAATAAATGCAGTAAAGCAAAGCCTGGCCTCTGTTGCCTTTGGAATTCTGCTCAACATTAGATACATTTTAACAAAATGTTAAAAAGTCACTTTATGATTTTTACGTTGCATATTTGGATACTTACCGGTATTTCTGGAATTAAGGTGATAGTTTTCATAATCAACTGACTAGCAGGTCTCCTCAGTATAATTTAGGCTTGAATGTGTGTAAGCTTCACACTGTCATTCAATCAAGAACGGACATCTCAAATTCTGACCATCAAGCTCCAGAAGCTATTGGCCTAATTATTGACCAGGCAACCCAAACTTTACAAGCAAATCAGCCAGCACACTCTGGAAAGCTGAAAACTCCATTATCTGTGCCTTCCAACTGTGCTCTGAATACATTATTGATTCGTTTTAGCTGGAAGTTCTCCTGACAAGCTTATGCGTGCAATTAAGTGGATTACATGGAACATGTTAAATAGCCTAAGAACTTCTTAAGCTGGAAAGGCTTTGAGCATCAGCCCTGACTCACTCACTTAACTCTTCCAGTAGCAGGCAGGACCTCAGAAATTAACAGCAACCATCCAGCAACTTGTACTCAATGGGGAAAAGCTCTCCAGGAGGGCAGCTGTCTGTTCCTTTGAACGAATATTCAGTTTTGCAAAAATTCAAACAGTCTCTGACCTGACCTACTCAGAAAGGTAGTTTGACACTATTGTCTCTTGTACTAGTATGAAAAAATAAAATCTAAAAGCACCCACCAACTAAATCCTTACTACTTTTGATTTCATTTTAAAACACCATTTGTACTGTTTTGATATTTGATATTTAGCAGAATTCTTCCTTAAAAAGCTTTTTTCTCTTCACTTTCCAAGTACTTTAAGGAATAATTTTACTTACTTCTATAGATAATCATGCAGTATAAATCAGTAGACTAATAACATATTATTGAAACTAAAAATAAATCCAGGGCTACTTATTTGAGGATGCTACTCAAAAGTTTTGTTCCCAAGGCCCTTACTTGTACCTAAAAGCAAAGGATAAATAAAATAAAAGTGAAAATAACAGTCTGAACTGTATTGTTAAACACACACACAGCACAGTAACAAATATTCAAAGCACCTTGTTAAAAGTTCTGATCAAGTCCATGTATTATGTGAAGAAAACCACACTGACAATAAGTAAGTCCTTATCATGATCCATGCTAGATTTTTCAGTGTCTGATGAATAGTAGCAGTGTCTAGAACATAGGACTTTGATGTATGTCCTAAACTGCTGTTGAGACTATTAAATGTAGCACAAGTCAGACAAGAAGCCATTTTGAATATTATGGAGTATAGTTATTAGTGCTATGTTATGGAGCTGCTGCTCTTTTTGTGAGTTTTGGTGGAAAAGGAGGCACAGTAACAGTAGCCAGCTTGAAGCTTTTCAGAAAAAAGAAACTCTGAGAAAACTATGTAATTTTTTCAGTTTTTCTTTAGTTCCAAGTGCAACACTATGACATGGGATGAAACACATAAGATATTTAAAAGGTGAATTAATAGTGTCAAACCAATTATACTCTGATAGTTGAGGTCTGCTGCTTGGGTGTTATTGAAACTGAAAACAGGATGTAGAGAGAAACTGACTATAATCCCAAGGTTTAGTGTTGTACCTAAGTTATAGTTTTCTCTTCTACAAGAACACAAAAGACTAAATAGGTTACCAGTGAATAATGGCTTTATGGGTGCTCTGAATAATGAAGTCTTAAGACAATAAAAATAACTTCAGTTTCTTCTCTTATCTATTTGGAAAACAGCTGGCATTAGCTATTTTCAAGATCTTGTGTAGACATGGATTTTTGTATGGATTAAATAGATGTTATATGAAGATACAGACTATTACATGTATATTGTTTTGGAGAATCAGGATTAAAAATAAAAGCTAAGAACAAATAGGCTTTTCTTGATGATTATTACCTTTGCATGAAAATTCAACTTAATAGGTGTTAATTCTTATTGTTGTGAGAGTCGACTTTTTATTGCTGTGACAAATACCTGAGACAAACAACTTACAGGAGAAAGATTTATTTTGGCTCACAGTTTCAGAGGTTTAAGTCCGTGGTCAGTCAGCTCCATTGCTTTGAATCTAAAGTAAGGCAGAATATCATGTTAGAAGGGAATTGTAGAGGAAAGCTTCCCAGCTCATGGTAGAGAGTAAGCAGGGGGTGTGGGTGGAGTTGGTAGGGAACAAAATAAATCCTTCCAGGTTATGTCTTCAGTGAATCACTTCCTCCAACTAGGTACCACCTCCTACAGTTTCTACCAGCTCCCAATAATTCATTCATATTATTAATTCATGAAGTGGATTAATCCATTAATATGGTCAAATCCAATCACTTCCCAAAAGTCCCATCTCTGAACATTGCTGCTTCAAGGACCAAATCTTTGACACAAGTCTTTGGGGGACACAGCACAACCAAACAAAAACAATAACATTTTAAAATTAATTCTCAGTTTCACTTTTTAAAAAGAAAGTAAGATGATTTCTGCTTAAAATGGCAAACTTACAGTGCTCCATCACTGAACGGTAAGTTTGTTAGGGCAGTAAATATGTCAACCTTATTGACCGCTGCATCTCTTCAAAGAAGATTTGATACTAAATGAATTTCAAGCAAATAATTTCTTGATTTTATACAGTCCTAATATATAGGTGCAAATGAACTAAATTACAAACTTCTATTTAGAAAATCTTTCTTTTATTAACTCCAGTTTCCTATTAAAAGATGCTACTGGGAATATTTTGACATAATAAGTTAAGTCATTATGTAGTCTTTTTCTGAGAATACATGCAAGTCTCAGTTTGTTTCAAGCAATACCTTAATAGATAACATCTTAGTAAAAATAAAAAAGCTTATAGTAAGAGCTAAGTTAATGTCTACTTCCAAGAAAAGTGAAACCTAGTGTTAGAGAACTATTGAATGCTGATTTGAAAGAAAATAAATTCAAGGAGTCCTTCTCTCTTTAGTCCATGTAAAAATCTACCTAAATCACAACAGAGATATACTCTATTTAAGTCCTTCAAGGAGCTTTGTTTAACAGGGTTAAGTTCAATTTGTCTCCCCCATTTTAATAGTTTCGGCCTAATTGTAATAGTCTTGAATACAATCTTCTTTACCTATTTAACTCCTCTCAGTGAAGTTTTTCTGTGGTAGTACCCTGAAGAGATTCTTTCAAATTGTATTTTCTTTGGTAGTGTAAGGAAGTCAGTTTTTAATTCAAATCTCTTGGATTAATCAGATCATCCAGAAAACAGAACGAATAGAATGCATACACTATAGAAAGAAATTAGTTACAAGTGATTGATTCATGTGATTATGAAAGAAAGATCCCAAGATCTTCAGGGTACACTACCTAAAGACATAGGAAAGATGATAGTGCTGTTCCAATTTAAAAATAGTATACTTACAATCCAAAACTTGGTGGCTCAAAACCTAGGAAGAGGTAATATTTATATCAGAAAGCAAAAAAGACATATGACTCAGCACACAGTCAAGGGAGAGTCAATGTTTTGTTCTATTCAAGTTTTCAGCTGACTGTGTGAGGTCCAACAACATTAAGAAGGGCAATTTGCTGTACTCAGTCTATTGATTCAAACATTAATCTTATCCAGAAACACTTTGACAGTCACACCTAGGATAATGTTTGACCAAGTGTCTGGGCACTCCATGGTCCAGGTAAGGGGATGCTTAAAATTAGCCATCACAAGTCTCTTAGAGTAAAATTGATTAGACTTCACTGTTTTAAAACATATTTTGAAAAATTATATTAAAACTTTTCACTCATGAATAATATTTCGATTAAATGAAATTTCAAAAATCAAAATAGCACAAAGAGTGTAAGTCAGAGTATGTTGTCCTGGTATTTGCCATTATGGGAATTTGTCTCATGTGCTTTGCAGAAACTATTCCAATTCACCCAAGAATTTGATTATTTGCAACAAAAGATAGGTGCTAAATTTTAATTATTTGTTGTTATTACTAAGATAAAAAGGTTTTATTTATTATTATATGAATATTACCATGCAATGTAAATAAACATACAACCTAGAAATCATTTTCTATTCTTTTCTTTTCCTGACAGAAAACTCAGTGATGTGATTTTGAGCTATACTATTCCATTCTTCTGCTGTCACATCTTAAATTAGAGCAACTATAACTAAAATCCTTTAACTCTAAGAATACATTCCAACACTTCCTGCATAACATAGCCACTTCTAATACATTCCTCTCAAAATACATGTTCATTCCTAATGTTTGATAGAGATTATAATGAAGATTATGTACAATCTCCAAAATCTGTAGAAAGAACAACAATCAAAAATTCCTTATATGAAGTTCTCATGTGCTAAATTTCCTGGCCTTCTATAGGAATTTAGGATAAAATGATCAATTGAATCATATTTGCTATGGAGTCAAAAAAAGTCCAGGTTAGAAACTGACACCAATAGATGAATACCAGTCTTTTCTAAGTAACTGAAAATCATTGTTTCCCATATGGAAGTGAACATTTCCCTTTCCCTACTGGAAATCAAGGATCTACAATTATTGTAGACCTTAAAGGCCACTGATGATCTTTCTTCATGCTTTTCGACTCCCCCATTAAAATTTTGACCTACAGAAAGTGCTTAATTATGTCCTCCACTGCCAAGAATTCAGAGACTGATCAAGTTCCAATTTACTTCCAGCAATCATAGTTCATACTTTTCCTTTCTCCTAGCTTCCCTAATTATTAGGCCACAAGAGAGAATTACCTGTTCTGTTCCCATTAACTTATTTCCACAAATTATTCTGTCATGAAAACCTGATAAATTGTACTTGTCCCTGATTTAGATTCAGTCATATTCATGCTATGAAGTCACAGCAAATGTTCCTACCTACACACACACACCTCATGCGATCTTTTCTTTCTCTATTATCAACTTGATTATTGCTCTGCTAATGGAGAAAATAGGAAGAGGGAAGCTATAAACAGAACTTAAGAAAGTCACTAGCAAATTTGGATGAACATGGAGGATTTTTTTTTCTAGTTAGTTAAAAGAGAGAGAACAAGGTACCAACTATAAAGATCAAAGGGACCTCAGTATGCCCTAAATTGTTAAATACTTGATCAGATTGCCCAGGTCCCACTTCTCAGCAACATATGCCAGTGTCTCCTTTAGCTCATGAGAGCCAATTCCCCCCTGTGGATTCTGAGCACCCGAAGTCTCAGCATGGTGATTAGTAGATTCCGTGCAGCCCTGTGCCTGACTCCAATCATTTTCTCCTTGAAAATTGCTGAACCTTGATGCAGCGGCACAGCACAGAGCAGGACTTGTCACTGGGGCTTGGTCCTCATTATAGCCCAGAGACTTCAGGAGACTGTTTACATGGCAGGAACATCTTCCTTGTGGGTGGCTAATTAGTGTTTCCCCAGGGCTTCTGCTCTGTGAATACTTAAGGTAATCATCACCAGCTAACTGCATGGGGAGTGTATCTATGCAATTTTACCAAGTCAACTGACAACAGCTTGAAGTAATATTAGCCCTGTTACATGAAGACAAGTGCTCTCCACCCAACGAAGCCGGAGACTGGCACCACTCAATAAATCACGGCAGCATTCTTGAAAGCTGAGCATCGTTCTAAGCCATTAATTTCAGCGAGATCTTTTGACAGGATGTTTTGAGAGCATGAAAGCATGCACTGAAAGCATGCTTTCTTGAGCTAAATTACAAAGAGCCAATTCTTCTAAGTTACCAATCTGGCAACCCATGTATGCACAATGATTATCAAATAAATCTCAACAATTTTCTATCAGTCTTATTCAGGACATTAAGAGAATAACTTTCCTTTAAACAATAATGGAATATAGATGCCTAACTAGAATCTACCTTTGTAGAATTACCTGAAGTTTCCAGAACACATCTCTGAGCACTTGAATAGAACGAGATATGCCTGGGATTTCCTTCTTTGGCCAACACATGAACTGATGTTACCAAAGTCAACACTGATGCCAAAATAATTCATCCATAAAACCGAAGAAGAAAAGTAGAATAAACTCATGAAAACTATATTAGGAAGATTAAGGATGAGAACAGTCTTACCAGGGGAGTGTCTGGTCATAACCTTGTATTAGAGTAGCAATTTTTGTTCCACAAGCATTGTCTGTCTTACTCTCAGGAGGCATTCTATAGGTTCTGAGATCTTAAACCTCTGAGGGAGTACTGTAGTAGAGAGATGTTAATCCAGGAGGTCTCATGACCATTTTCTATAGAAAGAAGCCAATTCCTCATTTCATTAAATATTTTAAGAGAGTAGACCACTGTCTATACTATAAAATGTATGAACACTTTGATGCAAGAGAATGAGAAGTTTGTAAAGAAATCAGAAAAGCAAGATGTAAGTCTGACAATCTACTTTAATCATCTATTCATCTATCCACTAATGAAAGAGGGAAAAGAGATGATAGTTTTAAAAAACCATTAAGCATGTAGAAATATAACATATGTATTTTCATTTCATAGAAAGTACAAAGGACCTGTACTTGTTTTTATCTATGATGTAGGATAATTCCATTTGTTGATCCAATTAATGGACAAAAATGGTTTAAAATATAAATCGTTGAAATAGTAGGTTGTGAAATGAAGCAAAAATACTGTCAGTTCCAAGTTTCAAACAAAAATAACAAATGTTATATTATAAGGAGTTTAAAATTAGAAGAAATCTTACCTTTGTTGTCATACTTTATAACATGTACCTCATACATAAAGCAGGGACAGAACTAAGGTGAGGTAAGTGATCGGCCAAAGCTAAGTAATATGCAATAGTTTAGTGGTGAAAGGAGTATAACATTGTAGTGTCAATGAAGTACTAAGATGAATTAGTGGCTTTGATGAATTTAAGATAAATGGAGGCCTGATATATTAAGTTTATGGGAGCTTGTTCCTATTAAGTCTGTAAAATTCTTCCATATACTTACCCAAAAGTCATTCACAGCACACCCGTTCTGTTCTGCCACCACCAGCTAAATGGTAGTTCCAAAAGGCTCTCTATGTTGCTATTATCCTCTTCTATATCATAAATTAATAGAACAAATTTTAAATATAACAATAGTTTTGATATTCTAACAAAATGGATTTAAAATGACTCTTAAACTTATTATTATCTATTTTCAGAGCTTTCTTTCTCTCAGGAGGAAAAATAGGTCCTGAATTTATCATTCCTTCTTTCAGATGCCAAAAAAGAGACTTTTGAACACAAAGTACATTACTTTATTTTAAATGTTCTTTAAAAGACTTTCTATACTTCCTTTAACATAAAGAAATTGTTAACTACAATAAATTTGAATTTGGAATTAATGTCCACACACGCCTTAATTCCTTGTCCATTTGAGTGAGGAGCTTTCAACACAGTTGTTCACATTCTTATAACCTCTGGGATGGCCTCCATCTCCACCAGTAATTCATGCGTGCAATGTATTTGGGACAAGTGAAGTTTCCTGCATTTGAAGCTTTGTTCTACCTGCACACTTCATAAAATGGCCATTTTTTTTTTTTCAGAAATATGTGACTAGTGACTGGCACAACAATCTTAATACCATTTCAGATATCTTTTGCTTCCTCACAAAACTTAATCACTACCAAATTTTAAAGACTATAAATAACCAAGGATATATAACCTTTACTTTTCTTATTAATTTTTTAAATTCCATTAAATTTTCCACTGATTTGGTAGTACCATTTTAAGCCAAATCCTTCAACAGGAAGATGAATTTATGCAGATATATTTGCTTAAGGTACATTTTATAACTGTGTAAGTTGGACTGATATATGTGATTAAAAAATCAATAAAACCCGAAAATATCAATTTAACTGACATTTTTATGTGACAGCATTTATTTTATTGCAGGATCAGTTGCTTGTTTCATTAAATATTACGGAATAAGCTGAGGATACACTGATCTCATTAAGAACTTATGTCTTACAACATTTCCTTTTTCATTATTCAAAATATTTAATTTAGAAATTGAACAGTTTTCAGGAATAAACTATGAATTCCTAAGTAGAAGTAATTCTTGTCCTTTCTATTTTGCTCTAATTTCCAGAAACTCCAAATTTTGCCTTTAAATCACAGATAAAATAGACTTGACTGCACTTTTAACAGAAACTGTTGTTTTACAAGAAATAAACTATTTTCAACTGTGAATTTCACATTAATTTAATTTTTCACATTGTTTTAAGTGAACAGATGATAATTTAGTAGCAGATTTCTCACCCAAATGCATTGATTTTAAGTGTATTTCACCTCTTTCATGCTTTTTGAATTTCTAGAGTTTTTATTACAATAATAAATTCCTTATGCTTTTATTTATTCTTCCCCATAATTGAATTTTTGTTTGAAGCATAATAATGTTTTATCCCTTAGGTGACCATATGTCTCAATTTTCCTGGGATAGGAAATTGTATCTATTGTCCAGGCATCCATCCAGGTTGGTTTATATATTTTATATATATAAAATCCAGAGAAAAAAGCATATATATATATATTTTTTTTAAAGTATTGTCACTAATAGGTACATAAAATAAGACAGAATGACTTTAGCACTACCCTATTCCTGTTCTTACTGTAATTTCACCCCATAGTTTGCAAGAAGGTTGTACATTGTTAAATCTATAAAGTAATCAATAATAACCAGTTTCTGTCCTTTTAATACTTTCTACTTGAAATATATAAAACAGCTTTCTTTCAAGAACAACATATGAACACTCACAGACCAGAGTTTAAGTAGAAAGTCTAATACCTAGGGACCTTCTGGTCTTTAGCAGTGGGTAAAGAATTTGTCATAGCTGGATCAAATGTCAACTTAAGGTCTTATCTAATCATTTTGTGACATACACCACAACTTGAAGAATCATGATCATCAGTAGTTGAGATCAGACAAAAAGTATAAGTTGGTTATGTATGCAACTGGCCTGCGCATAGGAAATAGAGGCTATGGAAGTCTGTTGTTGAGTTTATAGGGTTGTCCTGTCCAATAGGTAGTCACTAACCATGACTATTTCAATTCAAAATAGCTAAAATTAAGTAAAATTAAAAATTCAATTCCCCAGTCACATTAGTCCCATTTCAAGTACACATTGGCTAAATCTAGTAAATGACTATATTTGGACTGTGTGAATTTAGGACATTTCCATCCTCGCCCATATTTTTATTGGACAAAGTTAGTATAAAGAACAGTATGTCATACCTAACATTAGACCACCTAAACATATAAGGCAAATATTAACAGAATTGAAGGAAGAAATAATAGTACAATAATTCAATGCCTCACTTTCAACAATGGATAGATAATCCAGAATACCAATAGAGAAACAGTACACTTTGACAGTATTATAGGTAAAATGAACCTAACAGACATGTGCCATCCCCAAATGGGTTAATGTCATGAACAACTTAGTAGCAAAAAAAAAAAAAAAAAAGCTGATTTTAAAAATGGGCAAAGAAACTGAATAGTCATATCTCAAAAAAGAACATACAACTGTACAACTGGCCAACAGGAATACAGAAAAATGCTCATTATTATTAATTACCCAGAAAAAGCAAACTATAGTCACAATGGGATGTCACCTGACACTTGTTAGAATGGCTATTCTCAAAAAGACAAACAAAAAATGTTTAAAAAAGATAACAAGTGTCAATAAGGACATAGCCAAAGAGGAACCCTTATATAATGTTAAAGGGAGTGCAAATTAGAATAGCCTTAATGGAAAACAGTATGGAGTTTCCTCAAAAATGTAAATGATCTATCAGTCCCACTACTAGATATATATCCAAAAGCTATGCAATCAAGTATTAGGAGATCTGTACTTCCATGGTTACTGGGAATTATTAATAGCCAAGATATGAAGTCAATTTAAGTGTCTACTTAATTGATAAAGAAAACATAATACACATACACAATAGAACATTAGTCATCTTAATAAGGAAATCCTGTTGTTTACAAAAAAATGATCAACTTAAATGACATTGTGTTCAGTGAAATAAGCCAGGCGCACAAAGACAAATACCACATGATCTTACTTATATGTAGATTCTGAAAAAGTTGAACTCATAGAAACAGAAAGTAAAATGGTAGTTACCAAAGAGGGCTTGGGGATTGTGAAGATGTTAGTTAAAGAATATAAAATTTAAGCTAGACAGGAGTAATAAATTCAAGAGATCATATTGTAATTATAACCAATTGTATTGTTGAAAATTATTAAAGGGGTAGATTTTTAGCTGTTCTCACCATGAAAATGATGGTGAGTATCTAAGGTAATGCATATGGTACTTAGTTTGATTTAGTCATTCCAAAACACATACACACAGAGACACACACATCTAAACAGCGTGTTAGATACAATAACTATGTGTAATTTTTGTTTGTTGTTAAAAATTAAATATAACTTGGTTCTTGGTTCACCAAAAACTTTGGACTTTATGAATAAAAATATTCTTGTACAAATATCTTTAGATGTGTTATATCTTTTCAACAAATACCTAAGGGTGGAGTAGTAATGGACAGGGCAGATGTATTTATACCACCTCACCATCAGCGTATGAAAGCTGACCCACAGCCACAACATTTATATTTGGGATTCTAGTAGACATGAAGTGGTGACTTTTGTGACTTTGCCTTATTATGATGACTAATGACATTAAGCACTTTTCATGCACTAATTGGCTATTTAAATATCTTCTTTATGTTTAAGTCTGTTCAACTTTTAACTGTTATTCAAATTTTATTGTTACCTTGAAGGAGTTCTTCATAGATTTTGAATATAAGACCTTTCATACTCATTTTCTTACTGGTATAGTTTGGGGAACAGAAATTTTTAATTGTGCTGAAGTTCAAATCAATATATTTCTTTAAAGGTTTGTGCTCTTTTCATCTATCCAGGAAACTTTTGTTTAGCTTGAGGTTGGGAAAATACTACCTTATGTTTTCTTCAGGAAGCTTTGTGATTATGTATTTTCCATTTATGTCTATGATCCATTTCACACTTTTGGGTATGTGAGGAATAACAGGAGTTTTCCATACAGATATCCAATTGTTTCAGGAACATTTATCAAAAATTTTTTTCTTACCAATTGAAATTCCATTACATTTTCCTATTAATTGTTTGATTCTGTATATGTGCATCTATTTTGAGAATCTCCATTCTGTTCCATTTATTTGTCTGACAGTATTCCAAAACCACAATATCTTCTTTCTTTTAACATCACATAGAACCTTAAAATAAGGTAATGCACATTTTCTTTGTTAATTTTTAAAACTGACTATTCTATGTACTTTTCATCTTCATACAAATTTTAGAATTAACATGTCTATTTCTTTAAAATAGGCTGTAGGAGTTTGTATATCAGCATAGATTAAATAACATTAAATCCTCCAATCCACAAATGCCATGGATTTTTACACTTATTTAGAAACCAGTAGTGGTTACTGTACAATGTACATTTTTGCACCACATTGCCTTCTGCCTTCTCTCCAAGGGAACGTACAACTTTTGAGGGTAATAAGTAGTTCTTAATTGACTCTTAATTAGCACACAATCCTGGGTAAAATTCCAAGCTCTACCACTTATTAACTGTATATCATTTCACAAATTACTTCATATGCCTGTGTCTGAGTTTTTAAATTTGTAAACTGGTGATAACAAAGCCTCATAAAATTGTTTTGAGGATTAAATTAGCTAATCCACATGAATCTCTTAGAATACTGACAGAGAAACTCCATAGTAAGTGTTAACTGTTAGACTTTCTAATATTTTTATTCTTATTTTTAGTTAATTTACTTAACCTTTCTCTATGTTTATAGATGTAGCAACAACTTAATCATCCTAGAGATACTTATCTCAGGAATTTTAAAAAATTGCCAAAGAAGGTATGCCTTAACCTTGCAGTGATAACAGCTGTAGATCTTTTTCATGAAGTCTGTTTCTTAAAGGTGACTAACTGCTTTCAAAGGCTTTCTTTCAGTACCTCATATATAAAAAGATGAAGATGATATCACAGTTCATGCTCTCATGTTCTTTAATCATTGCTAAAATAAAACCCTTCTTTATATATATTAAATGCAGTGAAGCCAGGCATTTTGGTAGGGACCCAGCTTCAGCTTCAGTCAGATAATAAATATGTCCTCTTGGCAGTCATATAGCCTAATTGAGTCCATTCAACTTGGGATAAAATAACAACTATTCTAATATAGTAAAGAGTAATATCATATGCAAAAACATTGGGAAGAAATGACAAATATCTGAAAAGGTGCCAAACCAAAAACCCTGCCTTGGATAAAGAGGAACCAGTGAAATTGTAAACACAGAAGTTGTCAACATTACTCCATACTGCTTTGTAAATTGTAAAACGACTGTGATGAAGTTGTGCCAAAAGCGAGCATTTCAAAGTAACAGTTTACATTGTGTCTCTCCATGCATTGACTGTATTTACGATATCATGCAAGTAAGTATCCCAGAAATACCAGTGGGCTAGATTTCCCAGCTGTACATCTCTCTATGTGAACACAGCTTATATTTCTTTCCCATCAAGGAGAGCATTATAGAAAAAAATATTATTCAAAAGGTTTAAATGCAGAACATCTATTAATTTGATGGAACTGAGAAATTTTTAAAAGGATACAATCACATTTCCAGAAAAAAAGAAAAAGTGCATAGAATATCTTTACATATTTGTAAAAAAAAAAAGTGTTTCAAACATTAACTTGTTCTTCAGTACTATTAGAATCTTTTCTATAAGATTTGTTTAATGAGGTAATTCCAAATGAGGTATGAAGTTAATATGCCTTTTCCTATGGGTCTTAGTCTTTTAATATCAAGCCTCTAATTGTTGTTAGTGGAAAAAGGACCAGAATAGGTGTCTGAAGTCTTATCATCAGTGCTGTTCTACAACGTGAACTTGGCCAAGTCACTAGAAATTCTCTAGGCCTCTGTTAATTATTGCAATGAGAATAATGCCCATCTCCCAGTAGTTTCTTAGAGTAACCACGAGTTTCAGCTAAAACGTGTAAGTATGGGAAAAGTAAGAAATGAAAATGTAGGAAAAACAGCACTTCCAGCACCTGGAAGTGGGCCCCACACCCAGACCAGTGCCTGGTACACACTGTCCACTCTAAATATTTGTTAAGTGAAGGATTATCTCTTCATGAATGACAGACTACTAAGATCTGAGAAAAATGGAGTGAAATTACATTAAGTCTTAATGTCTGATGATGTTTTTACAAAGTCAATGAAACAGTGAGACAACTATTTAAATAGCACAAATCCAAAAGTAAATTATTATCCTCTCATTTTTTGCATTAATTTAAATAAATACTGAACTGTTCACTTTACTTTTTCAGTGACTATTAACTACAACTAAAACCCAAACAATGAGAAATTGTGCCAGAAAAAAATAAGGCTGGAATTAATATCTCCAAATGACCTAGAATCTGGTAACATACAAGGGTATGAACAAAGAAGCAAGACTCAGATCAGCTACTCTAGTGCCAGACAAAAATGAAAATCCAAAGGGAGAGGTGACCAGGAAGCAGGTTCATAAATAGAGGGGCAAAAGGCATTTGACTTCATGGATTTAGCAAAAATCCCATAAAAACTAGGAAAAGTACCCACCACACAGGGTAGGCAGCCAGTAGTGATTTAGTTATAGGCTCTCTTAGATATGATCACATGAGAACATAGCAGCAGCTGGATAAAAATGGAAAGTGGTAGTCAGATATTCTAGCCAGGAAATACAATTCCTCTAAGAACTGAAGACAAGACAGGAGCCCAGATTCTGAAGTAGGATATGCAGCAAGTAAGCCATTAAATGAGACCCAAGATAGAAACTTTTGTTAGGAAAATAGGAACAAATTTCACCACTGAACTCACTCAAGGTTGGTCACTGTGCAATGTCAAGACCACATTGTTCTATCAGTCAGTGCCAGCAAGTATCAACTTTTGTACCTATGAGAAGCAAGAACTGCAGAGGAGAGTTAACCCAGTCTATGGCCAAGACTGAGTGTTCTCCCAAAAATGAGAAAAAATGAAGAATAAATATTTGCTAATGGGTAAATTGAAAAATTTCTCTCGTTTTTCTCAAATTCGTTCTGAAGAATAAAACAAGTTTATTAGAAGCTAGTAATAATGCCTATCTTTTCAGATGCTTCAAAGTGTAAATTAATCAATAGCATGGTAACTTATTACTTGTACCATGGAAATGTATTATTATTCATTCATCCAATGAAAGTTATTCAATATCTTCAGAGAAAGACTTTAGCATAAAGATTTAAGAACATGAACTCAAGAGTTGGATTGGACGCCAATATAAGATCCACTACTTATGAACTGGTTAATCCTGAACCAGTTAGTATTACTTCTCTGAGCCTCCATTTTCCAGTCTGTAAAATGTGGATGACAACAGTACTTAACTAAATATGTTGTTGGAAAAATATAGATAAGGCACTTAGAGTAGAATTGGGCAGAGAGTAAGCATTTTACATTTTGCTTGTCATTATTGTTATTATTTGTCTATGACACACTCAAGAAATACTTATTCAGTGTCCTTTGGGTTAGCAGTCATAGGCAAGATTTTCTAAAAATAGATGCTGAGATTGGTGCATAAGATATTTACCAGGTTCAGTGTCACTGGAAAGAATGAGAATGAAATAGGAATGGGTCCAACAAAGACTTAGTCAGTCCCATAGGGATCTTTAACATGTATAGAAAGCTGAAATGGTCTCGTCATAAGCTGAAATGGTAAGCTTTTATGCCCAAACCATAGTAATAGATGAAGAAACAAGTCCTCAAATAAAGAAATATCTTGGCCCATACCATATGTATAAATATTTAAAATTGGGGTTTTCAAGATGGCGGACTAGGGGACGGCTGCATTTCATGTTGCTCCAGGACGCAAGATTCTAAAGAGGAGATAGTGAGAGACTTGGGACCAACTCAAAGCCGCCGGGTGAGTCTCTCCCACTGGGGAGGCATCCCGGATGGGGCGGTAGCCCCAGAAGGCAGGGAACTTTGTGAAGTAGAGTTGCTCCGCGAGACGCCCCTCCCCCCGCTGGAGCAATAAACATGGACAACTGGGATCATCATAGAGGAGGCGGCTCAGCATAGCGCTTGGACTCGGAGCAACCACTGGGGCTCCGGGAAGCTGCCTGAGGAGGAGCTGCGTGGCGAGCTGTTTGGACTCAGAGCGACCACTCCAGAACACAGGTGGCCTGTCTGGAGGAGGAGTGCGGTGAGTCGCTTGGTCTAGGGGTGACTGCATCAGAGCTACAGGCGGTTGCCAGAGGAGGAGGCGAGTGGTGAGTTGATTGGACTAAAAGCGACCGCTCCTGAACACCGGTGGCCTGCCTGGAGGAGGAGCATGGTGGGTCACTTGGTCTTGAAGCCACCACTCCTGAACACCCAGGGGGCTACCCCGAGGAGGAGGAGGAGGAACAGGGCAGGTCACTTGGACTCGGAGTGACTGCCTAGGGCTACGGGCGGTTAGCGGAAGGAGGAGACGCAAAGTGAGTTGCTTGGACTCCTAGTGACTGCGTCGGGAACCCGGCCGCTGTCCGGAGGAGGAGGTGTGTGGCGGGTCTCTGGGTATCGGAGCTATTATACGGGGCTCCAGGTGGCGGCTCAGAGGAGGGGCCGCATAGCCAGGTGATTAGGTGCAGAGCAGGGTCCCAGGAGCTAGGTGACTTCTTGCTGGAAGAGCCGCATAGAGACACGCCTAGGGGCGGAGCGAAGTTTCCAAGACTGCGGGCAGATTCTCTGGGAGAGGCAGCCTAAGGAGACTCGCTGCGAAGGGTGAGGCTCTCAGGCCCAGGAGGTAGGTCCAGGCCCCTGGGAACGTTGCGGAGGAAGACAGCCCAGCACAGGCGGTAGTTGTAGATTGAGGGGAACCTCTAGGAGGGGAACTGACCAGCGAGATGTCACCACCGAGTGAGTCTTCCCTGCCGGGGGAGGTTTTCCGACAGGGACGGTAAAACCAGAGACACAGGCACAAACAGGCCTTGCCTCAGCCCACAGCCTAGTTCCCCATTGGATGACCATTGGTCAACAAGTGGAGGCACCTCTGCCCACTAGCAGGGAATATACGCCACCTGAGGGTCACCACCCCTAGAGAGGCAGATTCTTCGTGGAGCTCCGCATTATCAACTTCCTCCAAGACTTCAGGCTACTGAAGGATAAGAGGGGATACACTAGCAATCTTCAGGGACATTATAAGTCGAGAGAGGAAATCTGCAATATCTTAATGACCCACTGATTCCTGAACAATATGAGAAAACAAGGGAAGAAAATGCCCCAAACAAACCTAGATGTTACATCAATAAAATCCAACAACAGTATGGCAGAAGAAATGACAGAAAGGGAGTTCAGAATGAACATAATTAAAATGATTAGGGAAGCAAACGATGAGATGAAAGAGCAAATGCAGGCATTGAATGATCGCACCAATCGACAGTTAACAGAGCAAATTCAGGAAGCAAAAGATCATTTCAATAAAGAGTTAGAGATATTGAAAAAAACCAAACAGAAATCCTTGAAATGAAGGAAACAATAAACCAAATTAAAAACTCCATAGAAAGCATAACCAATAGGATAAACACCTGGAAGACAGAACTTCAGATATTGAAGACAAAATATTTAACCTTGAAAACAAAGTTGAACAAACAGAGAAGATGGTAAGAAATCATGAACAGAATCTCCAAGAACTATGGGATATCATGAAAAGGCCAAATTTGAGAATTATTGGGATTGAGGAAGGCTTAGAGAAACAAACCAAAGGAATGAACAATCTATTCAATGAAATAATATCAGAAAATTTCCCAAATCTGAAGAATGAAATGGAAAATCAAGTCCAAGAGGCTTATAGGACTCCAAATACACAAAATTACAACAGACCCACACCAAGGCACATTGTAATGAAAATACCTAACATACAAAATAAGTACAGAATTTTAAAGGCTGTGAGAGAAAAGAACCAAATGACATTCAGGGGGAAACCAATACGAATATCAGCAGATTTTTCAATCCAGACCCTAAAAGCTAGAAGGGCCTGGAACAACATTTTTCAAGCTCTGAAAGAAAATGGATGCCAACCAAGAATCTTATACCCAGCAAAACTTACCTTCAAATTTGACGATGAAATAAAATCATTCCATGATAAACAAAAGCTAAAAGAATTTACAAAAAGAAAGCCAGCATTACAGAACATTCTCAGCAAAATATTTCATGAGGAAGAGATAAAAAACAAAGAAGCATATCAGCAAAGGGAGGAATTATCCTAAAGGAACTGTCAAATAAAGGAGGAACCAAGATGTGTCAAAAATTTTAAATATGAACCAAATGACCGGGAATACAAATCGTATCTCAATAATAGCCCTGAATGTTAATGGCCTGAATTCATCAATCAAAAGACATAGACTGGCAGATTGGATTAAAAAGAAAGATCCAACAATATGTTGCCTGCAAGAAACTCACCTCATAGAAAGAGATACCCATAGACTAAAGGTGAAAGGATGGGGAAAAACATACCATGCACATGAACTCAGCAAAAAAGCTGGAGTATCCATCCTCATTTCAGATAAAGTGGACTTTAAGCCAAAGTTACTCAGAAGGGATAAAGAAGGACATTTCATAATGCTTAAGGGAACCATAAATCAGCAAGATATAACAATCATAAACATCTATGCCCCAAACAGTGGCTCATTCATGTATGTTAAACAAATCCTTCTCAATTTTAGAAACCAAATACACCATAACACAATAATACTAGGTGATTTTAACACGCCTCTCTCACCACTGGACAGATCTTCCAAACAAAAATTGAACAAAGAAACCATAGATCTCAATAACACAATCAATAATTGAGACTTAACAGACATTTATAGAATATACCATCCAACCAAGAGCGAATACACTTTCTTCTCAGCAGCACATGGATCCTTCTCTAAAATAGACCATATATTATGCCACAAAGCTAATGTCAGCAAATACAAGAAGATAGAGACACTACCTTGTATTCTATCAGATCATAATGGATTGAAGTTAGAAATAAATGAAAGAGTAAAAAACAGAAACTACTCCAACACCTGGAGATTAAACAATATGCTATTAGATGATGAATGAATAACAGAATATATTAGGAAGGAAATTAAAAAATTCTTAGAGGTAAACGAGAACAAAGAAACATCATATCAAAATCTCTGGGACACTATGAAAGCAGTACTTAGAGGAAGATTTATTTCATGGAACGCATTTAATAAAAGAAGTAAAACTCAAAAAATAAATGACCTAACACTACAGCTCAAAGCCCTAGAAAAAGAAGAACAGACCAACACCAAAAGTAGTAGAAGACAGGAAATAGTTAAACTGAGAGCTGAAATCAATGAAATTGAAACAAAAGAAACAATACAAAAAATTGACAACATAAATAGTTGGTTCTTCGAAAAAATAAACAAAATTGATAAACCTTTAGCCACACTAGCAAAGAGAAGACGAGAGAAAACCCAAATCACTAAAATTCGGAATGAACAAGGAAATGTCACAACAGACATGACTGAAATACAAAACATGATTAGAAGCTATTTTGAAAACCTATACTCCAACAAAATAGAAAATTTCGAAGACATCAACAGGTTTCTAGAGACATATGAATTGCCTAAACTGAACGAGGAGGACATACACAATTTAAATAAACCAATTTCAAGTAATGAAATAGAAGAAGTCATCAAAAGCCTACCAACAAAGAAAAGTCCAGGACCAGATGTGTTCTCAGCCGAGTTCTACAAAACCTTTAAAGAAGAGCTCATTCCAATACTTCTCAAAGTATTCCATAAAATAGAAGAGGAGGGAACCCTCCCAAACTCATTCTATGAAGCCAATATTACCCTGATTCCTAAACCAGACAGAGACACATCGAGGAAAGAAAATTTTAGACCAATATCCTTAATGAACATCGACGCAAAAATTCTCAACAAAATTTTAGCAAATCGCATACAAAAACATATTAAAAAGATAGTGCACCATGATCAAGTGGGTTTCATCCCAGGGATGCAAGGTTGGTTCAACATCAGGAAATCAATAAATGTAATTCACCATATCAATAGACTTAAAGTCAAGAATCACATGATTATTTCAATAGATGCAGAAAAAGCATTTGATAAAATAGAGCACTCCTTCATGCTCAAAACACTAGAAAAAATAGGGATAGTGGGAACATTCCTTAACATTGTAAAGGCCATCTACGCTAAGCCCATGGCCAATATCATTCTAAATGGTGAAAAACTGAAAGCATTCCCTCTAAAAACTGGAACAAGGCAGGGATGCCCTCTTTCACCACTCCTATTCAACATCGTCCTTGAAACTCTAGCCAGAGCAATTAGACAGACCAAAGAAATTAAAGGGATACAAATAGGAAAAGAAGAACTCAAACTATCCCTATTTGCGGATGATATGATTGTATACTTAGAGGAACCTGGAAATTCCACCAGAAAACTTTTAGAACTCATAAGTGAATTCAGTAAAGTAGTGGGATATAAGATCAATGCACATAAATCTAAGGCATTTTTATACATAAGCGATGAATCTTCAGAAAGAGAAATTAGGAAAACTACCCCATTCACAATAGCTTTGAAAAAAATAAAATACTTGGGAATCAATCTCACAAAAGAGGTGAAAGACCTCTACAATGAGAACTACAGAACACTAAAGAAAGAAATTCAAGAAAACCTTAGAAGATGGAAAGATCTCCCATGTTCTTGGATAGGAAGAATTAATATTGTCAAAATGGCCATACTACCAAAAGTTCTATACAGATTCAATGCAATTCCAATGAAAATCCCAATGATGTACCTTACAGAAATAGAGCAAGTAATTATGAAATTCATCTGGAAGAATAAAAAACCCAGAATAGCTAAAGCAATCCTTGGCAGAAAGAGTGAAGCAGGGGGTATCGCAATAGCAGAACTTCAACTATACTACAAAGCAATAGTAACAAAAACGGCATGGTATTGGTACCAAAATAGAAAGGTGGATCAATGGTACAGAATAGAGGACATGGACACAAACCCAAATAAATACAATTTTCTCATACTAGACAAAGGGGCCAAAAATATGCAATGGAGAAAAGATAGCCTCTTCAACAAATGGTGCTGGGAGAATTGGAAATCCATATGCAACAGAATGAAACTAAACCCATATCTCTCACCATGCACGAAACTAAACTCAAAATGGATTAAGGATCTCGGAATCAGACCAGAGACCTTGCATCTTATAGAAGAAAAAGTAGGTCCAGAGCTTCAACATGTCAACTTAGGACCAGACTTCCTCAACAGGACTCCTATAGCACAAGAAATAAAAGAAAGAATTAATAACTGGGATAGATTCAAACTAAAAAGTTTTCTATCAGCAAAGGAAACTATCAGCAATGCGAAGAAAGAGCCTACAGAGTTGGAGAAAATCTTTGCCAATCATACTTCAGATAGAGCACTAATCTCCAGCATCTATAAAGAACTCAAAAAACTCTACACCAAGAATGCAAATAATCCAATAGACAATGGGCTAAGGAAGTGAATAGACACTTCACAGAAGAAGATCTACAAGCAATCACCAAACATATGGAAAAATGTTCAATATCTCTAGTAATAAGAGAAATGCAAATCAAAACCACCCTAAGATTACATCTCACCCCAATTAGAATTACGATTATCAAGCATACAAGCAACAATAGGTGTTGGCGAGGATGTGGGGAGAAAGGTACACTCATACATTGCTGGTGGGGCTGCAAATTAGTGCAGCCACTCTGGAAAGCAGTATGGAGACTCCTTAGAAAACTTGGAATGGAACCACCATTTGACCCAGCTATCCCACTCCTTGGCCTATACCCAAAGGACTTAAAATCAGCATATTACAGAGATACAGCCACATCAATGTTCATAGCTGCTCAGTTCACAATAGCCAGATTGTGGAACCAACCTAGATGTCCTTCAATTGATGAATGGATAAAGAAAATGTGGTATATATATACAAAGGAATATTACTCAGCCATAAAGAATGATAAAATTATGGCATTTGCAGGCAAATGGATGAAACTGGAGAATATCATGCTAATTGAGATAAGCCAATCTCAAAAAACCAAAGGAAGAATGATATCGCTAATAAGTGGATGATGACATATAATGGGGGGTGGGAGGGGTTAGTGTTGGGGTTGGAGATGGATTTCGGGAGGGGCGCATGAATGGAGGAAGGAAGGACTGTATAGAGGGAGGGGAGGGATGGGAGGGGTGGGGGGGAAGGGAAAAAAATGGCAGAATGAATCAAACAACATTACCCTATGTAAATTTATGATTACACAAATGGTACGCCTTTACGCCATGTACAGGCAGAGAAACAACATGTATCCCATTTGTTTACAATAATAAAAAAAAATTTTTAAATTATTAATCAGTTAACAAATTGTTACATAAAGTATGATCTACTGCATTCCACTTTGGAAAACACACATTGAAATTCAGGCTCAAATCTAGAATTCTCAGGTACCTCAGATTTTTCTGTGGAGCATGGAAGAATGGGAAAAAATTGATTTCTAAGTAAGAGTCCACAGCCCTTTCTCTTCTTACTTCTTTTTCCCATCCAAACTGTGAGAGCTCTCAAAATGGTGTGGGCTCCTGGTCCTTGCTCATGATCAGTCCAATCTCCCTGAAAACAGCAGTTCTTCAGCCACACTGGGATTAGGGGTGCACATAACAACTGTTCTGTCTGCTCCAAAGAGTACACAATCAGAAAAGAATGCATGTGTGGACCTCAAGAGTGGACTCAGGTCATACAAGCAAGGAATTCCAGTGTCCATGTGACAAGAAAGGAAGGGGTTCCCTGTCCTGGTGGATTCCTTATCCTTAGGGAGGATCACAGACAAATGGAGGTCAGATCAGAGCCTTAGTGTGAGACCTGTGATAAGTGAAACTATCACCTATGTCTGAGGAAGTCCTGTGTGGCCAACAGGTCAATCTGTTTGATCTTCAGTTCTTCACCAAAAAGTGGTACCAATAACATCTCTTCACAATATGGTTTGTGGGTCTAAAATAGGGAGATGTTTTGAAATCACTGTCTAACCTGTAAGGCAGTATTCAGATGTTTGTAGCTGTTATTATGGCCAGGCCTAGAGAAAAAATGAAATATTTCCAGTTGGAGATCAGTAAAGTCCTTATACCCGTTTTTTTTTTAATAGAATTACATTTCAAAAGTGGAAAACATATTGGAAGTCCAAACTGTAGACAGCATGGTACAGTCAGATTTGTAGGCCAAAAAAATGGCAGGAAGGAAAGCATGAACATGGGAAATTACTGTGTTTTCTAAGATAGCGATCCAAACTTTCTGGAGTGGGGAGCCTTTGCTCAGGATAGTGTGACTTAGGTATAGTTGGAAAGGTAGACTGAGCAGAGATTGTGTGTGGGAGTGGAGAGGATTGTGTGTATGGGTGGAGAGTGGTTGAATATCAAACTTGCAGTAGAGGGGAGTGAAGGGAGGGGAGGGGGTAGAGGGGAGGGGGTATGGGGGTAGAAGGTTAATAGAATGAATCAGACATTATTACCCTGTGTACATATATAACTATATGACCAGTGGGACTCTATCTACATCATGTATAACCAGAAGAATGAAAATTTATATTCCATTATATATGATGTATCAAAGTGTATTCTACCATCATATATAATTAATGGAAACAAATTAAAAATAAAAATAAAATAAAGATAAGATCTTAAAAAAGACTTGAAATATTATAAGACATAACAAAATCCAAACAGTTCAAGTTTTCAGTTTATAATTTTACACACAAAAAAGCACATAAATTTAAGTCTTTCAAATACCATTCCAAACTTCCTAAACACTTTGTATAAGAGCGACTTCCCAAGAATAGAGCAGTGATCAATATTTCACCATAGACTTTTTTTTCTGCTTAGTAAAAATGTGAAGCCTAGGTTCACAGTTCTGATACTGCTAAATGTGTGAACTTAGGAAGCTATTTCACAAGTCTCTCAATTTTCTCTTTCACAAAATGGTGATAATCATGCCTACATTACATATTTCATGGAGTTGTATTGCAATTGCTATTTTTTTTATTCATTTGGGCACCATTTCTACTGCCAGTCATCCTTGCTTTCTCATTCTCTCATTTCCCTAAGTCCTTGTTGAAAGTGACATGTACGGTATCATTTTATTATTGTTCTCAACCCTTGAGAAAAAAATATTACAATGAAAAATCATGTTTTAAAAAGATTTATAAACAGATGCTAGGCAAGGTGTTGAGGGGTTGGAGGCAAAGAAATTCAGTCAGGGACACAACTGGTCGAACGTTGGGTCTGGGATTGTCCAAGATGAGCTATATTTGTACTGAAGTTATTTATAATATGATTATCAATTATAACTCTTGAATCAAATTTGATAGAGTGTCAAAGTATTTAGGTTCATGCTTTGAATATCTGGCACAGTAATCAGTATGGAAGTAATTTTTATTTCATGAACTCTTTCAATACTTCATCTTCATGGCTATAGTTTACTTGGTTTCAACCTTTGCACCAGGTTATAAACTTACTCTCTGTCACATTTCACCTACTTGACCACATTCCCTTAAAAGGTAGATTTATGACCTACTTATCCTCATAAACAGCAGCACTTAGCATTTTACCTTTTAAGTGACACTTAAATAACAATTATATGTTAAATAAACTCAAGGGCCCACAGAGTAGCACATGCCTATAATCCCAGCAACTCCAAAGACTGAGACAAAAGGAAGTTCAAAGCCAGGCTCAGCAACTTATCAAGGCTCTTTGCAACTTAGTGAGACTCTGTCTCAAAGTTAAAACTTTTTTTAAAGGTCTGGGAGTGTGATTTAGTGGTTAAGCACCCTTGGGTTCAATCCCCAGGACCAAAAATAAAAAATTTTAAAAAACTCTTGGATAATTCTTTCCAAAATAATTTAACAGATAAATAAAATGTATTAGATAAATTTAATAGGTAAATAAAAGTTAATTACTTTCCAGACAGTATGCTATATAATTATAATACAGAAGAAACTATAGTGGTTAAAACAGAAGGGGGAAGAAGGGAAATGGGAGTCTAATCTAGACTGGGGAGATCTACTGGAGAAGATGGAATTTCAGTGGACACCAAATGATAGAGCATTTGGTTAGGTAGAGTCTGGAGAAAAGAGGGAGGAAGGATGCTAGAGGCTAAAGAGACAGCAAGCACAAAGCTCAGGGAGAAGAAAGAACGACTCATTGCTGAACTCAGAATTCAGGGTTGCAAAGATATATAGTATGACTTTAGAATAGCAAGACTTGGAAGAGGAAGACAGCCCCCAACATATAGGATGCTATGTAGCCTGTGAAGAAGCTTAGAGGTTCATGCATAGTCAATGAAGGGTCTTTAAGGGTTTAAGCAGAAAGGCAACAAAACCGAAGTCTACCCAGACAGTGGTTACTATATAGGATTTAGATCTGAGGAGGAGAGGTCTTAAGTTATAAGCCAACATTGTAGTATAGTTTGGAGAATGTAAAAGGCAGGAGAGAGTCTTAGTGCAAAAGACCTCATACTACATACTAGAAAATATTGTATGCTAGTTAAGAGTGAATATTGGCCTGACTTGGAGATTAACTGAATTTAAAGTATATAGAAAGGAGTCAAGAATGACTCAGCTCCCTAGTTGAGTGATTATAAGCCAGTGATTTCATTGAAAAATTAAGAGGATTCATAGTTTAGGTATTGTGAATTGAGCTGCTCTAAACATTGATGTGGCTGCATCACTGTAGTATGCTGATTTTAAGTCCTTTGGGTATAAATCAAGGAGGGGGATAGCTGGGGTCAAATGGTGGTTCCATTCCAAGAAATCTCCATACTGCTTTCCAGAGTGGTTACACCAATCTGCAGTCCCACCAGCAATGTAGAGTACATTTTCCCCACATCCTTGCCAACATGTTATTGCTTGTATTGTTGATAATTGCCATTCTGACTGGAGTGAGATGAAATCTTAGAGCAGTTTTGATTTGCATTTC
Organism: Sciurus carolinensis; assembly: GCF_902686445.1. NCBI lineage: Eukaryota > Metazoa > Chordata > Mammalia > Rodentia > Sciuridae > Sciurus > Sciurus carolinensis. The sequence goes on from NC_062222.1 coordinate 76,465,436, forward strand.
TATAACTGCAAGAGATAATGAACATTTTTTCATATGTTTGTTGATCAATTATATTCCTTCTTCTGTGAAGTGTCTGTTCAGTTCCTTAGCCCATTTACTGATTGCATTATTTGCTTTTTTGGTATTAAGTTTTTTGAGTTCTTTATATATCCTGGAAATTAGTGCTCTATCTGAGGTGCAAGTGGTAAAGATTTTTTCCCACTCTGTAGGCTCTTTCTTCAAATTATTGATTGTTTCCATTGCTGAAAAGAAGCTTTTTAGTTTGAATTCGTCTCATCTATTGATTCTTAATTTTACTTCTTGTGCTTTGGGAGTCTTGTTAAGGCAGTCAGCTCCTAAATTGACATGATGAGAATTTGGGTGTACTTTTTATTCTATTAGTGCAGGGTCTCTGTTTCAGTGCCTAAGTCTTTGATCCACTTTGATTTGATTTTTGTGCAGGGTAAGAAATAGAGGTTTAATTTCATTTTGTTACATATGGATTTCCAATTTTCCCAGAATCATTTGTTGAATAGGTTATCTTTTCTCCAATGTATATTTTTGGCACCTTTGTCTAGTATGAGATAATCATATTTATGTGGGTTTGTCTCTGTTTCTTCTATTTTGTACCATTGGTCTACATGTCTATGTTGGTGCCAATACCATGCAACTCAATTCACAATAGCTGAACTATGGAACCAAACTAGATGCCCTTCAACAGATGAACTGATAAAGAATATGTGGTACATATACACAATGGAATATTACTCAGCCTTAAAGAAGAATGAAATTATGGCATTTGCAGATAAATGGATGGAACTAGAGAATATCATGTTAAGTGAAATAAGTCAATTCCAAAAAACAAAAGGCTGAATATTTTCTCTAATAAACAGATGCTGATCCATAGGGAAGGGTGGTTTAGGGAAGAATGAAGGAACTTTGGATTATGCAGAGGGGAGAAAGGGGAGGGGTGGGGGAGGTGGGGATGGGAAGGAGAGTAGAATGAGACAGACATTATTACCCTATATCTATGTATGATTACACTACTGGTGTGACTCAACACCATGTACAGACAGAGGAATGAGAAGTTGTGCTCCATTTGCGTATAATTTGTCAAAATGCTTTCTAACGTCATGTATAACCAATTAGAACAAATTTTAAAATTATTTTGAAAATTAAGAGGAAGCAGTGTTATAAAGAAGATGATGAGGTTTTTGGACACATTGAACTTAAATGCAGGTCACACTGATATGAATGAACAGTATGCAGTTGGTTATACTGTGTTGGGCTTAAAACATCTATTTATATTTACAGTTTTTTAAGCATAAAAATATCAATTTAAAATCTAGGATGGAAGAAAACTACCCAGGAAATACATAACATGAAATGAGTAATGAGGATAGGACAGGACCTAAAGCCAGGACAGATGGGGAAATGCCCAGGAAAGACAAGAAATGGATGAGAAATCAGAAGATGGTCATGGTCTGGAGGCCAGGGGCTGGAATGTTTCAAAGACGAGTGACTAACAAGATCGAACACAATGGAGGATTAGATACTATATTGGCTGCAAAATATGAGTGGTTTTAGGAATTGGGATGTCATTGATGACCCTCAATAATGTGAGAAGAATAGTTAAAAGGAAAAAGCAAACTGTAATGCATGAAAGAGGAAATGAAAAAAAGATTGGAATTATGAGACAATAGACTGATGTGACGTGGAAGGGAGAGAGTCTGAATGAAAAAGAGAGGTTAATGAGAGTGGTAACAAGAAGGAGACACAGGTTATGTAAGCTACGTTTTTCCTTCTTCTGTGTTGAAAGAAACAATCATTTTTAGAGCTTTGAGTGGTGGTAATAAAAAATTAATAATATTTTGAAAATAGTTAGACCATGCAAAGCATATATGCCAGGCACTATACTGTTTGCATGTATATTTTATTTATTTAATGTTTATAATAGTTCTATGCAAAATTCCTTTTACGAAGAATAATGCTGTAGTTAATAGAGATTAAGAGAAAATGTTATTAGTTATAAACTAGTGAGCAGTGGAGGTAGAAAGTGAGCCCAGTCAGTCAAACTTGGAAGTTACAAACTACTTCATAATGTCCTTAGAAGAGAAATGGAGACTGAAGAGATGATGAAGTAGGTGAGGCCCAGAGCACAGGTGAGATAGCTACCCTTAAAATGAAGTAGAGGTGCCGCATTTGCCAAACCTGGCAAGAAAGGGAAAAAAAAAAAAAAAAGGCAAGGTTTGAAAGTGGATGTCCTTATAGCTCCGGCACATGAATTAAAAGAGAACAATTTCTTTGAATACCAAGTTTGCCAATGAAGTGATGGGACATATCTGTAGCTTTGAATAGAAGGGTGGGTGTTGGGAAAAGAGGAAAGTGATGAAGATCTATAGCAGAAGTTGAAGAAAATGGAAGAAGGGAAATGTCAAGTTCAAGTTAAAGAATAACTGGTAGCCTTGAAAAGGAATAATAATTGGTGTGCCTGTATTTCCATCATGAGAACTAGATTTAATGGGTTTTAGGAATGAGTGGGCAAAACTTTTCTGCAATGAACCAGAAAACAAATATTAGAGATTGTGTGGTCCTTAAGTTCTGTATGGCCACTAGTCAACTCTACTTTTATAGTGTGAAAGCAGTGACAGATAATATGTAAATTAATAAACAGAAGTATGTTTCACTAATATTTTACTTATGGACACTGGAAATTCAATTTCATATAATTTTTGTTATGAAATATTTTCCCTTGAATTTTGTCAACCATTAAAATATATAAATAGCATTCAACCTTGCAAATTATTTTTTTTTAAGTGATAGGTATGATTTGGCCATAGTTTGCTGACTTCTGGGTGTACAGAAGGTAAAGAAGTTTGGCTCTAGAAGTGTATGGAAGTTGGGCTGCTTCTTTGATCTGGGGTTGGGACGTTGTTTATCCATGGAGCAGAAAATAGTACAAAAGAATGAGGGGTGTCCGTGTGCCAGGCATTTCTCAGACCACTTCCAGTCCTTCCCTTGCTCTGTTGGGGTTTTTCTAGGTTTCCTAGATCACTGGATCTAGGTTCATTTAGTCAATGGGATGCACTGGTGAAAAATGGAGGTAGGTAACAAAACATTTGTGTAATTAAATTGTCATTTCTTTGCCTTAAACCCACCCTTTTATATTCTGCTCTGTAATGCTAAAGTTGTGTCTCTATAAACTACATTTCTCCTTTGCCAAGTGTCCCTTCTTAGAGTTTGTAAGTGAGAAACAGGAGAAGCCTGGAAGGCTGAAAAAGTGTCAACATTACCACAGCAATATTTTTTCATTCCTAAGGAAGCAGTTATTTCTGGTAGCAGTTGATTCTATGTCCCAGTTTTCTTATACTTTCAGAAACAGTCTCATCACAATCCACAAAGAGCGAGCACCAGCTGGCCTAGGATCCCTTTCCTAGATATCTGCAATCCAATCTAGAGGGACCTTCTTATAAGCTTCAGAGGTTGCAGAAGCAGCTAAGCATCTACCCCTGTTCAGAGGACTGGGTTCCAGCTCTACATGGTCTCTCTTAAAGGATATAGCTTCCAGAGCTTTATTTGCCAGTCCTGGGTTAATTGCTGCTTTCTTCAGTGGTAACTGTAGTAGCAACTTAGTAACCTTTCTTCAGTAATAATCTCAGTATTGTCCTTTTTGGTTTTCCATACTCCAATACTTGTGTGGCCTGTATTAAATTCTCTCTGTTAAAAATAACTGGTATGGTATGAAAATTAAAAATAACTTTCTTTCTTTCTTTCTTTCCTTCCTTCCTGCCTCCCTTCCTTCCTCCCTTCCTTCTTCCCTTCCTTCCTTCCTCCAAGAATTCAGTTATCGTGCAGACGATATAGCCCATCCTGTAGGGTGCTTGCTTTGCAGGAGGAAAGACTGCAGTTCAAATTCCCAGCATGGCATGAAGGGAAAAAAAAAGAAAAGAAAAGAATTCGTTTATCAATACACCATGTCTATTTTCCCTTCTTGGTTTGCTTTGAGTGGTCTTTCTGGAAGCAGTTGTATCTCTTCTGATTCTTTCTGCACATACCTTCCTTAAGGAAACCCTAACCTTATTTCTAGTTGGGTCCAATAGTCTCTGATTTCTGGTCTAAGGGAATGGTATCCATTAGTACTTTGCCTACAGTTCTGGGTGCAATAGTGACTTCCTATTTTTGCTAATGTCTGAATTGCTGCAACATGCTTTAGCTTTTCAGTTCATTCATCACATGTCATTAATTCTTTATATTAAATTCCACATGTTTTAAATATCTAGCATGGCTTCTGTTTTCTTAACTGATACAGCTAATAAAGGTATGTTTAGATATCAGTCATGAAATTCAGGCTGGGTAGGAAACAGTGATAGGAAGAGTCTGTTAGATTATGAGAACATACAGAAATCACAATAATGGTGATGTTTTTATGGGGTCAAATAATGGGATCTTGGGAATAGAAATGAATAAATCTATTGGAAACATAATAAAATACTGGGAGAGCATGAAAGCAATTCTAAGAAGAAAGTTTAATGCATTGAGTGATCAGAACTGAGATTAATGAGATTGAGAATAACAAAAATACACAGGATCAATTCAACAAAGAGTTGGTTCTTCAAAAATATAAACAAAATTGATAAATCCCTAGCCAAAGTATCCTAAAGAAAAAGAAGACCCCCAAATTAACAAAATAAGAGATGAAACAGGAAATATCACCCCAGATAATTCTGAAATCCAGAAGGTCATTAAGAAATTATTTTGAAAATGTACACTCCAATAAGCTGAAAAGAAATCTAGAAGACACTGACAAATTTCTAGACACATATAACCTGTCCAAACTAAACCAGGAAGAGATAGAAAACTTAAACAGACCAATATTGAACAGTGAAATTGAAATGATTAAAAGAATTCCAACAAAAGAAAGCCCAGGACTAGATAAATTCTCAACTGAGTTCTACTAGACTTATAAAGAAGCATTAACATCACTCTTTCTCAAATTATTCCATGAAATTGAAAGGGAGGGAAATAAATTCTATGAAGCCAGTATAATCCTGATGCCAAAACCAGACAAAGACATAATCAAGGGGAAAAAATACAGGTGAATATCCCTGATGAACATATATGCAAACATCCTTAATGAAATATTTGCAAATCACATTCAAAAACTCATCAAGTGGTCAAGTGGGTTTCATCCCAGGGATGCAAGGTTGTTTCAATATATGAAAATCAATAAATGTAATTCACCATATAAATACAGTAAAAGAGTCATATTATTATTTCAATAGACACAGAAAAGGCCTTTGGTAAAACGAAGCCTCCATTTATGTTAAAAATGCTCCAGAAAGTAGGGACAGAATGAACTTACCTCAATATTATGAAGGCTATATGTGACAATCCCAAAGCCAACCTCATACTGAACAGAAAAAAAACTGAAAGTATTTCCTCTATAATCAGCATCAAGACAAAGATATTGACTCTCACCACTTCTATTCAATAAAGTCCCTGAAACTCTGAACAGAGCAATCTGGCAAGAGAAGGAAATAAAAGTGATACAAATAGGAAAGGAAGAAGTCAAACTTTCTGTTTGCTGATGACATGATCCTATATCTAGAAGACCTAAGAACTCCATCAGAGGACTTTTAGAGCTAATAAACAAATTCAGAAAAGTATTAGGATACAAGATCAATATTCACAAATCAATAGCTTTCCTATAATCCAATGGTGGTCCTGCTGACAAAGAAAAAACTATGCCATTCACAACATTTAAAAAAAATGGGGAATTAACATAACCAAGGATGTAAAAAAGCTTTACAATTAAAACTACAAAACAGGTCTGGGATATAGCTCAGTTGGTAGAGTGCTTGTCTTGGAAGTACAAAGTCCTGGGTTCAATCCCCAGCACCACAAAAAAACTAAAAACGCTAAAGAAATAAATCAAAGAAGATCTTAAAATATGGAAAGACCTCTCATGTTCTTGGAGAGGCAGAACTAATATTGTCAAAATAGCCATACCACCAAAAGCATTACAGAGATTCAATGAAACCCCATCAAAAAATCAATAACATTATTTACAGAACTAGACAAAACAATGTGAAATTCACTTGGAAGAATAAAAGACCCAGAATAGTCAAAGTAATCTTGAGCAAGAAGAGCAATGCAGGAGGCTCCATAATACCTGATCTCAAATTATACTACAGAGTTATTGTAATAAAAACAGCACAGTATTGGCATCAAAATAAACATGAACACAAATGGAACAGAATAGAAGACAGAGAGAAAAACCACATAGTTACAGTCATCTGATATTTGACAATGGTGTCAAAAGTAAATATTGGAGAAAAGATAACCTTTTTAACAAATTGTGTTGGGAAAACTGGATATCCATATGTAGAAAAATGAAACTAGATCCCTCTCATTCTATGCAAAATTCAAATCAAAGTGGATCAAAGACTTAGAATTAGACCAGAAAGTTTGCAACTGATAGAAGAAAACATAGGGTCAACGCTTCAACATATTGGCATAGCACTGACTTCCTTAACAAAACCCCAGAAGTACAAGAAGTAAAACCAAGAATTAGTAAGTGGAATATCATCAAATTAAAAAGATTTTACACAACAAAGGAGATGATACAGTGTGAGGAGTTACTCTACAGAATGGAAGAAAATATTTACCAGTTACTCTCCTGATAGGGGATTAATATCCAGAATATATAAAGACTTCAAAAAGCTTACCACCAAAAACTCAATTAACCCAACCAAGAAATGCACAAAAGCAAAAAGAACTAGATAGACATTTCTCAAAAGAAACACAAATGGTCCAACAAATACATGAAAAAAAATTTCAACATCCCTAGCAATCAAGGAAATGCAAATCAAAACTACACTGTGATTTCATCTTACTGTAGTCAGAATTGCAATTATTAAGAATATGAATGATAATAAATGCTGGTGAGGATGTAGGGGGGAAATATACACTCAAACATTGTAGTGGGAAGGCAAATTAGTATAACCACTCTGGAAAGCAGTGTGGAGATTCCTCAAAAAATTAGGAATGGAACCACCATATGACCCAATTATCTGACTCATTGGTATTTATCCAAAAGAACTAAAATCAGCATATATAGTTATATAGTCACATCAATGTTTATAGGAGTGCAACTCACAGTAGCCAAGATAAGGAACCAGCTCAGGTGCCCATCAATAGATGAATGGATGAAGAAAATGTGATATATATGTATGTGTCAAACATAATGTTGTTTTACTCAGTCATTAAAAATGGTGGAATTATTGTATTTGCTGTTAAATGGGTGGAACTGGAGGACATCAGGCCACTGAAATAAGCCAGACTCAGAAAATCAAGGATCAACTTTTCTCTCTGATACGTGAAAGCAATAGCAAAATAATGGAAAATAATGTGTTGCAGGAAGATATCCTAAAGATAAAGGGAAGATCATTGCAGTAGATGGAGACTGAAGAGGAGGAAAGAAGGATGGGAGAGAGGAGGAAATGCAGAGTGAAGTATAATTTTGACAAAATTATACCAGGTATGTGTATAAATATTTCACAGTGAATTCTACCTTTATGTATATCTATAAAGCACTAATTAAAAATATATAAATTTTATATATTTATAAAATATATAAATGTTAGGTAGACCAGTAGAGTAGAAGAAGAGGAATGGGGAAAAGGAAAGGGGGAATGGTGGGACTAAAATGGAGTAAATTAAATTCCATGCATGTAAGATTATGTCAAAATAAACCCAACTATTATGTACTATTATGTATTAAGTAGAATACACCAACAAAAGAAAAAGATAAATGAAAGCTAGCTAACTGTTGGTAATAGGAAGTGTCAATAAGAAAGTGAGAAGAGATATTTCAGGTTGTATTTTACAATAATGAAATAGAATTTAGCAGATTTCCCACCAAACTTACTTAAGGTAATTTCATTCTGAAGTGACAAAACTAACTCAAGCAGTAAGAACAAATAGGTTTGAAATTGTTTCTTTGCAAAGATAGTTTTGAATGAACATTAAAATTGTTATTTTCCAGCTTTATCAATTTGCCAATTAAAACATATTGAAAAGAAAACTGCTACCTGCTCATACCAGATGTTCTGTAAATATCCAGCATCATTTGATATGTATCAAATCACTACAGAAAAGCAGCACTGGACCTCAAAAGCATTTCTTTTGCCAATTTTTTAGAAATTGAAGCAAATTTTGTCTAACAGCATTATTAACTTTTAAAGCAATTAACCATTTTGATTTAAAATTCATTGTAAGATATCACTAAATTCTACCAACTATAAAATCAGAACATTTAGTCCTTACTTTTCTCATTATGTTAGAGGAAAGGCTTGTAGTAATTTTGCATTGATTGGCAGGTGACACAGTAACAGCAGTTATGTTGTTAAATGAGATTTCCATTTCTGAGTTTACTGACTGGATATTATTTTATTTATCTTTAATGATCTCTGTTCATCATTAGACAGAGTAGATGACCTGTCTTCACTAAGCTTTCTGAGGACCACAGTCTCTTTCTTCCTTCCTCTACCTTTTTGATATCTCTAGCTCTTTCTCTTTTCCCAAACTTATGAATATTGATGTGTACCCTGGCTCATTCTTCGGACTTTTGTCTTTTCTATCTATATTTCTCTAGAGGATCTCACTCAGCAACCTGGCTTTAAATGGCACTCGAGTAACTCTTAAGATCCCAAACAACATCTCTAGCCCATACTTCCCTTCTGAGCATCACAATTGAATACCTAGCTGACAATTCCACATGCACATCTGACATCTGAAACAAAACAGGTCTAGAGCACAGTTCCCTGGAACAGGTCTAAGCATACAGTTTCACCTGGAACCTGCCCGTCTCCTCTGATGGCAGCAATTTCCTCTTTCCAACTTCCCAGCCAAAAACTTCAGAGTCATTCTTGACTCCTCTCTTTTCCTCACATTCATGTCAAATATACTCAACATGTCCTCCTAGCTCTATTTTTTAAGTGTATGTAAAATTTGAGCCCATCACACCATCTCAACCATTTCCATCCTGGTCTCATTTCTTATATAGATTACTTCAGTAGCCTCCTACTGGGGCTCTGTATTTCTAATCTTGTTCTCATCTCCCATAGTTTTTCTCAAAACAACTGCTAAAGTGATGATTTTCAAAGCAGATAATGTCACTCTTTGGTACAAACTCTCCAATGGAATTCTGTTATGGTCTGAATGTCCCCTCTACCTGCAGAATTCCTCAGCCTCAATGTGATGGTATCAGGATGAGCAGCTCTTAGAAGGTAATTAGGTTATGTGAGTGGAGCCCCCATGAACCAAACTAGTGCCCTTAAAAAGGAACCCCAGAGAGGAACTAGCTAGTTCCCTCTGCTATGTGAAGACACAGAAGAAAAACAAACAAACAAACCTCCACTTATAAACTAGAAAGCAGGCTTTCACCAGACACAGAATATTCCAGCACCTGATCTTGGACTTCTCAGTCTCCAGAACTGTGAGATATAAATTTCTGTTGCCCTTAAGCCACATGGCTTATGATACATTGCTACAGTCACTCACATGGATTAAGACACTCGCCATTCACTTAGAATGAAAGCTATAGTCCTTACCATCACCTGAGGGTGGTACATCATCTGCCTCCTTCCAATTGTCTAAGTCTCTTGCTTCTCTCCCCTTTATTCACGCCTTTGTAGCCCATCTGCCTCTGTTCTGTTCCTCAAACACTTTAGACTCCTTCCCTAAAGTATTCACTGAGGTGCTTTGGGTGACAGAACAAACTCACAAAGGTGCCTAGGATATTTTAAAGTTTTAAGGGAAAAACAGAAATACTCAACCTCTGTTAGAAATCATGAGAACCACCAGAGGTAGCTTTCTGTTTCAATATTACTTTGTGCTCTGTTCCTTTTGATGAGGTCATATCTTTATGAGTCTGTGTTTGGGTGGTTTTCATAATAAAAAACTCACACTTCACAAAAATCCATGTGGAAGAAGGAATTATGATGTCATTATCCTTAATTACCAGGCTTGAGAAATTGTTGAGTTCCCTATAGGTAGGTATGTTCAATTCATAAGTAATTGTTGTTATTTAAAATGAAATTAAAATATTCTCTTGAAATATATGCACATAAACTCTTCAAATGATTGCTAAATTATCTAGGAAAACATAGGTTATTTGGAGTAAACTATTTAACAAACAGAGGTCTTAAGTAGTTCTCTTGGTCTCTATTTTTTTAGAGACACTATGAAGAAAAATTCAGAGACATTGTGAGCTCTGTGAACCAAAAAAGTCTGGGATGCCTGCTCTGGGCATTCTCCAGCTTGAGGGTATTTATACCCTGTTCTCTCTTCCTGGAAAGTTCCTTCATGTACCTACATAGCTGACTTCACCAGCCGTAAGTCTCCACTCCAGCATCATTTTCACAATGAAGCTGGTGGACCATCTTGTTTAAAAGGGCAACTGGACACCTCCCTACCTTTATCCCAGCACTTCTGATCTTACTGACCTCTTCAACTGCCCCCCTCCCACCCCATATCACACTTCACTCAAGGAATCTCATAATTTATTTTTTATGCTTATTGTTAATCTTATCAGAATGCAAGGAAGGATTTTTACGCTTTGTTTTCTGATACATTTCAAATGCCTAGAACATGACTGGCCCACAGTCAGTACTCAACAAATATTAGTGGAAGGAAAATATTTATGTGGTCATGAGAGAGAGAAAGAAGAGAGAGAAACACCAGAAAAGATCTGAGCTATTTCTTCACTGTGACCAAAAGACCTGACAGAAACAATTTTAGAGAAGGAAAAGTTTATTTGGTGCTCAGGGTTCAGAGATCCCAGTCCATAGATGACCAGCATTATTTCTCTGGGCCGGATGTAGGCAGAAGGGCATGGTGGAGGAAAGCAACTCAAGACATGGCAATCAGGAAGCAGACAGATCTCCGTTCACCAGGGACAAAATATAAATCCCAGATGAATGCCCCCAGTGATCTACTTCCTCTAGCCAAATCCTACCTACCTATAGTTACTGCCCAGTTAATCAATATGAGGGGATTAATCCACTGATGGGGTTACAACTCTTATAACCCAATCATTTCACCTCTAAACTATTTTATATCATCCCGTCTCCATATGAACTTTTGGGGTACACCACATATCCAAATCATAACAAAAATCTATTTTCTTAGAATACCTATTTAAAATTTTCATAAGCCTTTTGATATTTTGATGTGAAAACAGGGTATTTCCTTGAATTCCAGGTTTAGGGTTCTCACCTAAGCATGAAATGAAATGCATCTTCCTTAAACAGGAACTAAAAAGAAAAAAAAAAAAAAACCTGTATTCTCTTATCTCTGTTATACAGACTGGTAAAAGATGATTGAAAAATTATAGTGGGGGTAATAAAATTAACTCATTATTCCTACTAATAGGAATAATGTCGATATTGTTAAGAGTTCTCTTATATATAATTATACTGGATATACTTATTGATCTTCAAAAATGTGCAAGCTGCAATATTAAAAACTGTGAACTGTGAAGATTCCAGCCACTCTCCTTGCAAAACTATAATGTGTATATGAATAGTTGCTAATTTAGATGGGGATGTTATTAGTGCCTTGAAACAAATGCAAACAGAATGTAATGGATTAAGAAGAAAGAAAGAAAAAGAACAACTTGGGAAACTTCAAGGAGAATTCAAGAAAGGCTTTAAACAGGGTTTAGAATTTAGAAACACACAGATTGTGGGGTAGGAGGGAGAATGGATCTTCCAAGGAAAGGAGAAGAGAAATATTTTTAAAGTAATTACAAAGATAAAGTAAGTCTTGTTTGGCCAGTTGTGGGCAGATTTATATAACAGTCACCACCCATAAATATAAATATGTAAATCTGCCTTCATTTATTTGAAGGACCATCTTGAATCATTTTATATCATTCTCTCTTTTGCCAGTCTTGAACTTGTTTGTTTCAAATCCACTCCTTGTCCTTCTGCTCTGTCTGTAATGACGGAAATGAGTCATTCTTAGGCTCCCGAGTCAGCAGCTGACTTACATTTGGGTTTCGCCAGTATAAGGCAATAGCAGAGAAAAGAGCAGGATGGAGGGAGAATCCAATGTGCTTTCCCTCCTCCCTATTTCTTGAGTACTTCCTCCAGCAGCTGTTGTGCTGCCCTGTGGCTTCAGTGTTTCCAGGCCCTCTGCACAGTTCTAGGTGCTTCCAGCTTGCACCAGGTCATTCCATCCTTGTCTCTGGTGGTACTGCTTTCTCCCTTTGTCTACTCTCAGCTCATAAGGGGGTTTTCTACTTTTTAATCCTTTGAATTTATAACTCTTCTATTACTTGTGAACTCAATTCCATGCTCTAAATTTCCTCTGTTGCAAATAACTGGAGTGGTTTCCATTGTCTTGCTTACACCCTGAACCTAAGTGATTCAATAATTGTTACTTTATTATCTAAACTTTGTACCCCACAAAATTATATGTTAAAGATCTAATTCATACTACCTCAAAATGGGACAGTATTTGGAGATAAGGTCTTTAAAGAGCTCATTAAGGTGAAAGAAGTCTTATGGATGACCTTAATCCAATAGAACTGGTGTTCTTATAAGGAGAGATTAGGATAGAGACACAGATACACACAGAGGGGAGATATGTGAAGACAAAAAGGAGAAGATGACTATCTGTAAGCCAGTGAGTGAGGCTTCAGAGAAAACTTTTCAGTGTTAACGAAGTGTACCTTCTGTCTTCTAATTTATTCAGAATTATTCTCTTTGTAACCTGCTGAATGTAAGGTACTCAGAAAGGCATGCCACTGCATCTGGCCACAAAAGCTATAGCCGCTCCTTACCTGTGGGGCAGTCTGCTTACACACACTTGGGAGAGGTGTAGTGAAAGAGAAAAAACTAGTGGTTAGCCTTTCACATTTTTTATTATGTGGACATATGCTTCCTAATTTTATCCATATTTTTAGATAATTATCACAGATTTTTCATTCCTGGTGATTGCTTTTTTGTCAGATTTTCTATTTATAAACTGAAAGAAGAGATTAGGGATATTTAACATGGAAGAGAGGATAGCTAAGACAAAAGAGAAGAAAATAGTAGGAAAAACAGTCAATTCTCCCAATAGCAGTTAGATTCAGTCTTAGCCATTTGTATCTTTCTAAAACATTTCATAATTTTCTATTAGTTACCCTTTATTTACTCACCTTTTTGTGACTTACCTACTGTAACCTCACAAGAGCAATGATTGTACCTGCCTAGTTCACAACTACATTCAAGAGTTCAGCCCAGAAAATATTAAGTAACTGGCACTCAGTAAACAATTCTCTAATGAACAAAAGAAGAAATAAAGAAAAGTACAGATTATTATTCTTACATATAAGACACTACTGACAATAAAATATATATCAATCAATCATTTCCTCCCTTCAGGTATCTTATACTCTAATCAGAGAAAAATGAATACTTCATGGAAAAAGAATTGATAGTGCTGAATGAAGAGACACTGCTAGCCTTAGAAGTTCAGAGGAAGAGAGTGAACAGTATTGATTGATAGAATTATTGTGGACATGTAGAAATAACCAGCAAAAGAAAAGGAGGAAGCACTAGGATTTTTTTCATCAGCTTCAACTTCTGAATGTTTTCCATCCTGCAAAACCATTGGTTTCTCTTAATATGCAATTTCATGTCATAGCCTGGCTGTCACAATGAAAGAGTTCCACTTTCAATGCTCTCTGTGAAACCAGGGGTTGGCAGGAAGTCTACCAGGCACTTCAATGATGATCACCTGCAAGACTCTCTAGGCTATCACTGAATTCCTGGCCTCTGAGGGTCTATTAGCCCATCTGATGAAAAGGAGGAATCTCAGGGCACCTAGTGCTCTGAAGTATGTTACTCCTGTCCCCTCAGGCTGACTGGAGTGCCCATCTGCCTTGGTTTTCAACAACTGCAAAGAAGCCCAGCATGCAGAGAATGAAATATCTACTGGGTAAAGGGGACTGTCAATTCTTAAAATGCTTGTCAGTTAGCACAATTGCCTCTAAGGGTCTGAGGTAATTTTTATGCATCATGGCAAAATATTTCAACCTAAGTCCAAACATTTGGCAACTTCCTACAGAGTATAATTCAGTATCATTAAGTTTGATGGCCTCTAATTTTATCCACATTTTTAAAGGATTATCACAGACTTTTCATTCCTGGTGGTTGCTTTTTGCCAGATTTTCCATTTATAAAACTATATGACAATATGTATGAATCTTAGTATTAAGATTACTTATTATTAATAAATATTTTTTAAAAATATATATTAAAATAATAAATATTATATAAATTTACATCTAGGTTATGTATGTGACTATCAATATAAGCAGTTTTGACTGTAGTGTTTTGGGGATACAACAACTTATTTCCTTATTTCAAATTATACCTGATCACTTTCATTCTAAAAATTATAGCAAGATAACATCAGAATAAATAAGTAGGTCACATGATATTATAAAACATTTTTCAGACAGTCTGTCATTGCTAAAGAATTAAACTTAAATTTCCCCAGGTTAAATAAAAATTCATGAAATGATGAACTCTAGTCTCCTTGTCCAGGCTTGACTTTACTGCTTTAATAGTTTTAGAAAATTTTTAGAGTTACCAAGAATTTTTTTTTAAACTTTGTCTTTAAGTGCACCTTGATTCTCTGAATGAAACATAAGAGCACCTGTTCCAAAATACTCAACTTTGAGACGATTCCCCAAGATCAAGTAAAAATGTATTAAGTTCACATTTTCAAAAATATACTTTCAAGTTCTTATAAATTGAACCTACGAGCCTTGGAAAAGTCATAGATTGTTTTGCTGTCTTTCCAGGATGCTCTTTAAATAATCTAATGACCCTCAGAAACCGTTAAGCAGTGACTAGTTCTATCTGTGCCTTCAGTAAGAATAATGACCTCTAGAACAGTCCCCTAATATTCACCCTAGAGTTTCATTTTGACTAATGATGTAAATGCCAAAGACACATTCTGTTTTCCCTGAACTTGATAAAACCTTACAGTTGGTTGGGCTAGTCAACTGTCAATCAAAAAATGACACTTATTAAATTAAATGGCTGTATATGCCTGGCATGAAGTTAGCTATGGATGAGCAAGACTAGAGGGTTCTGCCTTCATGGGGCTCACAGTTCAGCAGAGATAGTATACTCTGAACAATGAATTCAAATGTGAAGAATGCTAGAAAAGGGAAGTAGAAGGTACAAAGGGAGACTATGGCAAATTGGTTTAACTTCTGTTGAGGGCTCAGGCCAAGGAGATGGGATTTCTTGAGGAAGGAAAATGAGCTAAAGTTACTTTGGAAGAGCAATGATATAGTAGAAAAGAAGGGATGTCCAGGAGAGTAAACCAGCATGTGATTCAAGCCTTCTGGAGAAAGTTAAGTCTTTGTTCATCAGCAGACAGAGTATTCAGTATTCTGAGAGCACAAACTTGTTTCATTCTTTAGAAGCATTTCTAAAAGGATGAAAAATGGAAGTCTCTGTTCCACCTATCACCACTATTTTTCAAATCACTTGGAATGAGATATAGTGATGACCAGAGTGAATTGGTACAGTCTACACCTAAGTAAGGACCACATAATAATGTTCGCCCTTAGGGAATGAATGTCACCTATGTAACCAAAGAGCCCGCCCACCCCACTCTCTAGACAACAGGTCTCTCCCAAATGCCATCACAACCTGCCTGGTCACTGCTTGAATAAAAGTTGGCAACCCTAATTCACACATTACCTTCCATGATAATTTAGGTTTTTTGAGAAAACACTACCAAAATGATCGCTTCTTGAACATCATCTTACTTCCATTAATTTAAAATAAAAATCAAATTTCATGGACAACATTTTTAAAAACCTTTAAATTTTATAGAGGGGAAGTTTCTTTAAAGATTACCCTCCCTCCAGAACAAAGGCCCCGAGATGTAATCTGATTTGCTAAAGATCATAAAGCTAGTCAGAATCGTAGATGACACTAAAGTCCTGATTGATATTATAATGTGCTTTTCAGTATACATATAGATTTATTTGGGGGGGGTTGTAGGCATTGAACTCAGGGGCACTAGACCACTAAGCCATATCCCCAGCCCTGTTTGGTATTTTGTTTAGAGTCAGGGTCTCATTGAGTTGCTTAGCACCTCGCTTTTGCTGAGGCTAGCTTTGAACTCAAGATCCTCCTGCCTCAGTTTCCCAAGCTGGTATTACAGACATGCGCCACCACTCCTGGCCATATAGATATTTTAAAGTTATCTATATATTGCTGTGTTCTAGCAAACATAATGACATTAAATAGTCATAAACAAGGAACTAACATTGGTCATACTATTAATTAGAATTCTAATATGTGACAATGGTAACTTTCTAACAGAGTGGGATTGAGATCTTGATATTAAAAGCAATAATAAAAATAATGTGGGCTTGAGTCCCAAATTTGCAGTGATAGTAACAATGACTATAAGAAACTATACAGCACATTGTTATAGCAAATATATTTAAGAATGACTCTAATAATGACTCAGTGACAATAACCCCAGTTTTTCCAACTACATTTTGACCTCCAAGCTATGAAGTTTCTTTATCTATTTAGTTGATGTATGCAAACAAAACATGCACACACAAAGAAATGTGCAAGGAAACCTTCCTTGTTTTCACACATTGTTCTCTCATAAAATATGCACAGACATTTTGCACAAAATCCATGTAAATACTCTGTAGGAGTATTTCACTGACTAAAGGAAAATTCAAATGCCCATTGAGGAAAGTCCCCAGATACTGATTCTCCCCTGTGTCAGCACCGTGTCATCCCCATTCCTTTCATGGAGGGTTTGCATGCTCTGAGTCTTATGCAAGAAATGTCATCGAAGCCTTTTATTCCCCTATATCTCATTTTCTCCTCCATGTAAAAAGTTATAGAGTAACATAGTAGACAAAATCAAAGAAGTGACTCACTCCATCTGAGAGGGTGATTTAGTCAGCAACAATGAAATACAGCCAGGCTTTAAAATGAAACACTTCCTCTCGCCAATCCTCCTCTCTCTCTCTCTCTCTCTCTCTCTCTCTCTCTCTCTCTCTCTCTCTCTCTCTCTCTCCACACACACACACACACACACACACACACACACGGAAAGGCTTAACACTGGGTTTGTTGTTGCTGTTCTCTCTCTAAAAAACGATGGGGGTAGGCAAGAATGAGCATCTTTCACATTCTGCATTTTCAGAGTAAGTATCCAATGCGACTTGCCATGATAACTAAATTTATTATTAACTGTGTATTTCATGATGTTAGTGACAATATGTTAATGTGATTTTTCACGTCCTCCTGCAGTGAACAGATGGCTCCTTTTACTTTACTTTCCACATCAAGTGTGATTATTTCTTGGTGCCAAAAGCCACCTGCCGCTCCTCGGTCTCCAGTCTAATTTTTTATGTTGGTAAAACACAGCAGGACTTGTTATCAGTTGGATGGCATCTTAATAAAAGGAGACATGCCAACATATTGACATCATGTTCAAGGGGAAATTTCAGCCCCTTCTAACCCTTAACCCCTTTTCTCACCCCCTTTCAAAAAGTGAGTGAAGAAAACAAATAAATAAATAAGTAAATAAATAAATAAATACAATGCAAAGATCCCACCAGTTTCAAGATGTTTGATTACAATTGTTGGGCCTGGAGCCAAGATGCTGAATTGCCCTCCCTTTGTTCCTAAACCCAAGCACCTCACTCAGGGCTCTGATCTTTCATCCTGTGTAATGATAATTAGCTGTAACATATTCCAAAGTCAAATGTAAGCAGGAATACATTAACATTGAGATCAGTGTCAGGGCTGATCTCATTGGGAAAATGACAAAGAACATGCACACACACACAAATTTCAAGATTCAAACATTCATAAAACCACTTTCAGGCATGTGAATATTAAATGTATTGGCTTGCATGTCATGAGTGCTTACCTAGAATGCCAAGGCCTCCTAATGTGGACGCAGTGACTCCCACAGCCCATGCTTAACAGAGAAAACATGAGTAATAAACCACGGTAGCTTGCTTTAATTTTTCCATTCGTCATTAGAACAAAGAGGGATAGTACGTTAGGTGATTTGTGGTCCAAGAAGAGGTCTTCCAGGCGATTGGATGGCATGACTCTCAACAGCTGGTCCAGCACATTTGGGAACAGCATGTAGAAAAATGCATCAGTGTTTTGAAGATTACCGACTGTGATGATGCATTGGCTATGACACAGTCTAAAAAAGTCAAATTTCTCCTAGCCACAAACTATATAAATGAATGCCTTTACGATCAGGTTACATACTCTTAAATTCAAGACTAAGATAAGTGAAACCTGGTGAAATCTAAACTTTCCCACTTATTCCCATTCTTGAGATTTACAAAACATAGAGGCATTCTTAGATATCTGAAATTTCTGGTTAAAAGCCAAGGAGTTAAATATGCAGCTGGTTTCCTAGGACTTACAAAGTTTATAAAAAGCAGAAGAAAATGTAAATATCTTCATAAAAATGATTTATAATTAATTACTGATTTTCCTGAGTAGAACAACAACAACTAGATTATTTTACTAAAGATACTCTCAGATCAACTTGGCAGTGATGCTTTTATGCCTTTCAAACAAAGAACCCTATATGAAATAGATTTCTATTAGCTGTGTTTTGCGGCTTGATCAGCTTTTGACTTGCATTCATTTTACCAACTGCTATAGTACTGATGTTGAATCCCCCGCAAATGTCCATGTGTTAAAAGCCTGGTCCCCAAGGCAGTTCTATCAGGAGGTGGTGGAACCTTTAGGAAACAGAGTCTAGCAGAAGGTCCTTATGTCACTGAGAGCACGCACTTCAAGGTAACTGTGTGATCCTGACCTCTTCTACTTTCTGGCCATTAGGGGAGCAGTTTGCTCTGCCAAGCACTCCCTACCACTGCCGTCCAGCACACTTACCAGAGCCCAAATGGGTCCACCTATTTGTGTACTGGAGTCACCAAAACAGAGTAAAATAAATATTTTCTCTTTATGAGTTAATTATTTCAGCTATTTCTTTATAGTGCTGGAAAACTAACACATTAACATTTTATTAAGAAAATTTGAAAACTTAGAGGAAATTTTAAAAATTATTCACCAATACAACTGTATCTACCATATAGATCAATTATATTTTCTATTAACCTTATTATATGTTTCCATCTACCCATCACTTATTTATTCATCAATCCACCTTAATACATTAAACTATAAAATCAATAACCAACAGTCCATCCAGTAAGCAAAATTAAAATTATCTTGACTTTATCATAATTACTTAATAAAGTAAGGACCATATATATATAGTGCTGTTTATTAATTCATCCAACAAACATTTTCTGAGTTCCTGGATTTAGATCAGGCTGAAGATACAGGAATAAATAAAATAGCCCAGGTATCTGCCCTCATTGAACTTAAAAGGCAGTGGAAATGACAGGTAAAAAATAAAAATAATTAAATGAATGACTTTCTAAAACATGAAATGCATGGGTAGATACATCAATAGAGACAAGTAAATTTAACAGTTTTTGTTCTTAAAGGTTGTAATAAGAACAAGAGTGGTTTATGCACCACTATATCATTGCCTATAGCAATCTCTCAAAACATATTTGTCAAATTACTGGCTAAATGGATACATATTAAACTTTGTAATGTAGATTTCCCTTAAAATTTTACATTAAGAAGTAGTTGCAAATTGGCCAAATTATATCATATGCATGTACGAATATGCTACAGTGAAACAAACTTTCTCTATAATTAATATGCACCAAATAAACAAAATATTTTTGTTAAAAAAAAGTAGTTGTACTCAAGAAGAGTAACCTTAGAGGTAAATAAATAATATGTAAAATCAGTTAACAATTCTATTTTTAAAAACACCACATTAAAAGATTGTTTAAAGAAAACATCCTAATTTTTTGAGGGATGCTATTCTAAGCAGTATGTTCACCTTTAACCCATCTGCATTTGAATGAAATAAAATCAAATTACCTCCTTATAAAGCTGAATGCCATAAAAAATAAGGCAGCATCAACAAATATTTCAGAGGTACATAAATTAGAATATAGAGAAGCAACTGTAGACTATCAAAAGCTGTTTGTTTCTAAATGTAAAAAAAATACTGATGTTTAAGCTCCTTAGATTTTTGTTCATTTGTTTGTTTAAAGCATTTTCTGTCTGCTCTGGGTTTGTCAGCTTTGGTTAATCCATCAAATAGTTTACAATTGCTTTAAAAGACTAAGTCAATTAGTCAATTTTCTAACTGAATTGAAACACCTGATTATTTGATGACTACAATTTGTTATTAGTAAAACTAGTATGTAAATCAGCTCTATATAAACAGTACTTTGTATAGTACTTGTATTAAAGAAAAATTGCTCAAATAAAGTATTCCCAGACTCAAAAATTAAGGGCTTTGGGAAAAGGTGTTTGTACATATTGGCATGATAGGAAGGAGGGGTATAGACAAGAAACATTGAGTCTAATAATTTCATTCTGTAGGCTAATCTACACACATAATATTTACTACTGCCAAATACTTGGGGGAGAAAAATGTTTAAAATCATTCAAATATAATCTTTTCCACGCAAATTCAGATGTATTATGATAAACCCACATAGTGGTAAATGTTGCTTCTAAAGTTTTGCTTAGAAAAGCTCAGAATTTTAAAACTGAACAAAGACATGACCAGGAAAATCTGCACCCACTTCTGATGATTTCTACCTTCTACTTCATAAATTATATGTTTCCTCTCTTTCTCTGACTTTATAATATTTGATGAAGTGTTTACTTAAATGGAATTACGATTCAACTAAAATAGTGAAATACCAATATTATATTTAATTTTATGTTATTTTCTATCTTGTTCTGTTTGATTTCACTAGGAATAAAATGGCCTCATCCTGGAGCTAATTCAGAAATGTAGTGTATATCCTAATATAGAAAACTACCATTCAAGCTGGGTGTGGTGGCACATGCCTATAATCCAAGCAGCTCTGAAGGCTGGGGCAGGAGGATTGCAAGTTCAAAGCCAGCTTTAGCAATTTAGCAAGGCCCTAAGCAATTTAACAAGAACCTGCTCAATTTAAAAAAAAAAAAAAAAAAACCATAAAACGGGCTAGGGATGTGGCTCAGTGGTTAAGTGCCCCTGAGTTCAATCCCCAGTATCAAAAAAGTAAAAATTAAAAAGAAAAACATTCATTGAGTAGATATTCAATGAATTTTAATTAATGATGAAATAAATATGAATTCACCAACTTTACAATTAATCTAAATTCAAGTTTACATTTAGGGGACTTTCACTTTGGCCAAGACAGACTAAAAGAGATTGGATTTACATTCTGATATTAAACAATTAGAAAAAAATAGACAAAAATATATGTAACATTTCACGTAATTCATAAAATATGTAACAATGATTCATAAAATACAGAATACCAACCAATGAAAAGCAGTGATATCTAAGAGGTAAGAATCAAGTGATGGGAGTACTATTAGATTACTGCCTTGAAGATTGGAGGCCACATCATAGGGCTTTGGGATCCAGGTGGAGCCCAGTGGAAATTCTATGGTGAAGAGATGGAGCTGAGCACCCAAAGAAACTAAGGAAGCCAGACTATGCAGGATATATACTGGAAAGAGAAGTGTTGCACAGGGACAAACTCTGGAGCTCTTCAGAGGACCACCTTGAGTGTTCATTTAAATATTAATCAGTGCACATTTATGAAGACCTTGAGGCTGAAGATGTACATAAAAAGATCAGAGAAAACAGCACCCAGTTTTGACCCAGGATTGGCATAGCAACTTTTCCTACCAGCCACCAAAGACTTATTTTTCATGAGCACTGGGTAGAGTTAACAGGAAAATCTTAGAATAATTAGACCTAATTAGTATGGCCTTTGTTACCTAACAACTCTTAAAAGCAAGACCCAAAGAATCAAACTGTTTCCATGCAACTTATCTACATCTCAGAACAAAGTTCAAGAAGATTTACAGGAATATAAAAGTACCCAGCACCCAGGCAGGTGAAATCACAGTGTTCGGAATTTATAATATCAGGCATTCGAATAAGTTACAGTGAGGAGACAATCTCTTAAAATTGAAATGGAACTGACACAGATGTTAGAATTAGCAGAAAATGAAATTAAAAAGTTATTCTAACTATATTTCATGTGTTCAAAATTTAAATAGGTATTTACAAAACATAGATTGACCTTCCAGTAATGATGTGTGAAGTGAAAAATACACCAGATGAACTAACAGTAGATTGGACATTGTAAAAGAAAAGATTAGTGAACTTGAAGGTATGATTGTTAAAAACTCTAAAATCAAGCACAGAGAGAAAATATAATTATAATGAATAGAGCATCGGTGAGCTTGTAATATTAAGAGAGAAGAGAGAATAAACCACATTTGAAGAAATAATGGCCAAAGTTTCCCAAATTGGTTAAAACCTGTAAATCTACAAATTCAAGTTACTCAATGAACACCAAGAACAGAAAAAAAAAAAAAAAAAAGAAACAAAACAAACAAACAAAAAAACTCCACCAAAGCACATCATGATAAAACTGACCAAACTACTGAAGAAAACACTAAAGGCAGGCAGAAAAAATACACTTTAATAAGAAGTATAGCAGTAAAATTCACTCCTAAAACAGCAAGAGAGAAGACACTGAAGGAACAGTTTTGAGGTCCTGAAATTAAATAATAATTGTTAAAAAGTCAATCTGAATCCTATTTCTGGAAAAGTACAACTTTCAATATTAAGACTGCTACTTTCTAGATGTTCAAAAGAAGGAAGAATTTATCTCCAGCACAACTGCAATTATAAGAAATGCTGAAGGTTAACTCACAGGAAGAAAAGAAATAACAGAAATACGGAGCCTCACAAAAGACTGAAAGCACCAGTATCCTTAATTACACAATTAAATACATAATTTGTTCTAACTTCAATCACTCTAAAGACACAGGGGATGCGGGGGACGGGGTTTGAGCCTCAGAGGCGGGGCAAGATGGCTAGCGCCAGTTAAGGGGTAAAGGTTACCTGGAGCCTCGTGATACCCAGAGGCAGCTGCGCCTGCGCAGTGTCTTCCTGGCTGATTGCGCGCCCCTCCCCCAGTGCCGCCATATCCTGGGAAACGGTACCAGAGCTGCCAGAGGCGACCGACTGGTTTCATGGCAGCCCCGAAGAAAGCAGCTGTGGGGCCGTTGGTGGGGGCAGTGGTCCAGGGTACCAACTCAACTCGCTTTTTGGTTTTCAATTCAAAAACAGCAGAACTACTTAGTCATCATCAAGTGGAATTGACCCAAGAGTTCCCAAAAGAAGGATGGGTGGAACAAGACCCTAAGGAAATTCTTCAGTCTGTCTATGAGTGTATAGCGAGAACGTGTGAGAAACTTGATGAAGTGAACATTGATGTCTCCAACATAAAAGCGATCGGAGTCAGCAATCAGAGGGAAACCACCGTAATCTGGGACAAGTTAACTGGAGAGCCTCTCTACAATGCTGTGGTGTGGCTTGATCTAAGAACCCAGTCTACTGTTGAGAATCTTAGTAAAAAAATTCCAGGAAATAATAACTTTGTCAAGTCTAAGACTGGCCTTCCACTTAGCACTTACTTCAGTGCAGTGAAACTTCGCTGGATGCTCGACAACGTGAGAAAAGTTCAAAAAGCTGTTGAAGAAGGTAGAGCTCTTTTGGTACCATTGATTCATGGCTTATTTGGAGTATGACAGGAGGAGTTAATGGAGGTGTCCACTGTACAGATGTAACAAATGCAAGTAGGACAATGCTTTTCAACATCCATTCTTTAGAATGGGATAAAGAGCTCTGTGACTTTTTTGAAATTCCAATGAACATTCTTCCAAATGTCTGGAGTTCTTCTGAGATCTATGGCCTAATGAAAACTGGAGCTTTGGAAGGTGTGCCAATATCTGGGTGTTTGGGGGACCAGTCTGCTGCATTGGTAGGACAAATGTGCTTCCAGGAAGGACAAGCCAAAAACACATATGGAACAGGCTGTTTCTTATTATGTAATACTGGTCGTAAGTGTGTATTTTCTGAACATGGCCTTCTGACCACAGTGGCTTACAAACTAGGCAGAGACAAGCCAGTATGTTATGCATTGGAAGGTTCTGTTGCTATAGCTGGTGCTGTTATTCGTTGGCTAAGAGACAATCTTGGAATTATAGAAACCTCAGAAGAAGTTGAAAAACTTGCTAAAGAAGCAGGTACTTCTTACGGCTGCTACTTTGTCCCAGCCTTTTCAGGGTTATATGCACCTTATTGGGAGCCCAGTGCAAGAGGGATAATATGTGGTCTCACTCAGTTTACCAACAAATATCATATTGCTTTTGCAGCATTAGAAGCTGTTTGTTTCCAAACTCGAGAGATTTTGGAAGCCATGAATCATGATTGTGGAATTCCACTCACTCATTTGCAGGTAGATGGAGGAATGACCAGCAACAAAATTCTTATGCAACTACAAGCAGATATTCTGCATATTCCAGTAGTAAGGTCTTCCATGCCTGAAACAACTGCATTAGGAGCTGCCATGGCAGCCGGAGCTGCAGAAGGAGTAGGCGTTTGGAGTCTTGAACCTGCAAGTTTGTCAGCAATCTTGATGGAACGGTTTGAACCACAGATCCAGGCTTCAGAAAGTGAAATTCGTTACTCTACATGGAAGAAAGCTGTGATGAAGTCAATGGGTTGGGTTACAGCTCAGTCTTCTGAAAATGGTGATCCTACTATATTCTCTAGTCTGCCCTTGGGTTTTTTTATAGTGAGTAGCATGATAATGTTAATTGGGGCAAGATACATCTCAGGTATGCCATAATTCCAACCATGGATTCCCAAGATGTGAGCTTTTTACATAATCAACGAATCCAGCAGTTCTGTCTCTTAACGTGATGACACTATTTTAGACTCTAATTTTATTTATAAATCACTTGCTACATGACCTATGAGAACCCTACAAGTAGACCTGTGGCTTGAAATAAATCACAGTAGAAAAACACTGTAGAAATATCTGGTGTGTTTTTTTTTTTTTTTAACATCAATAGTTAAGGTTTTCATAACATCCTGCCCCATTCTCTGTAAAATATAGCATATTTGGATTCTACGTGTGGAATCTATTATTGTATATACTCTTATCATTTATGGACCAGGATTTAGTTATCTGTGCTAACTACACTTGATTAAAGAGTTGAAACAATATGAAACAATAACCACCATGTAGCTAATCTGCTATATGGAGAAACAATTTTTGTTTTTAATACCCACCTGTCAACTTCTCTTTTCTATCTGTTAGGGAGACCACAACATCTTCACCAAATGTTTAATGGAAATTTTTGCCATTTTTTACAGTAGAAATTTGTTAGTCTCATAGTTTAAATATTTTCCTGAAAATATTTGCCACATTGAAATTTTTTAGAAATTTTAAATGGTTTGGCAAATTACATAGAATTGCTGTATGGATCCTCTAGGGAGAAAGACACTTTTTCCTTTTCATCTTTCCTTTTTACTGTGATTGTGTAACATACATATCTAAATCATATAGGGTAGCCCGATTATAAATTAAGAGCACATTGTAGACAGTAGGTTATATCAGGAATATCCTAGGTAGAATACTATAGACATAAGTAGTTTAGGTTCAATAGCTATGTGCATTTTTCAGAAAAATATGTAAGCATATTATGGGAAAAGAGCATTTTCTTTAAAAGGTAGTAATTAAATATGTTTCAATACCAGCACCAAATTAAAAATAAATTTTAAGTATATATGATATGTCTATACAAAATGTAACATTTCATCAGTATTTTTTGTGCCTCACTTTTTATTTAAATTGTCTTAACTAGATATATGCTAGAAAATGAAAAGGCTGTGAACTACTTTAATAAAACATTTTCAAGCAAGAAAACAATGACTTTAAATGATATGGGGCTTATGCATTTGTAAAAGGAAACAACAATAGGGAGGTTGGAAGAGGAAAAATGGAAGAGTAATTTTTGAGATTCACATACTCTAAAGAAAGTTGTGATAATATCACTTTGAATTACACTGAAAACTAAAGATGCATACTGTAAATCCTAAAATAAAAAGTTATAATTAATAAACCAGTTAGATAGATACAACTATAAAAACTTTCAAATTAATCCTAAAGTAGGTATAAAACAAATGAAAAAGAATCAACAGGAAAATAGAAAACAATAGCAGAAAAATGTATTTGAACTTAATCATACCAAGAAGGACATTAAGTTTAAATGATCTAATTACCCCAATTAAAAAGCAAGATTATCACTTTAAAAGAAAAAAAAAAAAAAAGACCTGAATATACTGTCATCTAGAAACACACTGCATATGTACAGGAAAAAAAAAAAAAAAAAAAAAAAAAAACTGGTTAAAAGTAAAATAGAAAAAAAGATATGCCATACTAAAATTAAAAGAAATCTGGAATGTCTATAGTAATAAAAAATACAATTTCAGTGCAAAGAATATTAATAGACCATTTTTCAATGACAAAGTGACAAATTCATCAAAAAGACATAACAATCTTAGATATGTATGCACTTAATGGTGGAGCTTCAAGATACACAAAGCAAAATCTGGTAGAATAAAAAGAAAAGATAGAAATATCTATAATTACCACAAGAGATTTCAACTTCTCTTCCTCAACATTTGATAGAAAAAGTAGAGATCTGAACAATATTATCAAACAACTGCACTTAATTGACATTCATAGGAGATATCACCTCATAATAGAATACATACTCTTTTCAGGTTCATTTGAAACAATAACCACCATAAACTATATTCAGGAGATAAACCAATCTCAAAAAATTTTAAAAAGCTTTTCTACAAAGTATGCTGTCTGAGCACACTGGAATTATAAATCAAAAAATTACTGGAATATTTGGAAACCAAAAGATAAAAATAATGAGTTAAAGAGAAAAAGGAAAACAAATTCTTTGAAACTGAATAAAAATGAAAACATCAAAATTTGTGAGATATTGTTAAAGCAGTAGTTAGGAAGAATTTTATAGAACCAAAGGCCTATATTAGAAGAGAGAAAAGCTCCTAAGTCAATGACTTCCACTTCCACCTTGAGAAACTAGAAGTAGAATAAGAAACTAAACTCCAAATAAGTAGAAGTAATGAAGTAGGTAAAACAAGAGCAGTAATAACTGGTATATCCAATAGTAACAGTAGTAAAACTCATATAATAACCAAAAGCTGGATTTTTTAGAGTATCAGAGAAACTGATAAAACGTTTATCTAAACTAATCAGAAAACAAAGACAAAAATTACCAATGTCCGAAATAGGAATGACATCACAGCATATCCAAAGAATATTAAAATTAGAATTACAGAGATATTATGAAAACTTTATACTTTGACAACTTAGATAAAATGAACAAATTTTGGAAAACACAAATGGCCAAAACTCAAGCAGGGGAAAAGGAGAAACTTAAATGGCCCTATATCTTTTAAAGAAATCAAATTTCCAGTTTTATATCTCCCCACAAAGAAAAACCCAAACCCACAGAGCTTTAACAGTGGCTTCTTCCAAACAAGTAAGGCAGAAATAAAACACATTCTACACGAACTCTTGCAGAAAACTGAAAGGAGGGAATATTTTCAAACTCATTCTATGAAGTCACGTTTCCAGTATTATCCTGATTGTAACACCAGGAATAAAAATTAGAAAAAAAAAAAAAAACTTCACAGGAAAAAAATAACTGTAGGCCATTATCTTTGAAAACAGATAACAAAAATTCCAAACAAAATTTTCAGCAAAATTAACTATACTCCAAGGAATATTATTACCAATGAAAGAATATAAAAAGAGGACAGTAAATCAACATAATTAGAAAAACCAACCTATTTACTTCACAATATCAACAAAATAGAAAAGAAAAACAGAAGGAGATGTAACTACTGACCAGAACCAAAATTAAAAACTGACAACACCTAATGTTGGTAAAGATGTAGAAGAACTGTCTCTCTCATATACTTCTTGAAGAAATGTAAAACATTACATTTTGTAAACTGGTTAAACAGTTTGACAATTTCTTATGTCTTAACATATTATCCTGGATATTTACCCAAGAGGAATGTGAAGTACATCAGTACAAAGACTTGTTCACAGCACTTACAGCCAAAAACTGGACCCAGCTCAAATACTCACCAACAGCTGAACAAATAAACTGTGATGTATCTAGTCAATGGAATACTATTCAGCAACAAAAAGAAATGAACTACTGATACTCACTATAACACAGATGAATTTCAGAATACTTCATTGAATAAACTAGACAAAAGGAATATATGCATAATATATGATCCTGTTCATGTAAAATCTAGAAAATGCAAACTATCTTATAATGACAGAAAATAGGTTAATAGTTGCTTGGAAACTGAAGGAGAGGTACTGAGGAGTGGGCAGGAAAGGGCAGAAGACAAAGGGGCACAAAGAAAAGCAGGAGGTCATGAAAATATGTTATGATGATGAATCGTATAAGCATATTTCAAAAGTAATCAAAAGGAAGACTTTATAAAGCATATTTTATTAAATGGTAGTTATACCTCAAAAAGGCTGTTTTTCAAAAATTATCTTCAAACTTTGAGAATATAACCAAAGTTTGCTGGAGTAGATTAATTATTGTTCTCTATTGTGCATTCTGATGTATACTCACTGATTCTACAATCATTTCAAATGGGGTGTGCCAGTTCCGATCTCTAGCAGGTCTCCAGGCTGTATTTGAAGTCATTTGTGTGATTAGACTGGAGAAGTTCATGATAATGTCTAGTATCATTTAAAACAAATTAATTTCCCATTTCATTTATCTGGTCATAATTCTCAGTCTGGGACTTATTGCAAATGACCTTACAAAGAGTCACAAACAAATATAAGAAAAATCAGGCTATTGTCCTCAAACTAAGAATCCTGTTCTCTTTCCATATACACCCTTTGTGATTATCAGTTTTCCTTTTTTTAATCTTTGCCTTTGTAACTCTCATTTTCATAATTTAACTCAGATGATATTGGTAAATTACAGTACTTTGCCCCAAGGCTATAAAGGAACTTCTGTATATTCTATTATAAAATTAGTTAATTAATAATTTCTTTCTACTGCCACTAAGCAGAACTACATAGTAAAATTATGATGATGGGGTCTCATTGCATGCATGTTATGAAACAGCAAGTCATCATTTAATGTCAGGCATATGTGTGAGTGAGAGAGAATGAGCTGGAACACTAACCAAGGGAACGAAAATAATTTAATTCTGATGTTATTTTCCAAGGATGAAATTTATGAATTCAAGCAAGTGAATCATGGCTGTGAGGGGAAAAGAGATAGGTAAGAAGGGAGGGAGAGAAGGAGGAAGAGAGAGACACACAGAGAGAGAGAGAGAGAGAGAGAGAGAGAGAGAGAGAGAGAGAGAGAGAGAGAGAGAGAGAGAAGAGACTGAGAATCTGAGAAGAAAAACAAGACCAAGAAGAGAAAGGAATGTTAGAGTCATTCAAAGAAAAATGAGGTGTACTATCAAATCTAATTAAAGTTACCCTGTGTGAATATCACTGAAGTGGCACTAAACAACTACAAAATTCCCATCTTAGTTCTAGGAATGGTAGTCATATACACTAGAACTGCAGGGATAAGCATCTTGCCATCCTGTCCTGCTCAGAGTCCTGAATTATTATCTGTTTGTGCTTGATTTCTGGTGCTTATATTATCATATTAATATAAATGCCATGATCTCCCAGGGAAGCTATTGTTTCACTAACTGGTTCAAAGCATGAACCTAAATGTTTCTTTAAACAACCCCCACTTTAGGTGGAACATTATGCACCAACTCTATGACTATTAGATATGGAAAATTTGCTTTTGTGCCCTTTTAAAATATCATATGAACTAATAAGATCCCCTAGAGTAATCTTTCAGCAAAGTCTGGAGTAAATACAATATCGTCTCAGTCAGTCACCTATTTTAACCTCCCACTGAAATGATAGCTCTATAGTCTACTCTGATTGTTTCAATCAAAACAAAATGAATAAACTTAATAAACAATACTTAAATAGTCCCCATAGTTTCCATCAACAACCTTGATAGCCCAATTTATTTAAGCCTTGAAGAAATTGCATGTGATCCTTGCCCTGTTTGTGTTTAGCATACATTACAGTTCATTATTACAACCCTCAACAAAGTGATTTATTTTAGAAAAAGAAAAGGAAAGAAGGCCTCAACCCTTGGAGGGAAAAAGGTAGAGGCTAGTGAGTCTATTAATCATCTTATTTTAAATGATTTGAAATTCAGTTTATTGCAAACAATACACCAATACACACACCACATACTCTGACATCAGAGTACATTTTTTTCAAGTGTCATAGAATATCCGAGCTTAGAAAACATTTACAAAGCCAAAATTAGTAACTTCAAAAGAAAGTTGGGTAAAAACCAGGATAAAAATATTGTAATGACTGCAAATAAGGATAACTCTACTTTGTCTAGCTTTTTCTGAATTGAAGTGGGCAATCTGCTTAAATGTACCTCCCTGTTTTCACCACGAGGGAAAATTTGATGGGTCAGTTTCTTTGTCTTTCTCTTAGGTTATAAGGTGAGATTTGTCTGGTGTCGAGTGTATTTCACAGAATCAACTGATAACTTTTTCCCAACTGTTTCAAAAAGACCATGGATATCTATGATTAACAGTTTCATAACTAAGAACATTGAGAAAAATGAACAAGAAAATAAACTTCCAGTGCAAAAAAGGTATAGCTTTAGAATTGAGTAGCTGATTCATCTGGGGCATATGATTACTTTCACAGAATTTAGTATTCTCAAAATCACAAAGTTCTCAAAATTCTAAGACTATTTTCACAGTATCAGAATAGGCTATAGGGTTCTATAGAGCTGGAGAAGACATCTAGTCCAAAAAAAAAAAAAAAAAAGTAACTAAAATTTTGAATTGTTCATTATGTCAGAAATACATTTTGGGAGAAAGATTTTAAAAATACATTTGGTGGTATTAATTTTCCTTTGTCTTTATCCAGTTAATGGCACTTCTCTTAGACTTTATCTCAAACAATACTGTTATCCTTTTTTTTTTACATGATGAAAGTGAAAGCAGAAAGTTTATCATCAAGATTTCTTGTGAAACTTAGAATTATATATTGGCCAATGAATAATTTGAGACACTCTCACATACACGATTTTTATGGCCAATTAATCTGAGCACATTCTGAAAGATTCTAAACTATAATGAAATTATTCTGTAATGATTTGGGATTTTCTAAAAAAATAATGTTTACAGATTCCTTAGGGCATCATTTCTTTAGAAGATATGTCAGAAATTTAGGAATGAAATGCTAGATGCACCATTATTTTCTATCTAGACACAATGTTTACTACTCACCTCCACAACACCCATGCTTTCAAATTTACCAAGTTCCTGTCCTTCATTTCAAGAAGAGATGCTAATTTCCTCTTTATCTTCTTCATTCCCCTCCTCCTCCTCTTCTCCTCCTTAATCTTCCCCTTTGTCTTTTTCTTTTTCCTGAACCAAATCCATTGAGTCACATCATATGGTATTTACTACTCGTATTCACAAACATCAAAAGAATGGCAATCTGTTTAATATCCTGCAGATGAACATGCGCTAAAAAGTGGCACTGGCAATTGGGCACTTGCTGCCCACTGGGCACCAAGCAGCGATGTGTTAAAGAACTGGCGCGTTGTTCCATAGAGAAGAATGACATTCATTACAGTTGTATCAAAAACAAATTATGTACCAAATGTTTGCCTCCATAAGTATTTGGACAATCATTTATCTCTCTTTCATTCATCCCTTCACAGTCCCTACCCTTCAACTCTAATCTCTGTCCAATACTTTGCTTGTTGTATGTATGCTCTTCTCTCATTTGTTTCTGTGACTTCATTACAGTTTCTCCTTCTTATATCAGTCCCAAGTGCATTATGAAAATCATGTAATGCATACAGAAAAAGGGAACATGAACGAAATGTGTACAAACTTTTACAAAATATTTTCTATAGCATTTGGTGGTGTCTCATTTTTGCAATGCAACTGATAACTGTCATTGGAGAACTAGAGGAATTTACTTTTTATTTTCCAACTGTTATATTAAGATAACCTAAGATTTGGGAGGATAAGAATTTTAGTTAGACATTAGAAATCATATACCAGGATCCTTACCTTAAAGATTTAGAGGTTGGGGCACAGAGAAAGATATGGCCCACGTTCTCAGGGCTTGTTTTATGCCAGGGAATGCAGTGTTTAGAAACCAAGGGAACTTTCTTTTATACCACACTGCCAACTATTCATTCAATACTTCAATTTTAAGAATAAAAAGAGTGCTAGCTTTCTCCAAGTTCAGGCATCACCATTATCTCCTGCCAATATCTCATTATCCCATATACTATAGTAACCTAACTTCTTATCCTTTCCATCTGTCTAATTTATTCTCTATATTTCTACCATGGTTCTCTCCTCCCCCACACCCTACCTCACCACCTTTTTTTCCTTCTCTCCTCATCTCTCTATTATTTATTCTCCAGTGCCAGCTATCTGGTTTGGAAAGGTCACCCACATACACACCTTCACCCTCCCAAGAAGAAGCTTCTAGGTATATCAGTAACCAGAGCTGTTTGAAGAGCAGAGCATGATCAAAAGCTACTGGTTTTCTCAAAGCTCTTCCAGTTGTTCTTATGGATGTCTTCTTCCTCTAGACATTCCTCATCTACAGTGTTTGAGGAGTTTATCCTTCTGATGTTGCCAAGCACTTTCTTAATAACTGTGGATTTGGATGGTCAAGGTAACAACCTGAGTGACCAGGGAGCTGGTGTCCTCAGGGTCTGCCATGTACTTGTTCATCAGTTGCTCATGCATGATTTTAAGCTGTTTTCCTTTTGGCATCTCCAAGGAAGCTCATTCCTGAAATTTCAGTCCTCTGTGTTCTAGAGATATTCTGGTAGTCTTGAGAGGAAGGAAAGGAGTGTCATCCTCCTGGCTGGACATCTGGGGGACCCCACTGAGACCAGAGTCAAATCCACTGAACTCATTGTGCTTGGAGGAGTGCCATGCATCTGGACTGGGACATTGTGGCCTGCTTTGGGGCCCACAGTGCAACCCCACTACTAACATGGTCCTCACAGTCGCAATTCTTTTCTGCAAACAAAAATTTGATCATTTAAATTTTCCTGCTTTAAAGATTGTGCTGATGTCACCATTTCCCAAGATAGGCTAATTAGCATGGCATGTAGATCCAGTTATAGTCGGCTTTCAACCTGTCCTAGATTCACTTAATTTACCATCACCACCAACCTTACCCAACCTCCTCGGCACATTCCAGCAATCCTGGACCTCTAATAAAACTGGGTGAATCTCTGGTTTCTGTTTTTGAAAAACTGAATCTCAGAAGAGATTTTAAAGAAAAAGAAGGGATTGTCATAGACCAATATTGTCTTAATCATGTGTATCATAACATAGCCCTATAGGCTAGGGCATTTTTGTCAATCTAGATAATAGTCATATTTTCATCCTTTGTGAGATTAAGAAAAATAATAACTGAAAAAAGTGGAAGAAGGAATTCATATAATTAACTTATTTCTAGGCTATAGAATCACATTTATTTAGAAGTCTTCATTGGATTTGGCCATCACCAAACCATATTTACATATTCATTTATTCACCTTACAGTATTATTCCAAAACTGAAACATTATGGTCAAATTTTTTAGAAACAACACAAAGCCACAGACAAGAAAAGAAAAACAGATCAACTGGACTTTATCAAAATTAAAAACTTTTGGCACATTAAAGTCACTGTCAAGAGGGCAAAAAGGACATGCACAAAACAGGAGAAAAATATTTGCAAGTAATGTAATATGGGATCCAGAATTTTAAAAAATCTAAAGGACTTTGATAGACATTTCTCCAAAGAAGATATACAAATAGCCAATAAACACATGAAATGATACTCAAAACACTATCATCATTAGACAAATGAAAACAAAACCACAAAATGATATCATTAAAATTACTCTTTTAAAACACAGAACAAATACACAAGGAAAACAGAAAATAAGTGTTGGAGAGATTGTGGAAAAATTGAAAGTCTTGTATATTGTTTGTGGGAAAACAAAAGGGTGCCACTGCTATAGAAAAGTATGACAATTCCTCAAAAATTAAATACAGATTTACTATATGAGCCAGAAATTCTTCTTGCTACAAACCCCCCAAAAAATATAAGCATGGACTCAGGTACTTGTATACCAATGTTGATCATAGCATTATTCACAATAAGCAAAGGTGGAAGCAAACAAATTTGGGTATACAAAATGTGGTATGCACATGCAATGGATCATTCTTCAGTCTTAAAAAGGGATAAGGAATTCTGATACATACTATGTTATTGTTTGAATATGAGGTGTCCCCCAAAATCTTTTGTGTTAATGCAGGAATATTCAGAGGTAAATAATTAGAGTACGAAAGTCATAACCTAGTTTAATCCATCTGAGTTTGAATGGACTGAGTGGCGACTGTACTGTAGGCACATGGCTGGAGGGAATGTGTCACTGGGTCGGAAGGGTTTTTCTTCCTTGCAACCCGCTTTCCCCATCTCTGCTGCTCAGATGCCATGAGTGGGGCAGCAGTCCTTTATCACACACTTCCTCCATAATGTTCTGTCCTAACTTGGGCCCAAGAGCAATAGAGCTGGCCAATTGTGAACTGAAATCATAATACTAAAATAAATTTTCTCCTCTACATTGTTCTTTTCAGGTATCTTGGTCACAGCAAGGTAAAGCTGACATCCTAAATGAGCCTTGAAAACAATATGCTAATTGAAATAAGTCATACACAAAAGGATGGATATTGTGTGATTCTACTTACAGGAGTGCCTAGAACAGTTGCATTGATATGAACAGAAAGTGAAATAAATAGTGCTATCAGGGATAGGGAAAGGGAGCAACGGGGAGTTATTGTTTAATAGGTATGAATTTGGAATTTAGGATGATAAAAAGTTCCAGAGATGGGTAATGATGTTGCTTACACAATGACATGAATGCACTAAATACCTCTGGATTGTCTATTTTAAAATGGTTAAAATGGTACATTTTATGTTATACATGTTTAACTACAGTAAGAAAAGTTTTTATTTTTCTGTGATTACCAACCACTGAGAACTGGTATAAGTAATATCTAATACTGCACCATAGATTGCAACTGTCATGTCATTTATAATTTAGAAGTGATTTCCAAATCTATATATCCCTCCTAGTTATTGTTTTCATAAAAATGACCAAATTCCCAAATAATATGGATCAGTTTAGTTATACATTTCATGTGTATTTAAAAGGACAAATAAAATGAATATGTAAATAAATAAAATATTTCCTAAGAAATAAAAATTTGTAACTCTGAAAACTTGCAAACACAGTAATCTATAGTCTTAAGTCAATTTGTCTCCCCACTCCCATGTTATATCAGCAAACTCGTTTAATCACATCAAAATGAAAGGATATCCAATTATGAACAGAAAACAAAGAAAGAAATTGATCCGTGGCAAGATTCTTATTCGAATATCCCAAAAGTCTTAATACATAGAGTTTATCTTGCTAGTTCAATTATTCTTGCCTTCCTCTCTAGGAAAACATATCCTAATAATGAAGAACTTGCATTTTGGGTGATGAAATACAATCTCAAAAACTAATGTGTCTGTCTTTAAATGTGGTATATTATATATAAAGCAAGAGTTCCAAATTTTAGTATTCTTTGCATAATAAGTCTGAAATCATATGCAAGTCTGAAATCATAGTTTTCAAAATTTTTACTAACTTAAAAAGAGAGCTTTTTTTTTGCACCACAGAGAGAGCTTTAGCCCTTCTCTCTGTCCCTTGTTTGTTCCCTTTGTTATATCCCCTGGAAAAAAAAATGGGCATGACCCCAAGAGTGGCTCTGAAATTGTTGCTCTGTAAAGATATCCATCTGTTCCTTTCATTGTCTTCCTAGTCATATCTGATTGGGTTTGGAACTTCCAAACACATTTATGTTATTGTCAATACCACAGAGCCAAGAACTCTTTGGACAAGTAAACTGCATCACAAGCAATTGCCTTATGTGTACTTGAAAGAATTGCCCTTGCCTGGATCCAGAACCTTTGTTGCTAGAGAGAATGTGGAAGAGTGAGCAGGAAAAAATACACTTTCTATTAGATCTGCTATCAAAATGGTCATTTTTTTTTTTTAGTTGTAGATGAGCACAATACCTTTATTTTATTTATTTATTTTTATGCGGTGTTGAGGAGTGAACCCAGTGCCTCAAGTGTGCTAGACAAGTGCTCTACCACTGAGTCACAACCCCAGCCCCCAAAATGGTCATTATAAAGATAAAAACCAGGTAGCAGAAAACGAGACTCACCAAATATCCAATCCATGTGGCATTTTAAATGTGACCTTTCCTAATGTGCTGGTAGTTCAGAAAATATTATTTTTGTTAATGTTTTCTGTAGTTTATATCTCCTATAGTTTAATTGATATAAATTTAAGAATGAATAGAATATATAAACTATATGAAAAACTGTAGTTACTATTTATTCTTCCCTAGTGTATAATCAGAGGGTCAATTTTAAAAAATGTAATAAAATATTGTTGAACTGAAGGTTCTGTCCTAAAGAATAAGGATAGACATGAATTTTATTGTTTTTATTCCAAAAGACCTTCTGGATCAATCCTGAATTATAACTTGCTTCTAGGTTGAGACTTCTTAAAGCAGAAATATTTATAGAAGTATATTTTCCATAAGTACTTCTATTTTCTAAAGTAGAAAACTACAGGTTTTTCACTAAACTCAAATGCATATAAGATAGAAAACTTGAAATAGTGGTGCTATATCACTGAATTCATTAATCCAATTGTCATTCATGGAGTGTCCACTGTATACCACATTTTGTGTCAACGTCTCAGAAAAAGATTTTATCTTTTAAAAATGTACAATTCATGGCATAAGCTAGCAAATATGAGAATGTTATAGCTATTTCCCTAGGCTACTGGGGATAAAATTGATGGTAAGAAAAGAAGCTTTTATTGAGGATGAAACCAAAGGTAAGAAAACAATAAACATTGCCCCTTGATGGTGTCTCCTGCAATGCCATCTCCCCTTGCTCTCACCTGTGGTCATTGTGGAACAACGCCAGCTTTCACATGGAGGTCACTGGCTTAGAGCGAAAGCAATGAGGAATGTTCCCTTCTGTTCACAGCGAGAGTGCTGTTTGCTTTGCTCACGGTTCTTTTGACACAATTTCACCTACACCCTTTTCTTGATGAGCAAGGTTTCCTCTATGGAAACTGGGACTAGAATGACCACAAGGTTTCTTTTCCTTTCCAAATCTAGAGATTTACATATACATGTCATCACCATGATCAGAAATTCCGTTTTAATCTATTGGCATATTTTTTAAATTATGGAAGTGATTCTAATCTATAGCCAAGCTTGAAAATTACTTCCCTATGAAACTTCCTGTGATGATAAATTCCAACCAACTAAACCAGTGTATCATTACTCAGAACCCCTTCAGTTCAGGATCATTGGAAGGATTTCTGTTGCCTGGCCTTCCCAACCCCCATTAAGGGCTCTGAAAGTTCAGGAAGGAGACTGAGGTAAGAAGTTTGACCACCAAGCATCTAGTCTACTAAAATAGAGGACATTATTTCTATCTCTCCACAATGTCTACTTCTAGATAGGAGCAGTCCATTACAAGTAAGTGTAGATCAATTGCCCAGTTATGTGGCCAAAGGAATTCAGGTTTAGCTTCTGGTTAGAGCTGGAATCCTATTACAAGCAACTGAAAAGACTCCTGCTAATAGAACCTTCTTCCCAGGCTGGATTTTTTTTGTTGTTGTTGTTTTTATCTATTCAAGTTTCCCATAAAATGTTTTACGCTTCTTTTGGAGCAATTAATAAATAACACCTTAATTATGTGTTTGTTGTTTGTCTACTAAACCACAAGTTTCTTTAAAGTAAGAGCTCTCTTTCTTTCCTTTTTTTATTTTCTATTTTGTTACTTTCTATTATAGTTTGGCAAAAAATAGATGTTTAATAAAAAACAAAGTGAAACAAAGTAAAAATATTTTCCCTATCCTGAAAGTTTTTATATTATTTTTTCAAGTGAAATAATAACTAGAATTCTAAAATGATCCAAAAAACTATTTTAATTTAAAATTTTTTTTAAATAATATTAATACTGCTCAGCATATCAACAGTTGGTCTTAAATATCACTTAGCTTTTCCATTATACTGTGCTCTTTATCATGTTCTAGAACGGATACCTGTCAGAAAGTGTTCAATATTTCAAGTCATGTGTTAGAGTAAAAACTCTAAACCTTGGATTCTGAATGCACCAAATTTATGATAGTAAACACTGTGTGTTTTGAAGAATCGTACTCATCACTGAATAAGTTTTCTGCTAGTCTTTTTTGGTTTAAAATTAACAGGGCAATGGAATTACTCAAAAGATGGCAAGCCATAGCACAAAAGAAAGTTGATTATATGATTAGTATGTTTCATCTGTACTTAATTTTCTATGAATTTCCTTTATCCAAGATACAGCACATATCCTTAATGTCACACTCTGTGATTATATTAAAGAACAATGAAGATGAAAATATCCTATTTGGAAAAAATCAATATTACCTAACAAAGCTTGCACTACTGAACAATGAAATATTACAGACTAGGGGTCTTGTCTGTAATTTAAAACTCAAAAGTATAAATTATTACATTACATAAACTGCAAAACATCTTCACGTATCTTCCTATGTCTGCGCTGTCTTATGGCGATTCATGGAAAGCTCTCAGAATGTCAGCTGCACTAACAATGCTGTGAACAGTGAATTTGAGTAACAGATAAGCTCAGGAAATAACTCAAAATAGTTCATTTTTACCCAGATAGA
The DNA here is from genome assembly GCF_902686445.1 of Sciurus carolinensis. Classification (NCBI taxonomy): domain Eukaryota; kingdom Metazoa; phylum Chordata; class Mammalia; order Rodentia; family Sciuridae; genus Sciurus; species Sciurus carolinensis. Next base: position 76,504,446 of record NC_062222.1, read on the forward strand.
CTAGAATATTCTAAAATAAGAGTGGTTGCCAATTTTCAGTTGCAAAGGACTGAGTGTTAGTGCCCCTCAACTTCTATGTTGAAATCCTAATCCCTAATGTGATAGTATTAGGAGGTGGGACCTTTGGGAGGTAATTAGGTAAAGAGGGTAGGGTTGTAATAATGGGATCAGTGTCCTTATAAAAGGGACCCCAGAGAGCTTTCCTGCCCTCTTTCTATCATGTGAGGATACAAGAGAAAGATGGCAATCTGAAACCTGGAAAGCGGCCCTTACAATTTGACCTTGGTCTCTGATTTCTAGTGTCAAGAACTGTGAGAAACAAATTTCTTTGTTTATAAATCACCTAGTCTATGTTAATTTGAATAGACTAAGACATGGGATTAATTTGAAATTATTTTCTAACTTTTATAATTACATCTTATGCTTACAATGGATTTGCGCTTTAGATTCTTTTCAAAAAGAGTGAAAAAATATGCTATTATGGAGACAAATATCAAGTGATATAAAATATTCATATCCCCACCTAAACAATAATTTGTTATAATCATTTTTATTAAATTGATAGAACATTTTAAAACATTTTTTAAGTTCTCTTTCTTTTCCTTTTTAGGAAAGCCATAAAATACACTATTTTAGTCAGCTTTTTCACTACTGGACTAAAAGACCTGACAAGAACAATTTTAGAAGAGGAAAAGTTTATCTGGGGCTCACTATTTCAGAGGTCTCAGTCCATGGACAGCCAGCTCCATTCCTTAGGGCTCTAGGTGAGGCAGAACATAGTGGAAAAGTGTGTTGGAGGGAAGCAGCTCACATGATGAATAGGAAGGAGAGAGAGAGACTCTCCTCAGCAGATACAATATATATTCCCCAAAGGCACACCCCCAATCACCCACCTCCTCCAGCCATACCCTACTGGTGGTCAATTTCCACCCAATTAATCCCATTGGGGGATTAATTCACTGATTGGGTTAAGGCTTTCATAATCCAATCATGTCTCCTCTAAACTTTCTAGCATTGTCTCATACGTCAGCTGCTAGGGGACACCTCACATCCAAACCATAACACACTACTTTGATAAAAAAGCAAAAATCTGGCAAAAAAACAAAAACAATAAAGTATTATAAACTTTGGGTATGGGAGGAATACAAAGAGAAAGGTAAGAACAACCTTAATAGCTCTATTCCTCACCTGACTCTATTGCAGTGTTTTTCTGGTTATTGATTGTGTGTGTGTGTGTGTGTGTGTGTGTGTGTGTGTGTGTGTGTGTGTGTTTAATCTTTCTCAGTGAAGGTATATCTAGCTAGTTCTGGAATCCGGAAACCTTAAAATCCTCTCTGACATCTCTCCCTTAACAACATACCTCTTCACCCTCTAGACTATATCCATGTTATCAGGAGGCACAACTAGTTTTAGATCATAAATATTGCTTCAATCCATTCACATTTCCCCAGCTCTGCTACTGAAATCTTAGTCTGAGTTACTAGTGTTTCTCACCAGATATTTACTTTAATACCATTCCAAATATAATCCTCTCCAGAGTACTATATACTTTCAAACCTGGTGACTCACAATTAACATGCAAATTTAATAATATTTCACCTTTTTCCCTATTCTTGAGATAAATTCCAAAATCTCTAATCTGACCTTAGAGTTCCAATGTGGTGTGGCCCTGCCACCTACAGCCTCCTCATTCTCTATGTTCTAGACACAGGATCTTCCTTCAATTTCTGGAACATAGTATTTGTCTATAGTATTTAGGTGTATGTTTGAGTCAATGTCTAGCACAGTTTTTCACACAATATAGTAGGGGATAAATATTTTGGGAAACGTACTAGGTGAATGAATGTATGCATGCATGTAACTCGTAATGTTGCAAGGTATTGTCATACTGAATGGATATTTAGAATTAGAGTTCCTGGTTTGCCATTTATAATACATATTTGAAGTTATAATCTATAAAAATATCTTTACACAGATGCAAAATAATAAAATCATAAACACAGAAAAACTCACAATTCTATAGAAATGCACATATACGTTGGTAAATAAAAATAACTTCAATAAAAATTTCTTTGAAAGGATACCATTTAAAAATAAGTGTGTGGTTCTGGCTGTTTTCTAAATAGGATGCTGACTGTTTAGGTACTGAGAGTTGTAATTTAATCTGGTCAATCTATCCTATGATCCTTCAGATAAAAACTTGATTGTATGAACAAGGGGAATTAGAGGAAGGTTAAGCATCTACTATGAACTACACACAGTATTAAGGATTTAATATATGCTATCTCTCTTAATCCTTACAACAACCATTACCTATCATTATCTCCAGTTTACTGTTAGGAAACAAAGCCTGGACAGTATTTGTTACTCTAAAGTCATCACTTGATTTCTTGGGATTAATTAATGACTTTTTTCATTATTTATCCTTTTCAGAGTCCACCATCCATTTTTATCTTTTGGATTTATTTTCCAGTATACACTTCCAAGTTACTATCTAGCCCTTAGTGTTGTGCTGATGGCGTCATTAATTTCATTTCTACCTTTCTCTGAATGAGATGATCATCAAAAATCAATCATCGACTTAAAAGTCTTTTTCCCTTTTGAAATTAATTGTCATTTATCTAAATAGGAAATGTTGAAGTTTGAGAATTCCAATTTCATCAAAGATTTTTGCTGTAACAGTACACCAGTACATCTTCTGTGACCTGTCTCTTTAGTCATATGTTTAATAGAGGCTCTCTCTGAGGACTGTATATCAAAAACTCATTTTAGGGTTACTCACCAAGTGTCCTGTATTCTAATCTTAACGTTGCACAAAAAATTTTTAAAAATCTAAAAATTCTTTCAAATCTAAAGATTAAAATAAATAAAACTTACATAAAGAGTAAAACATTCTCATGTGTTTATACAGTGAAAGGCATTAGAATTACAAATTTTGGTTTAATGTTTTAGAGTCAACTGTTTGAATTAACTGATTAAAGTGTAGCCTCCAGTGTTCTTTGTTTTGGGGTTTTTGGGTTTATGTGTGTGGGCAGAATGGAGGTACTAGGGAATGGACCCAGGGACACTCTACCAACTGAGCTGCCTAACTCCATTTTTTATTTAGTTTTGTTTTTGCTTTGTGTAAGTTTTTTTTTTGTGTGTGTGTGTGGGGGGGGGATTGTTTTGTTTTGTTTTGAAATAGGGTCTCACTAAATTGTAGGCTGACCTTGAACTTGCAACTCTCCTCAGCCTTCAGAATAGTTGGAATTACATCATGCTTGAAGGCTCCAACTTTATATTGCCAATCAATTGCTAATCTTTCATCTCCAGCTATTCTTCTGCCTTTTACATAAGAAAGGGAGGGGAAATGCTTTTTTGTCATGAAGATTTTAGCTAAAAAAAATCACGTTTTTGTTAAAGTTTTACACTATCACTGAAAACAGAACTCTGTCAAATCAAATCATCAACTTTTTCTGAACATTAATCCTCTGTGGATTTGTAGAATAGTGATGGAAAGAATAAATATGTAAGCATAAGTGACTGTAAAATATTACTACCAAATAACAGCAAATTCAGACTTATTCAGACTTATATAAGAAGAGACTTTATATAGAAGGGACTTTATATATTTTAATTAGGGGAATATTCCAATCTCAGAAATCTTCAAGCATCCCAAAATCAAACCAAAATGCCTTTTATTTGATAGAGATAGAAGCAGTGTTGGGGTTGAATGCGTGGTCCCAAAAGATAAGATAGCATCTTAATTCCCAGGACTCAGAATCTGACCTGTTGGAAATACAGAAAAATAAAATGAGGTCCTACTGGATAGACTGTCCCTTAATCCAATATGTCTGGTGTTCTCAGAAGACTACACGAAGGCAGGAGGAAGAATGCCATGCAAAGATGGAGGCAGAGGACGGAATGATGCAACTGTGAACTGGGACTGTAAAAGTTGATGGCCACCACCAGAAGCTGAGAAGAGGTATTCCACCAAGGGTCTCCTGGGAAGGGTGGTCCTGCTGACGTCTTGCTTTCAGACTTCTAGCCTCCACACCTATGAGAGAATACACTGGTATTGTTTTAAGCTATCCCGTTTATGGTAACTTGTTAGACAGGCAGAGGAACCAATCACAAAATGGAGGCAATACTTGGCATAAATATTTAAGGGGCAGTTGGGCAATCCAGGGGAAATGACCAGTGAGGTCTGATAGGAAAAGGGCCTTGCAGTGATAATCTGGTCCTCAGAAAATGCTGTAAGGAGCAGCTTGGAAATAAACAGAGTTCATTGATAGGAAATAAAATTAAAGTTTAGTCAAGTCAAAGCAGAAGGTAAAAAATGAGCTATTGTGAATGCTTCATCAGTTTGAAATTAATTTTATTTTAATTTCAATGGGAAAATAATTAAGTGGAACTGACAAGTTTGATGAAATTCAGATACTTGCCCACAACAAACATTTAAAATATCAAAAATTTATTGAAAGTAGAGAATACTATGTGTGAGGTCAGATTTTGTTTTGTTTTGTAACTGCAGAATTTAATATTAGTATCTCTTAACTGCACGCTGGGAGAGATGTGATTCCTAGAAACCCAAGCGTTTGTTAGGTGTATTATTAGTTTTACATTGTTGATTTTTATAATTTGTATATAATTCCTACGATTCTTCACAAGTTTATTGACCACAAGGTATACATCCCTGAAATACTTATTTTCATCCATATTTTGACTGGCTAAATTTTTCACAATTTTTTTTTTCAATTTTAATCATAGGTTAGTCTTCTAAGTTCAAACATTCTTGATAATATTTATTTTTTAATGCTTAAAATTGAAGGACAACTTTGCTAGGTATAAAGTTCTTGAGACATACTTTCTTTTTCTGAAAACATTGCAGGTGTTGCTTCTTGGTATTCTGTCATTGAGCACTAAGTGAAGTCTCAGCACAATCACATTTATTTCCCATGTCTACATATGCTTTATAACTTCCCAGCAGCCATGATGTCATTCAGATTTTTTCTTTATTGTCTTAGTCTACTTAATTTACCAAAATATAATTTAGTATTAAACATTACTGGGGTACTGCTTGTCATTTTGATCTGCATATTCTTTTTTTTCCTCAAGATACTTGTTATTTACTTAATTTTATTTATTACCATTTGTTCTCTTCTTTTAGAACAGCGGTCACGCATTTGTTGGATATTTGTTGGATATCTATAAATGCTGTTTTATTTTTACTATCAACTTTAAAGCAATTCTCATGTTTTTGTTCTTTTCTTTTTCGAGTGACTCTTTTTCTAAGTCAATTGATATTTTATATCCCTAACATTATTTTACTCACATTTACATTAGTTCCTGGTGGTTCTAATACAGCTTTCCTGTACTCTTATTCATTTTTGTCTTCCATTGCTATTTAAACTCTACTTGATAATTTTCAGCTTCCTTTTGTTGTTGCGTATACTTTGTATCATTTCATCTCTTTCAGTTATCTTTCTCTGTGTGTGAATGTATGTGTATATGTATATATATATTAAAAACTTGATATATTATATAACTGTATATATTATATATAAGTATATGTGTAGTTTGCACTTCCTTTCAGACTACGAACAACTATTCATCAGACAATTATCATGTCTTTTGGATGACTACTTTTGTGATGCACCTTTAATACTTTTTGAGCATTTGCTATTTACAGGCACAGTCTAAGCCCTTTAGGCTAATTATCTCATTTAATAGAAATGCTTCATTTGCGTTGTATATGCCATTCCTTATTCTCTGCCTCCACCTCCTCCTCCTTCTCCTCCTTCTTCTTCCTCTTCTTCTTTGCATATTTATGATTATTAGTCATCTTTAAAGGAATGTGATGAGTTACTTACTAGAGTTTACTAAGCTTTGTGACCAGGAGGTAGTTGTGGAATAAATGGCAGTTTCAATGGACTCTATTGAGTTTTGTTGTTTTCAATACACTTCCCAAAGTATTTTCTTATGCTTTGGGAACAGTTTCCCTCTGTGTTCCCATATATTTACAGAAATCTTAAATCTATTGCAACCTCATTTTCACTATTTCTTCTCTCCCTTTCATTCTGTTCTACTTCCAGCTCTGGCAAATTTTATACTCACCCTTCTTTCCTTATCAAAGTTCAATCTCAGATCAGGGGTTGCAAATGCAAATGCCTACAAGGTCCAGATATATAGATATTATAAGTAAGTAACAAGCTTATAATAAGCCAATTCACTTTTTACACACAAAAATATTCTTTTACTTAAAAATTATACTGTTCTCGAGCTGCGGCGGCCGCAGGTTCCAGAGCGGGTCTGTGCAGTCGCGGGCGTGCCGGGCACTGCAGCCCCAGTCTCTGGCCCACAACCTGCGGTTGGCGCTGCTGTCTTGCCTGGGCCAGGGCCCAAAGGCAAGGACAAAGCAGCTGCCGGGAAGGCCCGGACTGAGTGGAATTTACCTGAAGCTGCCAGCAAACACAGGCTCCAAGATGGTGTTCCAAGAACTGCCTGTGCGCCCTCAACCTGCTCTACATGAGTCAACTTCTGCAGGTTGGTTGGAACAATACATTAAGTGCTCCCGAAATGACATCCAGAGAAATTTAAACTGCTGCGGGTTCCGAAGTTTTGACCCAAATGACACATATCTGGCTAGCTGTGTTCAAAGTGGTCATGAGCGTTCGCTGTGTGCTTCAATAATACGAGAATATTCTGGAGAAGTTTTGAGATTTGTGGGTGGCATTGGCCTCTTTTTCAGTTTTACAGAGATCCTGGCTGACCTACAGAAACAGGAACCAGAAAGATCCTCGCGCTAACCCTAGTGCATTCCTCTGATGAGGAAACAAGGAAAATCTTTCATGTTCTGATTGTATTCACTTTCTCTAAATTTAAGTTAAGCTACTTTGTCCATTTAACAAAATAAACAGTATCTGGAAAATTACATTATCAACAGGGGAATTATATATTTTTATTCATATGTTTCTGTAGATGTTTCTCTTTTTCCATTGCTGAACAAAGACTGAAATCTGTGGTCTCCTCTGGCTCTCAGTGGTACCTGTAACCTACTGTACTCAGTGTCTGGCACTGTCCACCGTGGTCTTTCCTAGCATTTTTACCTGCAGAAAACTTTGTATGACACTATGTGTTGATCATATTGTGAAACTAAATACATATCTCACTGGAATAATTGTATGTAGCACTGTGCTATGTAGATAGTTCCTACTGGAAGGAGTTGAAGTTTATTAAAGCCAGAAAGTAAGAGATTCTATTATGTTCAGTACAATAAGGGGAATCTAAATTCCCAAGATTTTTTTTGCCTTTTTAGGAAAGATGTGTTGTGGTGAAAAGTGTTAATATAAAAGTGATAATTTAGTTCTAGTAGTCTTTTATGATGACACCAATGTATTCTAGAAATATCTATGTCTTTAGGGAATTGTGCTTTAGTTTTTGACTTTTACATGTAAGTGCAAAGAAGAAGTGGTCTCATGAAATGTTTAATATAGAATGTTTACCTTCAGCTTTCAAAAACGGAATGAGTTTGAATAATTCACAACATATATCTGTAAAATCTTGATATTCTTTTTTAATAATTTGAAGTCCAAAAAACTGCATTTTTAAACAAGTTACTATTGATGCATTGGTCCATGTAGCAAAAAGATATTTAATTATCTTAAAAATTGTTAAATAACTTTTTCATGAAATTCCTCAGTATTGTAACAGCAACTTGTCAAATCAAAGCATATTTGAGTGTGATATTTCCCATAATTTGAACTTAATGGTATTGTAGTCCTGTATATTATGTTAAAAATTAAAAGATAGAAACCTTAAAAAAATTATACTGTTCTCATTTTCCTTCCTCAAGCTTTACTAAAAACAACAGCTATAAAAGATAAAACACATACACACAGAAAAAAACACAAAAGCAAAAAGTAAAGCAAAACTATAAAAAAATAGAGATAATGCACTGATCTCAATGAAATAAGGCAGCTACATAATGATAAACCATAAACCAACTATGTAACTCATCTGCTCAATGCTGAGATGGTCTTTGAAGGAGTCATCCAAAAGACATAATTGTCTGACTTCAAGCAGAACACATTTCTTCCCTAAAAATAAGTCTCTTAATCTTGAAAGGCACATCTAATAATCCATACATGTATATCTATAACTTAATTCTTCAGTGCTTACTCTTTCAGTAATATACATAGTTACATTCACCTCTGGAACAGCACACTTCCTTTATCTTAAGGTAGGGAGAGTGAGTTATACCACGCTGCATTAATCCTACTTATCTTTGCAAAGTTTTTCAATGCACTATCCCCTCATATAGCAGGTGAAAATTTGCAAGTCTCAGAGCTTTCCTCATGTGTCAACACATCAAAGGTGGATTATGTGTGCTCTCTGACAAATTGGAAAGAACAAAAAAACATAACCTTTTCTCTCCACTTTGAGTGATGTGTTATTAATTCAGAGTAACAATACTGGTTTCTAATGTTGATCTGATAATTTTGTGGCAACTATGATATTTTTAAGTGTATAGCCTCTGAATTATTTGTCAACTAATTCAATTTGTTTTCTAGACAAAGTTTGCAAAATATGAGAGCCACAAAGTATATCTTATTATAATAAATAAAAAATTTTAAAAATAATGTAAATGCCCAGAAATATTGAGGTATTCGAGTGTTACATAGTCATTCAAAATATTACCAAAACATTTAATAAAATTTTTAATTTTCAAGATACAATCATCTAAAGAAAGAAAATGAATAGAAAATTTTATCTATTGTATCTCAACTTTAGAAAGAATACATAATATATGGTGTAAAAGAACTGACAGGAAGTATGCAACCTGTTAATTGTGATTATCTCTAGGTAATGAAATTATGGAGAATCTTTAATTTTCTTCATTATGTTTTCATTGAATCTTCTAAGTTGTCACCATTAGATATGAGTTTTAAAATATTAAAATAAACTTCTATAAACACTGGCCTATAGATGAAAATAGTCCTTGGTAATGAAAAGATCTGGAATGACTATCTTAATGTCATTAATGTCATAAATGGAAATTATCAAGGTCAAAGCAGGAATAAATTTATTCCATTTTTTTCCAAGATGACAATGACTCCTGAGCCTCTTTTTAAACACATCACATAGCCAATCACTTGGTTATTTTTTTGGACTAGAAGAATTTTCAGTGTCAGCATAAAGAGATGTCTGCCATCCTTGATTTTGAAAACTAAAAATGGAAAATAAAAGTATTAAATAATAAAAAAAATTGTAGTTTTCTTAAGGTTAGCACTTCTCTATTATGTTTACTCTTTCAGTATGTTGATTAAAATATGCTGAAATAAACTCTTGAATGCTCTTATAGTCTCCAACATTTAAATGCTATCAATAGTTATAATATATACGGTGTATCTGATGTACTTTTGAAATGAAAATCATATACAATTCAGTCTTGATTTAATGAAAGAATAGAATTGTTTAATACAATATGGTCTCTAGCGAACAAAGAACAATTAAGAAAGAAATAATTTTATTCTTAAAGTGTCACAGAATGCCAAATATTGACAACATGTTAAAATGATTGCATCTCCAACTTTAATAGTTGGAATTTAATTTAATAATGCTATTGCATTTCCAGGTTTTAGGTGAAGAATTGTGTGGGCTCAAATTTGAAGCATTATCAACTCTTACAATTCAATGACTAAATAAAATTGTAGATGAGATTAAGGAGAAAAGTTAACACTCTTGTGAGTTTCTACTTACTACTGTACCTAATATCAGTCAGAATTAGTTATACTTCCAAAATCTCTTTGAAAATTATTTGATTAGTTTTCCAAAATAAATTCTTTAAACATCAAATTATATTTTTCAATAGCATCTAAGCTATATTTCCAGTAGATAAGCCACCCTTTAATAATGATTGTTTTATTGATAAGCTGCTTTTAAAAACTCTTTTGAAGCTTTTCACTGTTAAAACTATATGATAGATCTATATTTATTTCCAGCATGAATTTTACTCCAGAGAGAGCCTATACCTTAAAATGATGCTAGTAAGATTCCAAGACTCTTGTTCTCATTCAGAAACAAAAGTGAGGTCAGTAAGAGAACCTCAACCCATTCAGCATTAGGGTCTTTTGTCAGCTATCACCAACAGCAGGGTTTATGACAAATGAGGAGCCAGGCTTCCAGCTGAATTTCAGTTTAGTTATTTTTGTTTTAATGTATGTGTGAATCAATTAATCCTGTCATAGAAGGGCATCGTAAACTGTGTGCCAGAGTTAATGAGTCAGACATTATCACATCATTACACCAGCTGGCATAATGTAGCATGTGTTGTTTGTCATAATATACACTGCCATGCTTAACAACCATTAATTGTTTACACGAGCAGTCATATTTTTCTTCAAAGAACCTTCAGCGACTGGTTAATATTTTGAAGGCTTTTTAAGTGAATAACTATTGCAAGGAAAAGATATTCTCATTAAAATAGCCTACAATGTAAGAAACTATAACAAGGGGAAGACATTTGGAAGATAAAGAATGACTGGACGATCTTTTCAAAGAAAATTCTGTTGCTGCAGAACCAACCAAATCATGACTATTTCAACAACCACCAGCAGTGATCTCTTAAATAAATGGAAAGATACTGTCTTAAGAAAAAGTTTGTGAAGTGGAATTCACTACTGATATATTTTTTGGAGGATTCATGAGGCTTCTACTCAGGATACATGTGTTATCACTAGGACTTCCTGAGAGAAGATATAATCATGGATTTATAATTTTCTAAAATCATCATAAAAAGCCTGGCTGTTGTGGTTTTCTTGGCTGATGAAAGGAAGCATGTGGCCATCACAGCCCAAAGTTATAGTTTACCAGCTTTCTGTGGATTGGTTTCAGGCTACTTCTGCACAATTTCATTGGCCATATGGCTTTCCGCAGCCAAACACTGACACCATGAGTTAATGTAAAGTTTCCAAGAATCAGAACAGTAAATCATGGTAACCATTATCCACTTTAACTCATCGTTTATTTTCTCAGTGGAGACAGCAATGTATAAATTAGCCCAAAAGATTTAATAAAAACACAAATTCAATACAGACATGAACAATTTTATAAACTACAGCGAGTTAGAAATCAAACTGAATACAAGTAAATAATATAGTTAAGAAATTAAACAATGTATATGATGAAAAAACTTAGTACATATATGAAAGCACTTTGCAAAGTGTAAACACTGCTGTAGGGCTATAAAGTGCTACTACAGTTATTGCTACAATAGTATCTCAGGTTTTTTCTTGTTGTTGTTGGTGGTGGTGGTGGTGTAGAACAGAAAAATTGACCACAGACACTTTCTTCACATTTGGGAAGAATTATTTCTGAGTTTCATCCTCAGGAAAGATATTTTAAAATTTTTAATCTTCATGCAGTTAGCCTTGGAATTAGGCTCTATAAAATACATCATATTTTTATAAATGCAAAAACACACATGGCTTATCTTTGCATTCCAAATTAATGAAGTGAGTTTTTTGCTATCGTCTATAGCAAAAAACTATTTAATCCTCATTTATGTACAGTTTTTAGTGACAAGACATACTTAAAATGAAGAAACAAAAGTCAATATACACTCATCTATGATCCATTTGATTGGAGAAGTTTTTTCTTAAAGTTTAAGGCACATAATAATTACCTATGATAGTTATTTAAAAACATATTCCCAAAGATTCTGATTCAATTAGTATCAATTAAGTATGTGGAAACCATTTTACACATGACATTTTAATAGTTTCCCATATGATTTACTTACTATAGTAAGTTTGAATTGATCAGCACCATAGAACTTCAAAAACATATTGTCTAAAAAAAGCATGTGACTTAGAAGTATTAAAATATTTCAAAACACTACTCATATTTTTAAAATCTGCTTTAATGGGAAATTTTGGTGCCCCAGTGCACCAAAAATATAAGAAGTAAAAAGTATACACATTTACCTTATATAATTTAATGATCCAGAATTAGAAATGTGGATGCTCCAGTGGCGCAATTGGTTAGCGCGCCGTACTTAGATGGCAGAATTGGAAATATTAGACTGCCTTGAAAGTGAAGCAAAAAAGGCTCAAAACTCTTGCCTTGAGGACTTTCTGTGTCCTATTCCTCTTCCTGGAATATTCTTTACTTTGGTCTTCTGAGTGACTGGTTTCCAGTCTCAGATTCAATATCCTCTCCTCAGGGACCTTTTTAACCTTATAACTTAAAATAACTCCTTTCTATCTATTCGATCTTGGATACCTAGTTCTTGCCTCTCACCACACATCTCAATTTAGATTGTGTGTTTTTGTTTTTTTCTCTTGTCTCAATTGTTGATTTCTCCATATACTGTTCCAAGTTCAAATTGGATGAGAACCACATCTGTAGAGGGACCACAAAAATTTCTTATGTAAATTGGCTAGTTGAATCTACTTCTTTTCTATTAATATGCAACTATCCAAATCCCCGTTTTTCTTTCTATTTCAAGTGTTAGGGATATCCTACATGGCCAAATTTTACAAAGTAAACATAATGCAAAGGTAATAACATTTTTGAAAGGCTCTTCAAATGATTAAATTGTATGTAACTAACAAAGAAGTTCAAAAGAGAAGTCACATTGCACACTGTTAACATCACACATTGTATGGTACCAGTCTAGTAACATATTTTTTTCTTGTTTACAAATAAGATACTTTACAGTCAAAACTTGAAACTGTACATTAACTTTGAGGTTTATAGCAGTTTAAATAGAAGCTATCAAAGTTGACCAAATAGAAAGGTTAACATTTTACTTGGGGTGAAAAAAAGTAAAATTCATTGCTTTTATTATCAATTGGTTGAAGGGTACTGATTGCCTAACCACTTCCCATAGAATACCTCTCTGCGGACATTGCATAATATTAACATATGCCCAATGCTAGGGTATTAACACCCCCGTGACCTTGACTCAATTTCTCTGAACTAGGGTGGTGAGTCAGATTAGAAATATTAAAGGTACAAGGAATTAGGAAATAAAGACAAGCCATGGAAATAAGTGAAAAGCGGGTGCACGGTGGAATGATCCAGCTCTGATGGAGACTGGATCTAACAACAAAATGGAGCCCACAGACCTTATTTAAATGGTAGGAATGCCAATGGGATTCAGAATGAAGAAATGCTTGAGGAAAACAGGATGAAAACGACAAAAACAACTTGTTTGGGGCTTAGCAGGTTATGCCCACCTCCTCTACTTTGGGGCTGCTGCGATTGAACCTAGGGCTGTCTGAGCCAATGAGCAGGGTGCAGCATAAATGAGAAGTCTGAAATCAGTGGGATTTCACTGAGAGTTCTCAGAAATGCAACCGGGCTGCCTTGAGATGGCTCAAACAAACCCATAATTCATTTAGGTCCCTCAACACTAGGATGTATGTCACTCATGAGATTGCTTCTCATATCATTGCCCTTCTAAAATTAGACAAATCAGGCATGTCACACAGATAAACACACAAGCATATGTAAAAGAAATCTAAGAAGCTGGAATAAGGAGAAGGAAGGAGGGAGGGAACTAGAAAGGGAGGAAAAAGATAAGGAAGGACGAAGGAAGAAATAAGAAAGGTTTATTCTAGAAATATATTAAATCTATAAGAAAAATAACTACATAGTAAATCATGCCCCTTAGAATTTTGAGAACTAGTAAATTTAAAAAATTGCTATTCAATTCTACAAAAAAAGAATAATGTCAATGAATCTGATGTCTTTCTATTTATGTATATGGATTAAAAAAACAACTCTAGTTTTACTATTCAAATTTAGTCATCACATATTCAAGTAATTACTGTAATCACTGTAATTTTTCTTTAGACACTTTCCATAATTATTCCTATAAATGTTTATGAAAATAATTGTGTATAACTCTTTGCAAATCATTACTATTGGAAAGATGGTTAAAGTTGATCTGAGCTGGATTAAAATCTGTTTCACGGGCATAATTCTCAAAATTCCAAATTAAAAATGATAGAAGTGGTTTGTAGAGTCCTACCCAATATTATTGCTTCTTTCTTTATGAATCCCACATTTGTTAACAGACTTAATAATATCCACTGAAAGAATACCCAGTTTTATTAATGGTGTATCCATTTACTCAAATAAGAATGTGAAGTAGGCCAATGAGAGGTGGGCAGGAGGCTAGAATCTCATGCACCCACCAAGCACATACCTTTCTGTGGCTAAGCTACCACGGTTAGCACATGGCTTTTCAATTCATCATTTGTGAACCTTGGAATTTCTAATACACTCATAAAGTTATCCTTCCTTGATTTTAAACTATAAAAAAGTTAATACCAGGAAATGATCCTCCTTCAATTTCTTTTTTCAAATGACGAAGTAGAAAAAAGTTTCTGTCATTCTTAATTACAAAAATCACAAGTCACAACATAGCCTGTAATCTCAAACTGTCTCAAAATTACCATAGAATTCTTTCGATGTCTGATGGATCTTTATGGTTTCAATTTCTAATTATCAAAGTCTCATATTATATCTTCTAGGTAGATAACTTTGTTTTCAGGCCTATTTCCAGTTTAAATTTATTAGTCAAGTCTGCTGATTGCCAAATTGTGATTTTTATAACAGAAGGATACTATATCTCAGTGTGAATCTAAAGTCATCCAAACAACAACACTGAAGTCATCTCCATCCAATCACACCCTTGACTTCAGATCTTTGCATTCTCAGTTCCTGGCCTGGAACAGGGCTCCTTCCTCATCTCTTCCTTGATCAAATACTATCCTCTCAGCTTTAGATTATGTAGGAAATGAGAGGGAGGAGGGTATGAAAAATCATGGAATAAGACAGACATCATTACCCTATGTACATGTATGACTACAGGAATGGTATGAATCTACATCATGTACACCCATAGAAATGAAAAGATGTACCCCATTTGTGTACAATGAATCAAAATGCAGTCTGTAAAAAATAAAAAAATAATAAATAATTTAAAAAATATTATCCTCTCAATAAGGCCTTTGCAGAGCATGGTAATTAAAATTGCAAACTCTCCATCCCCTTTCCCTGCATTATTTGTTCTCTATGGCATTTCTTATTTTCTGATGTTTTATATATTTCATTTGTTTCTTAATTATCTGTCTCCTCCCACTGAAGCACAAAGGTCCTATAAGCAGGCAGTTTTGTCCTGTTTGGGTGGCTTCTATTTTCTTATTGAATGAATACATGGACAAAATTAATGAAGGAAAGGATGAACAAAAACAGCCAGCAAGCAAAATCACACCTTTTTTTTTTTTTTTTTTTTTTGCGGTGCTGAGGATCAAACCCAGGGCCTTGTGCTTGCAAGGCAAAATCACATCTTTTAACAAGAAAATACAAATGTCTGTGAGAGTCATACATCACAAGTGATTTTGTGTTATGTTAGAGTCAAAAAGCAATAATACAAATACATTTTGGTATGTGAACTGGTTAACACAGTTTTTAAAGAAGAACAGATGTCTGAAAATTATAGTTGACAAATTTAGATGCAAAAAAGGTAAAAAGTATAATTTGCTTGTATTATATGAAATTAATCAGACCTGTTACAGACTTTTATTTAAGATTGAAAAAGGTATATATGCTAAATACCAATATCTCACTGAATAAAGAAGTATTATTAAAATTTGATATATATAAATTAGCATTTTGCTAAAATTTACTGTACATTTAGTATTTCTCAAGAAGTCGGCTGCTTGCACATTTAGCAATGTCAAAATACTCTTACTGTCCATACATATGTAAGTCGTTGGAATTGTCACTATTTATAGGGAAAATTCTTTAATTCTGATATATCATCAGTGCTATACTCTCTAACTGTAAACTTTTATTAACTTAAGTTTCACCATCAACAATTTAGTATCTACACAAATACTGATGCATATTTTTTTCATAGATATTCTTTTGGTCCTTTTATGTGTTTTGTCTTATTATTTTCCAAAAAGAGGTATGTTTAAAAATATGAACCAGAGTTCATTAAACAAATTAGGAGAATGAAAAGCAGACCCATAGAGGAAAAGAAGGTCAAAAATCTTTATTGACATTTCACAAAAAGCATGAAAACATATGGAAAACTGTTCAACTTTATTAGTCATCAGTAAAACAAACATTAAAATAACAATGTGATACCACTACACACATAACCAGAATGTTAATAAAAAAAGACTTTAATAGCAAGTGCTGTAAGCATATAAAACAATCAATACTCTCCTACACTGCTGGTGAGAGTATAAATTTGTATAAAAATTTTGAAAACTGTTTCATAGTATCCACTAAAGCTGAACATATGCATACCCATTGACAGCTATCCACTCCCAGGTATATATCAATTAGAAATAGATTCATACATATGTTCATAAAAATACACTGCTAGAATGTTCATAGCAACATTATTTCATAGCAACACTATTTATAATGTCTGACACTACAAACTATTCAAAAGTCCATCAAAAATAGAATAAATTTTTTAAATTGTCATGTCTTCATTCAATGGAGTCTTACACCACAACAAAATTAAAAGAGCTAAAACTGAATACAACCATGGTGTTAACTCTCACAAACATAATTTTGATTAAAAAAATATAGAAAAGTACATATTATTACATTTACATAAAATATACACAACTAATTTATGCTATTAGAAATCAAGATGGTACTTAATTTTGGTGGCAGAGTGTATGTATCAAACAGGAATATAAGGAAGGAGATGTGGATAAGTTATTTGGTTGTGTTTACTTATGGTTGTCTCCTGAAAATTCATAGAGTTGTACCCCCACAACATAGGCAATTATCTGTAGTAAATTTTACATTATTAAAGTTCTAATATCTCTATGGTCAGAGGAGATAAAACATAACCCAGCTATCCTGAATGTTCACGTTTAGTAACACTTCATGGTGATCACCAATATGTCTCCAATACCACACTTTAAAGTGGGGTGAATAGACTTCTGCCTATGTGGCAAAAGAACACTTATTAAGGCTACAGATAAAAGGGTTAAAGGTGACACCAGTGCCTATTTCAAGGGTGTGCCACCTGTGCAGTCACATGGGGTCTGTGTTAAAAGGGCTCTATGCTTGCTTTAATGCTCTGTGACACCACCTTGAAATTCTTAATATTTTTTTAAAAAGGATCTACATTTTCATTTCCCTGAATCCTGCAAATTATGTGACAGTTCTGAGTAACTCATTTGCCATTATTACATATCTGATATGCTCTCCATGTTTAGACATTAAGAAGCAATAAACTTAAAATAGGATGTAGTTTGTATGGAAAATAAGAAAAGCCCAGAAATTCAGTAAACAGTGATTTATCTGTTTGGATATTCAAGTAGAAGCACAAAAATGAATCAACAGTAGAACCATATTACTGGAATAAGTAACAAAATTATTATTAGGAAACTATTATTAGGTACTTACTGTAAATATGATAGGCAATCAGGTCAAACATTATTTCACATCCCCCTACTGCACAATTCTATGATAAAATTCAATAATTTCCTATTAATTTATCTTAGTACATCATAAAGGCATTTTTGCATGAAACATTCCTTTGGGAATATTGAAAATATGAGTTATGGGTACGAATTCGTTGAAATGCACAAGATTCATTTATTTATCCATCCATTCATCCTTCTTTTCATCTATTCATTCTCCCAACAATCTATCCACTCATCCCACTGGTACCGCAAAGAATGAAAAATTCAATCAAGCTGGAATTCTACCATAAAGGACATAAAGTATATCTATAAATAAATGTCAGACGAGATAGAAAATATGCCCTACGAGATGTATTTAGTCAGGAAATTTGGAAGAAAAGCAATTACTTCAGGTCAAAAGAAAATCAGAAATGACTTTATAGATTTGAAAAGTATTTCTATATTGGAATTTGAAAAGTAGATAGAATTTGAGTATGCACAGGTTCTAGAAGTTTTTTTTTTTTCTTGTTCTCTCTGTTTCTTGAATACTTTACACAAGAATTGTTTGCTCTAAGAAATTTCCCTGAATTCTTCTTTGCCTATGATCATAGGTAGAATTAAATATAAAATGAGATAATTTTAGGGACAAAAATATAAAGAACCTGTAAATGCACATTATGAATCTAATAAAATTAAAGTTTAATACAGGTCTGCTACTTGAGACCTTCCCCAAATTCTTTGATTTTAAAATACAGCATAGTGAATTGTTAAAACGTAGACTCTAGAAATGGCTGGATTTGAATTCCAACTCAATTCTCAACAGCTGAACAAACTGGGGTAAGTTATTTAACATCCTAGGCCTCTTTCTTCACTTGTAAAAAAGAGGATAATGATATGTTTATTCTTATAAATTTGTTGTGAGGATTAAATAAGTTAACATATTTTACATGCTACATATGATATTATACTATTAATGCCTAAACTATAATCAGACTATCCATTGTGTGATTTTAGGGACAGGGACACTAGTAAGGATCCTTTCCTTAAAACGTGGTTTCCCTTCCTTCTTGTCTTAGTATCTACTATAATAGGTTCTTGTTTTTTGTCAGGGGCGGGCTCTGAGGGCCCCAGAGCCGCACCCTGGCCTGATCTCTAAGGTGGCGCCTGGTAGCTTGCCAGACATAGCTGCACTCATATACAAGTTTTAGGAAGTAACTCTGGTTGGCTGTTGTACATGAGGCGATCCTGGTATCTGCCTGGAGACTGTTCCTTGATAGGCTGACTTTCCTGGTAGTCTACTCTCTGATAGGCTTATGTTCTCGATATAAGTCTGAGACTTGTGGAATAAACTGCTTTTGGTTCCTGTGATCAAGAAGAGCGTACGCGTTGTGATTGTCCCCGCGGGCGGTGGGCAATCATAATTTTTTCTTTATCTTAAATCTTTATCTTTTTAAGGTAAATGTATAGTTTAAGCCTGAGGGAAAGGTTATTTTTGATTCATCTTCATGCTTCCCTATCTTCTCCAATTCCTATTATATTTAATCATTTTCCCCTTATACACTACCTTGAACAATATAGCTAATATGATCATGTTAAAATGGAGTTTGTTAACTACGTATGTTACCATGCCCAAACTTAGTAGCTTAAAGCAACTATGACTTATTATGTCTTGTGACTGTGGGTTGGTTGCATTGTTCATTGGCTGATTTCATGGAGGTTAAGTATGGCTGGAAGATTCAAGATAGCCTTACTCACAGGTCTGGCAGTTTGGTTGTTGACTGGGGAATCTCAGTTCCCTACAAAGCTTTCATCCTCCAGTAGTCATAGCCAGTATGACCCCACATTTTAATGAAAGGAGCTACAATAAAATACCACTATATTTACAATCTACTACCATCTGCCCCGATTGTAATTAATTATATTGTTCACATATGCAAAAATTGCTTACCCCTTTCCTCTAACTCTCATCCATTATAGCTTCAGGCTCAAACCCTACAATCTCATAATCTGCATCTGGTATGGATTAAACATTACCTTTTAACTGCACTTCTTTTAATCTGGAGGTGGGTATACTACAAAGACAAATTATTAAGGTACTCAGCATGCAACAATGAGAGAGAGAGAGACAGAACTCCATGAGACACTAACTCTTTAAGAGGAATCACAAAGGGACACTACCCTCAAGGGGTATAACAGGAAACAGTAGTCTGCATTTGTAGCAGTTCTAAAATACAGCTGGGTATGTGCCTTCACTAGGTCCAGGGTGGGTTTTTGAATGCTTCAATTCTCCTTCATGTGGTTTTCCAGCCTCCGAAACGCTAGGCTGGCTTCAGTAATTGGTGATATCAGGGTAACATCCAAAACAAGCAAAGTTAAAAGATCCTTCTTGAAGTTTAGCCTTGAAACTCCAGTTCCATTGGTCAAGCAAGACATATGGCCAGCCCAAATTCTAAGGATGAGAAAAGCACCTTATATTGACTTTTACCAATTTCCTCCTAGTCCAAACTCACTCTTCCATACTCTGACTTGTCTTAATGGAGCTGGAATAGATCCACTGATAGTATTAGACTTGACCAGTAGGGAAGAGGGAATTCTAGAAGGAAAGACTGCAAAGCTGGAAAAAGAAGGGACTTGCTTCTCCTCATTTGCAGTTTTCCTGCTCTCTGTTCATGTTAGCATCATGCCATCATTACTACTTCACCCTAGTAGCAGTTCCTTCCCATGGCAGAAACCTAATCCAGTTGCAGTTTCCCCACACAGTATTAGTTTTGTCTGCCCCTCGAAGACACCAGTAAAATATGACCAGCATTCTCCTCTCAGAGTCTGATTGTTCCCCTCCATTGTACACCTCCTCCTACGTTCTAATTTGAAATATTCCTGTCTCTTTTTTCAACCCTAGAGTTGTCGCTGCTTCCAATCTCAGTTGCAACTTAGAGTTCTCTTTTCTACCTACTGAGTAACTTAATTAGTACTTTTATACCTGACTATAAACATGTACTTAAATTCAATTCTCTCAATAACCAACATAGTTTCCATCTCTAGACTCAACTCTGAATGTTAGAAAATTTTACCTCTTCCTGGGAAGGCTTAAAAAACATCATGGCCATGTTTCTCAATTTACTACAAATAGTTAGACAAATCAATCTCTGTTCATCTAATTCATAGCAAAACATTAAGTCTTCTGAAAAGCTGCATTGGCCTCCTTAATATTCTTTGAATATGCTGTGTTCCTGCCTCAGAGACTTTATGCTTCATCTTCCATCTGCATGAAAAACTCTTCTATTAGACGTTTTTAGAACTCACTTCATTGCCTCCTTGTGTCATTGCTCAGATGTCAATTTCTCATTAAAGCCTCTTTGACTACCTTATTTAAAATTAAACCAATCATACATCCGAAATCTAGGACTCCTTGTTCTCTCTCTTCTTTCTTTTCCTCCATAGCATGTTTAACATACTTCATAGTTTATTTTTACTTATCTCTACTTCCTCCAACTCTAAAATTTAAGTTCAATGAGGGCATTTTTGATTGCTTTGTTCTGCACTATTGTACCCAGAATCTTGAAAAGTGCTTTCCATAGAAGAGATTCTCAACAAATTTATACATTGGCCTTTCTTAAATTTGCTTAAATAAAATTATTTGTACTACACTAAATCATAAACATAGTAGTACAAATGAGTTTGTAAGATGCTCTTCTTAAAATGCATCAAAGGGGTGAAATTGAGAAAACATTGAAACATTAGGAATCTAAAATGATGAACAAAACAAGTTATCTAAGGCAGCCACAGAAGAGTTTGGGGACTGGGGTAAAAGCATACAAAACTGATCAGTCATAATTCTATTTTTTAAACTAGGAAGGAGAAAACATGAAAAGCACCTTGGAATAGAGAAAAGAACATTACACTTGGGATAAACTATCCCACTGTTTTATCTAACTTTGCTGCTTGATATAAATAAAATTTTGGAAATTCAGCCTCACTTTCTCTTGATAATACATTTCTAAATTAAGGAAGATATCATCAAGCTTCCCTAAGAGGCTTAATATAATAACCAAATGAGATTATGTGTGTATATGTACAAATAGAAAAATGTGGAATGATGATAATGAAGATAATGTGACCTCCAATGGATGGGACTAGGGAGGCTACAAAGGCAGGATATGCCAAAGAAGTCCCTTTTGCCCAGAAAAGTTGAGGCATAACCATCTTCAGTTTGAGGGTTCCTGACTCTTCATCTGGGGTACAATTAGAATGATTGACTTTTAAATCTGTTATGCCATGCCCTTCCCATTGAGTTGGAATTCAACTGTAGTCATTTACCCTATTTAATTAATTTTAAAATTTTGCATATTTGGAATTAGGGACTCAGGAATGTCATATGCAAATATATGTAAAACAGCATACAAATAGGTATTGGCAGCCAAAAGCCCATTTGTTATTTTTCAACAAGAATGTATCATGGAAAAAAGGTCCTACTCACAAACCTATTAGATTTGAGCTATTTGGAAGAGTCTTCATGGTTTTAATAGGAGCTTATGGTCATGCAAGATAGGAATACAATGCTATACCATATTAATATTGGAGAAGTTCATCAAGTCAACAATTTTGGTGCATTTGATCTTACTCTCCTTAGAACAAACATTTCTATAACCTTAAAAAATTAGCTAGAGAAGTAGGGTATGGATGGGTGGTAGAATAAGAGGTGAAGTAGCTACTGTCTCTTATACAACATGCCATCTTCAAGTCATCAATTCAATGTCTCTGTGGAATAAAATGAGAAAAATTTAAAAAAAAATTTTTTTTAATTAAATGGGTTCTAGAGAAAGAAATCAAATCCATAGAATTTCTTGTCCTATGTTGATAAAATAATTTTATTCCATACTTGGATTTACAATAATTATATAAACCCTATAATCCTAAATTATCTTTATAAAGGATAGTATTATTTGGAGTATATTTTAAAAACATAACATATTCTCACAAAGCTCAAATTATTGTAAGTTTTTGATATAGCCCCAAAATGCTGAATTATAATCAAAGTTGTAAAAGGAAAAAATACTTACATGCTAAAAAGTTAAGATATCACATCTTTATTATTGTTTTTTTGTCATACTAGGTCCTTGTTTTTGTTGTTCTATGTACTAATGAGAGCTTTTAATATCTATTCTAAGGAAGACTGCATCAATATGCTTTTGAAAAAATTTTAAATTACAAAAAACTGACTTCACATAGCACTTCATAATTTCCCTCATCAAATCCTAAAGACTATATTAAAACATCTGTTTTTAAAATATCTTGCTGACAGTGGAATGCTATACCCCCAGGGAGTCTCTTAATTTTGCATAAAATTTGCATACTCATAAATAAGTTAACATTGGGGGGACAAAGATATCAACTGAAAATAATGAAGGTATCTTACATATATTATTTTTATAACTTGTATAGAATAGAGAAGCATAGATGTTTTTAAATATGACTTTTTTATAATCATATTTAAATGAGAATTAATTCTTTATAAAGTTTTCTACCTCTCAATTTGCTCTATTATGCCCTCAAAAATTCAAGGATAGCTCAGATTGCTTCAATATTTAGAGAAAAACTATATTGAAACTGTGTGCAAATAATATTTAAAGAATGGCTATTGTGTGCACAAATATGTAACAACAAAGCCTATCATTATGTACAATGATAATATATCAATAAAAAATGTAGGAAAAAATAGATAAAAAATAGAGAATGGCATAAATGATAGGCTCTAAAACCAAATTGTAGAGCAAAAAATACATACCTTGGATTATAAGATAGGCACACTAAAATATATTCCTATCTTTCTCCCTGATACAAAACAACTTTATACATGCAGTCTTAGCAATCCACAATCCAGTTAAGTCAGTTAACTGTGTGCCTTCCACTCTGAGTTTGAAGAGAAACACCTTCTTCAATGTTTATTTCATTCTCAGTATCCTAGGGAACAGTGGGGTATAGTGGGAAAATTATTCCATCTAGACAAATCTGCTTGCTTTAGTCAGTATTATTACATTATTAAGGTAATACATTGCTACAGTCTTCCAGAAGACCATTATTCTAATACAACTAGAAGCTAACTCCCTGATCCTCATTGATGTGTAGTGTCATAAACCGAGCTGGTAAGAACAGAGTAGATGAGGCCTGATCAGTGTGATTTCAGGGAAGACAGGGAAATGCCTCCATCCAGATTACTTTATATCAGTCACTGGATAGTACACAAAGGCACACAGTTAAAGCAATGTCTTATTGTCAAATTCTGACATTTAACTAAAATAATTTGGTGAGGGGTTAACTCATGAAACTATCATCAGTCATTTATAACTTAAAGAAGAAATTCTTAACCTGAGACTTATGAACTATAGATAAGATTTAGAGAAATAATCCCTCTTACATTATATGCAAGGTTTTGTTTAAATTCATTTATGTGACTATTTAAGGCAGCACACCCCAAATGCTGGATTATAATCAAAGTTGTAAAAGGAAAGGAAAATGCCTGCATTCTGTGAAGTTCTTTAAGATGTTAAGTCCTTATTATTGCTTTTTATCATACTAAGTCATAAAAAGGAAAGATTTTGACATCTTCCCAAGACCCCTGCCCCCGCCACACATAAAGAACCAATACTTAGAGTGAATGAAATCTTCAGTAACAAGATCAGAAAGGAGTTTAGAGTATTAAGTATCTGGCAGCAAAGCAGGGTATAAGGAGACAGGTCCCAGAATGAATATAGACAAAAAAAGAGAGTTAAAAAATGCTGAAGCCACAGGACAAACTTTATCAGCTTCAAAGTTTTATTCATGCCAAGACAGAAGCAATATGAATTTACTGGGTCAACATGCTTTATGAACATCTCTTCAGAAGGTTCTGCACAGAACAATAGAACATGTAAAACACCTATTTGGAAGGATCTGTTTAGACTGAGTCCAACAATTAAGCCAATATCAAGACCTGGGTCCCAAAGGACTGGATCCAGGGCATTATATATTTGTTGGGACTAATGACACGTTAACTAACTCGGGCTGACTCCTTACTCCCTGGCAAGTGAGCAAGATCAAGACCTCAAAGGTGGTTTCAATAGTTAATGACGGGGGGCGATCCAAGAAGGCGGACTAGAGGGTGACTGGATCTCCAGTCGCTCCAGAGCCCAGGAGTCAAGAAGGGAGGTATTGGGAGACTCGGACTAAAATAGAGCCACGGGTGAGTCTCGCCCACTGGGTAAAGCTCGGCCTGGGTGGCAGGCCCAGATATAGGTGGCTTATCGGAGCAGGGCAGGGCAGCTAGAGTCTTCCACAGGCAGCCCTGCACACTCCGGGGGTGGTCCCCTCCCACATGACCAGCTTCTCCAGGTTCTCAGAGCAGGCCCCCAGCGAGAGCCTTTCTGATCAGCACCAGCTCCAAGTCCCGGAGCCAGCTCGGCGTGCTCCGGGCCGCAAGCGGCTTCAGGGACCAGGACAGGGCAGCCAGGGACTTCCCCAAGCAGCCCGGCCCCTGCGGCAGGAGGCGCCTTTCAAGGCTAGCTTCTCAGAGCAGACCACCCAGTGAGAGCCTTTCTACACAGAGCCAGCCACAAGTCCCCGAGCCAACGGAGAGCTTCAACCCGCAAGCAGCCTCTGGGATCAGGGCAGGGCAGCCAGAGACTTCTCCAGGCGGCCCTGCCCCCTCCGGCCGCAGGCTCTTTCCACGGGGTGATCCAAGATGGCGGAATAGAGGGTGAATGCATCCCCAGTCGCTTCAGAACCCAGGACTCAAGAAGGGGAGGCATTGAGAGACTTGGACTAAAATAGAGTCACGGGGTGAGTCTCCCCCACTGGGTGAAGCTCAGCCTGGGCGGCAGGCACAGATAGGAGCGGCTTATCAGAGCAGGGCAGGGCAGCTAGAGTCTTCCCCAGGTAGCCTTGCACACTCTGGCAGTGGGCTCCTCCCACACGGCCAGCTGCACGGTGCAGGCCCCCCAGTGAGAGCCTTTCCACACAGAGCCAGCTCCAAGTCCTGGAACCAGTAGGAGGCTAGGGGCAGCTTTCTTCAGAAGCACTGCATTATCAAGTTCCTCCAAGACTTCAGGCTACTGAAGCCTGGGAGGTGATACACTGGAAATCTACAGGGACACTATAAGCCAATAGAGGAAATATGAATATCTCAGGGTCCCACAGACATCTGACCAATATGAGAAAACAAGGGAAGAAAATGTCCCAAACAAACCTAGATACTATATCAATAAAACTCAATGACAGCACAGCAGAAGAAATGTCAGAAAGGGAGTTCAGAATGTACATAATTAAAACAATCAGGGAAGCAAATGAGGAGATGAAAGAGCAAATGCAGGCATTGAAGGAGGAGATGAAAGAGCAAAGGCAGGCATTAAATGATCGCACCAATCAACAGTTAAAAGAGCAAATACAGGAAGCAAGAGATCATTTCAATAAAGAGTTAGAGATACGGAAAAAAAACAAACTGAAATCCTTGAAATGAAGGAAACAATAAACCAAGTTAAAAACTCCATAGAAAGCATAACCAATAGGATAGAACACCTGGAAGACAGAACCTCAGACATTGAAGAAAAAATATTTAATCTTGAAAACAAAGTTGGCCAAACAGAGAAGATGGTAAGAAATCATGAACAGAATCTACAAGAATTATGGGATATCATGAAAAGGCCAAATTTAAGAATTATTGGGATTGAGGAAGGCTTAGAGAAACAAACCAAAGGAATGAACAATCTATTCAATGAAATAATATCAGAAAATTTCCCAAATCTGAAGAATGAAATGGAAAACCAGGTACAAGAGGCTTATAGGACTCCAAATACACAAAATTACAACAGACCCACACCAAGGCACATTATTATGAAAATACCTAACATACAAAACAAAGACAGAATTTTAAAGGCTGCGAGAGAAAAGAATCAAATTACATTCAGAGGGAACCCAATAAGAATATCAGCAGATTTTTCAATCCAGACCCTAAAAGCTAGAAGGGCCTGGAACAACATTTACCAAGCCCAGAAAGAAAACGGATGCCAACCAAGAATCTTATACCCAGCAAAACTTACTTTCAGATTTGACGACGAAATAAGATCCTTCCATGATAAACAAAAGCTAAAGGAATTTACAAAAAGAAAGCCAGTATTACCGAACATTCTCAGCAAAATATTCCATGAGGAAGAGATGAAAAACAATGATGCAAATCAGCAACGGGAGGAACTAGTCTAAAGGAATAGCCAAATAAAGGAGAAACCATATCATGTCATAAAACAAAAATGAGTCAAATGACTGGATCATATCACAATAATAACCCTGAATGTTAATGGCCTGAACTCATCAATCAAAAGACATAGACTAGCAGATTGGATTAAAAAGAAAAATCCAACAATATGCTGCCTGCAAGAGACTCATCTCATAGAAAGAGATACCCATAGACTAAAGGTGAAAGGATGGGAAAAAACATACCATGCACATGGACACAGCAAAAAGCTGGAGTATCCATCCTCATTTCAGATAATGTGGACTTCAAGCCAAAACTAGTCAGAAGGGATAAAGAAGGACATTACATGCTGCTTAAGGGAAGCATAAATCAGCAAGACATAACAATCATAAATATCTATGCTCCGAACATTTGCTCATCCATGTACATCAAACAAATCCTTCTCAATTCCAGAAATCAAATAGACCACAACACAATAATACTAGGCGATTTTAACACACCTCTCTCACCACTGGATAGATCTTCCAAACAAAAATTGAATAAAGAAACTATAGATCTCAATAACACAATCAACAATTTAGACTTAACCGACATATATAGAATATACCATCCAACAAAGAACAAATACACTTTCTTCTCAGCAGCACATGGATCCTTCTCTAAAATAGACCATACTTTATGCCACAAAGCTACTGTTAGCAAATACAAGAAGATAGAGATACTACCTTGTATTCTATCAGATCATAATGGATTGAAATTAGAAATAAATGACAGAATAAAAAACAGAAACTTCTCCAATACCTGGAGATTAAATAATACACTATTATATGATGAATGAATAACAGAAGACATCAGGAGGGAAATAAAAAAATTCTTAGAAGTAAACAAGAACAAAGACACATCATATCAAAATCTCTGGGACACTATGAAAGCAGTACTTAGAGGAAGAAATGCAAATCAAAACTACCCTAAGATTTCATCTCACCCCAATTAGAATGGCGATTATCAAGAACACAAGCAACAATAGGTGTTGGCGAGGATGTGGTGAAAAAGGAACACTCATACATTGCTGGTGGGGTTGCAAATTAGTGCAACTACTCTGGAAAGCAGTATGGAGATTCCTCAGAAAGCTTGGAATGGAACCACCATTTGACCCAGCTATCCCACTCCTTGGTCTATACCCAAAGGACTTAAAATCAGCATACTACAGAGATACAGCCACATCAATGTTCATTGCTGCTCAATTCGCCATAGCCAGATTGTGGAACCAACCTAGATGCCCTTCAATTGATGAATGGATAAAGAAACTGTGGCATATATATACAATGGAATATTACTCCGCCATGAAGAATGATAAAATTATGGCATTTGCAGGCAAATGGATGAAATTGGAGAATATCATGCTAAGTGAGATAAGTCAATCTCAAAAAACTAAAGGACAAATGATCTCGCTGATAAGCGGATGAGGACATATAATGGGGGGTGGGAGGGGTTAGCGTTAGGTTTAGGGTTAGGTTTAGGGTTAGGGATAAGGAGGGTGGTAAGAATGAAGGAAAGAAGGACTGTATAGAGGGAAAAGAGGGGTGGGAGGGGTGGGGGGGGAAGGGAAAAAATAATGAATCAAACATCATTGCCCTATGTAAATTTATGATTACACAAATGGTATGCCTTGACTCCATGTACAAATAGAGAAACAACATGTATCCCATTTATATACAATAATAAAAAAAAATAGTTAATGACGATAAATCAGACCACCGTCAGGGATTGGTTATCAGTTCCTTCGTTGTGATCAGCTCATGCTTGCCATGTAGTCCTATGGGACTCTCACCTGCATGAATCCCCTGTGCCTTGCTGACCTTTAAGCTAATTGGTTCCTGCCTAGCCTCCACCCTACATAAAAGTTCTGTGATTTCCTCAATAAACGAGATTCCTGCTGTGCCTTGTGGGCTGATAGACCTCCCGGCTCTGGTGTGTTTCCTTTGCGGCCGACACTCATCATGAAGCTCAGCCCGGTATTCTCCTCAGGCGGGCCCTGAGGAGGTACATCAGACCTTGTTGCCCGACAGGGAGCAATATATATTGTCTCCATTAATGTGATATTTTTCTTTGCTTGTAACACAAAGCCTAACAAAGGAAAGGAAGTTCATAAAATCACTTGAATGAAAAATCCATTAATAGCATCAGGTAACAAGTTTTAACCAGCAAAAAGAAATTTTGTAATTAGAAACCTGTTTCTTTTTCTCTCTCTCAGTCTACTTTCCCTGCCCCACCTTACTCCTGTCTTACTTTCTCTCCCCTCAGATCTGTTGGTGATTACAGCCCCCTTACTCAGATTCATCAGGTCCTAGGTCAGCATAACCAGCAAATTACCTGAGAGTCAGTGTTAATGATTCATTCAGGTTTTTGTCTACCTTGGAATTACTGTAGAAAGGGGGATAAAATATACCTATTTGTTTAAACAATTTTAAGTCAACCTCGAAGTTTAGACCATGAACATGACCCATGTACATGACTGAGAATGAAAGGAGAGTGATTTGTCCCAAAAAAAAGTCTGATACTTGTACCAGAAAAAAAAAAAAGATGGGAGGTGAAAAAAATATATAGTAGGTACCAAACAATCTATCATACTACCTAAGAAATAAATGAAAGGACACCTGTTAGCAAAATGTGTTGATATTCATCATTAGTAAAACAACAGCTCAAAATGAAGAAATGGCATTAAGCATATACTATTACCAAGATCTAGGAGCTAAATAAGAAATGAATAGATGGGAACAGGTCAGAAGTAAAACAAGTAGTTTTCTGGATAATGATCAAAAACCTTACTAGAGGTGCTGGGGAGATAGTTCAGTCAGTAGAGTGCTTGCCTTGCAAGCACAAGACCCTGGGTTCGATCCCCAGCACTCCCCCCCCCCCAAAAAAAAAATCAACCTTACTAGAGCTACGTTGGTCAGGAAGCATTGTCATGTAGTGTGGAAGCCCAGGTTAAAAGGTGTAGGAACACACCCGGATACCAGGATCTTCCACAAGAAACTATTGACAATACCTTTGGGTTTGCACCATATTTAAATTTTCCCTCGTGAATGTCCTGGCATGAGCAGCAGTGGACGGCAAACTTAGACTTCTCTTAATCACTCTTTCTTGCCTTCTAATTCTACTATTTCAAAGTCACCCTCCCTCACATACATAACTTAAAATAAGTTCTAGAGTCAGAGACACATTCAGAGAGAACTGTGAAGGGTCTGAGATTTTACTGTATGCATAGTCTAACATATTAGATCACTATAGTTTCACAGATGCTGGCAGAAGACATAAGGCTCCTGGGTCAAAGCTGGGTAAACTGAGACACACAGAAGTTAAGTAACTATTCAAGGCCCACAGGTAATAGTAGTAATATAAATATAATATGTTCCAGGATTATAAACATGTGTATCATCCAACCGTTACTACCTAAATGTATAAACATATAGATAAAACTGAGGGTTAGATACCTTTTTGTGGGGATAGAGATTTTACTATAATAACACCACTACAGGGAAGTACAAAATTTTCAAAAGACAGATCTTCTAGTTGTTACTCTGGAGTATGTTTCCTGATAGATAAGAATACCAATCACATTGTTTAAATTCTGCAACAACTTTAAGAGATTGGTACAAAAATTTATTTTTTTATAAACTTCTTCAAATTTCTCCAAATAAAAACAATTCCTTAGTCAAGTAACACTCATTAATCTGCCAAAATGGAATCACTCTACAAATGAGGAGACTAATTCTGTTTTTAATCATTTAACAATAGGATATTAATCATTTATTTATTGAAATGAATATATTCAAATAATTTAGCAAGTATCTGCTAAAGAAAGCAGATTAAAACTCTCTAAGTGGGGAGAAGAGGGTTGTTTTTCATATATATCTGAGACAAAAGCCTACCACAAAGTGTCATAGTGTTGTGCTTCTTTTTTAGATCTGTAACATGGTAGCAGACTGTCAAGAAGGGTTAAAGATGATGTTGACCATGACTTCTTTCAGCTCTCAAGAGTGTGGCAAAATGTATTATTTGGCATAATCATGACACAGATCTGCATGTGTATGTCTTCAATAATTCATGCTGCAGCTTGTCTCACTGTGGGGACAGATGTCAGTGAAACCAGTGACAGCCGATCCCGCTGATCCCACACATAATCACGTGTGGCTGATCCCAGAGTGATACTGAGCTTTGACTACATGCCCACTAAGTTCAATTGGAGCTAATAAAATACAGGGCAGCAAGTTTGGGTGTAGTTATTCATTTTATAATTATGTGAAACGAACATATTCACAGATATATGTATAAAAACACCCTGTCCATATATAGAACTAAGGATTTGAAATTTTTATAAGTTGAAGTGGTTATATCTGAGAATATTCCTTACCCTTGAATGTCGTATTTATTAGGTCATTCATAATATACATAGAAAATGTTCCTGACAAAAATCAGTTATTTGTTACTTTGTACAGAAATATGTATCTCCCTATAGGTGATTATATAATTACTAATCTTGACTAATCTCATTACTATGCTGTGGTACTGATATGCAACAAATGTTACATATTTGGAAGATTAATCATTTCAATCTTAACACCTTATCTTTGTTTCTTATTATGACTAGTATTAAATAACATCAGGCATTAATCAAAAAATTATATTATTCCAGGTATTATAAGAAAAATACAAAAATACACTTGTCAGTATCTAAGATCATTAACTGGAAAACAGACTGTAGAATATTAGAATACAGAAATACCCCTTCTACCCAAGTTTAGCCTAACATTTATGCATTAACCCATAACAAATTTCTAGGAGAGGAGCTACAATAAAAGCACATAGTTGGAGCTGTGCAAGTCTATTTCTTTTAGTTCAAAGTACTTATCTTCTACTTATTCATAAAGATACATAGCTAGCAGTTCAAAAGTCCTTAAAAATAAAACATATTTTTAGATCCAAAGATGAGCTCTATTATTCCACTTCTTGAATAACATGAGAAAAAGATGTCAAATTCCATTTATAGCCTATACTATCTCTGATTATCAAGTAGAAAATACAATACATATATTTGTGTGTGGATAAATAATTGTTCATGTATGCTTATATATGTGTGTATATATATTTTTAAAACATTACACAAAAAAATTGACATTCATTCATTCAGTTTTTTGTTTTGTTTTGTTTAGTAACATGACATGTTCTTTTGCCATTTTTTTACTTTCCCTTAGACACAAGCCATTTTGGTTAGATTTAGAGTCATTTCACTTTTCTTGGTGATTTTATTGCTTTGTTAAGGAAGTTATTGGCTTATTCTTAATAGCTTCCTAATCTGTTCTCCCCTGTCTAAAATCAGTGCATTTAGAAAAAGGTATTGGTTTTTCATTATCCCAGGATTAGACTGTCTTTAAGATACACCCTGATGGAGACAGGGAAATCTCATCAGTGCTACCATGCAAACTGTTGCCCAACACTGGGTACCATTTTTCTTTGGAGGTACATTTACATAAACATTTCTAATCACAGCTCCATAAAGAGACACGGTATAATAATTCATGACTTTTAGGTAATATGTCATATGAATCTTAACATATGGCACTGCACTCTACAATGGCAATCTTGGCTTCCAAAGGGACCTGGAAAACATCCAGTGAGATGAGAATAAGCCAAACTTGATAGAAAACCATATCGATGCTAATCCAGGTTTACACCTTTCATTCAGACTTGGAACTCTCCAGCAGATGGTTCAGTGTTGAAGCACTAATGTTAGCAAAATGTCAAAACTATTTTGCTAGACTCCCCAATTGTTCATACAGAGTATTTTTCAAGTACTGGATATCAAAATAGTATTAATGAATCGTAGCACTCAGGTCTCTGATCATAAGTGCAGGGTTTTAGTTTCAATTTCCAAAGACAATCTGGCTTTGCTCCCTTGGAATATAGCCAATCAGCTTTTACAAAAGAAAATCAAATTTTAGAAATTTCTTTCCTGATTCTTTAGCCAACAAGGACCTACTCAGAGCAGACAAAGGAATGCAGAACCATTTGGCAGATTGCATTGTTGGTGGCTGCTATATCAAGTTAATCATCCAAACAAATGTCATGAGATAAAGACTCAAATCAACGTTGCTTATTCTGTGATTCATAAACATGGAGAAAAACTAAATGAACTTCAGAAATTTCACAAAGTATCAGAATCCCAAGGTAAATGTGGGAGTGAGCGTGTATTAGCACACTTTTCTTTGTGCACACACAAATACATTGAATATACAAGGTGAATGAATGAATGAATTAATTAATTAACTAATTAACCCCTCACATTGAGATGCAGCAATAGTTTCAACACATTACCAAAGGTCATAATTATAATTTTAAAACAAGATGAATATATTTATATCTAGGCGAAAACATATTTAAGCATTAATTGATTAAGTAATGCCTTTGATGAAATTTTGTCTTTAATGTAATTTTTTCTTCAAATGTTCAAAACTATCTTATGAAGAAATTCAGAGCCTTAATTTGTATACTCCTAATCACAAATGTCTCAAAGAGGTTTGTCTGGGGTTTCCCAATAACTAATTCTGAGTTAGCCTTCCTAACTCCAAAGTTCAATCCTTTTGATTTATATCACTGTTACTCCTTTAATAATGATTTCTACCTAAGTGTAACTAGACTGCATTCCCAACAGCAAAAGACAGAGTTAGCCATTTTGATGGCATAAGAAGACATATAAACTGCATAAATATGTGCAATTATTATGTATGAATCAAAATTTTTTTTTAATGTTTAAGAAGAGGGAAATGTGAACCACCCTGAATTGATGATTACACACTTATACCAGTATTGAATTATGACACTGTACACTATAAGTCTGTACAATTAAAATTTTTTTAAAAGTTTAAAAGGTATGCAAAGTAGGAGGCCACTTTCAGTTACCATTCCTTCTTTCAAAATTTCTTTGTGCAAGTCTAAGGGATAGAAATATTACTACTCCCAAGAGACATGTTTTCCTCTGCAAATTTCTTCTAGCAGCTACTATAGTATTATAGTCGATCAACATTAACTGATAAACAGCAGTGAGACTTTCTATCACTTCTGTTCAAGTCCTGCCCATTAGCCCAAGGCAAAGGATGTAGGCATGCCACCCTGGGAGGCAGTTCACATCAGGACTGCTATTTATCCTGTTCTCTCACAAATGTATTCCTAGGAGTGAGGTCATGTATATAAAGATACATATGTAGCACAGAAGAGGCTAACCCAGATTAAAACTGAATAATGATCAGTAAAAATAGAGCTGGGAGATGTGAGAGAGATGAATAGAAGTGTCATGTTCATACTAGGTCAAGTCATTCAAAAGGAATCCAGGAGCTGGTGTTGTGACCCA
Organism: Sciurus carolinensis; assembly: GCF_902686445.1. NCBI lineage: Eukaryota > Metazoa > Chordata > Mammalia > Rodentia > Sciuridae > Sciurus > Sciurus carolinensis. The sequence goes on from NC_062222.1 coordinate 76,538,512, forward strand.
GTGGCAGAGGTACTTGCCTAGCATGTGTGAGGCACTGGGTTTGATTCCCAGCACCACATATAAATGAATGAATAAAATAAAAAGTTTATCAACATCTAAAAAAAAAAAAGGAATCCAGTATGGTGAACCTATACAGGAGCGTCATTTATATGCCATGCTTAAAAGTTGGTCAAGTTGGACTGAGGGCACTGTTCCAACCATGCAAATCCTACATAAATAATACTGATTCCCTCATTCCCAAATCCTAATTTCTTTCTCTGTCTTTTGTGATTAGCCATGGTTTTATTTTCATATTTGTTCATTATCAATTGCATCACTGAAGACTGTCCATATTTCTTTAATGTTGTGACAGGAATTCTTTGCTGAAGCTAAAAAAAAAACAAACAAGAATGAAACAAACTAAGAGAATAACACTGCATTCCATTTTTTTCATTTAAAATATGTTACAAAACAGCTTTCAGTTTAAAAAATTTTGACAGTGTATATTCAATTTTTCAACTAACAGATGCACGTACATAAAATTATATGATTGAAATTCAGTGTCAGGGGCTTTAGTCATTTAATTTGAGCAAACGCAAGACATTGGTTCATAATATTGCTCTTGAAATATCCCTATTTACTAATGAAAGAGTGGGGTGTCTATGAAATGATAATATGGAAGTGTTACTTTGAATTTTTAAATGGCATTTTACGTGAAAAAGAAGAAAATTTCTATGATTTATTTTTTAAATAAAAAGTTATTTTGTTCTTTGTTAAAAAGAAGTAAGGCATAAGAAGACTGAGCAATAAGTGACTAGTTTAAGGAGAAGTTAAGTCATGCTTTCTGGTTCAGAGTTCTTGTTCTAAAACCTCAACAATTAATAATGTGCTTATTAATTAAGAAATATCAGGACTATTAACAAGTATCCAATGTGAGAATATGAGAACATTTGAGAAATTTGAGGTTTGCTTCATGTTCATACCAAGGTTTTGACAAATATAGTGAGTGACCAACAGGAAAAATGGTTTTAAACTGTGAAGTCCAGTTTTCAAAGTGACTCACAGCAGTACTATTCTAAGTACCACTATAGGAATGAAAATCAACTGTCAGAAGCACACTACTTGGTTCAGCTACTTTTTTCCTTTTCTTTATACAACATTCTCAATAAAGTAAGCAATGTGTTGATTTATATTCTGGGGCAAGCAACCTAGCACATGATGGGTTAGTGACAAACTGTTAGATATTGTCACCAGTTGGCTAACTACGCTTTGTGTAGCATTTGTCAAAAAAAAAAAAAAAAAGATAATTAATGCATTACCACCACTCAAATATTTGTTTCTAATCAAGATTTAAAAATCACTCATAAATACCAGTGAGACTTTAAAATGGGGAACTGATTTTTCATAATAAGTTCTATTTTACATATATATATATATATATATATATATATATATACATATAACCATAGGAGTTGTAGAAAAATAAACTACTTAAGAAAAAATTGCTTGTGATAGGTAAATAAAATTTAGAAAGTAAGCACAAAAAACCCAAAGTTCACATGTGTTACTTGTATATACTTCAGTGATTTTCCTGAAACTGGCGGGCACAGAACAATTACAAATATTCATTCTCTCTTTATTATAGATTGAGTTCTTCCATATCTAGAGTTAAAGTAAAGGAATAATGGTCATTTTCTACTTAGAGATGAGGGGCTTAACCTCACAAACATTTACCTATATGAACTATATGCCTTCTTGCTTGTGTGATGGCAGTAAAATAAATGACAAAATATGTTGGTTCATAGATACAACCAAATATATGTCAAATGGATATGTCTTTCAAACTAGAAATGTGTTATGATAACTGTAGGTGGGAAATGCAATCTTTCTACTGGGAAACATAGGCTATCCACTGCTCTTAGAATTTAGTAAAATAATACAGTATACATTCCAGAAGCCAAAGACTTCCTGTATTCTCTCATCTTTTAAAAACCAGAATATCAGATGTATCATTTGTATAATGACCAAGATCATTACAAAAGATAACAACTTGGGAACAACAGTTCCCTTCAGTATGGAGCAGTAACTAGGCACCCAGAGCCTTTTGCTCTGCATCTCACCTGAATCATATGATCTCCAACATTGACTGGGTGCCCTTAGGTTAAGTTGCTTTGTCTTTTTCTGCCCAGTTTGCCAAACTATAAAACAGAGATGGTCACAGGATTTATTTCCAGAGTCCAAATTATATGTAATAATGAGTAAGAAGCTTAGCTCAGCATCAGTGGTAAGCTCTCAGTAGAAGTTGCTATGACTATGAGACATCATGATTCCACCTAAACCAGGAGGCTTGGTTTTACAAGTTTGTCAGGTTAAACTACAATTCCAAGGTTTTAAGTAGTAGCAGGTATTATTTTTTTTGAGAATGCATCGACCTCAAGAAAAATATGTTTTCACTCCAAATATAACAGGACCCCTTACAAATACTTTTATACATACAGTATTTCTAAAGAAAATAAAGTTTACTCTTCACTACTGGACATTTTGTTGAAATCTGGGCTATATGAAAAACAATGGCTTTATTATAAGATATTTTATTCTAGGAAAGAAGGTTTTGAATATTCAGTAGGGCTCCAGGCTAGTGATTTTGTGGTTAGCTTTCTTGTCTTCCACAAAGCCCTTGACAAAGGTCACAAACAATTTGTTCATTCCTCTTATTAAAATAAAGATGGAAAGCATTGATGATAACTCTGCCCAGCAGCTAACTTCATCATCTGTAGCAGTTTCAACATATGCTTGTGAGATAATGAAAAATATAGCATTAAATCCAGTGGCAGATTGAATCTTGTTTCAGGATAAATATAGTAAGTCATTTTTTTCCCTCTTCATTTCCTCAGAACCTGTTTAGCACTAGACTGTTAATATCATCACCTATACATGACAAAACCATTGCATAATATACCGCATTTCAGACCAACCCCCACATAAAAGTGAGCAACAGAAAACTATGAACATTAATCCAGCATTCAAAATAATGAAGTGCTTCAAGCCAACCCTCTTCAAAAGCCTTCCACTTGTGTAGTTTTGTAGGAACAAATGGTTTTATAAATTTAACATGCTTTTCTGGTCTCATTTAATATTAGGAAAACCTCATTTTCCTGCGCTACCATCAACATTCAAATTTTTAAAGATCTATTCTTTAAATATAGAGGAGAAAAACTCTCCTCTATATCCTTTCTGATACAAAATTTTCTAAAGGGAAGGTTTTTATTCTACAAAAGTGAAATTGGCCAATATTATAAAGAAAGAAGGAATATTTACCCTTTAATCATCAAGAAGTAGGAAAATATACATAATGATTTTGAGCAACCAACATTTTCTCATGCTAAAAAGTTGTTGATAAAACTATTAAAAGACTATATATAACTTATATGTATATATATACATATATATATACCCAATAATAATTTTGTATTTTCAGTGATAAAAACATTTAAACATTAACTTGAAATAAAAGTCAGACAAGTTAACAATAATTGAATATGTGTTTGTATTGAGCACTTTATCTCAGCAAACTTTTCTACATACACAATTTCAAACATGTCTTATTAAACCATAATGTTTTAAGGATAAAATTATTCATTTCATCAGGATAAAAACTGTATTAGTGACTGATACTTTACTGATACAGTCCTTTGGTGGCTCTAGTAAATTCTGGGTTTTCACTGCTCTTATGCCAGCAGTTAGTTTCTGTTCCCACCCCATGACCGTCACTTCTAAAGGCTGAACATTCAGACTCTAAATTGTTTTCATGACATCAGAGGACAGTCCAGTTTCCTCACTCTAAATTGTTCCACCTATGCTTTTGCTCTCATATTTCCTTTTCAGAAGGGATGTTAGGAAAAAACATCTTCCCTCTACTGGCTCTCATTTACAGAAGCAATAAATGGCTCAGCTGCAGCCATTACTTCAGGATCTAATTAAAACAGGGAATTGCAGATGCTGTGGATTTTTTTTTTTTTTGATGCCTAATGATACAAGCAACTGCATGGAGCACATATGTTCATTTTCTATTCTTTGACAAAGACCACAGAGAACCTGAATGTGCAACAACCATGGGATGTGGTATGGTTTTCAGTATTATTTGAAGATGATTTTTTTTTAATAACAGCAGCAACGACATCAATTTATCTTGTGACTTCATTAACGTAGTCTAAAAATTAATGCCTGCTTTTCTTTAAAGCTTGAAATTCATCACACGGATATATCTAATACAAATCTACTTTGGATTATCCTATAAATGTCTTCTTGAAGATTTTTTATGTTTATTTCTTCTTTTCATTATCTTTAAATTGTGTATATGTGCGAGATATAGTAAAGCAATAAAGAATAATAACAAATAAAAACCTGTCAATCCACCACCCCATTTAAGAATAATATTACAAATATCATTAACATCTCTTGTTTTAAAAAAACATTCTACTATATTCAGTTCCAAAATAAAGTCTGATTATCCCTGATTTCTTCTTGAATCACAGGGTACTTGGAAGTTTCTTTTAGTTTCCTAAAATTTTCCAGTATCTTCTGTTACTGATTTCTATTTTAATCTATTATGTTCAGAAAATGCATATTGTACAATTTGAATCCTCTTAAATTTATTGACATTTTGTGGCCCAGAAGATGGTCTACTTTGGTAACTATACTTTGTGCACTATGGATTCCATTGTTTGGGGTAAACTTTTCTGGAAATTACAATTAGGTCAAGTCAGCTGTTAGTGTTATTCAAGTATTCTATACCCTTCCCTGATTTTTTTTTTTTTTTTTGTCTCTATGTTCTGTCAGTTGTTGAGAGCAAGGTATTGAAATCTCCAGTTTGAACTGAGGATTTATCTTTTTTAGATCTGTCATTTTTTGCTTTGTGTATTTTTGAAGGTATGTTATCAGGTATATAAAGTCTTTGGAATTTTTCTTTCCTTTTAGTTAATAGATCCTTTATGATATAGGAAATGAGCCTCTTTCCCCCTAATGATAGGTTCCAATAACAGGTCATCTTGCCACATATTTTTCTTTTTCTTCAGTGTTGTCTTGATTGTTATTTCCTATACATTTTTTTTTTTTTTTTTTTTTTTTTTTTATTATTTTATTTTTTTTACGTTTACATAGGGTAATGATGTTTATTATATTTTTCCCCTCCCCCCCACCCCTCCCACCCCTCCCACACCTCCCACCCCTCTTTTCCCTCTACACAGTCCTTCTTTCCTTCATTCTTACTGCTCTCCTTAGCCTAACTCTAAACCTAACCCTAAACCTAATGCTAGCCCCTCCCACCCCCCATTATATGTCCTCATCCGCTTATCAGCGAGATCATTCGTCCTTTAGTTTTTTGAGATTGACTTATCTCACTTAGCATGATATTCTCCAATTTCGACCATTTGCCTACAAATGCCATAATTTTATCATTCTTCATTGCGGAGTAATATTCCATTGTATAAATATGCCACAGTTTCTTTATCCATTCATCAACTGAAGGGCATCTAGGTTGGTTCCACAATCTGGCTATGGTGAATTGAGCAGCAATGAACATTGATGTGGCTGTATCTCTGTAGTATGCTGATTTTAAGTCCTTTGGGTATAGGCCAAGGAGTGGGATAGCTGGGTCAAATGGTGTTTCCATTCCAAGCTTTCTGAGGAATCTCCACACTGCTTTCCAGAGTGGTTGCACTAATTTGCAACCCCACCAGCAATGTATGAGTGTTCCTTTTTCACCACATCCTCGCCAACACCTATTGTTGCTTGTATTCTTGATAATCGCCATTCTAATTGGGGTGAGATGAAATCTTAGGGTAGTTTTGATTTGCATTTCCCTTATTACTAGGGATGTTGAACATTTTTTCATATATCTGGTGATTACTTGTACATCTTCTTCTGTGAAGTGTCTGTTCATTTCCTTAGCCCATTTGTTGATTGGATTATTTGTATTCTTGGTGTAGAGTTTTTTGAGTTCTTTATAGATTCTGGAAATTAGCGCTCTATCTGAGGTATGGTTGGCAAAGATATTCTCCCACTCTGTAGGCTCTCTCTTCACATTTCTGATAGTTTCCTTTGCTGAGAGAAAGCTTTTTAGTTTGAATCTATCCCAGTTGTTTATTCTTGCTTTTATTTCTTGTGCTATGGGAGTCCTGTTAAGGAAATCTGATCCTGAGCCAACAAGTTGAAGATTTGGACCTACTTTTTCTTCTATAAGATGCAGGGTCTCTGGTCTGATTCCGAGGTCCTTGATCCATTTTGAGTTGAGTTTTGTGTAGGGTGAGAGATAGGGGTTTAGTTTCATTCTATTGCATATAGTTTTCCAGTTTTCCCAGCACCATTTGTTGAAGAGGCTATCTTTTCTCCATTGCATATTGTTGGAACCTTTGTCTAGTATGAGAAAATTGTATTTATTTGGGTTTGTGTCCATGTCCTCTATTCTGTACCATTGATCTACCTGTCTATTTTGGTACCAATACCATGCCGTTTTTGTTACTATTGCTTTGTAGTAGAGTTGAAGATCTGGTATTGCAATACCCCCTGCTTCGCTCTTGCTACTGAGGATTGCTTTAGCTATTCTAGGTTTTTTATTCTTCCAGATGAATTTCATAATTGCTTGCTCTATTTCTGCGAGGTACATCATTGGGATTTTAATTGGAATTGCATTGAATCTGTATAGCACTTTAGGTAGTATAGCCATTTTGACGATATTAATTCTGCCTATCCAGGAACATGGGAGATCTTTCCATCTTCTAAGGTTTTCTTGAATTTCTTTCTTTAGTGTTCTGTAGTTCTCATTGTAGAGGTCTTTCACCTCTTTTGTGAGATTGATTCCCAAGTATTTTATTTTTTTCGATGCTATTGTGAATGGAGTAGTTTTCCTAATTTCTCTTTCTGAAGATTCATCACTTATGTATAAAAATGCGTTGGATTTATGAGCATTGATCTTGTAACCTGCTACTTTACTGAATTCACTTATGAGTTCTAAAAGTTTTCTGGTGGAATTTCCAGGTTCCTCTAAATATATAATCATGTCATCAGCGAACAGGGATAGTTTGAGTTCTTCTTTTCCTATTCGTATCCCTTTAATTTCTTTGGTTTGTCTAATTGCTCTGGCTAGAGTCTCAAGGACGATGTTGAATAGAAGCGGTGAAAGAGGGCATCCCTGCCTTGTTCCAGTTTTTAGGGGGAACGCTTTCAGTTTTTCACCATTTAGAATGATATTAGCCATGGGCTTAGCGTAGATGGCCTTTATAATGTTTAGGAATGTTCCCATTACCCCAATTTTTTCTAGTGTTTTGAGCATGAAGGGATGCTGTATTTTATCAAATGCTTTTTCTGCATCTATTGAAATAATCATGTGATTCTTAACTTTAAGTCTGTTGATATGGTGAATGACATTTATTGATTTCCGAATGTTGAACCAACCTTGCATCCCTGGGATAAAACCCACTTGATCGTGGTGCACTATCTTTTTAATATATATTTGTATGCGATTTGCTAAAATTTTGTTGAGAATTTTTGCATCGATGTTCATTAAGGATATTGGTCTGAAATTTTCTTTCCTTGATGTGTCTCTGTCTGGTTTAGGTATCAGGGTGATATTGGCTTCATAGAACGAGTTTGGTAGGGTTCCCTCCTCTTCTATCTCATGGAATAGTTTGAGGAGTATTGGAATGAGCTCTTCTTTAAAGGTTTTATAGAACTCGGCTGAGAACCCATCTGGTCCTGGACTTTTCTTTGTTGGTAGGCTTTTGATGACCTCTTCTATTTCATTGCTTGAAATTGGTTTATTTAAGTTGTGTATGTCCTCCTCGTTCAGTTTAGGTAGTTCATATGTCTCTAGAAATTTGTTGATGTCTTCAAGGTTTTCTGTTTTGTTGGAGTATAGATTTTCGAAATAGCTTCTAATTATGTTTTGTATTTCACTCGTGTCTGTTGTGATGTTTCCTTGTTCATTCCGAATTTTAGTAATTTGAGTTTTCTCCCTCTTTCTCTTTGTTAGTGTGGCTAAGGGTTTATCAATTTTATTTATTTTTTCAAAGAACCAACTATTTATTTTATTAATTTTTCCGATTGTTTCTTTTGTTTCGATTTCGTTGATTTCGGCTCTGATTTTAACTATTTCCTGTCTTCTACTACTTTTGGTATTGGTCTGCTCTTCTTTTTCTAGTGCTTTGAGCTGTAGTGTTAACTCGTTTATTTGTTGATTTCTACTTCTTTTTTTGAATGCACCCCATGAAATAAATCTTCCTCTAAGTACTGCTTTCATAGTGTCCCAGAGATTTTGATATGATGTGTCTTTGTTCTCGTTTACTTCTAAGAATTTTTTTATTTCCCTCCTGATGTCTTCTGTTATCCATTCATCATATAATAGTGTATTATTTAGTCTCCAGGTATTGGAGAAGTTTCTGTTTTTTATTCTGTCATTTATTTCTAATTTCAATCCATTATGATCTGATAGAGTACAAGGTAGTATCTCTATCTTCTTGTATTTACTAACAGTAGCTTTGTGGCATAAAATATGGTCTATTTTAGAGAAGGATCCATGTGCTGCTGAGAAGAAAGTGTATTCATTCTTTGTTGGATGGTATATTCTATATATGTCCGTTAAGTCTAAATTGCTGATTGTGTTGTTGAGATCTATAGTTTCTTTATTCAATTTTTGTTTGGACGATCTATCCAGTGATGAGAGAGGTGTGTTAAAATCGCCTAGTATTATTGTGTTGTGGTCTATTTGATTTCTGGAATTGAGAAGGATTTGTTTGACGTACGTGGATGAGCCAATGTTCGGGGCATAGATATTTATGATTGTTATGTCTTGCTGATTTATGCTTCCCTTAAGCAGCATGTAATGTCCTTCTTTATCCCTTCTGACTAGTTTTGGTTTGAAGTCCACATTATCTGAGATGAGGATGGATACTCCAGCTTTTTTGCTGTGTCCGTGTGCATGGTATGTTTTTCCCCATCCTTTCACCTTTAGTCTATGGGTGTCTTTTTCTATGAGATGTGTCTCTTGCAGGCAGCATATTGTTGGATTTTTCTTTTTAATCCAATCTGCCAGTCTGTGTCTTTTGATTGATGAATTCAGGCCATTAACATTCAGGGTTATTATTGTGATATGATTTGTATTCCCAGTCAATGGACTCATATTTGTTTTTGACATGATTTGGTTTCTCCTTTATTTGGCTATTCCTTTAGGCTAGCGCCTCCTGTTGCTGATTTGCATCGTTGTTTTTCATCTCTTCCTCATGGAATATTTTGCTGAGAATGTTCTGTAATGCTGGCTTTCTTTTTGTAAATTCCTTTAGCTTTTGTTTATCATGGAAGGATCTTATTTCATCGTCAAATTTGAAGGTAAGTTTTGCTGGGTATAAGATTCTTGGTTGGCATCCATTTTCTTTCAGGGCTTGGTATATGTTGTTCCAGGCCCTTCTAGCTTTTAGGGTCTGGATTGAAAAATCTGCTGATATTCTTATTGGTTTCCCTCTGAATGTAATTTGATTCTTTTCTCTCGCGGCCTTTAAAATTCTGTCTTTATTTTGTATGTTAGGTATTTTCATAATAATGTGCCTTGGTGTGGGTCTGTTGTAATTTTGTATGTTTGGAGTTCTATAAGCCTCTTGTACTTGGTTTTCCATTTCGTTCTTCAGATTTGGGAAATTTTCTGTTATTATTTCATTGAATAGATTGTTCATTCCTTTGGTTTGTTTCTCTAAGCCTTCCTCAATCCCAATAATTCTCAAATTTGGCCTTTTCATGATATCCCATAGTTCTTGGAGATTCTGTTCATGATTTCTTACCATCTTCTCTGTTTGTTCCACTTTGTTTTCAAGGTTAAATATTTTGTCTTCAATGTCTGAGGTTCTGTCTTCCAGGTGTTCTATCCTATTGGTTATGCTTTCTATGGAGTTTTTAACTTGGTTTATTGTTTCCTTCATTTCAAGGATTTCAGTTTGGTTTTTTTTCAGTATCTCTAACTCTTTATTGAAATGATCTCTTGCTTCCCGTATTTGGTCTTTTAACTGTTGATTGGTGCGATCATTTAATGCCTGCATTTGCTCTTTCATCTCCTCCTTCAATGCCTGCATTTGCTCTTTCATCTCCTCATTAGCTTCCCTGATCGTTTTAATTACGTACATTCTGAACTCCCTTTCTGACATTTCTTCTGCTGTGCTGTCATTGGGTTTTATTGATGTAGTATCTAGGTTTGTTTGGGACATTTTCTTCCCTTGTTTTCTCATAATGGTCAGTTGTCAGTGGGACCCTGAGATGTTGCAGTTTTCCACTATTGGCTTATAGTGTCCCAGTAGATTTCCAGTGTATCACCTCCCAGCCTTCAGTAGCCTGATGTCTTGGAGGAATCTGATAAAGCAGCTCATTCGAAGAATACTGCCCCTAGCCCCCTACTGGTTCCACGTTTTGGAACTGGCTCTGTGCGGAAATGCTCTCACTGTGGGCCTGCACCGTGTAGCTGGCCGTGTGGGAAGAGCCCACTGCCGGAGTGTGGAAGACTACCTTGGGAAGACTCAAGCTGCCCTGCCCGGCTCTGCTAAGCCACCTCTATCTGGGCCTGCCACCCGGGCTGAGCTTTACCCAGTGGGCAGACTCACCCGTGGCTCCACTTCAGTCCGAGTCTCTCAATGCCTCCCCTTCTTAACTCCTGGGTTGTGGAGCGACCGGAGGTGCAGTCTCCCTCTAGGCCGCCATCTTGGATCGCCCCGTGAAGAGAGCCCGCAGCCGGAGTGGGCAGAGCCGCCTGAAGAGGTCTCCGGCTGCCCTGCCCTTATCCCTGAGGCTGACTGCAGATCGAGGCTCTCCGCTGGTTCTTTGCAGGAGTACACTGCACTGCAGGGGCTCCGGGACTCGGAGCGTGCTCTGTTCAGACAGGCTCTCACTAGGGGGCCAGTTCCGTTCCGAGAACCTGGAGAAGCTGGCTGTGTGGGCGGGGCCCACCGCCGGAGTGCGCAGGACTGCCTGTGGATGACTCTAGCTGCCCTGCCCGGCTCCGATAAGCCACCTCTATCTGGGCCTGCCACCCGGGCCGAGCTTTACCCAGTGGGCAGACTCACCCGTGGCTCCACTTCAGTCCGAGTCTCTCAATGCCTCCCCTTCTTAACTCCTGGGTTGTGGAGCGACCGGAGGTGCAGTCTCCCTCTAGGCCGCCATCTTGGATCGCCCCGTGAAGAGAGCCCGCAGCCGGAGTGGGCAGAGCCGCCTGAAGAGGTCTCCGGCTGCTCTGCCCTTATCCCTGAGGCTGACTGCAGATCGAGGCTCTCCGCTGGTTCTTTGCAGGAGTACACTGCACTGCAGGGGCTCCGGGACTCGGAGCGTGCTCTGTTCAGACAGGCTCTCACTAGGGGGCCAGTTCCGTTCCGAGAACCTGGAGAAGCTGGCTGTGTGGGCGGGGCCCACCGCCGGAGTGCGCAGGACTGCCTGTGGATGACTCTAGCTGCCCTGCCCGGCTCCGATAAGCCACCTCTATCTGGGCCTGCCACCCGGGCCGAGCTTTACCCAGTGGGCAGACTCACCCGTGGCTCCACTTCAGTCCGAGTCTCTCAATGCCTCCCCTTCTTAACTCCTTGGTTGTGGAGCGACCGGAGGTGCAGTCTCCCTCTAGGCCGCCATCTTGGATCGCCCCTATACATTTTTAAGTTATCAAGCTCTCAAGAAATTTCTATTAAGGTTTTCATTAGAATGCATTTAAAATTTTACATCAATTTGTCAATACAGGAACAAGGACCTGATAAAAGATATCTACCCAAAATATATGATAAACACCATATTCACCATATTCAATAGTAAAGTATTAAAAACTTTACCTCTAAAACCAGAAAGCATGGAATATAATTTGCTCTAATTCAGCTCCCAGCATTTCCCCTTCTCTCTCCTCCTCCCTCCTCTTTTCCCTTCCATCTATTCTACTGATCTTTTTGCTATTTACCTTTAGGTTGTTGGTTTTTTTTTTTTATACAGTTAGTGTCTTGTGTATATACATTATGGTGAGATTCATTGTGGTATATTCATATAGGGACATAGGAAAGGTAAATCATATTAATTCTGCTGCTGTATTCTCCTGCACCTCAGCCCCCTTCTTCTAGTCCATCTAGTCCTTCATCTATATCTTCTATTTTGATGGAATCACTCCCCTCTTTTCCCTTTCTCTTTTTCTTTTTCCCCCCTTATTTTGGAGTAGTTTCTGTAAATCAGAGAAAACATTTGACCTTTGGCTTACTGAGTCTGGATTATTTCACTTAGCAAGACAGTCTCCAGTTCCATTCATTTAGCAGCAATTGTCATGATTTCCTTTTTCTTTATGGCTGAGCAATACTCCATTGTGTATTTATACCACATTTTCTCTAGTCATTCATCTATTGATGGACACCTAGGTCCATAGCTTGGATGTTGTGAATTGTGCTGCTATAAAACATTGATCTGGCTGCATTCCTATAGTATACTGACTTTAGATATTTTGGATATATAACAAGGAGTGGAATATCTGGATCTATGGTTGTTCTATTACTAGTTTTTAAAACACCAATAACTTGAATAAGCTTATAAGGGGAGCCTGAGCCTCACAGACAATTGCAGTCCTGATTAGCACCTCAATTTTAGTCTTGTAAGACCCTCAACAAAGAAACTTAGTTGAGCCATGCTGTGCCAAGACTCCTGAACCACAAAGTTGTGAGACAAAAAAGTGTGTCATCTTAAGCTCTAAGTTTTTTTATGAACAACAGAAAATTAAGATAGTTCATAATATAAAAAAGGTCTCTGGGGGGAAAAATGAACTATTTCATGAAAGTCATACAATAGTATTAAACTTAAACCATGCTAAAATTAAATAAACTAAAGCTATGTATACCAAGATGGATATATTTTAAAAACCTATTGAGGAAAAAAATTGCAAATGACAAAAGTATACCCATTGTGATTCTAGTTCTATAGTTATTAAAATATGAGAAATCAAATAATTTATCATTTAAGGACATAGGTAAATGAGGAATGTTTAATATGCAAGTCAGAATAGGAATTACCTCTGGAGGAAGAAGACATTTGAAAGGGTCATAAAAGCAGCTTCAAAGGCATTAGTGGTAGCCTAATTCTTAACTTGGTGTTCTGTTTGCTGTTTTTTAAACTCAGTCTGTATGTTATATATATATTCCTTTACATGGAAGACATATTTCACCTGTAAGAAAAAAATCCCCAAATTCTTGAAAGTTAATTTCTTGTCTTCCTACATTATACATTGAGTAATAAGTTTATCAAGTGGAAAAAAATATGTGAGGCTCTCCAAGTGCATTTAAATAGAGCAACAGCAGCATCAGCCATGGTGGTAGTCATCTCTTCACCCTAATTAGTGATGGCAGTTGAGGCAGATTAGCAAAGTGAGCCAGGAGACTAGTGACCCAGGTGTCATCTTACTTCTTCTGTGTTGTATGCTTTGCATGTTCAATCTGTATTGTGTTGGAGAAGTGAAGCTGAGAGAAAACCCAAGAAGCTAATGACAGACAGTGAGAGAGAAAGATACAGGCAGAAAACTGTAACAGGGAACAATGTAAAACATGCTTTACAGTTCTTGAATTAATCACAAAGCGAATCATAAACTAGGGTTTAACTGGCAATATGATTGTAGGTAAATTACTTATACACTTGAAACTTTCAGGCCGAATATTCAGTTGTTTTGTTTATACATCTTGAGTGGTGTGTTGAGGTTCCTTTGAGTCAGGAATTATCTTAGAGACAACCTTAAGAAACTCCACCAAACCTGTATTCCTGAATCTTCTTGAAATATTGAAAGGCCAGATTTTCTATGTTTTTACACTAATCCTCTAAATCCAGTTCTGCTTCTTGGGGGCTTATTCTGAATATGGCAAATATAAATGACCTAGACCTATATGGAAAACACTTTGCAATAAGACTTTGGCTAGATTCACTCAAGTTTCTTACATTCTTATCTCTTACAGCAAAGCAGTACTAAATTAGATTTCTCTAAGTTTAATTCCCAGAATTAGCTAACAAGGAAAACTGTGTATTCCTAAATTACTAGACACTTTTAGCACTTTCTATTTGCAAATTAATCCTAGCCTAGAACCAGAGAAATTGGCATGAAAAGGATGGAATTATATAATTGCTATAGCTATGGCTTGAAAAGAATAGCATATTATTTATTATGAAGGCCTGTCAAATCGAATACCATTAATATATACAATAAATACATATTAATAAAAATAAAATAAATTTGTAAAAAAGAATTATCACTAACACTGAGGAAAAGAGAATCAATTTGCCCTCCTCCAGGTAAAAATCTTCACAATTATTTACTATAGGATCAGAGAAAATTATTTTCACTTATTGAATCTGACTGAACATTAAGCACTACATCATTACCTCCATTCTGATTCCCACCAGCCCACCCAAACAAAAGTAAAATTTATCTGTGATAGACTAATTCAGAAGTGAAGAACTGAGGAAATATCCAAGATATTATGTGGTTCAAACCAATAATAAAACAATATTTGACATGGTTCTTGAATAAAATTTGTTTTTGAAACAAACACTAAAATCTGAATCTGATATTTCCCTTTATATAATCATTGAAAAGGTTTATTAACTCCAGGAGTTTGAGAAATAGTTCACTTTTTAAGCAACACACAAACTATAATTAAGTCCACTATCAAAGTAACAAAATCTTGCAGAATGGAGGTTATAAAGGAACAACATTTACAAATATTGTCAACCAGTTGTACATCAGAAAACCAAATGCAATTCATGTAAGAGTTTGGCATCCTAGAGACTCTAAAATTCTATGATGAATTTCTCAATTGGTTTTATTTCTTTGACTTTCTACTCCTATTTTACAACATAGATGAGGGTACTTGGTCATATTCCATATCCCAAGGAAATCATGGAATAAAATGCATCAGTGAGGATTTTGAAAAAATGTTGTTGGTTCATTATAATTATACATAATAGTGGGATTCATTGTAATACATGCACATAACGTAATTTGGTCAGTTTCATTCCCCAGCAACTCCCCTTTCTTTCTTCTCTCTTTCCCCCTGGTTCCTTTCCTCTATTCTACTGGTCTCCTTTGCTATTTCATGAGATCCATCATTTCCCCTTTTTCTCATTGGCCTCTACATGCAACATACATACAGAGAGAAAACTTACAACCTTTGATGTTCCAAGTCAGGCTTATTTCACTTAACATGATGTTCTCCAGTTCTATCCATTTTCTTGTAAATGACATAATTTGATTCTTTATGACTGAGTAGAATTCCATGGTGTATATTTACCACAATTTCTTTATCTATTCATGTGTTGATGGACTTGTAAACTGGTTCTATAATTTGGCTATTGGAACTGACGTGCTGTAAACGTGGGTATGCATGTATCACTACACTATGTTGACTTTAATTCTTTTGGATAAATACTGAGAAAAGGTATAACTGGCAAAGACCAATTAGACCAGGAATGTTGCAACTTCTAGAAGGAAGAGTTAGAAATTATAGTCTCCTTACCTTTTGGTTATCCCAGTATTAATTTTTCTAATCTAATTATTTTAAAATATTTTCACAATTTCTGTTAATATGCATATTCTATATTACTTTTTCTTTGCCCAGCAGTTTTGTTCTCATCAAGAAATTCTACCAGGCAAGGCACAGTGGTCCACGCTGTAATTCCAGTGACTCAGGAGGCTGATGCAGAAGGACAGTAAGTTGGAGGATGGCCTCAGCAAATTAGTGAGCACCTTATGTGGACTCTGTCTCAAAATTTAAGAATTTTTTAAAAATTAAAAAGGGCTAGGGATGTTGCTCAGTGGTAAAGTGTCCCTGAGTTCAATCCCTAGAACAACAACAAAAAAAACCTCTACTAGTGAGCACCTCAGAGCTCTCAGCTTCAGGATGAATATCAGCTCAACCCTATACATCACTTCCTCTCAATTATCACATTGTATAGATTTCTGTCCTCTATTAGAGAAAAGAGAGTTGAGAAAAGTTAAGTGGTCTAAGATCATATTAAATAAGTGATTAAATTCAGAAGTCAAGTTTTTCTCACAATCCCCAACATGGTTTCTTAATGCCACATATCGCAACCCTAAACATCACTTTCTCTAAATTATCACTCTTCCCTCCCACACATATTTCCATGCAATAATGTGTATGGATTTCATACAAATTGCAGTTGACATGATACTATAAGTGACTTCTCTATCAAAGTCCTTGTAGTAGTTGATTTCCTAATGACATTTAAAGACAACTGGAAAGCTTACATGGAAATAATGTGAAACTGATGTAACAGGTTTCTGGTATCTCTACAATCAGTAATTCTGTAAATTTAGGGATGTCTTCCCTTCTCATATCCAAGAACAGTGAATCCAGGACTGTTTCTGAATATTTTGCCTTATTACATCATTAATTAATGGCAAAATTATTTAAGTTCCATATACTGGACTTGGAAAATAATTATAAAATTTAAACTTATATTTAATACATTACCAACTACTATAATTCTTACATCAGTGAGGCCAGCCACGAAACCTCTCTAGGCAATTAAAATTGAGGAAATTTAATATTTTGATAATGAATGCTGGTAGAGCTAAGAAGCCAATAGGGGAAGGTGAAGCAACCAAAAGCTTAGCAATTCTATGAAGTCACTACCATTTTCTAGGGTTGGTGGTACAAAGGAGAAAAGTCTTACTCCCAGATAATAGGAGTTGCCTGGTGGGAATCAAAACTGAAGAAAGTCTGTCTAATGGGGAGCTAAAATCACAGAGAAAACTATCCACTACTGTAAGATGCTACTGAGAATGAGCCAGTGAGGGAGAATTAGTCTGACTTTCTCTTATCTGTCCTCTTTCCTATTGCCCCCACCTCTCCTAGGTCAAATATCTTGGAAGCCACATGTCAGGGAAATGTGAGAAACAGAGTTTGCAGGTGAATGGTCACAAATGAACATTAGTACAATAGACCATGACCAACTTACTTCCCAAGGCAAAAAAGAAATTTAGAGCTCTAAACTGATTACTAAATTATGTTCAATTTACTTTTCTTTTAGATAATGAAAATGATCTGCAAATCTCTGAGTAGCCTAGACAGTGTAGCATTTGGTAGATAATGTAGTTGGTTAGTGAAAATAATGCTAAGTATAAAAAGTGGAGCATCATAAATACCATCATATTTTTTCATTACACACTTTAAGCAATGATAATAGATACCACTACACAAAAATATGTACTATAATCATACAATTTATTTATATTTCATGAAGAAAGGATTTGTTTAGCCTGTCAATATACTTATACCTCCAATTACATATTTATTCTATAAGCATCCATTCGAGACATACATACTATGCAGCATGCAAACTGCTAGTAACTAAAAAACAACAATTTTCATAAGGCTGGGTCACCAAACAGACAGGAAAAGCTATAAGAATAAAGCATGAGATACACAAACAGATATGAGTGAAAGTGGCACATAAATAAGGAAGCAATTCATTTTTCCTGGGAAAATTGAGTCAGAGACAGTTTCACATAAAGGGTGACCTTTGTCTCAAATCTGAAGAGATGAGAAAGAGCCAAAGCAAATACTATGTCTCCTTGAACCCTGTCCAGGCAATATTCCCATATACAATGATGATCATTACAATAACTGCTTGATTATCACATCTGTACATTGTCTGATTATAATTCTGAATCAATCAAAATGCAGAATCATTGGGAAACTTCAAGAAAAGGCATAACAAAATTTCTTTGAATTTACATTCACTAGGCAATGCAGACCTAGCAAAAAGAATTTCAAATATCTTCAAGTAGTAAATAGTACAGTATTACTACTGCTTCCTGTCATTATCAGACCCATCCTTTTGTTAACCTGCATCTCACACACTACTAAATGTTTCAGAAAAGGTTCTTTAATCCATTTTATTTTATAACACAACCCCCAAAGCATACAGACCTCCAGTTCACATTGACCCAAACTTCTTTGAGGCTCTGATCAAAGTTTTACTTTGTTCTTCCAAATTTGGAAAAGGGGGCTGGGGAGATAGCTCAGTCGGTAGAGTGCTTGCCTTGCAAGCAAGAGGCCCTGGGTTCAATCCCCAGTACCGCAAAAAAAAAAAAAAGAAAACCAAACTTGGAAAAGGGATTTAGATAACTTTTTGAATACTAGAAACTTTGTCCAAGATGTTGATGACCTTCCATTAGCTACTCCCTTCCAGGAAATCTTACTTCTTAAAGACCTTCTTATTACAAAGACTCTAAAAAACATATGCTTATGCCTTTCTCTGTTCTCACTTTAGAGCATGACATGCCATTATTGACAGGATTGAGTTTCTCTTCTAGGATAAAAACTATCTAAAGATAAAAAAGCCCACTCATACATCCCAAGTGTCAACCTTCTTGGGTATAGCCCGTTATTATTGCACAACAATTGGGATGTGCTTCTAATCCAAAGCTGCCATTGCATCTGATATAAATTAGCATCCTAGAGTCATGATGTTTGTCACAAGAAGTCAAAGAGGCTTTTTCTGCCTTTAAAGAAAACTTGCTGAGGATCTGATCAGAATAAAGTCTTCTTTGAGAATCATCTGGCCCACATTATCTTTCACTATGAGGAAAAAGGAATTGTATTAAGTGTAAACACAAATTCATGAAGAAAAAGATGACCCAGTGCCTAATCTTACTTGTTTTCCTTTGACTTGTCCCTTTGTCTGCAGTTGCTATTCTAATTGAGGCTTTGTCTACTTTGGTCTAAAGCACCTGTGTGCCTATAGCTAGTCTATACACAATGACAGCAGTCCTAAAGACATGATCACTTTCTAATGTTAAGGTAATGAAATATGCATTTTTATTATTCTCTGTTTGCAATTGGCTCATATTAAATGCAAAGGCAGTTTTCTGTCTTATAGCTACTACCCACTGTTGGAATTAATTAGTGTTAACTTTAAAATGATTTTTTCCCCAAAATTATTTTCTAATATTTATTTAGATATGGCCTGTTTGTGGCACTATGAGAAAAAAAAAGTGATTTTGGAATATGTGTTAACATTACTAGGTTTAAGCACTTTGATGTTGTTTTCAACACAGCACTGGAGAATGAAACAAAAGGAAAGAGAAAGAAAAATAAGCAAAAGGATGATATTTGGTGATATATGTTATAAATATACCTTAGATTCATATCAAGAATATATATTAAATATTAATGTGAAAAAGACACACAATACAATAGAAAAAATTAGCAAAAGACTTGAACAACCACATTCCAAAAGAACATAGAATAAATAGTTAATAAATCTCAAAAAGTGCTCAACCTTGCCAGCCACCAGGGAAATAAAAATCCAGTGTAGTATCTCTACCCACACATAAGAATGGATAAAATGAAAAAGATGGGAAATACCAAATGTTGATAAGAATATGTACCAACCAGTTTGGAAAAATGCTCAGAAATATTTATAAAACTTGCATCTCATTACATTTACTTCAGTTATCCTAATTGAAGGCAAATATGCAAGTGTCAATAAGACACACTCAAGAATATTTGGCCATGCTATCCATACTATTCCCAAACTGGAAATAACACAAAGACCATCAACGGTAGAATGGATGAATAAATTGTGATATTCCGGCAATGGAATATAAAACAGGAGTATAAAGAACCCTCAAGTGTACACAACCAAGTAGTTGAAACTTACATGGATAGGGGAAGAAGCAAAAACAAAAAACAAAAAAACAAAACTGCACCAAAAGAACACATGATGATGCCATTTATATAAAGTCTCTTAGAAGTCTAGTGATAGACTTATTTTGGGGATGTGGAGTGTAGCGGGTGCATAAGGTGGGACTCCTGGGCGGGGGATGCAGGCAATGTTCTGGTTCTTGATCTAAATCCTGGTAATATGTTGTTGCTCAGTTGGTGAAAATACACCCAGATGTACGCAGTTAAAAATGAAGCAGAGATAATGACATCAATAGATCACTTTATTTAAACCCCAGGGATCCTAAGAACGCCCCCTCCCCGCCCCTTCCCAGGAGCTCAGGCAAGAAGAGGTGGAACCTCATTGGCTGGGGCGGGGCACTTCCGGAACCGCTTGGCACCGCCCCTTCCGCGTCTGGCCTTCCCGCCTTCTCGACTCCACGTCTGAACTGCGCGGCTTCGGCTACCTGGACTCGCTTAACCGAGGCGAACGGTGTCCCTTGCGCTGGTGATAGCCCCTTTCTGTTCACTGCAGTCCAACCTGCTCCCTGCCCGCCGCCATTATGAACATCCGCAATGCTCGGCCGGACGACCTGATGAACATGCAACACTGCAACCTCCTCTGCCTTCCCGAGAACTACCAGATGAAATACTATTTCTATCATGGCCTTTCCTGGCCTCAGCTCTCCTACATCGCTGAGGATGAGGACGGGAAGATTGTGGGTTATGTCCTGGCCAAAATGGAAGAGGACCCTGATGATGTCCCCCATGGGCATATCACCTCACTGGCTGTGAAGCGCTCACACCGGCGTCTCGGCCTGGCCCAGAAGCTGATGGACCAGGCCTCGCGGGCCATGATAGAGAATTTTAGTGCCAAGTATGTGTCACTGCACGTCAGGAAGAGTAACCGGGCGGCCTTGCACCTCTATTCTAACACTCTCAACTTTCAGGTCAGTGAGGTGGAACCCAAATACTATGCAGATGGGGAAGATGCCTATGCTATGAAGCGGGATCTCTCCCAGATGGCAGATGAGCTCAGAAGGCAGCTGGAGCTGAAGGAGAAGGGCGGGTATGTGGTGCTGGGCTCCAGGGAGAACCAGGACACCCAGGGCAGCACACTTCCTGGTTCCAAAAAGACCTGTCAGCAGGAGAACCCGACTGCCCCTGATAGTGGCAGTGACAGCAAGGAACCGAGTGAATCCACGGGGAGCACCGATGTCCAGGACAGCTCAGAAGACTTGGATTCCACCTCCTAGAGCCTGCTGGAGGTATTCTCTCTTCCCTGACCCCTCCCTCCTATCCTAAAATCCTTGCACCATACCTTGGCCTGACCAATCACACTCTATCCTAGACCATTCTAGTCTTGCTTGGTTTCACCGTCTGTTACTTTGGGGAAGAGGGTGGTGTGTAGGTTTGAAGGAGATCCATTGCTAACTATCGGAAGTTAATAGGACACTAACATACACAGAAAGTAGATCAACTTCAGTAAAAGAAACCTAAATTTATCCTGCCTTTTTGGTATAAATTGTAATTCAGGGTAACCATGTAGTTGATGAAAGAATTTTTTTTTAACAGAATTCCTGTAAATAAATGGGAATGATAAATTATAAAATCATTTTGCTTGATGAAATAATGGATATAACCAGTGATCATCAATAGCTAATATATTGGGTGAAACTTGGCATATTTTGTAATGATGGATCAGACTGACAACAAACACTTTAAATCAGTCATTAATCTTAACATTACTTAAAGTAGACACAAATATGTGCCTAATTCAACAGAAAGTACACTGCATCACCTATGAAATATTCTTGCCAAAAAAATTGTATGTGTATGTAAAATGTAACTACCATTTTTACAGAAAATAGTGGGACACGTGGAACTATATGCCAGAATGCAATTAACCCAATCTAGAATGAGAAAGTTTCTACAAAACAAATGACCTGGTTTTTTCAACAAATAAATAGCATTTTTTTAAAAAAGGAGGAAAGGAGTTTCTGTTAAGAACAAACTTTAAAGATAATATCAACCAAACTCAAATGTTAGGAATATTGGATCCTAATTCAAACATACTGAGTGTAAAACATTTTTTAAGATAACCAGGCAAAATTTCAACAAGAACTATATTCTATTAAGGAATTTAAAGATTTTTTAAAATAATTTTGTTAAGTTTGCTAAATTGTATTATACTGTTAGATTATAAAAAGTCTTTATTCTTTAGATCTGGCACATTGGTGTACCCTGTAATCCTAGTAACTCAGGAAGCTGAGGCAGGAGGATGGCAAGACCAAAGCCAGCCCTGGCAAACTAGTGAGACCCTGTCTCGAAATAAAAAATAAAAAGAACTGGGGACATAGCTCAGTAGTAAAGTGCCTCTGGGTTCAATCCCCAATACAAAAAAAAAAGTCTTTATCCTTTAGACATACATACTGAAATAATTACAGTTGAAATCATGTTGATTAGAATTTATTTTAAAATTCTACAGTAAAAAAAGAAAAAAGAAAAAAATTGAGGAGGAGGTGAAATGAAAAAAAATGACTGCCTGGGGGTGTGGCTCAATGTTAGAGCACATGCCCTGAAGTACAAGACCCTTGTTCAGTACCCAGCACAGCAAAACCCTAAAAATAAAAAAAAAAAAAGAATGGCAATATATAATAATTGTTAAGGGAGAAATGGGCATTCAGGGGGTTCCTTATTCTATATTTCTTCAATGTGAAAAAATTAACATGAAAAAACATAGAGAAAAATAATTATTGTACTTTCTAAAATTTACTAATACTAAAAAGCCACTGAAAAGTAGTTTTAAAAGACTGATATTTTACAAATAGTATCAAGTGCAGTGGCATAATACCAGTATTTCTTCCATCAAATAACTTTGTATTCTCCTAACAATTTCAAGGGTTGGTGAGCTATTGATAGTTTTGAACCTTTAACTTCTTATTCTAGTAATCTTACCCTTACATGTGTAAAAGATAAGGACCTTACCTGGCAAAGTCCAGTGTGGGTACACTGTAAAATTTAAATGCATGCTATTTGACCAATTTAGTCATTCATAAAAATTCTTATTTGCCAGGCATTAGATTTAGAGCTTGGTGTACAGCAGTGATCAGGACAAACTGATGTTTTTATTATATAGCATTTAAGTATAAGTAGACTATATTTTTATGAATTTTTATACTGGGATCCAGAATATCCAGCACACTAACCTCATTTTATTTTTATTTATTTATAGTTTTAAATACACTAATTCCTTGAGGCTAAAAAGAGGCTATCCTCAAAGGAGTCTTTGCACCTACCTTTTAAACTGTGAAGGTTTCACAGTTTCATTTGTTTGATCTGAGGGTAAAATAAAGGCAGCAAAATAGTCTAAGAGGAAAGATAAAATTATATAAAACTTAATACCTTGGGAGAAGTATTGTCAAATTTATAACTGTCTTTAAAACCTGGAGAGCTCTATCAAGTCTATTTTCTTTAAATCAACAGACTTAAAAAATGATCAACTTTTAAATTTCTGTATACAAGGACTTATGCAATATTGATCTTATTTTTGTGGCTCTTTGTTTCTCCGTAGTGTTAAACTCTAGCTAAGAACAGAGCTAATAAGAGATTGCTTTAAAACCCCGTGTGTGTGTGTGTGTGTGTGTGTGTGTGTGTGTGTATATATATATATATATATATATATATATAATTTGAAGAATTAGAAAGCACTTAGCATCTGCTATGAGACACAAAAATAGCTGCCCTTCTAGTAGGGGAAGATAAAAATATTAAATAAGAAAATTATTTTGTGGCAGTTATAAATCTCAGTGTACAAATTCAAAATTCAAAGATATTACACTGCTTCTTTATATTACTGTAACTGAACTTTATTTCTAAGTTGAAGGAGATGTTTCCTCTATTAACCTTCACTTTCTTCCCAGGTCAGTATCTGCTGAGATATTTTTAATCATCCCCTTTTAATCTTTGGTCCTCACTCTTCACTTCTGGGTCTTTTCCACCTGTAGTCCTCTTTAGATCTTGGGTACTCTATGCCTTTTTGGGGTTGTTTTGGTAACAAGGGTTTATTATTTTGTATAGACTAACTTCTCTAAAAAATAACCTTCAAATCTCAATAACTTCACCCATTAAATCTTGTTGTTCACATGGGGCACAGTGTGGTGGGGTTATATAGAGCAGAGGAAAAGAGAAACTGTATTCCAGAAAGTCATTTGGGGATCCATCTAGAGCGGGATTTTGTGAATTTTGTTCTGTAACCCCTTCTGGCAATCTGAAGCCTGAGAACCTCATCTCAAAAAAATGTGTTGTAAAGGCATAAAACTCATATGGGATTATAAAAGAAAACAAATTTATTGAAATACACTTATCCCTATTTTTAAAATGCTTTTTATTATAATATATTTGCTTATTTATTAGAATATGAAATTTAAAAAATCTACCAGTGGGTCTATTGATTACAGTTATTTCAAAGAAAATTTGAGTAGAAATATTTGAGATACCTCTAGTAACAGTAATATAATTCAAACATGAATTTTATTGGTGATAAAGTTACAAGTATTACTAATTCTCCTGTGCATTGGTGCCTATATTCATGGTTGAAAGAAATGCTAAATTTTAGTTCTTGAATCAGTGATTACCGTTTTCTAGAATCATGCATCTTCCACTGTATCATAGACACTCAGGTAGCAGATAAGGGAAGAGCATACACATAGAGGTTCATATAGGTTTTAAAAGTGAGTTCTATTTCCCCAGCTCATTGAAGAGACTAGGAAATGAAGTTTAGCTTTGTGCACAGGAGGGGAAGGAAGAAGTCTGGTAACAACACAGTGAAGTTTCTGCCACAATGGGAATCATCCTATTGGTGCTCTGGAATGTGGGAATTTCAGCTAGTAAAATGGGATCCTTGTTGCTCCCCCTCCACTGATATGGCACATTAGGGTATTTTGCATAAACACATGACATGTATTTCTTCTGCTCTTGCACGAATCTGAGCATAGCAAACTATGCCACCTGCTGCTGTCATGCCTGTCATTAAAGCCTACAAAAATGGCCTCTATACTCTTAAATTCTCAAAATTGTCTGAAGATTCACTCCTAACCCATTCACCAGGGAGTCACCAGAATACAGGCCTAGCCTCCTAGATGGGAAAGAAAAAAAGAAAAGGGAAAAAATTTAAAAGTTTCATACTATGAAAGTTTTATTATTTTGCCACAATTGTGGTTTCATTCTTGTGGAGCTAGAGTTCAGATATGTATAGAAAAATGTCCTGAAAAGCTGGGTGCAGTGGCGCACGCCTGTAATCCCAGTGGTCCAGGAGGCTGAGGCAGGATGATAGAGTTTAAAGACAGCCTCAGCAAAAGCAAGGTGCTAAGCAACTCAGTGAGACCCTGTCTCTAAGTAATGTACAAAATAGGGCTGGTGATGTGGTGCAGTGATCCAGTGCCCCTGAGTACAATGCCCAGTACCCATCCCTGCCCTCAAAAAAGTCCTGAAAGGAATAAGTTTCATTTTCCGATATTTCCATTTTTGAGTCTGAACAGCAGAGTCAGTTAAAAAAAAGTGATGGTGAGTAGGACTGATGATGGAGGAGAACAGTGTCTTCATCTAAAAAAGCAGTAATAAAAATTACTACTAACTCTATAGAACTCATTATGCCATAGTTACTATTCTAAGTACTGTCCTTGAAGTGTCTCATTTACTTCTCATGATATTGCTGTGAGGTGAGTACTGTTACTCCAATTTACAGTGGAGGAAATCATGTCACAGAGAGGGCTGCTCATCATGTATGTAGTAAGTAGAGAACAGAGGTTCATACTTTTAAGTAGTCAGACTCCACAACCGGTGAGGATTAAATAAAATGATTCCTATAAATTGCTAAGCACAACTCCTCAAACAATTAAACATTCTGTAGATTTGGACCCTTAATATGATCTCTAGTACTAGTAACTATTCAGGTTTTCTTCTCCTTAGTAATCAAATAATAGAATGTTGTGTACGAACAGCAACAGTTTGCAGTCTTGGAAGGGGGATGCATCTTAACGATTAAAATAGCTTTCACTGACAAGCTGAATGTCAAAGCATTCAGCTGAATCAACGCTCATCAGCAGCAAAGTTTCTAGGGAGCCATAGCAATGAAGACAGGTCAGTTCAAAACATGCTGGTTGAGGCAAGAATGCCATCAAACTGCTGCACGTCTCCTGACAAAAAGTATGTGCCTGATGATTAATAACCAAAAAAAAAAAAAAAACCTTAGCATTTTCAGTTGAGCAGGCAATATTGAGTTAACTAAGGTTACTTCAGTGACTCTCCCTTTCTGGTTTATTCTTCCTGTCGCTAAGCTGTCATTCTAACAAAAAGTTGTTAAATGTTCACATGAGCATTCACTGAAATAGACTGTTCTTAATTTTACCAGACAACTAATTATAACTGGAATGATATAATGAAATATGGAAGAAAGTTAGAGACTGACAGGTCTGGTAAATTCCTAGTATAACCTTACCCCAGATATGCCAGAAACCATAGATTTCAAATGCAACTGCACTCTATGAAGATAAAGAGGGGGTTGGGAAAAGATAAAATATTGTTTTGAAATACTAATCAAAAAGATTTCATTTGTTGAATTATTAATAATCTCTAACAATGTCACCTTTCAATCAGTATATGGTGTACATTTAGGATGAATGAAATACTAACTTTGTCAGCTATAACTGGTAAAAGCAGAGATTTTCCTTAAACCTTTCTCTGGGTACTCTCTCTATGCTCTAGTATATAAAATGTAATATACTTTATGGTGGAAGAGGTAAGAAAAATAGAATATTAGAAATTCTGTAACTGGATAATGGTTCAAAGGGCCAGAGCAAAACCCTTTCTGAAAATATTCAGCAATGCTATTTTTATAGATTAATATCTTCAGAACATCATAGAATATTTTTAAAATAAAGCCATAAAATTCTGTTATGTGTTCATAAGGTCATATTAACAATTAGCATGTATTCCTCAGGCTTCAACAACCAACCATTAATAAAACCTGGAAATATAAAAACTTGATCTTAATAAGCTAAGAAATTAAAGGCTATAATGATCATAGTTTGAAGGGAATCTTTATGAAAATATCTTCACCATTGAACAAACTATCCTAGAACAGTTATTATAATTTTTTTAGCTTTTAAGTTTAATTTCTTAAAAATACCAAGCAGTATTTACTGAGAAAATTAAAGCAATCATGTAATGTTTAGTTTTTATATAATTTCTTTTGCATACCTATACTAACAGTATTCATAATAAATTGAGAAAACTAATGATGATAGGCTTTTCAACCTATTTCTTCATATCTTATTCCTCTTCTATTAGATTTTGTATCATATTGTCTTCTACAATTTGATTCACCATTATTATTCTGGAAACACTTTTCTGTAGTGATGATTTTATACAAAAATGCTTTTTACTTCTCTAGATAGTAACCTCTATCTATTACTTCTGTGTGCAAGTGATAGGTGGGAAAAGATAATTCATTTTATAGTTATAGCATCGTACTGTGTTTTGTTTTGTTTGTAGTTAAAATAAATACCAATACTCCACTAGCCTTTCTTTAGTTTAAATATTCTTTTCATGCATCACACAAATCTTTTTACCTTAAGGATAGAGTCCATATGTTATTTATCTTTGCTTCCTTAATGCCTGGCAGATTATTCATTCATGGTAGGTACTCAGTGAACAGCCATTGATTGAACGAATGAATGGATAGATGGATGGGTCTTCTGAAGTACCCATATAGTAATTTTAAAAAGAAAAGGAGAAAATAAAGTACATAAAATACTACTTTCTATTACTTAATGTAAATAGGGCACTTTAAATTATGAATAAAGATACATAATGGATGTTTTGTGTTCCTTTTCTGGTCTCAGAGAAAGAAAAGACTTAAAGAACTGGTCACATTGCATCTAACTTAACAAAAGCCAAGAAAGTTTTTTATTTCTTTAGAATATAAGTTCCTTTTGAGTGAAGTTGGATGGTATAGGATTTAAAGATGGGAAACATAAGGATCTATTTCTTTAGATTTGCAAAAGGTTCTTCAGGGCAGATCTTAATCTTTCACTGTTGTACACATGTGCATGCACACACACACACACCGTTACACACTCCCCTTTCTTCTAAAGGCAGAAATAGCTTCAGGTGTCAGGAAATTTTCATATGTCCCCATGGTAGGGAAGGAAGAGAACCTAGGATCTGTCTGGATTTTTGTACTGTCATCTAAATTCTCACTGAGTTCCATGGAGATAAATGTAGTCCAAACGTGGTTGCTTATTGCCTTACTGATCTACTACTGAAGCCTGTCATCAGTTAAACTAATATTCTTCCATAGCTTCTCAGAGCAACCAGAGCCTTTTGATCTCCCTTGCTCACTTACTTTCTTACTTCTCAACAGCGTTGCAGATCCACGTGTCTCAGCCACATCTACCCTCTGAATGCTGGCCTAACCTGTCTGCTCTGCAGCATCTGCTCTGAGGTCATCTCACACTGACCTGAAAGACTTCTCATTTTCATCTCTCAACAACAACTTTCCACATATCCTACTGGGATCATAAAGGAATACCTGGATGCAAGAGTCACTGTGCAAGACCTAAGGAAGCTTGAGGCCTGCCATTACAGAACTTTCCTTGGCCTACCATGCTGCCATTTTATTCTGTTTATGGTAGTCCTATGTTGGGTGTGGTTATCCTAAAAAGGTTGTTTCCTGGAGTGCTAAACAGGAAGGAGAGCAAATTCTTGAAACTCCCTAGATATTAGTTTCTGCCATTATTTATCTGGTTTTCATCCTTGAGAGGGTAGGCAGAACCACTGAGTCAAACCACATGCCCCCTTCCTCCTCTTTTCTCGTAGAAATATATATTTCCTTGTCCCTTCTCTGGAAACTTTCCCTTTGTTCTACTCTCTTCCTTCTTAAGGAGGTATTTCTCCCCTTCCTAGTAGGAGAAGGTGATGTTTCTAGCATACAAGCAGAAGTTGGAATCCCTGATCTGCTTGTTTCTGTCAATTTATGGATTGTTTTTTGTAATGATGAAACTTAACACTTCTTAAGGACCTGTAGTGTTCACATACAATGCTATGGCATTTATTAATAATACATTTAATCCTATCAGAAACTCTGTGTGAGGTAGGCAATTATTATTTTTGTTTTACAGATGAGGAAACTGAAGCTCAAAAAAGCAAAAGAAGTATCCAGGATCTGAACCCAAGTCTGAATTCAAAGCCAGAGTTCCTTCTGCTTCCCTGTTGCCACTCTTTTTGCCTTTTATTTACAAAAATATTAAAACTTAAACAGAAAGGAGAATTTGCTGTTTATGTTAAGTGTTGACTTAATGTATAACAACTATATGTCAATTGTAAATATTTATATCCTTCAGTTATAATCCCTTTTAGTATTTTTCTCTAGTAAAAATAAGACAAAGTCCTTTAACCTCTCCAGTGAAAGCCACTAGATAAATCCAGTTATCATTATTTAACATTGTTTTTATATTCACTAAATGTGAATTACCAAAGTATAGGGCATTTTTCATGTTTAGATTTTTGTGAAAACTAGTGTATATGGATTTAAGTCTAAGCCCTGACATTAACCATCTGATGACAAGAGATAAGTCTGTTCTCTGTAATCATAATCAGCCCTGCTAAGTACTTCTTACAAATCTACCCCAGTGCACTCTGAGAATGTCTGCCTAATGGTAAATGATTGCCTGAGGCAGATATAAAAGTCTTTTTTTGTGCATAAGTAGAATTTGCCATTTCATGTGCCAATACAAACCTTGCATCTATCTTTCCATCTTTCCTTTTCTTTTTAATTTTCTCCCTTACCTTTGAAACTATTCTTTCCCCGTAAGCATGTGTTTATCTCTTTATTTTTAAATATTACAGCTTTCTAACATCTGTCTCTAGGGCAGTATAATCTTACTGATGAAATATTCCATGTTTTCCTTGAGCCCTTGTCAATATGTCTTCATGTTAACAGCTCAGCAGATGGAGAAACAGAAGGAGTAGCCTCAGCTTACCTGAGTGATTTCTCTCTAGTACCAAGCACATTGATTGTCTCTGGTAACTTGATGATAAGAGTTGGAACAACTGAAAAATATGAAATATCTTACTTTGACTGCTTTTCTTTGTTACTAGGAGACAACAGAATTACAGCAACCTACCTAGTTTGGACTATGCCTATTTAGATAATGAAAGTAAAATAAACAATAATACTAATATTGCTTTGGGCATAAATTAGCATGTTCCCAGGTGGTTCTAGGGTAATAATGGTGAATTAGCAGCAGCAGTGGCTTTTGCAACACTGAAATAGTGGGAGCCTCTGGCACTGCCTTTTGTAATAGCATTGTTCTTTTTACACAGGACAAATTATGTTTTTTTTTTCCCCTAAATCGACTGCCTGCATTTTACTTAAGCGTAATCCTAAAGAGACCAAGCAAGGCTTTGAAGCAAGGATGTAGGATAGTAAATAGTGTGAATACCCTTGTGCCAGCTATAGAGAATGACCCACACCCCCTTCTTTCATGTGCATCTTTAAAGAAACTATTGAGTTGACTCAGGTTTGTCAGCAAATTGTTCAAAGATGTTAATGTCACCAAGAAGCAAAGTTTTCTTTGGTTAAAAGAAAGAAACTTGTAAATGAAGCCTGTGAGTTACCTAGTTAAAATCTGTGGTTTTTACTTGGAGGTAAGAAAAAGAGGCAAGAGATGACTCTGTAAAAAATAATGGAGTATGTGGATGAGAGGGAGAAATGGGAAATAGTGCTGGAAATTAGAACAAAGCAGTGAAGCTTTGGAAAGGATCAAGAAATAGCTTAAAAGAAGTTTTCTCAAATTTTTACATGTAAGTAAGTCATCTTGGGGTTATTTTAAAAATGCAAATTTTGTTTCAGTAGGTTTGAGGTGGGGCCTGAGTATCTGCATTTCTAACTAGTTTTATACACTGCTGACATTACTGGTCCAGAAAGCATATTTTGACAAGTAAGGGCCTTAAAGCTCATCTCTAACCCTGGCACTGCAGTTCAGAACACCTGTGGCTCACCTTTAGATTGATTTTGATTAGACCCTAAAGAATCAAAATCCCATTATTAAATATATACACACATAAATCCTGTTTGTCTTTGAGATTGTGTCACGAGGTTGTTGGCCTAATAATTTAAGTAAAAATTTCAAACATATCAAAATGTATATAATAAAAATTGTTTATATGCAGTGTATGAAATGTATTGATAACATTACATCTTACATTAGGATGCTTTGATAAATTTTTTCTCATCTTTGCCATCTAAACAAATAGAATATGAGATTTTTTAAATTTTCATTTCTAACTCTATTGTGTTCATTGCTCAATAAATTACCCCAGACACTAAAATTGTTTTTCATTCTAACATTTGACAGGAGATTTGGAAAGCACTGCTAAGTCTCTCTCTTTCTCTATCCTTCCTTCTTCCCCCATCCCCTGGCACTCTTAAAGCTAGACCTGTGCATGGTTGGAGGTAGTATGAAAAATATTTCCAAGAGCTATTTTCCATTCAAGGAGAAGAATTTCTATCCCAGTGTTTCTCAAATATAGTTCATATAACTGTTGCGTAAGAATCAGCCAGTTGCTATGTTAAAAATGCAGTTTCTTTGACTCTGGTTCAGATTTACAAAATCAGAGCCCTGCATGTTCAGTAAGCACCAGGTGATTCTTTTGCAGTGTCATCTGTAAACTCTGATTAGTACAAGGCATTGAAATTTTCACAAAGAATTTAAAGAAGCTCTTCCCATTGTTAATAAGCTATAGATTTAAATTAATTCATTTTAATAGAAGCAATATGGGACTTAGAACCTATACAACAATTTTTTATTATAAGATATGGGAGTAGTTGAGGTGATACATGGGAATTGTTTTCTCATTTTCTATAAACATAAAACATCTCTAAGAATTAAAACAATTTTGCATAGGTGTGAACATTTTATAAATATGT
Source organism: Sciurus carolinensis (assembly GCF_902686445.1). NCBI lineage: Eukaryota > Metazoa > Chordata > Mammalia > Rodentia > Sciuridae > Sciurus > Sciurus carolinensis. The sequence continues at coordinate 76,570,204 of NC_062222.1, forward strand.
GTGTTGCACATATTTATTCAACTACGATTATATTATGTGTCTTCTCCTTTGAGCATTCTTTTTCATCATTACTCCTCACCACCTCCATTCCTTACTTTTCAAACAACCAAGTGGTATATGACAAGCCTAAAGAGTAAGATCATACAGATACAAATCACACTATGAAAATTTCTTAATTTTGTTTGCAGAGGGGAAAAAAAAAACAAATTTTGTGATGTCCTGTTAGGAACCAGACACCTGCCATGTGTAGAGCCACACACACTTCTGCTTGTGTCATCATCATCTGAGTGTCCTGGGTTTGAACTTTCATTAGCAATCCCTAGCCAAAAGCCAATGAAACAAATCAAGTGACTTATCAAGGTCCTTCTTTATACTTTTTTCCTAGACATGAATGCTTTTTTGAAGTTTTGAAAGATCATTTTCTTGAGGGCATTTGAAGGGTTATTTGAACACCATATTTCTTAATATGGGAATTACATTTTGTGAAGTTCTAAAAAATCTTTTCATTATAAATCATGTATACATTGCTTTCCTAGTCATAATTAAGATAGATTATTTCATCCTTGGACTGGGGGCATCATCTCACCCGCATATTATAAACACACACACACACATATATATAACACAGTCCTTAGCAAGTTGAACAGTTTTTACAAGAGATGATTTAATAAAGTGAGAAATCACACACCTTAAGGTCCAATGGCTTAAGTTTTAGCCCTACTTCGGCTTGTTACCATCTGGATATCCTCTAACACACCAATTTTCTCCTTTACCAAGAAGAGATTTAAAAATATCCCCTCTGGGATACTGTGTAATTAAAGAGAGTATAAGAAAACTGCGTTTTCATTTGTTAAAAGAAGTGTAAGTAGTATTGCTGAAATTTTTACTTTCAAGATTTTTAGCCCCAAGTTTAAATTAGTACAAAATAATAGTGATCTTTTTCTTTTTCCTTTCTAGCCATCCAGAAAAAAAATCAGTGTTTTAGGGAATTTTTTATCAAAACAATAACTAAGCAGCAATGACGAATATGTGCATTTATGTAAACATTTTAAGGAATGGAATATGAAGACAGGAGTTAATTCCTGTAAATATAACAAATCCACTCTATCTGTTCATTTGAGAAGAAAAGGTGGCTTAATAAAATTTTTTATCTCTTGTTCTCTAGAAACTAAGCATTCGTATGTAATAAGTTATTCATATCAATTACACTTCTTCTCCCATTGACATGTTTTTGAGTAAGACATTCAAACAGAAGTGTGACCAAAGTTTTCATATACTCAAAACTATTAGTAAACCATTAGGTTAAGCGTCTGACTGGTTTTCCCTAGAATTGTATGCAGTGTTAAGTCCCATAGTCCAACTTGCATTCCTGAAAACAAGAACAAAAATTAAAAGTTGACAATCAAATAATAGCTGTCATAAAGAATTTTGGAAAAAGATATATAGGAAACTTCTAGGAAACAATTATTTCTAATTGTTCCATTGACATTTCAGCCATTTTACATCCTAGAATGGTGTGCCTTAATAAGTTTCCTGGGGAGTGAGAGGTATGCCTTTCCTTTGTGAAGTGGTAGAAAGAATAATGTGAAGAAAAGTTGAGAAAAGCAGCATCACAGAAGTGCTCTTAAGAGATCTAAAAATGATCTCTTAAGCAGATCATTTTAGGAAGGTATACCAATGGAACTTGATATATGATTCAAGTCCCTTAAGATCACTCATCCTTTTTTCTCTTGAAAAGGAACAATCTATGACATATTTTCCAACATTCCACATATGTTCTTTAATTTTATTCTCTTTCTTATAATTCTTTGGGGTGATGGGATGTAGATAACTTAAGATGCATCAAGCATCTAAGGCTAAAGCATCACAATGTTTGTGTGCTTAATAGATTAGCATCTTGCCTCAACTGCATTGAGTTAATGCGTATCACAGAGTGGTTAAACTCATTCACTCTAGGTTATACCTAGAGCTATACCCTGTAGCAAAACACCCTACCTTCCAAATATGGCAACATTGTCAAAACTAACCCATTGGCAGGCTAAAAGGAGCACCATGAGATAATCTGAAATAGCAATTTATCAGTGAATGGTAGAAATCTTAATTTAAAATTAGAAAATCAGTTTACAGGAAAGTTATAATGGAGGAAATTATCAACTGTTAGAAAGCCAAAGACTGTTTATGAAGTCTGTATCAGGTCTTCTGTTAACCTTATTAAAAAGTGTAGATCATTTTTTATTATGGACTGGGATTTTATTTGCACAATAAAGGTAAATAACTTTCAGTAAAATTGGACATTCTGAATAAAGAAAGAAGGCTGTATTTATGTATAATTTAAATTTTTGTATGACAATACAATTCTGATTACAAAACATTTGGGTTGATTTTACTAAAAACAAGTTTCCATCTTTAATGAGGGAAAAGCATAATAGGGGCTTATCTTAGAATGTAAAGCTTTTAGAGTCACTCTGTAATTTATGGCTTATCCCTGAGAAATCAAAGCTTTATGAATTACAAACCTTTTCCAGAACATGATACACACTGTCTTATGTCAAATAGGGCTAGCCTAAGCCAAGAGCATAAATGAATTCTTTATTCATCCTTGATACCCAGTATTCTATTACTCTTCTCTGCTTTGCCCAAGAAGAGAATTCCTTCAAAAAAGTTCATGCTCCCATATCATTTTTTGTATCCTTTCCCATTCTGTTCCTTTCCTACATTTGTATCAATCAGTCAATTAAATCCACATTATAACTGGTAATAAGCAAAATTTTAATTTATGCAAAATTATTAGTAACTGTTGGACTTTCTTGTACTTATAAAGAATATTTATATTTAGTTCAAATAAGCCTCTGATTGTTAGGATAACCCTACTTGATCAACAAGATTATCATCCTACCTCTTCCAAGATCTAAACTGGGACTCCACAGGGGGCACTGCCATTGTGGAACAGTTTTCAAAAGGAAGAAGGCATTTCCTATCTATAAGTAAATGAAGGAAAAGAGCTACTTAGCAATACTGCAACAATTTTAAAGTCTCAATTTTCACATCCCTAAAATAGGAGTAATTGGAAAGTTGTTATGAAGGCTAAATAAGAAAATTGTGTAAATTTCCTAAGTCAATATTCAGAAAATGGGTATTCAAAATATTGGTGCAGTTACTTCCCTTATAGTTATTGAGTAATCATTTAATAAGGCTAATCATGCCAATAAAGGATTATGCTTGCATATCATTTTAGGCAAAAAGATTACTCAGTGATCATAGATTGTTTCTACCTGCCCAGTCTTCTATCCATTCTCTTCTGAATTGTCTTGAAATATGACCAGGCAATAGCAGATGCACAAGTAAAAACATAAAAGAATAAAAAGGAAGATAAATAATAGAGCCAATACAAATTATCCTAAAAATCCCACTTTATATCACTACTAGTAGAATAATAGTTCTTTTGATTAATAATAGTAGAATCAAATAATAAGTGGTATTTTAAAAAAGAAAAAAAAAAACTTCAGTGAAGTTTTAGTCCAATACTAAAGCACTTCTATTTCCATTTCCTATTTTCAAACCTAAAAGGCAAGTATTTCCCCTCATATATCCTTGCACAAAAGGTAAAAATAAGAGGCACAATGAAGAACACGTCACATCTTTTAAGATAAGTTTCTCCAAATTTATAGCAAAGAGTTTATTTAAACCAGGAAAGCATGATGATTATCAGTGAAATCCTAGCCATTGTGAACTGATTTTCACTTTGGAAATACAAATAAAATAATACGTGACATGTTTGAAAATCATAGCACATATGGTTTTGATAGGTGTTTCTTTATGCTTTTGAAAGAAAACTAAAATGCCGTTTTATTCTTTATGCAAAGCATACTATGCTTTGTCTATTAAAAAAATAAATGAGCAATAATCTCCAAGAAATCATCTTGACCAGCATTAATGACTAGTTTGGTAGTTAACAGCCTGAGGCATAGCCAGAGGCCATTAAGGCTGTTAGGGGGAAAAAGTTGGGGGGATTATGGTTTACCAGTAATTAACTATAGGTATGAATCAAAACTTTCTAATAAAAGATATAGAAGTTACTCTGGATGATTCTGTGTGTTTATTCTTTCATATATCCATCCTCCACCCCCACTCAGCACCTTTTTTTAATAAATAGGAAAAGAAGATGATGCCATCATTTCACAAACCAGGTTGAATTGGAAATAATTCATGTAATGAAATAGAGATGCTCAGGGGACCAATTAATGCCTTTTCAAGCTTGGACTATATAAGAATTACTTTTAAAAAATTCAGTCTACCACATTAGTTGATTGTTGGTGAATTGAAACTCAATCATGAGATCATAAGGATTTTTGTAGCTTTTTTTTAAGTTTTTAATCCTATCTCAATAAAAGTAAATACATAAGGATTATAAATAAACCAAATCTGAAGTAATATAGATTGGGAGAACCTCAAGAGGGTCAGGAGATAATGAAGATTATACCTCAATATTGGGATTATGATGTTAGTTCTTTATTTCAATAAAAGTGGATAGAGATCTTTCATATCAGGGACAGGGCTTAGCTGTAAGGACAAAGTAATCTTCTGGGAATTATGCATACAGGCTTGACATCATTTTTATTGGATGGCTGATGAACTGGAAAACTCTAGGATAGCCAGGCTTTAATTTGTAATCTTAATTTTCATATAAATCGGTATATTTCAGGGGGAGGGAGTGGGGAATGTGAGGACATTGATGCTTGCTAGCCCTGTCGTAATAAGACAGCCCTGAAGCACAGGCTGCAGCACTAACTCATTCAGTATCTGATTCTGTCTTTTCCTCTATCCATCTGTCTTCCATCTTTGCATCTATCATTTAACGAAATTTACAGCCAGCAAATACCAGAGAACCTAATGTTAGTGCAATCTTCCCTCTACCTCCTCTTGGAATGATCTATAGTAATCTACTTATCATAGACATGCACACTATAATGCACAATAATTTAGTCTTCACCCAGGAAAATGACTGCAATTGTTTTGCAAGCATACATTAATGAGTTTTTTTCTTCTTCTTTTTATCTTTTTAAAGGCTACAGGGCCTGAGAGAGCACTAGTTTCCCTTCGTAAAATAATTATCTTGGTATTTCCCATATGTAATTTCATATCCATGGGGTTATAGGGGCAAAGTTATCAAACTAGAGCATAGCGGTTATTTGGACATACAGGAACTAGACTACTATATTTCCAATACAGATTTACATTGTAAAGGAAATAAAGTTGTATTGAATGGAATGCTTTAGAAATATGTCAATAAAATAGAATTTTCTCTTTGGATTGTTCTAGCCTCTTACATTATAAGTAAAATTATTCTTTATCAGAGATATTTGAGTTGAAGCATAGAAAATAATATTTGGGCTTTCATGTGTCTCCCAGTTCTATCAGAGATCAAGTTCACATTACTTTTTTTCTCAATCTTCTTTGGATTTTAAGTTATTTCCTATAAAACAAAAGTGTCAAAATCATAGTTCTTATATCATCATTTTGAGACTAGAAATCACATGTAGCTTTTTGGGTCTTCCGATAACTACATATATAAAGCACTCCATAAATATGTAAAATTATTGTGTACTAAAAAATAATGAATTTTTTAAAAAATCACATAGAGCTCATGTACTACCAATTAAAAAAAAATCCCCAGCCAAAGATACAAATGCAGAAATGCATAATTTATTACATATAAGATCATTTTCCAATATCTGAGTGTATCTGAATAGCTCTGGTCTAAGATTTTTTCTCCATGGTTAGAGGTGTTTTTGTTTTTCAAAGGCAAATCATTTGTTCCCAAGACTGTTTTCTTTGTGTTCTGACCTCTTCCTAGAGGCACAGTTGTGAAATGTAGAGACTTTACAGTCAGAGCAGAAAATAGATTCTCCAATCATATCTTATCTTCTTATCCTCAAAAGCTTCCAATTTGCCAGTGAAGTAACATGAAAGTTGATATAGATAAATGTTGAGACCATAATCCCAATTGGGAGCACACTCATCTCTTAAACAGTTCTGTCAACTTGGATTTATCTGTGTGGAAAGAATATAAAGCATCGTTTACATAAATAACATGGAGTTGGAGTGGGACGAATATCAGGGATGAATAACTACCCTGGAGTAGACCTATTAAATCAATCACTGGGCTCAAACAATCAGAAAAGCATTGGCTACAGCCAGACAAAAGTTGATCACAGCATAATCTTCCTCTGCTTCTTGATGAGGTAACAAAATATGCCATGTTCATTGAACAGCTGCTTTCATAAGGAGAACAATAATGAAAAGGATCTCCCAGAACCTTCAGCACTTGCACATGAAAACGAGATTTCCAGAGAGAAAATTAAAATGCCAACAAGATTTATACTTACCTATGTAGATGTTCTATGGCCTTAAACATGTTCTATTACTTTAAAAGTATAAGAAAGAGGGATAATGTCATTTTTTAAAGTATTGTTATTGAAAAATAAAAGCAATAGTCATGGTTCCTGTTATAGGCTGAATTATGGCCCCCTAAAATTCTTGTGTTATAGTTCTAATAGCCAGCACCTCAGAATATGACTGTATTTGAAGATAGGACTTTTTAGAGGTAATTAAAATGAACTCACTAAGATGCTGTGATTTGATATGACTGGTATCTTTAAAAGAAGAGGAAATTAGGACAGATATACATGGAGAGGGATGACTGCCTGAAGATTCAGGGAGAAGGTGTCCATCTACAATCCAAGGAGAGTGACCTTAGCAAACAAATTCCACAATGCCTTGATCTCAGACTTTGAGCATCCAGAATTGAGAGACAACAGATTCTCTTGTTTAAGCCACATAGTCTGTGGCACTTTGTTACTGCAGAAAACTAATACAATAATTACAACTAATACAGAAACTAAATACAACTAATGTAGCAAACTAATACAATAGCTCCCTTTCTTGTTTAAAGATAAATAAGGAAATGAAGATAGGTCCAAAGTTAAGTTATCCCTACCTTGTTCAGACAAAATTCCAACCCATGGTGTAAACATCTTGCTTTTCAGTGTTTCCATATGGAAATCTTCCTGTGGAGGGGAGATAGCTCAGTTGGTAGAGTGCTTGCCTTGCATGCACAAGGCCCTGGGTTCAATCCCCAGCACCGCAAAAAAAAAAAAAAAAAGAAAGAAATCAAGGTTCCCTTAATTGCCAAACTTTGGCTGTGAATATTTTCCCATCACATCTTCTCTGTGAAGAAGAGTGAAATGTCACATAGATAGTTGGAAAGGGGCTTGCCAGAGATACTTACAATAAGCATAAACGCATATTCCCCACAGAAACATCTGTTCTTACAAATGGGTTAACTCTGAAGAAGTAGACATATAAGTAGCATCTGCTAATTGATTTCAAATGGGGTGTCAAGAAGAGAAATATGCAAACTACTCGGAGAAAAATTACACTAGGGATACCTGAGTTTCAAAGATAATTGTATTATGCCACTTTATATTTTCTTTCAATACTGCTAGAAAATGAGGTCAAGAGACCCATCTGAGATCATCTTATTAAAAATAACAAATGTTTTCTTTCTCAAACATTCTCTCTAAGTTTTCTTAAACAAATCAGTAAATTATAGGACCACATCTTCCCATTTCCCTTGCTTCCATGTTTGTGTCAAATTCTTCCCTATCTCATTGTTTCCTATCAGATGGGAAGAGGAAGAGAGCTACAGCCTTTGAGAACCAAGACATCACACACATGAAACACATTTCAAGTGCATGGCCCAAGAAAAAGGCTCTGTTCATTTGATCCATGCTGAATTTTCTAGAGCAAAGAACAATCTTTTTAATGTTTTGGGAAATTTTGGACACATCAAACTACTACATGAAAACTATGCTCCTTTTAGATCTCAGAACACCCGGGATGAACTGATGACCATGTTACCATAGTGGTTGTAATATTCTACCTTAGGAAATATGTAGAATATAAACAACAACCCAAAAGATCCTGCAATATAATAATAACCTTGTTTTCAAATATTTCTTAGACAAATCTTTAAAATTTATGGAAAGTACTTTGTCCCTGGGTATTAATCACCACATCATTTGCATACATGTTGGAAGAGGGATCTATATTTGAAGATAAACTCTATGATGGAGGGCTGATGTCAGATATGATACAGAAAAGAGAGGTAAGTCAGTCCCAGAAGTGTTTTCAGCACAAATAACCAAAGAACATCCTGAGAAAGAATTCAGTCCATGAGAAGTGACTGCTGATGAGGTATCACTGCTAATCTGGCAATAGTTTCTTAGTGCAGCACGTGGGAAATGGGAAACTAGTGGCTGGGGGAGTCATCTGGTTGTTCCCAAACTTGCACTCAACTCTGTAAGAGGTCTAACCTCTTACTATTACACCTTCGTAGTGACATAGCTCTTTTAATTTGTACCCAGACAGAGAACACACTCATTATGTTGGGTGAGGAACTCAGGAGTCCTTGCAAGTTGGCCTGGAAATTTGCCTGAAACCAGCCCTCTTCGCTCACTCCATAGGTTCAGGTATTACACGGAGTCTTCCCCCGCACCCCACATAACTTCTAGGAATTGTGACCAAATACGAATCCTAAGTCAAATTATTTTTTTAGAATGGAATGGGTCATTAAAAGTAGTCAAAGTTATGATTTCTTCAAATTATGTGTACTGACTTAAAATTTGGCTTTATTATATTGGCTGTCCAATAAAATATTTCTATTCAGTAACTTCAAATTTTAAATTCTTGATAAGGATATAAAATTACTTATCTGTGTATAATAAAGCAAAATAAAATGTCTGTGAATTATCTGAATGCTAAAAGATAAATAGGATAATTATTATTGATTTATATTCACATTTTTAATCAATGTCTTAGCCTATGTTTGTATCTAACACTGTGCCACTGACATGTTTTCTGAAGAACATGTTTTCAGTGTTGTTATTTTATTTTTTTAAATAAATTTTATTTATTTAAATAAATTTTATTTTTTTAAATAAAATTGTCTGCAATTTTCTCTAAAATTATATTTTTTGATGAATAAAATTAAAATTGCTGATACTCAATTGAGTCTTCTTTGTAGGTCATAATATTTTTGGTTGAAATATGACCATCTACAGATACTGATTATTTTGATAAGATCAGAAATTAATTATAAATAAGTAGAGAACATTCTCAACTCTAATGAAATTTAAATATGTCCATAGTTCAACTTAAATATACTCACAGAGATAAAAAAAAAGATGCAAATCAATAAAAAATAAATGACTGATGAATAATTCTACAAAAATTATGCCATGGAGTGGGGGAAATTAAAATAAAATAAGAAAACATGAGTTCTTAAAAAATTAATAAAACAATCATGTTAAAAACAAAAGCATGACATAAAAATGAAAGTGGCCAGAGAGGATCTGGAGATTTCTTTCTCAGTCCAAGCATCTAGGTCATCAGAAACAGTCCAATCATTTATATTTTTAATCCTAAAATAAAAAGACTGTTTTCATGCTCATTCCTAGAAAGGTATTTGGTCCCTAGAGGAATCTGCCAATTTATTCCCAGTAACTTTTAAACCTAACAAGGAGTATAAAAGGAAGGTAACATGCATTGTCCAACTCTAAATAATATCACCTAAATTCTTCTCCCCCAACTATGGGGCCATCTACATGTTTTTCCTCAGACCAACACATCTTTGTCAAGGAGCCTCCCTGTCTTCACAAGCAGATACAGAAGAGCTAGTTACTTTCAAATGGTACTGATCCTTTTCCCATTTCCCTTTAAATTACTGAGTCCCCAACCATGTGATCTCAATAATCTCATTGTGATTGACAAAGGTCAAGAAGAAAATATCAAGGGCTAGGGTTGTGGCTCAGGGGTAGAGTGCTTACCTAGCATGTGTGAGGCACTGGGTTTGATTCTCAGCACTACATATAAATAAATAAAATAAAGATCCATCTACAACTAATAAAATTTTTAAAAAGAAGAAATTATCAGATCCTCATATCAAAATAAAGTCTGAGCAAAGTGAGTAACTCTGCAATGTTCAGATGATCCATGTCAGCACCAAAAACTAACATGAAAATTTACCTCTTGTGTTGCTTCATTCTCAATTAGGGATATTTTCATGCTTTTTGAAAATATTATTTGTGTCCAGAGGCACATATGAAAGAAAGTTCTTAGAGAATACAAGTGAAAAGGGAAGAATGCATAAACAAAAAGGTCAGGCAGCGAATATATTAATTTGGGTATATTTTAAAGTAGCCATAACAACAACAGAAAAAAAACAAAACCTAAAATTAAATGGCTCAAGTAAAAAGAATTTTTTGTTCTTTCTTAGGTAAGAGTCCCGGGATGAACATTTCCAGGCTACTGAAGCTCTTTCCTACAGCTGTCTCGTTACTCTTTGATTCCCTAGAGTATTCTTCACTGTTTGGTTGACATTGGATCATTCATATTAGTCTATGTTCCATTTTGTAAGAAGGAAAAAGAAATGAAGTGGAAGATAAGCAATTTCTGCCTTAAATCATGTTATTCGGAAGTTATACAGGTTACTTACTTTCATGGAGAGATAGTTGATGTCATGGATAAAGCATGTTAAATATATGTGAACATATATACATATATGCACTTGTAATACAAATAATACTCTAAATATTCAATGAAGATATATACTTTATAAACATGTATTTATATAACATTGGATAGCATAATGATGCAACTAAAGTGAGACTGTACTATAAAGCACTGTTTTTGTAGAACTCATACTCAAAATTTGTCACATTAACAATTAGTCAACAACAGCTTATTCTTTCTCTCTCTCTCATTTTAGTTGTTTTGTAGATTTTTACATCTGCACACCAAACTGAACAGGAGTAAGTCAGTGACATCTCTGAATAAAAATCTTGTATAGGAATATCAGTAGTACCTTTCACAGAATAGGAAATCATTGAATTTGGGGAAATAGAAGACAGAACAGTAAAGGGAAGGGAAGGGAAGGGAAGGGAAGGGAAGAACATCTTTAAAGGGTATTTAGGTATTTTTGGAAAAATTCATAACTTGAAGTTGTTAAGGGCAGACATCTGCCGCACAATTTCAAGACATTCTACTCTATAGGATATCAATCTATCTTAAAAGTACATTCTAGAATGCAGAATTCTTCCTGATGCCCTGGCAGCCCACATACACACTCATACACTCAACATATTCTGTGTAACTTTTTAAATTACATATGTAATTTTACAAACAGAAGGCAAATAAACTAACTCAATAGAGAGGAAATAAACTCCATCAATCTTTCATTTTTCTCTGGATCTAATGCATCCGAGCTTCTACCATTTTTCAAAAACATTAGAGATTCCTTCAATTAAAACTGCCTCCCATTCCAGACAAAATAATTTTCAATTTCTTTTAGAATACAGTATATTAGATTAGCTGCAAAATATAAGTAAATAAGTATCTTTGCCCTACAAAGTTGAGTCAAACTCAAGTGCTTACTGGGGCTAACTGGAGCCCTGGTGTGCTTGCCATCCCCCTGTGGGGAGCCCTCCTGCCTTCCCAGAGGCACCAGCCTTCATCACCACCTTGGGCAGAAACATTTTTAATTTATTTTATTTTCGTCTTATAGACTTGGAACTAAGATATAGTGGAGTGTTCTAGAGCCAAGAAATAAGCCTGAAATAAAATAACTTCCTCTAGTTAATATGCACTATAATTTATTCAAATGCTAATAAACAGAAATTAACATGATAGTCAATTAAAAAAGTATTCTCATGGCCAAATGTACAAGCTAAACAAGGTGCTGTGGAGGATACAAAGCCATATAAGAAATAGCACCAACCCTTAGAATTGATAAATTAATCAAAATAAAGAAAAAAATATTTAACAGCATACCAGGATATAAATGTCCATGTACAATAATATTTTAGGAACTCAGTTAGGACAGATCACTGTGCACAGTACTATTCAAGGAACTTTTCATAATGGAAATGCAATAGGTAGGTTTCAATAACGCAGAGAAGCAAATGGAAAGAAATTTGTAAAAAAAAAATTGGGGGGGATATTCTGATCAAATTCTTTGGCCATCCTCCTTGAAACTCATCCATAATAATAATAAATATTTATTGAGTGGTTAGCTGCACCATTTGTCATATAAAGATTTTTTCACATGAACTGAAAACACACTTTTTACTTGGATGTCAAGATAATCCCCCTTTATAGATGAGTACCCCGATACATAGATCTTTTTATTAATTCATGTAAAGTGACAAAGCTTATAAGTTGCAGATGCAGGATGCAAACCCATATCTAACTCTAGAATTCACACATTTAACCAGTGCAACATAATCACATTTATTATTGTCATGTTATTGGAATTTGTCCTTTTCATCCCGCTTCCACTATCAGTGTAAGAGTCTTTCAGTTCCTTATCATCATAATCAACAGGAGCTGCAGTTATTATTTGCTTAAAGCCTGGCTTCCTTAATTTTAAATCTCCCAAATTTTAATGCCCACTCCATGCAGTAATCATTCATTTCCTATTCCAAACCTTTTAGGGACTTCCAAACATCAAGCACACACGCAAACACCTTTAATTTCCTTATATAACCCCAATTTACTTTTCAACACTTTGTCTTCTTTACTGCTCAATTGATATCTGCCATGGTTTGAGTGTGTTCAACAAAAGTTCATGTGTTGGTAGCTTAATTCCCCAATGTAGCAGTGTCTAGCAGTGGGAGGTATCAGTGTGATAGGCCCTCATAAATAGATTAATTCCTTTCTCATGTGAGTGAGTAATCTTGGAACTAAACTAGTAACCAAGACAATTGGTAACTAATCTTGTGTTTTGTCTCCTTCATACATTCTCTCTTGCTCTTCTGCTTTCCACCAACAGTTAAAGTATGAGAATCTCATCAGATGCAACTGTCTGCATCCCAGCCTCCAGAACCATGAGCCAAAATAAATCTCTTTTCTTTATAAGTTATCCAGTCCCAGGTATTAGTTATCACAACAGGTAACAGAATAAGACAATATCAGATTAATATATGTGTTTGCTTATCTTTCCAACTAAATTCCCAATGACTTAAAAACAGAAACAATACTTTTTCCTCCTCCTTTCTTCAATAGTTCCTAGAAAAATTTCATGCCTATAATGAACACTAACAAATGTGTGTGAGGGGTTTTTGGTTTTTGATTTTGTTTTGTTTTGTTTTGTTTTAGATTGAATTTTGCCAAATCAGCATGTTACAAGCACAAGAAACAACTTGTGCTGACTGAACAGGTAAGATGTAAAGGAAAGAAAAGACAAATTGTAGGGGAGTCTTGAAAATCAGTGTGAGAAGTTTGGACCTGAACCTGAAATAGTCAACAAAATTGTCATTAGTCTGAAGTATGTGTTAAAGTATATGGCAAGGTATAAGAGCAGACGTTATTGTAGCACTTCCTCTGTAACCCATTCTCTCTTCCCACATGCAAATTCAGGCATGAATTTTGCATACCACCTTAAAAAATCATCTGCCTGCATCTTTCAGAAGAAACAGTTCCATGTCATAAGCACAACATCTCAAAACAGTTCTAGTTTTTTAGTGCCTGGGAGTATTTGTTACTCTGGGAATCAAAGTCTCATTTGAGAAGACTGCCACTAGTAGTATGACTGCATGTGTAAAAGCATGACATTCTCATCATCTGAAAGTGGATGAATAAACCAGGCTGAACCAGGCCACAACTAGTTGGCAGTGGTGGCTGGTTCTGCAGCATGGACTTCAGACATCAGCGCCTGTCACTTGCAGGCTCCCCTGTAATAAAATTATCTGGGATGTTTCAGAGTGACAACATGGGGCCACTTCTGCTCTATTTTGAGGAAGGAGAATACTCTGGTATCTATAATATCAGAGCAAGATTCCTCCATGCTACTTCCCTGACTAAGGTCACAATCCTAATGTAGAAAGAGTTGCTGCCTTTGAGATTATTTACAAAAAGGGAAAAAACACCAATATAACATATCTAACAGTTTTTGAGTATTTGGTGTTCGTTTGTTAGGGGTGGAGAGAGTAAATGTCAATTGATAAATCATGGATATCAACAAAAGTTAAAGTATAAACCAAGATTTATACAGAAGTGATTTTTATAACTAATCCTCATAAATGCCACTAGTTGAATAGTAAAAAAATCAAACTATATTTACAACATTGAGGTCTTATTATTTTACCACCTTTTTTAGTTCCTTTCTGCTGGACAAATCAGTGAAGGATCTATGAAAAGATAGACTGATGCCATCTGGAAATTTCCAAGTCCTATGTCCTATAATTATCAAATTTCTCCATCTTTCAAAAATCTAATAAGGCCACAATATATGGAGAAAAGAATTCAGGGTTGATTGAAGACATCATGGAGATGAGGCACTGGCTTTCAGAAAGTCTCAACTTCTCCATGCCAATTTTTCTTATTGGTAAATTATGGTATGTAATAAAATCATTTTCCTTCCTCTTCTGAAGTTTCATGATTATTTGATAGCAGATTTTCTCAAACAAACCCTCACAAGAAAGAGAAATGTTGAATACTTATTGACAGTCTGACAGTACACCAATGGATTTTCTACTATGTTCCACTGTTAGTGCTTAATGAGTTAGGCATAGTACTTGCTCTCAAGAGGTTTATAACCTAATGAGATGGGAAAGACAGAAGCATTTAATATAGAGCATAATGTGGCCAAGTACTATTTGAGTTCAAAAGAGGGGAAAATGTGGTTAAGTGACACCAGTAGAGAACCTATTATTAAAATTCTGTGGTCTATGGATGGGGATAACTGTGAAATCAGAGTGCATCCTAGGCTGATACTGTGTAGTAGTTGGCATACTGAATGCACATAGAGGGATGTAGGAGATAAGAACTAATATAGGCCACAAGTAAGAATAGAGAGCCTTGAACATCAGACACAAGTGTTCAGAAGCAATAAGGATCCTTGGTAGATTTTTTTTTTGAGCAAAGAAATGAAATTAAAAGTTCAAAACAGTACTTGAAATTAATATCAACTGAAAGTTGAATGCAGATATTGTCTTCACCAGAAAAAAAAAAAAAAGGACGCATGTGGATCTGGCTGCAGAGATGAGAACAAAAAAGAAGGGTGGTACATTCCAAAGTTTAATAAGTATCCTGTTTTATAAACTTCTTGTATGTGCTTATTAAACACTAGACACAGGGCAAGGTATGGAAATACAACAATCAACAAAACACTGTCCTCTCTCAAGGAATGACTTATTGGTTAGAGAATGACCTCCATAAGTTGAAGCCTGGCCTCACAGGTTATTAGCTATATAACCCTGGGCAAGTTGCTTAACTTCTCTGTGCCTTAATTTCCTCATCTTTAGAAAGAAGATAGTTGGTAACATTCCTCAGAGCATTATTATGAAGATGAATGAGTTAGTATAAGGCACTTAAAGAGTTCCTGCCATATCATAAAGAGTTCAGCATATGTTACCTATTTCTATGGAATTTAGAAGAAGGAATTTTGGTTAAGTGAAAGAAAGACATTTCAAGTAGCAAAAAAGGAAATGGAATCTCTTTTAAATGTAGCTTTTAAGAATCCTTCTATTAATATTAGATCAGCTCATGACTAAATACCAGCAACTAGGGGATTTCTCTAATCCAATAATTTAAGGACATGTTATTTTTCAAAGCAATAGAACTCTCAGAGTAACAAATCATGTATTTCATATTAAATCAATAAGAAAAGTTCATGGTTTTAATAATTCAGTCTGTTCTATATTACTTCATCAATGGTGGACATAGAAAATATCCTAGGCACTCTAGTTTTTCTAAGCTGACATGTTTTTAATTTAAAAAATTTATTGTCTTTTATTTTTATTGGTGTATTATAATGGTACATAATAGTGGGATTCATTATGCTATATTCATACATGAACATAGCATAGCATACTTTGTTCAATCTTCATCCCCAGGACCATATCTTTCTCTCCCATCCTCCCTCACCCTGATCTGCTTGCTCTGCTCCACTGACCTCTCCTCTATTATTGTTATTGTTGTTGTTGTTGTTTTAGTTAATGCATTATAATTATGTATATGTATAAATATAGATATACATATCATATATATATATATAGGATTTGTTGAAGTATGTTCATACATGGATATGTAAGCTATCATTTTAGATTAAACAATAAAGATCTTTTTCAGTTGAAAATTATCTACATGGTTCATAGAATGTCTAGCATTTCAAACATTTTCTCTTTTGTTCTCCCCTCCACCCTTTCTGACAGGCTATTTCTTTTGTGATCCTTAAAAACTTCGAATTTATTCATGAAACCTGGAAATTGGAGTAATACAGACTCTCAGTGGTAAACCTTGGGGATATCATGGTTTGGAGCAATAGACCCATACTTGAGAGGTTTTTTTCTCTGAGGGCTTTTCCTTCTGTGCTGAAACCCAACTTTGGATTGTTATTGTGAGTGTCATCATCAAAGTTGCTCCTTTGTGTCAGCATTCATTCTAGCTTTCATTTTCAAAGATCATGCAGTTTTCTTATTTCTATTTATCTACCTGAGCACCCTTAGTCACCAATCCCTCCTGGAGGCCTGTGATCCTGAAATAGATTTCCTGAGCAGGATAGAGTTAAATAAAATACTCATTTTCTAGAACTGAGAACATTTGTCCTAATTTCACACCTTATGCTGCAGCTCAGTCAGTGCTTGAAAGGCAGAGTGTGCAGCTAGAAAGCAAGTTCCAACTTCACCTCTCTTTTTTCATTATACCTTTTGAGCCCTTTCAGCAAGAAAAGAGGCACTGACATGCTTGTTTTTTGTTGTTGTTGTTTAGTTTTGTTTTTGTTGTTTGGATTTTGTTTTTTTTTAAAGTCAAGCACTGTTTGAATTATGACAAAATCAGAGAACTAGAGGCAGATGCTCGATTTACTTTCAAACCTTGTTTAAAATATTGTCTAGTATATTCTTTCTGAGCTCTTTTATTGTTTAAAAATAATTCCAGAAGTAGATTCCTAATTGAAATAATTTATTCACACAGCAAATATTTATTAAGAACCTATTATATGCTCATCACTGAAATCATTACAGTATGGGGTGAAGGCATGGGGGAGAGCTAGTGAGAGTGAAACTACACAAAAATAGTCAGTAAGAAGCTCTTTCTTTGAGAAGTTTAGAATCAAATTGAAAATATCAACAAGAATGCCTAAATTATGTATTCTAAGAAAACTATCAATCACAATGTTTTATTTTCAGCTTCATTTTTAATTTCAGGTACACTGAAATACTCATGGATATTTGAATTAAATCCTCTTCCTTTAGGGATAGAGAGTAATGTTTGATTTTCTTATAAGAAACTGTGTAATGAGGCTGGGGGTGTAGCTCATTAGTCGGACAGTTGCCTAGCAGCAGCAGGCCTGAGATCCATCCCCAGCACCCTGAAACCAAAAAAAAAAAAAAAAAAAAAAAAAGAAAGAAAGAAAAGAAAAGATAAGTAAAGAAACTGGGTAAAAGGATAATAAAGAGTGATTTGAAGAAAGCCACCAGACATAAACAAAAAGCAGAGATCTTTCCTAGTAAATATTAGAAATTTCAAAGATTATATGAAACTGATTTTAATTTAAAAAGTGGTTAGTTGTTTTTGCATTTAGGCATGTTTGTTAACATTCCCTTTTTTAATTTGCCAACATTCAATTTGAGTGTGCATTGTGTGTGTGCACTTTTATTTCTTCTCCCATAATTGATTTGGGAAGTTAGTATCTACCTGCCACAAACATTGGTTAATATAAGTCTAGTTTTCACAACTAGATTCTTCTTTACCCTGTATTTATGTTTTCCAAGTATAGAGGGAAACCAAAGGGAGACTACATGATAATGAGTCAAAAAGACTTAGGAGTTACAGGCTAAAAATGTTAGCTGCTTGGCATGAGCTGTGCTAATATGTCATACCATCCATATTTGGGATTTCTACTCTAAATAAAGGAGTTTGTGGAGAAGAGAAAAATGTGCCAGTTGTTTATTCAATTTTTCATTGGGTCTTTGCTGTGCTTTCATTAGACTGAGTTTAATTTATTTCATATAATTTATGGGTTGACTAGTGACTAGTTATATGACCATGAACTAGCATAAGGATTAAAAGAATGGACTAGGGTCAAATTTCCCAAGTTTAGACCATAGTTCTGCCATCTAAGCTGGAACAAATTCCTTCACCTTTCTTAGTTTTCTTACCCATATAATAAAAATAATGGTATCAACTTTATGAGACCATTGTAAATTGATATATAAAAAATATTTAGAACAATGCCTGTCATATTCTAAGCATCTCTAAGATTTTTGCAATTACTATAATTTCATTCCTTAAAGATCCTCTAGTGAAACTTCCTATTTCCTCTACTATCTTAACAGAGTCAAGAGAACTTAGCACCACAGAAGGGAAGAGCAGAGTCTCTCCCTTTGATTTTTAAGCACTAAGGTAATCAACTTTTTTATATCCAATTTTTATTACCTATCCAGTCACCAAACTCTCTTTACTATGGTTCAAATGAGTTCTATTTCCCTAGTCTCAACTGTGCAAAATATCAGCAGAAGTAATGCAAAACTTGATGCTAAGGGAAGTTTCACTCTAGTTTGTAAACAATGTATATTGAATATTAATATTTTAAGCTCTTTGTACAACTTTGCTTTCTTTTTTCTTTTATTTCATCAATATAGCCAACAAATATGATTTATTTATCTAAAAAGAAGGAATACAGTAGACAACTAGAGAAATTTAACACTCCTCTAAAATCTAAGCATAAAATCTTTTTTAATCAAAAACAACAGGTTAATCCTGGCTTTGGAATCAGAGAAATCATATTAAAATGCATACAGTGTGGTTCACTCAAAACCTGAATATAGCAACATATAAACCTATAAAGCCACAGAGATTTTTAGATCAAGGCAGAAAAGGTAAATCAAACCTGAAATGAATGGATTAGCAGAAATGAGAGTTACTGTAATATTCTTTTGTATGAAGTAATAGAGAAGCAGATTTTGTCAAATCTTGCTTTCTAATTCCCATCTGGAAAAGCCTTGCTCTAGAAATGAACAGGTTTGAAGGAATGCCTTTAACATCTGTAAAGTTAAAAAGCATTAATAATTGGAACGGGTTTAATCCCTCATTCAACAGCAGGTACTTCATAAACAATCATGAGAAGTGATGAAAGTCAGGCACAGATGTACGATTTGTTAGATTTAATCAGATTGTTCCTCTACTCTTGGTTTAGTCCACTCTATTTTAGCTTCTGCTTAATCTAGGTTAATTGAGGTAGATGGTCACATAATAAGGAATGAACCCAAGTTAAAATTAAGTTTTGAGATGACAGGTAACAATTTCATAAACTACAGAAATTTTTCACTCAAAGTATTTTGTGTATCATTGAGTGCATTCTATATGGAATTGAATTGTGCAAAGGATGCAGTGAGATTAAAAGAGCCTGCATATCAAAGAGGAATGATAGTTGGTGGAAGAATCAAAATAATAGAGGTGGTAGACATGAGACTTGGTTATGTTCTTATATGTTAGTACCTCTCTTATCAGAACCACTAAGTGGATTATTAATTACTGCCAGATTCTTTGTAGGTTGCTATACATGCTTTGGCAAAGTAAATAAAAGACAAGTATAACTGAGTATGTTACAATTAATGCTACTAGAAATAATACTATTTTTATGTTTTAAATCTTTGATGAACATATATACATATCAGTTTTCAGTATCCTTATATTTCCATTATGATAGAAGTATTCACAAAAAATTAAAAGCACCATAGTCAAATAAATGTTTACATTTTGAGAAAAGAAAAAATTATCCTTTTTAATTCTGTCCTAGGTCATGCAAATAAGAGAATTCTTAATCTCCCATCTTCATTAAATTTTAATTTCACCATAAAACATGCAAATTCCATATGCGGCAACATCGCTCACTCTTCTGACCTCCATCCCCACAATCATAAATACACAAAACTTTAAAACTGAATTATTTCTTACCATATGGGATCTGAGACTAAGATCAAACCCAACCTAGACAAATGCCATGCAGCAAGTCGACAACTGTTCCTGGAGTCCTGGGCAAAGCCTGGGAGAGTGCCTGCCAGGGCCTACTGTTTTCAAACGAGTTTCATTTCTCTAACAATTTAAATCTGCCAAGAGGAAACCGAGACAATCAAGCTTTGTGCCAAAAAGCCCCAAGCTTAAGCGAGAGATGTATCCTCTCTTTAGCCTGCTGATGAGAGAGGGAGCAGAGGGAGAGGGAAGGATAAAGATTCATAATGAGTAGGACAGAGACTCAGTATGCTTTTGGAATGCCACAACAGGAAGTTTCTGGCCCTAGTTATGGCACTTTGTTGAACTCCGTATCCTGCATAGAGTGTACCTCTTCCTTTCCCTGCCCAAATCCCATTACATTTGAAAGTGAATATGGTCTGTGACATATCTTCTTCCCATTTCCCCATGTAGCCCTCCCACAACTGTCACCAGAGAAATATGCCAGAGGTCACTCCCTTCTGGTCCAGTTTCAGAACACAAAGCCTTGGGGCCAAGGAAACCTTCCCAAGAAGATACAACATTGCTTCTGTTCTCAGTTTTCTGACCTCTTGTGTCTTTGTGTCACCTCAAATTCACCCCCAAAAAAAGAGGTTAACATGAAAGTCAAGCTGTCTTGTGGACTTCAGTTTGTGATAAGAGGGGAGAAAACAGAGTTGATGGTTGCTTTCTACCCTAAAGGGCCATGTGCACTGAGAAAGGATGGAACATCTTCTGTCCACCTGGAAGCAGCCTCCTAGGACCTCATGTTAGAGAAATGAGAGACTTGCTGGTTATTGAAGTAGTGGAAAAATCTACAGTTTATCCAAATGACAATATATTGAGATAAATGGCTATTGATGCAAAGATACAAATAAGCTACCACGTGCTCTTATAAGGAATAATATTTTCAGAACCACAAGTTTAAGATCCTTCCAGTAGCTGAAATATGATCTTTTGAATCACTGTTTTTGATCCAAATCATCCCAGCTCCCTAGCAACTAGTTGTGAAACTTTGGGCAATTTACTTATAGACTTCAGTTTCAGCTTTCCTATCTTCAAAAGAAGGACATTAAAAAATTCATTTCATGGTTATTTAAAGAATGAAATAACAGGTAAAGCACTTAGAACCATTGCAAAGTTATCACTGATTCATGACAAATACTCATAAACAATAGTCATCAGTTATCATAATATGATATTAGATAATCCTGTTTATTTTGGTCTTAAAATAACCACTAAAAACATTTTACTTTTTAAATCTTTCAAAAGATTTTCTCTCAATTGTCTTTGATTAATTCCAGAGAATCCATTGCTTACTTTGTGACATCAGAGCAAGGAAGAGCTTTATAATTACAAAGTGAATTTGAAACAGACACTGTTGGGAGTAAACTGAGATGACCTTCTGAAGGACCCTTCTGAGATAATCTTTCAGGCAATATCTGTCAAAACAATCAGAGTTCCATTTCTAGAGATGTGTCCAAAGGGCATGATCAAAATAGCTCTAGTGATGGTCATTACAATCTGTTAAAAATTGGAAACCATTTGTATGTCCTTCCACAGAAGATGCTTAGATACATTATGAAATCTCCAATGGACCATTATGTAGCCATTAAAAATACTGTAGGAAAATACGGAATTACATAAGGATAATAATCACTTAATAAGTCAAAAAGCATGCTGAAAAACAGTATAACAGTATATTTAAATATTTTTCACAGAGAAATAATATCAAAAGAATATACATTAATATCTTTATGTCAGCATACTAACTTGTGTATTTTTTTAGTCTTTTTGCTTTTGCTTTTCTGAAATTTAAATTATTTTTTAAAATATATTAGCACTTTTAAAATAATATGAAAACTCCAGGCACAGTGGTGTGCACTTCTAATTCCAGTGACTTGGGAGACTGAGGCAGGAGGATAGCAAGTTCAAGGGCAGCCTCAGCAATTTAGTGAGACCCCGTCTCAAAATTAAAAATAAAACAATTTTTATAAAACAACTGGGGATTTAGTTCAGTGGGAGAGTGCCTCCGGGTTTTATGAACTTGAGTTTTCAATTTTACTATTTCATTGAAAATCAAAAAATGTAAATTATGATGTTCTTATACCCAATGATAAATCCACACATACTTATTCATATATTTTATTCACATTTTCCCTAAAATGTCAGTATATTGATAGACATATACTATGTTTGCACACACAGAAATAGTTTCACTGACAGATAAAAAATTCTAATTTCTCATAGAAAATCAGTATATTCCTTCACATTGTCACTTAAACTTCAGTTTAAAACTCTAAGAAATAGTTTCAGAACATCTAAAAGCTTTTTCTTTGTAAAGTCTTCAAATGCTGCTGACCTTGCATAATAATTTTTCCCTTACAACATATTAATTATTGTTCTGGCACTTCTGTCCTACTCATGAAATCAATGAAGTGTGAAATGCCTCTGTGCAGAGTAATATTTCATATTTGGTACTTTACGTATTAATTACTTTTATGTTTTTGCTAATCCAGTCTGAACGAAAAAAAAAAAAAGCCTACCTTATTCCGTAAAGAACTGTCAATGAAGAAAGCAGAAAACAGCAAACAATTGATGTTTTCTAAACTATTTAAAGTCACTGAGAGAAGAAATAGTTCTATACCAGTACCCTTTGTATTGTCACAGTGTCTCCTTACATAAGGCTGCTGC
The DNA here is from genome assembly GCF_902686445.1 of Sciurus carolinensis. Taxonomy (NCBI): domain Eukaryota; kingdom Metazoa; phylum Chordata; class Mammalia; order Rodentia; family Sciuridae; genus Sciurus; species Sciurus carolinensis. Next base: position 76,592,947 of record NC_062222.1, read on the forward strand.
TTAAAAGGCAAGATGCCCTCTCATATCAGTGACTGACTTCCTGTGCTTAAAATAACAGATGTGAAGTTTAAGAAGCAAGTAATTCAAGCCACACTTTATTGTTTTGAGCCTGAAATACAAAATACATTCCAAAGTCCAGTTCAATGTCAACAGAAGATGATACAAAGAGTGGAAATCAAAATTCAATAATTTTCCAAATTATAATCTGCAAACAGAAAAAAATATGGGAAGATGATAGTTTATTAACATTCTATTTAGTTGCTATTTCAGCTACCTAACAGTTAAAATATAAATCAGTCTGAAAATCTGAGAGTAGCCATTTTAATCTTGAATTCCAGGAGCGTGAGCACTCTTTTTCATTCTCACTCGCTCTCTCTTTCTCTCTCTAATGCCAGTCATTCAGCCTGAACAGAAAAATTCAGGTGTGACATTTTTTGATTCAAGAGCTGTGTTAAGCAGTTATAAAGCTTCTGTAATTTACTGCAAAGAATAAAGCTAACCTAAGAGACCTCATCCCCAATTTGCTAAAACTTAGTACACCTCATTGGCCACTGAATAGTCAAAAGAAGAAAAATGAAAAGAAAAAAAAACTTAACTGAAGAAGAAACTTTACTAGCATTAGCCTAATGAGAAATGATTGGCTTAAAATTGCTCTGGCTACATCAATAGGTTCAGATTAACACTATTTATGATGTTATGATTTCCTATTTCCTGAGTTATATAAAAACCAAAGGAGTTACTGAAACAATACTAATGAGTCGATAGATGTTTTCAGATGTCTGACTCCTGAGCCTAGTTAAATGTTTCAATATGACATATGTGAGTCTCTGCTGAATATCCCAGTTGTTGAATTAATGTTACAAAATTGTATACATATACAAAATTATCCTAAATTAGAGTAAGTTTGAGGCTATAAATCTACCAATGGAGTTTATTTAATTCACAAAGCACTATATAAATTTATATGAGCATACTAAATAAATGGCCAACAATGTGTAATCATGAATAACTAGCTTCTGGTTAACCAATGACACCTCACAGCTCTGTGAAGAATGCATGGTCTGGGTTTTGCACCACATCACGTTCAATACATATATCTTCAATCGCATCTTCTGCAGCAACATATACTCCTGTACTAAAAATGATTTGGTGGAAATACCAAAGACAGAGAGGGTAAATGATCAAAATGGTATTATGAAAAAGAAAAGTAATGAGTGACTTGTTTACTCTAAACTAACATTCTTGAATCAAATTATTCTAACATCCTTAGAAACTTATCCATAATGGTACCTTTGGTGAAATGACATTTTTCCACAATTATGTATTAATATATGTTTAATACATATTGTTCATAATACTTCTATGATAATTGATTTTTAGACAAGGAAAGAGAATTTTAAAGAGTTATTTGAGTAAGTAACACAATTTTCGCAAAGGTACCCATTAGTAGTAACCTCATGTGACTTTGGAGATTCTTAGATATGATGATTTTCTGAAAAATGGGTCAGATTCTACAAATCATACTCATGGAAAGAAACGTCAAAGGCTTGAAACACAAATCTACAGCACATCTATGCTTTAGAATATCTATAAAACCTTAAGAAATATGGAGTAAACAAAGCAAACATCCTTTCCCCTGACCACCGGTACCACCTTTGTAGCTCGACAGGTGTATATTTGCTTTCTTAGGTGACAGTCCCATTTCACAACTTGTATATTAGTACAGCTAATTTGATTATGAAAAATATCATGTGTATAGATATCAGGATGATTTTAAATAAGTTTTAAAAGCAAATCATTTATTTTGGACTTGTAGAGTCCTCTGGAATTGAATTTATCTGAGAATTATTAAAGAAAATTAGCAACATATATTCTGCTTAGAGCAGCACAATTTCAGAATAAAATCAGAACACTGTTGAGTAGAAAGAGAATGAAGGTTAATGTTGGGAAGCAGAAATCACTTTTATAAATCATAAGCTTATGAAAATAAGTCTTACCCTTTTCTTTTGTTCAAAGTGTAATTGTCCATCCTTGGTACTACCCATGGCAGTTATATAATATACTTCTGAGAGAAAAAAATGTAATATTTGAATGTCCAAGGATGCATGCAATATCATTCTACCAAAGCTTCCTACACTGAAGTGTTTGTATTATTAACACCTTTTAAAATTTACTATAGTGACTAATTTGCTATAGTCACCAGACAGAAATCATGTCATATGATTTACACTACTACAAAATCTTTACTAACTTGGGCACCGTAAATTTGATCATTTAGTAATTTAGTGCTAAATCTCTTCTTTTAATGAAAGGAGAGTGATCATGATTATTATTAATGCTATTTTTAGTTAGTTTTAAATTATGCCATTATGATAAAACATTCTACTTAATTTAATATTTCAACTCAAAATTAATTTCCAAAGGCTTTAATTCTAGTCAGTCTGCATAATTACAAGGTATTGTAATGCTCTTGCAATTGAATCTCTAAGGTGCATTTGACAATAAGGAATGTTAAGTAGACATCCTATTTGGGTATTGCAGTTTAGAGTTGGTTTTGGTTTATCAGAATTCCAACAGACAGCATTCTAATTCAGACATTAAAAATTTCTGGCATTTTGGAAGGAAAATAAACAATGGATAAAGCCATTTATATCAGAGCTGAGAAAAGTACTGAATAATTTGAAAGTACTGTGATGAGTTTTATGTGTTAAGAAAATCATGTTTTTGAAAAATATATACAATTAACATGCTACTTCAGAAAGTTCTCATGTGCCACCTTCCAATTTACAGCATCTGATAAATAGAAAAGTGAATTTTGACATTTTCTGGAACGCAGTAGTTATTTCACATGCTGACAGGTGTTAATGTAAAACCAACTTGCAACTTAAGATCACCATCTACTGGTTCTGCCCAATGCTGCAAAAGTTTATCAGTATAATATCCAACCAAATTTAAATGCACTGAACTACAACTTGAACAAACACTTATTCAAAGGTGCTAAACTGGTCACCTAGATCCTAACTAATACTTTAATATTCAGTTTGCACATTCTTAAAGTCATTAGCCATTCTTCAAGAAACTACGATCACTAGAATGTTATGTTAGATTCTATTGCCTATGATAATTAACTGTAGTATTTTTTTCACAACCTGACCTGATATTCTTGAATCAGACTTGATTGATAGATAGGGATATCGAAATTTGTGCCCTGCCAGAAAAAGACACCCCATGAAAGTCAGAATTCTAGTTAAAAAAACAAATAGAAAAAACATTTTGCTGATGAAATTCCCTTGAAAATGATTCATATTGCCTTCCATTACTCAAGAACCCTGGTTGAGCATTGACTTTGGCAGGAGACAATTGACCTGAAAGGGATATGAAATAGTAACCTAGGGTCACAACCTTCTTTGGAATCTTTCAAATCACTATGATTAGTAATTTCCAGAATTGAATAAAAGTTGGGTTAGAGTTCCTAGGAGTTTGCTGCACAGCTCTGCTCCCTTCCAGCTGAATTCTTTTTGTGGGGAGTTGGGTACCGGATATTGAACTGAAGGCCACTCAACCACTGAGCCACATCCCCAGCCCTATTTTGTATTTTATTTGGAGACAGGGTCTCACTGAGTTGCTTAGCACCTCGCTTTTGCTGGACTGGCTTTGAATTCATGATCCTCCTGCCTCAGGGTCCAGAGCCACTGGAATTACAAGCATGCGCCACCCAGTCCAACTGAATTCTTGTTTTATGTTTAGAGACAAACCTTTATCCCTTTACTGTACTGTCCCACCCATCCTGGAAAAATCTCATTCCTTATTTTTCAAGTTCCTCAAATCACTTTCTCTTTGTTCATTCAAGAACTATTTATTAAAATTCCTAGGCTCCGCAGGAGGTAATGAGGATGACAGGTAAGTAAAAAACACAATTCCAATAAATATAAACAAGGGCTAATATGTTTATTTATATGCCGCCTGGTTTCACAAAGAACTGATATATAGCACTGCAATCAATTTTTTATTCCTGATATTAAAATTACCTTAAATTTGCAAAATTATGTATCTTTCCCAACTTGTACTATTAGAAGGATATGTATAGATAGTGAGGCCACTTCTATTGTTGACAAATAAAGTGACTATATGACTGGTCTAAGCCCTCTGCTTCTCTCTAGATCCTCTGAAGTTTGCATATATCCTTGGTGATTTACTTTATATATACATGATTCTTTCCATTATTTTCCCAGTTACCAAGATTTGAAATCTTGCCTTAGTTTTTCTATCAAGATAGAAACAGACATAAATTTCCTCATCCCCAACATTAAATCTACCAAGCTACTTGCATTTTAACAGTAATCTCTGTTTTTCTGCTTGTTTCAGTGGAAGCTCTCCCATCCTGTCAAAGCCCAAGCCTCCACTGCATGCTATGCCACTCCCAGTCACCTCAAAATATTTCCTCCTGCCACTAAAACTGTTTTCTGTATTACATTATCAATCCCCCCTTGCTATTGAATCATTATGTGAATTTTAAAAATCTCCTTGACATTCTACTTTCTAACTGCCCCCTTACTACCTTCTTCACAGTAAAATTTCTTGAAAAGTTTGTCTATAGTCTTTTCTCTTGAATTACCTCCCATTCCAGTAGGTTTCCTGCCTCGCCATCCATTGAGATTGCACATTGAGATCACCAAAAATTTACATGTTTTCACATCCAACAATAACACTTCTGTTCTGATTTTTATAGAATTTACAGCAGTATTAGACATATTAACCATTCTGTACTCCTGGAAAGCCTCTCTGGTTTTGGTTCTCAGAGACTTCACTCTGCTGGGTTTTTTTCCCCTCTGCCCATACCTGGTCATTCTTTGTTGGCACCTTATTCTCTGCTAGATCTGAAATATTGGAAACCTCAATGTTTGGGACTAGAGATCCTTCCAGTTTTTATTTATACCCTCTCACTAGGTGATTTTATCCAGTTCTGTGGCTTTAGACTATATCCATATTTCCAGTGATTCTGAGATTTATTTCTCTACCCTTGAACTTTACCTGAAATTGACTTTTATATTCAATTGACTTCTTTATTTCTACTTGAATTTCTAATATGCATTTCATGAATATGCCTTAAACAAATCTTCTAAGATCTGAAAAGCTTATCTTTCCTTATTTTTTAACATATCCATGCACATCACCACAATCTACCTAATTGTTCCAACGACTCCTAGAAATTCTTTTCTTTCCTTTTCATCTTGTACTAATTAATTAGCAAGTCCCTATCAATTCTACTTCTAAAACCTCTCCAAAATCCATGAATTCCATTTCCAGTTACAAACAGGACTACACCTGTTGTGTTCTCACTTTTAATCTTGTTGTGTTACAATTCCTTTTTCATACATTAGCTAGAGATACTTTTTTAGAACAGAATTTATATCAGGTAACTGCTGTATTTACCACTTTCAAATTAAAACCCCAAACCATAGCTTCCAGTGCCCTAGATTTAGGTTCTGTTTACTTCTGTCTTCATCTCTTTATATTCTTTACTGAATATATGTCAGACACAGTTGCCTTATTTAGGTTCTTCAGGCTTAACTTGTTCTTTCTTTGTGGCTTTTGCAGGTGCTGCTCCCTCTGGGGACACATTGCCAGGTCTTTATGAATTGGTTCCTTCACATCATTCAGATCTCTGAAAGAAATTTTATTTCTTCCATGTCCTGTCCCATTAATTTTGGAAAATGTAGGTCTTTTCTTTCCAAGTTCCTCAAATCGCTTCATTCATTCATCCAACAAATATTTATTAAAGACCCTAGGCTCTGTGGCAGGTAATAGAGATGGAGTTTCTCATTGTGTACATGTCAATTCTTCAGAGAGGGCTGTCAGACTGTTCAATCTAATCAGAACCTAATCATGCTTCATTCCTTTTCTCTTTTATTTTCACCATAGAAATTATTGCTACCTGGTTGTTTTAAAAATTCATTTACTTATTGTCAGGTCCCTCCTAGTATAACGTGTCCTCCATGATGCAAAAGGGCTTGTCGTCTTGTTTGTCACAGTATCCCTACTGGTAGAGCAGTTCATCATAACTGTAATGCTCAATAAATGTTTGTGGAATTAATGATAAGCTACTGAATATTTAATTGATTAAAGAGTCTTGATTTTTTTTTTCAACATCAGCCCACATCTGGAAAGGTCAAAGTCTGACAATTTTAACTTTAAAATATTTATTCATTTATCTATTTCTCTCCTTCCTATACCTGCTACCCTAACCCACTAGATCCTTGTGTCTTGGATTTTTTATTGACTTCTTGAAAACTCTTCTCACAATCTGCATAGCCATTCTATGAAAGCAGTATAGTAGAGCAATTAAAGCATAGGAAGTCAAACTGACTTCCTCAGTTTTAATCTCACTTTTGCCATTCGATAGCTGTTTGAAGGTGTGTATACTGTTTGGCTAATCTGTGTGTCTGTTGCCTCTTCTGTAAAATGGGGATAATGATGGTGCCTATCTCATAGTCATCTGTGAGGTATTGGTAAATTAATCCAAAGTAAACCTCTGTACCAGGGCCTGGAAAGCATGAATAAGTGTTAGTTGCTTCCCTGCCTAGTCAACTAACCTTTCAGAAACACTGCTTTTCCTATATCATTTCCTCACCCACCACACAGTGCATGCAGCCTTACATAAAATGCTTTCAAGGACTCTCAATTGCCAAGAAATTGAGACTGATTTGTCCTTCCTCAATGTAGTCCTGTGACTTTTTTTTTAATCACCTTCCTTCATTCCATTATATGAACACTTCCACTCTTTTCATTCAAAGCACACACTTTATTTTAATTAATGTTAACTGAACACCTGTATTGGAGCCAGGTATTGTTGCTGGATAGACACAACCTTTGTCCTCCAAATCCAGAGTCTCAGCTCCTACCTCAGTCAGTATTTTCCAGTTACAAGAAAGGGAAACTGAAAGAGAAAAGAATGTAAAAGAAAAAAATATACATCAAAAGGATATGCTACATCTTATAGAACCCAAGCAGAAACTAGAAAAAAAGACTTAACAAAAACAAAAACAAAAACAGACCCAGATAGGATAAGAAAAAGGGTAAGTCTTAAGTTACAGGCACTAGAGGGTAGTATCCTCTGGACCCTAATACCAGTAAAATTGAGTGTCGATTTTTCATTTTTGCGTCACTCTTCCTCTCATGGGTCAAATTCCGGGAAATAGTATTTAATTATCCTAGTCAGGTGCATATGCCCACTTCTCAATTAGGAGAAGGCACTATGATTCATGACCTCCCCAACAAGGTGTCTCTAGAAGAAGAAGGATTGCTCACCAAAATACTAGACTCTTTTCAAGGTACTGTTCAAGCCACCCTGGAACCTTCACAGTCTGTTTCAGATTTCAGTCATCACTTTTCTGGGAATTTCTATAGACTCTATTAACTGACCCTGACACTGCTACTATTCACTGCCTTCTTTCACTACAACTGTGTCTTTTTATATAAATACTATAAATTATCAAGAAAATGACTTGATTGTAGCCTCCTTGTAGAGCTACACTCTTGTAATTTTAGAAATTCTCCTGTATAACCCAGGTGGAAAAACACAGAAGTGTTTACCAGTACAATTTATCTGAGAGGAAATGGACATATGTCCCTGAACATGTTTTTAACTTCTGTTCCCTCTTTCAAGTGGAACTCACCACCACCCGAGAAGCACCAGGGATTTAGTATAGGCAGGAAGGCCAGGGGTATTGCTTATTTAACCTGAGAGGTCCTGGGTTATCTCCTCTAAGACCTTGCCAGAACAACATATTAGAAGTGTTCTGAGGTTCTGAGATAATAAGATATAAAGCAGGTTTATGACACGCTTTCACATTTATTAACTCGTTTGATCATGTCATTTATCCAAACTCCTCTGGCACACTAAGTGGGTCCAGAGGCTCTGGCCAGCACTGTGCTCTCAAAGCCAAGACTGGTCATTGGGGGTAGCAAAGTGATAATGGGAGTTGAGATGCTCACAACATCACTTTCTAATCTTCTCTATAATTAACCTAGTTATTACATTGGCTTTTTATTTTCTTTCACCCTACTAGAATTTAAGGGATCAATGTCAGAGTTCTTAACCTTTTGTTTCCTGATGTATCCCAAATCAAAGTGCTTGGTCATATTGGCTAAAGAAGTGAGTAGGTAAGAAACAAAAGAGTATCATAAGGTTCCATAGTCTCAGTGACCGCTGGAACAATCTGTAGCATCAAATTCAAATGGATCATGTAACGCAAATATAAAGGCCAGGATGGGTTTTGTGAGATCTGGAAACTGAAAGACAGGAAGCCATTTATAGGGTCCCTTCAACCTTGTTCATTGGTGGGAAAGGGCTAGGACATTGAAATAATTGAGGCAACAGCAACCACTCTATGTACAGAGAAGAAATTATCATTCTCCTTTTCATATGAGCAAATAGAAAGGAAGGTAGAGAGCTATGTTGAGAACCCAGGAACAAGGCAGGGGAGCAGTTAAGAGATCACACACACATACACACACTCACACACACACACACACACACACATACACACACACACACAAAAAAAAAACCAGAATTCTTTCTTATGGCAGAATTCCTTAAAATTCTTCATCATTCCTTCCCATAGCAAACATTTGTCCTTCCTGGAAATCCCTAATATGACACTAAATACCATGACAATTGTGCTCAGAGTCAGAACTTTGTCTCTGTTTTCTCCAAATCATGGGGCACATAAGTAATAGTATATTTCAACTTGGTAATGTGTACATGTGCACTGTGTAAATTTGTGAGCATCAGAAAGAAGAAATCTATAGAAATCCTTGTGAGGAGAAAACAAGTATTGGATTATAATTATTACAAGCACTAAGAACAAAAACTCTGTAATTCTTACCTACCCTGAAGATAACTACACATGGATTCATATTTAAGTCATCAAGAGCTAGGGCATAAAGGAGCATCTGAAATTCATCATAGGTCCTAGTTTTTAGTCTTTGGGAAACTAATTCCTGAAAGCAAAAACAAAAAACAAAAACAGGAGATAAACTATTGATATGCTAAATAACTATTTATTATGGGATGTAGATATTTTTATTATTACACTAACTTATGAATCCTGTGAGAGAAGTTATCTTGAATGCACTGCTCAAGGCTGTATTCAGAGACTTGAAGTATGAACCACATAGTAGGTGTTCAATAACATAGCAGTAGCTAAGATTGCTGGTACATATGATATGCCACGTATTGTTCCAAGCACTTTTCACATAGTAATTAATGAAATTCTCATACCAATATTATAGAGTAGATATTGTGTCCATTTTATAGATGAGGAAACTAAGGCTAAGAGAGGTTAAGCAACTTGCCTAAAGTCACATGGATGAGATGTCAGGACTGGAAGGCAAATTTGGGCAATCAATTTTATACCCCATGCTTAATCACTGTATTAGACTTGTTGAATAATTAATCAATATTTATTCCTTTTAGGAACCAGTAACTTTTTACACTGGGATAGTTCTGAAGTTGATGCAAATCTACCTTTTCCAACACCATAGAGCTTGCATTCTGTTGCACAGATAATGCAATAAGTTTTCCCTCTTGCTTTGTAAATCCCAGGTACAGCTTTTTTCTCCTGCACTTCACCTCTTGTTCTTCACAGCTCAGTACTAATCATCAGCCCATAATGCAGTGTAGAATTGCCAACACCATCCCGATGATGTAGTTATTTCCAATTGGCACTTGGGAGCAGTGAGGATAGGAGGCATTACTCATAGCCAAGAGTACAGATGTTTCTAATTGCTTTCCATTACCAAGAATAACAGCTGTTTACATCTATCAGCAAATAATTCACAAGAGCTCCAGACTATTAAGATAACACACCCCACCTGGTCACCATCACAAGTTGTCAAGGCCAAGATAGAGGCTGCCAGAATCCCCTTCTGCATCTCTGTTCATCAACTGACAGCATGTGTCACCTTCAGATATCCTTATGCTACCCCACAAGCTCTGGCTTCTTGGTGGCCTGACACATCAAATGGACATATGGATTCTTCATGGCTTTGCAGTAAATGTTTTATGGTTATCTTGCAGCCAAGGGCAGCTGACATGGAGAAGCAAGGGACTTGCAAATAGCCTGATGAAAGAATTTCTGTACTTTTTTTCACAGAAGAGGAAGAAGTGTTCTGCTTAGAAGAATTTTGCTGCAGCAATGTGCTTAACTTCCTTTAACACACCAACGAATTGCATTAGGTGATAGATTATGCAGTTCGACAGCATCCCAGGGACCTGGTCACGTGCTTGGATACAATCCCCAAAATGGACAGATAATGTTAACAGTTCAGTGAACTTTATTACCTAGTTTTATTGGCCACGGAAGAATACAAATATTTCAACACATCATAGATACTGAAGTTAAAAAGGCCAATAGTACCTCCTTGCCAATGCAACATTGATCCCTACTGCATATTTTTTTTAGTCTCATTTAAAGTGACTCAGGCAATTAGTCTCTTCCATTTGTTCTATGAAGACTATTCCAGAGACTAATATAACTTCCTGTGTTCAAGCTTCCCCAAATTTATGTCTGAAATTGAATTTTTTACACATTAAATACATATTTTTTAATCCAAGAATTTTTACCTATAAAAATAGTAGAGTGTCACCTATTTCAAACTACATGAGAATTTACGAAATTACATAAACTGAAAATTTTCCTTATGGCTTGCAGTAACTTCTCTCCAAAGTACCCACCATCAATTACTGCCCTTCTATGTACATGTATATTATTCCCCCATCCAAATGTAGAATCCATGAAGTCCTTTGAATTTTGGAAGATTGTTAAGAATCCTTAGTCCCCAAGAGCTCCTTGCTATAAAGAAACCTAAGAGAGTCAAGTGAAAGGACTGTAAGAAGAACAAGTGATTCCAGTCCTCCTCCAGTTGTTCCAACCATTCTGAGATCCCAGTCACTCCAACCATCTCTAGCAGTTCAACTAATCATAGCTGAAGCCTTTAAGATTATTCAGCAGACACAAGCTGTCTTTTGATTATTGACCTACAGAATTGCTAGTATAATAAAAAAATTTTAATGATATACAATCAAATGGTAATTGAAACATTGCCCCATCCCACTTTCTGTGAATCTCTGTCACCTCCTTAGCATTATAGTGAAGAACTGATGGCATAACCCCCAAGAGAAAAGTCTTCCTTTTAAATTATAATTCACACAGTAAATATCATTGTAATTTCTAATCAAAAGAAACAAAAAGAACAAAAGGGTAAGTGCTCATAATGCACCTTACTCCTTCCCTTTTCATCTAAATTTGTATATCATTCCATTGTCAAGAAGTTTACTTACATAGCTTTGCCCATAAAAGAAGCTATTATACATTTCAGGTCTCTTTTATTCCACAGAATAATAATTAAAATTTGTTGTACTTGGTTTTTCTGGTCTAAATATATTACTGAAATATTACAGTATACTTTGAATTAGGAGAAGTTCCCAATTGATTCGAGGAAATTTGGATCTTTTAAAAGAATTCCAACAAGTGGTACAAATTCTGTTTTCACAACATCAATTATAAATCTATAGATAACTTGGGGAAAATTTCTACTTTTAAAACCTTAAAAAGTGATTGTATTACTTGAAAATATATTCCTTTTTATGATAAAACCTAATTTGTGTATATGTTGTGTATGCAGAAGTACATATATTTTATGTGTGTATTGTATATATATGGATATGTTATGTATACAAATTTTAGTCTGGAATAGTTATAATATATATTAACAAATACGTTTTAGTCTTTTGGTCACTTTGCATCTGCCTATTGGTCATGAAAAGAATACTGCATCATATTATAGATAATCTGGATTCTAGCTCACCATTCCAATCTCCCTACCATATCTTTAATTTGATCCTCCAAATATTGACATGGCATTCTGAGCTTCCTTTACTTCTAAAATTTATTATTCTTACTCTATTTCCATACCTCATTTATTGCTTACACATTAACCAAATGGATTTATATAATCTCATTGCTATGCTTCAACATTTTTATTGCAAAATTTAACATTTCAACATTGCTTTGATTTAAAAAGTTTTCTTAATTTGGTCAGTTCTGTGGCAAAATTAGTAAACAAGTAAATAATTAGCAATTAGGGGGTAACAAAAAATGAAGCTGCTTCCCTCTTAATAACTTCAAGATTCTGATATACCATATAAACTCAATCTCTTAAGTTATAAAGAAGCATTTTCTCCTAATTAAACTTTTTTAGTCATGAAATCACACCATTTAATTTGGAGAAGAAAACACATGTTTTAAGTTTGTTTTTTAACAAAAAAAGTACATAGTGTCATTAATTATTCATGCACATAGTGCAATTTAGAAAAAGAAAGGATACCTTATGCAATGATTTGATCCACATTGAAAGATCTTCAAAGAAGATATATTCAAGATATTTGGTCACATCTTTTGGAGTCTGTTTTTCTTTTGAAATTGTAGTTTTAGTCAACTTTTTCATCATTGTGGCCAAAAGAACAATGTAGAAGAGAAGTTCATTTTGGCTCAGAGTTTCAGTGGTTCAGTTCATGGTCAGCTACCTCCATAGCTCTGGGCCTAAGGTGAGGCAGAACATCATGGAAGAAGAGAGAAGGCAGAGGAAAGCAGCTCAGGACCTGGCAACCAGGAGACAGAAAGGGGTTGGCAGAGAGTGCTAACTCTGCTCACCAGGGAAAAAATATAAATCCCAAAGGCACACTCCCAGTGACCTACTTCCTCTAGTCATACCCCACATGCCTACAATTACCACCCAGTTATTCCATATTGGTGGATTAATTTACTGATTAGGTTAAGGTGTTCATAACCTAAACATTTCACTTCTGAACATTCTTGCATTGTTTCACACATGAGATTTGGTTACACCACATATCTAACACGTAAAAATTATAAAATAATTTTAATTACTTACACTTCAATAAAACAACCTGTTATGCACCAACAGCCCAATCTCAGTAGAATAAAGAGCTTTCCTCAGGGATAAACTTTTGGCAGGGTTATAAAGCAAGGAAAGTACTGATCATCCATCTCCCAGATATTCATCATTCATCTTCTGATAATTTCTTCCCCAATTTTTCATTCATATTAATGGGATCTATGAAAGATCTAATGAAATAGAATATTATTTTGAAATGGAATTTATAACTGTGAAATTTTATAAAAGCCTGAATTGCTGCTATTTGTTATTTCTAATATAGATACATGAGGCCAGCCATTAAGTTTATATTACAGATTTTGTTTTTTAGCTTTTCATTTGGAAATGACCGTAGATTCACAAGAAGTTCCAAGAACATTACAAAGAGTCCTTGGACTCTTCAACTCAGATTTACTAATGTTCCACAGATTTTTAAATTTCCCTTTTCCACTGTCCATATTAGAACATCAGAAGTATATTCTTAATAAGCATGACCAAGTTGCTCTCACATTTGTCTTCAAGGGCTACAGGAAGACAGCAAATTATTAATTAGATTGCAAGTAGAATGATGCTAATATAGGACTGGTGAACATACTTGTTTCCAGGCTGGCATGATATGGCATGCAAGTTGGCATGCAGTGTTATATGAACATATGGCAGGCAGAAGCTGCTGTTTCCTCTTAGGAAACAGCAACGGAAACGTCAACTCCCACAGTATTGAAGACACACACCCTAAAACTCTCCAGTGCTGTTGAGGGCTTAGTGCACATGCCATTTTCCAGTCATTGGAATGGGAAATAAAACTCTACATGTGGTGTCAAGCCAGCAACTGCAGAATCGAAAGTCTGTTTCCTCAAGAAGCAGATGACACTAACTAGACATTCTTACTGAAGCTGCTGGGTCAGAGCACAATCCAAGGCACCTACATTTGCACTTAGGAGATTTCATCATAAACTTCTACCCGGAAAGACTTTAACCATTCAAATGGTTTCTAGTATAGCTTAGATTTTAAATGCCCCCACCCCCAAAAGCACATGTGTTGAAGGTTTAGTCCCCAATGCTTCGATGTTCACAGGTGAGCCTTTGGGAGGTGAATGGATCATGAGGGTTCTGACCTCATGAATGAATTAATCTGCTCTTGGATTCAAATCTTAATGGGCTATTAGGAGGTGGTGGAAACTTCAGGAAGCAGGGCCTAGTTGGAAGAAGGAGGTCATTGGGGGTGTGCCCATGTCTTTGGCCCATTCCTTTCTTTTATTCTTTGCCTCCTAGTTACCACAAAGTGAGCAGCTTTGCTCTACCATGTGCTTCAACCAGGATGTTCTGCCTCACCATGGGTCCAGAAACTATGCAGCCAAGTGACAGTGACCATGGACTGAAACCTCTGAAATCATGAACCAAAATAAATCTTTTCCCTTTTAAGTTGATTTTCTCCAATATTTGTGTCACAATGAGGGAAAATTGAGTAACACAAACCCTTTGTCTCTAAACAGGTGTGTGCTTACAGATAGAAGGAGTTCTAAGATACTGCCTCCTTCATTTTACAGTGGAAAGGGCAAAAATATTCTATGGTTTCTCCAAATGTTCAGAGTCTGAGTTTGGATGAATATTCAAGGCTGTCAGTTTTTTTAGAATTCCACTGCTAAAGTGATTTATCCCTCATTACTAAGCCTCCTCCCAAGTATAATAATCTTCACTCTCTGAAAATTCATCTGACTTTTTCCTAAATCTCTATCACTGAAATTCATTTTCTTCATTCTGTTCTCCATGGCAGTAAAATTTGTTTTGTATATAATAAAACTGCATCCTTTTGAATACTATTATTAAATTTCTCTTGGCTTTCCCTTCATCAGACTGTATCAATGAAATCGCTTCAGGAAGAAAGTTGTGATAAAGGTCTTTGTTTTTTATTATTTATTATCTACTAAAGCATTCCCATTTGCTTAAAAATCTAATCTTATAATATGTGACAAAATTATCCCCATTCAAGAAACTTTGCTATGTCAAGATAATTAAGTTAAACATGCTTTTGCCTTTCAATGCACTTTTTATTTAAATGAACCATTTGAAATTCATCAGTTGGTAGAATATCTTATCCCAAAAGATTTTAGTGGTTTAGTAGAAAAATTCTTCACTGAAAGAATGAAGCCCTAATTATATCTCTAATAAATGTACCCTTTCCTTCCTCATGATTCTGACTTCTGACTCCCGTAAGGATGGTGACTCAATAAAACTATTAGAGAAAGGGAAGGGAGAGATCATGTATGATCAGACTACATGCCCAAAATGAGAAATCCTTGCATTAGGTATTCAGAAGAGTTCTCCAAATGCCATCTACTGAAAGAAAACATTTGTTTCTAAATTTTCCTTTTCCTGCCTGAAAGAATTCCTGAGTGCTGAGGATACAAAACTCATCTTCTGCAAGGACTTTGCTTTTGTCCACCTATGTCATCCAGTTGCAGGGACCAGCATACCAAACTGCCAAAGAGCACAGGTCCTGGGGTGCTGCACCAGTAGATCCATCATGCTGAGAGGCAAAAATGAATAATCACTGCTACTGAAAGACTGGACTTCTTTTGTCTGTCTCTCTTTAGGCAATCCTTTGAGTATTTGTTTTGTATTACTGTGCTTGTTGTCATTATTGGATATTTTTCTGTGATTTGGTGTTTTTCCAGGGAGGGGAGAATCCCCATCAGGTTGCCTGCTGGACAGAACAGAATGCCATTATGAGGAGAGCTGTGGTTGCTGTGACTGAGCTGTCTCCATCCTGGGGATTTATCCCTGCAAGTGCCGGTCATAATGGATTCCTTCACTAAATGACTTTGGATGAGCAGGGCTTTGGCAAAGGCACTGCAAGTCCCACTCTGTTATAAAACTAAATGCCCATGTAATAGATGCTTCAGAGAAGTGAGGATACGAGGGCAGGTGAGTGAGAAGGTGTCTCTAAGTGGCATGGACAACACAGGAAAGGGAAAGCAGAGGAGTATGAGCCTATGATAGAGTTTGTCCAACTGGCAAGTGAACCAAGCACCTCACCAATTCAAAAGAACAAAGATAATTTTTCTAAGAATTTTAACCATGAATCTAGAGGAGAAAAACAAACAATAAATAAACCTATAAGGACTCTAAAAAGAAAAAATAAAGCAGAGTATAGAGAGTGATAGAGATATCAGGGAATAGAGAGTAATAGAGGTGCTATTTTGTAAAACTTAGGAAATCCCTCTCTGAATAGTTACAATGAGCTGAGGACTGATGAAGTGAGGAAATAAGCCATGCATTTAACCAAAGGAAGCCTTTCAAAAAGGAACAGTAAGCGCAAAGGCCCTGAGATAGGAGTGCAATGGCAGTGGAGCAGGAAAGAATCTAGTGTGTTCATAGAAGGGCAGGATATCCCTGAGGGTAAAAGAAAGAACACTAGAAGGAGGAGCACAGGGGAGAGAGTCTGGCAGGCAGCAGGTGGTCAACTCAGGTAGAGCCAGTGGTACAGTATAAATATTTAAAGTTTTGTATGTGTGAGAGGGATATCAGCAGAGTTTTGAACAGAAGACTGACTGGATCTGACTCAAATTTTGAAGGAAATCACTTTGGTGCTATGTGGTGAACTGATCATGGAGAAGCAATAATGAAAGGAAGCAGGAATAGCATTTGGAGTTTATTGAAGAAGTCCAGAACAGAAGTGATGATGGGTTTTATGGTTTGGATATGAGACATTCCCCAAAAGCTCACATGTGAGACAATACAAGAAGATTCAGAGGAGAAATGATTGGGTTGTGAGAGTCTTAAGCTAATCAGTGAATTAATCCCTCATGGGATTAACTGAATGGTAACAGGAGGCAGGTGGGGTAGGCCTGGAGGAAGTAGTTAATTGGGGCATGGCTATGGGGTATATATTTTGTATCTGGATACTGGAGTCTCTCTCTCTGCTTCTTAATCACTATGATTTGAGCTGCTTCCCTTGACCACCCTCTCCCACAATGATGTTCAGCCTCACCTCGAGACCCAAGGAATGGAACTGGCCTTCTGTGGACTAAGACTTCTGAAACCATGAGCCTTCAAATAAACCTTTCCTCCTCTATAGCTGTGCTGGTTGGGTTTTTCAGTCATAGCAGCAAAAAAGTTAACTAAAACAAAAATTGGTATAAGGAGTGGGGCCATTGCTGCAACTAACCTGACCATGTGGTTCGGAAACTTTTTGAGATTTTTGGAATTGCTGGGAGGAATTTTGAGATGTTTAGTGGTACAAGTTGGAAAAGCTTCAGACTGTTGTTAATAGAGCTTAATAGCCAATTATGAAGGGAGCTCAGAAGACCAGAATGCCAATAAGATCATGGACAGTGAAGACAGGGTTCAAGAAGTTTAAAAAATGGAGGACTCTATTGGAATTTGGAGTAGAGGTCATTCATGTTATGTTCTGGCTGAGAAGTTGTCTGCATTTTGCCCATATCTTGAGACTTTCTGTGAAGCTGATTTTAAAAGTGATGGACTTCTTAATCTGGTAGAAAAAAGTCTCAGTAGCATAGCATTCAGACAGTGGCATCTATAATGCTGGCAGTTTCTAGTCAAGTTTACTGTGATATTCAGGAGCAGAAAGCAGAACAGAAAGATTTGGAAAAAGTGAACTTGAAAAACCAGAGTAAAACTAGGGCTAAGGAAGTTGCAGTTGTTAAAGTCTTTACTGCCACTAAAGAAATGATAAAGACTTTGCCCAGAGACAATAAGAAAGAAGACTTGAGAGCATCTCAGGAACTGGCAAGACAACACCCATCTCAAGGTCAAAGGAGTAAAGGTAAAAATTCTCTTGAAATGAGACCAGTGGGGTACCTTTCTTGTACCAGAGGGTCAAGGAAGTTTTTTCAATATTCTCAGCCACCCAGACACTTAAGAGCATGATGCTGCAGCAAGAGATCCTAGAAGCTTGGCTACTGCTCAAGATGGTGGTAGACTTTGGCATCAACCACGTGGTGCTGGTTTTACAGGAATACAGGATGCTGCAGTTAGGGGGTCATGGAGGCTTCCACCAAGATTTCAAAGCAAGGCCTTGGAGGCCAGGCAAAGTGCAGTAGGATCCGAGTCCCTGTAAGCACTCCCTGAGTAGTCTAAGTGTGAAGATGTGAGAAGGAAGCTGAAGTTACAGTGCAGACCCCTGAGATTAAGAAATGCCAGTAACATGGGACATCATTCTAGGAAAGCTGCAGGAATTGAGCAGAGACAAACCACAAGAAAGGCCACTTGGGCTGCAATCAACAAGGCCATAGGGGCAGAGCTACGTAAGCCCTTTGGTGAGAATATCAGGATGCCATATGCCTCAGATACTGGACATGGAGCTACAGGACCCGTTTGTCCAGCTGGATTATGTCTTGCTTTGACCCCATCCCTTCTTTCTATGCCCCTATTTTTGTAAATGGAAATGTTTACTCAGAACCTTTATATGCTGGATATTTGTAAATTGCTTTAAATTTTTCAGGAGCTCAAAGTGCAAGATTGCCTTGAGCCTCAGAGAAGACTTTGGACTTGAACTTTGAGCAATCTTGAAACTGTTGAGACTATGGGGACTCTTGGAAATGGACTAAATGTATTTTGCATTGTCAGATGAGTGTGAACTTTTGGGGGCCAGGGGCAGAGTGTTATGGTTTGGATATGAGGTATCCCCCAAAAGCTCACATGTGAGAAATGCAAGAAGGTTCAGAGGAGAAATGATTGGGTTGTGAGAGTCTTAAACTAATCAGTGAATTAATCCCTCATGGGATTAACTAAATAGTAACTGAAGGAAGGTGGGGTGAGGCTGGAGGAAGTAGTTAATTGGGGGCATGGCTATGGGGTATATATTTTGTATCTGGAGAGCGGAATCTCTCTCTGCTTCTTAATCACCATGATTTGAGCTGCTTCCCTTGACCACCCTTTCCCACAATGATGTTCAGCTTCACCTTGAGCCCCAAGGAATGAAGCCAACCTTCCATGGACTAAGATCTATGAAACCATGAACCCTCAAATAAACCTTTCCTCCTCTATAGTTGTACTGGTTCGGTCTTTCAATTGCAGTAGCAAAAAAGCTGACTAAAACAATGGGCTAGAACAGGATTGTTTTTCTAGAAGTAGAGGAAAATGAGCAGACTTGAAATGCAGTTTGAAGGTAAAGCCAACAGTATTAGCTGATAAACTGGCTATAGGACTTAAGAAAAGGAGAAGAGTAAGGATGACTCCAGACAGCTTAATCCAAGCAATTGGAAGGATGGCATTGCCATTTATTGAGATGGGGAAGTAAAAGGTTGTTAGCAGAAAATTAAAGTCCACTTTAGAAATTTTAATTTTGAAATGTCAATTCCATATTTAAACAGAAAAGGTGAACAGGCTATTTGGTATGTAACTATGGAATTCAGAATGCAGAGAGACCCTATCAGTGGGACCTAAGAAGGAAGTTAGACCCTGTGGTGGTAACGTGAGTCACCTGTAATCTCAGTGGCTCAAAAGGCTGAGGCAGGAGGATCAGAAGTTCAAAGCCAGCCTCAGCAATTTAGTGAGACCCTAAGCAAACATTTCTTTGTTTACAATATATGTTTGGCTCATTTCTTCCATGCAAACTCATTGATGTTCATACAGATCTCTAACTCTAAAATGCTACACTCTGCTATTTCCCATATCTGGGTTTCCTTTTCTTTCATGTTTAGCAAGTTTGTCCTTCTGACTTTCCACAGGAATTCTAGTTCTTCCTAGCCACTAACATAACTGAAGTTGTACTTCTGATAACTTGATTCCAAGTGTTCACATCTAAATCTCATTAGAATTGCTTAAGTCTGGCTATGAATCCCTGATACCTCTATTCCATGACACCTCTATTCCCACCAACTTTCAGTTCACACCATTAGACTCAAAGATTTTAGTCTTTCCTCAGGTATCAAGTATTCTCCAGTGTATGAATCAAAGCTTTTAGGAAAACAGAGAGAGCAAGAGTGGGGAGTATCATCTGGAAACAATAGACTAAGTGGATAAGTAGGTTTCTAATTTTTTGTATTTTTTAAATGCTAATATTCACTCGGTTCTCCAAAGAGACAAGAATATGCCATGTTTTAAACTCGTTTATCTGCAATTTATCTCATTTTTTTTTCAGAGTTCTTTCCATAGAACCACTGTTCAAAGGAAAAAGCTTTTAGAATGCTGCCCTGGAACATTCTATATACTTGGATGCCATTTTTGTTTAATATCTGAGAACTCGGGATCTTAAATGATTTGAAATGGTACAGAACACAATCATACTACCAAAGTTCAACATCATTGTCCGCATGGTCCCAAATGCCCTATAAACTAAATTTGAATTTTTGAGTGTCTATTTATCAGTCTATCTTTGAATGGGTTTTAGCTAATCCATGATATTGGTTCACTATATCCCTATCTTATCCCTACCTTTTTTCCCAAATCATTATACAAATCAATGTGAAAATTATGACCATGTAAGTTTTTCTCTGCAACTGATTTTTAGACTCTGTTACTTACACAGTTTAATCAGAGTATAGTGATTACAGCATAATACAACTTTCTGAAGATACACACTGTTTCCTAATAAAATTGTAAAATCCTAGAAGGTGTTCCAGAGGTCATTTGTTCTCACACTCAGCCAAAACGACACCTGAAGCATACAGAGCAGATGGCTGCCTGGCCCAAGGGTGTCCAACCAGACTAAAGTAGAAGCCAAAAATTGAGTTCTACAGACTTAAAGTAGATCCCAGTGTCATCAACAAGAGGCTACATTCTTAAAAAATCATAACTAGGCTATGTATTATAAATTCTAAATGCATGATAAATATATTTAGAATAAAATCTTTGGTAGAGTACCACTAAAATGTCTCTATGTGCCACTTTAATTCAGCTTTTTCAAAGGATATTAATATGAATTATGTATAAATGGCTTACTAATATGATTGTTAATATTTATTTTTAATTTTCATTTCAAGGACAGCTAATATATAAAAGAAATATAAAAAGTGATATATAACCCGAAGGTCAAAGAGGACCCATTTCTTTGTAAATACTATTTCTGTAGGTTTTTATAAAAAGAAGTAGTGTTTAGAAAAGTTTTTACAAAAGTAATTTAAGTGAGAAAGTGATTTCTGGTTTTAAAAGTGCTCTCTAAACATTACATCACTGTTTCTTTCCTCCAATATTCCTAACCAAGTAAAGAAAATGCTTGTAGAAACAAAGAAAATAAGCTCCAGTGAATGTAAGATCTCCTTAAATTCAAAGATATAACAAGTGTATTATCAAGATTTCAATTCAGGTTTTTTGGATGGAGTCGAATTTCCTTTTATTTTTTGTTAGAGTTTATTTCTAGGTTATGCCTATATTCAGGTTAAGCAATCAGTGTTAGGCAAAAATGGAAATCAGCTGGCTATAATTCTGCATATGCTTTTCTAGCCCAAAGAATCTATAGTCAAAATAAGGAATCTATGAATGTTGTTCCTAAAGTCTGACTCTATCACATTTTACTGCACAGAGTGGTCTAGCCATGTACCCATCAAGTGTTTGTTGTTGATGACTGGATAACCTGGAAGCTAATTTCTGACAGAGTATTGTATTATAGAAAGGTAACAGCTGTGGTGATAGCATAGTTTTGCATTTTTCAAAATTCTCACATCAAAACAGATGGCAAAACCAAAACCAATGGACATTTAAAACCAAAGTAAATGACAAAGCATTCCCACTAGCCTCAAAATAAAAGCAGATAAAAGTAAAAACAACAGTCACAAGGTGTGTTTGTGTGAGTGTGTGTGTGTGTTATAGCATCTGTATGGGAGAAAGCAGAAGGAAACAATAGAACTGATGGACCTCATATTGAAAAACTCAAAATACCAAATATTCAAATATTTACTGGAAAGTGCAGTGAGCCAAAATGAATGCATCAAAAATTGTCAAAGATTTTTCCCAATGCAATAGTAGGTGAATCTAATGAACCTGCAGTCAGGCATAGAGTTGGTTACATTTTGGACTCCGTGAACTCTCAAAAATGATTCACTGGGACTTCCTTCCCAGAAAAGTCCCTACATGGAGAAGAAACTTCTATGAGTGTAATAAAAAATGAGTAGGGCAGAAACACCTGAAAAGAAGAAATATGAAGATTTGGACAAAAGTCAGTGAGAAAATCAACTCAGGAAGTTTCAACCATCTGAATCAAGTATTTTTCTCTGATTCCAGGAAAAATAAATTCATATAATTAAAAGCAAGAGGAAGGTTGCAAGGTCTAAACTCATGGAAAGTCAATACAAGAGAATATAAATCTGAAACCCCATCAAAATACCAATAACATTCACAAAACTAGAAAAAAATTCTATAATTCATATGGAAGGATAAAATACCAAGAATACCCAAAGCAGATATAAGCAAAAGGAATAATGCTAGATACATCACAATAACCAATTCTAAATTACACTGCAGAGCCATAGTAACAAAAACAGCATGTTTCTGGCATAGACATATAGACCATCAGACACTAGTGGAATAGAAGACACAGAGACAAACTCACAGAGATATAGTCATCTGATCTTTGACAAAGGTGTCAAAAACTTACATTGGAACAAAACCAGCCTTTTTAACAAATGATGCTGGGAAAATTGGATATTCATATGTAGTAAAATGAAACTGGACCTCTATCTCTCACCCTGCACAAAAGTCAACTCAAAATGAATCAAAAATACAGAAATTATACAAGAAAGGATGAAACTGCCAGAAGAAAACACAGAGTCAATAGTTCAACATATAGGCAAAGACAATGACTTCCTCAATAGAATTCCTAAAGCTCAGGAAAAAAATACCAAGAATTAATTAATGGGATAGCAGTAAATTAAAAAACTACTGCAGAGCAATGGAAAGATACAACATATAGAACAAGAGAAAATCTGTGCTAGTTACTCTTCCAACAGAGGATTCATATTCAGAATACGTAAAGAATTCAAAAAACACCATAAAACAAAGATGCAAAAACCCAAACAATAGATGGGCAAATGTACTACATAGAAACTTCTCAAAAGAAAAAAATGCAAAGGGTCAACAAATATAAAAAAGGTTTCAACATCTTTAGCAATCATGGAAATGCAAATCAACACTACACTGAGATTTCATCTCGCTCCAGTTAGAATGGTACTCATCAAGAATACAAATAATAATAAATGCTAGTAAGGATATGGGAGACAAACAGGAATATTTATACACTGTTGGTGGGATTGTAAATTATACACTATGGAAACCAGTATAAAGATTCATCAAAAGATTAGGAATGAAACCACCATAAGACCCAGATACACCACTCTTCACTGTTTATTCAAAAGAATTAAAGTCAGACAAGACTCCTAAAGTGCAAGAAATAAAATCTAGAAACAATAAATGGAATGGGTTCAAACTAAAAAGCTTCTTCTCAGCAAATGAAAGAATCAATAACATGAAGAGAGAACCTACAGAGTGGGAGAAAATCCTTACCACACACACACTAGATTGAGCACTTATCTCCAGGATATATAAAGAACTCAAAAAACTTAACACCAAAAAAAACAAATAATTCAATCAATAAAGGGGCTAAGGGACTGAGCTGACACTTCCCAAAAGAGGATATACAATTGATCAACAAATATATGAAAAAACGTTCAAAATCTCTAGTAATTAGAGAAATACAAATCAAAACTACTCTAAGACTTCATCTTACTCCAACTTGAAAGGCAATTATCAAGAATATAAGCAGCAATAAATGTTGGTGAGGATGTGGGGGAAAAGGTACACTTATACATTGCTGGTGGGACTGTAAATTGGTGCAACCACTCTGGAAAGCAGTATGGAGATTCCTTAGAAAACTAGGAATGGAACCACCAGTTGACCCAGCTATTCCATTCCTCAGCCTACAACCAAAGGACTTAAAATCAGCATACTACAGTAATGCAGCCAAATCAATGTTTATAGCAGCTCAATTCACAATAGCTAAACTATGGAACCAACCTAGATGCCCTTCAACAGATGAATGGATAAAGAAACTGTGGTATATATACACAACGGAACATTACTCGACCTTATTAAAGAAGAAAAAAAGTATAGCATTTACAGGTTAAGAGGATGAAGTTAATAAACCAATAAACCAAAGATCAAATGTTTTCTCTGAAATGTGGATGCTGATTCACAATAGGGCAGTGGGGTGGGCAGGGAAGAATGGAGGAACTTTAGATTGGGCAGAGGGGAGTGGGGGGGAGGGGAGGGGGTATGGGGATGGGAAAGATGGTGGAATGAGATGGACACTATTACCCTACATACATATAAGATTACATGAATGGAGTGACTCTGCATTATGTGTAACCAGAGAAATGAATAGTTGTGCTCCATTTGTATACAATGAACCAAAATGCATTCTGCTGTCATGTATAACTAATTAGAACAAATTAAAAATTAAAAAATTAATTAAAAAAAGAATTGAAGTCAGAATACTGTACATACGTACTCATGTTCACAGCTGTTCATTTCACAATAACCAAGTTGTAGAACCAGTATAGGTGTCCATCAATAGATGAATGGATAAAGAAATGTGCTATTCAACTGTAATGTTTTATTCAGTCATAAAGAACTAAATTATGTCATTTTCAAAAGAAAAAATGGATGGAACTTGAGAGTAATATGTCAAGTCAAATAAGTCAAACTCAGGAAGTCAAGGACCATATATCTTCTATGTGGAAACTAGAGGGACAAAAGTCAAAAGGGTTAGGGGAATAATCTCATGAAAATAGAAAGGAGACCAGCAGAGTACAGGAATAGAACCAAGGGGAGTAAGGAGAAAAGGAAAAAAGGAAATTCTGGGGAATAAAATGGAGTCTGATTAAATCACTAGATCCCTCCTGAGCCCAAGAGTGCAAGACCAAGCTGGGCAATAGTGAGACCCTGTATCAAAATAATAACAACAAAATCCCTACAATCAGTGCCCATCTGCGGGATAGAGGAACACGTTGAACTAAAACCATGAGTGAAATAGTATTTAAACTCATAAATACAACATTGAGGGGTACAAGAAGTGTTTCCTACTCCTCAATCCATTTTATAAACTGGAAAAATTACAGTTACATTGCTGGTGAGAATGTAAATTTGTACTGCCACTGTGGAAAAGAATTTGAAGGCTCCACAAGAAAAAAATTGTAATAAAAATTACTATATAGAAAAGATATGTACTCTCCAAGGCTCATTGCAGCATTATTCACAATAATCAACATATAGAAATAATCTAGTATCAGTCAGTGGATGAATGGAATAAGAAAACATCACACACACACACACACACACACACACAGAGTAATATTATTCAACCTTTAAAAATATGGAAATTCTACCATTATCAGCAATATGGATGAAGCTGGAAGATATTATGCTAAATTGAATAAGCCAGAGACAGAAAGATAAATACTGCAGAATCTAAGAGTAGAATTCACAGATATAGATGGTAAAAGAATGGTTACCAAGGGCTGGGAGGTGGGTGAAATGGGGACATGTTGGTCAAAAGGTACAAACTTTCAGTTATAGGATTAATAAATTCTGGAGACCCAATATATAATCTGGTGGCTATAGTTAATTATAATGTATACTTGATTTGTTGGTGGTGGTGGTGGTATTGGGGATTAAACCGGTTGCCTTACCACTGAGATAAATCCCATATCCTTTTTTTTTTTCTTTTTAAATTTTGAGACAGGATCTCACTAATTAGATAAAATGGGCCTCAAATTTGTGATCTTCCTGAGCTCCCTGAGTCTGAGATTATAGGTGTCTATCACTGTGCCCAGCTATTACATACTTGAAATTTACTTATAGAGTACATCTTAAGTATTCTCATCACACAATGACCAAAAAAAAGGTAACTATGTGTTAGTTAGCTTTCTTTCTCTGTGACAAAATACCTGAGATAAATCAGCTTGCAGGAGGAAATTTATTGTGCCTCATGGTTTCAGAGCTTTCCTGGGTTGCTTGGACTTGACACTTTGGGGCCTGTGGTGAGGTAAGTACAACAGGGCAGAAGCAGGAGGTAGGAGAAACGGCCCACCTTATGGCAGCCTGGAAGCAAAAAAAGAAATAGAGGGGCCAGGGACCAGGCTTCCAATATTCCCTTCAAGGGCACACCACCAGTGGGGTCCTTCCACTAGACCCCATATCCTTAAGGTGGCAGCACCTCCAATAGTACCACAGACCGGCAAATAATGCTTTATCATGTGAGTCTTTGGGTTACCTTTAAGATTCAAACCAAATAACTATGTGAAGTGATGAATATGCTAATGAGCATGATTTGTGGCAATCATTTCACACTGTATATCAAAACATCCTGTTGTACACCCTGAATATATACAAATTTTATTTTATACTTCAATAAGGCTTTTAAAAATACAAAAAAAACAAATGATGCTACTCTGCTGCCATGTGTCCTTTAAATTTACTCTGTTACAATAAATCCCTAAGCATATAATTTTTTAAGTTAACTTAAAAGCACACTAACACATTATTTATTTTTCCTTATCAATGCATTGCCATTTGAGTCATTTTTTTTCTTACTGTTTCATTTTGCAGTAACAATTCAAGATGGCTTCCCAAACCACATGCAGAAAAGAGTTCTCCTTTCTCTTTCTCTTCCACATTTTATGCTTAAATCATTCTCAGGATGAAATGAAAGTTGGCTCTTCTGAATGTGTTTAATTGACCTGGATCTTCATCCCTTCAGGGAAGAAGAGAAAATACCTGTATGCTGAGTGACAAAGGTGGTGGTATGATGATATGTACTATGCAGTGGTCTAGTATTTAGCTCTAGAGTTTATGTAAGTTCACTTCATAACTTGTTAGAAAACAAATTACATCTGATGTGCACTAGTTTTACAGTATTAAGAAATTGGTGAACATGTAAAGAAAAAACAAATAGATATATATCCATATTACTCTACCACAAAATTTTGAGTATTTGAAAATTTTGGTGCATTTTATTTCAAAATAAGTTATGCTTATCAACATACAAATATATATATATTTGTATAAATATATATATTTATACAAATATATATACTATATATGTTTATGTATACAAATATAAATATATATTTGTATATCTATCTGAGAAATTTCTATAATTTTTTCCTTTTTCATATGTAGTACTTTATAAGTATTATTTTATCAATAAACATTTGGAAATATGCAATAAAAACATAGTTTTTCACGATTTAAGATTTTCTAGTCTTTAACGTAACTTGCCTACTTGGAATTTTCATTAATATCAAATGTGATAAAGGATATGGACCTGCTTCCTACAGCTAAGTAGTTATGACAGTGGTTGCTATGATTTGTAATAAATATGCTTGATAAACTTCAATATCACATAGACTGCAATTAACATCTTACCCCTGCCATTTACTATCTGAACGAATTTAGGAAACTATAAGTCCCCTAGGACTCAATTTCTTAATCAATAAAATGACAATAGTATCTAATTGATAAGGTTATTGTAAGGATTAAATTAGACAAATGCTTAGCAAGATAGGTGGCTAAGTAGGTTAAAGGTCAACTTTTTTTATAACTGAAAATAACACAGGTGAACAACACAAGATGGAACCAAAATTTTTTGATTCTCAGTAATTAAGGGGGATAAAGAGCAATAAATTTCTTTTGTGTCCAGAATATTTTCATTTTCATTATTAATACTGATCGCATCTTTTTGATCTAGTATCCATGTTTTTTACATGAATTAAAACAAAATCATTTACCAAAACAGAACTAAACTTCTGGAAAGTTTTATTTCCAGACACTATGAAATGGATGGGGTTTTTACACAAATCAATCTTGAATTCAATCCTAACTTCACAAAGTACTATGATTCACCCTGGCTGGTCCCTTGTTCTCTATGAAGTCTGCTCATTCAAGTAGGTTCTTTTATTTCCCCTGCTGAGTTACTAGAGCCCTTACTTTGGAATAAGACATATGTGGGTTGGAGTTCTATTTCATCTTCTTGTACTGTGTTTTCTTTATCTGTAAAGTGGGTTAATGGTTATTATTGCTTAGATTTATCATTTCAGAATTTGGATGCAGGAATGGAAATATAGCCCAGTGGTAGAGTGCTTGCAGTATGTGTGAAGCCCTGGGTTCAATCCCCAGAACCAAAAATTAATAAATAAATAGAATTTCAGATAACATATATAAAAATATAATAATAATCATATTATTATTAAGATATGTATATGTAATATATACATGTACATATTAAGTGTATGTAATACATAGTAAGTATACAGTAAGTAATGACTAATCCATTTTACTGATCACAAACCATGATACCTCTGAAATTTCAAAGCAGATCCCAGAGCAGCATTCTGGATACAGTCTTCTCCTGGTCAACACTAAGCAATACTAAATGTATTTTACTATAATTCAAATGCCAAACATTATGTAGCAAAGATTTAAAGCTAGGATTCTAAAGTCAAGCCACCTGGGTTTGAGTCTCAGCTCTGCTCTGGCTAGCTGTGCAATCTTTTTTCTCCACGCCTCAGTTTTCTCATATGTAAAATGATGATAAAAATACCAACTTAGGAAATTGAATGAGCCAATATTTGTAAAGAAATTAATATAATGTTTGCCATTTAGTAAACTCTTTTTAAATGTCTAACTAAAAAATAAATGGTATATATGTCACTTGAACTTACACATTTTCTTTTATTGATTTTTTTTAAAGGTCAGAGACTTTTTAAAATCCCTTTAAGTTCTCATGTATCTTAAAATGGTATTACATCTCTCATCCATAAATTAATACATTAATACAAATTTATTAAATGTGATGGTTCAGGTGCTATGCTATCTCTTAAGGAAGCAGAGACATGTGGACAAGAGTTTACAATGTGATAAAGGCTATGTTCTACAAAGTAGTTTGATCTATTTTGTACTTTTTTCTTTGTCCCTTCCAATCTTAATCTTCGCTTTTAGTACCAAGGATAACTGCAATGAAGAGTTTAACAACTACAAAAGAAAGCCAATATATTTTATTGACCCTGAGGATGCAAAGGAACAGAGGAAATCAGTGAGAGCATCCTTAATGGGTCTGAAAATGTTTTGTCCCTCTTTATGGATTATGACAAGCTGCAAGGGACCCCTTTTGTGATGGACATAAGATAGATAAACAGAAATGCTTCCCTCCTGAAAAATGTGTATACAATCTAAAACAATTAATCTTGCTGGGGTGAGTCAGCTCTAATGGTACTGCCTGGCACAGGCCATTCATCACAGCCCGTCGATCCATCACATAGAACCTGTCACTCTGTATGGCAGGCCTGCCACTCCTGCCACATGCCCAGATTCGTGGGAATCTCTGTAAGGCAGAGCAAGTCCTGAGAAGTTATTTATGTTTGTCTTAAAAAGAAGAATCTGAAGCTATTCATATTCAATTCTATTGGTTCTAATGAAGATGTTGACAGAAAACTACCTCCTCTCCTGACACAAAACTCATCTATTTTGACAAATAAAAGTCTGGCAGTGTGTCCTCTTCTCAAACTCTAAAGTCTAGGCATGACAGATCATCCTTGTCAGCATATACACATTTTCAAATGTCTCTCATTTAAAAAATAATAAAACCCTTATTAGTGTTGGCATGCCCCTACAGTTAATGTTCTACAGTTTTTCCAATCCCTACTTTTAAAAATCTTTCTTCATTTCTCATTTTTTTCTTAAATATTTTCTAGTCACATTTTCATTGTTCCCTTAAAATCCTTCATGCAAGGGTCACAAATGACGTATTTCATGCCAGGTCAAAAAAACCAAACTAGTTTTCCTTCCTCTCTCTTAACACTTCTTTCACTTCTCTTCTAGAAATCCAACTATTTTTCCTCCTACTTGATTGACCACTCATTCTAAATCTCTTTTGCTGGTTTCTTGTCTTCTTTGTATCCCTTAAACGTTGACACATTCCAAAATTTGGTCCTCAGCTTCTTGTCCACCACACTTGTTCCCCGGGTGCCAGCTGTCAAATGACTTTAAATATCATCATTGTGCAGCAGATTCCATAATTTGATAACTCCAGAATGCACCTCTCTTAAACTCCATATGACTCTTCTTGAATGTCCAAGATGCATGCCCACCTAACATGTCCAAATTAGAACTCTTGATTTCCATTGTAAACATGATTATCTCCTAATCTTTACTATCTCAGTGTTACACACTCAGCTGCTTGTGTTTAAAACCTTTCAGTCACATTTGCCTCCTTTCTTATCTTCACTACATTCCCTACACAATCAACCAGAAGTTCTGTTGACTTTAAAATATATGTCACATCTCTTGACATCTCACCACTTTTATCATTACTTCCTTGATGCCAACTACTACCATTTCTCACTTTGACAACTTGAAGAGCCCCACAACGGCTCACCCTTCATTCTACCTTGTCCTTCTTTAGTATATTCTTCACTTATATGCCCTTTTTTTTGACACTTGAAATCATAACCCTTAGTTTTCTAGAAAGTTGCCATATTCATTATGCAAAATTTAGTGCAAACTATATTTCTCAGTCACATAAAGTGAGGAGGAATTTGAGGGTTATTTTCAGTCTGTTGAGAAATGATTCAGTGGTTTTAATGAAGATTGTCAATGTATTGCTTCTGCTTTATTCAAGGTGAAAATATCACTTTATATGCACTTTTTGAAAGTATATATCATGGTTCCCTTGCTTAAAACCTTTTAATGTTTCCCTTTTACACTAGAACCAATTCCAAACTTTTTCTTTCAAGACTTTGTGTGATCTGACCCAGTCTGTCTCTTTAACATCATCTCCTTCCATCTTTCTCACTCTTTTTCAGCCTTGATGGTCTCCTTGCTGAACCTCAAATGTTTTTCTGCCCCACAACTTTGTGCTTGTTGAATTTTCTTTGGTCACACTTTCCTCAGAGCTGCAGCATGAATCTCTTCTCTTCACTGTACTCAATTACCTAATCAAATTTTCAGAGAGAAACTCCCTAGCCTTCCCCCTGTCATTCTCTATCCCACTATCACACTTAATTTTTAAAGCATTCACTTAATTTAATATAATTTTCATTTTAATATTTATTTATTTGTTATTCATCTATCCCAATAAGTTGCATATCATTTGAGGATAGAAGCTCCCTCTCTCTTTTCACTTTTATCTCCTCCATTCTTAGAAGAAGCCCTGGTGCAATTTTGCTCCTCAATAAATAATATTGAATGAGTGGGATTTTGGTATTTTGAGTTTTGTTTGGTTGTTTTGTTTGTAGTTCTGGGGATTGAACTCAGGGTCTCACACATGCTAAGCATGTACTCTATCACTGGGCTACATCTTCAGCCCTGAATGTGATTTTTTTAAATGAAAGCATTCAGAGAAATAATGCTCTGCCAGTTTGCTCTAGTTTCAAATCATTAAAGTGATATTTCCATAAGAACTATTTTTGGATCTCAATTTCCTATAAATTGATGTTGAAAGAATATGGGTAAATGGAGAAGGAATTAGAATGAAGAGGTGATGAGAAAGTCACTCCATGGAAAACTCAAATACAGGGGATGTAAAATACCCTGGCATGCAGTGAAGAAGGTGACCGAATATATCTGGAAAAAATAATAAGCCTCTAAGGGGATAATCAAACATCTGTGACACAGACCTAACAACAATCTGTAAAGCATGTAAGGTTTCCTAAGCCAGATAAACACACCTCTCTCCCCTGGACCTATTAAGATGAGCTATTAAAATCCCAAAGGGCAGTTGCAATAATAATTCCAAACCACTCCAGTCATGAGTTTTTTCATTATGTTTTTCACTGCTTTCAAGACCATATCCACATCTGAATTCCTGGTTTTAGGACCCTAGACCCAACTCTCACATGTGCACACCACTATTGGTGTTTGAATTCCCTCATACCCATCACCAGACTTACACCAACTCTTTCCGATAATTTGACCTCAAGAAACCAAAACTAGAATCTATTGACCCAGGTAATCTTCATAGGCCCAGTACTGATTACCTCAAAAAAGAATGATTCTGAACAATTAGAAAAAGCAAACTTGTACATCAGAAAATTTTGAATTTTAAGTGAATCTCTACAATGAACTTATAAACCAATGATCAATGGATTATTCACATTAAAGTTCTTTTTGCATTAGTTAAACAGGTATGCTAATTAATTAATGAAATAATGCATGTTAAGTACTTAGCTCACTATTTAGCACATGCTGTGATTATTAGTATAGTATTGTAAACTGCCTAAGGAACAGAAGTAATCAGGTTCAGTTGATGAATTTAATCACATTTTCAAAGTATGTTAAATAAGCTTTTTTTTAAAGATTTGTTACTTTTTGCAAATGGAGTTGCTCTTTCTTTTTTCCTGATGTTTCCACTATTTTTTTTTCTTTATATGCATCCACTTAGCTTAAATATTTAATTCTATTTTAAATATTTTTAAAAATTAATATTTGGAGCATTTCTATTTAAAAAATTGTCAAATCCTTATTTTCATGAGCTACATTACTTAAATGGAATAATAAACTTTAAAATGTTTTATCTTGGAAACATATCAGTGATAGAAACATTAATAATTATTCCAATTTCAGTGTAATTTATATATATGTATGTGTATATATATGTATGTATATATATATATATAAAACAGTAGTGTTTTATATATATATATATATATATATATATATATATAAAACAGTAGTGTTTTACTAAGATTCCAGATAATAGATAAATGCTAAGTAGAAAAGACAACTGATGAATGAAAAGTTAGGCAATATATCTTCTGTTTGTTCAAAATACATATGTTCATGCTTATAGAGCATAGTATTATCTGAAATAACCCATAAAACCAGTATAGTGGGACATTGATGAATTCGTCTCATTGAGAAGACCATAAGTATATAAAACAATTCCATGAAGAATAATTCAGAACAGACAGTTTACCTCATGGAATTTATTATTTAAGGGTAAGAGGAGGAGTGGGGAGCATGCAATTTAAAAAGTAAACAAAAAGTGATTAGGATAATATGAAAGATTAAATTACTTTCTACTCCTTCCTATTCCTCTTTCTTTCAAATGTTACTGGCATAAGTATATGTATAAAGAGGGGTATGAAACCCATACTTTTGGTCTTAGTTTCCCCTTTGTAAAACTGAAAGCTTTTTCAATGTTTTTAAAGATAATTAAGGGAAAGAAGCAACAAGATTTTTCATCTGCTTTGAAACTGCTGAAGGTATCAATAAGTCAGCCCTTTTCCAATGAAGATCATAACATGAAAGCCAGCAGAGCAGTCCTGAGGTCCTCCAAACCTGGGAGTATTTTTTTTTTTTTTTTTTTTTTGGTGACTTGTGCTCTAGAGTTCTCTCAACTATTTATACACTTGAAGAAACTTTGCATCAATTTTAGATCACTGCCCAGAGATATCAAAATTGCCTAGCCCCAGAAAATGACTCCAGTAACATAAAGAAGCATTTAACCTCTGAACCTTGTTCATGACAGGGAAGATTCCACTCACGAGTAGGTCCACTAAACAGTGGAATTCCTTAAATAATTCAAAGTCTAATTATTATGTATAATTATAAATGGCTCAAGGGAACCCCAAGCCATTCTCATTCCTGGTAAATATTGCACAAGTTAATGGTTACTAAGCCTAGTGGCTACTCTAATTCGAATGCTTTAATTACCATGTAGCCAATAGGTGTACTGCATCCCTAAAATACATTTGATATCCTATCCTAACAACTGAACCCCAAAGTTGGACAACATATGCTAATATATTTGGAATAAAATTTCTAATGCACACAAAATTTCTTTCAAATTTCATAGATAGTGTATCATTTAAAATAGGAAGAAAAAAAAAAGAGAGTAGAGATAAAACAGAAGAAATAGAATATACAATAATTTGAACAAAGAAAGCCTAATACAAAGATTATGAATAAAATAAATCATAGAAGAATAAAGGGAATACTAAAGAATATTCTAAGGTTGAAGGAGAATACCCAATGAAGGAATAAATTTTGATGGAGGTCCTTTCTCCAAATCTGGGGTTCAGACTCCATTGGAGAAGGTGTTGGAACCCAATGGATAACAAAGTTCACTGGGTTTCCCCAGACTGATTCACAAGTGTTATGTGATCAAGAAAAATTCCTCCATAGTACAAAGAAGCTGAAACTGGCATACAGGGAATTGCAGGCAGAACTGGCTAGCTAGAAATACGGTCCCAGGATACAGATGATTTGGGACTGACAGGGATTACAGGTGAAACTAATGAGAAGGAAATACCCCTCCAAGGTACAGGGCCACAACTGTGAAACTGCCTGCCATGATGCCTAGAACTGGGAATTCACTTATGGTGATACCAATGATACTTGACAGGAAGCCATCCACAGGGTTGCCACTGAAATTCAATAGGTATGAGTACCTTTAGATATCTCCCATATGTGCTATTGATAGCATTGCATTAGGAGCAAGGAGAAGTATCTGGAAGTACATTGGAACCAGGGAGAAATACCCCTTCATCCTCAATGCTCCTCCAGTGCCCTCTACTGACAAACTTTAACATCATGCCAACTACAAAGGAGGTATATTTATAGGGTCTATCTCCATTATTATAAAGTACATATTAAGGAGTGGATTTAGAGCTAAAAAGCAATAAAGTGATCACCAGACCACTCCTTGGTTACTCAATTTTAACCCTTATCATTCTAATACCTTTGAACTTACAGACAACAATAAACCAGCTCTAAATTTCCACTTAACAAGATTTAGCTATCCTACTTTTATGATGAAGTTATTACCCTTTCCTGAAAATGAAGACAAGCACAGTCCCAGTAATCACTGTATCTACTGCTGCCTATGTTATTCCTCAAGTTCTGTCATAATTTCACTGAATATTCTGTTACCTAAAGACTAAGTTGTAAAATTAATCTCTACCACCTAGTATATAAAAGTAAATGGGAAGAAGAAAGGAAAAATGATTAGTATTTACAAATGTTACAAACACAGGGAATATATGCAACAATATTATGGTCCTTGTTTCTGTAATTGGTCACTTAACTGTAGTTGATATCAATGACTTCCTTTTTCCACTATTTATTCCCTATTTGCCTTGATGTTAACCAGAACCTCAGCTGGTTTATTGTTCTTCACCTGGTGGAGTAACCCAACTTTTCATTCCCAAAGGGTCTGGGTCCTCAATCATCCTGCCTTTTGTTATTGCTGCTGTAGTTTTCTGTTGACTTTTACTATTAGGCATTAAAATACTAAAAAGCACCTCAGAGAATCCACTGTATTTCAAACATTGTTCTCCTTACCTCAACTGTGTAGCAGCAACCCCACTTCTCTTTGATAATTAGAATCAATCATCCCAGATCATAAAAGTTAGCTCCTCTTTTTCTTTTGACATTTTTTTTCAGTGGCATAAGAAGTTCAAAATGGACAAGTGGCAGTCTCATCTTCTAGTTCAGTGGAATCATTATTGTGTACACTGATGGAAGCATCTCTTATGCCCCATCCCTGTTGGTGACTAAGATCCATACATATCACAACTTAAAGTTTCAATGACAGGAAGTGAAAATTCTGTGATTAAGTTATTATTTGTATTTTGAGAAGAATAGTGCTGATTCTACCCCCTTTATTGCCATATCCATGTGCTCTGCTTTAAAAGACATTCTTACATAATGGTCTCTAATTCAAGGCATATATTTTATCCTGGAAAACAGAAATTCATCCTTGTCTCCCAAATGATATTATAACTGACCAGTTTAGTAAGCTATTTCACTTTTAAATTAAGCCAGTTATTTCTTAGTGATGTGGAATGTGGTTCATTCTATCAGCATGAGCCCGTTCCCATGTATTTCTTTTGCTGTGAAATGCATTCCTTAATCAGACACAATTCTGTGTGGAATGCAATGAAGAGGGTGTTATTCTTTGAGTTCAGTGCTGGCAGAAGCATTACAGCAGAAAAGGCAAATCTATTTTCACAACGTATCTAATCCAAACCTCTACCCCCTTTAAAATAGAACAAATTCAATATAATTAATCTTGCACCAAGGTTTGGTTGGTAACCCCCTTTGACACCGTGCTATGTTGGGGACTTAATGTTTCTCCACTCTTAGCAGAGTAGGCACTCAGTGGTAGTGTCACAGGTCAGCTTGGTAAGTGGATATCATGATGTCAAGCCTAGGATAGCCTCCATCCCTGACATCATGGGCTATTTTTCTATAGATCCACTGAAGAAGCAATGGGGTGGCTGGGAAAAGAAGGTGGTAAACCTCTAGAAAATTGTCATCTTGTCTACTTGATTATTAACATAGATGCCCTTTAGTGAACATTAATATGTGAAATAAATATATCCACAGTTTGTATGCACTCTAAAAGGTCCATTCACATAGTTATTCCCAAAATTCCTTGTCACCAATCTCCCAATACTCTTCCAAGTCCTTGATCATCTAGCTAAACTGTTAACAATTGAACATGAATTAATGTACACCTGTATTTCTAGCTATCTTCTTGCTCAAGATATAGTAGACATCCAAAATGATGTTAATAATGTATGCAAAATTTGAGTTTCTATAAAGTGAATAACAGTCAATATTTAATCCGGTTATGAGACTCCCTAGGTTCATTTGGTACCATCTAACTCCCAGGCCATGTCTAATTTCTCAATGGAATTCTAGCAGCTTTCAACTTAATATTTACAACTTTCTCAATCTTCCTGAACATGAGGTCTAGACTTGGACACACCTTCATGACTCCTGCCAAGGGAAACAATCCCAGAAGATTTACCTACTCCTGTCCAACTCAATACCGTTACACTAATGGGATGTGTAATTTGGATTTCCCCAGCAAATACTCAAATGTCCAAGGAACCTAACTCAGAAATATAATGACATTAGTGTGCAATGGCATGAAGGTTGATGAAGAGAGCCAAAGGAGACAAGTAGGAACTGGAAAACAAAGCCATTCCTTTCCTCCTGATGCTGGTTATTCCAAGGCACAGGGATTCTAGACATCCTCTCAGGAAGCATCCTTTGTGGCCGAGCAGTTGCCATGTATTTTTGTAAACCTGTAGTTAACTAGTTGGCAAATTATTTTTATTTGCTTCCCTTCCTCTCTACCTCACTTCCCTTTTTCCATCACTCTCATTACCTTGGGATTTACCCAGGAAAGCATTAGTATATACACTTTGTCTCTGCTTTCTAGGTGACCTAGGTTCATATACAACCTATCTATTCCAGGGTACTTATTAAAGAGGAAATTGCAATAAAATCTTGTATGTTTTTCTTAATACTTTTATTTACCATCTTCTCTGTTATGCTTAATTGACATAAATTAGTTTTATTTCATGCATGGCCACCCAAATTATACTTTGGATTCTTATTCCACAATTTAGTTCAAGTTTTTAGTTAAAGTAATTTTTAAATTACAGTATAACTTCCTGTCACAGGGAATCACAGAAAATCTAAATTAAATTACAAGGATTATCATAGGTACTTTTGTTTTAAACTCAGAAACTAATTTTTAACAGCCAAAATAATGGGCCCTTACGGCATTTAACAAACAACTGCTCTTCAACAATATACTCAATGGTCTTACTCACTGCTATTTATTGGATAGCTAAAGACAATGCTGAAATTGTGCTTCTTTTGGCTAATAAATGAAAAACCCAGATGCTAAGGTGAAAAAGATTTGTTTGTTGGTAGTAGCTATAGCAGCTGTCTATTTGGCATATTTCTTAGAAAGCTTTTAAGTTGCCTAGGATACAGACTTTGTAAACTGGGATCCTGTAGAGCCATTAAAAGATTTTTTTTTTAAGTGCAAAACGCATAGACATTAAATTAGTGATAGCTTCTATCTTCCATGTATATGATTAGCTGAGTTGCAGACTTATGGAAATAGGCCATATAATAAATAATACAAATTATGGAATGAAATAAACTGCACATATTTATTCGTGGCAAAGAAAATGTGACCTATATATGAACTTTGAAAGTAAAGGTTTGAGGATCATTGTCTAGAAACAGTTTCCCTGCAATGCTTAAACATAAGTTTCTACACTAATCAATAATTTTAAAATTGGCCTCAGCAATGTTAATAGTTTAAGAGTCAAATAGAAATCATAGTCACAACCCTGGCATGGTGGCATATGCCTATAATCCCAGGGGCTCATGAAGCTGAGACAGGAGGATTAAGAGTTCAAAACCAGCCTCAGCAAATTTAGTGAGGACCTAAACAACTCGGTGAGACCCTGTTTCAAAATAAAACATTAAATGGGTTGGGGACGTGGCCTGGTGGTTAAGCACCCCTGGGTTCAATCCCTGATACAAAAAAAAAAAAAATAGAGAGAAAGAAAGGAAGGAAGGAAAGAAGGAAAGAAGGAAGGAAGGGAGAGATGGACCAGAGTAACACAATAACACAATCCTAACTGCAATGTATTATCAAATATTACGGAAATGAAGAGGATTGCCTACTTAAGTAAAAGGTGATTGTTGCCAGTATTTGAATCATTGAATTCTATACATAAAATGGGCAAATTTTGTGGTTTATATTATACCTTAATAAAACTGTTTAAAAAAAAATGAAGAAGGGAAAGTTATAGGTTATTGTCAAGAAAAGAGCAGACACATGGGGTCTGAGAACATGTACGTTCTTCTAACAACTGAAATTCCACATTTGTTCTACCCAGTTAAAATTGTCTCTAGAAATCTAACTGCATGTGCATATGAGGGGTAGGTGAGAAGCTGAATATCACTGTTTTCAGCCCACTGCATTATTTAACATTCTTGTAAAGGCTGTATTCACCAGAACCCTTAAGTCATTAACTTCCAATGCCAATCAGTTATCCTTCTGGCAATCTGATCAACTACAGTTATCACATTACCCAGATTAGGCACCTATATCATCATTTGAGATCACTGAAATATGCTAATTGCTGTTCATTTCATAAAGAATGTCACATACTCTACGAAAGGGGAAATACTGAGGTCTGAGGTAGGCAGATTGATAGTATTTTACTCTGAAGAAAAAGACTTTGAAAGTTTGCCAGTCTCTGAGAGAAGGTCAGGCAGAGTCCCGTAAAAGCAGAGTACCGTAAAAGTATTATCTCCCTGTTGATAATACTTAGCATAGTGAGTTGTTTTATCAGACAGATTGTGAACCATGTACCATTAAGACCAATACCACATTGCGGCTTGTGCAGAAGGATCCTATGATTGTTAAGCCTCTCTCACACCTCAGAGATGGCTCTGTTCATGTGATCCTTTACTCTGCTACCTAGATTCTACCTGTCCTAAGGAATGACCCATCACAGAAGAACTTGGAAAGAAAAATCAACTGTGAAGACTTCAATGCAGTTCTAACAGAAGAATTCTGACTTATCAAAGGCCTACTAGTGTGCTGCCAGTAATGCTACCACTAATATTTTAATTAACTCACAAAATGTCCTCAAATTTAAAATTTTCAATTATATTTAGCATTCAAATTGATGTAGAATTAAAAAATCAATGTAAAATGAATTTTAGATTGTTCTGAACCTGAGGAATAATTTTTTTCACAAAATAAATTTTTTGAATTATTTTAATTGAAATTAAGGTTACTTTTAAATTTAGGTAGAGGTTTGTGAGTATTAGCTAAAGCTTATTTTTTTCATAAATGAGTACCTAATATAAAACTTCTCAGTAGATGATTTAGTGAAGGTTTTTATGATAATTAAAAACCCAAGATTTTGTGAAGTTGTGGCCACTGAAATTTTATATGTATATAAATAGATATAGATAGATATTTTATATAGAGATAGATAGATATATATAGCTGAGAAACATAGGGTCTTAGTAATTAAAGGTTGAAATACCTGAAGAATTCTGTCGATACTTTGTCTTTACATTGAGTAAAACAAATATAAAATGTTACCCATAGAAACATGCATTTTATAAATTTTGCATAGTTATGATAAATAGGTTATAAAATTAATCTCTAATAATTTCTTTAACAAACCACATACTTGTTTTATCCTCTTTGTATAAATATTAGTATTTCTGGAAACAGAAAACATTGAAATGTATAGCAGTATTGGATCAACCTGGAAACACTTCATAACTTAGTTGTATTCATAAATAAAGGAACTATGCTCCATCTGATCAAAATTGCCATATATGTATATCTGTACATTCATAAACCATGAGTGTAGGGCTATACCTAAGGCTCTGAGGTGCTGGTTTTCCATCTGGTAAAGCCATAAGTGTAGGGCTATACCTTAGGTTTTTCAAACACTATGTGGTGAAATTGTTAGCTTAGAGTTTTCCCAAAATTTTCAATAACTATCCTGTTAACAACAAAGGAAACTATTCATACTATATTAAGTTGACATTTAAAAGAGGAAAATATTGTTTTTTCTCAACCTAGAATAATCTATTCAAAAGCATTAATAAAATACAGGACAGGTAAATATCTCTTACATGGTGTCACTAAGGTAGTCATTGTACCAGTTCCTCTGGATAATTGGTTTGATATGGGTATTTGCTTACATAGATGGATTCAGAATTTTTTTCCCTTTCAAACTGAAGCTGTTTTCATTCACACTTGGGGTCCTCCATCTGTCGATAAAGCCTGTTAGCTCACCACCTCACTGGCTCTGAGGTGCTAGTTTTCCATCTGGTAAAGCCCCAAAGAGAACCCCAGAGTCAGGGAAGCGTGAATCCTGTGGGTGCTCTCAACTCTTGGGCTGATGTCCCCAAAGGAATGGGGGTCTCTTTGAGAGTCAGCAAATGTTTAGAGCAATGCAATCCAAGTATATAAATGACTTCTTCTACAGCAAAAAAGACACCAGTGGCAGTTTAGGCAAGCTACACTGTTGAATAAAAAATGGTCAGGCTTTGGTGCCCTCCCTCCCTTTCATTGTCCTTTTCTCCCTTCTTGGTTTACATTTCACTACTAACTAATAAACAAGGAGGTTTCATTTGGATATTTATATACTGTCTTACAATTCTATGTGATAAGTTAGAATAAATTAAGAAGTTGAGATTAAAGAAAAAAGGTGACTGAAGTGTACTTCTCAAACATGTCAATAGATTCCATACTCATACTAAAAGCAAGTTCTAATCTGAACACTGAATACCTTAGCAGTTTACTCAAAGAGAAAATATACACATTTAATGGCATGCATAATATATTTTTTAAAGCTATTCAATTAATTTGAAAAAAAAAAGCAAACATCCCTCGCATTGATATT
Source organism: Sciurus carolinensis (assembly GCF_902686445.1). Taxonomy (NCBI): domain Eukaryota; kingdom Metazoa; phylum Chordata; class Mammalia; order Rodentia; family Sciuridae; genus Sciurus; species Sciurus carolinensis. The sequence continues at coordinate 76,634,118 of NC_062222.1, forward strand.
TGAAAGAATTTTCCCTCATGGATTTTCATTAAAAGTATACTGTATGAAGTAGAGAGTGCACTCTTAATGATTTTATCCAATAACTGCAACAAGTTCCATGAGGCTATTTCTAATAATGATCTTCAGCAAACTAATTGCAATGCTTTGAGATAAAGTTCAGCAACAGCAAAGCAATGTGACCTAAATTCACAGCCTTCTATTGAATCTGTTAACTCTCAAATAAAAGTGTCAGAGAATTTGAATTTATACTGCCTGGAAAGTACCAGATTGTAGTTCTTTTTCTTGGCCAATTAAGTGTAGACCTATATGCCTTGTTAGTAATCCATCCTGGCATTAGAGTTGACATTATTTTATGAGCTATGAAAAGAGTAACAGGGCTCTATTTGAAAGCCATTCAACTTCTTGAGAACAGACCAAAAGGCAAGAGAATAACCACTTACAGGACTCAAATATTTCTTAATAATTATCAATAATTTATAAAATAATCGGCAATTATGGATATGGATTTAATATAAACATCACACACACACACACACACACACACACACTCCTGATTTTCTACAGTGAAAGATAAACTTGAAATCATTTTAGCCTGGAACAATTTTAAGGAAGCACCACCTAACACAGTGAAGTTACTTATTGGTTTTTCAGGCTTTGCTCTTCCTAGCAATGTTTTTCCAAGCAATGTTTTTCTGTGACAAATAACTAAGTCTTGTTGACACAAAAGGTCTCAGATCTCATTTTCTGCTTCTCAGATTTATGATCTTATGTTCTAGCCTCAGCCACAGGTGGACTTCCCCATTCTGACAAGATGAAAAATTTCCCAAGTGACATACCCCAAGTTAAAAAATCTACCAGGCACCTGGTAATATATTCTACTAATTTAACAATCCCAATTAAAAGAGAATATCTTTCCTAACCATAATAGCAAATCTTGAACTTAATTCTAATTGGTCCAGCTGAAATCAAATCACAGTGGGCAGATGAATAAAATGCACTGATTAGCCAGTTCATATGCTTTATACCTGAAATAGAAATTGGGAGAGAAGATAGTTTCATCTAAACGTCAAACACCAAGGTCAGCAAATTATGACCCACAAACTGGTTACCTGCTTTCATGAATACAGTTATACTGAAACACAGTCATGCATATATTTATATATTATTAGGGTTGCTTTCAGATTACACTGGCAGAGTTGAGTAATTATAACAGAGACCATGGCTTTTAGAACCTAAAGTACCTACTATTTTAACTCTTTACAAAAACATTCAAACAAACCTCAGACATCATATTATTTCATTCATTAATTCTTCAAAATGCATCTCTAAAAGATAAGAAGTCTATACTTAAAAACCCACATGGTCACAATAGCATTTTTATGCTTAAAGAATTGGCAATAAATTCATAATGTCACTTAATGCCCTCTTTTGAGCAAATATTCTTGATTACCTCACATATGTGTATGTCACACACATGCACACAATCTTTTCTAGAAAAGGATTTGTCCTAGAAAATACTCCATGTGTGGGATTTTTGCTGATTGAATCCTCCAGTTTGCCATTTTATATGCTTATATTTGCCTTGTATTTCTTGTAAACTGGTAGTGGACCTGGAAGCTCGATCACATTTAGGTTTAATATTTTGGGCAATAATAAGTCATAAAAACTATGTGTTTTGTCTTTCTACTTCCTCTTTTCTTTTTTCATAATGTTGAAAAGATTGATTAATAGATTTAGTTGTTGTCATCCTAACCCATCCACTGGAAAGTATCACTTTTAAGAGTGTAGATAAACTTCCAAGAAGCAAGTTGGCACAGTTTCAAAAAGGACCAAGCATTGTTTGAAGAGGCTGTTTTCCTATTAGCACAAGCTATGCTGATTCATAGTCTATTGTCACAGGATTTGGTTACAAACATTCTGAGACATGAAAAAAGTCTGAGTTTTCCTAGTGTGACTAGAAAGGGCAGTTTCTCTGGAACATCCTTTTTGGTATTTGAGGTAAATAAAGTTTGATTCTAGTACCTTCCCATTACCTGTTCCCAATCTTCTCCCCTTTTATTTCACCAAGGGAAAGTACCTAATTTTACCTATTATAAGACTAATGTTATGGCAGACCAATAGACTTCTTGGTTGAAGATGATAATTCAGTTTCTAACAATTAGTCTCCCTTGAAAAGTATCAAAGGACCAGTTAAACTTCTGGCCTCTGTTCTGCTACTCCCTATATCAGAAGTCTGTTGAAAGGCATTTAATTCATATAGGCATTGTGCTAGGCTTTGAATACACAGGCACAATTCCACTGTCAGAAAATATTTCAGAGAAATACATATTATAAAATTAGATAAAGAATTAAAATATGCAAAGCATGCTAAGGGAGTAAAGGGTACTATGATAACATACAATAGGGACTTTTAATACAATATTGAAAGTTAATCAAAGTTTTTCTAGGATAACTAATTCCTAAAGGAAGTGTAGAATTATGAATCAGGTACTATTAAATACTTTTCAATGTCAAATGCGTCTCACAGTTCTTGAGCAATTTCTCTATTATCATCTCACATGACTTTAATATTCAGGACCAGAAGAATTCACATTTAATATCACATAAGAAACCAAAAAACCTTCTTATATTGTTACTGTAGATGCAATTTACAAACAAGGCCAATGTCATTGACATTCTGATCTCTTTGATAGTTTTTTTTTTAATGCCAATCTCATTTTTAACAAGCTTTCATAAGGGACTTGCACAGTACATGTGCACTGTATGAACCACAGATCAGGAGAAAACTAGGAATGTGAATTATGCTGAAAGATTTTCTATAAAATCTTTTGAAAAATCCATGAAAATGTAGTAGAAAATACAGATGGGGTATCAGTAATGTAAGCAGCATCTTGATTTGTTGCAGTTAGACATTTCATTTGGTTAAGAACAAATAAGAGAATCTGAGTTCAAATTTCAACTCTGCTGTTTACAAGTTCTTTGGCCTCAAGGCAGTAACATACCCTCTCATATGCATCACATTCTTCTTATGACTGACAAGGCATAATTATAATGACCCCTCTGAAAGTTGGTAGTGAGGCTTAACTGAGATGTTACATCCAAAGAAATTGGAATCACAGCAGGCACATGGAAATGATTATTACCAACAAATCCAGACCAATACATCATTTAAAAGACTGAATCTAGTGGTGAGGGTAGAGTGCTGTATTTAGTCTAATATTAATCAATATTTTTATGAGTTCATTGAGTAATCCTAACTCTTATATGTGTCTATGATAGTATTGGACAGGTTATCTAACCTCGTTGGAAATAATTTCTCATCATACAGCAGATATGTATAAAATCTACTTTATACAATATTTCCATAGAATAGTCCAGAAATAGACCTACATATTGTGCATAATTGATTTTTGACTAAAGAGCAAAGGTAATTTAATGGACAAGGACAATCTTGAATAAATGATGTTAGAGGAATTAGATGCCCAGATGTAAAAATTAAATATCAATCTCAAAAATTAACTCATATGTGTTACAGGTTAAATATAAAAACATAATAATATAAAACTTCTAGAAAGAGATAAGGGGGAAAACAATTGTGATCTTGGGTTAGGGAAAGAATTTTTACTTATAACCCCCAAAGTATAATTCATATAAGAAAATATTAATATATTGACCTCATATAAAATAAAAACTTCTGCTTTGTGATGATACTATTAATAGAATGAAAATAAAAATCACAGATTGGGAGAAGAAATGTTTGCAAATCATGTATCTGGTAATCGATTTGAATTCAAACTACATGAAGAGATCTCGAAAGTGATTAAGAAAATGAATAATGAAAATGAAAGATGGGCAAATAATTTAGGAAGATAATTCAAAACAGAAGATACATTCATGGGCTACATAACAATATTTCAGTCAATAATGAACTAAATATATGATGGTGGTCCCACAGGACTATAACTGAGCCAAAAAATTTGTCACCTAGTAACATCCTAGATATTCTAAGGTCACAGTGCAAGCCACTACTCACACATTTGTGGTGACACTGATGTTAACAAAATTATTGTGGTGCCAGTTGCATAAAATGGTACTTACAGTTATGTACAGTACAAAATATTTGATACTGATAACAAATGCCTATGCTGTTGCCTTATGTATTTACCACAGTAGAATTTTTATCATTATTTTAGAGTATTTGTTATGGTTTAAATGTGAGGTGTCCCCCAAAAGCTCTTGTGTGAGACAATGAAAGAAGGTTTAGAGGTGAAATGATTGAGTTACCAGAACCTTAACCTAATTAGTAGGTTAATCCCCTAGTAGGGATTAACTCAGTGGTAACTGTAGGCTGGTAAGGCATGACTGAAGGACATCGTTAGGGGTGTGCCTTTTTGTCCTTGTTGAGTTGAGCACTCTCTCTGCTTCATGGGTGCCATGTTCCCAGCTGCTTTCCTCTGCCACATGCTTCCTCCATGATGTTCTGTTTCTCCTCAAACCTAGAACAAAGGAGTTGGCTGGCCATGGATTGAGACCTCTGAAACTGTGAACCTCAAAATAGACTTTTCCTCCTCTAATTGTTCTTGTCAGGTCATATATTCATGGGCTACATAACAATATTTATGTATTGCTGTTTAGTCAGAGCAGCAAAAAATCTGACTAAAACAAGTATATTCTATTATTTCTACTTAGTAAGAATTACTGCAAAACAGCATGCCATATAATAGCCCATAAATCTTGTGTTTCTCTAGATTGCATCATTTTCTCTTGTGCTTGATTTAATCTCATGTTTTGTTAATCATAGCCCTGGGAGCAATAAGCTTCCATAAACACACACACACACACACACACACACACACACACACACACACAACATATAAGCTATGTGTGTAGTAAGCCAGACCTTCTAGATTTGTTTAAATACTGTGATATTCAAACAAAGGTGGAATCACCTAAGGGCACATTTCTCAGAACATATCCTTGTCATTAAGTGATGCATGATTGTTTTAGTCTGTTTTTTTAATCACTATGACCAAAAGACCCAACAAGAAAAACTTAAAAGAGAAACATTTTATTTTGGCTCATGGCTTTACAGGTTCAGTGCATGGTCCACTTACTATACTATATCCTCAGGCCTCTAGGCTTGAGGTTGGGCAGAACATCAGGGCAGAAGGGTGTGGCAACAGTAAGCAGCTCAGAATATGACAGCTAGGAAGTAGAGAAAGATCTCTGCTTAACATGGACAAAACACAGACCCCCAAAGGCACACCCTCAGTAACCTACTTTCTCTAATCAACCCTATCTGCCTACAGTTACCACCCAGTTAATTCATTAAGAGTAGATTAATCCACTGATTAGGTCACAGGTCTTATAATCTAATCATTTCTCTCATTGACTCACACATGAGCTTTTGGGAATGCTTCATATTCAAATCATAACAGTGACTATATACTGATATGGATTAAGCATGTAGTTCATTAAGACTAAGTAGCTCATTAAAGAATGAACTACTGTTCCTTAAGAAACTACTGATACATACAATAACATGAACAAATCTTCAATGCATTACCCCAAGTGAAATAATCCAGACTCAAAAGGCTACATTTACAAGACTCCATTTATATTCCATTCTGGAAAATTATAGAAATAGAGAGTGGGGATGAGGAAAATATTGACTAGAAAGAGCATAAGGAAATTTTGACAAAACTTTTTTTTTTTTTACTTTGGTACTGGGGATTGAACCCAGGGGTGCACAACCACTGAGCCACACCCAAGCCCTTTTTATATTTTTTAATTTAAGACTACTTCTCGCTAAGTTGCTTAGGGCTTCACTAATTTGCTGAGTCTGGCTTTGAACACACATCCTCCTGCCTTAGCTTACTGAGACACTGGGATTATGGGTATACACTACCATGCCCAGCTGACAAATTCATTTTATATCTCAATTGTGGTGCTAGTTACATGACTGAATGAGTTTATCAAAGTTAATATAACTGTATACTAAAGAGAGTGAATTTTAATGTATGTAAGTCAGACCACAATAATTTCCAAATTCTTTAAAAAAAAAAAAAAACTTTAGGGGTAGAAGTTATATAATAACTGTAATAATAGTACCAGTTAGAAAGTCCTGTCCAAAAGTACTACTATTCCCACAAAGTTTTTTTTATTTTAGTATTAATTCAATACTCAGGCCAGAAAACAACAATAAAAATGACTTTATAGGGTTGTACGATGTTAAATGAGAAAGCAGATCCTTACAACAATGATGTGCTCAACAGACACTGAATGACAGACACACAATAAGTGGCAACTGATTGGTAAGACTTTTCATGAATTGTACAATAAACCCCAGTACACAAAGGCAACTAATACAGAAACAATCCAGTTTTGTAAGGACTTAAGAGAGTTCAAACTGTGGACTTAAACTGACAGAAATGTACTTAAGAGAAATAAAATACCTACATATTTTCATAACTCAATTGACCAAATGCATGATAGAAGCAAATTAATGTGACAAAGAGGAGCGTTTTTGTGGAGAACCAGTTGAATGTGAATTACTTTTATGGACTTGTTATTTAAAGAATATATTTTCTGCTTTACTTAAAAATAGAGTAACAAACTCAAGGGAAAGATTGCCCATAGCCTCCACACTCAGCAGGCCTGACAAATGAAATTCACCTAACTTGACTTAGAAGAAACATTGGTGGTATAATTTGGAAAACATTTTGAACATGTTATAGGAAAAAGCAATTAGATAACTGTTACTAATACTAGATACCAGATTATCAAACTTTTGGCATAAAGATTATATACAATTATATAAAGAATGTATATTTATATAGGCATATACACATACCCTAGATATTACACTGAAAAGTCATAGAGTTAATAAGATTCCTGTGGCAATAATACTAGCTCAGGTCTTAATCCTGTGCTGTCTGGGACAATTGTTGATTTCAGACCTAAAACAAGAAAGTACAAGATGAACTCAAGAAATTTTATTATGACAGGAAGCAGGGAAATATTCAAAAACTAATGAAACTTTTGTTGCATATGGTGTGAGAGCAAAAATGCTTTTATAGAAAGATACTCAGAGACAATTGAAGGAAATTGAACATAAGCTGGATATTATTGGTAATTTGCTAATGATTTTTTTCTTATGTAGAAAAGTGCCCAATTTGGGAGAAATATATATCAAAATATTCAGAGATTAAATATGGTGATACACGTGACTTTCAAATGATTCAGAAATAAATGTGTATATATATATTTACACATATATACACATAAATACAAAGCAAACACGTCAAAATATTTAAAATTATTAAATGTGAATGGTGGGTGTATATGTGATCATTGTACTCTGAGCTTTTCATTATGTTTGCCAATTCTATATTTAAAAGTTGAAGTAACTATAATGATGCATATCTAATAGAGCAAACAGCAAGAAATAGAGCTGATGTTCCCCATGAGGTCAAATTTAGTTCTGAATATTCTGATTCCAGAATAACAGAAATAGAGACTGGGAACAGTGGTTATAGAAAATAAAAGAAAAATGAACAGATTCAAAAACAACTTCCTATAAGCCAATATCACAACAGCTTGCTCATTAGATTAGTGTGATTACTTCTTTATTAGGCCTTATTTGAGCTGTCATCTGGTATCAATTAGGTCAGTTATAGTCTGTCAGGTCTACCAGAGGGAAATGGAGCAAGGTCCATCATGGTGTGAGGATGGCATAATTAAAGCAATGGAAATAATGGCTACTCTTCATTTAACCCTCATCCAATCAACCAAGCTCATATTGGCCTTCCACTCATATTGAATGCTAAAGAGGTGGAAGGAGGGAAAAGATACTGCCAAAACAGTTTTTAAAATCTTGTTTCAATCATAAAATTGAATCAAACCATTAGTGAGGCAATGAGTTATAAAGAAAATATATTGAAATATTATTGTACAGACTAAAAAAGTAAAAGGATATAACTCATTTATATATATGTTCCTTACAATTTAATTCTACACATATATGTGTATATATGTCATATGCCATGTATTATATATGCATATACTAAATAATTTTCAACAAAAGGGGGAAGAAAGGTGAATCTGTGAATGTTGTGACAAAATGCAAAAATTTTTCATAGGTAATATAGAATTAGAAGAGAATTTCAAGTGGATATGAATTGAATTGAACATATAGTTCCTTGAGCCTTGAAAGAATCTAATTAAAATCTTGATGCCCGAATTGTGACTGTGTTGAAAATCTTTCCAAAGTAATTTTGAATCAAGTAAATTTTATTCAATTCCAACTCAGTTATAAAGGTAAAGGAGGAAGACAGAAATGTATTTGAAGCTAGGCATTAAAGTAGAAAAAAATAGCAAGAGTGGGGTTGGGATAATTTCTCCAAAAATATAACTAAGGTGAAATTTCATTTATATACACTCATTAGGCAATAATGTGTGTGGACTACTATATTTATCATTAGGTATGACATACATGAATTATCAATTTTAATAAATCTTAGATTTGTTAATTTTAAATTAGATATAAATATAATTTGAACTACACAATCCTTCTTAAATGATTCAGAAAGCTTTTCAGAATTTTATGCAGTTTCAAATATAAAGATAGAGCTAAATACATAGTCATAAAATACTATGTTATTGAAGTTGTTTTTCCAAAGAAAAGTTGGTAAGAACTTGTCTGTCATTTCTTTATTTCCTAAATAGAGGACAAAAATAGGAAATGTGAAGGTGAGGAGCACAATGTGTATATTTGAGTTTCATTTGTTACTTGGTTTACAAATTAATAAGTGTCCTTTTGGGTGAAGACATGTGACATTCATCTGTCCTCAAACCCTGGGATGCTGCAATAAAAATAACTATTTGACCTGTGTTGGACAAGTATCTTAATCTTTCTGGGCCTCAGATATGCCATTTATGAAATAGGGAGAGTATATATTACCTGATAATATCTAAGTGACTACTCAGTTTTAAATTTTGAAACTTTTATGACTTAGTTACTTCCGCCTGAAGTCATTCATCCTTAACAGGAAGCAATTAGTCAAGGAACAAAAATTGAAAAGTAACATCAGTGACTTACCCATTCTGTCTGCCTTCTTTCCTTTTTTCTTTCCATCCTTCCTTCATTCACCCTTCCTTTCTTCCTCCTTTCCTTCCTTCCTCTTTCTTTTTGTTTTTTCTTTTTTTGGGGGGATGGGCAGATACTGGGAATTTAATCCAGGGGCACTCAACCACTGAGCCATATCCCCAATATTTCATTTTATATTAAATATTAAATTTTGTATAATATTTAGAGATAGGGTCTCACTGAGTTGCTTAGCACCTTGCTTTTGCTGAGGCAGGCTTTGAACTCATGATCCTCCTGCCTCAGCTTCCCAATCTGCTAGGATTACAGGTGTGTGCCACTGCCCCCAGCAGAATTTAGGCATGGTTCACTTTTGTTCTTAGAAAAAAACTACCTACAATGTAAGATATTGTGGTAATTAAAATATTCTATTCATTTTCTATATTGGCAAAGAATGTCTGGGTCATATTTCCCATATTAATTTTCTAAATTCCTTATTATCAATAGATATTAATCAATTGCGTACTTTGCCAAAATCATCCTAATTAATCCTAGCTCAAATATAATTATGCTATAATAAAGCTATTCACTGTCATGATTCATGTGCTTATGCTTTTTTTTTTTGATCTTCCAAATATTCTGACAAAATAGCTTAAATCTTTGAACCTTAAGAAGTCATTAGTTTTACGACACAAAGACTATAGGTAGTTCAAACCCTGATTCTCTGTTCATGCAAATCAGCTCCTGTTTATTCTGCCAAATGATAGTAGTAAAAGAAAGCATTAAACTTAAGCTTTTGAGAAAGAGGAAAAAATGAGACAATTGCCAATATTATCACCTCAACTCCAGTTTTATGACAGAGGCACCATGCTATCCCAGTCGCTGGCAGCTCTTCCACAGCTTTTCATCCAGAGTTTGATAGGCAGTAGCTTTCCATTGCCTTCCAAGTGATCCTGGGGAGACCAGTTCACCAGGAAGCCATGCAGTTCTGACAGAACATGGACAAGTTGATCTGTATCCCAATGCCTGCCATTAGGGCTATATGAAAATGCAGCCTCACTAATAGAAGCACAATATGCAAGATGCCAGTGCATCTCTGTGATTTACAATATGTCTAATGAGCAAACCCAATGAAGAGGTTTGTTGTCTACCATAAAACCAGATGGATGTAAGCAGTGATTAGAAGCAATTAACTCTGTTCAGCACTAAATAACTTTCCATCATTAATGTACATTTTTCCACCTCATTAGAGGTACAGAGGAGAGCATGAGGTAAGCAGCACTTGATTTGAATTTCAGATATGCATATGTTTAGAGGGAAAAAACAAATTTGCAAGGACAATAGTATACATGTTAATAGAAGACTTTTTTGTTTTAAGTCATTGTTATTCCATAGGCACTGGCACAGTCATGTACTCAATCTCACCAGCCATCTACCAGCCATTAGGTGAATGGGAAATTCATGAAGTCAAGTTCTGGCAAGAAACACAAGAAGTTACCAACAAACAAATGATGACAGATATATGTTTTCTTCTTATTTGCTGATAATATGATAAATAGTATGCTTTAGGTAGTTGGTAATTCCATTTAGAGATATAAATATAAAAATATATTGATTATCCAAGGTACATTTGAAAATTTTTGGCCTAAAGCACCAAAAAAAAGTCACTGAATTCTCCCCTGTAGACAAGAAGTGTGCCCAACAGCAATTAGTTGTTCAATTAATTTATTAAATAGAAGAGTTATGCTAATAAATAATATCAATTATATAAAATAAATCATATCGCCCCAAAAAACTTTCAGACTTTCTCAACTTCTTACAATAGTGTCATATGCTTATAATGTGACATTAAATAAGTAAAAGAAATACACTGTTACCTCACAAAATAAAAATAAACTCAAGCAAAATGTTGAGAAAAAATAAAATAGTATTCATTGATTTCTAGATAATGAAACTTCAGATAAGATTTTGATAAGTATTTTCCAACTTCTCTGCAATATAAAATTATTTGTTCATTTATCTCTTAGTTTGATCCCCAAGGGATGGAACAAAGAATTATTTTTTTTAAAAAGTAAAAATAATTGATATTAAAAGTTAAAATATAAAAATTATTAATATTTAAATAATAAAAATAGTTATATGTGTTTGAGTGAATGCAAAGAAGTCCTAGATTAGAAGAAGTTCTAGATCAGAGTACTTAAGAGCATGTGATCCATGTATCTTTACTTCCTTTTGATAACCATGGATGGGTACTACTATTGATCAAAGTCAGTATTATTTTTCTTTTAAAAAATATTTCTTCAAATGATACTAAACTAATAGCTAGTATATCTAAAACTTACTCTTCATCAGGTATTTTTCTCACTAATATATTCATATTTACTCATTTGATCCTCATTTTACCCTATGGGGCAGGGACGACTAATACTTCATCTTAAAGATCTGGACTACCTGGACCACTTTGGTTCAGGCCCCTGCTGCTTTACTTACTCGCTGTGAAAACTGATGCAAGTTTTCTGTGTACTGGTTACCAACATGTCTAAGTACAGTAAGACAGAACACTCACACACAATGAATCATTGTATTACTTATAATCAGCACAACAGAACCCTAGGATTTGTTTGCAAATGGATCTCTAAAAGCTCAGGAAAGCAGCCTGGAAGGAATGGAATCTTGTCTGCAGGTGCCACACTGAACTGCAACTGAAGGACTGGGAAGCAACCCATGTGAGTTTCATACTGCAGTGTTTCATGACATGCTGGTCTAAAGTACTGAAGGATATCCTGTTTCTCAGTCAGCCTGGATAGAACCTGGGCTGTTTCTGACAGTTCTCCTTTATCACCACATGTTGCATGCCCAGAACATTCTAAAGTTATTCTTCAGAACTACAGAGGGGAAGACCTGGGTCAGTCCAAGAATATCCAGAGAACTATCCTGCAAGCAAATAAGTCCATCAACGTCTCTGTGCCTCAGTTTCCCCATCTGTAAAATGATGTGTACTAGTCTCCACTTCATAGGATTATTAAGGATATTTGAGTGACAATGTAAAAATTTGTGAAAACAAAACCTGACAAAGTTTTGTACACATTAACTACTAATATCATTAAAAAAAAAAAACACTTTCAGAAGAGAACTAAAACTGACCTTGATAAATATTACCCACTCATAGTCATCAAAAGAAAATAAATACATATATGTCAAGTACTTATAAAACAGCCATCTAAATCCTGTCAAATTGCTCTCCAGTGCATTAGTATTTCTGTTATCAGGATCAAGAGTGCTTACCATATTCTCTCAGAAATAAAGGAGTTATTTTCATTTTATATGTTCCTGTATCACAAATTGTATTGAAAATAAAACAGTTATTTTTCAGTTCTCACCATAAGAAATACTTACAATGGTGTGTTGATATACGTTCACTGGATCAGGAAGGCATATTTGTCAAATTTGCCAATTTCTGTGTGTAGTGGTGTAAATAATCCCACCATGGTTAATTTAAAGCTACTAATGATTTGCCAACCAGACTGAGAAATTCCTAAAAATGTAGCAATTGGCTCAGACAAAGCCTTCTCTCCAGCATATCACTGTTTACTAAAGCTTATCTGCATGTACTGCAGATCTGGTTACTCCATAAATAATGGAAACATCAACAACTTCTACTTTGAAAATGATATTGCCACTGTGTCTGTGAAGGTAAGTAATTGGAATTAGGTGGAGTTATTGCAAGCATACCAACACCAACAAGCATAGGGCTGAGAGATAGAAAGTAGTCCATTCTGACTCTAGCTTAATTTAATATTAACATGAAATAGAAAATAAATGGTCAGATGTTCTATAGAAAAATCAGCAGATAAATGATCCCCTATCCTACATGATATCTTAGTATATGAGGCATAAAATAATATTGAAAACATACAGATAAATCAGAGTCTAACTCTTCTTCAGTCTTACAAAGTTCTGATAAATTAAATGATGTCATAAATTTTTTAAAAAGCTTATTTTCTTTGTCTTAGTATGAGAAAATCAAATTGTTTATTGCTGATGAAATTTCAAATATTAAGAAAAATGGCTTTTGCAAATATAAATTTGCAAATAATTTCAGAATGAAAGTTAGACCATGTTATACTCCTAGGCTACAGAACTGGTGATATATTTCCCAAGAAAAACTAAATCATCTTCAGATCACGTTTATGATCATTTTTGCCTCATACATACTTGCCTGCCTGTGAATATTTTCAGCATGTAGCTGAATAACTGAATCCCTAAATACTACTGTATGTCCCAGGAATACATTTGTCTCCCTCTGCACTGGACAATTGCTAAAGCTAATTTGCCAGCTTGATGGTTTCATCCAACACATTGCTCTAGAACTGTGATAATAATTAACCAGCGCACTTTTTTTTATACCCTGGAATCAATGTATAAGTGAGTGTCTAATTTATATGCAAAGTACTACATTGGGTGTTATAAAGAATGAAGAAAATGGTATATGATGTGGTTTCTGTCCCAAAGAGTTTACAATCTAAATTGGAAACAAACTAGGACTTATAAATAAGATCAAATATTATAAGATGTCATACAATGGTAATAGTCAAGAAAGAGAAATTCCTTGATCACTCAGATTTCATCCTTTCATTAACCTTGCTGCTGACAATCCAGGAAGAAGAAGAAGAAAAAAATCTTTTGTCACATTGTACATGACGAGACCATACAAAACAGAGAGCCTTGAGTCCTCATGTGGAGGTTACTTCCTAATTTTGTAACATCATAACAAAGTAGGATACATAATTCAAGTTGATAATTGATTTAAAAGAAACAAAATAGACCTTGGAAGAAATAATGGTCCAGAGCAAAAAAAGGAAAAGAAAATCTTCAATAATAAGTGAAACAGTCCTACACATTTCAATGGCCCCAAAGAGCACTATGTTTTACTGACAAAAATTATTGTGAATAATGATGACCCTGAATATTCAAGAAAGTGTGAAATTGGAATGATCTGTTTAAGATGGCAAAGAGGCATGTAAAATTACTTTTGAAAATGTTTCATTCAACATATTTAAGCTGCAGTGCTTATTACAGGGGACCTAGTATTCAGAATTCCTTAAACTTTCCAGTGTTTGATAGCAGAGGTTCTGCAGTTTATTTTTGTTCTAGAAAATTCCAGGGAGACACCTGGCATGGGCAGTCTTTTAGCTTATGAGGACAGCTCTCATGAGTCAGAAAGTTGACATCTCTTTCTAGAATATCTTCCAAGAGGAAATGTTTATAAACTCACATTTTTTAGTAAGTTTACCAAGCTGTGATAAGCCGGTTAATTCTAGACCCATTAAAATGGACAGCATTCTAAGGAATTTTACCTTGGTTCTTCTGTTTTTCTGCAAAGTGAGCCATTCAGGCATTGCATCTTCTGAAATTTCCTCGCCTCTTTCAGGGAAGCATATTGGGACAGAGCTTGCCAGCTGTCTGCTCCCTTTGCCTTCTGCTGCCATTATTCTGAGGTACCGCCCCACCTTCTGGCCCTCCAGCTTGTTGGGGGTGGGGGATAGAGAGAGGAGCAGAATTCTTCCTGTCTCTGACATGCATAACACAATGAAAAGAGCAGAAGGCATATATATATAATATATATATATATATATACATACACACACACACACACACACACATATTTCTCTCTCTACATATAGACATACATAGACTGATACTGCAAGTGTGAGCATGTATATGCATGTGAATCCACACACACAGTGCCAGAATATCTCTATATGTATATATACACGGTATATATTCCATATGCTCTTTCTTTCTGCAGCACACATATGCAGCTGGGAATAACTACTGTGAAAAAATATCACATACTCATCAAAGACAAATCATCAAGCAGAAATCAGAGTATATGAAAACTAGCTATTATAAATTCTTCTCATCTGCTGCCTGCCTTTATTAGAACATGCTCATACAGCTTAAAAATATCTAATATTTCATATCGCATACTTATAAAAGGGTCTTCTTTAGCTAGCTCTCATGTTTCACACTGCTCAGCCAGTCCATGACCTGGTTCTGTGTTTACAACTAATAAATTCAGAAGGTTTAAAGAAACAAAATAAACACCTACTGCTTACATTTATATGGTGGTTATGTACATGCTGAAATGAGCAAAAAATCAAATGCAAAAATGCAACCACAGTATATGGTGTGAGTTGATAAACAGATGAAAGGATTTCACAGTAGACAAATGTGTGTAATGATTGCTATATGTAAGTCACCACACAAAAGCTCTGGTACCTACTGTCACTTAATCCTCTCCATGCCCCTGTGTGGTTCTTATCATCACTCTTGCCATTTTACGGATAAGAAAAGTAGGACTTAGAAACATTAAATGGCTTACCTGAGGGGCCAAGTCCTGGCCACAGCATATCTGCCTCCAGACTCTGTCTTCCTAGTCACTACCTTTAGCTGCCTCTTGCCCAAGGCATATTAAGATGTCTAACATATAGAGGCCTATGATGTACATACAGGAATATTAGAGCATATGAGAGGAGACTAAGGGGCAGAAGAAAACCCTGCCTTTTAGATTCTCTTCTATCATTTCATTACTGTAAATAGTTGACAAATTCCATTCATGATGCACAATTGGACCAGTATGTGTAATCAAACTGAATTATTGAAGGGTTTAGTTATAACAAGTCTCATATTAATTTTTAACTTAATTTTAAAAATAACTCCAAGTGTGTAAAATACCTATTTTTTTCTAGTGGTATGCTATCTTTCATTGAAATTTATCAGGACAATAGAGGCTTATTGACTGAGAACACAATAAGCAGAATTCCTTCCCGGTGCTTTGGACACTCACACTGGGGTTGGGTATTCAGTGGATGTATTAACTATTTTAGGCCACAATACACTGAATATGCCTTTAGTGACCTGAAAAATGCAGGTGATTAAGCATGCATGGGCCAAGTGACAAATGGCAGCAATCCCAAACCATTTCTCAATGAAGACTTCTTGTTTAGGAATTTATAAGGAAGTAATCACTTAGTAAGATCTATCACCCACTTCAAATGCTTCAATTATTCATCTCACTAACACATTGAGCTCAATTCTCCTTGGTGTCTAAATTACTTCCTGATATTAATTTAAAGGTTTGGGAGTGATCTTAACTCACTTAGGCCACTTGGTGCTGTTAAGATTAAGAAATATTTCAGGAAAAGATGTCATCCAGTCAATATTTTCCAAAAATTGTTCAATATACAAACTTCTCACCAGCCTGCCCTTTTGCAAATTCTATGCATTAAATTTAGTACATAATCCCTGAAAGCATATGCAGTACATAACCATCACAAAAATATCATGAAAGACTGAAAATAATGACGTAGAAACAAAGGAAACTTTGTAGTAGTTATATAAATAGCTCGTTTAAGATCAAAACAATTTATTGAACTCTAGATTTTTTTAAGGGGGGCTTTTTATTATTATTGTTAAGCAAAATCCAAATTATTATTTTAGGTATGATTCATTTGTTTTGTTAAGGTTCACAACCTAGAAAGAATTTCTAAAAGGAGGTAAAATTTTATATAGCCACAACACTCAAACATAAAATATGCATAACCCTATGTACGTGGATATTACTTTAGATATAAAATATTGTTACAAAACTAGGGATGTCAACTTAGAAACAAAACCAAGTGCTATAGTTTGAATCTAGAATGTTCTGCAAAAGTCCATGTGCTAAATGATCCCCAGTATGGTGCTGTTTGGAGGTTATGGAAACTTTAGGAGGTGGGGCCTTGGTGGGGGGTCTTCAATTAGACATGTGTCCTTTGAAGAGAACAGGGAAACTCTAGCCCCTTCCTCTCCTCCCTTTTGCATGCCAGTCATGAAGTGTGTGACTTTGCTGTGTCATGCTCTCCCACCATGAAATGCTAATTTGCCACAAAAGCAATGGAACTAACCAAACTTGGACTGAAACCTCCAAAACTGTGAGCTAAAATAACCCTTTTCTCTTTATAAGATTATTATTTTAGGTACTTGTTATAATAATGGAAACTGCATACACTAAGTTGTTGTTGTTTTAAGTTTAGAACTGCTTCTTAGACTTTATCTCTCCTTTTATAAATGAAGAATAATCATCTATTTCAGGACAAATTTAGCTTTGAGGATTTTATTTCATATGTGGGCCAAAATTTCATTCTTGTCCAATAGAGATGAAAAACACACATCTGCCTCAGGCAGAAATGCAAAATATTTGTACTTAAAGTCCTCTGAAAAAAATGTAACCTTAAACTCCCAATTAACTAGAGTATTTTATAACTAACACTTAGGGAGTATTTATTATTTTCCACCTACCAGTTAAGTCCAATGAGAGTGTCTTTGTATAATCACAATTACTTCTTACAAAAACCTTAGGAGAATGTTTATACAATTATGCAATTTTTTTTTTTAGATGAGGAAACAGAGACTTAGATACTTTAAATGACTTTTTGGAAATAAGGCAGCTAGTAAGAGGCTAAGTGAGAATAAAGATCAGGCCATAATGATTCCAAAGTTATCACCTTGATATTCTGACACTCCGTCCAAATCTTACTGATAGTCAAGTTTTGTGGAATTTATTTTTTGAAGATGACCTGAAGATCATGTGCTCCTTATAGTTCTTTAAATATTCTAAGTTCAAAATTATTTGTATGTTATGCTTACCTTTGTATAATTGCTTCAAAAGAATGAATCTTCAATGTTTGACATCGTCCTACACTGAGGATCATTATTAGAAACAGGCATATAAAATTCATAATTTTGTTATCCAGAAGTTCTGAAGACATCATATACTCTGACAAAAGAGAATCTTCTTTTGTTTTTGAAATGGAAAGCAATGTTCTTTTTCCCTATAACAAAAATTTTTCTTTTATTTTTTCACAATAAGAAATGAGAAGACAGTATAATAAAAAGGTGTTAAAAACATGTATAATCCTCACCACCCCATGGTCACTATGACAACCCTTTGATGTGTGATTTTCTTGGTCAATTTATTGTGCCAACACATTTGAGCATATGTTAGGCATATTAACTGCTCAAGTGGCCATAACTAAACATCACACACTGGCTGGCTTAAGAAAATGGAGGTTGATTTTCTCACAGTTCTGGAGGCTGGAAGTCCAAGACATTGGTTCCTGGGGTTGGTGTCTGGTGAGAATTTTCTTCCTGACTTTGATGCTGCCTCCTTGTGGTGTCCTCACATGGCTTTCCCTCTCTGTTCACACATAGATAGTAGATCTCTGGTGTATCTACCTCTTTCTACAAGGACACCAATCCTAGGAGATTAGGATCACATCCTTTTGACCTCATTTGACCTTAATTACCATCTTAAAAGCCTTATCACCAAATACAGTCACACTGGGGGAGCACAAGTCAGTCCATAACATTATGTTCAGAATAATAATTCACCTACTGTGTTGTAACTTGATATTTCTCTAAACATAATATTGTATACATCTTGCCATGCCAAAAAATATTTACCTATAGTTTTACTGTTATTCTGATATATGAGATATACAATAATTTATTGAAATAAAACTTTCATTGAATATTTAATGGGGTGCAGTTTTCCTTATTATAAACATTGTTGTGCACTTTTTTTTTCACAGTTATTGTCTTGGATCTTGGATTATTTCCAGATACTGTGTTTCTAGTAGAATTGCCAAGTCAAATGGGAAGTGGACTTTTAAGACTTTGTGTACATAGAGTCAAAATGCCTTTCAACAAACTTCCATCATTCAGTAGCAGTGCTTGAGACTGCCAATTTCCTGAATCCTTACAAAAAATTAATATTCTTTCAATTTATGCCATTTTGCTATATGAACTTCAATGTGATGCTCCAATTTGCATTTCTATTACTTCTAATGGAAAAAAGTATTAATTTTTTTCTTTTTTTTCTTTTGCTTTTCTTCCTCTGAGGCTTGCCTGTTCAATTCCCTTATCTATTTTTCCATTAGAGGATTTGTCTTTTTGTCTTTGTATTATATTTGGAATATTAACCCTTTGAGGTTAAATATTCATCTATAATATTTTCCCAGGTTACTCGCTTTATATTTTACTTATAATTTTTTTTCATATTTTGAATATTTCTGGACTTGTCATCCAGGCTCTTCTGCTATGACATCTGCCTCTAGGATTATATATAAAAAGGCAAAATGAAGTAGATAGTTTTAAAAATATTAGATAAATTTTATGTAGGCTGGAACATCAGTGTGCTTCTCTGAAACAATGGTGTCTTTGTCTTATGGGTACTGTGCTTCTGGTAAGTCATTTTCTCTTTCCTCTGACTGTACCTATACTTAGAAACAAATTTGTAACCTAATTAACTACAAAGATATGTAGTGTGTACATTTGTGTATGATAATAGTTATTCACTATTTTCTTATATTCATTTCCACTCATCAAAAGTTTCTTCAACTATTTACATTATCTTTTTAGTGTGCATACGCATGTATGTGGGTCTATGTGTTTCAAGATGCTCCAAACAATGCCTCTAAAGTTTAGAATGCATTCATTTAACTACTCTTAATGGAGTCAAATTTTCATTATTTGATCAAATATAATGCAGAGAGTTTTTTTTTTTTTTCTTTCTTAAGTCATGGATATTTGTCCACAGTTTATAACTTATTTGAATATGATTCTAAAACAAGCTCTAAAATGAAAATGCTATAACAACATTGGAATAAATAGTAAAGAATTGCCAGAAAAAAATATTAACCCCCAAATTTTAGATACACATTTGTTTAAAATCAATATTTTGCTTTTCAAATTTGTTTTCAACAGCCTACCTATGTTCTATATGCTTGAAAAGTTTACAGTAGTTAGATAGAAATTAGTTGCCTTAACTAATAAAGAGGCTACATTAAATAGCAACCCAGATGATTGTATGACTCTAATAAAAACATAAACAGCCATAGAAATGAGCTTTAGCTATCAACCATTTTAAATGCAACACTGCAGTGAAAATACATGACAATATATACAGAATGTAAACTTCTACAATTCTGAATCTATTAGAAATTTTTCTGTATATTTATAAACAGATCCTGTAATTTACCAGTTTACATCTTAATCCTGGATAAATTTTATTCTATATAGGTTCACATAATGGTCATTGAAAAGACTATCAGAAGACGAATTCTCTTTTATGTTAACATAAAACCAGAGACCTGAAGTTCAGTTGAGAACAACACTATAAAACTCAGGGAAGTGTAAATGTCGCCTACACACCTCAGGATGCACCTGTTTTTGTTTATTTGTTGGTGGTGCTGGGGATTGAACATAGGGCCTGCTACATACTAGACAAACTCTCTACCTCTGAGCCCCAGTCCCAGTAACCCAAACCCATTTAAAAGTATAATGAGGGATTATACGTTGGAGGTCAGCCTTGGCAACTTAGTAAGACCCTATCTCAAAATGAAAAAAATAAAAAGATCTGGGGATGTAACTCAGGGTAGAGCACCCCTAAATTTAATCCCCAGTACTACCACCAAAAACATAATGAAGGAAGTATTAATAGAAAGGACTCTAGAGGCTACATTACTTTGATAGTCTTGCAATATTGTTCATTGGTAAACTTTTGTGAATAACTCAATAGCCATTGAAGGTGATTTAAATATTCATTTCCTATTCTATGTCTGCAAATTTGAGCCTAAATTAGGAGTAATGCTTTAGAGAAGGCACACATGGAATATTTACATAGAATATTTATGGAGGACAGGCAAGGGAAAAAATGACAAAAAATAAATGAAAAGAAAATTTAAACTAAACTAAATCATCTGCAGATTCAACCACATAAAAATTTCAGAGTCCCAGACAACAAAATAAAAGTAATACAAAATAAAAGTGAGAAACTGAAAAAAATTTCAGGTGTATAGTAGGTGAAGGACTATTAGCCCTTTAATACAAAAAGTGCTCTAACAAATCAATGTGAAAAAATGAATATTCTAGTATAAAAACTGGCAAAAGACCAGATTAGATGATTCATGGCAAAAGTAATATAAACATGAACAGAGCAAACATTAGTAATTAAAGAAAATTAAAACAAAATTCCATGTTTTGGTTATAAAGACTAATATTGTTGAAAAAGTATTGAAATCAACACTCTCATTCATTCCTGGTAATTATGATAGAGCATTTCCTATAAGGCAATTTTAGTATATGTATAGAGAACCGCAAAACTGAACAGTTCTTTTTTTTTTTTTTTTTTTTTTTTACATTCGACAAATATTTATTAAATACTTTTTATAAAGTCTTCAAGTCCAGGTTGGATATTTCTCTTAAGAACATTGATGGCACTCTTAAATTATCAATTCATAGTAAGTATTATGTTGTAGTATATTTCCCTATTTGTTCATATCCATACCGGATTGTGGGCTCCATGACAGCTTACTATTGTTCTTGCTTACTCTTAAAAGTCCCCAGTACCTGAATTCCAGACTCATGAATCCTCATAAAGATGTTTAATGAACATTTTGAATATGACATGTGTAAAACTAAACTTCTAGTATTCCTCCTCCAAACCTTCCCTTCTTACAGATTACTCCTATAAGAAAAAGGTAATCTCCTTCTGGCATTTTTTCCAGTCAAAATGCTTGAAGTCATCTTGGACTCCTCTTTTTCATTTATGCTTCAAACCATCAGTAAGTCCTGGAAGCTCGTCTTTCTGTATTCTACTGTCTCCACCTGGTCCAGCTAACCCAAGAGTAGAGTGAGGCAGAAGAGGTGCCTCAGACACAAAGGTTTCACTTTCATTCATGCCAGTGAGTTCCTTCTGACACTACATTTGAAAAGTTCTGACACTGAGTGCCTCCTCAAATTGAATTTGTGCACTTGGTATCTCTTTTCCTGCTGTCAAGCTAGCATGATTTCATACCTGGATGCAGCAGTCATCTCTTGATAAGCCTTTCTATTTCTCTCCTAGTCCTCTTGTGGTTATTCCCAGCAGAGTTGCCAATTGATCCTATTAAATCATAAGTGAGAATACATCTGTCCTGTTTGTGAGCACTACAATGGCTTCCTATCAAGTAAAAGTGGATGTGATATATTGAGTGTTATCTAACTGGCCTGTCCTTACCATTTATTTCACTCTGACCTCATCTACTTCACTCTGCTTGCTTCCTGCATGGCTCCTTGAACACGATAGACACAATCTTGACTCAGGGCCTTTGCTTTTGCTCAGCTGTCTGTAAGCCTCTTTAATTGGGCATCCATTTCTTCTATTGTTTTACTTTTTTAAATTATTTTTTATTGTTACAGGCTGCATTTTGATTCATTGTACAAAAATGGGGTATATCTTTTTGTTTCTGTGGTTGTGCACAATGTAGATTCATACCATTCGTGTAATCATACATGTACATAGCGTAATGATGTCTGCCTCATTCCACCATTTTTCATATCCTCCCACTTTATTTCCCTCTACATAATCTAAAGTTCCTCCATTCTTCTCCCAGTCCCCACCCCCCTTATATATCATCATCCACTTATCAGGGAAAACATTCTTTTGTTTTTTGGGATTGTCTTATTTCACTTAGCATGATATTCTCCAATTCCATTCATTTATCTACAAATGCCATAATATTATTCTTCTTTATGGCCGAATAATATTTCATTGTGTATATATAACACAGTTCTCTTATCCATTCATCTGTTGAAGGGCATCTAGATTGGTTCCACCATCTAGCTATTGTGAACTGAGCTACTATAAATATTGATGTGGCTGCTTAAGTGTAGTGTGCTAATTGTAAGTCCTTTGGGTATAAACTGAGGAGTGGGATAACTGGGTCAAAAGGTGGGTCCATTCCAAGTTTTCTGAGGAATCTCCACACTGCTCTCCAGAGTGGCTGCACCAATTCGCAACTCCACCAGCAATAAAAAAAGTGTGCCTTTTCCCCACATCTATGCTAACATCTATTATTGTTTGTGTTCTTGATAATAGCCATTCTAATTGGAGTAAGATAAAATCTTACAGTTATTTTAATTTGCATTTCTGTAATTACTAGAGATGTTGAACATTTTTTCATATATTTATTAATCACCTATGTATCTTCTGTAAAGTGTCTGTCCAGTTCCTTGGCTCATTTATTGATTGGGTTCTTTGTATTTTTGGTGTAAAGTTTTGTTAGTTCTTTATAAATTTTGGAAATAAATGCTCTATCTGAAGTGTGTTTGGAAAAGATACTCTCCCACTCTCTAGACTCTCTTTTCTCATTATTGATTGTATCCTTTGCTGAGAAAAAGCTTTTTAGTTTGAATCCATCTCATTTATTGATTCTTGCTTTGATTTCTTGTGCTTTGGGAGTCTTGTTAAGGAAGTCTGATCCTAAGCCAACATGATGAAGATTCAGGCCTACTTTATCTCCTATTTGGTGCAGGTCTACTCTGGTCTAATTCCTAAGTCCTTGATCCATTTTGAGTTGAGTTTTGTGCAGGGTGAGAGATAGAGGTTCAATTTCATTTTACTACATATGGATTTCCAGTTTTCCCAGCACCATTTGTTGAACAGGCTACCTTTTCTCCATTGTATGCTTTTGGCTCCTTTGTCTTGTATGAGGTAACTGTATTTATGTAGGTTCATCTCTGTGTCTTCTATTCTGTACCATTGGTCTGCCTATTTTGGTGTGTTTTTGTTACTATTGCTCTGTAGTATAGTGTAAGATCTGTTAAGTTACCTCCTGCTTCACTTTTCCTGTTCAGGATTGTTTTGGCTATTTGAGGTCTCTATTCTTCCAGAAGAATGCTTTCTCAATTTCTATGAGGAATGTCACTGGGATTTTAATTGGAATTGCATTCAATCTATATAGAATGGCCATTTTGAAAATATTAATTCTGCCTATCCAAGAACATAGGAGATCTTTCCATCTTCTAAGGTTTTCTTCAATTTCTTTCTTTAGTGTTCTGTGGTTTTCATTGTAGAAGTCTTTCACCTCTTTTGTTAGATTGATTCCCAAGCATTTTATTTTTCGGGGGGCTATGTGAATGAAGTGGTTTTCCAAATTTCTCTTTCAGAGAATTCATCACTTATGAATAGAAATGCATTAGATTTATGCATATTAAATTTATATCCTGCTACTTTGCTGAATTTATTTATTAGTTCTAGAAGTTTTCTAGTGGAGTGTTTAGGACCCTCAAAACATAGAATCATGTCATCAGCAAATAACGACAGGTTGAGTTCTTCTTTTCCTATTCGTATCCCTTTAATTTCTTTGGTCTGTCTAATTGCAATAGTCCTTGATATAGTAATACTATTCCCAAAATCTACTCTCAGGAATTTTGCCAAAAGAGTTCTAGGAAAAGGTTTTTATATCATGATTTATAATGGTAAAAAGTTCAGAACAATCTACAGGTTGAACAGATAAATGAAGTAAGGAGTGGGCATGCATTATATTTTAAAATAGTTTAAAATTTTGATTTCAAAGAATACCATGACATAAAGTTCATGAAAAGTCTCAAGAAAAAGCAAAATATTAAATGCTACCTGTGGTATTAAGCCATAAAAAGTTATAAATTTAATATAAAATTACATGTACATACTTACAAAATATATTTATGTAATAGATATGTGTATCTATGTATATATACATATATAGAGAAAGTACTTTGCACATCTATAGAGTAACAAGTATTTTTGAATTGTAACATTCATTTTACATCCTGAAAATAACAAACTACAGTGAAAAACAACTTTATCATGAGCTGGTAAGTAAACATAAGTATCTGAACAAACATAAAACTAAGAATTTCACAGTAGATTGCAAGAGGAAACGGTCTGCAAAGGATCAGGGTCTAAGTGAAAGAACAAGAAGCATCAATGACAAGTAAACTCAACTCATGATCACACCATTGCTGCAAATTATTTGAGTTATTTCCAATCACAGGGTATCTAATTGTGAATTGTATGCAGTTTCCCACAATACATCTTTCATCTTTCCTGTGGCTTCTGTATACAAAGCAACTTCCCTACATATCCTCCTTATTTCTTTTCTTGTAAATAACCCCTACTCATTCTTCAGGTCACAATATTACTTCCTTCTGGAAGCCAGAAATCTAACAGGTCAAATCCCCATTTTAAACAATAGCTTCACATTCATACTTCCCTATTGCATTTATCACAAAAATAATTAAGTAGATGACTAATTGTACAATGCTTTCTTCCCTCTCCCCCAGAATACAAGTTCTGTGAGGTTAGGGACCATCTTGCTTGCCTCTGTGTTTCCAAGGCCCAGCAAATAATAATAGGCAGCACATTTCTATGTGCCCAGTACTCTTCTGAGCTCTTAAGGTGTATTAACTTACATAAATTTCACAATTTACTGGGGAACGGGGTTAACAAGATCATTCTCATTTTGCAGAGAAGGGAACTGAGCACAGAAGCCCAAGGTCACACAACTAGTAAGTAAAGGGGTCAAGATTCAAATCTAGGCTGTCTGGCAGCCTTAATATTATACCTCCTTGTTGTAGGTATGGATGAGGAAACATACTAGCAATAAAATGTGTATTTGCTATAAATTAAGCACCAGCAGAGACATGCCCTGTAACAGCTGTAGCTCATCATTTCATGGTCACCTGACCATAATAGATGCAGAGGACTCCAGTCTTATAATGGAAATACCAGGAACAAAGCTCCATAGATACCCTCATTAGAAATTCAATTATAATGACTTATTTAGAATAATAGACTATTTGGGACTTTAGATTTCAATGGCAGAAATCAGAAATTAAAAGATTTGGAATAAAGGCATAAATGGTTTTGTAACACATATATGTATATATGCATCCACTCTAATTATTACAACTGACCAACCACAAAGCACCCCTCTTTTTTCACTTGCTCTTATTTCCTGTTAAAAATCAGCTTTAAAGGAGGGTCCATTATTGCAAACAAGTTGTGCAGAATAAACAAGCCATTATTGTAATGAGGATGATTCTTGCTGAGGCTTATTTTTAAAAGGCAAATTATAGATTCCCAGTCTAAATTGTATGTGTTTTTTTTCTTTTTTTTTTGTCACTTGCTTTCAAATTCAGTCCTTATTTGCATTTTGCTTGACCTACTAGTTAGAGCACAAGTTCACAGAGCCCCTTCTAAAGCTGTAATGAGCTTAGGTAATAACCACCACATAATTGTGTTCAACTGCATACAAGTGTTTACTTTTTACTGCTGTGCGTCTGCCTCTGATATTTTTGAGATGCAATTATGCATAGCAAAATTTGCAAGTTGCCAGCCTTGCTTGGACTATTTTTGCTATGTTTCACATTTAAACTGCTTAAGTGCATAAGTGGAGGTATAAAACAGCCAGGTTTTCCAGACTAGAAAATTACTGTTACTTAAATGGCAGAATTTCTGCTCTGTGGTTTCCTATTTCCATGCCTTGCCTCAGCTACATATCTTTTTAACCATCTGTTTCTTTCTGGCGACCAGTGACAGGAAGGCAAGCAACTGTATCTACATTACTATGTGGTTTGACATCTGGTATCTAAATCCATCCATGGTATTTATTTGTGAACTGTTTAATGTGAGATCGTATTAGTTACACTTGTAGATCCCTTTTCATTAACATCTTCAATCTTGCTTATGCTAGAATTGCATGCCATTTCACATAGAGAAAGAGTATGCATGTTTCCTGCAGGTTGCATAGAATTTGTGTGAGTATGAATTTTTTTTAAGTAACAAAAATAAACATCAGAATTAAAATTGAAACGTTCAGATATGATAGAGATTCAACACCCATCATATATGTACAGGTGTTTAAGTAGTTCCAAGACTGCTCTTATTGAATAAATTCAAACTGTTGAAATCATGACATGTATCGACCTTACTGGACAAAGATACTACTGACCCGTGATCATCTGGAAAGTCTGGCTATTCTTCCTGGAAGGAAAGGACACTGCATTCTCTTCTTTCCCTTGTGGCTAAAAGTATGCATTTGGAAAGTGACTAACTAGGATTAGGGTACAATAGGATGTCCCAGACTTTAATAAAGACCAAAATACTAAATAAATGAAACAATGGCTTTGGTCTCATAAGCACCACTCTTGACAGTTTACCAATAGGAGGATCTTCCATGGATCTGTTAATTCTCCTTAGATATTACTGATTCTCTTGCTTAAGAAAATTTGACAATCCAAGTGAGTCAGGAGCAACTCAGCTGAAAAGAACAATATGCATTAAAAATAATGTCATAAAAATAGGCATGATTTTGGTAGTGTTCTCCAGTGCCTAAAAGGAGAGATAGGGAATGGACCCTTTCCATGAAAGAGACAAAGAATCTACCTGGACCATGAGGAGCCTCTGAAAACTAGTCCCTCTTTATTTCCTGCTGTTTCTGCTCTTAAATAACTATGTCATGATCTTGTAACATCAGTTCAGAAATAAGGCATGATATGTGTTCCACAAACTACTTGAGAAGTATTACTTTGAAGATTCTATAGTATAAGAATTTTAAAAAGACAAGCCCAAAGTTAACTAAAAGCATATTTACCACACACTTTAGCTAAAACTAAATTCCCTTGAAATTTGCTTAAAGGTAATATACTTGCCCTGAAAAACCTTCCCAACTACTCAGTCACATTCTTTATCAGCCTAGGGAAATTACAGTCATCCTTTCTGATTCAACTCAAGTGTTTTCCTATCTGTGAAGCCTTTCTTGACCCTCCTTTCATACAGCACTCCTTTATACTCTGATATACCACTATTCTACAGCATATGCTTCTGTTGAGGCCCTTTTAAAAGTGTGTTTAGGTAATTTGCTTATGTAACATTACCAATCACCTAATGTCACAAGATTGTGTAACAAATTCAATAATACCAGTGGTTTATTTTACTTATAAAGTAAAATACCAGGGTTTGTTTTACTTATAGGTCTGTGGGTCAGATAGGTACTGTTATAAGTACTCTGTGTGTTGTCCAGGCTGGTAGCAGATGACATGAGCAATCTCTTTTTAAATCAATGGCATAACAAAGCCATGAGAGAGAAAATGAAATTATTTGAGACCTCTTAATAAGCCTGACTCAAAATTGATATACTTGTTCTACCCATATATAATTGGTCAAAACAAGTCCCAAAGTCAAAGCATAAGGAAGTTCACTTCATCCTCTATAAGGCCATAATAGAAAGATAGATGTGGGGAGGAGTAAAAACACCAAGGCATATAATTCAATCTATCATAATGTCTGGTACAGCAAATGTCACACACTTAATAGAGATTTGTTAGAAGAATGAATGAATGAAACCAAAAACATTCAGAATAAATCTAAAATATGCAAAAATAAAATATGCCTTTAAAAATATGCCAGAGTTTAAATTCCTTTTTATTAAGCCTCAAATTATCCATTTAGCCTTTAGACTTAAGTGCTTATATTTATTCCCTATTGCTGCTATAATAAATTATCACGAATTTAGTAGCTGTTATGGTTTGAATATGAAGTGTTCCCCAAAAATCTCCTTTGTTAATGCAGGTATGTTCACAGGTGAAATGAATGGTTTTTAAGAGCTATAATCAGTTCATCCTAATTTGAATGAGATAACCAGATGGTAACTGTAGGAAGGTCAGATATAGGTGGAAGAGGTGAATCACTGAAAACATGCTCTGGAAAAGTTCATCTTCTCCATGGTCTCTTCCCCCATCTCTCTCTGGCTACTTGGCTGCCATGATCTGAGCCATTTTCCATTATGATGTTTTGCCTTACTCAGGTCCAAAGCAATGGAGCCAACCAACCATGGACTGAACTCTGAAACTAGGAGCCCAAAATAAATTTCCTCCTCTAAGTTGCTCTTTTCAGATACTTTGGTGACAGCAGCATAAAAGTGACTAACACAGAAATTTAAAAAACACAAATTTATTATCTTCCAGTTGTGGATGTCAGAGTCTGAATGTGTCTAACTAGGTTAGAATCAAAGTGCTGGCAGCACCATATTCCTTTTGGAGACTGGAAAAAAAGTCCACTCTCCTGTCTTTTTCAGCTTCTAAAGTTTGCCCACACTTTGTTTCATGGCCCCCTTCCAGCTAATGATCAGTCAAGTCTTTCTGCTATCACATCATTCTGACACTTTCTGCCTTCCTTTCCACATTTAAAAGATTCTTATGATTACTTTGAGCCTATAACATAATCCAGGATAATCTCTCTATTCTAAACTGAGCTAGTTAACAACATTCATTCCATCTACAACTTTAATTGCCCTTTGCCATAACCCAACATCTCCTCCGGTCTCATGGAGTAGAACATGGACAATGTAAGAGGGGGTGCTTTCTGTCTGACACATGGCTATAGCATAGTCTGATGGAGAAAGCACAGATCTAGGGAATAGGTCTAGTTTGAGTCCTATTACAATCCACAAATAACAAATTGGACAAATTCCCTTAAATTTAAGTTACTTCTCATGAAATGAGAAGGTTGTCCTAGTTGATCTCTACAGCCCTTTTCAATTCAAATCCTCTTGATTTGGTGAATACAGTTCATCTCATTAAACCTAAGAGTTAGAAGAGATTAAAACCTAATTCATTTTCATAGAAACAAAAATTCAGGTGAAAGCCTTGCAATGTTATGGGAACACAAAGGCTTATCATTAATTCTCTGTGTGGTTATAAAAGAGTTGAGATCTGAACTCACAGACCCCTGGAGTAAGGACACAACACTCTAGGTTTGGGAGCCACTTATAGTGGGCCCAGGGATTGAAGAACAAAGACCTACCTTGTAGGATGGGTTATATAAAGAATGGAGAGAAACCCCAGAGGTTGAAAATGTAGAATAAGGTCAGACTCTAGTGCATTCAGTGGAAACAGGATAAAATGGTTAGTTTTTTAATTAAGCAAAAGAAAGATATGATAGGTTTTGTGTGTCTTATTAAGAAAATGCAGGAATAATGAAAGAGGTTATTTTTAGCTGCTTTATTCTCTTTAATGTTCTAGCTAGCATTTTCTAGCTTTGTTAAACTAGCTTATTAGATTCCCCAAATCAGATTTCCTAAAGATCTGCAAAGTAAAAAAAAAAAAAAAAAAAAAAAAAAAACCTATAAGCCTCATTTGCTCTAAGCTCAACAGTGGTCTTTATATGTAAAACTACCTATTTATTTAAATTAAACTTATTTTAAACAAATCTTTTAAAACTAGAATTATTTAAACTAAGTAAGGACACCCACATGGATGGAGTTTAGAGATTTAGATAAGCTTTCAACTCAAAATTATATTCAGCCCCATGCTAAGTCTTACTTTATTTATCTACTCCTCCTTATTAAGAAGTCTTTAGTGAAATTCCAAATCTGTGGGCTACGTTTACTCTGTTTTTCAATAATTAGAGTTCAAAATTCTGGGGTATCTCATGGTCAACTGGTGCTACATCATCCCTTGTCTTGAGTGGTGGGAACGTGTCATTCTCATTGAATTTCTCACTTTTGTCTATCAAAAAATTGCTTGTCTTGATATCTAAGGCAGGACTCTTCCCATCTCTTTGTGTCTGCTCCCTTGAAGTTCCCGAATAATTTTCCACTGGGTAGCCAAGTATAATACACTGGGGAGTCCATCAGAGCATTCTTGAAACAAACCACCTGAATCCAAACTTTTCTCCACCATTGTGCACTACCAAGCAACTTAATTTCTGTGTATCTTAGTTTCTTCACTATAAAACAGGAATAAAAATAGTATATACTTCAAAATGTTGTTAAAAGCATGAGATGAGTTAATATCTGTTAAGCACTTAGAAATCAGGCACCATGGAGAGTCTTTATTGAATAAACCAGATTACCAGGTATGTTAAAAGAAAATCTCTCAACTTTCCCAAGTCCCTATTGTAGTATTTTGTGTTACTTGGACCAAAATCTAATAAGTTGATACAAGTGCCCATGTAAGACTTCCTTTTCATTATTCCTCTCTCTATTCCCTCTGCCCAACTTTACACCTCCAGGCACATGCCCTAAGTTCCCAAAGTCACCCTGTTAACTCTCCCAATTATCTTTAAAGACACACAATTAACTTTCAACATCACATCATCTAGAAAGGTTTTCCTAACTCTTATTTGATACATTATGCTGTAATTGTATCTTTACCTCTATGCTCCTCTTATTACAACCTCCTCCAAGGAAGCTATAGGTTCATTTTTTATTTATTTTCAGTGTCTGCCACAGCAATTGGCATCAACAAATTATCAGTAAATGCCAAATAAATGAAGAAATTACTTTATACTGATTACTGACATCAAGCCATTAAGCTAACAGTTTAATCTGTGGTTTTAAAGTAAAAACAAAAACAAAGACAAATGAGAAAACAGAAAGTGATGACATACTACATTTTCAATTGACATAACCCATTTATTATCAAACTTTATTCCTGTATTTGAACATTTCTTCAAATTTGGCTTTTTCTCCCTTAGTGATTTCATATATAAGGCCAAATAGAATGAAGTTTATTTTAAAATGCTTTTGCAAAATCTCATCTCTTAAAAAAAAATCCAAGAATGAGAACTTTGTATTAAAAACATATTAAATGACTTCCTTTAGTTTTGTAATTCACACAGGAATAGCTTTCAAGTTTCTATGATATTTGAAACTGAGTTTTCATGAAATTGTAAAATACCAATAGGACAAATGATGTTTGGTGTGTTTTATGCAAGATAGTTTAGCTCAGTGTGTCTTTCTTGCTATCCAATGTCAGTTACAGCATATAGTGCACTTGAAACCTTTTATGACTGTCTACAGTTATTCCACACTATTCTCAATTTTGGCCACCTCTACTACTCTCATCAAGACTCCTACATCACCACCACTGCTCTCTCAACTCACAAAGTCCACATTCCATCAATAATTTCTTTTCTTTAACTTGATACTTTCTCCTTTCATTAACTTCTGGTTGTCAACAAATTCTGCCTCAGCTTGGAATCCTTAGAAGAAAACCCTTAGACAGGGAGTCAAGTACAATAATTTCATTTGGGAGGTAATCCCAGAAAACAGGTAAAGAAGGGGTCATGTGGCATAGGTAAGGAAGGAAGTCAATAAAAGGAGTGTTGTTAAGGAAGTTTCTACAATGTGTTCTGAAGCTATACCCTCCTAAAGAACTCTAGGGGACAGGGCAGAAGAAATAGCCCAGAGTTTTGCTTATGCCTGCAGTGAAATGGTAAGGACTAAGGGGGCCTGAAAGGGGTGTCGGTCACATCTACTCTTCCCACTCACAATCCCACTTCTGCCTACTGTTATCATCAGTCATTTCTCCTCCCATTATAGCTGATCATTTAGAAAAACTTAGTTTTTATGTGTTGTCTTTTTTTCCTCACTTTGTCACTTCCTCAAAATGTTGCTGTTTGGCTATCATTTACCAATCCCCAACACTGTTCTTCCTAAGATTTCCTTCAAAGCAAATCATTATACCCTTTTGATCCCTTAACTTATTTAATTCCTGCTACATCTGGCAGCCTTTACTCCCAAAACCCTGTAGTTCACTGGTTTTCAGGTCACCTACCCTAATTCTCCTCTTGTCCCCCTGAAATGTTTCTGTCTCCTTCACAAGCTTCTTGTATTTCTCTTTCCCTTGTTGATAATCCCCAGGGCAGGGTATGACTTGGCATTTCTATCTTTGCACTTCACTCATTTTTCCTTGGATGAATTCAGACCTACCCTAAACTTCTAATCTCACCTATAAACTGAGGACTGTCTTCTGAAATTCAGACCCAACTTGCTCTGGAATATTCCCACTTCAACATCATAAACACCTCAAATGCACCTTGCCCTGAGTCTTCCTCTGCCTGTATTCTCTCATCTCTTAAATCAATTCACCCTCCACTCAGCTTCCCAGGAAATTGCAAGTAAACCTCAAACATTCTCCCCATTTTATACCTCCATTATTCAGTTAGTCATCATATCACTTCATTTCTAACCTTCTAAGTGTCTCAAAACTATCTCTTGCTCTGTAATCCCTTTACCCTCTTTACAGGGTAGAGACAACTAGCTTTCCTGCTTCTGGTCTTGACACCCTCCAATTCATTGTTCTCACTACTAATCTTTATAAATGTTTAGTCATCTATTTAAAATCCTTCATGTTTTCTATTACCTACTATGTGTGGTCCCAATTGATATGAAAGACCCTTTTCTACTTGCCATTGCCTATTTTACCAGGTTTGCTTCTTGCTATGTCCTCGCCAAGCCATATAGAAGCTTCTTAAATAAGCCATGCCTACTCACACCACCAGTTGTATGTATCTTATTTCCTTCCTTGGAGGAACTGAGCTCCATTACGCCAAATTGCAAACTTATGGCAGTCTTTATTTTCCCCAGAAACCTCCCAGACTTCTTCAGGCAGACATATGGCCAGTTCCCACCATACTGTCACATCCAAGCCCTGGTCCATCACATGGTTATGGTTTGTTTGCAGGCCTGTTTCCCCTGCTTAACCTGATAAGGAATGCCCACAAGACTGTTACATAGCATCCACCTTCAACACTGTGAAAGACCATGTGAAAGCTTTTGTTTATTTAACCATTACTGAGCTACCCCAAGGACAAAGCTACAGAGATGAAGACAACACAGGCCTGCCATGACAGATTTTTATCTTAGAAGAAAAATATGAACACAAACAGATTTAGAGTCAGGTGTAGAGCTATACATTTTTTTTTAAAGACACAGCTACTCAGTCGTGGGATTTCGTGGTACAGAGAGATCACTTCTGGCCAGAAGTTCTTACTTCTCCAAATTGCAACTTATTAGACTTTTCCAATATTGACATGCTCTGAAATAATAATCTCTTCTTTTGGATAAAATGTCTTTAGGACAAACAAATCAAAGCACTTAGTCATCTTGACTTGTGTGTTTATGGTTCTCTGTAAGTTTCACTTTACAAATGCAGATTTTTTTTCTTAGTTTATTTCCATCAGTGTGATTTCATCACAATGGCACATCACTTATTTATTTGATCATTAAATATTTCCTGAGAATCTACTGTGAAAAATGAAATGTGCCAAGAGATGCATCAAAGGAACAATTATAAAGCTTTCACCACATTTACACCTTGAAAGAGTAGAGTTTTTTCACCATTAATGATTATGACTGTTTTTAAATAGAAGCCTATGCTTTAATATTGTTACTTTAACACTCTTTTCACCCCCTCTTCAAGATAAATCATTTTTATAATTTTACTTGCAGCCTGCTGTTTCAATGACAACTTCATAGAATTAAATAAGGCCAAGTACGGAGTCTAGTTTTAGATCAACAAAAGGATATAAGGAAAGGAGAGAAAATTCATTACAAGTGAAAACAATCCATATTTAAAACTGGAGACTTTTTTGTCAACAAATTTTCTCACAAATATTTCCAAGTATCAACTACTGGAAGAAACAGGTTCATTTTGCTAAAATGGTCAGAACTTTAAATACTGGAAGTTAGCAAAATAAACACATCTTAAAATTTCTCCCCAAATAAATACAAAGAAAAAAATCA
The DNA here is from genome assembly GCF_902686445.1 of Sciurus carolinensis. Classification (NCBI taxonomy): domain Eukaryota; kingdom Metazoa; phylum Chordata; class Mammalia; order Rodentia; family Sciuridae; genus Sciurus; species Sciurus carolinensis. Next base: position 76,668,642 of record NC_062222.1, read on the forward strand.
TGGCATCAAATGAAATGACATAGCTGGAGGTACAGCATTCCTAAACTTAACAGAAATTGTTCATGTTTTATACCTCAGGACTATCATGCTCAGCATTTAAACTGCCTCAGTCATGGGAAGAACTAAAATGTTACTTTTCTCTGAGCAGCATTTTTTGATTTCTTATTTGTCTTGAATAATATGAAACACTGCAATTCCCCTGTAATGCTTCTGAACTGAGTTATTAAATAAATGACTCCAGCCCTGGGCAGCAGTGGGCCATGACGTGCAGCTATTTGCACTCACAATGCAAATTCAGCTGGATGGATGAGCCTGGCACTGTACATCCTCATTGGGACGTTCGTTAGCCTCACTTTACAGCTGTCAGAAATGATATCTGTTACTCAGCCCAGACCCAGGCCCTGAGAAAGGATTCTAAAGCAACTGATGATAAAACATGGAAAATTATTTGAGGAAAAGCAAACCTATTTGAAAAGCTGACAAGCCCAACGGGGGGAGGGAGGGATATTACACTCTTAAAGGATTAAAATGTAATAATAAAAATAATAATTGCAGGTTAGAGTCAGACAAAAGATATGCACTCAACCTTACCTAAAAGTGTTCTATGACAATTTATTACACTAGTCCCCAAACCAATACATTTATTTCTAAGCCTGTACCCTAACCCTGAGAGTCACCTAAGTATATAAACCTCACTGCACTCATTATGCTCCTCAGGTATTCTATGTGTTTCAATGCTCAGGGAAATATGAGCCTCACAGTTGCTCACGTGTACATTCCAGATAATTTGGTGCTTGGAGTAAAGAAGAGGTGAAGACCTTATAGAACAGAAGCTGATGTCAATGGCGCTCAGAAGCCCGGTAACACCTCACCATCCTTGGACCTCCAAAGCAATTTTTCATCTCCATTAGACAAAATTCATCTCTTAGCTGTGTTATCTTTCTCATCACTTGTGTTTCCTCCTCTATTCTACAATTTTGGTACAGTTAAGAACGTCCTTCTTTATTTCTCCAGGACAGGGTTAGAAATATTATAGTGCATTGATTGGCTTTGAATAAGTAGTTGTTAAAACCTTGAATAAATTGTTGTTCAAAGCAGAAAAAATGACAATGATGCCAGATTGGCAACCCATGTGTCCATAGTTCTTCATCCCCCAGGATGCCCCCAAGTACTTTATTTACACTGTTAAATATGAAAGAAGGGTTTCCCTATCATCTGGTGAATTAAATGTCAACTCTGATAGTCCTGTTGGCAGAAAGAATCTTATCAACAGCTTAGAATTCCTGAGTCATTCCCAAGTACTTCTGTACTCGGAGATGTTTAGATTCATATTTGGATTCACCTTCAACACATAATATCATTACCATTGTAGCCAAACTCAACAGGTATTTTGATAATATATTCCTAGTCTCTTTAAAGAAATCTCAATATGTCAGGGAGACAGGGACTATCTTTAAGAATGAGTAGGCTTATAGCATTTTGGTGCAATGTTTCCTGAACAGCAACTGACCTGAAATATCTCCACATGGATTATATGCGACCTTTAACAAGACTTTTCTCAAGAAAATGGCACCCCAAAAACACATACATGTGTGAGGACACACACACTACTCACACACAAAACACTGTTTTTAATAGCCAAGGGCACTTTGGCACAATGTGGGGCGGTGGTTGTCAACATAAACAGATGGTCAAAGAAGTGGGCAAACACATCCTGTGAACTAGTTCCATAAATGAAGTTTTTTTTTTATTTCAGTCTAAATGCCATACTTACTTAACCAGCTTTCAGACAAGATGATACATGTAGCCAGTTGGAAAGAGTTCCCTGCCAGGCTTCTGTGTTTTTATGACAAAATTAAAAGTCCACAGATGGAATAACTCAAAGCTAATTCTTACAGAGTTTGTTTAGTTAGAATGGGGAGGAAAAAAAAAAAAAAGAATACCATATTGCTTCAAATTAAAGCCACATCTACAAAATGAGAGACTTTTAATTGGTGAGGAAAGACGTAGGAACAGCTTTAAAAAAATAGCATGTCTGTTTTTTAAATGAGTGGAATTATTTATCCATTAAAATAGCAACTTCCCCCAAATAGTTTGAGGATCATCTAGGAAATTCCCCACTCCAAACTCAACTCTCCCAACCATCTCAACAGTCTTTCAACCGATTCTTTGCAATATATCACAGTTTACCACTTTGGCTGCCTTCTAAAGATACACATCTTCCCATCACATCTTCACTAGTCATTAAGTTTCAAAACCCCAAAGAAAGACTCCTGTGTGTGTTATGGGAAGAAAGCTGCTGTGTAAGAGAAATGGAGAGTAGACCAGCTGCCTGGATATTGTATGGTCTGTGAAAGATTTGTGACTTTGTTAGAATATTTAACAGTTTTCTGTTATCATTTAGGAAATGATATAGAACTGATGTTTTGTCAAACATAGTGGTCCATGTATAAAGCATGAAATGAGCACAATTCTCCTGGAGAAAAATAAAATAAAAAGTAAACCCAAAATGAAGGAAAAATCTTCTATAGCAACCCCATCAAATGTTACCCAATCTTCCAATTAATAAGAACCAAAATCGGGCATGTCAAACTGAGTTACAAAAATTAACCTTATGAAGAAATTTCATCTACAGTTCTTTCAATGCAGTCAACACCCATTCCAGAAGTTCCAAGGTTAAAAAAGTGAAAAGTAAGTCAGGCACAGTGGCACATGACTATAATCCCAGCAGTTCAGCAGGTTGAGGCAGGAAGATCATGAGTTCAAAGCCAACCTCAGCAACTTTGAGAGTGCCTAAGCAACTTAGTGAGACCCTGTCTCTAAATAAAATATAAAAAGGGCTAGGGATGTGGCTCTGTTCAATTCCCAGTACCAAAAATAAAAATAATGCAAGTACAGAAAGAGAGAAAAAGAAAATTGAAGAAAGAAAAGAGATGTAATTAATACTACAAAATTTTAGTTAAAAAGTTCTTTGTTTTTTGGTGTTTTGTTATTGTTGTTTTATTTGTTTGTGGCAATTAACTGATTTGATTGACATAATTAACTTGCTAGTTTCAGGTAAATCTAAGTGTCTTATGTTATATACACGAAGCAAATTTATACATAAGTTTCTATTTCTCATCTAAAAATATATGTACTTATTTCCTCAAAAGAAATTTTCCACTGCCAAAATTGGGGGGAAAGTAGTTCTTAAACACTATGAACAACATTTGCTAGGAAACAGCTGGTCTTTTTGCAGAATTCCACTTGCTCCCCCAGTCTCACAGAGACTGAACAAGCTCTAAGCAATGCATAAATGGAGACCCTAAAGAAATTCATAGATCTCTCTTTTCTACCTAGCATCCAGCAATTCAAGCCAGATAGGGGTTCTAAAATGTTTTGTAGCCAGAGAGCTGAATGAGTAGAACAAATTAAATTGGAAAGTCTGTATTACTCATGGAACAGTTCACTTGTGATTTCATTTTGTTTGAGGAGAAATTCCCCTGCTATCTATTTCCCATTTTCTATGTGGTTATCTTTTATTTAGGGAATTCTTTTTAGTGGCTTCTTTTGTTTCCTATAGGCTGTTTCCTTTAAGAATTCCAGGCAGCATCAAAATGTTAATTGTTGATAGACGGGGCTTCAGGGAATATTTCCTTGGTCAGTTATGTTTAAGAGATACTGAATTAAAGAGGTTTTTGAATTTTAGAACTTCTTAAATATGCTAATGTGCAAAACAATTCTCTCTGAATGAGGTTTCTATTTTGTGAGACATCAGTGTTCCATAGAAGTCACTGAAAAATGGTTGCTATTACTATTTTGTCTTTTTAGAGCCCATTATTCCAAACTAAAGCTTATTTGCCACTTGAATGGCAAGTACTTAAAAATATTGAAGTTTAGATAGTTCCTCTCAAAGAATCTATTTCTTGTCTTTTAGATCCTTGAAGTTGTATGTAATGCTAAAACAAACTTTTTTCCCAGGGTGATATGATGTATATAGAGAAGGTAGGAGAGAGAGTAAAGGTTATGTCATACTCCTAGCGATCACCTTGAAAGAAGTGATATTTTATAGCTATTGATTTTCTTCAGATAGAGACCACTCATATGCTGCTTGAGATGTTACCAGGATCTTTGCAGTTGCTTTCATAGACTTCAAATTCTGTGTTCAGAGAGGAAAATGTTATAATCCACAACTGGACCCCAGAAAAGTGCTTTTCAATACTATGTCTAGATAATTTCAGTAAAGACATCCTAGAATAAAGGCACCATGAAGTCAGGGATTTTTATACCATTGTTTTCTCAGTTAAGAACACAGAGTAGTAGCTCAATAAATGTTTGCTGAATCACTGATTAGATGAATGAATTCAAAATATTTAATAAAATATTATAATGTAGGATAATAGTCTATAATCAACTCAAAATTTTCTTTAGGTAAAATGGATAATAGAGAAATTATTTAGTTTCTGCTATGTAGAGTTATTATTGGCCACTGTTTCTTAGAAGCATTTTATTGTTATTCTCTCCATTAGAATGATAAGCGAAATGCTCATTAGTCAACCTAAATAATAAAAGTGGTAGAGGTTAGGTCACTCAAAGTCTGACCTTTCCAAACTTTTGCTTTAAAGAAAGAAAAGAAAAGAAAAGAAAACACTTCCCTCCATAATCTTCACTCTTTGTTCCTCTGGTTAATTGGGGTACACAATTTTCCTTTTAACTTTGCCAAATATTACAGAATATTTTTCAGTAAATGTCACCATAAATTGAAAGCTACATTAGCATGGTAGATGTGTTTTCTTCTCTGATCACATGTAACGAACTTAGTCCTTGCTCTTTGCTTCCCCTATTAGTATTGACTTTCCAAGTGGATAATGGGAGATAGGAAAAAAAACTCATTTAAGCACTCTCACCCTTTGGCCTGACCAGGAGCTTAATTGTTGCCATGAATACACAATAGAGATTTTTTAATACCTTAAAAATAAACATTTATGCCACTACTCTGATTGCACTGTGCCCTCATTATCCCTGTACTTAATATTGTAGAAATAAAGAATTTAGCATGCTAGTGAAGCAAGGAAAAAAGACAATGGGTCTGTGACCACTAATTTCATTCACCATAGAACAATCCCTGCCCCCAATAGTTATTACTTGAGACTCTGGGTAAGTCATTTAATTTCTCTGACCCTTGGTTTTGTCTCTATTACTGAGATGTTATCTAGCTACGGAATTTCTTGGAGGATTAATTTAGAAAACACATGAAATGACTTCACTGAAGCTCATTTAGATACTTTGTGTGAACTATGTAGTAAAATTATGGGAACATAAGGAGATGCATCTTAACAGAAGTACATTTTTTAAAAAATTGAATCTTATACTAGCCACAGATTAAAGTGGCCAAACCACTTAAACATCAACTTCAATCTCCCATTTTAGTATAAAATTAGTATCATCATAAGTTTATCTTTCTTTAAAAAGCAGGCAAAACATGAGGACAGGGAACAGCAGCAGGTTCCATAGTGGAAAATCAGCAGCACAAGGTCAAAGACTAATAAACCACAAGACTGTTAACCAAGAAACTTAAGTTTATGTGCCCCTGGAGTAAAATTCCCCTTAATGGAAACCACCTTATGGTTTCTGGGTCTCCTGCCTGTTCACTGTAGTCAATCATGACCACAGTGTGTATGTAATTTCTTCCTTGAACTTTCTAAGGAATAGAGGAAAGTTTCTCAGAACTTGTTTAACCTTCTACTCCAAACCTTAGAGGCAAGAGCACAGGGTTCCTCCTGCAGTTCCATAGTACTACTGGCCCTGAGCTTAGTCAGTTTAGGGTTCAGGATTTGAGAGTAACAGGTGTTTCCCTGGTCACTACATCCTTGCTTTTGTGCATGAGAAAACTGAGGACTAAGGACCAGAGATGTTGATAAAGGTTGTGTGGCCACTCCAAGATCAGACAAAACTGGTACTCAGGCACACAGCAGATTATATAACTATAAATTTGTGAACTCATATGATATTTTGCACTTTAGAGAAAACACATGTGCTCCATATATTTTCCATGCCATATATTTTCCTTCTATTAGTATAACACACTTCATTTTTTAAAGGGTGGACTATAAAAGTTTCATTTCCTTGCCTTGAGAAGAATTTGGGAGTACAGAACAGAAAAGATAGACCAAATCTAAAGAGAAGCTCCCATGAATCATAGAAATATAGAAAATGCCCACGAACCCTTGAAACTGCTGGGCAACCCAACCCATGCCCTTAGTGCATGTCCTTGCCCTGGCCCTTGACCTTGCCCTCACCTGTAAAATGTAATATAAAGGCAATGCACAAGCACAGGGAAAACTGATGGAAAATTCTGTAACTGCTTTCATTCTACCTCTAGTCCAGCCCCTGGAATTGTCCCTCTATAAATATTAACACCCCACACCAAGGGTTTGCTGTTTCTCTAGAGATGGCCTACATTCTCCCTTGAATGTGCATTTCTTGCTTTATCCCAAAAGCTTCTCTTACTCTCAAGATAGTCCACATTCTCCTTTGAATGTGCCTCTGCTTTCCTAAGTAAACCTTTGTCTCTGACAAGTGCCGACACTATTTACCGTACAGTAAGCCAAGAACCCCACTTGTCTTGAGTCAGGTTGCCTTTCTAAGAACTCCTGGGACCTCTGGTGACAACCTGAAGCAATGAACTCCATTCTTTCACTTACAACAGGTTCATTTAAGGAACATGTACAAATTTAAAATTACCACAAAATATTCTTGTCATCTTTTATGCAGAAATAAGATGCACTTGGTGTGGTGGCATTTGCTCTGGTTTCCTGCTTGCAAGAAAAACTAAGAAACATTGTCTTACATTTCCTTAGGAGTCATGGCTTCATCATGACATCTCAGTATTCACTCTCATTCTCCTGCCTTACCGAAAGGCCCTGAAGAGCTAGTCCAACATGCAAACAAGAAATAGTAAAAGATAACTAGTGAAATGGTTCTGTAATGATATTTTGAAGTGTAAGTGTATATGTGTGTGTGTGTGGACTACCTTTGAATGATAACCCCCTTTACTAGAACTTTAAAAAAATAGTCAATAATACAACAAATGTAAATATACTTCAAAATACATAGTCTTGGATCTCTGCTTTAAAAATTGCTTTACTATACTTATTTTTAAAATTCAGAGTTCAGACATGGAAAAGAGCGGCTAAGCAATTTTCTCAATGTCAAACGCTAGAATTTTCTCCTCTTCTATGCAATTACTATAGACTGCTACTTGCACTTCTATGTCAAAAAATGACTGTAAAGTCAAAAAATTATGTTGAATAATACAAAAATCTTATACTCTTTAAAATCACTAAATAAATATCATGAGTTTTCAACTTCATTTGAATTATCACTTCATACACCTTTGTGAAAACCCCTTTAGTAGCTTTCACTTGCATTTAGAGTAAGATCATAATGCCTGCAATAGCCAAGACAATTAGGACAATACAAGACCCAACCCCTCTTTTTCTCTCCCCTAGTCCCCTAATATTTTTCTTACTCTCTAGGTTCCAGTCTCATTAGCCATTTTTCCATTTTGGGAATCCTCCTAGGTCTTCCCTGCCTTAGGACTTTCATGCAGAATTTTCTCTCTTCTGGAATTTTTTTTCTTTCATTTTTTGCATGACAGTCTTACCCTTCACACCCTAGGATACATGTCAAATCAGAGAGATCTTTCTTACCTTCTGTTTAAAGTAGAGTCCATACTCAAATAACCATCAAAGTTATTCTCTCTCACAGCATCAAACTTCTTTTTATAAGCACTTATCACAAAGTATGTGTGTTCTTGTGTGTGTGTATGTTGTACATCTTCCTCGCTAGACTTAAGGTCCATGAGAATGGGAATCATTCTTCTGCAGAATAAAATGATTCATCTAGTACCTAGCATACTATGCAAGCACATAGTAAGCCATAAGTAAATATTGGATGAACAGAAGTTCTCCTTGATCTATGATTATTCTTCCTAATATACTTCTCCAGAATATTGGAAGCTGATCATCATTTGAATTATTCTTTAAGCTTTTTATCAAATATTCAAGAGGAACATTAAAAAATGCATAATATTTGACTTAGTAATATTCATATCTGTGAAGAAGTTAAATATCCTAAATTTATTTTTTAAGTATTTTTAGTTATAGATGAACACCATACCCTTATTTTATTTGTTTTATTTTTTTATGTGGTGCTGAGGATTGAACGCAGTGTTCCACATGTGCTGCACAAGCACTCTACCACCAAACCACAACCAAATATCCTAAATTGAACATCTGTATCATGATATGCTTCTCCAAACCATACAACTAGTAAAATTATTTGCCAATTGCTTAAGTCATATTTCAGATTCATACCACCTATTTTGCAAATGAAAACTATATGGGATTTAAATAAGTGCCTTACCATTAAAAAGGGACACAACTAAGAAAACAAAAAAAGCTTTGACTTCAGTCTAACATCTGGGTCATGGCAGCAGGAAAAGGAGGTTTAAACTTTGTTATGAACATTAGGAAATAATACTAAATTTTGTTGTTCACAATGTATTGCATTGTTTCTAGTTTTGCTCAAATTATTTCTCATTTTCAACTCAGAGGCTGAAAATATTTCCCAAGTATAAAGATAATCAAGTCAGACTAGATGATAAATAACTCCAAAAATTATGAATCCCCCTGCATGATATTAATGTTTACTTCTCTGCAAAGTTTCATCTGATGATTTGTACTATTAATAGGAAACTTGGTCCCAAGTACAATAAGGTAAGTAACAAACTTTTCTTCTTATCTCATTTGAGAGAAATTATTTTTCCCATGAAGTCAAATTGCCTATAAGAGGTAATTTACTTCAAAGAAACAATTTCCTAACAAGAATACATATCCTAAACTCTCAGATTACGACAGTATAATCTGATCTTATTACTAAAAGTACAAAAGCAAATAGAATTAGTCTTGGTGCTCACTTAATTATGTGATCTTCATTTTCATGCCATTAATATTATTGGCACTCCTCCTCAAATTAACTGATGACTTCCATGCACCAAGAAAAGTAGCACACAGGACTTAACATTTTAATTTATGCACACACACAAAAAATTTTTCTTTCCCCCCAAATGCACATTGCCTTCTTCAATTTGATATTTCCTTCCATGTTTATGTTATTACTTGGGGGAATTAAGTCACAAAAGAGGAGGTCCTGTAATATAATGGTAGAACAGTTGCCTAGTACACCACAAGGCATTGGGTTTGATCAGGGACGAAGGAAGGAAGGAAGGAAGGAAGGAAGGAAGGAAGGAAGGAAGGAAGGAAGGAAGGAAGGAAGGAAGGAAGGAAGGAGAAAGAAAGAAAGGAAGAAAGAAAGAAAGAAAGAAAGAAAGAAAGAAAGAAAGAAAGAAAGAAAGAAAGGAAGGAAGGAAGGAAGGAAGGAAGGAAGAAAGGGAGAGGAAGGAGGGAAGGAAAGAAGGAAGGAAGGAAGGAAGGAAGGAAGGAAGGAAGGAAGGAAGGAAGGAAGGAAGGAAGGAAGGAAGGAAGACAAATAAAGTAAAGAAAGATAAGAACAAAAAAGAGAACACAGGTGGTAACAGGTGAGATACTGTCTCCAAAATTTAGTTCCATCACTGGCTCAGATATGACCAAAGGAAAGATGAAATTCAACCAGAATATAAGTTGTAGCTCACCCTCAAAACAATATGAGGTGAGAAAGTTTCCTTTAATTATAGGCACTCAATGCCTTGGCAAAAAATAAAAAACTCAAACACACACACTCACACATACATATACACGTAATAATATTCATATTTTATAATTCCCAAAAAAAGTTTTTTAAAAAATTCTATCTTGGAGGTATCAATCTAATTTCTTACTTGAAAAGAGAGATTCAAATGACTATTTAAATATTTAATGGGCCTTGAAAACATCTATTAATACAGGAAGGAATCTCCACTCCCTGAAATAGCAAAAAATAACAGAATACCAGGTAGACAGAGTGGAAGATTTCCTTATTATACTTGTAATAATAGTTCTATCTGAAATAAAAGTATAATCTCTTGTCTTTGGAACATTTATGGAACATAAAAGCACTGCTATCCCAGATGACTTTCTGAACTTTTGCAAGTTTCCTAAGTGATCTTTGATTTGAGATGTTGCTTAAATAACATTACAAGGTATATTTGCATGTGATGGCTAGTTTTGGAGTCAACTTCGGATGTTTTGGTCAAACGTGTGCTGAATATTTCTGTGAAGGTGCTTTTTTGGATGAGATTGACATTTAAATAGGTGGACTGTGAGTAATGTAGATTACTCTCCATGGTGTGGGTAGACCTCATCCAATCAGTTGAAGCCTTAATAGAACAAAGATTGACCTCCCCATAAAAAGAAAGGATTCTGCCTGCAGACTCAAAGGGCACCACTTTCCTGAGTTTCCAGCCTGCTTGCCTTTCACATCAGATTTTGGAGTCACCACAATTCCATAAGTGCATGAGTCAACTTCTTAAATGAACTTCTCTGTAAATTGACTCTGTTTCTTAGGAGAACCCCAATTGAAACATGCACTCATAAAAACTGATCTATGAACATCTATTTTAAATTTACTTCTAGAACAGATTTTTAGCCATTATCTCCACATTACTTATATAATGTCAGTTCAACATCACAAAGACTCAAGGTTAAAACCAAAAGTTCTGGAAAGTTGTGTTCATATTTACTTATGAAACTAATTGGTGAGACAAGACTTTCTTACCTGATTCCTTTTCATTTAGTGTGTCAGTTAGTGTGTTCATAGGGACCTAGTCTATCCAAAGACAAATGGCTCTTAAACCCTGTAAGGAAAGACTTCATAAAACAGGAGCAAAGTAGCTTTGTAGTAAGAACATTTTCCTTCTAGTACCTGAATTCATTATTGCAGCCAGAGCAGCTGCAATTAAGAGAAAGGACAGTCCTAGCACCCAGTGAGAGCCTTATAAATAGTTTCTATTGTCAGGCAAAATACCTTTGACTGGATTCATGTGAACTCACATTGCATTAGCTGAATAAAAAAAGTAAGTGAGAGAAATATTATAAGAGAGAGGAATAACAGTGGAGCTGATTTTTTTTTTTAACAGTGGTTACCTCTGAAAAAGCTCTATGCACAGTCTATTGAGCATTGTGGCCAGAACTCCCAGCTTCAAGGTCTCCATGTCACAGATGGTTTATCAGGAGAAAAATGATAATGTCTGAAAACTGCATGGGTTTTTATTGTTAATGGGGGCAAGGAAAGGAACAGAATGATATACTAAGAATAATGAAAACATCATTCCCCTTATTATGTAATAAAATCACAGATGAAACAAACTGCTAACTTTAGGTACAATGTTTGTTGAAATAAGGTTTGTGATTTTGAGGACAAAGGGAGAAGGAGACTTACCTCTTATCCCCATGACTCTGCATCTGTGATTTCCAAGGCTACTTGATTAATTTCAGGTGTCATTTTCCAGGAACAAGAAAGGGCAGGATAACTGGGAAATTTTTCTTGTTGCTTGTGATGTACACACTCAACCATCTTTGGTTCTTATTTTCTGCTAGAAGAAATATATTAGCTAGGAACATTACACAGTTGGGTACATAAGTTGTTTGCCAAAAAGTATTTACAATGAGCACGGCTAAGATAAAAATGTCCATTTCCCTGGGGTCTTTTGGGCTCATACTTTTTTGAAACTGACCAAAGTCAAGAATTTTTGATGCAGTTTTTATGTTCAGAAACAAGCAGCAAACCCTACCAGGGCAGTATGTGATTTCTCAGATACTTAGAGGTTCATCTGCCAGGAATTATGTGCTTCAAGAAAAAAACATTTTTCCTTTATTTCAAGAAGCATCTATTTATCCTAATTTAATAGAAAGGGAATCATTCCAGTTGTCTAAATATTCCTTACATGATCAGGAAGAAACAGAGACAATAGATATTTCCTTTTCTACGTTGTTTGCATTGGAATAAAAAATCTATTTCAGTTCTTTTGTCTGTTTGAATTCCTGGATATCTTCTGCCTTTGTGTAAATTGTCATACACATTGTTTGCATGATGGCTAATGTAATTTACCTTTATTTAGCATTCACAGATGTTTTATACCATTTTTGTCAAGGTACATCTTGATTTATATCCTATTTGATGTTTCAAAGGAAGGAAGCAACTTCTAAATGAGCTGATGCTTCCAGTTGTAACTCAATTCATGGGGATTTTCATCCTCAATCAGTCTGGAGTTTTAAAATACAAACATTTCCATTGCTTCTTCTGATTTCTGCATAATGACAGCCTGTGCATTGTAAGGAAAAGAAACAGGGAACAACCTTTGTACTGCCTACCTGTGATTTTAATTATACTGTTCCCAGAGACCCACAGCCTAGAATACTTTACATGGGCTTTCAAAGATGTAGATACCAAGGAGTGTATGAATAGTACTAAAAAACTGTTTTCCCAAGCTCTCTCACTTCACCCTTGTCAAAAATACCCTAGCATCAGAAAAGTGCTGCATTTAAGGAACATATAGTCTCAGAATATTTAATGAGAGAAATTACCCCAAGTCTTCATCATCTTTGAAAAGATTTAAACTTCCCTTTAAACCCTGATGATTTTATCTCAAATCATATTCTATCTAATCTCCAGGGATTGTTAGAGGTTCCCTCAATTTCTAAGAACCTGCTCTTCATACAAGCTTGTGTATCTGTGATACCTAACCAAATACTGAACCAGGATCAGAAATGGCAAAATGTGGGTGCACACGAGCCCAAGACTGAATGGAGAGGGCCCTGAATGGGGATACCCAGTCCCCCTGAATGTCTTAGATCTCCTGTACCCTCTTATCTCTTCTAGATGCTGTGGCCCTAGGAAATCAGCTTCAGTATAGCTCAAAGGCATCACCACCATTATCAAGCCCCTAAATTTCAGTGGCTTTTTCTAGCTACAGGACCAGTCTAGGCATCAAGGCCCTGTAAAATCTCACTTAACTTATAAATAACACAGCTCATGTTATTCCAACTAAAAATAACTAAACTTATCTTCTCATTATCCTAGGAACATGCCTTACTAATGCTCACTTCTTTGCCTTTGTCTATTCTACTTTCCTCCTCTACTTGAACACCTTCTCCTACATTTAACATATTCTCAGTAGTTCAATTACTATCTCAGACTCTCATTTTCTGTGAAGTTTTCCCAAATGATTACAGTCTAGGGTGACTGCTACCTTTCCAAACTCCTAGACACTTTATATTCTGTTCTGTTTATCTGGGTTCTTAATCACATATGCAATAATTAATTAGATAAATATTTATTGAACATCTACTATGTACCAGACACTATTTTGTGTCTTGAGAAGCAATGGAGAACAAGACAGATGAGAATCCCATGGAGATTAACAATCTACCCTGTTTCAAAGCACCTCATATGTATTTATCCCTTTCCTAGTGAGATTGTAAAAGGTGATGCTGTCCAAGGAGTATCATATGTCCCTTTTATTTGCCCCAGAAGATTCTGGTTCAATCCATAGTTAATTGAATGGTTGGAGATGCAATGTGGCAGATCACAGTTACTCATATTATTCACACTTTTTGTTCCGTTTTCTCCACAACCCTTTCACCTTGCATTTTCATCTAATTCTCACCCTTAAAAATACAAATATATTATTCTGTTTCTTTTTTTTAATTTTTAAAATTCATTCTAATTAGTTGTACATGACAGTATAATGCATTTATACATTTTGATAGATCATTCATAAATTGAGTGTAATTTCTCATTTTTCTTTTTTAATTTTTAATTTTTTTAATTTTTTTAATTTAAAAATTTTTTTTTCCTTTCTGCACTTTATTTCAGCCACTAAGTGGCCCTGAAATTCTAATAGAAATATGCTGTGTTGATGCTAAATCAAAGAATTACAGTTATTATATTTTAGAGTTCACAGGTAGTTCTTATTCATGGGCAAACTCTATTCCATAGATGCTCTTCTTAACCTTGCCCATTTGTTTATTTCTAGCAATTGTTTTTCTTTCTTTTTTAATTTTTTTTTATTTAGCTTTTAATTTTTTACAGACTGCATTTTGATTCATTGTACACAAATGGGGTACAACTTTCATTTCTCTAGTAGTACATGAAGTAGAGTCACACTGTTTGTGTAATCATACATATACATAGGGTAATGGTGTTTGTCTCATTTTATTATCTTTCCTTCCCCTCCACCTGCTCCCCATCCCTCATTTTCCTTTATACAATCCAATTTCTCATTTTTCTGATTATACATATTTTAAGATCACATCATTCATGCAGTCATATATGTAAATGAGGTAATAATGTCTGTTTCACTCTACTGTCCTTCCTACCCCCATACTCCTTCCCCTCCCTTCACACCCCTCTACCTAATATAAAGTAACTATTCTTCCCTATCCCTCCACCTTATTGTGAATTAGCATCCACATATTCTTATTGGAAAAACCAACTATCCCTGCCAAACACTGAGCTTGCTTTTCTGTACCTTAGTGTTCTCAGCTATAAAATTAGGGTTGAACAAGTTCACCTCTAATGCCCTTTCTCAATTTATTAGCTGACTGTTTTCTCTGTGATTCTTCCAAACTGCCCAACTCATTCTGATGTATGCTTTTTAGTTTCAAGAATTAATACTGAAATAGAATATTTTCTGTTTTGCTTTTTGCATATATCAAACTCTTCCTGAATAATTAATTGAATACAACCTTCCAATAAAAAGTTTAATAAATATTAATTAATAATGAAGTTGATGACTGTGGTTGCATTAGCTCACATGCTTGGGACTTATCAATACTTAAGAATTCATTTGGTCTGAGAAAGACATTAACTGATGTCCCTTGCCTGGACAATTTGGGAGGGGGCAGTTTAAAAGTCTCTTTTTACAAGCAATGTAAATATTGGACTTTTAACCCCCTACTTTAAAAATCTCTTCAAAGGTCTGCCCCAGAAAATCTTGCACTGACACCTTACCAAAGTACCTGAAGATGAAACCTGGGAGTCATGCTGTCTACCCTACACTCTTGCATTACAAGAATTATGGCTATTTAGCTTCAGATGATTAGGCACTATGACCTGGCCACCGTTGGTTTCAAATCCTGTCACCTCCATTGCCATCAGTGGGTCCAGTTATAATGGTATCTCCGACTGAGGAAAGACACCACTGAAATTCTAAGTCACATTGGTGTACCTCTCACAAGTAGAGTCTTAGTTCCTCCCATGGAACAGAATTTACTAGTAGGTTTCCCAGTCTTACCTAAAAAATCTGCTCAAACATGCTTGCTTCTTAAAACATTTTCATTTCTAAAAGGGATGACAACTAAAGCTATCTGTCAAATTTGTCTAGAGGAATCAGGTCTTCATTTCCAGTGGAGGATCTTGGTGTCTAAGTGATCTACCACAGAAATCTGGTCATCACTTGACAAAGATTATAATGCTAATAAGTAGTAAACTGGGTTCACAGGCGAGGCCCCCAGGCAGTCAGATTCAGAACTTGTACCTTTGCCACTACTGAGGAATACCTGAGAAGAAATCAAATACAAGACACAATTGCATAGAGTCTTTAATCCTAGAGTTAACCACTTGAGGAGGTAACAAAAGCCAGATGTTAGTGTTCACTGTGTGTATAAGGACTTGTTGAGGGAAGGGGAAAGCACGTGGATAGCTTGAAAAGCTGCTCCAGGCAATCCTGATGACCTCTGTCCCTGACACAGTGGGAAATCCTTCATCTAGATGGAGGAAGATGGTACCAAGGAAACTTCTTGAAAATAAGCTTTGAATGTTGTTGATTTTCATCATGTGTTTGAATGAAGGTCAACCAGAGACTCAGAATATAATCCAGAATATAAATAGCACTGTGGCAATCTATAGGAATATATTAAAATATGTGATTAAACTTCCAGATTTATTGAGATAAACTTGGTTTCCCCCCCAAAAAAAGGTTGATACGAAGTTTTATAATGCAATTAGGGTCTTATTAGTTATATAAAAAGGATAATTTCAAGAGTGATTAAAGGAATTGTTCTGATGTCAGCAAATTCATTTTTGTTATTTTTTATATGTTCTAATTGATTATAGGTGACATAGGATGCATTTTGACACATTGTACACAATGAAGTATAACTTCTCATTCCTCTGGTGTACATGGTGCTGAGTCACACAAGTAGTATAATCATACATCTATTTAGTGTAATAATGTCTGTCTCATTCCACCGTCCATCCCATCCACACCATCCCAACTCTCCCCTTATTCCTCTCTGCACAATCCAAAGTTCCTTCATTCTTCCCTAACCCCATGCCCCTACTGTGGATCAGCATCTGCTTATCAGATAAAACATTCAGTCTTTGGTTTTGGGGGATTGACTTGTTTCACTTAGCATGATATTCTCTAGTTCCATCCATTTACCTTCAAATGCCATAATTTCATTCTTCTTTAAGGCTGAGTAATATTACATTGTGAATATGTACCACATTTTCTTTCTCCATTCATCTGTTGAAGGGCATATAGGTTGGTTTCATAGTTTAGCTATTGTGAATTGAGCTGCTATAAACATTGATGTGGCTGTGTCATTGTAGTATGCTGATTTTAAGTCCTTTGGGTATAAACTGAGGAGTGGGATAGCAGGTGGGATAGCTCGGTCAAATGGTGGTTCCATTCCAAGTTTCCTGAGAAATCTCCATACTGCTTTCCATAGCAGTTGCACCAATATACAGTCCCACCAGCAATGTATGAGTGTACCTTTTTCCACACATCCTCACCAACACTATTGCTTATATTCTTGATAATTGCCATTTGACTGGGGTGAGATGAAATCTTAGAGTAGTTTTCATTTGCATTTCTAATTCCATCTCTAATTGCTAGAAATGATGAATATTTTTTCATATGACTGTTGATTATATTTCTTCTTCAGTTTGGGTAGATCAAATGTCTAGAAATCTGTCAATGTCCTTAAGATTTTCAATTTTATTAGAGTATAAATTTTCAAGTTTCTAACTATCTTCTGTATTTCAGTAGTGTCTATTGTGATATTTCCTTTTTCATCATGAATTTTAGTAATTTGAGTTTTTTCTTTTTCTTCATTAGTGTAGCTAAGGGTTTATCAATTTTATTTGTTTTTTCAAAGAACAAACTTTTTCTTTAGTCAATTTTTTCAATATTTTTTTTTGTTTCAATTTCATTGATTTCAGCTCTGATTTTAATTATTTCCTGTCTTCTATTGCTTTTGGTGTTGATATGTTCTTCATTTTTAGGGTTTTGAGATGTAATGTTAGGCCATTATTTGTTGACTTTTTATTCTTTTCACATAGGAGCTCAATGCAATGAACTTTTCTCTTAGCACTGCCTTCATAGCGTCCCAGAGATTTTGATATGTTGTATTGGTGTTCTCATTTATCTCTAAGTATTTTTTTATTTCCTCCCTGATTTCTTCTGCTATTCATTCATCATTCAATAGCATGCTCCAGTTGTTGGAGTAGCTTCTATTTTTTATTTTATCATTGATTTCTAGTTTCATTCTGTTATGATCTGATAGAATGCAGGATAGTATTTCTATTTTTTCATATTCACTAAGAGTTGCTTTGTGGCATAATATATGGTCTGTTTTAGAGAAGGATTCATGTGCTGCTGAGAAGAAAGTGTATCCACTCAATGACGGATGAAATACTCTATATATGTCCATTAAGTCTAAATCATTGATTGTATTATCCAGTTTTATAGTTTCTTTGTTCAGTTTTTGTTTGGAAGATAGATCCAGTGGTAAGATACATATGTTAAAGTCACCCAGTATTTTTGTGATGTAGTCTATTTGATTATTGAAATTGAGAAGGGTTTGTTTGATGTATGTAGATGTTCCATTGTTCGGGGTACATATATTTACAATTATGTCTTGTTGATGTTTGATTCCTTTAAGCAATATGAAATGTCTTTCTTTATCCCTTCTGAATAACTTTGGTTTAAAGTCCATTGTGTCTAATATGAGAATGGAAACCCCTGCTTGTTTATGCAGTCCATGTGGTGATATGATTTTACCCAAACTTTCACCCTCAGTCTGTAGATGTCTTTTCCTAGGAGGTGAGCCTCTTAAAGACAGCATATTGTTGGATCTTTTTAAAATCCAATATGCCAGTCTATGTCTTTTGATTGATGTTTTTAGACCATTAACGTTCAGGGTTAGTATTGAGATTATGATTTACATTCCCGGTCATTTTGGTTTACTTTTGGTTTTTAACTTGACTTAGTTTTTCCATTGATTGACCTGACCTTTAGTGTAGTTCCTCCCTCCCTTTGCTGTTTTTCTTTTTTTTCCATTCCTCCTCATGGAATATTTTGCTGATAATGTTGTGTAGTACAGGCTTTCCATTTGTGAATTCTTTTATCTTCCATTTATCATGGAAGGTTTTTATCTCATCTTCAAATCTGAAGCTTAATTTTGCTGGATATAAAATTCTCATTTGGCATCCATTTTCTTTCAGACCTTGATATATGTTATTCCAGGACCTCCTGGCATTGAGGATCTGGGTTGAGAAATCAGTTGAAATCCAAATTGGTTTCACCCTATATGTAATTTGATTTTTTTTTCTCTTGAAACCTTTAAAATTCTACCCTTAAACTATATGTTAGTCATTTTTATTTTATTATAATGTACATTGGTGTGTGTCTGCTCTAATTTTGTACATCTGGGATCCTAGAAGATTCTTGTAGTTGATTTTCCATTTCATTCTTTAGATTTGGGAAGTTTTCTGATATTATTTCATTGACAAGATTGTGCATTCCTTTGGTTTGTATCTCCACACCTTCTTCTATCTCAATAAGTCTTAAATTTTGTCTTTTCATGTTATCCCATATTTTTTGGAAGTTCTGCTCATGGTTTCTTATCATCTTCTCTGTGTGGTCAACTTTACTTTCAAGAGTATACATTTTTTCTTCATTGTCTGAGGTTCTGTCTTCTATGTGGTCTAGTCTGTTAATGATACTTTCCATTGAATTTTAAATTTGGTTTATTATTTCCTTCACTTCGAGGATTTCTGATTGATTTCTTTTTATAATCTCTGCCTCTTATTGGGCAATCATTTGCTATGTATTCCTAAATACATGTACCAGAACCAGGAGAGAGGAAATCTAAGATTAAACATTTATCATGGATTAGCCACAAAGTAAAAATCCATGTAACACTTTTGTTGAATATCTAAGATCTTTCTTATTCTATTAAGTAGTGGTGTTCACATTAAATTAATTCCTGATTTCATCCAAAATCCATATCAGATGCTTCAGCACCTATCCCACCTCATCACCTTTACTATATAATTGCTGTTTATTTACTTACCCCTATTTTATCAATAGTCTAGATCCTAGCTTGCAAACATCTCAAGGATGCAGAGAATCTCTAGCACCAAGCACCAGGCTAGCCACATAATATGAGCATAACAGGTGCATATGAACCAACTCTAAAAGGATGTTTCATAGCTTGGATCTCAGTGAATGCTATATTATTTAAAAGATATTCTACAGAAACATCTCAATTAATTGATGGTATGTTTTTCTTGAATTTATTGCAAACAACAGTTTTTTTCCTCTAGTACCCAGTATACTACTTTTAAAAGCAGAATTAAAAACAAAACCAAAAATAAAACTCTGCTAGTCTCATAAATCACATATGTGAAAAGAAAGAACAGATAAAAAGGAGACAGAGCAGAGTGAAAAAGAAAGAAAAAGAAAAAGTTCTATGCCTTAATCATTGAAAGGATAAATACATTTCTTCAAGTTTTCTTAATGTTTTTCCAAGCCTTCATATCCATAAGTCCCACCAATTACAGAAAGATTTCCTTAACACATTCTCTGCCAGTGATTCAAAATGTGAAGTCCTCTCTGGTCTTAGAGTCTTTGGACACTTTAGTCTCTAGCAGGGCATTCTCCCTAGTGTTCATATATAGGCTCCTTTTCATCCTGTAGATATCAGCATAAATGTGCCTGCTCAAGGAGGACCTCTTTAAATATTCTCTTACTCTCTATACCTTTGTAATTTCCATTTGGCTTCTCCAGAATGGTGTCTCCAGGTAGCTGGTCTGCAAGGATGCCAAGGTATTACATCTCAGGTGCTATCCAGGTGGAAGCAATATGGGCAACCTAACTTGTGAGACCCAGTGGAAAATGAAAATGCATGACCACTTTTTCAAAAATTACTAAAATTTTAGAGGTGGTAATAGTAGAGCACTAAGCCAAGCATGGAGAACTTCTGAGTGCAGGGACCTGTGTGACTGTAGACATGCCAGGCCCACAAAGGTGGACCTGGATGGGAACCATATTTATCTTATGACCAAGCATCATGTCTCAGCATCACTTCTGCTACATTCTGTTCATCCAGGCAGTCATAAAGGCAAATATAAATTCAAGAAGAAGAAAATAACTCCACTTCTTATTGGGTATGACCATGATCCAGGACAGCATGTAGGTATAGAGATATTGCTGTGGTCATTTCTGAAAATATAGTCTACTATAGGTTTAATATAAATGACTAGTTTATCTCTGAAGAAAAGAATATGTCTAACTGAAAAATCATACTGTCAACTATAATAGCTAACACTTATACAGGGACTTTCTTTATATGAAGTACTTATTGAGTAATTCAGAGATTAACTCATTTGATTCTCATGACCCCCTATTTAATAGGTTCAGTTTCCATCATTCCTATTACAGAACTGATATCATAAAGAAGTGGAAAGTGATAACATAGTTAATAAGTAAAAGAACAGGAATTTGATCTGGGTCTAATGTTAAAACTCTTATCACTGCTTAGTGTTTTGAAGTGAATTTCCCAAAAGATGTGTCCTAATGGGACTATAGTCTTCCCCTATTTCCTATCACCAGGAACCAAGTAACCAGGCAACTGTGCTAGGGCTAGATATAATGGGCACCTAGTAAGTAGCCCTCATAGCTCACAATTTCCCTTCTTCTGGTGATTCCCCATAGCTGCATGCACACGGTGCATGTTTTCAACATACACATTCATATGACTGATTCCAATGTCCTGGCTATAAGGGAATAAGCTGGGCCAAAGTCTCACCTCACCTCTGGAATGGAATTAAGGAGAGAAAGAGAGAGGGGGGCGGGGAGGGAGAGTGTTAAAGATGGGTTGATTTGGTCTCTCTTCAAGGTCTGAACCAGAAACATCAAACCTGGACATTATAAGCAACTTTACTTTCAATCTTGTGTTCTAAGGAAAACACAAAGTAGATTCATAGAAAGAGAGAAAAACTAAGTGGATAAAGAGCAGTAAGACATAAGAGAGAGCCAGAGAATGAGGAGAAAGACAAAGCACACTAGCATATTCAGATCAGTTTTGTCAGTCTATTACTGTAGTCCAGCTGTATTCCTGATCTTGTGGCTCCCACATGTCATTAAGATATACTTTCATGTTTTGCCTTTATGGGCCTAAGTAATTCCCCGTTTTTCACTAGTAAAATAATCCTAATACATACAGGTAAAATAATAGGTTGCCTCAACTTAAAGAAAGCAAATTCTAGAAAGAGCCAATGGGCATCCCAAATAAAAGGATTTTAAAAAATAAGATCATAGTTTTTTTCAGGATTTGTAAACCATTAAGGCAAAACCAAATTCCTTTTAGGCAGTAAGTAAAAGCTGAAAGACTCTTTTCACATAGAATTAAATGAAACAGACACATTATTATCATTATTAGGGGGGAAAAAAGCACCATCCAAGTCCATCTAAATTGTTTTAGTTTGCCTTCAAGATTTCAAAATAAAATATCTTCACTTCTGCAAGGAGATTTTCCTCCAGCATCTCTAGTCTGTTTAGTGATGAGATAAGAAAAATAAATTATATATATTTTTAAATTTCTCTACTTTTTGAAAAGAAATTTGGTCAACTCTGCTAATCCACCTTCCCTAGTATGCTCATTTCAATTGCTGATTCATTATTCAACTCTTTATATTTCTTGGTAACCCTGGCATCACTGAAGATACATCCTGGCGTATGTCAACACTGCTTCCTTCAGCTCTGTGCAGAGGGAAAGCTGTACTGGTTGAAGAGCTTTGCTCCCCTTCTCTCATGCTTCTTTACCCACCCCAGGCTTCCTTCCTCTTCATTTGGGGAGCCTTTTCCAAGTCTGTATATTAGGGTGGAAAGGATGGGAGGAGGGGCTCAGATTCTGTTGAACAGCTGGGGCCCATCACTTCTCATTGCAGGTCTTGGGGAGATGTGGTTGACAGAGTGATGCACAGAGCCTGTCCCAGTTAATGACTTCACCATTCTCCATCATTATCCCCATCATTAGGAAATTAGGAGGACAGAAGGTATTTACTGTAAACCTGCCACCTCCCAAGGAGAGATAAATAGAAACTGATAAATGGGCTCTTCTGGTGCTGTTCGTCTATTAACCTTCTGCTTCCCAGCTCCGGCATATGCATGCCATCCTTCCATTAATATCCAGTAATTGGCATGGCAGCGGGCAATACAATCATACCTTTACTGTGAGCGTTCCCTCCGTGTGGTGTGCCTGTGCAAGCACACAATTACAATCATAATGAAGCTTTGCAAAACAGTCCAGTCGAAAGACATTAGGCAGTTGTTCCCTAGTTATAACACCAGCCTCCCATAGTCGTTCAGCACTTAACTCTTTGCTAGCCTGGGTTTTGGCTGCCATTGCTAATCTTTCTGCTGTCTTTGTACACATTCCAATCTATTCCTTAAAGGTACATTTGCTTTTTAAAACAGCTTTTCTCTTCCGACCTGGTGCTCCTTAGGAGTAAAGCCATAGCCAACATGTGAATGATTCAAAATCACTTCACCTGGTTAACTACCTGGCATGAGGGCAGAATGGAGTTTCATCTGTAATGTGGCTGATGATGATCACTGAGGTGATACCCTTCATTTGTCTCAACCCCAGTTGAGAGCAGAGCTGTTTGGTAGTGTTTCCCAAGGAGATTCTGTGTTCTTTAGCACATTACTAGCTAAATAAGAGGGAAGAAAGGATGTTCCTCATGAAATTTGTTCCCTGCATGATAACAGAGTTTATTAGGAAAGACACCATCCTTTCATCTGCTCAAAAATACTTGAGGATCCTGAAGGATCATGAATCCCAGGAAATCCTGAAAGAGTTCACAGAAAACCAAGGCCCACAAAGAGAGCCACCTCATTCTGTTATCCATCTGCTCAAACTGTGGCTGCAAAATGAACATTTGGTCTCTGCTTCTCTGACCTATTTCCCCCTCCAGTTAAATTCCAGTGTTTACTATGAAGACTTTAAAAGAGTGGCTGCAGTGTGCAAACTGTTTCACAGGATTAAACATGAAAAGAGAAGATAAATAATTTTTTTAAAGCACAGGACAGGTTCTGTGAAATGAATCAAGCTGATTCTAAATATAGCCCTAAGAGAAAAAATCAAATCAAATCAAAAGCCGGTTGCAAGGGGGAGGTGAGGGATGGGAGAGGTAATATCATCAAAGAAATAAAAAGCAATAAAAAGACTGAGAAGAAAATGACATGACAACCTTATTACTGGTGTTCAGAAACCATAGCCTCTCTGTCAGAAAAATACCAGATCACCCATTTGAGAACTTCATAAAACTAAATGATCAATAGATTATAGCCCTGGTCCTCCTTCCACATGGCATAAAACAAATAATAATATCTCCAATAAATATAACAAATAGAGCAATCTTTCCCATCTCCTGCAGACCCTGGACAGAACATGCTACAAGATCTTTTCATTTCCTCTTCAGGAGGATACTAAGCAGCTTGCCAGTCTCCCAGTCAAGCACAGCCTCTCCAACTGTCTTCCCATCATCCACATTTAACTACAGAATCTGGATATAGCTGGGTGGCCTTGCATTCTTAGAGGTTTTCATTCTGCAGAAAGACCTAGAGGCAGACCCTCTGTCATTCAGTATTCTTTTAACTAAAACTCTCCAGGCACAGACCCAGCACACACCTCTTGTAAAAGGATAAATTATATTTCTAATCATGATCCAACGACAGACTGAGATTGATATGTATTCTGCCTCCCCTTCACCTTCCCTTATATTTACGTCTTAATATTTTTATGAAGCCCTTTCACATCATCTCTTCTGGTTCCTAACTTAGACTGGACAATAGTGAAGGTACGATATTAGGATCCCTGTTGTACAACTGTGGAAACTTAAGACTCACAGAAAGGATAAGTGACTTTCCCAGTTCACAGAACTAGTACTCAAATTTTTCCTCTTTAAGGCAACTGTGTTATTAACTCTAGTAGGCACCATTCACAATGTGCTCCATGGAAACAGCACTCCTAGGGTTGGGCAACAAGGCTGCCCTATAAAGCAGCACAATACAGTAGAATCAGGAAGGAACTATCCTAGATACTTCTTTAAATGCTGATGAGTTTTATGTTTCTCATCAGTGAGATGAGGTGATAGTAATAACAGCCCCTACTATACAGATAAATCTGTGCTGTTATACATATATATTTATATTAATATATGACAATATAAAAATATTTCTTAGTAAACTTCCTTCCACTTTCTCCTCTTTCTTATAATGAACACTTTACTTGTTGCCTCTTTAGTCCAAAAAGCTAATGAAAATATACTTTGTAATATTCCAACTCTTTGGAAATCAGAAAACTATATAACATAATGGCAACTCTCCACTTAAGTACAGTAAGATTAACCAGAGTTCTTTATTCCTGTGCTATGCCAGATTAATTTTCTTATGATCCCAAGTTGCCCCAATGAAGAATCAATCTCTCCTTTGTCTAGTGGAGAACACACATAAAGGTGTTACAGGTTCTGATTAAAATTAGTTATAATCAAGGCATATTTGTGCACAGTATAACATAAAACTATAATATTGCAACTTTCAATTCTTCTGCCATTCTTACCACAAGGGATTTCTGACTTATTTTGTCTTTAGTTTATTTATCACCATGAGTGCTGTGGGTCCATGCTCTCAAGAGTATCCTTGTCTTCTAAGTATCCTTGTCTTCTTCCATGTCAAAAGGTTTATCTGTTTCACTTTTTAGTATCACAGTTGACCATTCTAAGGTTCTGTTGTTATTGTTGTCATTTTAATTAAACAGAACTATTTAATTTTCCAGGATTCCACCCTCACTTTTCAGACCAGGCTCATGATCTTCATTTGGGATTCTCAGGCTGGCAGGATACCACCTTAACCCACCCAGAGGTTTTTGGAAATATGCGGGAGTGATTTCTTATTACCAAAATTAAAGGGATAAGTTCAGTAAGAGGCCTGATAAAAGATTGATCTTTAAAAAATCAATTGTATTTTAACATATAGCAATAAGTATTCTGAGAAAAAAAGAATTCCACTTGTGATAGAATCATAGAGTAAAATGTTTAGAAATTAATTTATCAAAAGAAGTGTAAGACATTCATACTAAAACTATAAAATAATGTTGAAGAAAATTAAAGAAAAACTAAGTACAAGGAAAGATACTCCATGTTCATAGATAGGAAAACCTAATTTCTTGACGTTAACATGGAAATGCTGCCAACCCAATCTACAGATGCAATATGATCTCTATAAATTTCCCAATTTTAATTATCTGAAATTCAATATCAGTATGTTGCCAGTATTAACAAACTGACATTAAAATTCACATGAAAATTTAAGTATCCCAGAGTAGCCAAAACAACATTGTAAAAGAAACATTTGAAGGATTCACACCTCCCAATTTCAAAACTTACTACAGAGGTATAGGAATCAAGATATTCAGCTACTGGTAAAAGGATAATCACATAGCTCAACAGATACATCCAGAAATAATCTTTTACATTTAAAGTCAATAGGTTTTTGACAATTGTTAAAAGACTACTAAATGGGAAAGAATAGTCTTCTAACATATGATGCTGGGACAAGTGAGTATCCACACACAAAAGAATGAAGCTGGATCCCCATCTCACAATACACACACACACACACACACACACACACACACACACATCTCAAAATGAATCATATATGTAAGAGTTAAAGATATAACACTCTTAGGTGAAAACAGAAAGTTAAATCTTTGCAACCTTGGATTAGACACTGGCCATTTAGCTATGACCTCAAATACATAATCAAATAAAGAACAACAGGTTATCCTAAATCATTGAAATTAAAAACTTTTATGTTTTGATGGACTCCATCAAGAAGGTAAAAAGAGGAGGTTTCAAGATGGCGGACAAGAGGGCGGCTGCATTTCATGTTGCTCCAGCATGCAGGATTCAAAAGAGGAGATACTGAGAGACTTGGGACCAACTCAAAGCCGCCGGGTGAATCTCTCCCGTTGGGGAGGCGTCCCGGATGGGGTGGTAGCCCCAGAACGCAGGGAACTTTGTGAAGTAGAGTTGCCTGGCGAGACGCCCCTCCCCCCACTGGAGCGGTAAACACGGACCACTGGGATCATCGTAGAGGTGTCTGCTCAGCACAGCGCTTGGACTCGGAGCAACCACCGCGCCTACGGGCGGCAGCCTGAGGAGGAGCTGTGTGGCGACTGTTTGGACTCAGAGCGATCACTTCTGAACACCAGGGCGCAGCCCAGAGGAAGAGGAGAAGCGTGGAGGGTCGCTTGGTCTAGGAGTGACTTCATCAGAGCTACAGGCAGTTGCCAGAGGAGGAGCTGCGTGGCGAGCTGTTTAGACTCAGAACGACCGCTTCTGAACACCAGGGGGCTGCCCGGAGGAAGAGGAGGAACGTGGTGGGTCGCTTGGTCTCCGAGTGACCGCTCCTGAACACCCGGTGGGCTACCCCGAAGAGGAGGAGGAACAGGGTGGGTCACTTGGACTCGGAGTGAGTGCCTAGGGCTACGGGCAGTTGGCGGGAGGAGGAGACACGAAGTGAGTTGCTTGGACTGCTAGTGACTGCGTCAGAACACCAGGCGGCTTTCCGGATGAAGAGGTGTGTGGTGGGTCTCTGGGTCTCGGAGCTATTGTACGGGGCTCCAGGTGGCAGCTCAGAGGAGGGGCCGCATAGCCAGGCAATTAGGTGCAGAGCAGGGTCCCAGGACCTAGGCAGCTTCTTGGTGGAAGAGCCACACAGAGACACGCTTAGGGCGGAGTGAAGTTTCCAGGACTGCGGGCAGATTCTCTGAGGAGAGGCAGCCTAAGGAGACTCGTCTGCAAAGGGTGAGGCTCCCAGGCCCAGGAGGTAGGTCCGGGCCCCTGGGAACGTAGCAGAGGAAGACAGCCCACCCAGGCAGTAGTTGTAGATTGAGGGGAACCTCTAGGAGGGGAACTGACCAGCGAGACCTCCCCACCGGGTGAGTCTTCCCCGCCGGGTGAGGTTTTCCCACAAGGACGGTAAAACCAGAGACACAGGCTCAAACAGGACTTGCCTCAGCCCGCAGCCTAGTTCCCCTTTGGATGACCATTGGTCAACAAGTGGAGGCACCTCTGCCCACTAGCAGGGAATATACCCCACCTGAGGGTCACCAACCCTAGAGAGGCAGCTTCCTTGTGAGGCATCGCATTATCAACTTCCTCCAAGACTTCAGGCTACGGAAGGATAAGAGGGGATATACTAGCAATCTTCAGGGACATTATAAGTCAATAGAGGAAATCTGCAATATCTTAATGACTCACTGATTCCTGAACAATATGAGAAAACAAGGGAAGAAAATGTCCCAAACAAATCTAGATGTTACATCAATAAAATCCAACAACAGCATGGCAAAAGAAATGACAGAAAGGGAGTTCAGAATGTACATAATTAAAATGATCAGAGAAGCAAACCACGAGATGAAAGACCAAATGCAGGCACTGAATGATCACACCAATTGACAGTTAAAAGAGCAAATACAGGAAGCAAAAGATCATTTCAATAAAGAGTTAGAGATATTGAAAAAAAAAACAAACAGAAATCCTTGAAATGAAGGAAACAATAAACCAAATTAAGAACTCCATAGAAAGCATAACCAATAGGATAGAACACCTGGAAGACAGAACCTCAGATATTGAAGAAAAAATATTTAACCTTGAAAACAAAGTTGAACAAACAGAGAAGATGGTAAGAAATCATGAACAGAATCTCCAAGAACTATGGGATATCATGAAAAGGCCAAATTTGAGAATTATTGGGATTAAGGAAGGCTTAGAGAAACAAACCAAAGGAATGAACAATCTATTCAATGAAATAATATCAGAAAATTTCCCAAATCTGAAGAATGAAATGGAAAATCAAGTGCAAGAGGCTTATAGGACTCCAAATACACAAAATGACAACAGACCCACACCAAGGCACATTATAATGAAAATACCTAACATACAAAATAAAGACAGAATTTTAAAGGCTGTGAGAGAAAAGAACCAAATTACATTCAGGGGGAAGCCAATACGGATATCAGCATATTTTTCAATCCAGACCCTAAAAGCTAGAAGGGCCTGGAACAACATTTTTCAAGCCCTGAAAGAAAATGGATGCCAACCAAGAATCTTATACCCAGCAAAACTTACCTTCAAATTTGACGATGAAATAAAATCATTCCATGATAAACAAAAGCTAAAAGAATTTACAAAAAGAAATCCAGCATTACAGAACATTCTCAGCAAAATATTCCATGAGGAAGAGATAAAAAACAAAGAAGCAAATCAGCAAAGGGAGGAATTATCCTAAAGGAACTGTCAAATAAAGAAGGAACCAAATTGTGTCAAATAAATAAATAAATAAATAAAATTTTAAAATGAACCAAATGACCGGGAATACAAATCATATCTCAATAATAACCCTGAATATTAATGACCTGAATTCATCAATCAAAAGACATAGACTGACAGATTGGATTAAAAAGAAAGATCCAACAATATGTTGCCTGCAAGAGACTCACCTCATAGAAAGAGATACCCATAGACTAAAGGTGAAAGGATGGGGAAAAACATACCATGCACATGGAGTCAGCAAAAAAGCTGGAGTATCCATCCTCATTTCAGATAATGTGGACTTCAAGCCAAAGTTAGTCACAAGGGATAAAGAAGGACATTTCATACTGCTTAAGGGAAGCATAAATCAGCAAGACATAACAATCATAAACATCTATGCCCCAAACAGTGGCTCATCCATGTATGTCAAACAAATTCTTCTCAATTTTAGAAACCAAATAGACCATAACACAATAATACTAGGTGATTTTAACACACCTCTCTCACAACTGGACAGATCTTCCAAACAAAAATTGAACAAAGAAACCATAGATCTCAATAACACAATCAATAATTTAGACTTAACAGACATTTATAGAATATACCATCCAACCAAGAGCGAATACACTTTCTTCTCAGCAGCACATGGATCCTTCTCTAAAATAGACCATATATTATGCCACAAAGCTAATGTTAGCAAATACAAGAAGATAGAGACACTACCTTGTATTCTATCAGATCATAATGGATTGAAGTTAGAAATAAATGAAAGAGTAAAAAACAGAAACTACTCCAACACCTGGAGATTGAACAATATGCTATTATATGATGAATGGATAACAGAAGATATTAGGAAGGAAATTAAAAAATTCTTAGAGGTAAATGAGAACAAAGAAACATCATATCAAAATCTCTGGGACACTATGAAAGCAGTACTTAGAGGAAAATTTATTTCATGGAGCGCATTTAATAAAAGAAGTAAAACTCAACAAATCAACAACCTAACACTACAGCTCAAAGTCCTAGAAAAAGAAGAACAGACCAACACCAAAAGTAGTAGAAGACAGGAAATAGTTAAACTCAGAGCTGAAATCAACGAAATTGAAACAAAAGAAACAATACAAAAAATTGACAAAATAAATAGTTGGTTCTTCGAAAAAATAAACAAAATTGATAAACCTTTAGCCACACTAACAAAGAGAAGACGAGAGAAAACCCAAATCACTAAAATTCGGAATGAACAAGGAAATATCACAACAGACACGAGTGAAATACAAAACATAATTAGAAGCTATTTTGAAAATCTATACTCCAAAAAAATAGAAAATTTCGAAGACATCAACAGGATTCTAGAGACATATGAATTGCCTAAACTGAACGAGGAGGACATACACAATTTAAATAGACCGATTTCAAGTAATGAAATAGAAGAAGTCATCAAAAGCCTACCAACAAAGAAAAGTCCAGGACCAGATGGGTTCTCAGCCGAGTTCTACAAAACCTTTAAAGAAGAGCTCATTCCAATACTTCTCAAAGTATTCCATAAAATAGAAGAGGAGGGAACCCTCCCAAACTCATTCTATGAAGCCAATATTACCCTGATACCTAAACCAGACAGAGACACATCGAGGAAAGAAAATTTCAGACCAATATCCTTAATGAACCTCGATGCAAAAATTCTCAACAAAATTTTAGCAAATCACATACAAAAACATATTAAAAAGATAGTGCACCATGATCAAGTGGGTTTCATCCCAGGGATGCAAGGTTGGTTCAACATCAGGAAATCAATAAATGTAATTCACCATATCAATAGACTTAAAGTCAAGAATCACATGATTATTTCAATAGATGCAGAAAAAGCATTTGATAAAATACAGCACTCCTTCATGCTCAAAACACTAGAAAAAATAGGGATAGTGGTAACATTCCTTAACATTGTAAAGGCCATCTATGCTAAGCCCATGGCTAATATCATTCTAAATGGTGAAAAACTGAAAGCATTCCCCCTAAAAACTGGAACAAGGCAGGGATGCCCTCTTTCACCACTTCTTTTCAATATTGTCCTTGAAACTCTAGCCAGAACAATTAAACAGACCAAAGAAATTAAAGGGATACATATAGGAAAAGAAGAACTCAAACTATCCCTATTGCCTGATGATATGATTATATACTTAGAGGAACCAGGAAATTCCACCAGAAAACTTTTAGATCTCATAAGTGAATTCAGTAAAGTAGCGGGATATAAGATCAATGCACATAAATCTAAGGCATTTTTATACATAAGTGATGAATCTTCAGAAAGAGAAATTAGGAAAACTACCCCATTCACAATAGCCTCGAAAAAAATAAAATACTTGGGAATCAATCTCACAAAAGAGGTGAAAGACCTCTACAGTGAGAACTACAGAACACTAAAGAAAGAAATTAAAGAAAACCTTAGAAGATGGAAAGATCTCCCATGTTCTTGGATAGGAAGAATTAATATCGTCAAAATGGCCATACTACCAAAAGTGCTATACAGATTCAATGCAATTCCAATTAAAATCCCAATGATGTACCTTACAGAAATAAAGCAGGCAATTATGAAATTCATCTGGAAGAATAAGAAACCCAGAATAGCTAAAGCAATCCTTGGCAGAAAGAGTGAAGCAGGGGGTATCGCAATACCAGATCTTCAACTCTACTACAAAGCAACAGTAACAAAAACGGCATGGTATTGGTACCAAAATAGAAAGGTGGATCAATGGTAACAGAATAGAGGACACGGACACAAACCCAAATAAATACAATTTTCTCATAGTAGACAAATGGTCCAAAAATATGCAATGGAGAAAAAATAGCCTCTTCAACAAATGGTGCTGGGAGAATTGGAAATCCATATGCAACAGAATGAAACTAAACCCATATCTCTCACCATGCACGAAACTAAACTCAAAATGGATTAAGGATCTCAGAATCAGACCAGAGACCTTGCATCTTATAGAAGAAAAAGTAGGTCCAGAGCTTCAACATGTCGGCTTAGGACCAGACTTCCTCAACAGGACTCCCATAGCACAAGAAATAAAAGCAAGAATCAATAACTGGGATAGATTCAAACTAAAAAGCCTTCTCTCAACAAAGGAAACTATCAGCAATGCGAAGAAAGAGCCTACAGAGTTGGAGAAAATCTTTGCCAATCATACTTCAGATAGAGCACTAATCTCCAGAATCTATAAAGAACTCAAAAAACTCTACACCAAGAATGCAAATAATCCAATCAACAAATGGGCTAAGGAAATGAATAGACACTTCACAGAAGAAGATCTACAAGTAATCAACACACATATGGAAAAATGTTCAACATCTCTAGTAATAAGAGAAATGCAAATCAAAACCACCCTAAGATTCCATCTCACCCCAATTAGAATGGCGATTATCAAGAATACAAGCAACAACAGGTGTTGGCGAGGATGTGGGGAAAAAGTTACACTCATACATCGCTGGTGGGGCTGCAAATTAGTGCAGCCACTCTGGAAAGCAATGTGGAGACTCCTTAGAAAACTTGGAATGGAACCACCCAGCTATCCCACTCCTTGGCCTATACCCAAAGGACTTAAAATCAGCATATTACAGAGATACAGCCACATCAATGTTCATAGCTGCTCAGTTCACAATAGCCAGATTGTGGAACCAACCTAGATGTCCTTCAATTGATGAATGGATAAAGAAACTGTGGTATATATATATACCATGGAATATTACTCAGCCATAAAGAATGATAAAATTATGACATTTGCAGGCAAATGGATGAAATTGGAGAATATCATGCTAATTGAGATAAGCCAATCTCAAAAAACCAAAGGACAAATGATATCGCTAATAAGTGGATGATGACATATAATGGGGGGTGGGAGGGGTTAGTGTTAGGGTTAGAGTTAGGGTTAGGGAGGGGGGCAAGAATGGAGGAAGGAAGGACAGTATAGAGGGAAAAGAGGGGTGGGAGGGGTGGGGGGGAAGGGAAAAATAACAGAATGTATCAAACAATACTACCCTATGTAAATTTATGATTACACAAATGGTATGCCTTTATGCCATGTACAAACAGAGAAACAACATGTATCCCATTTGTTTACAATAAAAATTAATAAAGAAAGAAAGAAAGAAGGTAAAAAGAGTTGGGTGTCATAGTACATGCCTATAATCCCAGATACTCAGGAGGCTGAGGCAGGAGGATTGCAAGTTCAAGGAAAACTTGGGTAACTTAGTGAGACCTTGTCTCAAAATAAAATAAAAGAAAAACTAGGGAAGAAGCTCAGTGATACAGCATTTGTCTAGTATGCTTGAAGCCCTAGGCTCAATCCACAGGACATAAATAAATAAATAAATAAAGCAAGCACAGAATGAGAAAGATAGAAAAATATTTGCAAATAATATATTTAACAGTTTTGTATCAGAAGAACACTTACAACTCAACAATTTTTAAAAATACCAAATTAAAAAACAGACAGAATTTGAATATATATTTCTCCAAAGATTGTAAACCAAGAGCCAATAAGCACATGACTAGATGTTCAAAGTAATTAGTCCCTGGGGAAATTACAAATCAAAATCATAATAGTATTCCACTTTACACCCACAATAATGAACTGTAATAAAAAAAAATAGGCAATAACAAATGTAGATGAGAATGTGGAGAAATTGGAACTCTTCACATTACCAGTTGTATAAAATGGTGTCACTGCTGTGGAAAACAATCTGACAGCTCCTCAAAAGGTTAAACGTAGAGTTTTCACATGATCCAGCAATTCCACTCTTAAGTATTTACAATAGAAAAATGATCACATATGTCCACAAAAAATTTATATATACATGTTAATAGTGACATAATTCATAATAGTTAACAAGTGGAAACTACCCAAACACCTAACAACTGATGAGTTGATAAATATTGTATATCCAAAAGATGGAATAGCATTTTCAATTAAAAAGGAATGAAGTATTGATATATGCCATAGCATGGTTGATCTTAAAAATATTATGTTAAATGAAAGAAGTCACATATTATATCATGCCAAATCTACAGAGACAGAAAGATTAGTGGTTTCTAGGTAATGGAACAATGAGAATGGTGTTTCTTTTAGGGGTGATTAAAGCATTCTAGGAATAGGTACTGGTGATTTTACACGAAATTTTTTAATTTGTTTAAAAACATTGAATTATATACCTTAAAAAGATGATGTTTATGCTATGTGAGGTATTTAAAATTTTACTTTAAAAATGACAAGAACTTATTTTTGCAATTCAGAAGGGAATCAAGTATACTAAACATTCTGATGTCACAGGAGCCCATTCAAAAGACATTTTTTTTTTTTACATTTACATAGGGTAATGATGTTTATTTTATTTTTCCCCTCCCCCCCACCCCTCCCACCCCTCTTACCCCTCTTTTCCCTCTACACAGTCCTTCTTTCCTTCATTCTTACCGCTCTCCTTAGCCTAACTCTAAACCTAACCCTAAACCTAATGCTAGCCCCTCCCAACCCCCGTTATATGTCCTCATCCGCTTATCAGCAAGATCATTCGTCCTTTAGTTTTTTGAGACTGGCTTATCTCACTTAGCATGATATTCTCCAATTTCGACCATTTGCCTACAAATGCCATAATTTTATCATTCTTCATTGCGGAGTAATATTCCATTGTATATATATGCCACAGTTTCTTTATCCATTCATCAACTGAAGGGCATCTAGGTTGGTTCCACAATCTGGCTATGGTGAATTGAGCAGCAATGAACATTGATGTGGCTGTATCTCTGTAGTATACTGATTTTAAGTCCTTTGGGTATAGGCCAAGGAGTGGGATAGCTGGGTCAAATGGTGTTTCCATTCCAAGCTTTCTGAGGAATCTCCACACTGCTTTCCAGAGTGGCTGCACTAATTTGCAACCCCACCAGCAATGTATGAGTGTTCCTTTTTCACCACATCCTCGCCAACACCTATTGTTGCTTGTATTCTTGACAATCGCCATTCTAATTGGGGTGAGATGAAATCTTAGGGTAGTTTTGATTTGCATTTCCCTTATTACTAGGGATGTTGAACATTTTTCATATATCTGTTGATTACTTGTACATCTTCTTCTGTGAAGTGTCTGTTCATTTCCTTAGCCCATTTGTTGATTGGATTATTTGTATTCTTCGTGTAGAGTTTTTTGAGTTCTTTATAGATTCTGGAAATTAGCGCTCTATCTGAGGTATGGTTGGCAAAGATATTCTCCCACTCTGTAGGCTCTCTCTTCACATTTCTGATAGTTTCCTTTGCTGAGAGAAAGCTTTAAGTTTGAATCTATCCCAGTTGTTGATTCTTGCTTTTATTTCTTGTGCTATGGGAGTCCTGTTAAGGAAGTCTGATCCTAAGCCAACAAGTTGAAGATTTGGACCTACTTTTTCTTCTATAAGATGCAGGGTCTCTGGTCTGATTCCGAGGTCCTTGATCCATTTTGAGTTGAGTTTTGTGTAGGGTGAGAGATAGGGGTTTAATTTCATTCTATTGCATATGGTTTTCCAGTTTTCCCAGCACCATTTGTTGAAGAGGCTATCTTTTCTCCATTGCATATTGTTGG
The DNA here is from genome assembly GCF_902686445.1 of Sciurus carolinensis. Lineage (NCBI taxonomy): Eukaryota > Metazoa > Chordata > Mammalia > Rodentia > Sciuridae > Sciurus > Sciurus carolinensis. The sequence goes on from NC_062222.1 coordinate 76,703,874, forward strand.
AACCTTTGTCTAGTATGAGAACATTGTATTTATTTGGGTTTGTGTCCATGTCCTCTATTCTGTACCATTGATCTACCTGTCTATTTTGGTACCAATACCATGCCGTTTTTGTTACTATTGCTTTGTAGTAGAGTTGAAGATCTGGTATTGCAATACCCCCTGCTTCGCTCTTGCTACTGAGGATTGCTTTAGCTATTCTAGGTTTTTTATTCTTCCAGATGAATTTCATAATTGCTTGCTCTATTTCTGCAAGGTACATCATTGGGATTTTAATTGGAATTGCATTGAATCTGTATAGAACTTTAGGTAGTATAGCCATTTTGACAATATTAATTCTGCCTATCCAGGAACATGGGAGATCTTTCCATCTTCTAAGGTTTTCTTTAATTTCTTCCTTTAGTGTTCTGTAGTTCTCATTGTAGAGGTCTTTCACCTCTTTTGTGAGATTGATTCCCAAGTATTTTATTTTTTTTGAAGCTATTGTGAATGGGGTAGTTTTCCTAATTTCTCTTTCTGAAGATTCATCACTTATGTATAAAAATGCATTGGATTTATGAGCATTGATCTTGTAACCTGCTACTTTACTGAATTCACTTATGAGTTCTAAAAGTTTTCTGGTGGAATTTCCAGGTTCCTCTAAATATATAATCATGTCATCAGCGAACAGGGATAGTTTGAGTTCTTCTTTTCCTATTCGTATCCCTTTAATTTCTTTGGTTTGTCTGATTGCTCTGGCTAGAGTCTCAAGGACGATGTTGAATAGAAGCGGTGAAAGAGGGCATCCCTGCCTTGTTCCAGTTTTTAGGGGGAACGCTTTCAGTTTTTCACCATTTAGAATGATATTAGCCATGGGCTTAGCGTAGATTGCCTTTATAATGTTAAGGAATGTTCCCACTACCCCAATTTTTTCTAGTGTTTTGAGCATGAAGGGATGCTGTATTTTATCAAATGCTTTTTCTGCATCTATTGAAATAATCATTTGATTCTTAACTTTAAGTCTGTTGATATGGTGAATGACATTTATTGATTTCCGAATGTTGAACCAACCTTGCATCCCTGGGATAAAACCCACTTGATCGTGGTGCACTATCTTTTTAATATATATTTGTATGCGATTTGCTAAAATTTTGTTGAGAATTTTTGCATCGATGTTCATTAAGGATATTGGTCTGAAATTTTCTTTCCTCGATGTGTCTCTGTCTGGTTTAGGTATCAGGGTGATATTGGCTTGATAGAACGAGTTTGGGAGGGTTCCCTCCTCTTCTATTTCATGGAATAGTTTGAGGAGTATTGGAATGAGCTCTTCTTTAAAGGTTTTGTAGAACTCAGCTGAGAACCCATCTGGTCCTGGACTTTTCTTTGTTGGTAGGCTTTTGATGACCTCTTCTATTTCATTGCTTGAAATTGGTTTATTTAAGTTGTGCATGTCCTCCTCGTTTAGTTTAGGTAATTCATATGTCTCTAGAAATTTGTTGATGTCTTCGAGGTTTTCTGTTTTGTTGGAGTATAGATTTTCGAAATAGCTTCTAATTATGTTTTGTATTTCACTCGTGTCTGTTGTGATGTTTCCTTGTTCATTCCGAATTTTAGTAATTTGAGTTTTCTCCCTCTTTCTCTTTGTTAGTGTGGCTAAGGGTTTATCAATTTTATTTATTTTTTCAAAGAACCAACTATTTATTTTGTTAATTTTTCCAATTGTTTCTTTTGTTTCGATTTCGTTGATTTCGGCTCTGATTTTAACTATTTCCTGTCTTCTACTACTTTTGGTATTGGTCTGCTCTTCTTTTTCTATTGCTTTGAGCTGTAGTGTTAAGTCGTTTATTTGTTGATTTCTACTTCTTTTTTTGAATGCACCCCATGAAATAAATCTTCCTCTAAGTACTGCTTTCATAGTGTCCCAGAGATTTTGATATGATGTGTCTTTGTTCTCGTTTACTTCTAAGAATTTTTTTATTTCCCTCCTGATGTCTTCTGTTATCCATTCATCATATAATAGTGTATTATTTAGTCTCCAGGTATTGGAGAAGTTTCTGTTTTTTATTCTGTCATTTATTTCTAATTTCAATCCATTATGATCTGATAGAGTACAAGGTAGTATCTCTATCTTCTTGTATTTGCTAACAGTAGCTTTGTGGCATAAAATATGGTCTATTTTAGAGAAGGATCCATGTGCTGCTGAGAAGAAAGTGTATTCGTTCTTTGTTGGATGGTATATTCTATATATGTCCGTTAAGTCTAAATTGCTGATTGTGTTGTTGAGATCTATAGTTTCTTTATTCAATTTTTGTTTGGACGATCTATCCAGTGGTGAGAGAGGTGTGTTAAAATCGCCTAGTATTATTGTGTTGTGGTCTATTTGATTTCTGGAATTGAGAAGGATTTGTTTGACGTACGTGGATGAGCCAATGTTCGGGGCATAGATATTTATGATTGTTATGTCTTGCTGATTTATGCTTCCCTTAAGCAGCATGTAATGTCCTTCTTTATCCCTTCTGACTAGTTTTGGTTTGAAGTCCACATTATCTGCGATGAGGATGGATACTCCAGCTTTTTTGCTGTGTCCGTGTGCATGGTATGTTTGTCCCCATCCTTTCACCTTTAGTCTATGGGTGTCTCTTTCTATGAGATGAGTCTCTTGCAGGCAGCATATTGTTGGATTTTTCTTTTTAATCCAATCTGCCAGTCTATGTCTTTTGATTGATGAATTCAGGCCCTTAACATTCAGGGTTATTATTGTGATATGATTTGTATTCCCAGTCAATTGACTCATATTTGTTTTTGACATGATTTGGTTTCTCCTTTATTTGGCTATTCCTTTAGGCTAGCGCCTCCTGTTGCTGATTTGCATCGTTGTTTTTCATCTCTTCCTCATGGAATATTTTGCTGAGAATGTTCTGTAATGCTGGCTTTCTTTTTGTAAATTCCTTTAGCTTTTGTTTATCATGGAAGGATCTTATTTCATCGTCAAATTTGAAGGTAAGTTTTGCTGGGTATAAGATTCTTGGTTGGCATCCGTTTTCTTTCAGGGCTTGGTATATGTTGTTCCAGGCCCTTCTAGCTTTTAGGGTCTGGATTGAAAAATCTGCTGATATTCTTATTGGTTTCCCTCTGAATGTAATTTGATTCTTTTCTCTCGCGGCCTTTAAAATTCTGTCTTTATTTTGTATGTTAGGTATTTTCATAATAATGTGCCTTGGTGTGGGTCTGTTGTAATTTTGTATGTTTGGAGTTCTATAAGCCTCTTGTACTTGCTTTTCCATTTCATTCTTCAGATTTGGGAAATTTTCTGATATTATTTCATTGAATAGATTGTTCATTCCTTTGGTTTGTTTCTCTAAGCCTTCCTCAATCCCAATAATTCTCAAATTTGGCCTTTTCATGATATCCCATAATTCTTGTAGATTCTGTTCATGATTTCTTACCATCTTTTCTGTTTGGCCAACTTTGCTTTCAAGGTTAAATAATTTGTCTTCAATGTCTGAGGTTCTGTCTTCCAGGTGTTCTATCCTATTGGTTATGCTTTCTATGGAGTTCTTAATTTGGTTTATTATTTCCTTCATTTCAAGGATTTCAGTTTGGTTTTTTTTCAGTATCTCTAACTCTTTATTGAAATGATCTCTTGCTTCCCGTATTTGCTCTTTTAACTGTTGGTTGGTGCGATCATTTAATGCCTGCATTTGCTCTTTCATCTCCTCCTTCAATGCCTGCATTTGCTCTTTCATCTCCTCATTAGCTTCTCTGATCATTTTAATTACGTACATTCTGAACTCCCTTTCTGACATTTCTTCTGCTGTGCTGTCATTGGGTTTTATTGATGTAGTATCTATGTTTGGGACATTTTCTTCCCTTGTTTTCTCATATTGGTCAGTTGTCAGTGGGACCCTGAGATATTGCAGTTTTCCGCTATTGGTTTATAGTGTCCCGGTAGATTTCCAGTATATCATCTCCCAGCCTTCAGTAGCCTGATGTCTTGGAGGAATCTGATAAAGCAGCTCATCCGAAGAAAACTACCCCCAGCCCCCTACTGGTTCCACGGTTTGGAACTGGCTCTGTGCGGAAATGCTCTCGCTGTGGGCCTGCACCGTGCAGCTGGCCGTGTGGGAGGAACCCACTGCCGGAGTGTGGAAGGCTACCTTGGGAAGACTCTAGCTGCCCTGCCCAGCTCCAATAAGCCACCTCTATCTGGGCCTGCCACCCGGGCTGAGCTTTACCCAGTGGGCAGACTCACCCGTGGCTCTATTTCAGTCCGAGTCTCTCAATGCCTCCCCTTCTTAACTCCTGGGTTCTGGAGCGACTGGGAGTGTAGTCCCCCTCTAGGCCGCCATCTTGGATCGCCCCATGAAGAGAGCCTGCAGCCGGAGTGGGCAGAGCCGCCTGAAGCGGTCTCTGGCTGCCCTGCCCTGATCCCAGAGGTTGCTTGCGGATCGGGGCTCTCCGCTGGTTCATTGCCGGAGTATGCTGCGCTGCAGTGGCTCCGGGACTCGGAGCTTGTTCTGGTCAGAAAGGCTCTCACCAGCGGGCCAGTTCCGTTCCGAGAACCTGGAGAAGCTGGCTGTGTGGGCGGGGCCCACTGCCGGAGTGCGCAGGGCTGCCTGTGGATGACTCTAGCTGCCCTGCCCGGCTCCGATAAGCCACCTCTATCTGGGCCTGTCACCCGGGCCGAGCTTTACCCAGTGGGCAGACTCACCCGTGGCTCTATTTCAGTCCGAGTCTCTCAATGCCTCCCCTTCTTAACTCCTGGATTCTGGAGCGACTGGGGGTGCAGTCTCCCTCTAGGCCGCTATCTTGGATCATCAAAAGACTTTTTTAAAAAATAAATCACAATGGCATTTATTTCTGAGCTAAATTCTCTATTTTCTTCTCATTATAACCATTATGGGAAATCAATTTTCTATGGTAGAAAATGATCCAAATAAGAAATCAGATTTGTGACTAGTCTAGTTCAACCATCAGAAACTCAGGCATGTGTCATTTTACTTCCCTAGATCTCTTTAATCATCTAAAGATAAGAGTGTAATGGTTTATTTTATGTATCATGTTGACTAGATTACAGTGCCCAGATTTGGATCAACTTCTAGGACTTTCCATGAGGATAATCCTAAGAGAAATTAACACTTAAATCAGTGAACTTTGAATAAATCAGATTGTCCTTGACACTGTGAGTCTCATCCAGTCAAGTAAAGGCCTAAATGGAGCAAAGACTAACTTCCCCTGAGTTAAGGGAATTTTTACCTGCAGATGCCTTTGAACTTAAAGAGCATCAGCTCTTCCTGTGTCTCCAACTTGCCAGTCCATCATGATAATTTTGGACTTCCAGCCTCCACAGTGATGTGAGCCATCCTTAAAATAAATCTCTTCATATAGATGAACACATCCTATTAGTTCTGATTCTTTTTTCTCTCTCTTTCTTCCTAAGAACTTTGTCTAGTAGAAACAGTATGCCTTACAAAGACTTCAGATCTCTTCCATCTCCACCAGGTTCAGCAATGAAAAGAATATAGATTTTAAAAGCTCCAGTTGCTTACAGAACATATTCAAAGTTCCAATTTACCTTATCAATTCCACCAAAAAAGATAGCAATTTAGTGCCTACAGAAATGCTTGCATTGACACACCTGCCTTGTAAATATCCTCTAAATTTCAGAATGAAATACAGTGTTCCCTAAAAGTCTAGGTGATCAAAATATAAAAGCAGATGTTCCTGTTAGTCAGTTTTCTGTTGCTATGAAAAAATACCTGGGAAAATCAACTTAAAGGGGTAAAGATTTATTTTGTGTTACAGTTTCAGAGGTTTTAGTTCATGGTCACTTGACATCACAGCCTTTAACTTTTGGTGAGGCAGAACATCATGGTGGGGAACACATGGTGGAACAGAACTGCTTACCCCATGGTGGCAAGGATGCACACATAAAAAAGAGAAAAAGAGAGGTGGGGAAGAAGAGGAGGCTACAATCAAAATACACCCTTTAAGGACACACCCTCAAAGACCTACTCCCTCCAATTAACCCCATCTACTACAGTTTCCAACACCTCCCAATAGTACACCAGTTAAGGACCAAGCCTCAATACATGAGCTTCTGGAGGACATTTAAGATCCAAAACATAATAGTTCATATTATTGAAGGACAGCCACCTGATAAAATAGCATATATGTAACCATTACTTTTCCCATGAATGAAGTCCTAATATCTTTAAAAGCAGATGACATCTGTCTTTTTCATTATCAGTCATAAACACTAAGTTCTCATTTTTAAAGTAGAGTCAATTCTAAGTTATTCAGTGGCTGATTATCCAGATGTGCATTATCCAGAGCTTTTTATTTTCTGTTTATTTGGCAAGATGGGTTTTTGCCATTTCACAGCTCATTTGCACCTCTACCAGCTTTGCTACACTCATTACTATCTCTGGCAAAAGATTTGGTGACAGAGGAAGTTGATGCAAATGAGATTTTTAGATTATCCATGCTCTCCCTTCTTACCATGACCATAGATAATCAGGAATTGACTGTGCAATGAGCATAGAATGCAATTAGGCATTGGATAAGGAAAGCTTCACACATAATATCACTAGGAATGGCTTAAAGGGACCATCAAGTAAAGAGAAGCACCTTGAAAATTAGAAGGTGTTTTCTCATTAAAGTTACCTGATGCTTTCTGAAATGTGTCCAGATAAATATTTCAAAAAATTTGGCTGGGGATATAGTGTTGGTAGAGTGCTTGCCTTGCAAGCACAAGACCCTGGGTTCAATACCCAGCACACACACAAAAAAAAATCCAAAAAATTATAGTAATTTATCAACCAATTTTGCAGTGAGGAAAACACCTTCATTGACTCATTGTCTAATGTATATATGGTGTTTTTTTTGGAGTTATCAGCAATCATTCCACTCAAAAAATGTGTAATTATAGCTTGCTAACTTCCAGAGTGCCAGATAAGTACTAAGGATATGAAGGTGGAAAGACAGCTGCTGCTTACCTTTTAGTAGAGAAGCAGATAAATAAGTAAATTATTTCCATTTAACAAGAAACTAATTCTGTTATAAGGAAATTCCCAAAGTACTACAAGAAGACAGAGGTTCACTTATCCAATCTGTCAAGTCAGATTTATGTGGGAGGTAATACCTCAGCTAAGGAATAAGGAATTATTAGCAGTTAGATGGTATAAGAAAATGGAAAGGTCATTTTAGACAGAAATTAGACATGAACAAAAGTACAGAAAATCAAGAAAAATTTATGCTTGGGGGCAAAAATAGCAGTTCCATATCCTCAACTCTAAAGTATAAATCATGTAGAATCAACCTAATAAGAAAAAAAAAAAAAAAACATACACTAGTCATGGAATTACCTTTTCTGAGAAATGTGGGCTTGATCCAATAAATGGTGAAAAGCTGCTGAAGAATTTTGACTATGAGTGTTAAATTGGTGTTTTAAATTGATCATTCCAGAGAGATAGGATGGATGGGTTTGAGTAGTAGTTTCCTACTACTATTCTATTTTATCCATGTGGAATCAATTAGCTGAATATGCCTCATTACAAAAGAGTTCCCAGAAGTTTTGTTTCATTTAAAACAAGAATCTAAACAAGGAAAATCTGTTGAAACTGCCAATATTGGAACATTTTAGCTAAACAAAGATATTTTAAGTGAGGATAAAGGAAAAGAGAAACATTTAGAAGATCAATTTTCAGGACCATAGAATGATTCAATTAGTAGGAGATGCAAAGTGAAGAAAAGGCTATAATTATTTCCAGGATTCCAGACAGGAACATAGAACAAGGAACAAGTTGAGGTGATATGATGGCAGATGAGTTTAGTAATGGCATGCCGAAACCATCCAAAGAGAGATGAAAACACATATTTAAATATTCAAATGTGAAGCTAAAGTAAAATTAAAGCTGATGATACATATCTAAGAGTCATCAGCATAATAGTTCAAATTATGAGTAAATGGACTAAAGAGGCAGTATAAAGAATCAAACAACATTACCCTATGTAAATTTATGATTACACAAATGGTATGCCTTGACTCCATGTACAAATAGAGAAAGAACATGTATCCCATTTGTTTACAATAAAAAAAAAGGCAGTATAAAGTACTGAGTCTCATCTCTGTCTGTAAATTGGAATCAATTGAAGGGATACTTATGTTCAAGAATTGCCCCAGACCACTGAAATCAGAATTTATGGGGTATCACCAGTCTAGGATTAACTGTATTAAGTAAAAATGAAGGTGGGCCCAAGACTGTAAATCCTCAAGGAAAACCAAAAAGAAGTGGTCAGAAGTATATAAAGAGAACTAGAAGGGGGAAATATAACACTTCTTTCAAACTCTCAACTGTATTCAATAGAACAGAATGAATGTGAAATAATCCTTGTTTCAAAAGTAAATATTGTGATATAGTGCTATACTATCATTCCAGAAATCCCTGACAATCATAACAGCATCCACTTCAGAAGTTCAAATTCTATTTTATCCATGTGGAATCAATTAGCTGAATATGCCTCATTACAAAAGAGTTCCCAGAAGTTTTGTTTCATTTAAAACATTGTAAATTATATATAGCTAATCATACATGTTAAATAATTAAAGAATTTAAAGATAGAAGCAAAGTCTTCTGGAACAAATATTTCTTCTTGAAGATTTATCTGTTTGGCAGTTTTATTTGTCCTTCCATTTTTCTTAAAGGACTGTTAGTTGGAGGATTGGGGTAGAACTTAAATATATTATAGACTGAAATTTAAAATTTAATGTTTATACTCATATCTATATTTATAATATTCCACACCCAAAGTATTAGTGGAATATTTTTCCCCAAAATTATATTATAGTTCTAATGATTGATGTAATATAAATACACTGCTTTTGGATGCAACTGAAAATGTGATTATGACCTCCAACAATGGTAATTTGAGTATTAATTTCCATCCATCTCAGCAACTGGCAGCGTCCATCAATTATACCATTAGTTGCCCAGTGATTGCAGCTGCAAAAAACAGAATTAGCGTTTAAGCTACTGTCATTCACCTGAAATTTTACAGTTCTAATTAGTGAACCAGGAAGCCTGTCAACAACTAAATGTCGAATGATTGGCCTGCACAACCAGCATTTCCCAGCCCTAGCCTACCCTCACTCACCCAGCATTGTTGTGTCACTTCTTCCTTGTTCAGATTTCAAACTGTCAGAAATAAAACTCTTATTTTGGCTTCTGACAATATTCCTTAATAAGTAACAGAACATTGGACATATCCTTTGAGTCCACTGCAATACGTAGAAGTTATTTCATGTTCAATTTTACCTTGTCTCCATGCCACTGGTTTTTGCAAATCTTAATATAGTGGTTATTATTTCACTCATTTACTACAACATTTTTTGAAAACTATTTGGGTGCCAGGTACTCATCTAGGTATATCTGTGACTAGAGAAATCCTTGCTCTCAGGGAAATCACATTCAAAATAAGGAAATAAGCACATTGACAGCTAAATAAATTCAAGAAATATATCATTTGAATGGGGTATATGAAAAAAATAAACAGTTACATGATTGAGAACGTGAGGGAAGCTACTTTGAACTTGGTAGCTAGAGAAGACAGCTCCAGGAATATGTTAATCCAGTCATGCTGCAGAGATGGGGTCAACATTCAAAGACCCAGGAAGAGTATTCTAGTAAGAGGGTAAGAAAGTCCTAGACAAAAATGAAAGAAAGACTTTGAATATTGAGGAAAAGAAAATGGTCATTGTTAAACTTATTTATGCTTTTAAAAGATTACTTACTCTGGTTACTGTATAAAAAGTGGATTATGATCCTTGAAAAATTCTTACATTTTTATAGCAAAAACATGAACAAGAATGCTTAGAGCAAAATTGTTCATAATAGCAAAAACTGGACATAGAACAAATTTTCGTCAATGGTAGAATTATAAATAAGTTTCATGATAAGTTTTATAATAGACTATAGTTATGAAAATTAAAACTACAGTGGGACATACAAACATGAGTGGATCAAAAATAATTATGGAAGAAATTAAGAATAATAATAATTATGGTTAGAAAATCAAATTGCAAAATAATATACACTGGATGATCCCACTTACGTAAAATTCAAAAAATAATACAATATAAATAGCATTTCAGGATAAATAAATATATGGTAAAAAATCAAGTAAGTCCATATAAATTTTGGATGTCCTCTAAGGTGACTTCAATGTGTCACACAATTGTATAATCTCCCTTGCAGTGAAGGCTTCTAACAGATAAAAGTATTGCAAAGATGAGTTGATGTGACTCTCACAATCATTTTGTATTATGTAAGATTCCATCTTAACATACTGAAGCAAGATATTCTCCCTCTGGCCCTGAAATAAGGTGACATGTTGTGAAAGGGTCTATGACAAACCCTATAGGGCAAGGAACTTTCAAAAGCTGAGAGCATTCCCAAGCCTACGAACAACAAGATAACCAGAAACCCAATCCTATAATGACTAGAAGATGAATTCTGCCAACAGCCTAAGAGCTGCAAGTAGATGTTTTCTCAGTGGAGTCTTTAAAGAAAATGCAACTCAGCTAAGGATGCCTCAATTGCAGACTTCTCAAACTGGGACCAGAGGACTTAGTTAAGGCATACCCATAACCCTGATGCACATGAACTATGAGATAGTAAATATGTTGTTTAAGTTTATGATAATGTGTTACATAGTAACATAAACACAGTAACTAAGTTTATGATAATCTGTTACATAGTAACATAAAACACACATAAATTATTATGTTTAATAATAAACATAAAATCTGAAGTAGTGGTTATTTCTGGGGGAGGTAGGGAAGGATGGGGATGTGAAGAGGTTCACTGTGGACTTCAAAGTTACTATTAACATGCTCTTTCTTTTTTATACCTTTGTTTATATTCTTCATGCTCTTCTGAGCTTTATAGGTAGGCATATACTTGCTTTTCCTAATCTGTTGTTTCTTTCTTAAGTATACTGTTTGTTCCAGATCTCCCATGATACCAAAATCCTCAGATGCTTAAATTCCCTTATATAAAACAGCAGAGTATTTGCATTTAACCTATATGCATTCTCCCATATATTTTAAATCTCTCTATATTACTTAGCATACCTAATATGACTCAAATTCTATGGTAATAGTTATTGTACTATATTGTAGAGGTAATTATGACAAGAAAAAGTCTGTACATGTTCAGTACATATGCAATTCTTTTCAAATATTTTCAGTTCATGGTTGGCTAACTGGATGCAGAACCTACAGATATGAGAAACCAACCACATCTTTTCTCATGCTTTTATTTTCAATGTTCCTTTGACATTGTTTAAAATTGTGCATCTTGTAGAAAATATGTTGTGGATATTTTAAATCATATCTTAGAATATCTATCTGATGTTAATTGACCACTTTCACCCATTTACATGTATTATAATTTCTATTATTTTAGGGCCTAATATTGCTATCATTTAAAAATATTTTGCATTTTCTGTTCCTTCTTTGTATTTCTTTTTGCCATTCCTATTTTCCATTGGGTAGATTAAGTGTTCCTATTTTGTTTAGGTCATAGTTCCTATATTTGCTTTTGTAACAGATGGGCTTACCTTAAAGTCCATTTAAATTTTTCCCTAATGAGTCAGTATGTTGACACATTACTTTGATCTCCACTAGCCTATTACTTTGTCTGCAATTTTAGTTATAATTTAGTTCTGAAATTTTCCCAGAAACAAAGAAGGATCCAGCAGTCCACATTGCTTTGACATTTTTATAAGATAAGAATATTTTCATTATGTTTAGTTATGTTCTACTTCTTCAGCTATGTGGCAGGCACATAATTGTTTTGTTATTAGACTTTAAACTTTCCACAAATGTCACAGTATTTTGTGCAAATCATTTTTTAGAGTGAAAAATAGTATCTGGTTCAAGTAGGTATTTAGTAAAGTTTAGTAAATTAACACGTATAAAAAAACTAAATGATTATTCTCTCAATCACTATTTCATGAGTTCTCTGATAACAAGAAGAAAGCTAATAAATTATTCCAACAGAGAATAAAAATCTTGTCCAGCCTTTCCTTTTTTATCTAGAACCAGTGTGCTTCCTCTTACTCATTTGAATCATTGATGCCACTCCATTAATTCAAGAAACACGTGTTTACTTATTCCAAGCACTTTCAACTACTTCCAGCATATTGCTCTTAATTAAGCACCTGTTATATGCAAGCCATTGTGATTACTAATGTGCAGGATGTGAAAAATAATTTAGTGGGACCCACAATGAGCTTATCTTCCAGTTATGGGTGACAGATATGCTCACAAATAATTATAATAGAAGGTCTAATGTGATAAATGCAAAAAGGGAATATAAATAGATGAATAAAAAAATAAAAAGGGAAGTTTTATAGAAGATTTTTGGACTAGGCTTCAGCAGAAGTGTAGAATTTGATATTCACAAGTAAATGTGTTCCTCTCTCTCATCTTTGGGTCTTCATAATACCTGCATATAAATCCTCTTAGCCTAGCTAATTCTCACTTATTCTCAGGCTCTTAGTTTTGTTGTCTTGTCTTCCAGAAACCTTCTAGTTCCCCACTCTCACTTCCCTGAGCCTGGGTGCAGCACACTTCCTATATGTGTACCCAAAAGCCTGGTAAGTTAACTTTAACTTTTATCACAGTTCATTGTAATTTCCTGTTTATTTGCATGGTGGAATATTTCCATGTCAGCTGAACTGTCAGCTAAAGGTTCACAGGCATCTATTTGTGTGAATTATTTTTACTGGGTGACAGAGTTCCATGTGAAGACATTTTTTTTAGCAAGGACAAAAGGGAGAGAAATGGAGAATAGAATAAGCATCTCTTCCTCAGCCTGTTCCCAGGGACTAGATCTGACATCACTTTTCGAGACACAGGATAGGGCATAAGCAGTGCTGCTTGGTAGTTCAGGTAATGAAGTGCAACATAGAGGTTGGGCTCAGGGCATTTTTCACATTCTGCTGAAAATAGCACACTACACCAACCCCATGGCAATATGGTGCCTTGAGAAACTGTAAGGTTGAGAATACAGGACATTGAATACTAGAGCAGGGCAACATACATGTAGAGGCATAATCAGCAGTGACGATGTCAGGAACCTGCCAGAACAGCAGTTGCAGGAGCCCAAAGGAAAACGCTACAGGATTCCATAAATACATATGAGATACCCTTAGGAATTTGCAACTACCTCAGGATGCTTAGAAAGAAAACAGAAGTCCCCAAGTTAGATAGATTTGAGGCAACAGGTCTTTTGCCAAATATAGGCATTAAGACCGATGTAACTTAATCTCCCTAAGAGATGGTAAGGCCTAGAGATCTTTGTAGGAGTCTTTTTATATTCCTAGTAGACTAATTAGATTGTCATTTCTTGAGAGTAGTGACTATATCTTATTAATTAGAGTTACTATAACTTGATACATTATGAGATATGTACAATATATGGTCACTATGAAATTATTGACTAAATGAATCATAAATGGTTTTAGAACTTAAAAGTAATCTTTGTAATCCAGGACTATTTGCCACATATTGAATTGACTTCTGATTTCTTTCATAAAATATTTTTAACTGAGCCTTTGAAAATGTATAGAATTTGTGCTTCTTAAATACATGTGTTCTTTCTTGATTTGAAGACTTTATACACATTATTTTAATGGGATATACACTCCTTTATATTCTCTTAGACTAGTTAATTCCTACTCATCCTAGCAGTTTACAGGTATGTGTTGTTTGCATGGATTATTTGTATCATAAAAAGGAGTCCTGTTTCTTTACGTAATTCCGTTTCATATGGGTGAACTAGAGTGAAATCACAAAGAGATTAAAGATAGTAAGTGAACTTTCATTCTTCTCAGTCTGTTCAAACTACTTCCATTAAAACACTATGTTATCTGGTATGAACAGATGGGTTTTCAAATGAATATAATCAATCTCCACTATAATTTGGTCAATGCTGAAGGATAAATTTTGAAATTGTGTACAAATAGTTCTTTGTGATTCCCTAAATTTCCAAATTTGGAAATAAGTCCATGTTCAATGAATAATATCTCCTTACATTTAGACTATGGTATACCTGAAAAACTCTACTTATCTCAAATTCTGCATTTGATTTTCTATAAATAGCAAAACACATTCAGAGCATAATGTGGGCACAAAGGTTAGAATATCTTAAGGACTCTTTTCACTTACAAGACTGATTCTGTGTATTGAGGTCAGAAATTAAATCAAATGTCAAAACCTCCCTGTAAGAGAACATGATTTTCATACTGATGAGACAATGCATAACAACCAAACTGATTTATTAATTTATTGAGCTTCTGTATTATTAAATAGTATGTGCAGATTGTGGAATATTAGAGGACTACACTCTTGAAGGCTACATTCTTGCTGCAAAGAAGTAAATCAAACAAACAGAATTGCACAACCTTTTACATGGTTGTATGGCCCTTCTACAGAGTTGCCCATGGGATGTCAGGGCACCTGGATGATCTAGCCATATGTCTTCCCTAGGAGCATATTTAAAGATTTATGTGTAAAGCTTTAAGGCACCTATATCGAGCTAAAATTTTCACTTTTATTGTCAAAAAGAGAATAAACAGTGAATAGAACAATAAATATTTGGCCTGACAGTGCACTGGGAAACAAATGCTCCACAATGAAATTTTTAAAAAATTGAAATGATATTTGGTTACAAAGAAAAAAAGAATGTTTTACCATTTAAAAATATTTATATACAAGAACTAAGAATAGATTATTGGGAGGGAAGAAGGGAGAGGAAAAATAAAACACTAGGGGCTGATATGGAGCAAATTATATTCCATGCACATATGATTTTTATGTCAACATGAACCCTACTGTAATGCACTAATAAAAAACATTTAAAATATAGATTATTGAAATAGTGGAATTCCTGACACTTTCAGCTAGAGATAGGAGTCTGACCAGTTTATAGAAAAATAAGATATCCTGTACAAACCCCCTCCATTCTCGTATAGTCTCTGATACACTCCTTGCTTTGGCAGACTCCCAATCAGAAAGTCAAAATATTAAGAAATATTATAAAGGGAAGTGACTCATCTGAAAATATTTGCATTACACTTCCCACTGAACAAGAAGCTTAAGGAAGGATTCCAGTAACTTAGAAATAACAATGCCTTGGAGAAACCAAATGAGAGTTCAATTCAACTTATCTTTGCAGGCAATTAGTACACATATTGACTTTTACAATCTGTCTAAAATATGTATGTCCATATTTTACTAAAAGTAAGACATAATGATTAGATAAAAGAAACCTCCCATTTATCTTTGTTTTCCAAGCCATATTCTCCTATTCTCAAATCTACAAGAATTCCAATTAGTCCTTCTTTGGGGATATCTTTTGTTTTTCTAGCAATAAATAAGAGTCTTAAAAACTTAGGTGTATCATAAGGGAATCAACCATTTAGTTGATAATTCAATCGATAACAAACCATTTCTTCATACAGTGACTCAATGCTTTGCTAAGACACTGGTTTTCTCCTCTGTCCACTTGGTAGTTCTGTCTGCAGTGTTTCTCACTTGCTTAGTTTGCTACTAAGCAAACAGCAGATAGCACTTGCTGGTGGCATCAGTTTTTTCCCCAAAGTCCACTGATTGGTGTCATCCTTTCCTGTTATCATAAAACCATTCCCATAGGATAGATGCCCCAGCCTTTCAAGATACTATGCTCCAATGAACATTGGTTAAGCGTCCATCCTATCTGGAACACAACCCTCCCTCCCTTCCTCCAAGCAGAACCAACACTTTTAGTTTTGTGATGTGTAGTCTGCAAAATGGAACCTTGTTTAGGTGGCAGGTAGAAGGCTAGAATTAAGCAATGTTCCAATATCTATGGGCTGTATCTTGATACTGAGACAATTTTCCCAGAGTGAAACTTCTAATTTTCACAGAAATATCAAATAGGTCTCTCAGTAATAGGCCTGTCCCATCATCTAATATCCTCTGGGTTTAGGTCACTCTTCCCTCAACTTCTTGGGCATATTCTTTTCTTGGATAATCCACCTTAATTTCTTTAATGGCTCTAAAATCGAAAAAGTTACAAAGGCCTTCCTGCCACTACACTTCCCTTCAGAAAGATTTTGTTGCTATTCTGGGTGACTGGGGGAGGAGAGAGATAAGGAAGAGCAGAGGGCACCTTTCAAATAAATCCACAACATGGAGAGAGAAAAGGACTAGAACAATGATGATGATGATGATTAAGTTCTTACTCTATGCCAAGCACATGTCAACTAATTTCATCTTCAAAACAATTAGGAGATACTTTAAGTTTACAGGAGGAGGAAACTGAAAAATAATTTACACAACTTAAAATCACACACTTAGTCAACAATAGAACCAAGACATCCAAGCATTGTAGATCCAGAGCCTGTGCAATTAAGTACTATACCATAGAAATTCTGCAGCTTACTCCATCACAGTATTTTTGGAAAATTACCTTTGTAATTATCTTTGCTCTAACAATTAAGAGGTTCTAAAATAAATGACATCCCAGTAGCAATAAACACATCTTGTACCCAGAACTTCACTTTTAATACCTTTCTCCAATAAAAAGACCATACATGGAAGCTTGAAGAAATGGCTAGTTATAGAACTGGAGCAGGGAATTCAGAAGATGACATTGGAACATCTTTTAGTGCCAGAAGGTAAAGAAGTGCTTATACACACAAAGGCACACACCCCGCAAATAGGAACACAAGCTCCCAGTAGTCAAATCAGTAACAAGTTCAGCCACAAAATAAGGTAGTACACAATTGGTATGTGTATTTACAAATCAAATACTGTCCAACTGCTCTCCATATAGTTTGTATATACTTAAGTTCTGAGATAGGAGAATGTCTTCCTACATCTTATCACTGATATATATCTGAAACTTTGCCAGTTTAGAAAGTGAAGAACGATAATCTGAATGTAACCTTAATTTTATTTATTTGCATGATTGAAAGACAATATCTATTCATATATTTAAGAAGCACCCCTATTTTTTTTCAGTGAATCACTGTTTAATATTCTTTGCCAATTTTCTTTTGAATTATTGGACATTTTAAAAATTTCTTAACAATTAGTTGAACTCATTTAATCTTTTAAATATAAAGTTTCCACATAATGCCCCCACATGCCAATTTCTATTTATTTATTTATCTTATGAATTTATTCACTAATTTATTTATAAAAGTTTTTTAGTTGTCAATGAATTTTTTTTATTTTATTTATTTATTCATATGCGGTTCTGAGGATCAAAACCAGGGCTTTCCACATGCCAAGCAAGTGCTCTACCACGGAGCCACAACTCCAGTCCTGAACCTATTTATTTTACAATAAAAATTTTTATATAGGGGAGGTGGCTTGACATACATTTAAAATTTCATCCAGGGTTATTAGGGTTTAATTGGCAAATAAAGTTATATACATTTACATTGTACATCATGAGCATATATTGTGAAATAGTTACCACAATCAAGCTAATGAACATGTCTGCCACCTCACATGGTTATCAATTTTAATGTGTGGTGAAAACATTTAATATCTATTATATTAGCAACTTTAAAGTATACTTACAGTATTGTTAACTATAGTTATCATTTTTCACACTGGATGGACAAGGGTAGTCTGATTTCTTGATATCTGACAACAATTTTAAAAATTCTAGTTTTAAATTTACCATTTGCTTTAGGGAACAGAGATTATGCTAATTAAAACAGTGTGGTAATGGGAAGAAATAGTTAAAATGTTTGTCACTAATGTTTATATATTATTACTGAAGTATGAGATGAAAGTCCAAGTTCCTCAAAAAATATTTTTTTCAGTGGCAGCATACATAGTTATTTAAATGGTCTATAAGAAAATCTTGTTCAATAATCCTTTGAGCTTCAATGAAGTATAATCCTCAGTTCCAAGCAAGAAAAAAATTTTCAACCTTCAAGAATCAGATAAAATGAACTTAAAGAAAATATTTTGTAGATATTTCTCAAATAGAATTTTTTTCATAACATTTAGTCAAATTAATCTCCAGGTTATATAAAGAACTCAAAAATCTTAATGCCAAAAATACAAATAACCCAATCAATAAATGGGCTAAGGAACTGAACAGACATTTCACAGAAGAAATATAATCGATCAACAAATAAATGTTCAACATCTTTAGCAATTAGAAAAATGCAAATCAAAGCTACTCTAAGATTTTATCTCACCCCAGTAAGAATGGCAATTATCAAGAATACAGACAATAAATGTTGGCAAGAATGTGGGGAAAAAGGTACACATATACATTGCTGGTGGCAATGCAAATTGGTGTAACCATTATGGAAAACAATATGGACATTCCTCAAAAAACTTGGAATGGAACCACCATTTGACCCAGCTATCCTACTCCTCAGTTTATACCCAAAGGACTTAAAATCAGCATACTACAGTGACTCAGCCACATCAATGGTTATAGTAGCTCAACTCACAATAGCTAAACTATGGAACCAAACTAGATGCTCTTCAACAGATGAATGGATGAAAAACATGTGATATATAGATATAGATATAGATATAGATAGATAGATAGATATACATAGATATAGATATAGATACATGGTGGAATATTACTCAGTCTTAAAAAAAGAATAAAATTATGACATTTGTTGGTAAATGGATGGAGTTGGAGAATATTATGCTAAGCAAAATAAGTCAATCTCAAAAAACTGAAGGCCGAAAGTTTTCTCTGATATGTGGATGCTAATTACAATAAGAGGGGAGCTAGGGAAGAATAAGTTTAGGTAGAGGGGACTGAAGGGAGAGGAGGGGTTATGGGAGTAGGAAGGACAGTAGAATGAATCAGACATTATTAACCTATGTACATATATATCCATATGACCAGTGGGATTCTACATCATGTACAACCAAAAGAATGAGAAATTATACTCCATTATATATGACATATCAAAGTTCATTCTGCTGTCATACACAGCTAATTAAAACAAAAAAAATTAAAAGAATGAAATACCATTTTATTTTATTTATTTATTTTTATTTATAATTTTCCTGACATTTTTAGGAATTCAATTAGGAGTAGAAAACTGCAATTTAACTCAGGACCCATAAGCCCATTAATCACTTTAAAAGTTTTAAAAAATGTTTTTTAGTAATTCTTTATATTATTTATAAAATATCATTCTTCAAATATACCACATGCTTAAAATATAATTTACATCTATGGCATAAAGTATAAAAGTAGAGGGACTGGGATGTATCTGAGAGTTTGAGCATTTGTCTAGCATATGTGAAGCCCTAGGGTAGACTACCCAGCGCCACCAGAAAATAAGAAAAAAAGAAAAGCATAACGTTAGATAACCAATATTAAAACTTGTATCCTTATTTTTATTCCTAACTTATTATTTAAGTTCTTATTCTAAACTTTCCCTTGGATTAACAGTTGTTGTAACATTTCATATTTTCTTCGTTTTTTTCCTCCTACCTATCATGTCTTCTCTCCCCAGTGAAGGTCTGCATTTTTACAAATGACAACCAAACATAAATAGTATATGATCATAAATGATCCCACGAGTAGCACAAGGACATTAGAAAATACATTACATCAACACACTTTTGGGCATTACAGAAAGGCCTGGTCTTCCTGGGGACAGTAGAAATAACTGGATTAGAATTCTGCATACTAAACACAGACACACACAGACACACACACACACACACACACACACACACACACACACACCTGGACTATATCTTTAATTGAGGGATAAGAACATGGGTCCTCCACTATCTCACATGATTACTCTCCTAACCATATGTCTTGTGTCAACATGAATTATCTTTATTAAAAGGATATTTAAAGATTCATGATTCACCAGCATGATGCAAAACAAACTGCTCTCACATTTCAGTGGGTTAGTTTCATGTTGAACAAGGAATTGTTACAAGAAACAAGGGTGGCTTAGTGCATTATTTATTCAGTGAAATAAACTAAAAGAAAGAGTTCTGATTTGTGTCTTCCCCAGAATATTCTTGTGAGTAGGGTAAAGTTATTAAAGTTATTTTTACTGCTGTTTCCTCCACTAAGAAAAAAAAAAAAAAGATGTATTGAGGAAGAATATTTAAAAATTATTTTACAGTATTCTACAGGAAAAAAAACAAAAGGCCAAGAGAAGCTGATGAGAATGAAGCACCAAGTAGCTGTGAGGGCCCTAAGTGGTGAATCCAGAAATCATTCCAATAGCATTTTAGCCCAAGAAAATGTTTTAAATGAATTAAATATTATATAAAATAATGGTTGGCAGTAGTTTACAATTCTACTTTAAATAAGTCCTATTCTAAATAATATATTTTTCAACAGTTATTATCAATAATTGATATGCATCAATAATAGTAAAATTATTCTATTTTAAAAATAATAGTTATTTTTAAAGCAATAATTTATATTCTGTTGTTTTGATAAAGTAGCTAAAATTAGTAAAGATGTAACGTGGTATAGGAGGAAAAAAGTCATAAAATACTTTGGAATAACATTATCAGGAAACATGTAAAATTTATATGAAAAAAGAGAAGTATAGAAGGTAACCTGGATAAATGAGATAATTAATCTTTTCCTAAATGGGAACACTGAGACTATAAAGTAGATAATTCTACCCAAAGTAATCTTTGCCATTAATGTACTCTTAGTCAAAATGCCAGTGGGATTTATGTATTTTTATGATGACAAAATTATGTTTAAACTTACCAAGTACTAGAACATTGTATAAAGTCATAATAGTGATTAAATTTGTGCAATACTGACAGAGAAATGTATAAACCACTGGAACAAAACAATGACTAAGAGAAGTATTCCATGCACATGGAAGTGTAAACACAGGTTTGGTAACCACATATACACTATGTGGAAGAATTTATTTGAATTTATTTATTTAGATAGTCATCTCACATATTAGACAAAATTAGATTTTAGATGAATTACACTGCTAC
Source organism: Sciurus carolinensis (assembly GCF_902686445.1). NCBI lineage: Eukaryota > Metazoa > Chordata > Mammalia > Rodentia > Sciuridae > Sciurus > Sciurus carolinensis. The sequence goes on from NC_062222.1 coordinate 76,724,896, forward strand.
TAAAAAACCAAAATATTTGTAGAGCAGAAAACATAGGCTAATATTCCCATCTTTCCATGGGAAAAAATTCCAAACTTAAAGTTGTGGAAATAAAACAAAGAAAGTACATTTTGGTTAACTATATGAAAACCAAATTTTCCTACATGTCAAAAACATTATATAGAGACTCAAAAATAATATAAAACTGGATAAGTGCAAAAAGGTAAAAATTTTCTATATAAAATGAAGCATATTTATGCAGGAAAAAGTCAATAGATAATTTAAATCACTCATTAAAAACTATTAGAATATTAATTTATTTATAAATTATGCAAATATAATTGAGATACCACTAATATGATTTTCAAGTTTGCAAAGATTGAAACATAATATTATTAAATATGAAGCAAAAAGGTATTCTGTTCAGAGTGCAATGGAAAATTTTTTCTAGGAAACAGTTTGACAACTTGCTTTAAGAGCCTTAGCAGTATCTTTATCTCTTTCCAACTTTATATCTAAGAAGAAGAAAATCATATAAACAAAGGGTTAGGCACACAGATGTTCAATGTAGTATTAGTTGTAATAGTGAAAAATGGACACTACATACGTTTATTAGGAAAAATAAAGTGGAAAATATCCTGCATTATAAATGGAATCACAAGAAAACAAGTGATTACATGAAAGAGTGTTTATGATAGAATGCTAAGTCAAAAAAAAAGACATAAGATGAAAAGAGTATAATTTCAATCCAACTGAAGTATGCCAAAGATCAGTAATGAACATCCAAATGATGATTTTTTTTCCCTTTCTTCTACTCTCCTGAATTTTCTACAGTGAGCTAATATTACTAATGTCATCGGAAATAAAAGCTATAAAAAGGAAAATTGGTCCACTATCTCATTAATGGTCTCCCTTTCTTCTGGTCATGCAGGCTTAAAATTTCAAGAGTTATCAAGGCATCTTCCCTATTACTCTCCTCTCTCTTCTCAGTCCAGTCAATCACTAACTTTCAGGCTTCTACCTGGAAAATTCATACATTCATCCCCCGGATAGTTACTGACACCTGCCATGTTCCTGAACATGGGGATATAATAGTTACTAAACAAATAAAAATCTCTGCCTTCAAGGAGTTTACATTCTAATGGGAACACACAGACACTGAAAATATAAGCAAAATTTACAGTATGTACATGGTGATAAATGTTATGGAAAAGATACACCAGAGTTGACAGGGTTTGGGGATATGACTTGAATATGGGGTGTCAATAACAGCATCCCATCTTTCCTGTAATCTCCATCCTCATTAATATGCCATTCAAATTATATTGCTTATATATTCAAGTTTTTCTTGTTCTTTTTTTATAAGTAATTTAGAGTAATTTAAATTGTACTGATTTCCTTTTATTATTCTTAATGTTTTAATACATATATTTTACATATATTATATATTTCCAAATATGAATTTTTATACCAAATTTTTATGACATACATGAAAATTATTTAACACTTCAAAATCCAGAATTAACTATTGTTAACATATTTTCACATTTTCTCAGATGCAGTAATATATCCATATTGATAATGTTAAGTCCTTTTTATTTCCCCTCAATCACATTGCTTTTTTTCTTTCCCAAAGACAACTACCACCATTGTTTTATTATACTAACATTTATTTTTCAACATATTTTACATATTCAGTAATAAATGGCATATAATATTACAATATACTTGATGTTTTAGTTAATATAAGTAATATATCATGGATATTATTTGCAATTAGTTTTTTTTAATTCAACACAATTTTTTTTTCTTTTTTAGGAGGAGTTATTATATTGTCTATAGGCTTAGTTCATTTACTTGGTTTCTATTTCATTAGTATCTGCCAATTTTTTATTTCTTACTCCTTCCAATTTTGTGGGGAGAGGATTGTTCTATTTTCCTGGATGACTGACTTGAGCCCTGAATGTATTTGTTTTGTCTGGCAGGCAGAATTTCCTGCTGCCCTCCCATACCTGATTGTGGGACCAGGTGGTTCTTTTACCAGGTTTCTCCATAAATGTGCTGGAACTTTCTGTACTTGCCTTCTTCTTTCCCAACATATAGTATTTGGGAGGTTTTTATTATTTATTCAGACTCCTGGTTATTTACTTAAGATTGGCAAGTGCTTTGGGGATAAGGGATAGAGCTGGGAAGGTTGAAAGCAGTTGAAGATATGGTCCTCTAACTTTCCAAAGTCAACCTCCACAGCCTCTTCCCCTGCCTCTGGGACAGACCTTCTTGGTTTTTTGTTTGTTTGTTTGTTTGTTTCCAGCAGGTTCTAGTTTAAAGGACTCTGCACTGTCCTGGAAGTGAGTGTAAAGGAGATGAGAGAGAAGGTATCCTTGCCAGACTCCAGGGTCCCTAGGACTGGGCAGAGACACACTGCTTCCCACCAATCTGGAAACTGTCAGCAGGTGGCTCAGTCCCAACTTTGACCCCTTCGCAGCCAGAGGCTTGAGCTACTGCCTGGGGCCCAAAAGACACTGCTCAACCCATCATTAACTCTCGCACATGCCCTTGCTCTCCCTCCTGGGACCATACTTGAATCACTGTATTTGCACAGTGACAGAGCTAAGTTCAGGGCTATCTCCCTATCTTTGAGTTGGAAGTTCAAGATCACAGAGACCTTGTCTTCAATAGGGTGAGCTCCCCCTAAGGAAAGGACACACCCTTGATGATTTCCCTCTCTAGATTCTTAAGGGAGTTCTGCAGAGTTCAAGTGCCTGATGCTTCCTCTTAGGAAGTTACTCCTAGGATCTTGGACACTTAAAGACTGAGCTGTGTGAATTCTGCAAGTCTCAGTCCAGGTGGTGGAAATGTTAGTCTGCCATTGTTTTCCTGTTTGTTGAGTTCTTTGAATCAGTGCTGTTTATTGATGACATGTTGTCTTTAATAAGTCATGTGTTCTTTGCAAAAACAAATAGCATGCTTTAACACATTTCCAAACTTTCCCCTTCCTTTCTTTTTGTCCAAACTTACTTTATTTTGTATTTAAAGGAAAATAAAGTTCTCTTTATAATCTGTTTAGTTTTCTTCACCAGTAGTTTCCCAGTGTCCTTGCTTTTTTTTATTCCAGGGATTTTAGATAGAAGCTCTTAACTTCTTGCTAATAATATCCTTTGCATTCTTTAAGCAAGTATTTATGATGTAGAATCATAAATTTGTCTTCCACTTAAATGATGTGTGGAGAATTACAAGCTTTCAGTTATTTCCTACCTGCAGCATTTTGAGTGGAGATTCCATTATCCACTGGAACCAATTATTGCTAATGTCTGGTACCTGCCTATTTGTCATTCTTCAGTAAGAAATCTTTATCTGGTTAGTTTTAGGATCCTTCTGAATGTTCTTTATATTTTGTAACTGTACTAAGATATATATATAGGTGTTGATCAATTTCTATTTATTCTGCTTAGTATCTAAGTATTCTTTATATATAGTTGCTCATGTCTGTATTAACAGTTTTCAAAGTTAGTTACCAGAATTGTTAGTTCTTTGAATACTGTTTTCTCGACTTTCCAACTTCCTCTCCTTTCTACTCCTTTATTTTTCTTGTATTTGTTAAAGATTCACACACTCGGGCTGGAGAGATAGCTCAGCTGGTAGACCTCACAAGCACCAGGCCCTGAGTTCGATTCCTAGTACTGCAATAAAAAAAAAAAAAAAAAAAGAGTCACACACTCTCTTCCGTGTCTTTTGTTGTGTCTTATCACATTTTCCAAATTGCATTCTATTTGTTTTGTATTCCATGTCAATTTCTCTTTAGTTATTGGAGTATATTAATGTTTTCTTAGGTGAATCGAGTATAGCATTTACTTCATCTGCTGAATAGATATCAATCTCTGCAATTCTTACATATTTTTAGTTCCAATATTTCTAATTTATATGTTTACTTGTAGCTGTTTTTGGTTTATATCTGATGGTTCTCAATTTACAATTTCTTTCTGATTTTGTGAATATTATTTCAGTTATCCCTTTGATAACATCAAATATACATATATTAAAAATAAGATGCCTTTACAAATACCTCTATTTTCTTTGGAGTTAATTCTCTTGGATTTCTATAGGGTATCTTTTATAACAGTAGATTCATTTATGTGCTTCAAATTTTAATTGGTAGTTACAGTCAACTTAAGTGGGAATTTTTTTGTGGATATGTTGGTATGTACATATATATGTTCATACATGTGTTATTTCCTCTTTATCCATTCACCTTTTACTAGAAGGAGAAACCCAAACCTCCATTTACCTAGAATGGAGATGATCTCCATCCCCAGTCACACATGATAGTTTTAAATTCAACTTAATAAATCAAATGAATATCCATTCTTTATGTACATTTGGTCATATTTTATCAGGTCTATAATTTCAACAATCACTTCTGCGTATTTGGTTGATTCTTTTGTTCTAGGGCGATAGTCCATTCTTATTTATACTCCTTTTCATACATCCTTAGTATTTTACCTGCAATACAATGTTGGGAGGATGAATAGTTCACATTGTTTGATGTGAACTCACAACCCCATTTTTCTTCAAATACAGATTCAAAATACTCATCTTAATCCAGTTGCTTACAACCTCAGATCAGGAGGATTTTTTTCTCTAGTCAATGCACCCTTTTCTCAGGTTCTTTGCACTTCACACAATCTTGTGTATAGCTACCTGAATAAATTACTCAAATATTTCTTTGTTCCAAATCCTTCCATAGCCTCTAATTTCCTGCTGAATAATATTAAAGCAGCTCCACTCTGCTTCTGAACAAGAATTACTGTTTAATGTAAATAATTCAGATTTTCAAGTCATTTCTGTCTTTCACAAAATCTACCACAGGTAGGAATTTTACTTCAGTGGCTAAATCTTACCAAAATTACATCAGTATGTCTTTTAAAAGGGGAAAAATAAATAAAACAAACTTTCAAACCATAGAAACTAATCCTTTAGTACTTAAACAGGAAATCAAAAAAGGTAACTGTGATTATTATCTAGCATCCAAAAATAGTTTCTTCTCTGTCTCCCACCAGAAAGCTAAACTTCTATGTCACATATTTTGACATTTCCTTTGGAGTACCAGTTTTTGTATCTCTCAGTAGACCAGGAACCAAATAATGTGGTAATGAACAAAAATCTCCTGGCTTATCACATAGAGTGTATTTCACTTGCAACATGGGTCTGCAATTGATCTTTTTATCACAGTCTCTCAAGGAGTTGATAGAAATGTAATCTTCAAATATGTTTTTTATGGACACAATACCTTTATTTTACTTATTTATTTTTATGCAATGCTGAGGGTCAAACCCATTAACTCACAGATGCTAGCAAGTGCTCTACCACTGAGCTATAACCACCAACCTTTTCAAATATACTTTTAAGATTATTGCAACAAGAATAAAATAACAGCAAATCATGCACAGGTTCTTAGGGTTTTCTCAAGGAAGTATTAAAAATCACTTATTTAGAACAAGTTACATAGTCAAGATTATTATCAAAAGGGGCAAGTAAGTCTAATCTTACAATACATGCAGAAGGAAAAGAGAAATATTTGCTAATCTACAATAATAATTTCCAGGTTATGTGTAAAGAGGACAGCATTAAATAATCGTTTCCATATTTTGATTATGACTATAATTTTTTTAATGTAATATTTGTAGGTGATATGAATATAAAGGTAAAAACAATACTGATTTCCTCAAGAAAGACATGTACATTCAGTGTAAAATTCTTAAATCAATAACTTTAATTGTCAGATCAAATCACAAATTCATAACTATGAACAAAAAACTTCATCTCCAGGTTTCTAAAAATTATTAATATGTCCCTATAGCCCTGTCTAAAACATAATGATAGTAAATGATATGGAAGAATAAAATATATCAAATAACTTTATGAACAAAGATAAGGCAGCATTGTTTTTATATAATTCTTTCAATACTTATCGTTTATGAAGCATTAAGATAATATATTACTATTTACATAGCATTCAATCAGTAACTTAATTACAAATATATAGCCATATTCTTTAGTGTTTCATAAATAAAGTTCTGTACTGGGTAGTAATTGCTTGTGTGTATTTCTTATCTATTTCTGTGAAGATTATAATTCACATACAAAGCAAAGTGTTCAACTAACTAATCTCAAATTTTTGAGAGTTCCTCATTGTGTCATTTTTATAGGTGTTAATGGCAATAAATTTTTCACTCTTTTGAACTAGACTAAAAAGCAATGAGGCATATCATGGTTACATACAGCAAACAAATAATTCTTTCATAAAATCTTACACAACCACATTTTACAAATCCTATTGTAAAAGTATCTGAAATCCTACAAAATTACATCAAAAGACTTACCTGCTTCCTTAAATAAATGTATTATGTTGCAAATGGGTTTTAGCAAAGGAGAGTTTTCAATGGAGAGTGCTTAATTTTATTCAAAAACAACAAAGACAAGATATGGATGTTACATAATAGTGAATTAGTAGGAAACAAATATCTGTACCTTTTAAAATAGTCTTCTTAAGAAAATTTGGATCAAGATAAAGTGCTCAGATTTAGGGATTAAAAGCCTCCTTCATCTATTGCAATTAGAGTGAATTGGAGAAGGGTAAAATAAATGTATAATTTTAATCAGCATTGCCAAGGTCCTGGAGTTATTTCTCTGGGTATGCAAAGTCCATTCCCCCAAGAAGTTCTATCTAGATGGGTACAGGAGACCTGAAAATGAAACCCAGAATACAAATAGGAAAGACAGCCTTCTAGCAAATGTACTTTTTAACTATACCTAAGGAAACAAAGTGAGGAATTTGCCAATTCATTTGAACTCTGTCCCAAATAAATTCATGTAAACTTTTACTTTAATTACAGATTTTTTTTTACTTTAACTTATGTTTTGAAAAATAATTCAAAATATATTGATTGTTTATTTAGCAAAACAAACTGATTTATGAACAAAAATCTAAAGATAACACAATATTCAAAATTTTGAGAAGATAGAATCAATGTGGGAAATAGTATTCATATTTGTCTCCACTCCCATTCGAAATTTTCTGACATGATAGGAGAAAAAGAATAAACAGAAATTGTTCTGAAAAAACAAACAAAAAACACAAAAGGCATGCCAGAAGGCAAGAAATGTTGAATATGTTAGAAGATGGAGAGCAGATAGCCTTGGATTAATAGAAAAAGCAATGACACTGAACACCACTACTTATTAATAGTGCAGGAAATGATTGGTTGAGAAATGATATAGTCATTAAACATTCCACAAATAATGTTTTTATTGGGTAAAATAAATGAATTATTTAAATATAATATAAAACTTTTTAAAATAGAAGTAGGAAAGAAGTTTAATTTTTGAAAAAGCTGTACCTGAAAGGAGTATGAATTTTGACTTGGTCAAATATTCTGGCCTGCCCAACTCTCACTACTAACGTAAATGATGTAAGAAAGAAAAAAAAAAACAAATAATACTAGACAAAAGTTTCAGATGCCAGAATTCAATCTAAGAAAAGAAACTAGAAATTAAATGGGGAAATCCTACAAGTAAAAAAAACCACAGAAAGAATCAGATAAAAATTAGAGTATAAATTGTCCAAGTATCAGACTGACAGTATGGTAAAAGGCACAGAATGGAACCAAAGAGAACCTGCCCTTGAAAGATAAAGCTATACAGAATTTTAGTCTAATGCTTTTCTTTTCTGAGTACATTCCCCAATTGTGTATAACTTGACCACAGAAAGCTTAACATGTAGAGTCCAAAGGTGGTAGAGCAACTGTAAATTAAGGAGAAGTTCATAAAATTAGCTAGATCAGCTCAACAGCAATGAAATGGCTGGAAAAAAATCAGTGAACTTAAAATACATCAATAGAAATTCTCTAATACAAAGAACAAAGAGAAAGAGAAAAAAAAGCAAATAATAAAAGACAAGAAAAGAAAAAAGAATTGAACCTTTGAATTGGCCTAATCTGTATGTGATTAGAATTCCAGAAAGAAAAGAGGTAGAAAAAACATTTGAAAAAACTTACCAATTTGATAGAATACTTCATTTACAGATTCAGGAAGTTTAATAAATGCCTATCAAAATAAATAAAAAGAAATTCTCCCTAACTACATCAGGGACAAACTGCTGCAAGTCAAAGGTAAAGAGACAATCTTGAAAGGAGCTAAAAGAAAACATTTCTCCAAGGGACTTGGAGAAAGGGGAGATATCATAAAATTTAATGGTAACTTCTCATCAGAAATTATGGAAGTCAGAATATGTTGAATTAGCATTGTGTTAGTTTTGCATGGCTGTGACCAAAATACCCAACAAGAACTACTTACAGGAGTAAAAGCTTATTTTTGGTTCATAATTGCAGAGGTTAAGTCCATGATCAGCTGAGTCCATTGCTCTGAGCACTAGATGAGGCAGAACATCATGGTGAGAAGGGTGTGGTAGAGGAGCACTACTCCATTCATGGCAGCCAGGAAGCAGACAGAAAAGGGATGAAGGAGCTACAGGGAAGATGGTCCCTTCCAGGACCCACCCACAGTAACCACTTCCTCCAGCCATGCCCCCACCTGCCTAAAGTTACCACCCTGTCAGTCCATTCATACTAGGATGATGGATTAGGTTACAGCTCTCATAATCTAATCATTTCACCTGTGAATATTTCTGCATTAATACAGGAGTTTTTTGGGGGGATACCTCATATCCAAACCAAAATAAGCACATTAAAAATACTAAAGGATAAAAAAATTATATTGACATTTCACATAAATTAAAAGTGAGAGAAACTATCAAAACCAGACACGCATTATTAAGAATGTTTAAAAGAAGTTCAATCTGAAAGAAGTTCAATCTGAAGGGAAATGACAAAGGAAATTTCTAAAGGACAATAACAACCAGATCTATAAGAAAGATTAAGAGCATAACAAGTGGTAACGTTATGCATAAGTATAAAAACACTTTCTTCGTAGTTTTTAAGGTTGTAACTCTATAAACAAAAGGTTATTATGTTTAATGTAATTGATATGTTTGCATTTTTCCCCACATTTTTTATTGGGGCATTACAGTGTACATACTAATGTGATTTGTTGTTACATATTCATACATGCTTGTAATACACAAAATAACAATATAGTCAATTGACATGCTTGCATTTTGATCTGCTTTGATTTGTATTTTTTAATTTCCTCATTCATTTTTTCCATATTTTTGCCTTCTTATTTATGCTAATCAATTACATTTTAAAATGCTATCTTAATTCTTCAGCTTACTTTCTATATCTATCTCTGCATATTTTAGTGATTGCTCCAGAGATCACAATTTGTGGCTTACACTTATCCAGTCTAAGCCTCAAGATTACTTAGTAATGAAATGAGAGTGATTAAACCATAAGACCCCTTTTGTTTCTAAAATTTTAGGGTTTAACCAATTAATTCCTCCAATTAGTGGTTTCTATCTAGTACCTTAAATATTGACTAAATATTTAAGCACAAATAAATAATTGCAGCTTGCTGGACTTTGATGATCTTAAGTTTGACAACATAGAAAAAAATCTAAAACTACTTCCATATGTCAGTGTACACATTTGATTATTTTAGAATAAGAATTCCTCCTCACTTCTTAGTATGGCAGAAGAATCATAACCTAAATTGAATTCCAATAATTTCCAGAATCAAATCTCTGAAGAAGTGATTAACAAACTGGTCACATTTTTCTTCTTAACCCTTTGGTATACCCTGTGCTCATTTAGCATAGCTGATTAGGAGATCTTACTAATGAGCTCACAGAATCATCATTCAAATGATTCAGTAAACTCCACCCACTAATCAGCCATCTGACATATGCTTGTCATTGGCCACAAGGTCAAGTGAATTATTTTATGTGGTTACATCATTGCAAATCTATCACCAATATAAAAATAATTAATAAGGCACACCCAGTGCACAATGGGCTAGCATCATCAGTTTTCTGTATGAATACAGGATATCAGATTAAGTTTCTGATGTTCTCAGCAGACACTGTTAATCTCAAAGTCTGGGACTATTCAAATTTTACATTCCTGCTACTATCTTTGTGTCCTTCTCTGACTAATACACCTCTTTACTTTTGTTACTCTAGGGCAGAAGTGGACAGCATAAAACCTAAAATGTACATATTTCCAGGACTTCCAGTTGTGACCTTGAAGAAAGCACTCACCTTTTTATTCACTGAGTTTTTGTGCTGATGATCCAATACACACATGGCCATTGCTATGAAACAATTACTCTCCAATGGATTATGATAATAATATGTTCATCAGGCTTACATGAGTACAGTAACATATAAAGTTGTATTTTTAAATAGAATGTTGATATATTCAAAATATATTTCAAAACTTACTACCAACCAAAGAAATTATGAAGAAAGAAGCATTTGGTTTCCCTTTCACTTGGAAGCTTCAAATAGTGATGTCTTGTAAATGTTCTTGTCTGAATGTGACTTCAAATGTGAGAAAGTTAGGAAATAAGAACATAATGCCTTTACAATGAAACAGCTCCAAAATACCCTAACTAGTATGGCAATGGAAAATATGAAACACAAACCTTTACACAGAAGGAGTGTGCCTGTAAGAGAAGCAAGGTTCTGGAAACATGGAGAACCCCAGGTGAACAGAGGTTGGCTCTGTGATTGGTAGTGTGGCATGCAGTTTAAATTGTTTTGGTTCTCACTCCCACTCTATCACAGGAAAGCAAAGAGATGAATGTATTAGAAAGCTCTTATTCTGCTTAAATATTAGGTTCATCTATGAGCACTCCTGCTCCCTTGGTCAGCTTTTTCAGAGCCTGCTGGCACTGCAGCACTGCTGACCTGGTAGGTCTGATTATGAATGATCAATGTGCCTATTTGCAATAAAAGTCTTGCACAGATCTGGACCCTCAGCCCTTATTCACTCATGCAGATAATAACAGCAGTTCAAGGCACTTGCCCATAACTCCAAGCTTCATTAAACAAAGGGAATGTCACCAAAAGTGTCTTTAACAGTCTTTATGCTACTAGGCAGGAGAAAATTGGAAATTCTGAGGAAGTGGAATTTACAGTGTTAATAAAATAAGAATTGTATACCCCTGTATTCTGTTTTGCATATCTTTATTGAGTGTTCAGTGTTAAAATCCACAACTTCAGTGGGGAGAATAGAGAGAAATGAGAACAAAGGATATTGTGTGCCTGAGGTCAGATTCTTTTTTAGAAGAAGGATTTCAATGGAATTTTTCAGGTCTGTGACAGGGAATAGGGAGTTGCCACTCCTCCTCATTTATTATAGATACAACTAGTGTCAGGCTGGTATCTGGAAGGATTGTAGGTTGTGGAAGAATGGTGGGGGAGGCTCCAGAGGAGTTCAGTGTGCATGAGAGGGTCACTCTGAGGTGCACTGAGGCACGAACTATGACTACTCTCCAGTTTTTGAAGGGTGTGAAGTCTTGGTTACCCATTTCCCAGATACAACATGGTAGCATGTTGCTGGTGTTTGGGGAAGATGTCAGCTACAGAAGTTCTAATAGGGATGGTCATCTTAAGACACAGCATCCCATGCAACACCTCCATACTCATGCTCAGCAGTCCACCAACACCCTTGGCATCACTCATACATTATCATAGCTCACAAAAATACTTTCCCTAGCTAGTTAGAAAACCCATTCACTTTCTTTCATATTCTTCTCCCTTAAAACTAGACTTTATGGAAATCCTTAATATTTTTTCTTTTGCCTGAATAACCCTGCTATGATTTGAAACTCATAAGGAAATAGTTTTAAATTACAAAATAATCTAAATTAAAATTTGGTTCTTGAAGAACAACTAAATTACCATTTCTGGATTATAATTAGTATTTGCACTTCAACTCTTAGGCAATGTCAATTTAAGAAAAATGAAAAGAATGAATAAATGAGAAATCTGTCCTTTGCTTCAATTTGTGCATTTATTTTCAGCCCATTTCAATGCAATATATAAACATGGTCACAAAACTGTGAGAAATGGAGCCTACAAAGAAATACCTCTCCACAGATAAATTTTTGGCCTCAATCATTTGGAAATATTTTTTCTATGTTTGACCCATAAAGAATAAATATAAGACCTGGTCATATAAAACCTGCTAGACAAGTTGTTTTGTGCTAATTCACTACTAAATATTAAGAAAATGAACTACCAAAGCTTGCTGGCTATTCAGAAATTAACCAGTGGGCAAATTACACATAGCGGGGGTTCGTGGAGTTAACCTCTGTACAGCTTTCCCTTGTGAACCCCATTCAAACTCTGTATCCAACTGTTCAAAGTTCAACACTCACTGATGCTCCCAAGTTGGAATTATGTATTAGAAGAGAAATGTAAACAAGACTTTTCTTTTAAATGTAGGGAAGCTGGGTGTGGTGGCATACACTTGTAATCCCAGAGACTCAGGAAGCTGAGGCAGGAGAATCACAGTTCAAGGTCAGTCTCAGCAACTTAGCGAGATTCTACTTCAAAATTAAAAAAATAAAATGGGCTAGGGATGTGGCTCAGTGGTAAAGCGAATATGAGTTCAATCCATAGTATTAAAAAGAACAAAAAAAAAAGTGTAGAGGAGTAGAGTGGGATATCAGTGGTAATGAATAAAATAACGAGAAGCATTATTCCTACGATATAGCCCTGGAAACCTACCATGCAAAAGAACAACTGAAGAACCTGAATATCATTGTCTCCTCCCCTCAAAAGAAGGGAATTAGAGTTATAGCCAAACATTTGAAGAACATCTACAGATGGGGAACATAGATTTAGACCATCTTTGCCTAATGGTCAGAATTTGGACTAGTGGGCAGAAATTATAAAGTAGTAGATATTTTTTCAAGATAAAAAAATAGAACTTACTATTTCTTTACTCAACTAGTGTCATCTTCAAGGCAGGCTTGAGTCCTGTTTGGCATTTTCATCAGGATATGCATATCACCTAATTAGAAAGATGATATAGATTTTAATTTTGCTTAAAGATAACTTCTTTAAAAAATCAAGAAATGACAATGTACTATTCTGTAAAGTGATTCAGTTTATGTAAATTCCCTGTAGCACAAAGATGGTCAAGAATTTGAATTCTTGTCTACTTAGAATAGGCAGGTCCTCTCAATTTAGTTAGGACAAGAAGCCCACCGATCCCACTTTAAAATTCAGAGATAAAATATACATAATATTCCTTTTCTTCTCTACTACGTTCTTCCAAGGCCTGAGAAGCTTCTGATCATTATTCTCTATTCAAACTGAAAACTAGACTCAGCTATTCAAAGCCCACTCCCAGTCACTTGGGTTTGTGCTACTATCCATCTGTACTATACTTTGATATATTCTGTGTTTCAATATGTCCAGATACACCTTCCACCAGCTGGAATAGATTCCCTAGCTCAGCAGTCTTCTTTCCTTTATTTTTAACCTAGACAGTTCAAGGTTTATTCTGTTTTCTTTTGGACTCTGAATTCTATGCTCAGCCTCCTGATATTGAAATTTATTTCAGTATATTTCTACCAGAACATAAATTCCTATGGATGAAAATGTTCAGATATGGTATGTAGAAACCACTTGTATTTTAGTATTTTTGCATGTTCCATAGTACTTGGTATAATGCCTTGCACACAATAGGTGCAAAGGTTTACAAAGGTTTGTAAAATCTGATTAGAATTTAATTTTTTTCTAACAAAGTAAAAATGTAAATTTTCTGTTACTTAGAAAAATAGAACAGACAAAATGATGACATTTATAAAATACCATACACTAAAATAGTGATACTTCTTATCCATTCTGACAGTGATCCATCAATTTCACTACTGATATAAGACATTTGAAGTATCTTATCACCTACTATTGAAAATAAACCCCTGTTGTTTTCTAGTATAAAAGAGAAAAAAAAAAGAAAGGAAAGAAGGAAGGAAGGAAGGAAGGAAGGAAGGAAGGAAGGAAGGAAGGAAGGAAGGAAGGAAGGAAGGAGGGAAGGAAGGAAGGTGGAGAGAGGGAGGGAGGGATGGAGGGAAGGAGGGAAGGAAAAATAAAGAAAGGGTAAAATTAACCTTTGAGCAACTTTATGATTTCTTTACAAAGACACCCTGTCAAGTTCACTTTGTATGAGTACTTTAGAGGTGTGGCAGAAATAGAAGAGCAAGACCCTCTTTTCCTCAGAAAGTTTAATAAACATTGCTAACTATAGTAATGCAGCCTGAGTGCCTGCTATGATAGAATTTGCTCAATGAGTAACATATGATAATGATACATTGAAGACACTTACCTCATATTTTCATCTAGAGGAGGAAGTCCCATTCTATTCCCTAGAGAGCAAAGCATGGAAGAAATATTTCAGCCTCTCCCCCAACTCCCTCCTCTCTTGGAAAGAGTAGCTGATCTAACTGATGAATTTGGGAGAAGTAATTGAGTATACCGGGCTCAGTATCTTCTAGGTCTTTATCTTTCAGTGTCAGCTTAACTGCAGAATGCAAGCTTTTGGGCCTCTTCTGCCATGTTAAAGTTAGCAGGTCTAGCCTTGCTTCTGCAAGGAAAAGCCTGCAGTTCTAGAGAGAAAAAAAAGGTTCAAATTAGATTATACAGTAGTAAGATCTCCAGCCATAAATCTACAGCAATATTCACTAATTCAGGCTGTTAAGAGTAATAAAGTTTTTTTTCTGATTTCTATTTCTCAGTTGTTTCAAAACTTGCAAGAAGAAAGAGACAATAGAAAAAGTCTCCATTTTTAAGCTCATGTATTGACAAACTGTAATATGAGCTATTTTATGAAATTACATAAATTTTAAAAACAATGTAGAAAATTATTAGGGAACTCATCTTCCAAGTTTTCAACATTCAGATAATCTTCACTGTATTTAATACTATGTTACTTTTTAGCAAAAAAATAAAAAACTGAATTGTTGTATATAAGCAGCATCAAGTTCTTGGGAAAGAAATTTTTATCAGTACATAAAGTTTATATATAAATTTGTTATTTGGCGCATTGAATAGTGGAGTAGCTATACCAGTTTATTAATTCATTACTCATAATAAACATTAATTCTCTTGTTGTAGACAATATTATTCCCAGGAACACCATATATGAAACATAACCATATGCCTTCAGCTATCATCTCCATCACTATTCTCCATACTTTTGGTGTGGTTTTCAAAATATTTTCACTTATATTCTTTTATTCATTCATTTCAACAACACCATAAATTGGGTAGTACAAATAGTCTTACTTATACTTTAATGAAGGGTTAGAAAGAATGATTATGTGACTTCTTCAAGTTACTTGGCCAGTAGTGAAAAAGCTGATTCTAGAACCCAAATGTTTTACTTCCTATGTTTACACGATATTAATGAGGCAGAAAGAAAGGGTTAAAATGAACAAGCTGGAAACTTGGGCTTCTTTGAGATTAGGTGTCTGTGTAGTAAGACTGAGAAACTATAGACACAAGCCAGGCCCATTAAGGTCAGGCCTACTCCTATGTAAGCAGAGAAGAAAAAAAAAGAAAAGAAAAGAAAAAAAATTACTGATAGTAAGACATCAACTGCCTAGTACCCAGACCCTAACCCAAAAAGACATAGTAACCTGACTGGACACAAACAGCTCACAAACACTGAATGCCTTACCCAGGATTGGGTAAGGGTCTAGATTCCTTAACCCTATAGATTTATATAAACCCTCAGACAATAGCTACTCTCAAGTATCCTTCTCTTGGAACCTCTCCCCTTTGGGAACTCTGCTTTTTTTCTTTTTATTACTCTAATTCTATTAGTTTGCTCTCACCCATGTGTCCATGGATTTCATTCTTTGAATTCATGAGACAAAGAACCAAACCTCACACTCCATGCTACACGTTTATTCTGTTCTTATTACATTACATATTTACAAAGGCAGGATTCATTGCAAATGATCCAGACTGCATTATTTGTTCTTTGGCTTCCAATAACATTAATTTATGTAATTAAAATATTTATTGAGCATCTAGCACAAGGTCTAAATGTTTTAGATAGGAGGATAGATGGATGGATGGATGGATGAATGGATGGACGGATAAAAGTACAATGAGCCTTTTTTTTTTCCGTTCATTGTTTTAAATCATAACTTTGTTGAACTTAAGTTTTATTTTTTTATTTATGTTTTTTATTTATTTATTTTTACTGTATACAAATGGGATACATGTTGTTTCTCTATTTGTACATGGAGTCAAGGCATACCATTTGTGTAATCATATGTTTACATAGGGCAATGGTGTTTATTTTTTTTTCCTTCCCCCCACCCCTCCCACCCCTCTTTTCCCTCTATACAGTCCTTCTTTCCTTCATTCTTACCGCTCTCCTTATCCCTAACCCTAAACCTAACCCTAAACCTAATGCTAGCCCCTCCCACCCCCCGTTATATGTCCTCATCTGCTTATCAGGGAGATCATTCGTCCTTTAGTTTTTTGAGATTGGCTTATCTCACTTAGCATGATATTCTCCAATTTCATCCATTTGCCTACAAATGCCATAATTTTATCATTCTTCATTGCGGAGTAATATTCCATTGTATATATATGCCACAGTTTCTTTATCCATTCATCAACTGAAGGGCATCTAGGTTGATTCCACAATCTGGCTATGGTGAATTGAGCAGCAATGAACATTGATGTGGCTGTATCTCTGTAGTATGCTGATTTTAAGTCCTTTGGGTATAAGCCAAGGAGTGGGATAGCTGGGTCAAATGGTGTTTCCATTCCAAGCTTTCTGAGGAATCTCCACACTGCTTTCCAGAGTGGCTGCACTAATTTGCAACCCCACCAGCAATGTATGAGTGTTCCTTTTTCACCACATCCTCACCAACACCTATTGTTGCTTGTATTCTTGATAATCGCCATTTTAATTGGGGTGAGATGAAATCTTACGGTAGTTTTGATTTGCATTTCCCTTATTACTAGGGATGTTGAACATTTTTTCATATATCTGTTGATTACTTGTACATCTTCTTCTGTGAAGTGTCTGTTCATTTTCTTAGCCCATTTGTTGATTGGATTATTTGTATTCTTCGTGTAGAGTTTTTTGAGTTCTTTATAGATTCTGGAAATTAGCGCTCTATCTGAGGTATGGTTGGCAAAGATATTCTCCCACTCTGTAGGCTCTCTCTTCACATTTCTGATAGTTTCCTTTGCTGAGAGAAAGCTTTTAAGTTTGAATCTATCCCAGTTGTTGATTCTTGCTTTTATTTCTTGTGCTATGGGAGTCCTGTTAAGGAAGTCTGATCCTAAGCCAACAAGTTGAAGATTTGGACCTACTTTTTCTTCTATAAGATGCAGGGTCTCTGGTCTGATTCCGAGGTCCTTGATCCATTTTGAGTTGAGTTTTGTGTAGGGTGAGAGATAGGGGTGTAATTTCATTCTATTGCATATGGATTTCCAGTTTTCCCAGCACCATTTGTTGAAGAGGCTATCTTTTCTCCATTGCATATTTTTGGAACCTTTGTCTAGTATGAGAAAATTGTATTTATTTGGGTTTGTGTCCATGTCCTCTATTCTGTACCATTGAACTACCTGTCTATTTTGGTACCAATACCATGCCGTTTTTGTTACTATTGCTTTGTAGTAGAGTTGAAGATCTGGTATTGCAATACCCCCTGCTTCGCTCTTGCTACTGAGGATTGCTTTAGCTATTCTAGGTTTTTTATTCTTCCAGATGAATTTCATAATTGCTTGCTCTATTTCTGCAAGGTACATCATTGGGATTTTAATTGGAATTGCATTGAATCTGTATAGAACTTTAGGTAGTATAGCCATTTTGACAATATTAATTCTGCCTATCCAGGAACATGGGAGATCTTTCCATCTTCTAAGGTTTTCTTTAATTTCTTCCTTTAGTGTTCTGTAGTTCTCATTGTAGAGGTCTTTCACCTCTTTTGTGAGATTGATTCCCAAGTATTTTATTTTTTTCGATGCTATTGTGAATGGGGTAGTTTTCCTAATTTTTCTTTCTGAAGATTCATCACTTATGTATAAAAATGCATTGGATTTATGAGCATTGATCTTGTAACCTGCTACTTTACTGAATTCACTTATGAGTTCTAAAAGTTTTCTGGTGGAATTTCCAGGTTCCTCTAAATATATAATCATGTCATCAGCGAACAGGGATAGTTTGAGTTCTTCTTTTCCTATTCGTATCCCTTTAATTTCTTTGGTTTGTCTGATTGCTCTGGCTAGAGTCTCAAGGACGATGTTGAATAGAAGCGGTGAAAGAGGGCATCCCTGCCTTGTTCCAGTTTTTAGGGGGAACGCTTTCAGTTTTTCACCATTTAGAATGATATTAGCCATGGGCTTAGCGTAGATTGCCTTTATAATGTTAAGGAATGTTCCCACTACCCCAATTTTTTCTAGTGCTTTGAGCATGAAGGGATGCTGTATTTTATCAAATGCTTTTTCTGCATCTATTGAAATAATCATGTGATTCTTAACTTTAAGTCTGTTGATATGGTGAATGACATTTATTGATTTCCGAATGTTGAACCAACCTTGCATCCCTGGGATAAAACCCACTTGATCGTGGTGCACTATCTTTTTAATATATATTTGTATGCGATTTGCTAAAATTTTGTTGAGAATTTTTGTGTCGATGTTCATTAAGGATATTGGTCTGAAATTTTCTTTCATCGATGTGTCTCTGTCTGGTTTAGGTATCAGGGTGATATTGGCTTCATAGAATGAGTTTGGGAGGGTTCCCTCCTCTTCTATTTCATGGAATAGTTTGAGGAGTATTGGAATGAGCTCTTCTTTAAAGGTTTTGTAGAACTCAGCTGAGAACCCATCTGGTCCTGGACTTTTCTTTGTTGGTAGGCTTTTGATGACCTCTTCTATTTCATTGCTTGAAATTGGTTTATTTAAGTTGTGTATGTCCTCCTCGTTCAGTTTAGGTAATTCATATGTCTCTAGAAATTTGTTGATGTCTTCGAGGTTTTCTGTTTTTTTGGAGTATAGATTTTTGAAATAGCTTCTAATTATGTTTTGTATTTCACTCGTGTCTGTTGTGATGTTTCCTTGTTCATTCCGAATTTTAGTAATTTGAGTTTTCTCCCTCTTTCTCTTTGTTAGTGTGGCTAAGGGTTTATCAATTTTATTTATTTTTTCAAAGAACCAACTATTTATTTTGTTAATTTTTCCAATTGTTTCTTTTGTTTCGATTTCGTTGATTTTGGCTCTGATTTTAACTATTTCCTGTCTTCTACTACTCTTGGTATTGGTCTGCTCTTCTTTTTCTAGCGCTTTGAATTGTAGTGTTAAGTCGTTTATTTGTTGATTTCTACTTCTTTTTTTGAAAGCACCCCATGAAATAAATCTTCCTCTAAGTACTGCTTTCATAGTGTCCCAGAGATTTTGATATGATGTGTCTTTGTTCTCGTTTACTTCTAAGAATTTTTTTATTTCCCTCCTGATGTCTTCTGTTATCCATTCATCATATAATAGTGTATTATTTAATCTCCAGGTATTGGAGAAGTTTCTGTTTTTTATTCTGTCATTTATTTCTAATTTCAATCCATTATGATCTGATAGAGTACAAGGTAGTATCTCTATCTTCTTGTATTTGCTAACAGTAGCTTTGTGGCATAAAATATGGTCTATTTTAGAGAAGGATCCATGTGCTGCTGAGAAGAAAGTGTATTCGTTCTTTGTTGGATGGTATATTCTATATATGTCCGTTAAGTCTAAATTGTTGATTGTGTTGTTGAGATCTATAGTTTCTTTATTCAATTTTTGTTTGGACGATCTATCCAGTGGTGAGAGAGGTGTGTTAAAATTGCCTAGTATTATTGTGCTGTGGTCTATTTGATTTCTGGAATTGAGAAGGATTTGTTTGACGTACGTGGATGAGCCAATGTTCGGGGCATAGATATTTATGATTGTTATGTCTTGCTGATTTATGCTTCCCTTAAGCAGCATGTAATGTCCTTCTTTATCCCTTCTGACTAGTTTTGGTTTGAAGTCCACATTATCTGAGATGAGGATGGATACTCCAGCTTTTTTGCTGTGTCCGTGTGCATGGTATGTTTTTCCCCATCCTTTCACCTTTAGTCTATGGGTGTCTCTTTCTATGAGATGAGTCTCTTGCAGGCAGCATATTGTTGGATTTTTCTTTTTAATCCAATCTGCCAGTCTGTGTCTTTTGATTGATGAATTCAGGCCATTGACATTCAGGGTTATTATTGTGATATGATTTGTATTCCCAGTCAATTGACTCATATTTGTTTTTGACATGATTTGGTTTCTCCTTTATTTGGCTATTCCTTTAGGCTAGCGCCTCCTGTTGCTGATTTGCATCGTTGTTTTTCATCTCTTCCTCATGGAATATTTTGCTGAGAATGTTCTGTAATGCTGGCTTTCTTTTTGTAAATTCCTTTAGCTTTTGTTTATCATGGAAGGATCTTATTTCATCGTCAAATTTGAAGGTAAGTTTTGCTGGGTATAAGATTCTTGGTTGGCATCCGTTTTCTTTCAGGGCTTGGTATATGTTGTTCCAGGCCCTTCTAGCTTTTAGGGTCTGGATTGAAAAATCTGCTGATATTCTTATTGGTTTCCCTCTGAATGTAATTTGATTCTTTTCTCTCGCGGCCTTTAAAATTCTGTCTTTATTTTGTATGTTAGGTATTTTCATAATAATGTGCCTTGGTGTGGGTCTGTTGTAATTTTGTATGTTTGGAGTTCTATAAGCCTCTTGTATTTGGTTTTCCATTTCATTCTTCAGATTTGGGAAATTTTCTGATATTATTTCATTGAATAGATTGTTCATTTCCTTTGGTTTGTTTCTCTAAGCCTTCCTCAATCCCAATAATTCTTAAATTTGGCCTTTTCATGATATCCCATAATTTTTGGAGATTCTGTTCATGATTTCTTACCATCTTTTCTGTTTGGCCAACTTTGCTTTCAAGATTAAATAATTTTTCTTCAATGTCTGAGGTCTGTCTTCCAGGTGTTCTATCCTATTGGTCATGCTTTCTATGGAGTTTTTAACTTGGTTTATTGTTTCCTTCATTTCAAGTATTTCAGTTTGGTTTTTTTTTCAGTATCTCTAACTCTTTATTGAAATGATCTCTTGCTTCCCGTATTTGGTCTTTTAACTGTTGATTCGTGCGATCATTTAATGCCTGCATTTGCTCTTTCATCTCCTCCTTCAATGCCTGCATTTGCTCTTTCATCTCCTCATTAGCTTCCCTGATCGTTTTAATTACGTACATTCTGAACTCCCTTTCTGACATTTCTTCTGCTGTGCTGTCATTGGGTTTTATTGATGTAGTATCTAGGTTTGTTTGGAACATTTTCTTCCCTTGTTTTCTCATATTGGTCAGCTGTCAGTGCGACCCTGAGATATTGCAGTTTTCCGCTATTGGCTTATAGTGTCCCGGTAGATTTCCAGTGTATCACCTCCCAGCCTTTAGTAGCCTGATGTCTTGAAGAATCTGATAATGCAGTGCATCCGAAGAAAACTGCCCCTAGCCCCCTACTGCTTCCACGGTTTGGAGCTGGCTCTGTGCGGAAAGGTTCTCACTGTGGGCCTGCACCGTGCAGCTGGCCGTGTGGGAGGAGCCCACTGCCGGAGTGTGGAAGGCTACCTTGGGAAGACTCTAGCTGCTCTGCCTGGCTCCGATAAGCCACCTCTATCTGGGCCTGCCACCCGGGCCGAGTTTTACCCAGTGGGCAGACTCACCTGTGGCTCTATTTCAGTCCGAGTCTCTCAATGCCTCCCCCCTTCTTAACTCCTGGGTTCTGGAGCGACTGGGGGTGCAGTCACCCTCTAGTCCGCCATATTGGATCGCCCCGTGAAGAGAGCCTGCGGCTGGAGTGGGCAGAGCTGCCTGAAGAGGTCTCTGGCTGCCCTGCCCTGATCCCAGAGGCTGCTTGCGGATCGAAGCTCTCCGTTGGTTCGGGGGCTTGTGGCTGGTTCTATGTAGAAAGCCTCTCACTGGGCGGTCTGCTCCGAGAAGCTAGCCTTGAAAGGCACCTCCCACCGCAGGGGTCCAGGCTACTTGGGGAAGTCTCTGGCTGCTCTATCCTGGTCCCTGAAGCTGCTTGCGTGCCGGAGTACGCTGCGCTGCACTGGCTCCAGGACTCAGAGCTTGTTCTGGTCAGAAAGGCTCTCACTCACAATAAGTCTTAAGATGGAAGAATAAGATGTGACTCCTAAAGAAAACAAATGTAGTAATATACAAATACCTAGAATACATGTTGTATGTACTAAAATAGAGATAGATACCTTACACAAGGGGAACAGACAACAAAATAATCCATAGCACTGCTTTTAAATTTATTTTCAAATGTTGTACTATAGACTAATTACAATATTATTTGTATTGTAAAGAAATGAATTGAAAGTAATGAAACATGAATGGGTCCATTGTGAGAATTACCTTAGAATCCATGAAAATCAACAAAGAAACTAGGATTTTAAACCCCAAAGAACTTAAATGTAAAGCCCAGACCCACATACTTTTATTAGAACAGTGACATCCAGATGGGGTGGAGGGCAGAGAAGAGAGTCATAATGTCATGCATATGTATATTTAGTAGTAAAAGAAAGAACTGAACCAAGGTTTTTTAACTAGACACATTTCCAACCTTGACACAAGTTGCTGATGAAATGGCCCTAAGGATAAACAGCACAACTGGCCTTATTTTGACCTGAGTCAGCAGGAACTTTTAGCAGTGGGGTAGTTGGCCATTCTGTCATGCAAATGGTTTCTTGAACAAGAACAGAACACATTGTTCAAGTTGCTCAGAGTTGGCAGTCAGTAATTGACACAATAGAACTTTGGTAGAGACAAAACAGGGATATCTCTTTCAGGAAAAGTGGTGGGTGTTCAGAGAATTTAACAGTGTGAACAGGAACAATTCTAGGGAAGATGGTGTATGAATCCAAAATAGTTTGGCACTTTAATCAAATATGCTGCTTAGGGAAAAAGCACAGTCTGCACCCCAACACCTGCTGGACCTAATGGACTCTGAAATGTTGTTTCAGAATTAATCAAGTCATTTAAAATCATAGCTGCAGTCTCCATTCACTACTCCTGTGCATAAATGTGCTGATCCTGATACTAATCCATGTCGGGTGACTTGAGCAATATATCACCATAATTGCCATTTTAGGGCCGCAAATTGGAGCTAAAATAACCAGATGCAAAAGAGATGGCAGTATCATACTCTCAAGATGGATCTTCAAAGTTCAAGGAGAGTTCAAGCATGGGAGAAGCAATAGAAAGGGGTCAAGTGTAAGGGGATTGTTCATGTTCAAGAAGAATTAACTTTACAAATATATTGTTTCTGAGGTGGTAATTGTCCCATCTTACAGTTATTCATACCTCATTTACTCGTTGCATTCTTCTCAAGCATTTAATGAAATGAATTTGATTTTGACAAAATATTCTATTTCAAAATTGCCATTAATTTTCAAGATTTTTTTTTATTCTCCTCTAAATTATCTGTTTTAAAGGGATAGAGACTGGTTTGGGGAAATCTAATATTCCCTGGGTAATTTTCTGGCAAGAATCCATGTTAGTTTCAGATATTTCCTTACTAGCTAAGTAAATTAAATCACTGATCAGTGAACCAACATCCCAAACATCTAAAATTCAAAATGCCAGAGTAGAGTTCTGTCCCACATGAATAAGACTAAGGCAATCTTACTTTAGTGTATCTGTCACAATTTCTCATTGAGGGGACTATAAAAGTGTGTAAATGTAAGCCTACTGCATAGTTTTCATATGTATAAAATTGAGACAGATTTGGAAAACTGGAAGCAAGTGTACCCTTGTGACTACTCAGTATCAAAGTTGCTAAAAATACCACTGTTACTTGCTGCTTTGATCTTAACTCCTTTAATAGCCTTAAATTTCCATAAGAAGGAAGCACAATGTAGTATCTCTATTTCAAAATCCAAATTTGTTAGCAAACAAGTCCTTTAGGACATCCACAATCTATAACCACCTACTTGTTTAACACTTCTTTCTTCACAAGCCCTCTTTCTATGTAAATGTCTCATCATTTCCCAAAGAACAAGGCTGGTTTAAACGTCTAAGCCTTTTTAAATGCTTTGCTCTCTAAATGATATGTCTCTCTTCCTCCTTTCATTCTTCAATACCCAGCTGAAATGTCACCACTTTTCTTTGACCATCTACCCCAGTACAGAAGTTTTTCTTTTTTTTTTCTCAAGAGTGCAGAATTGAAACTTTCATTGCAGAATTGTCAGTTTTCTTTGTTTCTATCACCCTTAATTAGATTATGATCTAATAGAGTCAATGGACTTATTTTAAGAATAAACTAAAATAATATATTAAATATGCATAAAAGTAGTTAGCAAAAATTGTAAAGCAATATTAAAATTATAGTTGTCTTCCTATTATTATTTCTCAAAATAAGCAATATATCACAGCATATTATAGATAATTCTTTGTGTCTATCACATTGTATCTAATATAACAATGCTTTGGATAGAGGTGATGAAATATTTGAAGAAATAATTGTCAAAATTTTTCAAAATTTGATGAAAATTATAAACCTTTAATTCTGAGTACAAACAAAAGGAGGATAAAAGCAAATAAAACCATACCAAGGCACGTAATAATATGATTACTCAAACTAGTAATAAAATAAAACAATAAATATATCTAGTAGCAGGAAAAATGTTTCATACAACAAAGGAACCATAGTAAATACAACCTTAAATGCCAAAAGCAATGCGTTCCAAAAGACAGGTGCAATGACATTTTTAGAATACTAAAAGGGGGGGGGGAGGTAAAATGAAAATTCTGGAAAAAAAAAGAAAGAAAAGAAAAACCAAACCTTCAAACATTTTTTGCATCAGATTTTCATTAAAAAAATAGTAATAATAATTACTCAGGCTGATGAGGAAAATACAAGGAAAGTTCAATGTGTTCAATAATATCTAAGAAGGCCAACATGGTAAATATGTAGCAAATATGAGATGTTTGTTATTTTTAAAGTTATTTTAAAAGATAAGCAATTGTTTAAAGAAAAATAGTAACATAGTTTTTTGAGATTTATGTGAAAAAAAGTATGACAACAATAGAATTAATTATTACAGAAGGGAGGTAGAAGTATATGGCTCTAAGATTATCATGGTATGCATAGAGTAATATTACCTGTAAATAGATTATAAGGTAAATAATGTTTACACCTAAATAAATAAGAAGAGTATTTTAATAATAATAAAAAATATAACTTAAACATTACAAAATACCCAAACTAATTCATGTGGAAGTAGAAAAAGAGAAAATGTAAGACAAAAGAAAATAAACAGTATATGTTAGTGAACCTAACATGAACCATATTAATAATCACATTACATATAAATTGCTTAAAATTTCTACTAAAAATGCAAAGATATTCATACTAAATAAAAAAGTATGACTAAACAACATACTGTTCTCAAGAAATGCACTTAAAATATAAAGATACAGATTAAATTTTGTTTAATAACATACATTAATGAAAACTAAAGTAGCAATATTAATATTGGAAAAATGAACTTCAGAAAAAGATACACTCCAAAATGATTAAAGTATCAATCAAGACAGAAGAACCCTAAATAGGGAACACTAAAATACAGAATTTCAAAATATATACAGAAAAGCTAAAAAATGCTGAAAAGACAAATCTATAAATACCTCTTCAGATTCAATATTCCACTTCAATAAACTCACAGAATAAGTATACATAAAATAGTGAAAATATCTAAGACTTGAACAACACAATCAATTTGACATAATTGACATTATGTAACATTTAACCCAACAAAGCAAGCCTGAATAAACTGAAAAGTATTAAAATCATACAGACTATGTACTCTGACCATAACATATTTTAATTAGAAATAAATTTTAGAAATCTGCATATTTAAAAATATTTGGAAATTATACAAAAGTCTCCTGAATAACCTATGAATCAAATAAGAAATCAAAAAGGGAAATTATAAAATATTTTTATTTCAATGGAAATAAAAACAACACGTTAAATTTGTAGAATGCAACTGAACTAATAAAGGAAAGTTATTGGTTTAAATGTATAATTTGGAAAAGAATAGTTTAAAATAAATGTAATGAATTTCCACTTTAAGAAGTAAAATAGAACAACAAATTAATGATAAAATGTAGGAGAAAAAAAAGATTTATGAGACGCTAAGATGAATGAAAAGAACTGAAAAACAGAGAAAGAAATAGAAACAAAGTCTGGTTATCTGAATGACAAATTAGAAACCTGTAGCTAAACAAGTCAAGATAAAAGAGAATACAACAATAAATTCAGCAACTTTTGTGAAAGGAATAAATTCCTATTGAAATTTCATCTGACTCCAGTTAGAATGGCAAGCATCAAGAATGCAAATAATGATACATGCTGGTAAGAATGTGAGGAGAAAAGTAAATAAATTCTCTTAAGGACAGCATATTAATGCAACCATTTTGAAAAAGCAATATGGAAATTCCTCAGAAGACTAGGAATGGAATCACCATATGATCCAGCTAACCCACTCTTTGGTATTTATTCAAAAGAAATAAAATCTATATGCATACCAATGTTTATAGCAGTGCAATTCATAATAACCAAGATATGGAACCAGCCCACATGCCCATCAACATATGACTAGATAAAGAAAACATGGCATATATATACACAATGGAGTTTTATTCAGCCATAAAGAAGAATGAAATAATGTCATTTGCCGGTAAGTGAATAGAACTAGACAACATCATGGCAAGTGAAATAGCCAGATTCAGAAAGTCAAGGGTCAAATGCTTTCTTTCATGTGCAGAAGCTAAAGCAAAATAAACGGGGAAAGGGTAGAGGGAATCCTATAAAAATAGAAAGGAAATCAATGGAGTAGAGGAAAGGGATAGGATGAAAGGGAGAAGGGACAGGAATAGGGAGGAACTATGCAATGAAATTTGTCAAATTATGCTACATACATACATGAATACACCACAGGGAATTTCACCTTCATGTGTATCTGTAAATCACCAACTTAAAGAATTACAAATAAAAGGAACACCAGTAGAGTAACAAAGGGGAACAGGGAGGGAGAGGGAGAGACAAAAGAAGTACAGGAACTGAAATGGAGCAAATTATATTCCAGCATATATGATTATATCAAAAGTGATCCCCACTATTATGTGCCACTATAATGAACTAATAAAAACATTTTAAAAAGAGGAATAGGGACATCAATAAATATGATTGTATCAAGCAAGATATACTTTTGATGAATATTTATTTAATGGTCTTTTGAACCATCTAGAGGGAAAAAAAACTAGAAAAGTTTCTCTTAATGCATACCAAACACAAAGTACAATGGGTTTTTATTGGGGTGTTTACAAACAAGGATATGATCTTTGTAAGATAAAAATTAAGTTTGAAATGGAGTGTAGAATCTGAGCTATAACAGATGTTTGGGCTCATCTAATCTATTTCTCTTATTGTGCAGCAAGAGGAGATTGATTCTCTAGAGATTGAGCCTCACTGAATCTGCAACTGAGGTATGCCAAAAACCCAGGCCATGAAACTCCTTGTTCTGTGTTCCTTCTTCTATTAGCACTTAATGCTTCTCCAATGATTCAATGCTTAGGTCAAAATTAACAGCACAGAAAGTTCTTGAATCTTGTTATAATAGAATATAATGCAAGTACTTTTTACCAGTCTGAGATGGAGTAAATATATGGTTTCAATGAAGATTTATGGGTGACAAAATGTTTGAGTGTTTAATAGTAAATATTCTGGGAAGGATGGCAATATTTGTTTCTAAACTGAGTTAGATTGATTCAGAAAATTCAATACCCTGAACTGTTCACATTCTGACTGCATTTACCTGAAGTGAATATTTTAGCTATTATGTTACTTGCGGGAAAGTGTGCTGTACATCATTATATAATATTTTCTTTGACAATTAATTTATCATTTTGGTTTTTAACTGTACTTCATATGAGTATTTATTGAGGTAAATTAAAAAATTATAAAATTGGTACCATGAATGTTCTTGTCTATGTGGACAGTAACACAGAATGTTATCAGTTAATAATTTGGCATAAGGGGCTTATACCTTAGAATTATGAGATTAACTAATGTTGCTACTAGCTGAAAAGTAAAATAACTTTTGATGGACTTAGAAGATGTTTTCTGGGTTTCTCAAGCTAAGGGTCATACCTGTAGAAAATTACCATATGCTTTTGTGTTTCACTTGATGGTCCATGCCCAATGTGTGATGACCAAACTTTCTCACTTCCTAGTTTACTTTGTAGAAAACTATACCTATCTACATTCCAACACTATGACTTAGTTTAATGTACAGATTATGTTTGACTCCATGGACAGTAAAACATACTATTCTTTCCTCTAATAAAATGAATCCCTGTATTCTCTAAGGGAGAGAGAAAAATATCTATATCTAGTACAGAGATTTAATTAGTAAATAACAATTCTCCCACAAAGTAAATGACAAGCTCAAATAGTTTTATTACCTGAAATTTAGCAGCCAAGAAAGAAATAATTTTGATGGTATGGAAAATATCTTAAAAAATAGAGAAGAAAGGAGGAACTCTTCCAAAATTATTATAGATGACCATTTGGAGCCTTTTTTTAAACTATACACAAAAATCAGTTCAAAATGGAGCAAAGGCTTAAGTATAAGACCTGAAACCATAAAATTACTATGAGAACACACAGAGGAAAGTTTCCATGACACTGAGGTAATGGCTTTTAGGAATCAACATCAAAAGTACAGGCAATAAAGGGCTGGAGTTGTATCTCAGCAGTAGAGTACTTGACTAGCATGCATGAGGCACTAGGTTTGATCATAAGCACCACATAAAAATTAATAAAATAAAGTTACTGTGTCCATCTACAAATATATATATATATATATTTTTTAAAGTACAGGCAATAAAAACAAAAACAAGTGAACTGCAATGAAGACTCAGAAAGTCAAGATCTAATATTTTTTCTCATATGTGGAAGCTAGAGATGAACAAGAAATTTTAAAAGGGGACCTCATGAAAATAGAAAGGAGGCTAGTAGAATAGAGGAAGTCAATGGAGGAAGGGTTGGAAAGGGGAGGAAATGAAGAAAGAAATTGACAAAATTATGGTATGTGCATGCATGAACATCTCACAATGAATTCCACTTTTATGTACAATTGTAATGCATCAATTTTAAAAACAATAAATACACAGAAGGAAGCCCAGTAGAGTAGAGAAAGATGATCAGGAAGAGGGAGGAAGGGAGGGAAAGAGAACATACCAAAGATTGAAATGGACCAAATTATGTTGTATGCATTTATGAATATGTCAAAATGAATCACACTATTAAGTATAATAAAAACATAAAAATATTTTTAAAAAGTTTTTGCATAGCAAAGAAAATGATTAATAAATGACAAGAATGGGAGATGATACTTATAATCCATATCTAATAAATGATTACTATTCAAAGTTCATAAGGAACTAATACAATCCAATAGCAAAAAAAGAAAAAAATTACTTTAAAAATGGGTAGAGGAACAGAATAGACATTTTTTCCAAAGAAGACATATGAATATTCCCAGATGTTCAACATCAATAATCATCAAGGAATGCAAATCAAAACCACATGAGATATCACTGACACTTGAGGATATCTATTATCAAAAAGGCAAAGATATCAGTTTTGGCATCTACATGGAGAAAAAGTATTTCTTGTACACTGTTGGTACAAATGTATATTGGTAGAGACATTATGGAAAAGGGGAGGTTCCTTGAAACATTAAAAATAGAACTACCATATGATCTAGTAATTCCACTTTGGGTATGTATTCCAAGAAAATGAAATCAGTCTGTCAAAGAAAAATTTGTATACTCAGTTCACTGCAGCATTATTCCCAATTTCTAAGACACAGAATCAACCTAATGTCCATAAATAAGCATATGAAGTAAATGTGGTATATATGTATACAATGGTATACTATTCATCCCTTAAGAAGATGGAAATCCTGCAATTTATGATGACATTGATAAACCTGGAGGACAATATGTTAAATAAATCAGTCACACAAAAAGAAAACACAAATACTGCATGATCTTACATGTGGAATCTAAAACAAGTAAATCCCATAGTAACAAAGAATAGAATGGTAGTTAGCAGGTTTCATAGGATATTAAAATGGGAGAAAAGATATTGACCAAAGAATGCAAACCTTATTTATAAGATGAATAAGCACTAAAGACCTAATGCCCAAGATAGTTAATAAAAATGTATTGTATATTTGAAACTTGCTAAGGGAGTATATCTTAAGTGTTCTCTACACACACAGAAGGAAAGGTATCTATGCAAGATGATAGTATGTTAACCAGCTTGAATGTGAAAATCACTGCACAATATAAGCACGCATCAGAACATCACTCTGAATACCCTGAATATATACAATTTCTATTTATCAGTCATACCTCACTAGAGCTACAGGGCAAGAAAGTACAGGAGGCCATAAGATAATTGTGTACATAGAAATCCTACAGAATTTCAAATAAACTAATAGAATTAATAAATGAATTTAATAATCGTAGCATACAATACCTATATATGCAAAAATCATTTGTATATCTACATATTAGCAGCAATAAGAAGATAAAATTTTTAAAATTCTATTCACAACAGCATTAAAACATCAATTATTTAATAATAAAAATTTTATTGGTACATATTAATTATACAGAGTAGTGGGTTTAATTAATTCATACATGCTTATAACATGGTTTGGTCAAATTTATTCCCTATTACTTCATCTTTCCCTCCCTTCTTTCTTCCTCCTGATCCTTTTCTTCTATACTAATATTCTATTTAATATTCATGACAATCCCTTTTATTTTTACTTCCTCTAGTTTCCACATGTTAGAGAAAATATGTGACACTTGTCTTTCAGAGTCTGACTTAACAAGATGATCCCTATTTTCCACCATTTACCTGCAATTGACATAATGTCCTCTTTATGACTGAATAAAATGCCACTGTCTCTATTACCACATTTTCTTTATCTATTGACCTGTCAATGAACACCAAAGTCAATTTCATCATTTGTCTATTGTGAATCATACTGTAATAAAAATGCATATGTATGCATCATGAAAGTATGTTGACTTGAATTCTTTTGGGTAAATATCAAGGAGTGATAAAGCTTGATTATATGGCAGTTCCATTTTCAGTTTTTGAGGGAACCTTATACTGATTTCCATACTGGCTGTACTAATTTACATTCCCACCAACAGTGTACAAGTGTTCCTTTTTCTCCACATCCTTTCCAGCATTTATGGTTATTTGTGTTCTTGGTGATTGCCATTCTGATTGTATTGAAATGCAATCTCAATGTTGATTTGATTTGCATTTCCTCAGGCTGAAGTTGTTGAATATTTTTTCATATAATTGTTGGTCATTTGTACTTCTTTAAAAAAATATTTTATTGAATGTATTTTGTGTATTTTTGTATTTCTTTTCAGATGTGTTTGCTCATTTCATTTGACCATTCGCTGAATGGGTTGTTCTGGTGTTGAATTTTTGAACTCTTTATATATTCTGAATATTAACCCTCTGTCAAAGGAGTAACTGGCAAAGACCTTCTATAGACTCGCTTCATACTCGTTTCTTTTGCTATGCAGAAGCTTTTCAGTTTGATGCCAAACACAATGATTCTTAGTTTTATTTCCTGAACTATTTAAGAAGTCATTGCCATAACCACATGCTGAAGTGTTTCCTCTGTTTTCTTCTAGCAGTTGCAAGGGTTCTGGTCTTATTCCTGTGTCACTGATTCATTTTGACTTGACTTTTGCAAAGAATGAGAGATAGGAGTATAGTTTCATTCTTCTTCACACACCATTTGTTAAAAAGGCCATCTTTTCTCCAGCATATGCTTTTGGCACCTTTTTCAAGAATCAGGTGACTATATGTGTGTTAGATTTTCTCTGTGTCTACTCTTTTTCATTGGTCTACATGTCTGTTTTGATGCCAGTACCATTCTGTTACCATGGCTCTGTAGTATAATTTGAAATCAAGTATCCTAATGTCTCTGGCATTTCTCTTTTGCTCAGTATTGCTTTGGTTATTCTGGATCTTTTGTTCTTACTTATGAATTTAATGATTGTTTTTACTAGATCTTTTGGTTAGTTTTGTTAAGGGTTTATCAATCTTGTTTATCTTTTCAAAGAACCAATATTGTACTTCATTAATTCTGTGTATTAGTTTTTCTTTTTAATTCTGTTTCATTAATTTCAGCTCCGATCTTCTTTCTTCTTACTGTAATCAAAAACTTGGTCCATCCCCAATGCCAATTAATACCAATTTAAGAATGAGGACCCGGTTTTCAGAAAAAGGAAAAAGTTGTTTTTTGCTTTGCTAGTGAAGGAGAAACACAGAGAACTCTTGTCCTAAAGGCTGTGATTCTGCCCATCAGTAGAAAGGGGGCTTTTAAAGAAGCTCTTCAAAGGCTTCATTCTAGGTGTGCCCTGATAGGGGGTTCCAGGGCACCCTGATGGTGTGTTAACATTCACTTGTTAATTTGGGAAATATTCACTTCCTAGGTCCTCTGGCAGATATCTCCTTCCTGTGGAGCACAGATAACTCAGGGTAATCTTGTTCCCTGCCCCCAGGTTAGGGATGGGGAAAGGGAGAAGAGGAAAAGTATTATTTTTAAAAGTAAAAATAAGCCTCAGAACTATATTCATGAATGGAATTGGAGAATATCAAGCTAAGTGAAATAAGCCAATCCCAAAAAACCAAACACAATGATTCTTAGTTTGAATGTTTTCCCTGATAAGTGGATAATGATATATAATGGGGGTGGGGGGCGTGGGGGATGGGAGAAGAATGGAGGAACTTTAGATTACATAGAGGGAAATGAGAGGGAGGGGAGGTATGAAAAATGGTGGAATGGGACAGACATCATTACCCTATTTACATGTATGATTACACAAATGGTATGAAACTACATAGTGTACAACCATAGAAACGAAAAGATGTACTCCATTTGTGTACAATGAATCAAAATGCAGTCTGTAAAAATAAAAAAAAATAACAAATAATTTAAAATTAAAAAAAAAAAATGAAGTGGACCACTGTTACAGTACTAGTTTTTGGTTTGTGTGTTCTTGCTTTTCCAGGATTTGAAATATATCATTACATTATTTGAAATCTGACTTTATTTTATGTAGGCACTCATAGCTATAAAATTTCCTACTTAGCTCTGCCTTAACTATATCCCACAGATTCTGGAATGTTGTATTTCCATTCTAGTTTGATTCTAAGAATTTTTAAATTTTCCCCATTTCTTCAATGTTCCACTCATCATTTGAAAGTGTATTCTCAGTCTCCATGTATTAGTATAGTTTCTATCGTTTTTCTTGCTATTGATTTCTAATTTTGTTCTATTATTGTCTGAAAAGATGCAAGAGATTATTTCATTTCTTTTTGTATTTTCCAATACTTGCTTTGTGTCCTAATATATGATCAGTTTGGGAGAAAGTTCCATGAGCAGCTGAAAAGAAAGCATATTCAACTATTGTTCAATGTAATATTCTATATATGTTTGTTAAGTCCATTTGAACTATAGTATAGATAAAATCTGTGTGTCTTTGTTGCTTTTCTGTCTGATTGATCAACCTATTGGTGACAGTTGTGTGTTTAGGTCTACTAACGCTTAATGTCAAGTAATGCTTATTTTTACAAAACTGGGTGAATATTTTGGCATTTAAACTATAATGTGTCATGGAGAGGTTCTTTTCTGAACATGTCCATTTGGAGTCTGAATGCCTTCAGTCCCTGCATATTCATCTCTTTCCCAAGATTAGGAAAATTCCTTACTACTTTTTTTTAGATGTTGAGAGATCTTTATTTTATTCATTTATTTATATGTGATGCTGAGGATCAAACCCAGTGCTTCACATGCTAGGCAAGTGCCCTACCACTGAACCACAATCCAGCCTCAGGAAAATTCCTTACTCTTACTCCACTGAATTAAGTTTTCTATGCCATTGATATCTCCTTTCTTTCCTCAAGACCTATAAGTCTTAAATTTAATCTTTCAATGTTGTCCTAGAGTTCTTGTATATTCTGTTCACTTTTTTCATTATTGAAATCTTAATGTTTCAGCTTATCTTTATCTTTGAATCCTGATATTTTTTCTTCTGCTTGATCTAATCCATTGATCTTTTTGATTGAATTTTGTACTTCATTGAATTTTTCATTTCCGAGATTTGTGTTTGGTTCTTTTTCAGACTCTTCTCTTCATTGAAATGCTTTCTCATTATCTCTTCTTCCTTCATTTATTCCTTAGTTCTTTTAATTTGTTGATTATTTTAACCGTCAACTTTTTGAACTCTTTGTCCAGTACTACTTTCACTTTGATATCTGTAGTTTCAGTTATTGGAGTTATAAACTTTTGGAGGCCTTAGTACCTTGCTTTCTCATGTTTTCTGTTTCTGTGTTGAGATTTGTGCATTTGCTTTGATGGGTGTCTCTTCAACTGTTAGGTGGAGGTCATTTTAGTGAGCTGCTCTCTTTGCTAATGCACCTCAGGCTGGGGATTAGTGAGTGAAGTATTCAATGTGGTTTTACTTCAGTAAGTGAAAAACAGCAGCCAAAGACTAAATGGTATCTACTCATGTCCAACAAGGTTGGAGGGTAAGAAATGTAAAGACTAAGTAGTTTTTAAGTGACTTAGTCATTATATAAATGCATAAACATTTAAGAATATTTATTAGGATGCAAAATACCCAGGATGGAACAAGTACATTTTTACAGTATCTGGCATCAAATTAACAATTAAAAGGTATGTAAAGAATAAAAATAAAAAAGAGAAAGATCAATAAATTGAGCCCAGAAGAAATATAGCAGAGATTATGAATAAAAAATAAAAATAGCTACAACTGTATTCAATATGTGCAAGAAGCTAGATAGAAACACTGAACACGTTTAGTAGAGACATAGAAAATATATGCATAAAATGAGCCAAAAATGACTATCTAGAATTTGGTAACATAAAATAAATGAGGTTAATGTAAGAGAATTTCCACAGAACCAAGCCGAACACGGGAAATCACATAAGGGAGTTTATTAAACAAACAGAGTGTCTCCCTGCAGGGTAAGAGAGAAAGTGAGAGGAAAAGAGAAAGGAAAGAGAAAGGGCATGCGCTAGAGAGAATGGAAAGCCAGGAGGATACAGAAAAGTGAGGAGGACAGACAGAAGAATGGGAAAAGATGGTGGAGAAGCTATAGTAGATAGTTGAATTCCACCAGGCTAACAGGGAACCAATATCAAAGAAGGATACTTGCAAGCTGACTGATGAACCAATAGCTAGCTAGGATGTTCACAGATTGACAAGTGGTTGGGAGGCGGGGAAAATGGCTGCACCTGATGGGTGGGAGAGCAGCTTTATACATTACATTCACCCATTTCTTTTTTTATAAGAAAATCTTTTGCTCTCCAGTTCTTTCCAAAGCCTTCTCTCTCCTTCCTGCCTAAGTGACTGGGGCTGGTTTTGCAAGTGAGATGTAAAAAGTCCATTCTCCTTCCAGACTTCCAAAGGTAGATGGTTTTCATGGACTTCATTTCCTTGATTTGACTGATCCCCTATTTCTACACTAACTGCCTGTCCCCAATTCTGACTTCATTTACCCATCTAATTCTAGGAACTCCTTTGCTGTAGGGAAAGGGGGTCCATGACGCTCTGGCTTCTTCGAGCTGAAAGGGGGCAGTGTAGGGCAAGCAGTTTGGAGTTCCCCTTTTAGAAATTGGGTCAATTGAGGGATCCATGGTAGAAGTCCAGTTGGGGAAGAGCAGGTTGTAAAGGCATCTGGGGATGGGTGCTTCTATGAGAGAACAAAAAAAAGACATGAGTACTGAAATGAGATTGATACAATATAAATGTTGCAGAATCTGGAACATGGCAATGCATATCATAAAGATGACAGAAGTCAATAATTCCTCACCAGGGGGTGGAAGAACTGAGAAGTTGTTCCCATAACAAGGCCTAGCAAAGGCTGGAGAGAACAAGGCCTTTATTTGGGAACTTTAACATTGTCTAGGTTATCAGGAATGTAAACACAACATTTAGTAGAGATACTAGCAAACATAGATTAAGCCTACCTGTGTCTGTAGGCCTTAAATTGACTAAAAACGTCTGACTCTGGCAGTTTCTCTTAATAGTTATCAGGCACATTTGCCTAAGAATCTTTCTTTTGTAGCTTTTAGTCTTTATTCTAGTGGGCTAACACAAGTGTACATCTTAAGTTACATTTAAGTATTATTTCTTTCAAATGCCCAAGAATGGCTATATTTTGGTTTTAACTGTTTTGCTAGGTGTTTAAGATCAAGCTGGTCAAAGTGACCTGTTCCTGTCTGTTAAAGAGTCAGCTGAGTTCCCACAGGGATCACTCATAGAGAACTTAAGAGCAGCTTCTTAGCTCCATAGTGCCATTGGTTAGGCAGGGTCTTCTCGATGAGGTGGCTCCCCTTGGAAGCATTAGGGGTGTCTCCCTTTTTCCATGACCCTCCTCTGCAGCAGGTGCACTGAGTGACTTTTCCTCTAGTGGCCTCAGCAATCTCCTTGGTCAGGAGGTTGTGTGACTCAGAGTTGCAAAGCTCCTTGGAGAAGTCCTCTTGTTCCCTGGGTTCAGGCTGACTTTGAGGGCAAAACAGAAATATGGACTTTTCTTGACCTCTGTATTTAATCTCAATCTCTAAGTTTGACCTTAACCATCAAGCAAGTCAGTCTCACCAGTCATAAAGCAAGAGTACTGGGCTTTAACTTCAATGTCTATGACTTTACAGTTATTTACCCCCTTTTATCTAATTGGGGTTTACATTATTTGTCCTATAGCTGTTGGCTTACTATTCCAAGTTAATTTACGGCATTCACTCTTGAAGCAGTACTTCTACAAAATATTGATCAGGCAACAATTAGAGTTTACAAGGAAAATACAAAATGGCATATCTAAATTAAATGAATTAAATGAATAAAAATGAATTAAAGAAAGACTGAGAGAGTTTTTAAGTTTCCTTTTGTGTGGCAAAGTGGTAAAATGTTTTCATGCTTAACCTTTAAACAAATCACGCTCTCAATAACTTTTAGAAATACATTTAACAAATTTTACATATACCCCATTGATGACAGGTCCTATCATAGAACATTAAATGATAGGTTTACCATTACAGACAAGTTTAATTTGGAGAATAGCAGCTTGTTAAATTTTCTGCTTTAAAGGCTTGTATACCCAGAAAATATGAACACATTTAATATAGAAAGAATAATTTTTAAGTATGTTACTCCCATGGAATAACTTTGTAAATTAATCAGATGTCTCTAACAAACACGTTTGAGTAATCCCATACATGTCAACTCTAATTCACTCATCTTACGGTAAAAAAATCAAGATATCAGACAAGTGTACCAACAGTATTTGCCGTCTCTTTCCTGTTGAAGAAAAGTCCTAGAAAAATTGATGTTAGACATTTTATAAACATCAACATTTTATTAGTTTGACCACCTAGAGACTTGTGAGTTAATTTTAAAGACATTTTACTTCTATTAGTTTACCCAATTTAAATTGAACCTCTTTAAATCATGTGAATCAAAAATATTTGAATCCATTTTTAAAATTTTAATTTTTATGCACACTTATATTTAACACAAAAGTAAAGTTCTTGTAATGCTTATCTCCATTGCAATGTAATGAATGTTCCAAAATAACTCTAGAGTTGGATAAAAAGAACTGATCAAAAAATCATTAACCTAGGTATGTAGGATCAAAATTGTGAGCTCAAAAATATAGCATTTAAGAAAAACAAAAGTCCTAGAAGAAAAATGATAATGGTCATTAATTATAGCATGAGAAAATGAGAAGGAGAGAAAAGGTGAAAGGGAGAAAAGTATTCTGAGTAGTAGCCCAGGAGAAATTTTAAATGAACACTTTTTTTTTTCCTTTGGGTTTGAGACTGATATCCCACTGTGCCTTCCTCCATTTACATTTCAATGTAAGCCTTGACTGAGATCTGAATCTGAAAGGGGCTAAAATGTTCTAGCAGAAACTTGATGCTTAGGTCCTTTTAACCCTTTTTCCTGCTTAGTAATTAATTTAGGTTTGGGCACAGAAAATTGTCAAACAATTATGTTCCACTACTTGTGGGGAATGGGACTGCTTATATTACATGGGGAAGCAGGGGAAGACAGAGAAGTGGAGTCTGGAGGCGCTTGAGCCTGCAGGAAGAGCTAAGAAGCAAGAAAGAAGAGACTTGAAGATAAGGAATCCCTTTCCATCTGCCCACTCACTCACGGAAGCTGTGTGTCATTACACAAACGGATTTTGATGGCTTTAAGTACCGGGAATCGGGCGAAGGATTCCTAGGGTGGAATCTGCCAGATTGGAGGACCCAGATTCCATGGTGGGGACTGATACAGCCGAGTCTGTGGCCAGGGCATCCTGAGGCCAGAGTACTGGGCTGGAGATGAGGGGCAGCACGTTGATTGTGTCGTCACACAAGCACTAAGGCAAAAGCCGAGAAGAGTTGTGGACCTGATATCGGGGTTTTTGAGTGCTAATGTGAGTACGAGATGAGTCTCAACCCTGAGAGAGAATCTCCATAAAATCAGGAATCCACCCAGCAGATAAGACCGACTATAGGGGCCAGCCGTAACTATAAAAGTTGTGGCTGGGGGTACCCCCACCCCTTAGCCGCCTCGAGGGTATAAATCGGCCTAGGGGACTCACCAACCTGAAGTCCGGTGATAAATGCAGAGCAGAGCATCTGGGCATAATGGAAGGTGGGGCCGTGTACGGGGGCACTGGGGCATCAGATGGGGTTCCACTCACTTAAGAGACAATGGAAGATCCCATCCCAAGTCACGGTGCCACTGTAAGGGAATTTCCACGGAACCACGCCGAACACGGGAAATCACATAAGGGAGTTTATTAAGTAAACAGAGTGTCTCCCTGCAGGGTAAGAGAGAGAATGAGAGGAAAAGAGAAAGGAAAGGGAAAGGGTGTGTGCTAGAGAGAATGGAAAGCCAGGAGGATAGAGAAAAGTGAGGAGGACAGACAGAGGAATGGGAAAAGATGGTGGAGAAGCTATAGTAGACAGTTGAATTCCACCAGGCTAACAGGGAACCAATATCGGAGAAGGATACTTGCAAGTTGACTGATGAACCAATAGCTAGCTAGGATGTTCACAGATTGACAAGTGGTTGGGAGGCAGGGACAATGACTGCACCTGATGGGCGGGGGAGCAGCTTTATACATTACAGTTAACAGAGTAGATATTGCACAAGAAAAGACCAGTGATCCTGCCAGGTGCCGTGGTGCAGGCCTACAATATCAGCAGCTCAGGAGGCTGAGGCAGGAGGATCCAAATTTCAAAGCAGCCTTAGCAAAGCAAGGTACTAAGCAACTCAGTGAGATCCTGTCTCTAAATGAAATATCAAATAGAGTTGGGGATGTGGCTTAGTGGTCAAGTGTCCCTGAGTTCAATCCCTGGTATCACCCCTGCCCCCCAAAATATTAGTGATCTTAAAGACACAGTCAAAATTTTTTTTAAAAGCTATACAAAGGTAGTAAACATTATTTGTAATAAACATGAGTAGAAAATAATATCCCTTGAAAATAAGCTGTAAATTAACAAAGTGTACTATAAATTCTGATGTATCTACTAAAATAACAAGGCAAATAGTTATAAGTAATAATAAAACAAGGGCTATAATACTAAATCATTATAAAATGTTTCACAATGCAAAAGAAAAAAAAAGAGGAAAAGAGAAAGAAATAACAGTGGGGAAAAAACAAACAAACAAAAATTCCCAACCGCATCATTGTAAATGGCCTAAATACCACAAAAGCAGAGATAAAGAGGACCATTTATACTAACAAAGTAGACGATTCATTCAAAGAACATAACAATCCTAAACATTTATGAGCCTAATTCCAAAGTTTCAAAAGCAAAATCTGATAGAACTACAAGGAAAAATTTACAATTCTAGAATTAGAAGAGATTTCAACTCTCCTCTTTCAATAACTGATGAGAAACTAAAGATAAAGAAAACTTATACAGTACTACCAACAAAATTGGTGTAATTGGCATTTATAAAACACTCTTCCCAAGTATAGCAGAATATGCATTCTTTCCAAGTGCATGTGTATCATTTACCAAGATAGAACCAATTGTAGGCAAGGTCATGAAACAAGTCTAATGCTTTTAAAGAGTTTCAAGTTATATAAGGTACATTTCTACGCACAAAAAAGGAAAATCAGAAATCTGAAAGAGAAAGGTGGTGACATAGTTAAGACCTCAATTGAAGTAGGTATTGTAATTACTGTTACCCAGAGGTGTCCCTTAAAATATTGTCCACACCAGGATCTCTGATGATCACAGATCAACTGTGATCTCCTGAGTAAAGAAATCTGAGAACAGAAAAAGAAAGAAAGAAAGGGGTGAAGGAAGGAATGGGTGTGAAAAATCCTCAAATAATGAACTTCTGAGTATCTCCCTGGTCAGAGAAGAAAACAAAAGAGAAATGAAAAACTATTTTGAACTGAATAAAAATGAACAGCACATTAAAATAAATAGAATGCTTCTAGTTCTAGGGGAACTAGCTTCTGATATACACAATAATGTGGAAAGATCGGTAAAATGTTATGCTACATGAAGAAAACGAAACTAAAACATGTACATACCGAATGATTTATTTCCATGAAATTCTAGAATAGGCAAAACTAGTTTATAGTGATATACGGTAGATTAGAGTTTGTTTGGGGACCGGGATGAGGTATTGGCTAAAAAGGATACAAGGGAACCTACTGGCATAATGGAATTGTTCAATATCTTAACTATGGGTGTGGTCATGTACATGTTTGTCAAAACTGATCAAATTTAAAAGGATAGATTTATTGTATCTATGTTATATTGTCAATAAAATTTATTCAGTACTGAATACTTCAAAGGAAATGTAAATAACTAAAATTGAGGACATGAAGTTCTAAAGAATCTTTAGGTTTCCAAAGATTCAATTCCCAAAGACAGTTTTAGGGATAAGTTCTTCTTTCAATAATGTCTGTTTCACAGCACAGAATAAGAATTTAATTTGTAAAATATCAAGTTACATAATCAAGTTGAGGAAAAAATGATGTTCAAAATTGGTAACAATATCAAATCCATGTAAAACTACAAAAAATTCTGCTCTGACCAAGTAAGTTGTCTTAAAAGAATTAACGTAAAATTCAATATGTTAATGTTATTTCAAAATAAACAAAACTAGGCATCAGATGAAAGACACTGTTCTAACATAAGTGTTAGAAAAAAGAATAAACAACTTATTTCTTAATATGTTAAAGAAGTACCTCAAAGATGACATATCACATAACAGCAAAACAGTAGAGTATTTTCACTCAAGTTAAATGAGGATCTCACAACTGTTATGAACACTGTTATGAAAATTCTGATCAATGTGAAGAAAAAAATAAATTAGAAGTCTGAATATTAGAAAGGAAGAAACACTCCCTTTTGAAAGATATTTTTTAAAGAAAACTCTAAGAGATTAGCTAGAAAATTGTGTAATAAAAGCATTCAATAAGATAGTCATTTATAAGACAACATATAAAAACACTCAAGGACTCTCCAACATACCAAAAACACACTTTAAAGTATTCAATTTTCATACTGTA
The DNA here is from genome assembly GCF_902686445.1 of Sciurus carolinensis. Lineage (NCBI taxonomy): Eukaryota > Metazoa > Chordata > Mammalia > Rodentia > Sciuridae > Sciurus > Sciurus carolinensis. The sequence continues at coordinate 76,766,618 of NC_062222.1, forward strand.
TTCTTAAAAATTGCAAATATAGTAGGTATTAAGTATTTTTACCATAAAAATAAATGTGAGGTAATTCATTTAATAGTTAATAATTAACTAGTTTAATTATTAATTTAAGTAGTCATTCCACAATTATACCTATTTCAAAAATTCATATTGTATATGATACATATAAATAAAATTCGTGTTTTCAAATAAAAATTATTCAATTTTCAATTACAACTAAAAATATTAAAATTTAAAAATAACCGAGGTACATGTAGAAACCTTACATATAAAAGTTTAATCCTTTGCTGAAGAAAATATAAAAATAATTCATTAAATATATATGATAGGCAGGATTTTTACAGTATTTAAATTTTTCCATAGTAAACCATAAATATATAAAAATAAACTCCATTTGGAGTCTTGTTTTTAATTTTCCACATTGTGGATTTTTTCAGTTTTTGAAACTTAAAAAAAATTGTTCTAAATGTCATATGAAGAAATAAAATGTGAAAATGGTTTAAAAGTTTTGAAAAGGAATTATAATGAGTATTTGTACTCACAGAAAAAAATTGAAATTCTATCTTTTGGGTGTGATAACACACAAGTTGATGAAGCAAAAAAAGAAAATCCAGAAAAAGATGAAAGTATATACACTTAATAAATTAAAAGGTAAATATTTAAGTGGTGGGAGAGAAGTTTATTTATTCACATATATAATCAAAATAGTTGTTTCCATTGGCTATTTGGATAAAAGATCAGTTCATTTAATGTAAGGATATATAAAACAAAAAAGTATTAATAAAAAGATATATCTGTTCTCTAGATAGCTTTGACCAAGTAAAAATTTAAAGCTTCTATGTATTAAAAGTTATCTAAATTGAATTTAAAATTAAAAGGAGAGTAACAAGTTAATTTAAAAAATATTTCAGCATATTGAATGAAAAAAGGCATAGGTTTCTTAGATCTTATAAATTAACAAAAACATTTACACTGAGTGGCATGAAAGAGGAATATATTTCATTCATACAAAAAGAAATACAAATAGCCAAAAAATAACGACTCAAAATGTTCAAACCTATTATTGTTGAGTGAATTAATTAAAACATCAAACTGATATTTGTCATTTCCAGTTGGATATTTGTCCTTATTAGAATGGAAAAAATTTAAGTATTGCCAATATTGGTAAGATTATACCAAAATACACATTTTTATACTCTGTTGGTATGAATGTAAATTGGAATATTATTTCAAGGTGGCAACTAAGCAACATGAACTAAAAATTATAAATATTTTCAAATTCTTTGACCTAGTCATACACTTGCTCAACATTTTTGCTTAAAGTTATTTATTCTTATATTTATAATAGTGAATAAATGGAAACAACCTGATATTGAACAAAAGATCGAGTACATGTTAACCACTTGCAGACAGAAGGAAATCATGCTATTGAATACCATCTCTTCATGAAAATATTCAAATATATCAAATAATATTTCATATGATTCTACATTTATAAAAAGTAAATGCCATAGGGAGAAAGGGGAAAGACCAGAAACCTATTAAGATTTTCTGTATTTCTTTCTGAATCATAATTTTAAAGACTGCTCTTTCTCCTCTCCTGTATACTTTCTAAGTTTTCTACAAAGAATAAATACTTTTATAATCAGAAATTACTTTGTATGATTATAAATTGATATTTTACCCAAGCATGCTTTCCCAGCTCCAGTTTGTTTGATGTCCCCTCCTTCTTCTTCCCAAACACCATGGCATGACATATTAGTACACTTTCTTGTAACCCTAATCATCTAACAAAGCTGTCTCCCCAGTATGCATTGAGATCTGTGAGGTAAGCAGTGCTTCCTGCATAATTAGGCACCCCATGAATGCTGAGAAATAAATGAATTTGCAGAACTTTTACTCCAACTCCCACTCTGTAAGTACAGACCAGGTTTAATATGCATTATTTAGGCTTACCTTCCTCTCCATTCTCAACCATTATAAGAATAGGAGTCAATTAATGTTTCCCAATCCCTTAGTGGTATTTTGAAATCAGTCTTCAGACCTCACCTCTCAAAATCACATGAACTCTATTACATCATTACCTCAACTCCAATCCCTTGGTACCTGAGAGACACAGAAGCACAGCGGTAAAGAACAAGTTTTCTTGAGTTGTTAAATGTTCTGGGTCAAACTCTGGCTATACAACCTAAAACAAGTTCCCAACACACATAGTTACATATGTGCCTATCTACTGATGCAAAAAATAAGGATGTTATTAGTATTAAATGAGTTGATTCATGCAGATTGTGCTTAAAACAGCCTTATAGTAAGGTGCTTTATTATATGTTATAATATATAATAAAGATTTATTGTGTATAATAAAGAATATGTTATCCACATGTAGCAAACATACTTGCTGATTAACATTTCTCATAAACATGTCACCAGAATCTGTGTCATCCACTCTTTGCCAGGCATATACACTGGCTGACTCATCTGTCCTAATAAAATATTCCTAAACATTTACTGGGAAAAAATCCTTAAGAAATTAATTATTCCAAATAAATTTCCAAGACCTTCAGTTCACATAAGTGCTAAAAGTAGTCAACCTCATTCTTGTTGCATGCTTTAAACAACAAATTTGACAACAAAAAGATATGAGTCAAAAAGAGAGATAATTCTAATATTTTCACAGTAAATAATTATTCTTTATCAAAACGCACCTCCATCATATTACAACTTTATTGTCCTTTATAGTTCCAACAAATGATAGTTTAAGATTGTAGGCAAAAGTAGTAAAAATACCTCTTTCTACATCATTTCTTCTACCATATAGTTACCAACTTTAAATTCCTAAATTAAATCAACTATCAGATCAAAAAGAGGTTATAGACTTTTGTGTCTGATGCTTGCACTTGCCCTCCCTCTTTCTCTCTCTCTCTCTCTCTCTCTCTCTCTCTCTCTGTGTGTGTGTGTGTGTGTGTGTGTGTTTGTATTTCCAACAGCTACTGTAGGGTCACAAAAAATTTGATGTGGAGACTTGGTCAGAGACATGAAACAACATGTTTATAAGACACAGACTTTTGTTTTACCTCATCTGCAATATTTTCCTTGGTTTATCATTGTCAGCCTCAGTGGAGTCTATATTCAATATTAAATGCCAAACAAACTCCCTGTGACATCCTATCTTAATGATGACAGAATCACTGACTTAAACCAAAATGGGCCCACGGCACTCATGACAGTTGTAGTTGAAAAGAGAGGGTGAGAGAGAAGAGATGTTCCCTTTTTCTAGGCATAAAAGGCCAACAATGGCTCCTAAATATAACTAACTCTTTTTGCAGAACTTCTGCATATTAGATGTGTTAAACAGTTGCCTGTAGATTGTTTTTAAAAAATAGAAAGACAAAATAAATGAAGAGATATTTTATTAAGCCATAGACCTAAGGAGAAAGAAAGTTTCCCATGCCACCTCTATTACTGAAACAAAATTTTAAAATAAGAATTGTCTACTCAAATGTCAAATGAGTTCCATTCATTATATGTGTGTTCTCACTTTAATCTACTATGCATGTTAGGTTGTGCCTTCTGGAGAAGAGCTTAAATAAATCAGCCCTGAATATAACCATTCTGAAAATAAGAATATGTAGGAAAATTCCCAAGGAGCTAAGATTTTCTTCTTTGTCATAAATACTCTCATTAAGTAAAACATACTACCCAGTCATCAGATGCATAGAATTATTCCAGGAACAATATAATATTTGACTTGTGGTCTAAAAAAAAAAAACAAAAAAAACCTTTGGGTTTAAGCAGTTCAGGCAATCTTATATTTTTTCTTCTGTAAATGACCTACTACAAATGTTCACTTACAGTTGTGATGATAACTCAAATTATGAAATAATTTATAAATTATAAATATTTTGAATTAAGTTACCAAGAAATCTATTAGAATGAAAAAATAAAATAAAAACAGAAGCCTTCTACCATTACCTGCACCATCTCCACCACTAAAAGTTGCACAACAAGAACAAAAATAATTATACCAAGAATTGTCAGTATTTAAATACAATGTATTTAGAAAGTTCTAAACTTGTTAGGGGTACCAACTAATTAAGTTATCACGGCAGAATGAGCACAGATTTATGATTAAGTTCTCTGAAACCCATAGTTATAATTGAGGTCATTTTATTAAAAAGTTATCATACAATTGCAATATCTTTGTGATAAGAAATTAAGAGTCAAATTATTAATATAATTATTCATATCCATGTACTCCTATTCATTGCATTTTAAGACAATGAATTTAGGTGGAATTTCCGTGAATTTAGCAAGGTTACTATCAGGTACACTTGGTCCCCTAGAGAGAAATCTATACCACCCATGAGGTATGTCTGTGGGGGTGGAAGTAAGGGCAAGAGGTGACTTGAAATAATCACTACCAAAATGTTTTGTTTGCAAATAATAATTTTTTTCTTTCATAAATATCAGCAAATATGCTTCTCTCCTACTCAAGCTCTTCCTTTCTCTCAGGATATCAGGCAGATAAGAGTTATCAGTAAAGGTCATCCTCAATTTCTGTACAGAAATGATCTGTCTCCGGTATGTAATAAACATTTATCCATGCCTTTATTAGCTATATTGAAGCTGACAGTTCTGTTAAACCATTTTCTTTCATTTTGCTAGGTCATGACGGTTAATGCTGCTAAAAAATCTCATCACTGCTTTTGATCACTGTATTGTCTTCCCTGTATTATCAGAATTTTGTGAAGGTAAGCACTGGCTGGAATGACCTATTAAAGTTACAGCTCGTTGAATCTCTGGTTGTTTTTTTTCCCCCCCTTTCCCTTTCATCACAATAAAAAGGCAAAGAAGTGCAAAGCATAAATTTTCCTCAAAGGTATTTAGTTGGGCAATTGACACATTCCGTCAACTCTGAATTATCTACAGCAAAAAGAATCCAAAGAATCAAATATAACTGAAAAAAAAATACATAATCCAAACATCTTAATTTTGGCTAAGTCTTTTACCATAGTATTCTCAAGATCTAAAAAGAAAACTTTACATTTTATTCTAGTCCCTTTCTCATCTTTAGGAATCAGTTGCCAAGCAGTAGACAGAAAAAGCAAAAGCAAGAAGAATTCACCCATAGAATACATATCCCCACACAACTAAGAGGGGCAACAGAAACACGATTGGAGCAAGGGGTGGTTTGCAGCTTTGTCTCTTTCCATCTTTCTTTCATTGAGGTCATTTAACCTCTGGTCTCACTCGAAACAATTTTTTTTTTCGGTACTGGGGATCGAACTCGGGGCCTTGCACTTGAGACGCAAGCACTCTACCAGCTGAGCTGTCTCCCCAGTCCTCGAAACAATTTTTTTAAATGTTTCCTTTTGAGAAATCAAAAGCAACAAAACAACCATGAAAATGTCTGCCTTTGTTAAGGGATTAAAGTTCTTCTAAAACTTGCCAAAGATTATTTGTAAATTTCAACCAATTGTTTAAATTGTTCAGATCAATTAAGAAATAAAGTAGCCAAAATTTAAACATGTTTTCTTTCAATTCAACAAATATTTATTGAGTTCCTGTTGCACACCAGTCACTGAGGCGAGAGGATCTAGAAAGATATGAATGACTCATTTCTGCACTTAAGTAACTTATAAGTAGGGATGCACCAAAATAGATATTGAAAATTCACAGGGTAACATTAAAGCACAGAGAGGAAGCACCTTTCCCCACTGGTGAGATCTTGGAGGACTTTTAAGGAAAGAAGGTTCAAGTGAATCTTGAAGAGCTGGCACAGTTATTCAAGTGACAAAGCAAGAAAGGAAGAAAAGGAATCCCAGGTAAATAGAACAGCATGAGCTAAGACAAATATGTGCCACACAGTTTTGTTATTGAGAGAACAACTGAAATCTCCAAGCTGTCAGGACACAGCATCATAGACAAGACAGGGAGGGAAAAGGCAATTTATGTAACCAGAAAGCTGAACAAAGCACAAATCTTTGGGAGCTGTGTAGGGAGCTTAAATAAGTTCTTCCAACATCATTAATAGGAAATAAAGCAAGAACTAATATGGTACTATTACAGCAGTATCTATTCACTTTTCCTTTTTATTTATTTAAAAAATTAGCATCTACTATATGACCAACACTATTCTAAGTGGCAATTACATAGTGGTGAGTATAACCAAATTGCTCAATTCATGGTGTGTTCATTCTGATGGGGTTAAAAAGACAAGAGATAACACATGTTGAGCAATGATATGATCTGGTGTGTAGAAATAAATTAAAGGTGAATAAATGGGATCAGAATGTGAGGTATAGAAATGAGAGTACAGAATACTATTTTATAGAGTGGTCCAGACTTGGAATCCCTGAGAAAGTGATATTGGAGGAGAACACTAAAGGAATGAGTATGACAGTTATATGAATATTTGGGATAATTACTTTCAAAGCAGACTTGATCACAAATGCAAAGCTCCTGAGTGGGGAGTATGCTAGGCAAGTTGAAGGAAAAGGGGTCAGTTTGGAATAAAGAGCAGGTAGGGGAAGTGGGCAAAAGTGCAGACCAATGCAAATTACTTCAGGGTGCAGGGGTTTTCAATCATTTTGGATAATGGTCTAAAGTAATACATTTCATAGTGATATGTGTGTCTTAGTGATAGATATTAAAACATATTTTTCAAACCTTCATGAAACAATTCTACCACTTGCAGTGCACTCTATTTTTCTTTTTTCTTTTTTTTCCTTTTGGTTAATTCTGATTCCCATCTATCAAAAATAAATTTTTTTTTCACAACCTACTAATAGGTCTCAACTCACAGTATAGGAAATATCTAGGCAGGGCTACTGAGATTAATTAGAAAACAAAACTATTTCCCAAGGATACCTAGGGACAACTGTGTGCCAAGCACTGCAGTACAGTCTACATATTAACTTATTTAATTTTCACAACAACCTCTCTTTATAAATAAGGCAGAGAAAGATTTAACTTGCTAGATCTGGAATTGAGTCCAGGATAATCAGTTCCAGAGCCCATATACCTGATGACTATGCCACTCAATCTCCTTTATTTGTAATATCTGGGCCAAATTAACACTATTATTAAGTAAGGTGACACTTGCTAAGTGAGACCTTAAAGAAAACATGAGCTCCTCAGGAGATAACAGGGATCCTGCTGTGCATATTCAATAGCAATCATTAAATCAGAATTTTAATATCCTTACCATCAAGCACTTAGCAAACATAGCTTATAAAAATTATATTTTATACTTTTTGCAATAAAATTATAATTATCTACTAAAACTTTTAAATCATCTTGAGCCAAAATTAATTCAATTATTGTTTTTCTGCACTTGTTTTTTGTTTGTTTTGTTTTGTTTTTGCTTTCTTTAGACCCGAGTTTAGAACATTGTGGCATTAAATTAAAAATGCAAATACCACATGGAATAGTGCATGTATCCATTTTACATCTCATTAAAAAAACATCTTCATGAAAAGAAGTCATCTAGATACCTGTTCACGTCAGCATTTATGACTTCATTGAAAAGGAAGAATTTCTCTCAAGCTGTCCTTCATTTGTTGTTTTCTTGTCCAGCATTTAATAAAGACACATATCTAAAGAAAGAGTAGGATGTTAACGTTCATGGTATGCTAAACTACATTCTTTGTTATCATGATAATAGTCATATTAATGGTCAGGACCCATTTCCTAAAGAGCCTTTGTTCTCTATGGGGACTCAGCATAAATTATTATACCAATAATAATAATTCATATTCAAATGTTCTATCAACCCAACCTAAAGATGAAGGTTGGTCCCAGCAATGATAACTCTTGTCACCATCCTGAGTAGAGATACAGAAAAATAAACAGGCACAGAACACCACAATGACCTCTGACTTTCATGCCAGAGGTCACTGGGCTACAAAACAAGAGACAAGGCCCCTGTGGTCATGAGAATCAGGGAACATTTCAAACTATATCCTTCACATCCTGGCATTTCTTTAGGAGCTCACATTGCTTAAACTCTGATCTGAGGTATGCTCAAAAGAATATCATCTCTTTACCTGCAGGTAAAGATTTCAAGATCTGAAAATAAATTCAGCAGTTGGGAAAAAAAAAAACTTGAAATATCCATTTCCCCATGGTGATATGGTATTTTCAGCCAGACATTTTCTGTGAAAGCTTCCCACTGTTTAGATCGAAATGAATAACAACAAAGGACCAAGTGCTTAACAGCTCTACTAATATTTCTTGTTCTTTTTAAAAGTATGTCTTGGAGACAACCCATGATAATCAAAAACCACATGGTGGTCAGGTCGCCCTAATTTAGCAGTTCACTCTGCTAATATCCATAACTTTGGATTTGTCCCTATTTCCTAGTCTGTATCAGTTTAACAGAAAAGAAATTGTATTAATCATTTTTTTCCTTTTTTCTCTTAGAAATACACTAAAGTTCATTATAATAGCTGTCTTCCAAATGTTTTTTGTAATATAAGATTGGGGAATAAAAATATAATAAAATCTGCCTTGTAATTCAGTAATACAGACTAAGACAAATAACACTTCTAGCATGTTCTATATCAAGTTATGCCAAAATTATTATGCAAAATGAATTCATTTTCAAAAAGTTAATGCCTTTTAAAGACTTCAGGAAGGTTATCCTCTACAATGATACCAGGAAAAACACTTGAGTAGAAATTGCTCTTATATGAAAAAACGATTTTCCTCTTCTTAAACATGGTGATTTAAGTCCTGTCTGATAATTCTGATTAGAAATTTAGATGAAAGAGTTAAATCCACCTTATAAAAAAAAGTACCCAGTCACAAAATGCAAAACAAACAGAATGGGGTCATCAGTATGTGGTAACTCTAATACATCTAGTCTTTATCATTTAGTGACTATGTCATCCCTATTTTTCAGGAGGAGACAAGTAGTCAATAAGAAGAAAAACTATTGATCTACTAACAACTTTAATACAACCTTGAAATAAATTCTGTTCAAAACCCAGAAGCCTGCTCAGTCTAATAGTTAAATCACTGACTCCCAGGCAAAACAAAAATCCTACCCTTAGGCAATTATCAGCATGATCCTTTATTTGAAGTCTTACAGACTATTCAAGGGAGACCCTGATAGTTTGGCCAAAGGGAAACAACACATCCAGTAGCTCAATACAGGACAAGCAAACTAGAGCCTCCCAGTATGAGAATATTAAATTATTATGTCTGCAACAGGGGGCACAATTGTTAGTGGCCCCCTCCCATTTACGGTCCTTCTTCTTTCTTCCCTGCAGTGAGTGTTCATTGTCATACCTAATATTAAAATCCTTTGATAATAATAAGATTGTCAAGATACTAGCAGGAAACTTTCAGTAGAAACTCAATTTTCAAAAGCCAGCTGTGTTCAACCCTATTTGATCTTTCTAAGAAGATGTCTTCAAAAAGCAAAAATTTTCTTATTTAAAAATTATAACAAAGCTCCTACTATATGTAAATACACAGGGTCTCAGTGTAGGGTAAAAAAATGTACATCATCAATTCAATACTACAAACAATCAAGAGAATAAATGCTATGAGAGAGTCAAAGGAAATTGGCTGTATAAGGAATAGGACAGCAGAATGAGAATGAATCTTTCTTAATCTAACATTCTGTTGGGGTGGGTGTTTTCCTTCATCCAAAGAGCTTTAAGTGGATGCTTGAAGGAAACAAGGCCTTAAATCAGAGAATGATTGCCCATGTGGGCATTATTGATGGCACGGCTAGAAGCAGCAGTTTGGGTTTCTTTATTTCCTTTCATTTTGCATGACAAAATGACTCAATAGACCCAGTGAGGTGGTATGTAATGTGGTTTTTAGGAAGAACACTAGTATTGTTAACATGTTCAATATCTTTACTTCTTAAGGTTGATTCAGAAAATCTTGCTCTTTTGTCCTAATAAAATAATGGTTTTAGGGAAACTATAGCCTTTGGCTTTCTTTTCTTAGTCAATGCTATTTCAAATACAGCCATTTTAGATAAAAGTGCCAATGGATCAGGAAAAAAAGTAGCAGCTGAACACTAAAGCTCTGCAGGTGGCTGCTGATAAATACAGTATTGTGACTTGCTGGCATAAGCCCTCTCAGAATGCTCTGAATAAAGGTCAAAAGGCTTGACAAATTCAGAAGTCAGTTTTAAATTATAATCTACATGCAAGAAAATCTTTATCCATGCCACCCAAAAGGATTCCTTTTTTCTTTCTTGGTTACAAAGGAATAGACAGAATTTTATTTGCCCTTCCCACACAGACTCATATCAAAATCCATTAGCATCACTGAAATGCAGTTATTCCAGGTATTGTACAACGTACAGAAATTGTGGTCACTTCTTTAAGGAGGAATAAGTTATTTTTAAATTATATGAGAATAATATAAAAGTAAACATTTTTTTAAACTGGGGAAAAATCACTATAAACAGATAATTGGTTTATCTCATTTTGTCATCATATAGTACCTAGAAGTAAACCTCCTTGATTTATCTAATTTAGCCACATTTGTGTGATTAATCTTTGTCCTCTAATACTTATGTTCCCCATTTTCATGAAATTAATTAGTAATTGCCTGTATATTTCTTTAAAAATGTTGTCTTTTTCATATATTTATTCTAACTCTATATCTAATTTTTAGATTTCTCAGGATCAAGTGCCATATTTTTTACTGACTTTTTGTGTTTCCTCAAAACAATCCCCTTCTCTGTTCAATGTGAATATTCAGCAAAATAGTTGACAGTTTATAAACAGGAAGAAATCTAAGAAGGCTATAAGACAACTATCTAATAATGATCACTTTTGCAATAGAAAAGTTAGAGGAGGGAAGCTATGTTATATACTTCTGAGATGTTTGAATTCTAATTATGATAATATATTCTTTTATGATAAAAACAGCAAAGTAAATAACTCTTAAAGAAAAAAGAAGGAAAATTTGAAGAGGCACATTAATGATCACCTCGAATGTTCTACCCAATACACTTCTAAACTTCCTAACGAATAGTGAAGTGAGGAGATGGACTGGAGAGATAGAAATGAAGAAAATAGTTTTAAATCTTATTTCAATGTAAGAAATAAGGAATATATGCTTTTTAATCTGAACCTTGATTTAACCTATACAAGTAGAGAAAAGAAATGGTATTTTAGTAAAAGGAAATGGGATGACATCTCACCTTACTCCCTCTGCTAATGCAGCATTCATTAATTCAATAAAATATTTTTGAACATCTAACTATACGCTAGGCATTTTTTCTAAGCACTGAAGATACAGCAGTGAACAAAACAGGTAAAAAATCACTATTAGCATTGAATTAAATTAATTAATTTAGTTAAGGGAAATAGATACTAGACACTAAGACACTTAATAAAACAAGGTGATAAGTATTTAATAATTAAGTAGGAAAGGGAAGTTGGGAGTTCAATGGGTAGGGAAGATGACTGCTCTGTTAATTCCAAGTCTTGTCTTCTTACCTGGAAAGGTGCCCTGATACCCTATTTCAGCTCTAGCAGGAGGAGGAGGAGAAAGAGGCCCGGAGTAGAGACTAGAATTTTAAAGATGACAAATACACATACAGAATTCCCAGTTGATTCCAATAGTAGGAATCCCTGCATCCTCTTGCTTTTACCCTGGAGCCACACAGAAAGAACCATCTCTGCCACCTTGCCACTTTTAAAATTTCTGGAATAATGCTTTTAGCAAAACTTAGGACTACCTCTTAGAAGACCACAAAATCCATGCAGTTAAGAGTATACCTGGGTCTTTATGGTTTCATTTTCTCTATACATAAGATCGATTTTAGGAAACCAAGTTTTAACCTAAAAAGATTTGAATGGTTTAAAAATTTCTTAACATCCAGTAGGACTGGATTCAGGTTTTTGGAAGCATAAAGTTTATACAATTTGGGAAGGGCCTCTTGAAGTAAGAGAAAAAAAAAAAAAAAAAACCTAAATTATGAAGAAAAACTAGGTATAAAAGTGAATATTTAAGTCAAAATAGAAATCAAAGCAAATTTTATAATTCACAAAGCTGACAAACATCACAAATATCACAAAACCTAGGATAGGCCAGGATAGCTTCTCATTCTGTGTATTTTGAATCTGCTTATTCTCCAATATCCCCAAATTCCAATGACAGCTTCTAGCTCTGTTCCTTTGTGTCATAAAGAATCAGGGATAAATCAACACATTATCAAAGATGTTTCTATACTAAGACTTCCAGCAATAATTTACCCTAAAAGTGACTGAAAACCACATACTATATCCTATAAAACCCAAACAAAATATATGAGCAACTTAATTCCCTTGAGCCATAGCCCAGGGATCTCATTGCCATTCAAATACCACCCAACTAGAGGGGCAGTAATGCTCTTAGAGGTTTTCCATGTTTTGCTAAGTGAAATAAGCCTGTCCCAAAAAGTCAAATGTTGAACATTTTCTCTGATATGCAGAAGCTAATCCAAATAAGAAGAAGGGATTAAAAAAAAAAAAGGAATACAAGAAAGATCAGTGGAGTAGACAAAGGGGAATGAAAGGAAGGGAGGAGAGATGGAATAGGGAAAGACAATGAAATGAATCTGACTTAACATTCCTGTGTACATATATTAATATTCCACAGTGAATCTCACCATCATGTACACCCACAAGACACTAACTTTAAAACAACTATAATAGCAGAAAGATCAGTAGAGGGAAGGCAACTTCAGATAGAAGGAAGGGAAGGGAAGAGGAAGTACTAGGGACAGAATTGGAACAAATTATATTCCATGCTTTCATAATTATGTCAAAATAAATTATATTGTCATGTATAACTAGAAAGAACCAAAAAAATTAAAATAAAAATTTTATAAAAGAAGTTTTCCATATTTTATAGATGAGAAACGAAGTCTCAGTTTGACATGAGAAAAGAAGGATGGTGAACCTTCAAGCAAGGACTTCAATGTTGATTATTTTTACTTTATTAAGTGATATTTTCTTTTTTTTTTTTTAATTTTTTTTACGTTTACATAGGGTAATGATGTTTATTTTATTTTTCCCCTCCCCCCCACCCCTCCCACCCCTCTTTTCCCTCTATACAGTCCTTCTTTCCTTCATTCTTACCGCTCTCCTTAGCCTAACTCTAAACCTAACCCTAAACCTAATGCTAGCCCCTCCCGCCCCCCATTATATGTCCTCATCCGCTTATCAGCGAGATCATTCGTCCTTTAGTTTTTTGAGATTGGCTTATCTCACTTAGCAAGATATTCTCTAATTTCGACCATTTGCCTACAAATGCCATAATTTTATCATTCTTCATTGTGGAGTAATATTCCATTGTATAAATATGCCACAGTTTCTTTATTCATTCATCAACTGAAGGGCATCTAGGTTGGTTCCACAATCTGGCTATGGTGAATTGAGCAGCAATGAACATTGATGTGGCTGTATCTCTGTAGTATGCTGATTTTAAGTCCTTTGGGTATAGGCCAAGGAGTGGGATAGCTGGGTCAAATGGTGTTTCCATTCCAAGCTTTCTGAGGAATCTCCACACTGCTTTCCAGAGTGGCTGCACTAATTTGCAACCCCACCAGCAATGTATGAGTGTTCCTTTTTCACCACATCCTCGCCAACACCTATTGTTGCTTGTATTCTTGATAATCGCCATTCTAATTGGGGTGCGATGAAATCTTAGGGTAGTTTTGATTTGCATTTCCCTTATTACTAGGGATGTTGAACATTTTTTCATATATCTGTTGATTACTTGTACATCTTCTTCTGTGAAGTGTCTGTTCATTTCCTTAGCCCATTTGTTTATTGGATTATTTGTATTCTTCGTGTAGAGTTTTTTGAGTTCTTTATAGATTCTGGAAATTAGCACTCTATCTGAGGTATGGTTGGCAAAGATATTCTCCCACTCTGTAGGCTCTCTCTTCACATTTCTGATAGTTTCCTTTGCTGAGAGAAAGCTTTTTAGTTTGAATCTATCCCAGTTGTTGATTCTTGCTTTTATTTCTTGTGTTATGGAAGTCCTGTTAAGGAAATCTGATCCTGAGCCAACAAGTTGAAGATTTGGACCTACTTTTTCTTCTATAAGATGCAGGGTCTCTGGTCTGATTCCAAGGTCCTTGATCCATTTTGAGTTGAGTTTTGTGTAGGGTGAGAGATAGGGGTTTAATTTCATTCTATTGCATATAGTTTTCCAGTTTTCCCAGCACCATTTGTTGAAGAGGCTATCTTTTCTCCATTGCATATTGTTGGAACCTTTGTCTAGTATGAGAAAATTGTATTTATTTGGGTTTGTGTCCATGTCCTCTATTCTGTACCATTGATCTACCTGTCTATTTTGGTACCAATACCATGCCGTTTTTGTTACTATTGCTTTGTAGTAGAGTTGAAGATCTGGTATTGCAATACCCCCTGCTTCGCTCTTGCTACTGAGGATTGCTTTAGCCATTCTAGGTTTTTTATTCTTCCAGATGAATTTCATAATTGCTTGCTCTATTTCTGCAAGGTACATCATTGGGATTTTAATTGGAATTGCATTGAATCTGTATAGCACTTTAGGTAGTATAGCCATTTTGATGATATTAATTCTGCCTATCCAGGAACATGGGAGATCTTTCCATCTTCTAAGGTTTTCTTGAATTTCTTTCTTTAGTGTTCTGTAGTTCTCATTGTAGAGGTCTTTCACCTCTTTTGTGAGATTGATTCCCAAGTATTTTATTTTTTTCGATGCTATTGTGAATGGGGTAGTTTTCCTAATTTCTCTTTCTGAAGATTCATCACTTATGTATAAAAATGCATTGGATTTATGAGCATTGATCTTGTAACCTGCTACTTTACTGAATTCACTTATGAGTTCTAAAAGTTTTCTGGTGGAATTTCCAGGTTCCTCTAAATATATAATCATGTCATCAGCGAACAGGGATAGTTTGAGTTCTTCTTTTCCTATTCGTATCCCTTTAATTTCTTTGGTTTGTCTGATTGCTCTGGCTAGAGTCTCAAGGACGATGTTGAATAGAAGCGGTGAAAGGGGGCATCCCTGCCTTGTTCCAGTTTTTAGGGGGAACGCTTTCAGTTTTTCACCATTTAGAATGATATTAGCCATGGGCTTAGCGTAGATTGCCTTTATAATGTTTAGGAATGTTCCCACTACCCCAATTTTTTCTAGTGTTTTGAGCATGAAGGGATGCTGTATTTTATCAAATGCTTTTTCTGCATCTATTGAAATAATCATGTGATTCTTAACTTTAAGTCTGTTGTTATGGTGAATGACATTTATTGATTTCCGAATGTTGAACCAACCTTGCATCCCTGGGATAAAACCCACTTGATCGTGGTGCACTATCTTTTTAATATATATTTGTATGCGATTTGCTAAAATTTTGTTGAGAATTTTTGCGTCGATGTTCATTAAGGATATTGGTCTGAAATTTTCTTTCCTCGATGTGTCTCTGTCTGGTTTAGGTATCAGGGTGATATTGGCTTCATAGAACGAGTTTGGTAGGGTTCCCTCCTCTTCTATTTCATGGAATAGTTTGAGGAGTATTGGAATGAGCTCTTCTTTAAAGGTTTTGTAGAACTCGGCTGAGAACCCATCTGGTCCTGGACTTTTCTTTGTTGGTAGGCTTTTGATGACCTCTTCTATTTCATTGCTTGAAATTGGTTTATTTAAGTTGTGTATGTCCTCCTCGTTCAGTTTAGGTAGTTCATATGTCTCTAGAAATTTGTTGATGTCTTCGAGGTTTTCTGTTTTGTTGGAGTATAGATTTTCGAAATAGCTTCTAATTATGTTTTGTATTTCACTCGTGTCTATTGTGATGTTTCCTTGTTCATTCCGAATTTTAGTAATTTGAGTTTTCTCCCTCTTTCTCTTTGTTAGTGTGGCTAAGGGTTTATCAATTTTATTTATTTTTTCAAAGAACCAACTATTTATTTTGTTAATTTTTCCGATTGTTTCTTTTGTTTCGATTTCGTTGATTTCGGCTCTGATTTTAACTATTTCCTGTCTTCTACTACTTTTGGTATTGGTCTGCTCTTCTTTTTCTAGTGCTTTGAGCTGTAGTGTTAAGTCGTTTATTTGTTGATTTCTACTTCTTTTTTTGAATGCACCCCATGAAATAAATCTTCCTCTAAGTACTGCTTTCATAGTGTCCCAGAGATTTTGATATGATGTGTCTTTGTTCTCGTTTACTTCTAAGAATTTTTTTATTTCCCTCCTGATGTCTTCTGTTATCCATTCATCATATAATAGTGTATTATTTAGTCTCCAGGTATTGGAGAAGTTTCTGTTATTTATTCTGTCATTTATTTCTAATTTCAATCCATTATGATCTGATAGAGTACAAGGTAGTATCTCTATCTTCTTGTATTTGCTAACAGTAGCTTTGTGGCATAAAATATGGTCTATTTTAGAGAAGGATCCATGTGCTGCTGAGAAGAAAGTGTATTCGTTCTTTGTTGGATGGTATATTCTATATATGTCTGTTAAGTCTAAATTGCTGATTGTGTTGTTGAGATCTATAGTTTCTTTATTCAATTTTTGTTTGAACGATCTATCCAGTGGTGAGAGAGGTGTGTTAAAATCGCCTAGTATTATTGTGTTGTGGTCTATTTGATTTCTGGAATTGAGAAGGATTTGTTTGACGTACGTGGATGAGCCAATGTTCGGGGCATAGATATTTATGATTGTTATGTCTTGCTGATTTATGCTTCCCTTAAGCAGCATGTAATGTCCTTCTTTATCCCTTCTGACTAGTTTTGGTTTGAAGTCCACATTATCTGAGATGAGGATGGATACTCCAGCTTTTTTGCTGTGTCCGTGTGCATGGTATGTTTTTCCCCATCCTTTCACCTTTAGTCTATGGGTGTCTCTTTCTATGAGATGAGTCTCTTGCAGGCAGCATATTGTTGGATTTTTCTTTTTAATCCAATCTGCCAGTCTGTGTCTTTTGATTGATGAATTCAGGCCATTAACATTCAGGGTTATTATTGTGATATGATTTGTATTCCCAGTCAATTGACTCATATTTGTTTTTGACATGATTTGGTTTCTCCTTTATTTGGCTATTCCTTTAGGCTAGTTCCTCCCGTTGCTGATTTGCATCGTTGTTTTTCATCTCTTCCTCATGGAATATTTTGCTGAGAATGTTCTGTAATGCTGGCTTTCTTTTTGTAAATTCCTTTAGCTTTTGTTTATCATGGAAGGATCTTATTTCATTGTCAAATTTGAAGGTAAGTTTTGCTGGGTATAAGATTCTTGGTTGGCATCCGTTTTCTTTCAGGGCTTGGTATATGTTGTTCCAGGCCCTTCTAGCTTTTAGGGTCTGGATTGAAAAATCTGCTGATATTCTTATTGGTTTCCCCCTGAATGTAATTTGGTTCTTTTCTCTCGCGGCCTTTAAAATTCTGTCTTTATTTTGTATGTTAGGTATTTTCATAATAATGTGCCTTGGTGTGGGTCTGTTGTAATTTTGTATGTTTGGAGTTCTATAAGCCTCTTGTACCTGGTTTTCCATTTCATTCTTCAGATTTGGAAATTTTCTGTTATTATTTCATTGAATAGATTGTTCATTCCTTTGGTTTGTTTCTCTAAGCCTTCCTCAATCCCAATAATTCTTAAATTTGGCCTTTTCATGATATCCCATAATTCTTGTAGATTCTGTTCATGATTTCTTACCATCTTTTCTGTTTGGCCAACTTTGCTTTCAAGATTAAATAATTTGTCTTCAATGTCTGAGGTTCTGTCTTCCAGGTGTTCTATCCTATTGGTTATGCTTTCTATGGAGTTTTTAACTTGGTTTATTGTTTCCTTCATTTCAAGTATTTCAGTTTGGTTTTTTTTTCAGTATCTCTAACTCTTTATTGAAATGATCTCTTGCTTCCTGTATTTGGTCTTTTAACTGTTGATTGGTGCGATCATTTAATGCCTGCATTTGCTCTTTCATCTCCTCCTTCAATGCCTGCATTTGCTCTTTCATCTCCTCATTAGCTTCCCTGATCGTTTTAATTACGTACATTCTGAACTCCCTTTCTGACATTTCTTCTGCTGTGCTGTCATTGGGTTTTATTGATGTAGTATCTAGGTTTGTTTGGGACATTTTCTTCCCTTGTTTTCTCATATTGGTCAGTTGTCAGTGGGACCCTGAGATATTGCAGTTTTCCACTATTGGCTTATAGTGTCCCAGTAGATTTCCAGTGTATCACCTCCCAGCCTTCAGTAGCCTGATGTCTTGGAGGAATCTGATAAAGCAGCTCATCCGAAGAAAACTGCCCCTAGCCCCCTACTGGTTCCACGGTTTGGAACTGGCTCTGTGCGGAAATGCTCTCACTGTGGGCCTGCACCGTGCAGCTGGCTGTGTGGGAAGAGCCCACTGCTAGAGTGTGGAAGGCTACCTTGGGAAGACTCTAACTGCCCTGCCTGGCTCCAATAAGCCACCTCTATCTGGGCCTGCCACCCGGGCTGAGCTTTACCCAGTGGGCAGACTCACCCGTGGCTCCATTTCAGTCCGAGTCTCTCAATGCCTCCCCCTCTTAGCTCCTGGGTTCTGGAGCGACCTGGGGTGCAGTCTCCCTCTAGGCCGCCATCTTGGATCGCCCCATGAAGAGAGTCCGCAGCCGGAGTGGGCAGAGCCACCTGAAGAGGTCTCCGGCTGCCCTGCCCTGATCCCTGAGGCTGCTTGCAGATCGAGGCTCTCCGCTGGTTCTTTGCCGGAGTACACTGCGCTGCAGCGGCTCCGGGACTCGGAGCCTGCTCTGGTCAGAAAGGCTCTCACTAGCGGGCCAGTTCCGTTCCGAGAACCTTGAGAAGCTGGTTGTGTGGGCGGGGCCCACCGCGCAGGACTGCCTGTGGATGACTCTAGCTGCCCTGCCTGGCTCCGATAAGCCACCTCTATCTGGGCCTGCCACCCGGGCTGAGCTTTACCCAGTGGGCAGACTCACCCGTGGCTCCACTTCACTCCGAGTCTCTCAATGCCTCCCCTTCTTAACTCCTGGGTTCTGGAGCGACTGGGGGTGCAGTCTCCCTCTAGGCCGCCATCTTGGATCGCCCCGTGAAGAGAGTCCGCAGCCGGAGTGGGCAGAGCTGCCTGAAGAGGTCTCTGGCTGCCCTGCCCTAATCCCAGAGGCTGCCTGCAGATGGAGGCTCTCCGCTGGTTCTTTGCCGGAATACACTGCGCAGCAAGGGCTCCAGGACTCGGAGCCTGCTCTGGTCAGAAAGGCTCTCAGTAGCGGGCCAGTTCCGTTCCGAGAACCTGGAGAAGCTGGCTGTGTGGGCGGGGCCCACCGCCAGAGTGCGCAGGGCTGCCTGTGGATGACTCTAGCTGCCCTGCCCGGCTCCGATAAGCCACTTCTATCTGGGCCTGCCACCCGGGCCGAGCTTTACCCAGTGGGCAGACTCACCCGTGGCTCCACTTCACTCCGAGTCTCTCAATGCCTCCCCTTCTTAACTCCTGGGTTCTGGAGCAACCGGGGGTGCAGTCTCCCTCTAGGCCGCCATCTTGGATCGCCCCGTGAAGAGAGCCCGCAGCCGGAGTGGGCAGAGCCACCTGAAGAGGTCTCTGGCTGCCCTGCCCTGATCCCTGAGGCTGCTTGCAGATCGAGGCTCTCCGCTGGTTCTTTGCCGGAGTACACTGCGCTGCAAGGGCTCCGGGACTCGGAGCCTGCTCTGGTCAGAAAGGCTCTCACTAGCGGGCCAGTTCCGTTCCGAGAACCTGGAGCAAGTGATATTTTCTTAATGAAAGCTTCAAATAACCAGAAAATAAAAGTGAATACAAATGAGATACAAAAATTAAAGAAAAGATTATCAACAATTAAAGTATATTACTAAACACAAGTTAAAATCAAACCAAGTAGTCAAGGTTAATTTATAAACAAAGTACATTTTTAAAATAATACTGGATTCCAACCTTAGAATAATCTTTTGAAAAATCAGAAAGGGCAAAAGAGAATTTAGCTCACCCAACACTTTTCTCTATCACCAACTCCCAATCCCAAGTAATCACCCATACTTTTATCCTCTAACCCCTAAAGAAAATTGAGAGTTTTCCCTATACTGATGTTTGGCTACCTACAGAGTGATCTGTTTTTCCCTCTGTGCCTCTATCAGCTTGTCAACTGAATAAATCTCGGAATTTATATGCTCATTGCTTTATTTCTGAAATGCAGTATTTTGTTAAATACTTCATAATAAACTCCATGGCAAAGAAGTGAAAGTATTTTTGGAAGAATCAGTCTGTTTAATATTTCTTGAGGGCCTACTATTGTTAGGTACTCTTCTAAACTCCAAGATCACTGTATGGAACAAGACAAGCAGACTGTACCTTCAAGGAGTTTACATTTTATGGAGAAGTAGCCAGCAATAAATATTTACATTAATAAAGAAAGAATTTTGAGATTGATTAAGTGCTATGTAGATAGAACAGTAAGGAGAAGGATTGGTAGATTTTTTCATAGTATGGTAAAAGTGATATTTGAGTTGAGATCTGAATGATAAGAAGAAACCAGTCATGGGGAGAGTTGGCAGAAGAATTTCCCAAGGAAAAGGTAGAGCAAATAAAAAAACTCCTGAGGTAGAAATTATTTGAGGTGTTCCATACATGAAAAGAAAGTCAGCATAGATGCAGTTTTATAGACAAGACAGATGGAGGAAACGGCACCAGGGAGATAGTTTAGAATATGTAGAACTAGAATAAGTAGGGAGTATGTGCTATTTAATGAACCTGGATTTTTTTTCCCCCGATAACAAGAAAAGTAATTGGATGCCTGAAGCAGTAAGTGATATAACATTATTTCCACTTTGGAAAAATTCTTCTGCTACATGAAAGAAATGGTGCAAGAGTAGAGGGAGGAAAAGGAACATGCTAGAAATACAAGTCTGAAAGATAACACGTTTTTAAAAATATTCAAAGTTGTGGGACTGGCTGAAATCAGCTAGAGAGAAGGTACACAATGAGTAGACTGGAATGAGGACAGAACTTGCCAGTGTTCAAAGGTCTGGAAGAGGAGGTAATTGAGGTTTGTCTGACACCCTGAATCTCAAGTCAGTGAACCCAATACCTCAGGTTGTAAGCACCCCCATACTTGGACAATACCTGTGAATTGGACATAACCACCTCCATTCTGCCAAAAAATGGATCAAGTATGTCAAGAATAATGCTTCTCAATGCTAATATTTACATGGAGAGACACCATGCACAGGGCTTAGGGAGTCTGGTGTTTCAAGGTAAAAGGTTTGATCAGATGTTACTTTTGAGGAAGATGGGTCTCAGAGCAACATGCTAATGAAATGTAGTTATGAAAAGGATAATTAAGATAGAGCAAGTAGGGTAAGTGAAAGATGGGAAAAAAAACTTGCATTCATTTAAGGAATGAGAATGGCATAAGAACAATGTTATGTCACAAAGTGTATAGTAGGTGATTTGGGGTAGTACACAGATTTATAACATATTTATGCATTTATTTATACAGTTATTTCTCTTTTGGTAAGTTATTTTTGCTTCACATTTCCAGGAGTAATATTGTGATTCCTATTTAATAACATTTAAGAAAAAAAACAAAAAACAAAAAACCAGCAAATCAGTCTAGGGGAAAAATATACCAGGATGCTCAGGATCCTAATCAACACAATGGAATGCAATCTGCTTTTCAGGGTTGCTATGATGATTAGCAATAAGGGTTGTAAAGCATGTGAAGAAATGACCAGCAGGTTCTCAACAGTCATTAACTACTATCATTACCATTATTATTTTTAAGTACCTAATATATACCAAGATTAGCAAGAATTATTTTACTAGTAGCAATAGAAAAAAAAACTAAGAATTAAAAAAATAAAATTAAAAAATAAAAGTAAAACAAATCTGGAGAAAAAAATTTTAAGATTCGCATAAAAAAGGATGCATTGAATTAATGATGAATTAATGTAAAAATTGAAGTTGGAAAATAAATTGTAGACTGGAAGATATTAGGGAGATAGGAAAAATGAGATTCGGGTAGTACGAGGAAAAGAAGATGATGATTTTGAGATGAAGCTGAAGGATCTAGTTCCCAGATGGGGCTTGACTGACCAGGTTGCTGAGAACAGAACAGAGCAAGTGTCTTGACTTGGGAACCACTGGTGAACCTTGAACCTCTAAAACTGTGTAACAAGATAACATGTTTGCAAATATCAGAGCAAGTATATTTCCAAGAACAGGGTTCATGTGTCCTCCCATCAGATGTTCAGAGATTTGTCATCCAAAATATTTTAAATCCTGTTGACTGTGATCCAAAGCAGTTAACTAAAAGTATCTGAAAGTTATATTTCTATAGAGGCAGTATCCCAAGGTCCCAAGTATTAGGATGGTGTTGTACTTAAAGAAGCTGGAGTAGAGGGAACTGAACTGAATCTATAAAGGGCAAGTAATGGTCCTGTTGCCATCAGTTTCCCAAGCAGGTTTGGGGTAGACCGTGGTAAGACCTGCTATGAACCTGGTACACAAGGCTTGATTAGTATGTGAAAAAAGGCACAGCAAGATTCTCCTTAGAAGACAGTGAGATTGATTCTTGAGTGACAACATTCAAAGCATTACAGATGAAAGTGAGTATGCCTGCTTGAGTTCCTGCCCTCACAAGGGCAGCCTTGACCACTAAATTTTGGTTGTTCTTCTGGAGGAAAGGGATAGATAGGGAAGACAAAAGGCAATCATTTCCACACACTTGAATTCCTAATTTCATTAGGCTCTTTCCACTACTGTTTTCCTGATTGAATAATAAACTGAAATTTACCAGAAAACTTAGATCAAATATAAGTGTTGTCTTGATATGTGATCATTGTTAAGGAAGAGTCACACATCCCCAAGCAGCTATTTGGACCTATTTTATCATAATTCAATACTTTCATAAATTTCAGAAGTGTATATAATTTCAAAAGCAGACTTAAATTTAGCATTTCAACTGAACAGTGATAGGATTTATTTCAATAATTGTAGCTAATCCTGAGAAATGCTTTCTTTGTTCACTTAACAATTCATTTAAACAAAGAGAAGCAAGAGAAAGTGTCCCCCCATAAAAAGGTCAAATTCAAGAGGAAAATGTAGATTCCAGAAAATATGCTCAAATATCTGTCTTTCCTAAACATTACTAATTTTTTAGAAATTTTTCCCTCTACTGGACATTTTTTACAACATGCATAAAGGTAAGGATAAAAATGATGAAGAATGTGTTTGCCATGGTTTAACAGGTGCCACAGTGCAAGTTTCCTAAGGACCTCAATAGCAACTGCTAAGTAACAAAGCTTTTAGAACACTAAAAGAAACCATGGAACTTAAAAATGGGTTCCTCAAATAAATTAATAGATAATTGTTAACATCAATATTAATGACTTGATTTTTTAAATGGTACTTCAGCCATTTCTAGTTAAAAATAAATTAAATAAAACCTTGGCTAATGCTACAAAACCATATTTGTTTGTAGGTCAGGATGACTAAACTAGCTCTTGATGTTCTTGTCTCTTGAAGATGAAGATCCTTACTTCAAGAACTAAGAGAAACAGATCCAAACAGAGATGATTAGCATTTTTTTATACAGAACATTTTTAGCTTTGTATATAAATATGAGCTTCTCATCTTGGAACATACATTTTTCTCTCAACTCGCTTAGTTTATAACTTAAGAACAAAACAGGGGGTCTAGTATAGTAATTCTAAGAAATGTATAAAGGAATATATTTAGTAGTGCCAAGTCAAACAGACATTCAGAGTCACACACATATCAAATCTTATGGGAATGCAAAACAGTGACATTTTTCTATTAACATGTATCCCTCCCAGGTGGAGCAGTCAGGAGTCTCCAGTCCCTGTTAACCTACAGTGAAATCCACACCGAAAGGACTTCTTCCTCTGAAGGGAGTCTCCTTTCTTTCTCTAAAGTTCCTCTTACAGATAACCTCAGTGAGGTGCAGTGTGGGACACAGAAAGGGAAAAAACCCTTTCTTCACACTCGTGCTGCTCTGAATGCGGACCATCTGTGCCCCCAGCTGGAGTGCCGGCAATGGTCTGGCACTTGAACCACACCATATTTACAGATCTAAACACAAATGGCTACTGCCTGATTGTTTCATGATTCATTAGTCAGACAAGCTCTCCTCTCCCGCCAGCACAGCTGTTACAGAGTAAACCTTTGTCACTTAATAGGCCTGATTATTACTTTCCATCAAAGGTATTGATCTGTGTCACCTCTACTTAAGGGAATGGGGGAGAAGAAAAAGGGGAAATAAAATGTACCAGGAAAACATGAACATGAAGAAGACGGCAGAGGACAAGAGGGGGGCATTAGACAGGATCACACACATTGGCTTCCTCCCTTTCACTCGTACTGCATGCCCTGAATATCTGGATTGGTGTCTTCCGCACTGTGACTGACTTTCTTGTGCACCACCCTGAGCTCCCAGCCCACTGCAGTCACACACTCTGACCACGTAGATCGTTCAACCACAGGCACAGAGTGAACTGAACCAGAAATCTGCATCAATTAATAAACCAAGCCAGTGTGCAGACAAAGTACAGGCTCTGGAGGGAATTTTTAATAGTTCCTTTAATTATCTCCTTTTGTTTAACCAATAAAGTAAAGCTATAACCCTGGGCTGCTCCCTGCCTGCAGCAGAGCACTGGCCTGCTCAAGGGGTGCTCCTTTCTGGCTACCAAGCCACCTAGTAAGGCAGAGGCTAGCCAGGGTGAGGACATCAACTTGGCACCCTGGCTGATGCCCCATACTTTCTTCCATCTTATTCTGTCCTCACTTTTTCTATCACTTTCCTCATTTTTTCCTTTAAAAAATAAAAAGGATTTCCCAGGATGAGGAAGACAAAGAAAGACTATGAAAAATTAGACTCCTTCAATAAAAGCCCAGGCCAAGATTCCTGCCAACATAGCCACCATAAAAATTTTTTGGGAAGTACAGAATTTTAGAAAAGGAGACCAGAGATCATCTACCCAGCCTCCTGATTTGCCTACCAGTGAAAGAAGTTCAGGAATTTTAAGAAGATTCTTTCTGTCACAAAGCTTCCTGGGTGATGCACCTGAGTCTAAGAGAAAATTCTCCTGCTAACCAGTTCAGGGCACCTTCCTTTGCATCAAAACAGCCCTCCAGAACCCATATCCCAATCCAGACAGCAATAGTTCTAACAGTGTAACTCCTGCAGCCTTATAGAAAATAATAAAAGGATGCAAACTTTGTTCATTCCTTGTGGAATTAGCCTTGTTATAATTTACTTTTATAACTATATCCATATCATAAAGCAACCGTATTCTACTTTTTATAGTACACACATGTACATATGGATATCACACATGAGTAACTCTGGTGCATACATGCATGAAAATTGCGTCTCACTCTTACAACTCCCTAACAGCTCCAACCCTCTGAGATGCCAACATAGACTGTTTCTCTTCTCTTTGTCTCCACTTGCTGCAATTGTTCCCAAATCTAGTATATTAATGAGACCTTTATTATCTCCCTTCCCCAGAGTTCACTCTCCATTTGTGAGAAAATACTAGTTCACAAAAAATCAGTAGCTTTGCTAAGTACATCACTGCTTGGGGTTCTTCATAGGTAACAGATTGACAAAACTGAATATTGGGATTTGTCATTTGTATGACTGTCAACAGAAGCAAGAGATGAGGCTCACTCTGACACAGTTCATTCAAAATTTAAAAGAATGGAATGATCAGAACACAGTTTAAAAGTTTCTATCTCCAGATATTATTGATGAGCACAATATTGAGAAATATCTGAATGGACTGTGGCCCTAGAGAGCTGAACAAGCCCATTTCATACTTATTTTATTCTCAATAGGCCCTTGGCCAAGGATAGGAGGCTAATGGTTTCAGATCACTTCTGACTCAGCCCAGATTTTAATCAGTAAACTGGCAATGAAAAACCCTTGTCCCATTTCCATGTCTATAGTCCCTCCAGGTGGTTTGATTGTTCCACTTGATACCCATGTCCAGGACTATCTATCTAGACTTCTCCTCTTCTCCCTTTTTACTCCCTAAATGGCATTGAGAATTTTACTTTTTGGAACAAGATGTAAATGAGGCATGGAGAGTATGTTTTAGTACCCATCAAAAAAAAATTTTTTTTAACAGAAACCGTATCCTTAATTCTTTCATCAAAAACAGAATTCAGACTTGGAAGCAAATGAAATCTTAACTGATAGCCAACTTTCAGCTTCTGAGCTTTCCAAACCAGAATTTCTTTTTGTAAGTTATGTCTATCAGTTGACAATACCAATATGATTTTACGTGGGCACAGTTTGGCAAATATGAACTCCACATAATATAGTGCACTTGAAATTCATATAAAAAGAAAGCTGTCAGCAAGTGGAAACTGATTAAAATAAAGGGCATTTGTTCTTAATAGGGGAGGAAAATCAGCTTATAGCCATAAAAAAGGAAACTGATTGGCAAGAACTCATGTGAAAATGCCAAAGTATTAAAATACACTTTGATGTTTGTTCTGTTTATATTCCACTTTATAATTTGGTTTTGAATCTAAATATGCATTTCTTCCAGCATATGAACAAAAACAGGCCTTACCTAAAAATCTATGTATAGTGACAAATGGCTTTTGGAAGTGTCCTCTAGAAAAAAAAAATCCTTAAATTTTTAAAGACCTCTGATTGTTGATGGCTTGTTATGCCTTAACAAATTTTGGTGAGACAGGAAGTATAGGCTTAATATCTCCATTATACAGGCAGAATACTAATGAGTTAAGAGGTTCATTGTAGAGAAATATCATCAAACAATATTTTAAAAGCTCTCACATGTGGGAATCCACTGTCTGTCATAACTCCAAGAGAACCTACATTATGGTATACACACACACACACACACACACACACACACACACAATCACTTTTAAAAAGTGAGGTTTTATAAAGGACTTGTCTTTGGAAAAAAGCCTAAGAGAAAATCTACTTCTGTTTGCTCACAATTATGGACTTGAGTTTGAGTACTTAGTTCTCAGAGTAAAATAAAACATATATGTGTAGTCAATTAAGACAATATGCCTTTATAAATAGGCATAACACTTATTCTTAAATAGCAATATTATTTAGCTAAATATATAATGAACAGCTTGAACTAAAACCCAGAAACTACATATAGCAGATTGCAATAAAAACCTTCAGTTGTATTTAGTTACCTACACATTTTAATTCAGAGCAAGCAATCAAAACCAATAGTATTCAGAATTGGATAATTGCACTTCCTTGCTCCTAGAAATGACAATACCAAAGTATATTCTGGAAAATGCCTTTCTTTAAATTTTTTAATATTTTTCTTTCTGGAGCATAAAGATATACAGAAAAATTTTAAAGTATGTTGTATTTACATTTCTTGTTGCTTTAAAAAGCCATCACTGTGCATCCTAAAATGTCTCTAGTTAGTGTGATATGGCTCTGGATTATAAAATAATAAATAAATGCATAAATGAATAAATGATTACTAGCTAACACTTGTGACTCACTATGCAATAGTCACACACATACTCACTTAATCATCAGAATACCTTATAAATTTTTTTATTAACCAAATTTTACACATGAGTAAACCAAATCACAGAAACATTAAATAACCTTCCCTATAACATATAGCTGATAAGGGGAGATGTTGGAATTCAAAATCAGGCTGTCTTGTTCCAAAATTCATGTTCTTAAAGTAAAAGTTACAAATAAAGATGAAGAGAGGATGGAAAGGAGGAAGGTAGACAGGAAGGCAGACAGGAAGGCAGTTGGTTTTGAAAATTGAAATAAGGAACAAAGGAGGAACAAAAAAGAAGGGGAAGAAGATGAGATAAGCATCACTTCTCCAACACAATGGTGAAATTTGAAAAATGCTTTTTAATGAAATCAAGTCTTTTTGACAACTGACCAGCTTTTTAAATTTTTTTTTTTTTTTTTTTTTTTTTTGGAAGGAGAGAAGGGAAAAGAGGGATCTGAAGCCAACCGAACCCCACTATGTGTTTAGTGGAGGAAAAAGGATTGCAGATTCAGCCCGCCTATGCCAGTTCTCAAGGCTTCCTTTCCAGGAATACATCCATCTGCCCCAGCAACTCAAATATTTCAAACACTGCTCTTCCCTGATTGGGCTTAAGAAGATGTCAAGGATGAAGACACTCAGAAACCTAAAATACAAGTATGGTGATGCATGGTCACTTGGCCATGGTGAGTGTACTTTGATTTCAAGCCGGGCGTAGAGCCTACCTTCTTGCCAGCAGCCTAGGTATTCAGCAAACAGACCACACAGCAGAAGCAGCAGGCACAAAAACAGAAAGAATCTGTTTAGCAGAAGAGAAACTTTGCGCACATCCATGGGAAAAACAAAGATAAGAAGACTAGAGTACCATTGAGGATAGCATCAAGGTGTTTGTAATGAGATTGCAGATCTTATTATCTGGAAACAGATATCATGCAACTCCATGTAAGCACAAAAGAAGCCCACAAATAGAAGCAGAGATATCTGTCATTGTTTTTTGGTCAGAGTAGGAAAACAAGGCCATCAGAAATTTTAGCATAGATAGCTGAGTATTGTAGGCTTGAGGTTTGTTCCATTTTCTTTTTTCTTTGCATATCCTCGGGATACGCATCTTTGGGGCTTTAAAGACTAGAAATAAACACTTGTGGGCCTATTTGGAATCTTTTACATATATCTTAGTACAGATGTTTTAAAAGAGAACTTTCCAATAAATTCTGATCTTCAACTTCTAAATGGGAATAGTGTTGTTTTCATTGTGGTAAATTTGATAAGAATATTGAATATAGTATCAAGAATTAATATGGTTACTAGTGCTTTATGTACATTAATATAGATAACAAACCTCAGGGAAGTGCCATAACCCCTATTTTACAGAACAGAATGCTGAGATTTAGAGAGGTTAGAGAACCAGTAAAAGGCAGAGTTGGTTGTCCCCAGGTTCCACAGCCCTTTCTCATAAAAGATATTGCCTTAAGAAATGTCAACAGAACAAATTATATTGTCATGTTGTGTGTGTGTACTAATATGTAACATCAAATCCCACCATTATGTATAACTATAATTTACCAATAAAAAGTGTGAAGAAAAAAACTAGATATGTCATCAGAAATATTAAATAACTATGCTGTGGCAGTTCTGAGATTTACCCTGAGCATAGGCTTGACTAGTCATTACTCATTCAACCTTCAACCCCTGAAACTATTAGGAGTACTAGTACTGTTACTAGTACTATAGCAATAAGAAGTGCAAAGGGCCCTGGACAAGACTGATGAGGAATTGTGTCTGGAGCCTAATTGTAGCTTCAAGTATGAATTCCTTTGTGCATATTCTCATGCCCTCCAAATCTCAGTTACTAATTCTCAATAGAATAGTGATAAAGAGACGTGCCTAGTTAGCCTCACCATTGTGTGATTAGGCAAAATATATGAAGCACTGCAGAAAGGATTTTTTTAGAGTCTTTCCACAGACTGTAACTCTGTTCTATGCTGACTCAACCACTAAACCAAAGGTCAGTGTCTTCCTTCCTTCTTTGCTTTCACCCAAAAAATACCCACAAGAAATATTCTCCAAATACTAGAAATTTTGCAAGATGACCGTCAAATTAGGTATAAACCCAGTCCTGGGGCAAAGAGAGAAAATGGCTCCATGATTCTTGAAATGCTTGTGCTTTGTTACTTACAAAAGGGAAAAAGCAATGAATATTTACCTAATTTCTAAATGTACGATGTTTGGATTAGCAGGTAGTAAAGCAGAAATACTAAATTTTGTAATCTTTTTTGATAGTATTACTGTATAGAATATAAATATCACAAATATCTATGAGGCATTCAAAAATGCCTAGGCCTGTCAAAATGTCATTTTTGCCTCTGATTTCAAAACTATGCTCTTTCTTCCTAAAAAGCTGCAAAGACAGGACCCTTACTGGGTCTTATTATTTTATATCCTTTGCAACTGCATTTAAAGGTAGTGCTGAAATTCTCAGATCTCTACCAATGTAATTTGAATTTTCAAGGATTAACTTTCTGAATTAAGGCTTCTTTTGAAAATCTGATAAAAGTCATGGACCCTGTCCCCAGACAAAGCCCCCACCCCTATTCACACACACACACATTGTCTGTAAAAGAGGTTTCAGATCTGAATCCTATCCATAGAACCTTAAGGGTTTAAAGATCCCAAGACAAGAACTCCCAGAGTTCACATCTACTTGTGAAGGTTAAAATACTGCACTACCATCCTAGGTCAAAGAGTGATGTGGGAATTTAAATCCATTCTCCATATTACTCACCACTCCATGTAGTATCTTCCCAGAGGGCTGTAGTGTTCTAATTTATGCAAAGGTTGCAAATGGCCACCAATGGGTATGTTGGGTTCAGCTCACACCAGCTCTCAAGCTGAGTCCATTGTGTGCATCTCCTTCCAATTCTATGTTCAGTGACAGTCACCATGGTAGCTTGAAATCAGCCATAGTAGCACTATTTACACCACAGAAATTCACAAATGGGTCACCCCCAAGAAAAGAACTAGTCACTGAAGTTTTGTCAGTATATTACTACATGTGGTCTAGTAGAGACTCTGTATACTACTGTCCTAAATAATGATAAATTTTAAATAAAAGGGAGAAAACAATTTTTAAACCAACACCCAAATTTCCTTTCAGCTTGTCCTAATTGCTTTTAGGTCAAGGGCACATGAACCTGGCTCATTCTGAGCACAGATTTAACAGTTAACAGATGCTACAGAAGGTATGCAGAGGGGACTGCTAGAAAGATTGGTTCTCATTCAAACCCAGATGGGTCTTAAGATAGCCTTCAGAGCTATGTAAACCTGTGTTTTAAAGCATCTGCAGCACTGATAGCAGTAACTGCCACAAGAACCATTAAGAAAATAAAACATATGATGGTTGCATATAATTTTTAAAATAGGGATTAAGAGGAAGAACTATGGAGGGCAATAAATCTAAAGACCCATCACTCCTTAAGATGGCAAGGAAGAAAAATCCTGCCCACAGAGATATAAATCGTTGTGGACTGATGTCAGGTGTCTTCTGAAGGCTTTTGAAGAACTGCACTTTACAACTGAACTCTGTCTGGAGCTAAGACATTTTCTTAGTAAGGTGGGGAAAAGTCAAGTCAAACGATTGATTCCACTTTTGAATTACAGAGAGCTATTGATTTTTCATTAAGTTTCCTGTGCTACTCTCAAAAGCAGGTACAGAGGGAAAAAGTAATTCATTGATCAGAGCAGAGGGCCATGTTCATTTATTGGCTTTCTGCCACATCCCATTATTCCTGGTTCTAAATGTATATTGAAGTTAGTTTATTTTCATCATTGTCTCCTGTCACCAGAAATGACTCCCAGCAACCATTAGTTTAATCATCCTTTTCTCACAATGGTAATGAGTGATAATATCCACTAAGATCCTAGATTCATGATATTATTCATTGGATTACACTATGGTTCCTCACAAGGCTCTGGGTAAATGTCTGTCAACACTTCCATAATCTAAAAGACATGAATGGTTTGAGGACTTTTTAAAAAATATATATTTTAACTAAAATAAGATAATAATGCCTTTTACTATAGTGTTCTTCAATAAAAAAATAAAATAAAACTTTCCAGGAGGTTCCATGTTTTTGTTCTGTCAATGCTAGTAACTTCAAAGAGTACAGGAAAGCCACCCAAATCAGGCATCACATATCTACACCAAGCCATTGGACATATCAAACTAGAGATTCATCAAGCACATCCAGAATAAATCATTTCCACTGAGTATCCTAATTTCATTTGCAGAAACAATCTTCAATTAACCTGTATGTCTTGATTCACAGTTGAATCTTTATTTTAAATATTAGCAAACTGAGATCCTGAAAAGCTGAATGGCTCAGAACAAAGGGGAACAGTGGAGACCAGGTCCCATGTTCCTGAGGCTCCCAGTCACTATTTCTCCCACAATTCCATACTGACGATCTAATAATCTACCATATCATTAATGTGATATTTATAATACATAAAATAATACATAAAATATATTATTGACTTTCATATCAAACCCTGGAAATTCTGCTAAAGACTTTTTTTCTCCATCTCCAGATAAGAACTTATTTCCCAATAAATTCTGCCTCATGCCTAGAGAGCCTAATCAGCTGCCCACATTATATAAGTACCTATTTGCCTCCTAAGGGTTCCCAGTCCAATCCTGCCATATCATGAGCTCCATAGAACCTATGAACATGAACATTAACTCTTCTGAAAGGATTTTCCCAACATCCTATGAGAGGTGGAGTGAATTCTCCCATTTTATAGATGATTCAGCCAAGATTACACAGGGAATAATTGCAGAGCCTGGTCTCAGATTCAGACCTTCTCACAGAGAGGGGTTCTTTCTACTGCATTACAGCTCCCTCTGGTGATGAAATTAACGTGGGAACCATCAAAAACAACTATGGGGAAAGAAAAAAAGAAACCTACGGAAGAGTTGTGCGTGGTGCTAAGCAACTCAGTGAGACCCTGTCTCTAAATAAAATACAAAATAGGGCTGGGGATGTGGCTCAGTGGTCGAGTACACCTGAGTTCAATGCCTGGTACCAAAAAAAAAAAAAAAAAAAACACTTGTATACCAGTAAATTGAGCTAGCAAATAGCAAATATAATAGAAAAAAATCTCATTAAGAATAGCAATCAAAAATATCAAAATATAACATTGTGTCTGAATTATCATGACAAAAATGTGTTTAATTTATCTAAATAAATATAAAGAACCTTACTAAAAAAGAGTAGAATAAGATATAACTAAATGAAGAACACAATATACTTTCAATGTGTGAATTCTTTCCAGTGGGATATTTTGGAAAAAGGATGATTATTATATAATTCCTCTATATGAACAGACAACACAAACAAACACAAGAGGTATTTTGAAAAAAAAATAATGATGGGTCACTCACCCTATCAAATATCAAATGTAATTCAAAACTTCAGTGGTATTTAAAACAAGTTGTGAACCTGTACAAAAGTTAATAAACTGATCAATTGAACTACTCAGATGGCCATAAAACACAATGTAACATGTATGTTAAAGAAAATGTTAACTAATTGAAGGGAAAATTATTGTATATTTGAAAATATCAAGTTTATTCAATTTAATTTTGAATACTCAGTTTACAAAGCATATTAAAACACATTTCAGATGAATTAGAGAGATAAGTATTTGGATCTCTTTAATGCTACAAGACAGGAAGAAAATAGAGATAAATATTTGAATTACAGAACAATTTTATCAATATAAAGCCAGTGATAAATCAGGATGGAGGAAAGATTTTTCTACATTAAATTGTAAAATTCCTATTCAAAACATCATGAGCTTTGAAAATTGGAATCACAAGTCACACTCACATGCAAAACAAAGTTTAACCTCACTAACAGTAAAAATACCAATTGAAATAACAGCAAGATGACATTTATATCTACTGATTTGATAAAATTGTTTCAGATGTAAAAATCAAGGTTCTAGTGAGAATGGATACTATTATAATAGTGATGGGAAAATAAAATGGTAAACTCTCTGAAAAGAAATATACCATTGTGTTTCTAAACCTTTAAAACATATTGAGAACTTGTATTTTTAGAAATTTTGCCTATGGAAATAACCAGAGGTACTTCCAAATATGAATTTGTACAGAAATATTATTTAATTTTTTGCTTTGTTACTGGTTTTTATATTAACCAAATATGGGAAATAAAACAAAATAGAAGAAATAAACAAAAATAGAAAAATATTTTAATTGGGTACAGCCATACAATAAACTAGCACACCAACAAAAAAATCAATCTTGTTCCAATTAGAATGGCTATTATCAAGAATACAAATAATAATAGATGTTGGCATGAATATGGGGAAAAGGCACACTTTTTCATTGCTGGTGGAGTTGCAAATTGGTGCAGCCACTCTGGAAAGCAGTGTGGAGATTCCTCACAAAACTTGGAATGGACCCACCATTTGACCCAGTTATCCCACTCCTCAGTTTATACCCAAAGAACTTAAAATTAGCATACTGCAGTGATGCAGCCACATCAATGTTTATAGCAGCTCAATTCACAATAACTAGATTGTGGAACCAACCTAGATGCCCTTCAACAGATGAATGGATAAAGAAACTGTGGTAGGGCTGGGGTTGTGGCTCAGTGGTAGAATGCTTATCTAGCATGCCTGAGGCCCTGCGTTTGATCCCTAGCACCATGTAAAAACAATAAATAAACAAAATAAAGGTATTGTGTCCATCTACAACTAAAAATAAAAACAAAATTAAAACAACAAAAAAAAACCATGGTATATACACAATAGAAAATTATTCAGCTATAAAAAAGAATAATATTATGGCATTTGCAGATAAATGAATGGAATTGGAGAATGTTATGCTAAGTGAAATAAGCCAAGCCCAGAAAACCAAAGACCAAATTTTTTCCTGATAAATGGGTGATGATATATAATGTGGGTGGGGGATGAGGGTAAGAGAAGAATGGAGGAACTTTAGATTACATAGAGGGAAATGAGAGGGAGGGGTGTATGAAAAATGGTGGAATGAGACAGACATCATTACCCTATGTACATATACGATTATACAAATGGTATGAATCTACATCGTGCACAACCATAGAAACGAAATGATGTACCCCATTTGTGTA
This sequence comes from Sciurus carolinensis, assembly GCF_902686445.1. NCBI lineage: Eukaryota > Metazoa > Chordata > Mammalia > Rodentia > Sciuridae > Sciurus > Sciurus carolinensis. Next base: position 76,801,285 of record NC_062222.1, read on the forward strand.
TAATGAATCAAAATGCAGTCTGTAAAAGTAAAAAAATATATATATCAAAAAAAGTACATGAAAAAAAGAAATTATAAAGCAGTGGAAAATCAAACTATATCTTTACCTGGTGACTTAAGATATAAGGAGAATATGAGCATTGATAATCTATAGTGGAAAATGAAACTTCTTTGAAATAAAGCTAGGGACCAAGTGCAATCTATGCAGAACAAGAAAGTAAGAAAAAGAAGCTGTCTCCCTGGCATCGCTTATCCTTCCCTTATGAGTAGGTGAGCTCAGTGAAACCTCTTCTTTTCAAGCAGACAGAGTACGCAAGGGTCTTGTTTCCAATTTCATTTCTTCTCAATTTTTTTCTTACATAGAGATATATATATCATACACACACACACACATACACACACACACACACAGTATTTATATATGTCACGCAGACACAGTATTTATATATATCACACACACACGAAGTATTTTTTCTTATGTAACAAAAAAATACGTATGACACACATACATATATCACATTCTTCATATATTTGGGTTTAAGGTTGTGGTAGGTTGCAAGAGAAAAAAAAATCCAAAAATTCTTTGCAGCTTCTGCCATCAAGAAATGCAGTCTATTGTGGGGTCCAGTGGTGCACGCATGTCATCCCAACTACTGAGGAGCCTGAGGCAGGAGGATCAAAAATCCAAGACCATCCAGGGCAACCTAGTGAGACCTTATCACAGAATATAATTTTAAAATGGGTGGGGTGTGAATCAATGGGAGACAGCTCCTGGGTTCAATCCCCAGTGCCAAAGGAAGGAAGGGATGGAGGGAGGAAGGAGAGAAATAAATAGTCTATGTGACTTAGGCCCTGGGACTTAGGTCAAAGGAACATTAGCAAACAACAGAAGATAAGCTTTGAAGAGAAGTTTGCTGGTCCTCTGTTTCTGCTGTGGGAACCCAGCCATGAAGTGGAAAAGTTGAGACTGGTCTGCTGGAAGATAAGAGACATGTGGTCCTGCTGTCCCATCACTCCAGCTAACCACCAGCACCATGATGCTAACACCGAATATCATATGGTACAGAGAAGAGACATCCTCACCAAGCCTTGCCCAAACTGCCAGCCAACGGAACCATAGACAATAAGTGATTGTTTTAAGCCACAGGGAAAAAACTCGTGTTTTTAAAGAAATTTAATAAGGTGGAGAAATGCTCATGTATAAGAAGAGAAAATATTGTGGTTCCAATTTTGTAACAATAGAAATGGCAATGGCAATGAGGAAACAGATGAAGGCAGAACAAATTAAGATTTACAGCTACCCATCTAATTGTTATGGTTTAGATGTAAGATGTTCCCCAAAGCTCATAGGTGAGACAATGAAAGAAGGTTCACAGATGAAACAATTGTATGATGAGAGTTGTAACCTAAACAGTAGATTAATCCACTGATATAGATTAACTGAGGGGTGGGTATCGGGCATCATGCCTTTGGGGTTTATATTTTGTCCATGGTAAGTGGCATAATTTCTTCTTCTGCTTCCTGTTGCCATATTCTGAACTGCTTTCCTCTGCCACACCGTTCCACCATGTTGTTCTACTTCTTCTTGAGCCCAGAGCTATGGAGTTGGCCAATCATGGATTGAACCTCTGAAACCATGAGCCAGAATAAACATTTTTCTCCTCTGTGCTGCTCATCAGGTCTTTTGGTCACAGCAAAACACACAAAAAAGCTAACTAAAACAAATTTAAAAACTACTGCACAGCAATGGAAACAATCAACAGAGTGAATTGACAGACTACAAAACAGGGAAAAAATCTCTGTAAGATAATTATGGGACAGAGGATTAATATCCAGAACACATAAAGAACTCAAAACATTTAAGACCAAAAGAAAAAGTAATCCAATCAATAAATGAACAAATAAGCTAAACAAATACTTCTCAAAAAAAGTAGAAATGGCCAATCATTACATGAAAAAATGTTCAACATTCGTAGCCATCAGGAAAATGTAAATAAAAAACTACACTAAGTTCCATCTCACCCCAAGCAGAATGGCCATTATCAAGAAAACGAAAAATAACAAATGCTGGCAAGGATATGGAGGAAAAGGAATTCTTGCACACTATAAATGGGAATGTAAAGTGGCATAGTCATTATGGAAATCAGTATGGAGTTACCTCAAAAAACTAAAAATAGAACTACCATATGATCTAGCTATATTGACTCCTTGGGTATACATCTGAAGGAATTCAAGTTGCATACAATAGAGATGTCTTCATACCCATATTTATTACAACATTATTCACAAGAGCCAAGTATGGAATCAGTCTAAATGTCCATCAGTGGATGAATAGAGAAAATGTGGTATATATGTACAATGGAGTATAATTCAGCCACACAGAAGAAAGAAATTATGTCATTCACAGGAAAATGGATGGAACTCTAGGTCATCATGTTTAGTGAAATAAGTCAGACTCAAAAAGACTAATATTATAAATTTTTTTTATCATATGTGGCATCTAGGAGGAAAAAGTTGACATGAAAGTAGAAGAGAGATTAATAAGGAAGAGGAAGAGGACGGGGGGTTAAGAGGGATATAGGAGAGTGTAACAGGGAGAGTGGATATGATGAAAGAACATTATATGCATGTATGAAAGTATCACAAAGAAACCTATTTTTTATGGTTTGGATGTGAAGTGTCCCCCAAAAGCTTATGAATGAGACAATGCAAGAAGGTTCAGAGGAGAAATGATCGGGTTGTAAGAGTCTTAACCCAGTCGGTAAATTAATCCCCTGATAGGGATCATCTGAGTGGTAACAGAAGTGGTAGGGTGTGGCTGGAGGACGTGGAAATTAGGGCATGGCTTTGGTGTATATATGTGTATCTGTCAAGAGGAGACTCCCTCTCTGCTTCCTGATCATTCTGTGAACTGATTCCCTCTGCCACACTCTTCCACCATGATAATCTACTTCACCTCGAGCCCCAAGAAATGGAGCCAGCCTTCTATTAACTAAGACCTCTGAAGCAGTGAGCCCCTGAATGAACCTTTTCTCCTCTCTAAGAGTGCTGATCAGGTCCTTTAGTCAGAACAGCGAAAAAAGCTGACTAAAACACTGTTGTTTTGTACAATTACTATTCAGTAATAAATTTCCAAAAAAATTTTTTAAAGATTTAAGACCTAATCACCAAAAGTATGTGTAGCAATAAGGATGAATCAGGGATTATTCCTAGGATACTGGGTTAGGTGTCTTGAGAAGTGGGGGAGAACGTGAAATACAAATGAAAAGTTTAAAAACTGACCTGTCTCAATTATAATTATATGAGAAAATCTCACTATGTCTTGTCTCCTTCAGCTATCATAAATCATGCAGTCTATTCATATTTAAATTATGCTCAATGTCAAATTGCACTATATAGACATTTGATGGCAGGAAGGTATCAAATTTGTTGCTGCACTGAAAACTTGAGTGGAGGTGGTTCTAAAAAGTTTAGGAAGCATGAAGAATGAAAAAAGGTAATTAACCCTCTACTGTAACAGTATTCAATAGAACAGTAAGAGTGGTATAACTGTACAAGACACTGTTTCATCAGCTCTTGCCACCAAAGGTTTTGAAAGAGGAATAGCCTGAAAGAAATACTTTTTTTCATAATCTCCATAAAATAATTAAGCAAAACAGCTATTTATATTAATAAGAGTCCAAAGTAAAATTTATCAGGGTTAATACTCAGATTGTATAATCCACATGCATGTAGTGAAAACTGACTCTAAAGTGTGTGACAGTTTGTGTACAATAGTCATGTTTATAAAATTCCTCCAAATTTCTCCAAATTATAATTAATTCCAACTTAACCATACTGCATAAATTTTACACTTATGGCTCAGCAATAATATTAATCTTCCTTTCCCAAAGAAACATATTTGTAGGACAGATAATTGTTTCTTTCTACACACCTATGATATTTGGTTTCATTAAGTCTTAAACAAATTTCATGAAAAATCAGGACTTAGGTATTCACATAGTGTTCCTTAAGAAAGTAGAATGGCTCTAATTTTGAGGCAGTAAAACTTCATGACATGAACTACAGCATGAAACCAACCGTACTTTTCAGTACCCAATCTGTGTTCATGAACAAGACATTTAATTTTTCTGAGATTCAGTTCCATATCTGTAATTTTGGAGTAAAATAAGTTACAAGGGTTACTCTAAGGACTGGAGAGATCGATTATAAACCATCACCACTACAATAATATTCTACTATTCTATGTATTTTATATTATCTCATTTAACCCTCAGAACAGTCCAATTATTTGCATTTTAAAAATTAGGCTACTGAGGCACAAAGAGGCTAAATTGGCCAAGTTCGCTTACTTAGCAATAGAGTTGGAATTCAAACCTGGGAAATCTGACCAGGTGGTTAGTTATGGCGCCAATCTACTTCAAAAAAGCATACTTTTAGTGTAAACTATTAGAAATAATAACAATTGCCAGGTGCACTGGTGCACATTTGTAATTTCAGGAACTCAAGAGGCTAAGGCTGGAAGATCTCAAGTTCAAGGCCAGACTCAACAATTTAGTGACACCCTAAGCAACCTAGTGAGATCTTGTAGCAAAATAAAAAATAAAAAGAGATGGGGATGTAAAGTGTCCCTGGGCTTCAGCTCCAGTACCAAAAATAAATAAATAAATAAATAAACAAACAAATAAAACAATTGTCATTACAGTTTTTATGACTTGCATCAAAAGTACCGTTTATTAAAACTGCACCAGTTCATGTTCTCACAAGCCACACTATTTTGTAATTATTTCAATGCAGATAAAACTAAAATATCCTAAGTGTGTGCAAATGTTAAAAAAAATAACTCCTCAAATGCTTAAAAGTCTTACAAATATAAATCCAGAAGCTATTGCACATTACAGTTCAAGGTAAAAAAGAATGGCTGATGTAAATTGTGTCGGTACACCATCAACATAAACCTTCAGGGCATCATATATTACTACTGAGCAACCTCTACTCTGTACATATATCTTGATACAAGCAATACTTTTGACACCAATCACTTCCCAAGATAAAATACAGTTTGCAGGGGAATAATTTCTATACCACATAAAATGGCATCCTCCCACAAAAGAAACAATCATTTTTGTACAAAAAAAAATATGCTCACAGTGTTGAGTAATATAGTCATCAAACACAAAATAAATGCAATTCTGTACTTCCCCCCAAATTGCTATATTTAGTCTCATTTTCCAACATAAATATTAATTTCATATTCCCATCAGAAAGTGAATAATGAGAATCGGTCAGTTCTCAAACCTTGATAACTGTATATATTTCCCCTGTGTTTTTTTTTTTTTTTTTTTGAGATTCAATGCAATTTTTCTGGTCAAAGTAAAACATCATTCTAAACAATAAAATGACTCTGCGTACTAATAACAAATAAATTATTTCCATATACAGTACCTCTCCCTCTTTCCCATTGTCCTTATCTAAAGGCCTGGCATGAACAGTGGGTATCTACTATTTGTTATCTTATCTAAAAACGTATTTCATTACCAGTGCTTTTAACACATTCTATGACCAACATCAAAGCTGACATGTTTTTATCTAGTACTGCATAACACTTAGCATGTGGCACATTTCAGACTTCTAAGAACCCCACAAACCATAAAGGCACATATTATTACCATTCAACTGTAATCAAGAGAAAATACATGGTAGTGAGAATTAGAAATGATTTTAAAAAGTAGGAAATATTGATGCTGGGGATGTAACTTAGTGGTAGATCACGTGCCTGGAATGCAAGCCCTGGGTTTGATCCCCAGCATCAGATTTAAAAAAAAAAAAAATAGGAATGTTTATTGCATATTTGAAAATATTGATATGGTTCCTTCAAAGTTAAAAATAATTCCATGAGAATTATGACTTTTAGTGTTCCCTCTTTTAAATTTCTCTTAAATTGGGAGAATAGTAACTTATCCTGAAGCAGCACAACTTAAGTGAAATGAATCAGGTCTGGAAACCAACCAGATCTAACTCAATAAATTTGTCATTAGATTTTTTTAAACTTCATGTTAATTTAGAGAATACAGGCTATAATTTTAGGCTCTAACTTTAGATGCTAGAAAAACTACAGGTAACCATTTGGTTTTATCAGTCTTTTGCTCCACTTAACTTTAAAATGAAACTTGAGGTCTATTATTTCCATAGCTCTCTCATTCTAAGAACATGTAGATATGAAGCCAAATTTAATCAACACTACCATAAACTCTGACCAAATCAGTTGTTATGATTTTTGGTAGCAATCACAACTATGATTTGAAGTCAATGAATAATAAGAGAAGTATGCAACCAGAAAAAAGGAGATACTTATTTTATTTGTTCTAATTTGTTGTACATGACAGTAGAATGCATTTATACATTTTGATAGATCATATATAAATGGAGTATAATCTCTCATTTTCCTGATTATACATATTATAGGATCACATTGGTTGTGTAGACATAAATGTACATGAGGTAATAATGTCTGTTTCACTCTACTATCCTTCCTATCCCCATACCCCTTCCCCCACTTCACTCCCCTCTACCTAAGGAGATACATTTTTAACCTTCATCAAAATTAGAAGTTGTTATTAGCCATAATCCTTTAGACTTTGCCTAGAAAGAACTCACATTGAGTCACACAGTTTTCTCATAAAAAAGAGTTTGCAACATTAGAACACACTACTTGTGTAATAATTTGACTGGTCTTTGTCCTTATTTCTAGAATGGGAACTATAAATCCCTGGAATTTCCCCAAAGAAGTATCTTTGTTATTCATGAACCCTTTGGATCACAACTGAGTTTAAGCTAACAAAGTGATGCACAGTATACCCCTATATAGCTTCAGGATGAGGGCTGATCATGTAATTAGGAAGCTAAGACTTTGACCCAACTGACATCAGCCCAATCTTCTTGCCTCTCTCTAAGGAGGGGAAGGAGACTGGAGATTATGTTAAATTATGTGGGTTCTGATTCAGTCATGCCTATATAACAAAACCTCAATAAAAACTCCATTCATCAAAACTTGAGAAAGCTTCTTGGATGATCAACACATCAATCTGCCAGAAGTTGGATGGACAATGATCCTATAGGGAGAAGGTAAGGAAGTTCTGACTTTGGGGTACTCCCAAACTTTGTCCTTCATTTGGCTAGTCCTGATTTGTATCCTTGAAAATGAAACACTAACTGTAAGTATGGTGCTTTATTGAGTTCTACAAGTTCTAGTGAATTACTGAACCCAAGAGGGGGTCGTGGGAACCCTTTGTATTTGTAGCCAGTTGCAGAAGTGCTGGTGGCCTGGGATTCCCAAATTTTAAACTGATGTTTCAAATGATGGCAATCTTGTTGGGGACCATGTCCTTAAATCTATGGAGTCAGGTGCTAACTATGGTGGTTAGCATCAGAATTGTATTGCAATACACCATCATTGAGGGAGAGACTGTCTCTAGCCTCTGTTTTTCACCTGCTTGTTTTTTTAACCTTCAACTGCTTAAGAAATGTTCAAGGAGAATTTGTTGACTGTCATAGTATACAACTGTAGCAAGTCAGGAGAATGAAAATCTACTCTCCAAGGCTCTTCTCCTACCCTTACCTCACATAATGAGATTGTCCATGTTTCCATCAGTCTAGATTGTTTTAATATGCAAAAACATACATTGGTAATACTTCCATTATAACCCTGCAAGACATCAAGTTTGATACTTATCTCTAAAGAAGATTGTAACAATGTCCCAAAGAAATCTGGGAAAAATACTTTCCAGCTTCACATTTCATATGACAAGGATGTCTGCTTACTAGCTTAAAAAAAAAATCTGTGTTTTGTATTACCTAGAATTCTCTGGATATACCACTTGATCTCAGATTTGTAGACATTTTTGCTTCTTTATTTTATTTTTAACTCAGTAATATTAGCCTAAAATTTTATATTTGTATCATAGATGAATTTGAAATATAAGTTGAATTTATAAACTACAGTCCTTTACAGTTTATATAATGGCTTTACAGGGAGATCCACAACACAAACAAGAATGTAAGCAAGAATAATATTTTCATAACCTAACTTCTCCAGTTTTGTTTTGATTTATACCTTATAGTTTTCCACTTATTTTTGTTTTTAAAAGCAAACGTGTCCTAAAGGCTAAGATTATGGTGCAATGATTCTGAATGTTACGTTGAACCATTACACAAAGCTATCTACTTTATCCCCAAATACAGTAAGTTATGAACATTTCTTTCCATTAGAAATTACTCCATTTTATTTTTTTCATGTGTTACTTTTAAGTAAAATTTTCTGAATTTTCCATTCTTGGCTATTTGTGACATGATTATTTTCATTCCGAAAAAAAAAGTACATAAATGTCCTTTATGTGGTAAGAGAATCAAAGAATTACAAAAATAAAAGAAATATCAGAAACAAACAAAAGGAAATTGAGTAATTTACTCAAAGTCACATCATTAGTGAGGCTAGTAAGTGCCAGAATCCAGGTTTTTGTTACATAATGTGGGGCCAGTTCTACTCCATCAGTGCTGCTTCCATCATTGTCTACTGTAGTTAATGAGTTCAAGGGATATTAAAAAAAAATTACAGGATACAAATCCCTAGGGACACAGTAAGCAATGAAATCTTGCTTTATGGACTATTTCATTTTGACCATTTCAAATAAACCATGTTATAGAAACAAATGCCAAATATAACAATGATAGGACCTCCCAAATCTTTATGTCACATTTTTAAAAATGTAGAAAGACTCCCACCAAGTTATCAGTGATGAAAAATTTATATTAGGGAATGAAAACCAACTTGGATGTTTTATCTTGCATACCTTGTATGGTTTAAATTTTTTATAATGCCTATCTTAATTTTATAATTATATTAATTTTGAAAGTCAAACACTAGACTTCTAAGAAAACTTTTGACATTTTAAAATTTTTTTAAATTAGTGGGGCATGGTAGTACACACCTATAATCGTAGCAACTCAGGAGGCTGAGGCAGGAGGATCACAAGTTCAAAGCCAGCCTCAGCAACTTAGCAAGGCTATAAGCAACTTAGTGAGACCTAAATAAAATGTAAAAAATGGGCTAGGGATGTGGTTCAGTGGTTAAGTGCCCCTGGGTTCAATGCTGAGTATTAAAAACAAAAACAAAAACAAAATCTTTTTAAAATTGGTTTTGATGGAGACATTTCTAAAATCTGGCTGGATTTACTTTTGTGCAATAATAAAGGACAATTAACTTTTTAAAACTACTCTCCTCTGCAGGCATGGTGTGTTCAGTTCTGGGACAGTGTTTACAGCTCTAAATTTTAAAAATCAGAGTATACCTAATGGTACATTTTAATGGTATTTTTCCAGAAGGGGGCCCTGACGGGTCAGAGGTATAAACATATTGCCTTCTGTAACTATAAGCACTGAAAACATACCACTAAAAGCTATAAAATCACAAAGTGACAAATAGGTGACTGATTCAGAGTGAAGCTCACTAAAAACAACAGGAAGGAGCTTTGAAATTAATTAAGACAATCTTCAACATAGTAACAACATATCTATATTTCTAAAGATATGTTTCAAAGTAAATATGAGAATCTAAACACAAGAAATAGTTCAGATTGGTTTACAAATAAATCTGTAATAGTATATAAGAGAAGCTAAATACAAATTAAAAGGCCACTCACAGCTCCAAACAATCTATGCCACATCTTTCTGAGGATCTAACTACTCTTTACAAAGGGAAAAAATACCAAAACAGAATAATTGTAGCATACATATAAAATGCATACTTTTAACAAATTAACATGTCTAGAAGAATAACAAATGATGAGATATGACTGATATCATAAGATAATAAGAAGATTTAAAGACATAATATAAGTATTGAGGTCTGGTGATGATACAAAAGGCTAAGGTTTTTTGATGAACCCCCTCAATACTGCCAGCATCTCTCTACAAATGTATATTAACTGATCCTGAAAAGCCTAAATTGGGCCATTCATGCATGTGAGGTCTGAATTCAAAGTGCCCCACCCCACTGTGATTGGTTTGAGCTAAATTCACCTTTTCAAAGTTACAATGAAATCCTATAATGAATTTCTGTTGGTGTCCCTATCAGAGAGAGAATTACCAAATTTAGATGAACTGTGTATCAGAAATATTTTAATATCTCTTCTCTTAGAGAAACAGAGTTAATATGCCTTTCTAGCAACAAAAATGCTTGAGGACCACACTGAAATATAAGGAATTTAATCTCTATTTCATAAGTCTATCCTCTCAGGTTGAAATGGATTAATTTTATTATTCAAATACCCAGGACAATCATTCTCACACAATGGTATCAAAATCAAATAATTTTAGCCACCATGAACACTGTCAAACAAAGATGAAAGAAATTCAACAGATGATTATCCAGGTAAAAGAATAACTAAATATACAGATAAAATAAAGGGAAAAAGAAGAAAGAGTGAGAAGGAGAGACCAAAACAGTGATCAGTGTACTTCAGTGATATAGGTCATAAAACTGAAAAATTCATGCCTAAACCCATGGATCCTCCATAGTAAAGACTTGAAAAATCCACATTGGACATGAGCAGTGTGATTTGGTAGAGAATGTGATCGATTTAATGTCAGAATATCTGTGTCTAAGTAGCAGTGTGACCTAAAATGAGTCACTTAACCTTGACCTCAGTTTCATTTTTAAAATAAAGACCTATTATCTTCATATTTCCTTCAAAATCTAATATAGTGTGATTTCATTTCTCTCTTTGCTGTGTAATCAAATCAATGGGCAGAAAAGACCTCACAGATCACCAAATTAATAAGGATAAAATGAAATTGAAGGCTTAAAAGCTCCTCAAAATGTATTACATGTTGCACAAATGTTATTATTATCTCCATTATTAATATGGAGTATCTGATCTAAAAATTTTAAAATAAAAAGTGCTATAGACAAAATCTTCCAAATGTCTGATAGCAAGGCCATGTATTTATTTAAGCAAGTCTCAAATTTGAAATACATCATTTGCAAATCTCTACTTAGGGTTATTTTTGAAGTTCCATAAAGGAATAATAAATCATTTATGTTCATGCTTACCTTTTCAATTTGATTGTAAGCATCTTGAGAAAAGAGACAATATCATGCATCTACATACTCATATAACAACTAGCATGTAAGAAATTATGGATGATGATTACTTATTGTTTCAGTCAGCTTTTGCATTGTTATGACCAAAATACCTGACAAGAACAATTGAAAGAAGGGAAAGTTTATTTGAGGTTTATGATTTCAAAGGTCTCAGTCCATATATGACTGACTCTATTTCTCTGGACCTAGGGGAAGCAGAACATCATGGGTGAAGGGCCCAGCAGAGGAAAGTTGTTCAGCTCATAGTGCAGTCAGGAAGTGGGGTGAGGAGATGAGCCCTTCCAAGGCATGCCCCAGTGACGTACCTCCTACAGCTACACCCCACCTGCCTACAGTTACCACCAAGTTCATTCAAACCAGGACAAACTCATTAGGTTATAACTCTGATAATCTGGTCATTTCACCTCTGAATATTCCTGCATTAACATGAACTTTTGGGGGACACCTCATATCCAAACCTTATAAACTATAAAGAAATATATGACTGTATATTCCTTATAAACTTAGAGGAGCTATACACACTACCTTGTAAACCAACAGGGCAAGAAGAGAAGGAATAGGTATACTCAATAGTATTGGTTGAATTTAAACTGTTGGAACAAAAAATATGGGTCAGAAAGTTGTGCAAAACTAAGGTGTCATCTATACATCAATAAGTCTACTAAGAACAGTACAATGCATACAGTACAATGCATATTAACTTATCAAAGGGGTCTAGAGGGGATAATCCTGATTCTAACAATAATTGTAAAGAGGAGAATTCTGCAAGAAAAAAAATATGTTCATGAAAATGGAAAAAAAGTAAAAGAAAAGATATACTATGCAAGATGGCTAAGCAATAGCTGTTCCCTGGTTCTGTAAGATGTTGACAAGTAAAACAACCAACAAATAATTCATCTATAAGCAGTACATTACACAATCTCACTTTTTGTATTACAAAGATGTAAGTCTAAACTGTTTTACTCACCATCAAAATAAAATTCAAACAAAAGACAAAATGCAACAGAATCAAGAATTTCAAAATTAAAACAAAAATTTTTTATTTACATAAACTCAGTCTCTATCGTACTCCTTTCAACAATCTCTGATTATATAATTTGGTTATCAATCTCCACCCATAACATTTTAATCATTACAAATTTAAATTTCTTCCTACAATACTCATGCAAATTCTTATGAGTCTCTTAATTGACAGCAGTCATTGTCTTTTTTTTTATTCTTCCTATAATTTTTAATTCTGTTTTGCTATTATTGTCAAAATATTTTTAAAGAGGAAAAGAAAAGAAGAAAGTAAGTAACACTAAGATATTACTGTAATAATTTGGTATCAAAATTCAACCCACTGGATACTTTAATAATAATTCTAATATTTTCCCTTTTGCTTTATTGGTGTTCAAAGCAACTTGCTAACAAAATGTCTGTTATAGTTAGACACAGTAAGTTAGCCTGTCATTAGTAGGTATAGGACCTCACTAGGCTTAATTGGGAATGCCTGCCTTTGATCTGTTTCCTGAATGAGAGACAGCGATGTGCATTAGGGGAGAAGTTCAAAATGTCAACTGGTAGAATGCACACAAGGCCTGTGTAATGGCAATCAATTCATCATCAACCACTTTTTCATGATGACTTTGTCAACTGTTTGTTCATTAGTTTCTCATGCACAAACACTGCAGACATACCAAATATAATAAATGCCAGCTACTACAAGATAGGAGGAACAATGCAAATAAGACACACAATACAAGTAAAAAAAGAAATGTAAAAAATGCAAAAAATTTAAAATTTTAACTACTCTTTGGGGTGAAGGCTTTCAGATTCCACATTCCCAAATATCATTTCAAAAATGTATTAACAAATTGCTGCAGTAATTTATTATTACTAATACTACTTAGCTACTGCACCGTGTATTAATGCTATTTATTCCTGTCTTATCATCATCATCATATTTACAGGATACTCAACTGAAAGAAACTCAAAACAAATAGAAATAGTATTTATAAAACCATTGGATTTAGAAAATGTACCCTTTAAAATTATGACAGTTATAAACTGGTTGGATGGGACTATTTTTGATGGAAATCTCCCCCAATAGATTTAGTATAGGGTTTAATTTGAAAAGTATTTTAAATTTTTTGAAAACATATTTACTACTACTACTAAAACCTGTATTACTAAAATTCATAATATAAATTATCTGCAGGTTTACTTTGGCTATTGTTCTGATTCAGGTCCTATCCAACATTTCATAGCAACACTGTCCACTAGATAAAGGATGAAACATGTAAGCTTAGAAATTCTAATGAGCTCTGTTTATGCAGTAAATCTGAAGGACAAAGGGATGTTGTTAATGAATGAATGTGCTCATGCTTACAAATGTTGACTGACAAATATGTAATATATACTTTCAAACATGAAAAATCAGAATTATCAGGTCCCCACTCTAGGAGGGAAGAGAAAATTATGTACTGTTTTAATATGCAAATTATCCCAAACCTCATTTAACCCTGGAATGTGATCTTTACCATCTCCTATTATTACCCGCAAACAACTAACTAACCTAGATGTTACTCTTTCTGTGGTGAATAATCAGAAATAAAAGCAACATATCCCAAATTCCAGAACAGGAGTTAAAAAGAAGCCTAAGGAACATGAATGATACAAAAATACTAAATGTCTTACTGGTGGCCACATTTAATTAAGCTCTGAGAATTATAGGTGTATTTCATTCTCATACTTTTTGTGCGGGGGGTGGGTATGGTGGTTTAAGAAACAGGGAGTATATTTCCTCAAGGAGGAAAAAAAACAGAAATATCTTATTATCTAAAACTGAAGGAAAAGTGTTTACCTCATCCATGATGATGGTGTTTCTATGATTTAAAATTACAAACATTACCTTTTGCAGCAATTGATCTACCAAACTCAAAATATAATGCATCTTCCTACTTTTTCAGCATTTCCTTCTTCTAATGATGAAGCCTAAAATATATATTTCTCAGAAGCATTTCAACACATACATTCCATCCAATATACTATGTAGGTGGCCACATAAACCAAATAACCTAAAGCAAAATCTTAATCTCAACTTAATGGGACAGTCATTAAAGGCAGTGGATTCAAAGCACAGATTTTAGGATCAGAGACCTCAGTTCAAGTATGTCTCAGCCTTTCACTGTGTGAACTTAGACAAAACACTTAACTACTTTGAGCCTCGGTTTTCTCATATTTAATATTAGAGTAAAAAATATTCTTGTAAAGATTAGAGGAGGTAGGACGCCATCACTAAGCCCACCAGCACCCACACACTGAGGTCGGACCCAACACAGAGCCCCCCAGATTCCCCTCACACCGTGGACGGAGGCTGTAGCTGAGCCTGCCAGCCTGTTCCCCTACTGCTGAGGGACACTGTGCCTACCTCTATACTGGCTCAGCACACCCTCCCTGGGGCTCCCCAGCTTCTTTGGAGGCTGGTGTAGGCATTTTGAATTATTCCTGAGGGCGTGGCCATCATCATTGGAAGGGGCAGCTACCTTACTGAGACAACTACAGGAGACTGGAGGCCCTTTGACAGGTACCTCTATTTACTCACTTACCTCCTACACCCTTCACCATCTTCTTGTTCACAACTAGAAATACTGTAAATGATAACTGAACTCATCCTGTTCATTACAATAATGTTAAAGTCTTTATAGGGACTATCTGGTTCAGGGCTGCATTTTCTTTGTATTGGGTGCTACTGCTATTGATCTCCCCTTCAAAAGAGAGGTAGTGGAAAACTGCAGGGTCATAATAAGCCTGCAAGGGGAGAACTTCAGTATCTCTGATCTTCACTGCTAGAGCAGAATATATAGAAACAATATGAAAAACCAGGGGAAGAAAGTGTCCATAACAAACCAAGATGCTATTGTGATAGAACCCACTGACAGCATGGAAGTAGAAATGACAGAAACAGAATTTAGAATCTGCATACTTAAAATGATTCATGAAACATAAGACAAGATAAGAGAGCAAATGCAGGCAATGCATGACCATTCCAGTAAACAGTTAAAAGAGCAAATGCAGGAAGCAAAAGAGCACTTTAATAAAGAGATAGAGATTCTGGGGGGGGGGGGGGAAGCAAACAGAAATACTTGAAATGAAAGAAATGATAAACCAAATTAAAAACTCAATAGAAAGCATCACCAACAGAATAGATCTCGTGGAAGACAGAATCTCAGATAATGAAGACAAAATATTTAATCTTGAAAATAAAATTGAACAAACTGAGAAGATGTTAAGAAGTCATAAACAGAACCTCCAAGATATATAGCATATCATGAAAAGACTGAATTTAAGAATTACTGGGATTGAGGAAGGCACAGAGATACAAACCAAAGGCATGAACAACCTGTTCAATGAAATAATATCAGAAAATTTACCAAACCTGTAAAATGAAATGGAAAATCAAATACAAGAGGCTTACAGAACACCAGGTGCACAAAATTACAACAGATCCACACCAAGACACGTTGTAATGAAAATGCCTCACATACAAAATAAAGATAGGATTTTAAAGGCTGTGACAGAAAAGCATCAGATTACATATAAGGGGAACCAATATGGATGTCAGCACATTTCTCACACCAGACTCTAAAAGCAAGAAGAGCCTGGAACAATATATTTTAAGCTCTGAAAGAACACGGATGCCAAACAAGAATCCTATACCCAGCAAAACTAACCTTCAGATTTGACAATGAAATAAAATCTTTCCATGATAAACAAAAGTTAAAAGAATTTACAAATAGAAAACCTGCCCTACAGAACATTCTCAGCAAAATATTCCATGAGGAGGAAGTGAAAAGCAACAATACAAGTCAGCATAAGGAGGAATTACCCTAAAGGAAAAGTCAATCAAAGGAGAAACCAAGTCAAGTTAAAAAACAAAAATAAGCCAAAATGACCAGGAATACAAATCATATCACAAAAATAACCCTGAATGTTAATGACCTAAACTCAATAATCAAAAGACATAGATTGGTAGATTGGATTAAAAAGAAGGACCCAACAATATGTTGCCTTCAAGAGACTGACTCATCTCTAGAAAAAGACATCCACAGACAAAAGGTGAAAGGATGGGGAAAAACATACTATGCACATGGACCCAGTAAAAAAGCAGGGGTCTCCATCCTCATATCAGATAAAGTGGACTTCAAACCTAAGTTAGCCAGAAGGGATAAAGAAGGACATTTCATACTGCTTAAGGGAATCATAAAACAACAAGATATAACAAGTTTAAATATTTATGCCCCAAACAATGGAGCATCTAAGTATATCAAACAAACCTTCTCAATTTTAAGAATCAAATAGACCAAAACACATTAATAGTGGGGGATTTTAACACACTGCTCTTACCAATGGATAGATCCTCCATACAAAAACTGAACAAAGAAACTATAAAACTACATAATACAAATATTCTTAATGAATATTTACAGAGTATTTCATCCATCATTGAGTGAAAATACTTTCTTCTCAGCAGCTACATGGATTCTCCTCCAAAATAGACCATATGCTCTGCCACAAAGAAGCCATTAGTAAATACAAAAAAACAGAGATCCTACCCTATATCCTATCAGACCATAGTGGAATGCAATTAGAAATGAATGATAAAATAACAAACAAAAACTACTCATATACCTGGAGACTAAATAATATGCTATTGAATGATGCAATGATAACAGAAGACATTAGGGAAGAAATAAAAAAATTCTTAGAGGAAAATAAGAACAATAACACAGCTTATCAAACTCTCTGAAAGCAGTACTAAGAGGAAAATTCATTGCATTGAGCTCATACATTAAAAAAATAAAAAGTCAGCAACTAAATGACCTAACATTACATCTCAAAACCCTAGAAAAAGAAGAACTGATCAACACCAACAATAGCAGAGGATACGAAGTAATTAAAATCAGAGCTGAAATCAGTGAAATTGAAACAAGAGAAACAATTCAAAAAATTGACAAAACAAAAAGTTGGTTCTTTGAAAAAGTAAACAAAATTGATAAACCCCTAGCCACACTAACAAAGAGAAGGAGAGAGAAAACTCAAATTACCAGAATTGGTGATGAAAAAGGAAAGATCCCGACAGACACCAATGAAATACATAACATAATTAGATGCTACTTTGAAAATCTATACTCCAACAAAATAGAAAATATTGAAGACATTGACAAATTATTAGAGACATATGAACCTCCCAAACTGAATCAGGAAGTTGTACATAATCTAATCAATTTCAAGCACCAAAATAGAAGAAGTCATCAAAAGTCTACCAACCAAGAAAAGTCCAGGACCAGATGGATTCTCAGCCAAATTCTACAAAACCTTTAAAGAAAAACTGATACCAATACTCCTCAAAGTATTTCAGGAAATAGAAAAGGAGGGAACCCTTCCAAATTCATTCTATGAGGCTAGTATCACTCTGAGACCAAAACCAGACAGAAACATCAAGGAAAGAAAAGTTTAGACCAATATCCCTGATGAACATAGATGCAAAAATCCTTAACAAAATTGTGGAAAATTGCATACAAAAATATATTAAAAAGGTAGTTCACCATGATCAAGTGGGGTTTATCCCAGGGATGCAAGATTGGTTCAACATCCAGAAATCAATAAATGCAATTCATCACATCAACAGGCTTCAAGTTAATAATCACATGATTATTTCAATAGATGCTGAGAAAGTGTTTGATAAAATACAGCACCCATTCATGTTTAAAACACTGGGAAAAAAATAGGAATAGTAGGAACATACCTCAATATTGTAAAGGCTGTCTGTACTAAGCCCAAGACCAACATCATTCTTAATGGAGAAAAACTGCAAGCATCCTGTAAAAACTGGAACAAGACAGGGATGCTCTCTTTCACCACTTCTATTCAACATTGTCCTTGAAACACTTGCCAGAGCAATTAGACAGACCAAAGAAATTAAAGGGGTACAAATAGGAAAAGGAGGACTCAAGCTGTCACTATTTGCTGATGACATGATCCTATATTTAGAAGATCCAAAAAACTCCACTAGAAAACTTCTAGAAATAATAAATGAATTCAGCAAAGTAGCAGGATATAAAATCAATACACATAAATCTAATGCATTTCTATTCATAAGTGATGAATCCTCTGAAAGAGAAATTAGGAAAACCACTCCATTCACAGTAGCCTCAAAAAAAATAAATAAATAAATAAAATACTTGGGAATTAATCTAACAAAAGGGGTGAAAGACCTGTACAATGAAAACTACAGAACATTAAAGAAAGAAATTGAAGAAAACCTTCAAAGATGGAAAGATCTCCCATGTTCTTGGATAGGAAGAATTAACATTGTCAAAATGGCCATTCTACCAGAGGTGCTATGCAAATTCAACGCAATTCCAATTAAAATCCCAATGACTTTCCTCATAGAAATAGAGAAAGCCATCATGAACTTCATCTGGAAGAACAAGAGACCGCAAATAGCCAAAACAATCCTGAGTAAAAAAAGTGAAACAGGAGGTATCACAATACCAGACATTAAGCTAAACTATAGAGCAATAGTAACAAAAACAGCATAGTATTGGCACCAAAATAGACAGGCAGACCAATGGTACAGAATAGAAGACAGAGACAAAACCACATAAATACAGTCACCTCATACTAGACAAAGGAGCCAAAAACATACAATGGAGAAAAGATAGCCTGTTCAACAAATGGTGTTGGGAAAACTAGAAATGCATATGCAGCAAAATGAAATTAAACCTCTATCTCTCACCCTGCACAAAACTCAACTCAAAATGGATCAAGGACATAAGAATTAGACCAGAGACACTGCACCTAATAGAAGACAAAGTAGGCCCGAATCTTCATCATGTTGGCTTAGGATCAGACTTCCTTAACAAGACTCCCAAAGCACAAGAAATCAAAGCAAGAATTAACAAATGGGATGGACTCAAACTAACAAGCTTTTTCTCAGCAAAGGATACAATCAAGAATGTGAAGAGAGAGCCTACAGAGTGGGAGAAAATCTTTTTCACATGCACTTCAGATAGAGAACTTATCTCCAAAATTTATAAAGAACTAACAAAACTTTACACCAAAAATACAAAGAACCCAATCAATAAATGGGCCAAGGAACTGGACAGACACTTTACAAAAGAAGACATAGAGGCGATTAATAAGAATATGAAAAAGTGTTCAACATCTCTGGTAATTAGAGAAGTGCAAATTAAAACAACTCTAAGGTTTCATCTTACTCCAATTAAAATGGTTATTATCAAGAACACAAACAATAATTGTTGCCATGGATGTGGGGGAAAAGGCACACTTTGACATTGCTGGTGAAGTTGACTCTGGAAAGTAATGTGGAGAATCCTCAGAAAACTTGGAATGGACCCACCTTTTGACCCAGTTATCCCACTTCTTGGTTTATACCCAAAGGACTTAAAATCAGCATACTACAATAACACAGCCACATCAATGTTTATAGCAGCTCAGTTCACAATAGCTAGATTGTGGAACCAACTTAGATGCCCTTCAACAGATGAATGGATAGAGAAACTGTGGTACATATACACAATGGAATATTATTCAGCCATAAAGAAGAATAATATTATGGCATTTGCAAATAAATGGATGGAATTGGAGAATATCATGCTAAGTGAAATAAGCCAATCCCAAAAAAACCAAAGGTCAAATGTTTTCCCTTATAAGTGGAGAATGATATATAATGGGTATGGGGGTGGGGAGGGAGAGAAGAATGGGGAAACTTTAGATTATGTAGAAGGAAATGAGAGGGAGGGGGTATGAAAAATGGTGGAATGAGACAGACATCATTACCCTATGTACATGTATGATTACATGAATAGTATGAATCTACATCATGTACAACCATAGAAACAAAATGATGCACCCCATTTGTGTACAATGGATCAAAATGCAGTCTGTAAAAAAATTTAAAAATAAATTTTAAAAAATTAGATAACGTATGAAAGTCTTTAGTATTTGATTCTAGAAGAAAGTGCTCCTGCCCACTACAGGAACCTTGGCACCAGTTTGGTTTGTCATAGTTCTTTTATTTTTCTCATATTTATGCTTATGTATGGAATACATAGTTAATTCCACTTTTTCTTTCCTCTTTCACTCATCTACTTTTTCTTCTTCTCTTCCTTGGCATTTCCCCCACCCACTTCCAAATCTTTCTCTCCCAGGTGAAAGTGTACAAAACAATATGGTGACAATGAGGGAAGTTGGTAGAAAACTATTCCGATTTTGAAAAAAGAGCCCAATTAATCCCCCATTCCACTTCCTCTTATCTACCACACCTATTCATGAACATTCACACTCACTTAACACTTGACCTTGATTCATTCAAAGGACTCTGAATGGCATAGGACTGCTAATAGCAACACTGGCTCATATAGCAAAATGACCAAATCTGGGTTACTAATTTTGCATCTAAAGCCATCCTTAATCTTAACCATTGGCTCTACTACTGAGAAATACTGAAATTTAGGGTCCCTCTAAATTTAAAAGCAACTTCCTCATGCTGTGAGGTAAGGCTGACAGG
Source organism: Sciurus carolinensis (assembly GCF_902686445.1). NCBI lineage: Eukaryota > Metazoa > Chordata > Mammalia > Rodentia > Sciuridae > Sciurus > Sciurus carolinensis. Next base: position 76,822,022 of record NC_062222.1, read on the forward strand.
GTAGCAACTCTCTGGCCAAGAAAACTGAGTGTGGAGAGTGCACCCTCCCCAGGATTGTCTAGCATGGACTAAGTAAGTCTCCATATGTTTATTTCCTGCCTTTTGACTCATTTTGCCACCTTTTCTCTTTTAAAAGTCTTCCTGCCCCAATACCTTCTGAAGATGAAATGTTTTGAACGAAAAGTTTCTTCCATCTTCTTTCAAGGCTGACTTTGAATGAAATCTATTTTCCTACCAATTTGACTATAAATATTTCTGGGGAAAGGAGCTGTGTAACCTAGCCTCTCCCCCGACATATATACCCTCCTCAGCCAGCAACATTGCTGTCTGCTCACACTAACTTTTACCTTTAGCAATAAACTCTTCTCAAAATGAGACAACTCAATGAGAAAAATTACTTTTTTAGCTACTACATGAGCTAAATCATTTGTGATTACATCAAGTTTTAAGATAAACATAAATATTCAAGAAATTAAATCCCTGGACCTCTATACATTTCACATTAGGACACAGTACATGAAAGATAATGAATGTTTGACTGTGGTTTCTTAGAATGTGGAAGAAGAATCAGATAAAATAGACACTGACTAGTCACATAAACAACAGTACTTCTTCCTGAAGTAATTTGTACTTTGGTATATAAAACATATGTATCTACATGCATGAATATTCTAAAATATTTAGGATAAGATAAAATTTTTAATTTGAATATTATTAAACAGAATTTTTTATAAATATTTATTTTTAAGTTGTTCTAGTTATACATGACAGTAGAATGCATATTAATCAGAATTTTATCATGAAAATAAATATTCTGTCCAATAAAAGAAAATAATTTAATTCCTAAAATCATATGAACTTATTTTTATTAATTTTGAAAAATATTCAACTCCTTTAAAAAATAAAGATGTAAGTAATCTGATCAATTTAATCTGTTCATATAAAATTATAGTAGACAAATGTTTTCTGTGTATACCAATGTATCAGGGGTTATGGGGATAATTGTTTTGATCACCTCTTCACTTTGCCTGTCAGAAACACAGCTAGTATCTCAAAATAACCATGGAAAACTTCATCCACTATGGTTCTATAAAGTACTAGCAGATTACTATCTTTTTCTTGAAAGGAGCACAAAAGATACACAAAACTATCTATAATAAAATATATAATGAGACTAATAAATTTGATATTACATTTCTGTCCATATGGGTACATTTAATAACAACAATGATAACATCACAGTATGAGGATAAATTAAAGACTTGATTTAATACTTATGTTGCCCTTTATTCTCTTTCCTGTTTGCTAGATATAGTCTGATTCTATTTCCAGCTCTGTCTGTTATATTGACCAAGTCTCTTTAGCTCCTCCACCTCTCTCATTTGTACAATGGATAAAATAACTTCTCCACATACATCTCAAAATTATCAGTCTCAATTCACTTTGAAAAATATCTAACTAAAGGAGAAGAGTTTTAATGATCCTGTATGCTCAACAAGAACATATCATGGGAGCATACATCTAGAAAAAACAAACATAAAATCAGTATACTCATTTCCCTAGCTCAAGGAACACATTTTATTTCCTGTAGTAATTCCTTGATAGCCCTAATTTTACAATGTTACTTTCTTCTATAATGCCTTTGGCATTTTGGTAAACACAAGCAACACCAGATTAATTATAGACCATAGACCATGTATGTATTAATTATAGACCATAGACCATGTATTTACAATGTTACTTTCTTCTATAATTCCTATGGCATTTTGGTAAACACAAGCAATACCAGATTAATTATAGACCATAGACCATGTATGTGTGTGTATATATATATATGCAAATGCTTATTTTCTTCTTAAACTTTCTTTTTTCTCCTACCAAATAATAAGCTACATTTTGTATGCACTCTACCTTTTAGACACTCGTATGGTACCTGAAATATAAGAAGGTCTCAACAAAAGTTTTGCTTATTCATTCATCAAATATTTATTAAGCAACTATTATGCAGCATCCCCTGAGCTAGGTACCAGGAATACAGCAGCCAAAGGTACTGTCTCAGTCTCTTTTCTTTTAGAACTTGCAGTCTAAAAGAGGAGACTTAAAGCAAATATTTGACATTCACTTATCAAATATTCATTGAACTCACTGTAATTCTAGAACAAATAATTACCTAAATATTTTGATATTTACAATTGTAATCACTGTTCTGAATAAAGTAAACAAGGTTCCATGAGTTCATGTGTGTGGTACCATTAGTTATCACACCTTTAGTTATCACAATCAAGAAACTCTTACAAACCTAAGAGTTTTCACAGAGATCCTAACTGATTCTCTGCCCACAGATACCCCTTTTCCTCCACATGCATGCATTCTTTACCACCTTCCAAGTCTTTATGACTGCTGCTTCTATGGCCCATTTCTTTGAAATGAAATTGATTCCACAATCATAAAAACAAAATTCAGATGTACAAGTCAGGTAACAAAACCTTGCTTTTTAAGATACTACTAAATTTTTGACTAATTATCGGGGTATTGATGACAGAAAATATTTTAATGGCTGATATATTATAGAAACCTCTTCTAAACCCTATTACCAAAGGGCAAAGCAAAAAGAAAAATAAAAAATAAAATTGTCTTCAGTACATAAGAGGGAAGTAAGAAAAAAAAAATTGTCTCCAGTCTTTATTTTAGGAGACTGCTTAGGATACTAATCCACACAGTTTTGAGATATATCTCGTTTAATGAGGGAGAGGGTGGACCGAGGGCAGGGCCCTACAGATATAAAATATGATTCCAAAGTGAGCTGAACTGCTTCTAATAAAGCCTTTCTATTAATAGCCCTTTCAGATTTGATGAATCATGTCAGTGGGACAAATAAAAAGATGTTCTTTGAATAGAGGGTGGTGGTTCTTCTTTCCCAAGATTCAAAACCAAGGGACCTGGCCTACCTTACCTGTCTCTCCCAACCCATTTACAAGTGGGAAAGGAGCCTCCAGGGTCTCCAAAGCAATTAAAACTGGTCTGCTCTCTCAGGAGGAGAGGTCTGCATGTGAAAGCCTGCAGCTATGGCAAATCCCTTCCACCAGCCAAATGCTGGCAACAGGGCTGAGCTAGGACATTCCCTGCTAGAGGACAAAATCACGAATGCAAACTGTAGAAAACTTTGAGCCCTGCTCTCTTGGTTCACCTAGCCTAGCCTCCAGGCTTCACTTCAAACCCTTATTCCTCCAAAAATATTAAACAGGAAGAAGCAAGCAATGAGATAAGCCCACCATTGAATGTGCATGAAGATGGGATGGAAGGGTATGTCGTTTCTTTAAGCTCATCTCACATGCAGCCAGCTGAATATAAATTTCCCTCTATCTCATCAAGCTCTCACTGTTTGGCCTCCTCTGACTGATATTGGCTCATCATACTTAATCTAGGGTGAAATTTCCTCGTCTGAGCTAAATTACTCGCAGCCATCAAGGGAAGCGATATTTATTTTTCGTGGGGCTAATGACCTGTCCCCCAGACCCACCCACTGATGGTTATTTACTGGGGCCCAGATGCTTGAGCTCAAAATGAGTGCTAATGTCAGCAGGTGCCATCCTTCATTCAGCTCAGTGATTGAATTGGAGCGATCCCATTGACATTGACTCTGTGACTTTTAAGGCCATTACCCTCAGCCAGAGATGAACCTCTCATCATGGCGATGACAGTGACAGCTGATTAGCGACAAATTACAAGCAGGAAGGTGCAGAGGCTTTATTGGGCAGGGCAGGACCAGTGGTAAGGGTGAGATATGTGGGGAGAAAGAGCAGGAGGAAGAGACAGAGACCTGGGAAAGAAGAGAGGAAACATAGGGAAAGCATCACACATTCCATCTCTTTTCAGTGTTTTATCAATTCTTAACTATGGCCCTTGTAGATGTTTGTATTTTATGTCTATTTATTATATTTAAACATCCAGAGATTCATGTATCTACAAATGCTTGTAGCTCAACACATACACTTTGAATCGACAGAACTCATATCTAGTAAATTTAGGCTGTAAAAGCAATGTAATATTTTGAAAATAATTCATAGACTATTAAGGCACAGACTCTTTGACTAAACAAAGTAAATAATTTCTCTCTTTTGTATTTAAAATTTCACTCACCAAAAAGTATTACAGAATTTATTTTTAAATGTTTTTATAGCCAAATTGTTTAAGTACGGTGGCACACATTCGAGATTGGTGCTCAAAGAACATGAATGCAAAGTTCTAAATATTATCTTTGACCAAAGCTCATTTGTAGAAAACAGTTCAGTTCCTCAAACTGTCTATTCAGTAGACTTTAAATCAAAACTTTTTTGGATTTTGAATGTAAATATATAAAAATCATTTTTTCTTATTATCATTAAATTATTTCCTGATACCTCTTTTAAATTAAGAGTATTTTTTCTTTGTTCTCTGATGCGGGGTGTGGATTGGCTTGGAGTGACTTTTAGTTGTTCTCAAAATTTGAAATCCTAATATGCAGTGTCACAGTTTGATAAAGAATTTTAGGCAACTTGAGATTTGGGAAGACAAACTTGAAAACTCACGAACAACATTGATACTGATTTCTGAGGCCTGGACACTTGTTACTAAGTAGCAGTTAAAAAAAATACTCCATGTTTCAGGCACCACAAAGAACACACAGAATGGAACTTCACAGCAGCAGCAGCAGCATTCACACAGCATGATGGCCTGGCCCTCTGCCTTGTTCCCAAACATGTGGCAGTTGACCAACTGTGACAAAGGCAATGGACAGTCTGTAGAGGAACCCACTAATATCCACTCACCAGTGCAACACAAGATACTATGAACAAAATCAAGGAAAAAATTAGACTACCCTACCCCTGCCTCTCAATCTTTATAATCAATCTCTCCTCTTTCAACTTTCCTTTTCTCCACAACTGCTGTTCTCCTTGACTTAATATTTTCTTAGAAATAATAATTCCCTTTCTTCCTTTTTTTCTTTCTTCCTTTTATTCACTGAGCCACATCCTAAGCCCTTTTATTTTGAGTCAGGGTCTCACTAAATTGCTTAGGACCTCACTAAGTTGCTAGGGCTAGCCTTGAACTTGTGATCCTCCTGCTTCAGCTTCCCAAATCACTGGGATTACAAGTGTGCACTGCAGTGCCCGGAAATAATAATTTCTTAGAATAACACTTTCTTAGAAGTGCCTTCAAGCTAGCTGGGGACCACACCCAACTTATCTGGTAACAAATATGACAAAAAATATTTTGTCAAAAATGCAAAAAAAATCACACATCTTACTACATATTATCATGCATGGCTGAAGTTGTATAAGCCATTTACACAACTGTCAAAAGGGTGTGGGTGTGCTGGAGATGGTCCCTACCAGCAGCAGGAACTGGTTATGCACTTCTCTTCCCAGCTCCGTTGTCAATTAGGTCATACTGGAAGCTTGAAATTGACCAACATGCAAATATTGACACTACTTTCATTGGAAAATGCTACCTGTCATGACTTATTTTTGTTTTGTTATTCACAGTAACTCAGTTGTTTAACATTTACCAGGACCGAACTGCATATAACACTGTCTATTTAGAAACATATTTGAATGTGGGGCAAAGCCAGCCTCTGAAAGGTTGGGGAGGGTAAGTAGTGAGAAATATGGCCTTGCTCTCTGCTTTTTTATCTTCTTTCTGATAAATCTTCATTGTGAATTTCCATAGCAGATGTGCTTTTTTATGACTGATAGTGTAAAAGACAAGAAGCACACTTTGAGAACTATTATGTAATCAACCACAGTGGAATCAATAAATACTTAATAATCATTATCTTATAATAAAACAAAATCCATTTTCAGCATTTTTAGTTTGTCTCTTATTTCAAAGGGGCCTTTCCTAGTGAAATGGGAATGTTCAATGTATTCAACCTCAGCTATCACTAGGTAATAAAAGAAACCATTAGAGATACTGATCTTTTTGCAACTAAATGAATTAATAACAAGATTGGAAATCTTTTGTTCCTAATAAGCCACAGAAAACATTTAAGCTTCAGTAATGGACAATTACTTTCCATTATTAAAGGCTCTCAAAATGATCTTGTCCCTCCATATACATGTGTTCTCTATCTTATCCATGCTCATGGTTTCAACTGCCAAATACATGTTGTAGCCTACACAAACCCCTCTCTAGCCATGCCCACCTGCTTACTGGACAAGTCCATTTGCTTAAACCACAGGCATCTCACACTCAGCATGACCCAGTCTAAACTCACAGTTATCAGAGTCCCCCAGACATCTGATTCTCCTCTCATCATCTATCTCAGCAAAAGGCCAGATCACCCACCCCATGCCCAAACGCCATCCAAGAAGTCATTCCTAATGACTCTTTAGCCTTCATCCTCTACTTCCATACACAATGAACAATGGAATCCTGCTGATCTTTCCTTCTAAAAGTTCCTTTAGCCCATCCACTTCCAAATTCAGGAGCTACTATCCTAATCCAATGCCTATCACATCTCAACCTGATTATTCTACCACCTGCCACTCTTTCCTAACCTGTGAACTCATAGTTCTGTACTAAGCAACTACAGCAATGTCAACAGAACAAAAAACATGATGAGGTCACTCTCACTTAAAATCCTGCAGTGACTTCTAAAACTCTTAACATGAGTTGCAAACCCTAGAGGACCGGATGCCTGCTTTACTCTCCACATTCAATTCCCAACATTCTCCATCTCACACTGTATGATCCAGCCACATTGGAAATCCTTCATTAATTTCAGTGTGCCTTGATTTCCCTTCCTGCTGTGTTTTCAAGTATGTTACCTGGAATACTCTTATTCCTCTCCCAAAACTTTGCTGACTCTTATTTATCCAGCAAATCCAAGATTAGATATCACCATCAAAGCTTTCCTTGACTTCTCAAGGGTAACTAGTTGGTGCTGGAGATATAGCCCAAAACGTAGAGTGCCTGCCTCTCAAACTCGAGACCCAGGTTCGAATCCCCAGCCCTGGTTGATTGCCAAAATTACAAACAAACAAAAGAGTAACTAGTTGGATGTTCCTCCCTTCTTCATATTTCTGCTAGGCCCATTCTCTTTACCAAAACTGAGTGGGATCAAAGGAGACTATAGAACCAGGGAAAAACTAAAAATGTATTGCCCACACTGTATTCTGATTACTAATCTACCTCCTTTTCTCACTGGCATACAAAGTTTTTTTTCATTATTATATCCTTTACTTTTTACAAGTTCTGTACACATAATAACAAATATTTGTTAATTGCCTGGATTAGCAAAATTGATTAAAATTAATAGTAAGTCCTCATACCTAAGATATGGCTGTCAGATCCCACATTGAAAGGGCTGTGTCTTCAAGATAGAGTAGGCCCCATATTTCAAAAGACTTCTTGTGCCCTTTTCCTCCCAAAATCATCTTCTTCATGTATTCCTGCTGTCTTTAATTTCTCTTGATCGTTACCCTTGCATTTATCAATGTATGTTTGCATTTATTCCCGGTCAGACTCACCAAAAGTGTGTAACCTGCTTACACCCTAACATATTCTCCCTGATTTGAATCCAGATACTTCGGCCTTACCTTGACTACTCCTGCTTATGCATAACAACTCATGATCACCTGCTGGGCATTTTTCTCCAAAGGACAAAATTGTAGACAAAACAAATACCAAAAGGCCATTTGAGTGGAGTAATTATTTCCTGAACACAGCGTCACATAGCTATCTTGAACATTGAATATATAAGAGTTCACTGCCTAAATACTCTTCCCTTAATCCCCCCTGAATTATATTCATCTCCTAGGAAGACAGAGAGAAACTAAGTTCTGAAGATCCAAAATTGCAGTTAACATTTATAACCAAGGTAAATTGGAGCACAAATCCAAGAAAATGAGTACAGTAAAACAATGCATGGGAAAGCCAAAGTGTAAAGGGAGAAAAGCAGAAATCAGAGGATCACCAAAACAGAATGCAATCAGAGGCAGTTATCGAACCAGGGAAAGACAAATGCAAATGCAAGAGAATCAGGAGGAAGGCAAAGGCAGTTTAAAAGCAGTACACTTGAGTGTGCATTTGCATAAGTCACCAGGAAATGCTGAAAGTATGAGTTAGTCTAACCCAAAGAGACAGATGTAGAGATCAAGTGTATGAGAAATTGTGTGGCATTAATGAGTACTTATTAGCAAGCAATGTGACTCTGGGCAAGTTACTCTCTCTCTCTAAACCTCCTTCTCTTCACCTAAAAAAATGGAACCAATGATCACACATACCTAATAGATTGTGTAAGAGCAGAAAGAACATACCTAAAATACTTAGGTCATCACCAGTGTATATTAGGTGTTTGATAACAGTGATTATATTGCTGCTTATATTACTCTTATTATTTAATTTGAAATTCATTAAGAAACTGACCCAGGTGACACCTATATAATGTATTTCTCCATGTTCCAACATAGCATTAACTACATATTTAAAATTTATCACAAGAATCCCTAGGTCTATACATCCCTGGGCTTGGTATATCAGTAATGTAAGCACCCTGTCCTTCCTTTTGAGTTTGGAATTAACAAAGAAATGCAAAATTCAGACAGATGGAGATCAAAATGTCAATTGTATTACTGATAAAGCTGGGCTGGAGAATATGGGTGAGGTTTGCAGCCGTGAAATTGGCTAATACTCCCCTGAATCAGACACATGCACCTAGGCAACAGCATCTGGACAAACACAAGAGCTGTGCTGCCAAGTTCATACTGCACAGGAGGGTGAGCTGGATTAAACTCCCTATGCAGGCCTGGGAAAGACCTGTCAGACCAGGCCCTCCTCCTTCTCCAGAGGTAAATAGTGTTCCTCTGATCAAGTTCCTTCCTAGGAACCAGAGGAGTGGGAAGGAATGTTTCACCTAGAATGGCTGCAGTCGCTATGTCCTCAAAATGCTTGGTTTAGATCCTACCTCAGAATATACAATTTTTTAGTCTACAAATGCCCTTGGGTCTATGAACTTCATTAACTCAAATTTACTTTCTTGAAAAGAAACACTATTGAACTGTTTACTTGTATACCTTAATGTGAAACACAAAAGACAGTGAATTTTCTCCCATGTCTTTGCATATCCTTTTCTCCACCCTTATTGCACTTGGGTTTAGCCCCTAACTATTGCTGTCTAGCCTTTTTTTTTTTTTTTTTTTTTTTTGGCGGTGCTAGGGATTGAACCCAGGGCCTTGTGCTTGCCTTGCTATCTGAGCTATCTCCCCAGCCCTAGCCTCTTAATAAGATTCAAATTTCTGAACAATCGCTATGTCCTCTGATAATGGTCCTTAATCAAGAGTTCGAGAAACTGGCTGAACTTTTGCCAGCCCCATGCCACTACAGTCTTATACAGTCCACATCTTTCTCCAAGCTCATTTATCACCTTCAAGCTCAGAATTCTCAAATAAAGGCTTGGGATAATGAAGCTCTCATGATTTTTCTTCCTCATTGGTATTCTCTGTGGAATCATTTTACCAAATTCATAGCCCAAACTGATCCATGTTGCAATATCATTGCAATACATCTTGAACAAATGCAATATGTGAATCTATCAAACTAATACATCTTAGAAAGAATAAAATACTAGTACTGAATGGGGTTATTGGCCTTACAAATAAACTGAGTCTCCTTAAATGTTCCTCATGGTCTGAAGCTTTTAACTATCAATTCAATTACTGCCTTCTCAGCAAATTCAGTTTAATCTATCATCCACAATGTGATTTTAAGCTTGACATGGCAAAAGTATGTATGTTAGAAGATGCAAAAAATATAAAGCTCAGAACTGATGAATAAAAATATCAACTTACTTCATCAAATCAGCATAGTTCATTTACCCATAATACTTATCCCTTTAAATGTCAAAATATTACTTGATCACAACACATTTTGTGCAGTAAAAATCAAATAGTAGAAAATGACAATGGTAATGTATTTTTGCAGTATTTCAGAAGATTGTACAGCCAACCTGTCCCTGAGTCTGAGTCCAGTGTGCTGAAAGTAAAAGCAGTATTACAGAGAATGAGGAAAGAGAATGAGCCTATGACCCCATGAGGGGCCCATTCACCATGGTAGGTTAGTGAGACTGAGTACCCAAACAAGATAATGTTCTCCTCACCATTCTGACTGGTCAATTTGGATGACATATTTTGGGCATCTCTGCTGATTCCATGACTACAACTTGTACACTGTCCACAAATTCCCATCTGCAGCTACAGATGGTCCACAATTTTTTTCCAGTGTTTATAACAGCTCTTGAGGTGGGGGTGGAAAGAATGTAGGTTTTGCAGCCAAGCTGCCCTAGTCAGGTGAGTGCTCAGTTCCACTGAACTACAGCACATCCAAACAAATTTATAGAGCTACACTTACTCAATGCTGGCAAACCATGTCTCAAGAACTATTCTGCAGATAAACACAACCTAGCAAAAAATCATCTTTGGTTCACTGCAAACTACTAATCTTTAAAAATTGTTTAATGAGAGGAGGCTTTCCTTTTAGAATAATTTACACTTTCACTTATGACTTGGGACCCATAGTGCTGTATAGTCCAATCCAGTAGCCACTAGCTACTGTAAATAACATTATAATATTGGAAATTCAGTTCCTCCATCACTCTAGACACACATAAAATGCTCAGTAGCCACATGTGGATAGTGGCTACCATATTGGACAGCACAAAAATACAATAGTTCTATTATCACAGAAGTTTTCCCCAAGGAAAATTACTTAACCAATAGTGGATATTTTTGCCATAATTTTTGTTGACTCTTAACACTTTTTAAATTGCGCAATTCTTTTTTTCTCCCCTACCCTGTAAACACCCTACATGACAACCTTTTTTTAAACAAAAGAATCAGTGACTTTTTTCAGTAACTACCATATTGATCCTAAAAATGTGCAAATCTACAGTGACCCATTATGTCTGAAAAATTAAGCAAATAAATACCAAATTTAAGTCTCTTGTTTCCTCTGCATAATTGAGATGAAATATAAACTTAGGACAAATGAATTTGCTCCATTCATATTCTCTACCGCCTGACTGATTCACACTTGTTCCAACTAATGGGGAAGGATTTCTTGATCTACTTTACTTAATTAATATAAAATTCAGCAAAATGCTAAGCAGGCCCTGTACTAACTCTTAAAACAGGTTTACAACAGGTGTATTGTTTTATCATATCCATATCTTCATTTTAGTCATGAGAAAATGAAGGCTTAGAGGGTTTAATCAATTAACTTGTCAAAATAATTCAGCAGAACCAAATGATTCAGTTCTATCTGACAACAAAATCTTTTACTGTAACCACTACACTGGACTTCCTCTTGCTGAGTTAGGCGCCTTATGAAAACTCTTGAAAACTTATCCAAAGGCCCAACAAGTCTACCTGTATTATGTTCATTTAACTCTTCCATGTGTTTATGATACAAGCAATAAACATGCTCTGGTAGCTACAGCAAACACTGGCTCCAAAACCTGACACTTTTGACTATAGCTGGAATCATGAGTAAAAAAGAGAAAAATTCTGTTAATCCAGGGAAATCTTTAGTTGCTCATCTGCAAATGACAATAGTTTACATTCACAAACACAAATGTAAAAGTTTAGCAAACAATGCTTATATAGCTTTTATCTTTGGTTGGTGGTTGTTTCTGTACTCTTATTATTGACATTGAAATATTATATATAAGAAGGACTAACTCATATGTTAAGAAATGACTGAGAGTAAAGTTTGCCATTCTTATATCAAAAATTTAATTGTGTGGTTTTTAATGAGAAACTTGACTCACATTGCTGTCTTTAACAAAATGTCCTTTCTACCAAATGTTATACTTCCTGTTATGTGCCAGTTGGCTACTATCTTCCATAGCTGAGGCAGTTGCATTTTAGCAGTCAAAGAGGCAGAAGAGATTGGAAACCCACTGAATTTCTTAAAATGAAAGGAGCTGTGGGTCTCTCTGGATTCACAGAAAATGGTACACAAACCTTTTCTTGAAAAGATGTAAGGAAAAGACTGCATAATGAATTGGACGTAACTTTTCTCTATTCATATATGAATACATGACCAGTGTAACTCCCCACATCATGTACAACCACAAGAATGGGATCTTAACTAGAATGTTATATTTCTTGTATGTACATATGTCAAAATACACTCTACTGTCATGTATAACTAAAAAGAATAAATAAAAATTTAAGAAAAGAAAAGATAGAGGGATGATATCACAAAAAAGAGTTAATATAGGTTAGTGAAAACCTTCAAATAGAAAATCTATGAACCTCCTTCTAGTTATTAGGCTTGTACAAATCTTCACATAAAAATGACAACACTTTCATTATTATTTATGTCATTACCCTACTTCAAAACTATTTTAAACACTAATATACAGGGCAGCCTTGTATGATTGTACCTGTCATACACTGCCTAATCCTAAAGGGAACTATTCAAATGACAGAACTCATCTATTTTTGCATTTAGTTGAATAATAAAGTCATTTTTTCTTTAAGTGGTAGAATATGATAACTTTCCATCAAATTATAGTAAAGATTTTGAAGAAAGAATATTCTTTAAAATGTATTCAAAGTTGGCAGAGGAGCTAGTTGGTGGTTGTTTTTTAATAATCCTATATGAAGAAGACCTTTTAAAATAAAAAGATGCATTTAACACTAAATTTGATTTTTTTTCAATTTTTAACTGAAAAACAAAAACATATTTAAGGACACAACTTTAAGAGTCAAGTTATAAAAACTATAAGCTATGAAAATGTTCATTTGTTCATCCAACAGTTATTGGTTAGAAGTCTGTGTTGTGCCTGGTAGCATGCTTGTTAGGTACTAGTAATTTAATAATAATTAAAAATTGAGGTGACCTTAAGTTAACTCACAAATGTAAAACAATGCCCAATTAAAAAAATAGCAATACTTTTGGGGAATGAAATAAATTTATACAAAATAGATATTTTTTAAAAGAATAAAATAATAAGCATACAAGAATAACTACAAAATCAATGAAAAAAGAGCTACTAGAGGAAGAAGGCAAGTGAGATGTGAAACATACTATTAAAAAAAGTAAGGTTCTGGCATATGAATAATTAGACAATGAAAATAAAACAGTCCAAAAGTTGACTTAAATATTATAAGAACATTAACTATGTCATCATTTCCAGTCATTAAAAGATATTTTTTAATTCATTATTTTGGTACTATCAGATATCTGTTTGGGGAAAAAAGGATAAAAAAGAATCTATATCTCAAACTATAAACAAAAATAGACTTGAAAGGAGTGGAGATCTAAACAAAAAAAATGAAGCTTACACAGATACTGGAAGAAAACATGGGAGAATGCCTTATAAGTATGGCTTGAAATCAGATTCAATAAAATAAAATATTAATACATTTAATTATACACAATTTTAAAATACCAAAAGCAAAATTAAAAGGGACTCAACTACATTAAGACAAACAATAAAAAGTTTACTGTGAACATTATTCCAACTTATTTGGAAATTTTACAAATGAGAGAATTTTCAAAAATATAACTCCTTGAGACATGAAAGAAATTAAATGTATAACTAAAATACCATCATCCCCCTATTCCAGTCCACACACATAAACCAATATTCTCAAGTTTTACACGTGAATATTTACACCAAAAAACAAGAACTATGTGATTCAAATATTTAAAATCTCTAGAAAAGAATAGAAAAATAGGAAATGTTTCTTAATTATTTTATGAAGCTAATTAAAATTTGAAAGTCATTCAAAGGACTATGTAAGAAAGAAAAAATACATGCTAATTTCTCTTGGAGTGTGAGGTCATCATGTGTGTGGAGAAACATAAACACCCTAACTAAATATTAGCAAACATTAATCAATGTGTATGAATTTTTAAAAAATATTTGTTGTTTGCCACAGTAATAAATTAATGGAGAAAATTGATGTCAATAGATGCATAAAAACATTTACTTTAAAGTTTGAAATAGCTCTACATTTACTTCAGTTTGTCCCTGTGTTAGATTAAATATTATGGAAATGTTAATTTTTGAGTCTGGCAACTGCCCCCATAAATCCAACTCTGCAGTCACACCTCACAGCAGTGTCATGCTGCAGCTCCCCGGCTACCATCTTGGGACACCTCCTCCATCATCTTGGGTTACCTCCATTGCTACCACTGCCATCTTTAGTTGGGGCAGCTTCCATCTTGGGACACCTGCCAGAGACTAGAAGCTCATTATCAAGGTACCTACAGGTTAGCCACTGCTGCCACCACCAACTAGGGACAAGGCTGCTTCCATCCAGGGATAAGAGCCAGAACCTGAATGATCATCAGCAAGGGCTCTGCAGGCTTGGTTACATCTGAGCTATCCCTGCTAAGTGTGCTAATTGCCACCATCTTATGCAGAGGCAGGAGAGAGTCCTGCAAGAGGTCAGTAAGTGGGAAAAGGGTGTGAGGGCATCTTGATCCCAGCTTGTCCAGCCAACCAGCCTGGCACCCACCAAGATCCCAGAGACAACTCAGGCAGCATTTGCTGGGACCTGACATCAACCTGATTCATGACTCCTTCCCCAATAAGACACCCACTGATCACCTGGTTCAACCAGTTTGGCAATCAACAGGGTCTGTGGGCTCCTCAATCCCCAATCTGCCAACTACTCCTAGCCACCAATCTGGTCCATTGCTTACAACTATGCAGCTATGTGGCTGGCCCACAGTTCTCAACACCTGGTCCCAATTTGTCCAATACAGAAGAACTTTCCAAGAAACAGGTGCACAGGTATCAGGACTCAGCCCTGAGGACCTCCAGGGAAAGATGTTCCCAACTGGGAAGTCAAAAGGGCAAGGGTGGAACAGATACAACTTAGAGATTAATTTAGAGACCAGGAATTATGGGATCCACAAGTGAGAGAAGAAGCTAAGACCAGGCTCCTGTGTTACATGAGTGAACCCCAAAGGAAAGTCCCAGGGTGAAGTTTTCAGAGGGACTGGCAATTGCTATACCTTGCCTATAGGAGTCCCACCTCCAAGTCTAATCCTCGCACCTTAGTAACTAACAGTCATCATCCTGAGGGTGGAGTTACCAGCAAACCACAGACAACCCCACCTATCAGAAGAGAAGAGAAGTAGAGAAGGTATTGAACTCCAACAGAAACAATTGTCCAATGATCCTTCGAGATTCTTTTTTTTAAATTTTTTCCTTTTTTCCCTAATTTTTCTTTTTTCTATTTTTATTTCCCACTATCCCATCCCCAACATCTTTGAAATCAAGTACCTTTCATGCATCAGGCTACTGAGGACTGGGAGGTTTGAATAGTATATTATAGTTTTGTTGTAGAGGCTTTTTTTTTTTTTACATGTTTGGTTTTTTCTTTTTCTTTTCTTTCTTTTTCTTGCTCTATTTTTCTCTTATGTATTTTTTTCCTAAGAGTCTCCTTCTCTTTTCTCCTCCTAACAATCAACTTCTTTTTATTCCTCTTTTACTCTTCCTATAATCTAGTACCTCTGTATTCTCACCTCTTACCTCATTAACATCACATCATGCACCCCTCCCCTGTTCTCTCTTTGTCCACCATTAGAAATTATAGACCTTATTACAAACCTACTGTTTATGTTGTAGATAATAAACACTTCATCTCTGTTTATTATGATAAAACTGTTAACATCTTAATAGGGGCTATTTAGTTTAAGGCTGCATATTGTTTGCATTGGATGCTGTCAGTATTAATCTCCCCCTTAAAGGTGAGGTGTTGGAAACATGCTGGGACACTATAAATCTATAGGGTGGAAACTGTAATACCTTGGATCCACACTGCTAGGGGGAAGACACATGAACAACATGAAAAAACAAGGGAAGAAAGCACCCCAAACAAATTAAAATGCTATATTAATAGAATCCATTGGCAGCACAGTAGAAGAAATGTCAGAAACAGAGTTCAGAATGTACATAATTAAAGCAATGTGAAGTAAAGTGTGACCTAAGACAGCAAATGCAGTCAATAAAAGATCACTTCAATAAAGATTTAAAAGAACAAATGCAGGAAGCAAAAGATTACTTTAATAAAGAGATAGAGATTCTGAAAAAAAAAAAAAACAGAAATCCTTGAAATGAAGAAAACAATAAACCAAATTAAAAATTCAATAGAAAGCATCACCAACAGACTAGATAACTTGGAAGACAGAACCTTGGAAGATAAAGTGAAAATGTTTAATCTTGAAAATAAAGTTGACCACATAGAGAAGATGGTAAGAAATCATGAACATAACCTCCAAGAATTATTGGATAATATGAAAAGACCAGATTTAAGAATTTTGGGGATAGAGGAAGGCACAGAGATACAAACTAAAGGAATGAACAATTTATTCAATGAAATAATATCAGAAAATCTCCCAAACCCAAAAAATGAAATGGAAAATCAAATACAAGAGACCTATAGGACTCCAAATGGATGAAATTACAACAGATCCACATTACAATGAAAATGCCCAGCATACATAATAAAGATACAATTTTAAAGGCCACAAGAGAGAAGTATCAGATTACATATAGGGGAAACCAATCTGGATAGGAACAGATTTCTCAACCCAGACCATAAAACCTAGAAAATTCTGGAACAACATATACCAAGCTCTGAAAGAAAATGAATGCAAACCAAGAATCTTATAACCAGCAAAATTAAGCTTCAGATTTGGTGACAAAAAAATCCTTCCATGATAAACAAAAGTTAAGGAATTTACAAATAGAAAGCCTGCAGTACAGAACATTCTCAGCAAAATAATCCAGGAGGAGGAATGAAAAAAACAATGAAAGTCAGCAAAGGGAGGAACTACACTAAAAGAAAAGCCAATCAAAGGAGAAACCAAAACACAAAAGTAAGCCAAAATGACTGGGAATACAAAACATATCTCAATAATAACCCTGAATTAATGGCCTAAAGACCTTTTTTTAAATTTATTTTTATTGTAAACAAATGGAATACATCTTGTTTCTCTGTTTGTACATGAAGTAGAGGCATACCATTTGTGTAATCATACATTTACATAGGGTAATATGTAATGGTGTTTCATTCATTCTGTTATTTTTCCTCCCCCCCCACCCCTTCCATTCCCTCTTTTCCCTCTATACAGTCCCCCCTTCCTCCATTCTTGCCCCCCTCCCACCCCCATTTTGTGTCATCATCCACTTATCAGCGAGATCAGTCATCCTTTGGTTTTTTGAGATCGGCTTATCTCACTTAGCATGATATTCTCCAATTATATCCATTTGCCTGCAAATGCCATAATTTTATTATTCTTTATGGCTGAGTAATATTCCATCGTATATATATACCACCAGTTTCTTTATGGCTGAGTAATATTCCATTGTATATACATACCAGTTTCTTTATACATTCATCAATAGAAGGGCATCTAGGTTGGTTCCACAATCTGGCTATTGTGAATTGAGCAGCTATGAACATTGATGTGGCTCATTTTATCTCTGTAGTATGCTGATTTTAAGTCCTTTGGGTTTAGACCAAGGAGTGGGATAGCTGAGTCAAATGGTGGTCCATTCCAAGTTTCCTAAACACTTAATCAAAAGACCTAGACTGGCAGATTGAATTTTTTTTTAAAAAAAGACCCAACAATATGCTGCTTTCACAAGACCCTTCTCATAGAAAAGGACATCCAGAGACTGAAGGTGAAAGGGTGGGAAAAAACACATCATACAGATGGACTTCGTAAAAAAGTCAGAATTTCCATTCTCATATCAAATAAAGTAGACTTTAAGCTGAAGTTAGTCAGAAGGGATAAAGGAGGATATTTCATCCTGCTTAACGGAATCATACACCAACAAGACATAACTATCATAAATATATATGCCTCACACAATGGAGCATCTAAGAACATCAATAAAACCCTTCTCAATTTCAGGAATCAAATAGACAATAACACAATAACACTGACAGACTTCAACACACCTTGATCACCATTGGATATATCTTCTAAAGAAAAACCATATGCAACAGAATGAAATTAAACCCCTATCTCTCACCCTGCACAAAACTCAACTCAAAATGGATCAAGGACCTTGGAATCAGACCAGAGACCCTGCATCTTATAGAAGAAAAAGTAGGTCCAGAGCTTCAACATGTCGGCTTAGGATCAGACTTCCTTAACAGGACTCCCATAGCACAAAAAAGCAAGAATCAACAACTGGGATAGATTCAAACTAAAAAGCTTTCTCTCAGCAAAGGAAACTATCAGTAATGTGAAGAGAGAGCCTACAGAGTGGGAGAAAATCTTTGCCACTCATACTACAGATAGAGCGCTAATCTCCAGAATCTATAAAGAACTCAAAAAACTCTACAACAAGAATACAAATAATCCAATCAACAAATGGGCTAAGGAAATGAACAGACACTTCACAGAAGAAGATGTGCAAGCAATCAACAGATATATGAAAAAATGTTCAACATCTCTAGTAATAAGAGAAATGCATATCAAAACTACCCTAAGATTCCATCTCACCCCAATTAGAATGGCTATTATCAAGAACACAAGCAACAATAGGTGTTGTCATGGATGTGGGGAAAAAGGTGCACTCATACATTGCTGGTGGAGTTACAAATTAGTGCAACCACTCTGGAAAGCAGTATAGAGATTCCTCAGAAAGCTTGGAATGGAACCACCATTTGACCCAGCTATCACACTCCTTGGCCTATAACCAAAGGACTTAAAATCAGCATACTACAGAGATATAGCCACATCAATGTTCATTGCTGCTCAATTCACCATAGCCGGATTGTGGAACCAACCTAGATGTCCTTCAATTGATGAATGGATAAAGAAACTGTGGCATGTATATACAATGGAATATTACTTGGCCATAAAGAATGATAAAAGTATGGCATTTGCAGGCAAATGGATGAAATTGGAGAATATCATGCTAAGTGAGATAAGCCAATCTCAAAAAACCAAAGGACAAATGATCTCGCTGATAAGTGGATGATGACATATAATGTGGGGGTGGGAGGGGTTAGCATTAGGGTTAGGGTTAGGTTTAGGGTTAGGGTTAGGGAGGGGGGCAAGAATGGAGGAAGGAAGGACTGTATAGAGGGAAAAGAGGGATGGGTGGGGGTGGGAGGGGGAAAAATGGCAGAATGAATCAAACAACATTGCCCTGTGTAAATTTATGATTACACGAATGGTATGCCTTTACTCCATGTACAGAGAATCAAAATGTATCCCATTTGTTTACAATTTAAAAAAAAATTAAATTACAAAAAAAAAAAAAAACTGTCTCCAGACTTTGCCAAATAGAGGCAAATCACCCCACTCTCAATGGACAGTCACTGTTAATAGGGTCTACCCTAGTGAATGCCCAGCCTAAATTCACAGGGCAAAAAGTAAAAAGTAAATGTTCCAAATGTTTCACACCAAAAAAAAAAAAAAAAAAAAAAAAAACTGAACAAAGAAACTATAGAACTCAATAATACAATCAATAATTTAAACTAAACAGACATATATAGAATATTCCATTCATCAACAAGAGAATACACTTTTTTCTCAGCAGCACATGGATCCTTCTCTTAAAATGGAACATATCTTATGCTACAAAGTGACTCTTAGCAAATACAAAAAAAAAAAAAAAATAGATACTACCCTGCATTCTATGATATTATAATGGAATGAAATTAGAAATCAATGATAAAATAAAAAATAGAAGACACTCCAACACTTGGAGACTAAATAACATGCTACTGAATGATGCATGGATAACAGAAGACATCAGGAAGTAGATTAAAAAATCCTTAGAGGTAAATGAGAACACCAATAAAATGTATCAGAATCTCTGGGACACTATGAAATCAGTACTAAAAGGAAAGTTCATTGCATTAAGTTCATACATTAAAAGAATAAAAAGTCAACAAATAAATGACATAACATTACATCTCAAAGCCCAAGAAAAAGAACAGATCAACACCAAAAGTAGTAGAAGACAGGAAATAATTAAAATCAGAGCTGAAATCAATGAAATTGAGACAAAAGAAACAACTCCAAAAATTGACAAAACAAAAAGTTGGCTCTTTGAAAAAATAAACAAAATTGAAAAACCCTTAACCACACTAACAAAAAGGAGGGAGAAAAGTCAAATTACTAAACTTTCTGATGAAAAAGGAAATATCACAACAGACACTAATGAAAAACAAAAGATAATTAGAAGCTATTTTGAAACTCTATTCTCCAACAAAATAGAAAATATTGAAGACATCAAAAAATTTCTAGACATACTAGTCACCCAAACTGAATCAGGAGGACATAAACAATTTAAACAGATCAATTTCAAGCAATGAAATAGAAGAAGCCATCGAAAGCCCACCAACCAAGAAATGCCTGGGACCAAACGGATTCTCAACTGAGTTCTACAAGACCTTCAAAGAAGAACTAATACCAATATTCCTCAAAGTATTCCATAAAACAGAAAAGGAGGGAACCCATCCAAACTCATTCCATGAAGCTAGTATCACCCTGATACCAAAATCAGATGAAGACACATCAAGGAAAGGAAACTTCAGACCAATGAAGTTTCCCTGATGAACGTAGATGAAAAAATTCTCAATAAAATTCTGGCATGTTCATACAAAAACATATTAAAAAGATAGTATAAAAATAAAAAAAAGATAGTGTACCATGAACAAGTGGGGTTCATCCCAGGGATGCAACATTGATTCAACATACAGAAATCAATAAATGTAATTCATCACATCAATAGACTTAAACACAAGAATCATATGATCATTTCAACAGATGCAGAAAAAGCATTTGATAAAATACAGCACCACTTTGTGTTCAAAACACTAGAAAAAAATAGGGAGAGTGGAAAAATATCTCAACATTGTAAAGGCTAAATATTCTAAGCCCAATGCCAACATCATTCTAAATGAAGAAAAATTGAAAGCATTCCCTCTAAAAACTGGAGCAAGACAGGAATGTCCTCTTTCACCACTTCTATTCAACATCATCCTTGAAGAAATCAGACATTGTCAGAGCAATCAGACAGATGAAAGCAATTAAAAGGATAAGAATAGGAAAAGAAGAACTCAAATTATCACTATTTGCCCATGACATGATTTAGAGGACCCAAAAAATTCCACCAGAAACTTCTAGAACTAATAAATGAATTCAGCAAAGTAGCAGGATATAAAATCAGTACTCATAAATCAAATGCACTTCTATACATAAGTGACAAATCCACTGCAAGAGAAATTATGAAAACTACCCCAATTCACAATAGCCTCAAAAAAAAATTAAATACTTGGGAATCAATCTAACAAAAGAGGTGAAAGACCTCTACAATGAAAACTACACAACACTAAAGAAAGAAATTTTAAAAACTTTAGAAGTTGGAAGTATCTCCCATGTTCTCAGATAGACAGAATTAATATCGTCAAAATGGCCATACTACCAAAGTGCTATACAAATTCAATGCAATGCCAGTTAAAATCCCATTGACATACCTCATAGAAATAGAGAAAGCAATTACAAAATTTATTTGAAAAAATAAGAGACCCAGAATACAAAAAGCAATCCTTAGCAGGAAAAGTGATACAGGAAGCATCACAATACCAGAACTTAAACTACACTACACAGCAATAGTAACAAAAATGGCATGATATTCACACCAAAATAGGCAGGTAGACCAATGGTACTGAATAGAAGACACAAAGAAAAACCCACATAAATATAGTTATCTCATACTACACAAGGTGCCAAAAACATGAAATGGAGAAAAATAGCCTCTTCAACAAATGGTGCTGGGAAAACTAGAAATTCATATGTAGCAAAATGAAATTAACCCCTTTCTCTCACCCTGCACAAAATCAACTCAAAATGGATCAAGGACCTAGGAATTAGACCTGAGACCCTGCACCAAATAGAAGGAAAATTAGGCCCAAAACTTCATCATGTCAACTTAGGACCAGACTTCCTTAACAAGACTCCCAAAGTACAAGAAATAAAATCAAGAATCAATCAATAGGATGGACTCAGGTTAAAAGCTTTTTCTCAGCAAAGGAAACAATCAATAACATGAAGAGAGAGCCTACAGAATGGGAGAAAATGGAAGATAGAGCACTAATCTCCAGAATTTATGAAAAACTCAAAAAACTTAACACCAAAAATACAAAGAACCCATTCAATAAATGGGCTAAGGAACTGAGCCCACAATTCACAGAAGACAAATATATGAAAAAAAAAAACTTTCAACATCTCTAGTAATTAGAGAAATGCAAATCAAACTACACTAAGACTTCATTTCACTCCAATTAGAAAGGCAATTATCAAGAATACAAGCAACAATAAATGTTGGTGAGGATATGGAAAAAAAAGGTACATGTATACACTGCTGGTGGGATTGCAAATTGGTGCAGCCACTCTAGAAAGCAGTACAGAGATCCCTTAGAAAACTTGAAATGGACCCACCATTCAACCCAGCTATCCCACTCCTTGACTTATACCCAAAGAATTTAAAATCAGCATACTACAGTGATGCAGGTACATCAATGTTTACAGCAGCTCAATTCACAATAGCTAAATTGTGGAACCAGCCTATATGCCCTTCAACAGATGAATGGATAAAGAAACTTTGGTATATATATACCCAATGAAATATTACTCAATCTTAAAGAAGAATGAAATTATGATACTTGCAGGTAAATGGATGGAGTTGGACAATAT
This sequence comes from Sciurus carolinensis, assembly GCF_902686445.1. Taxonomy (NCBI): domain Eukaryota; kingdom Metazoa; phylum Chordata; class Mammalia; order Rodentia; family Sciuridae; genus Sciurus; species Sciurus carolinensis. The sequence goes on from NC_062222.1 coordinate 76,844,753, forward strand.
CACGCTAAACAAGATAAGCCAACCCCAAAAAAACCAAAGACCAAATGTTTTCTCTGATAAGTGGATACTGATACATAATGGGGTGGGTGAGGGAAGAATGGAGGAACTTTGAATCACAGAGAGGGGAATGTGCGGAGTCGATGGAGAGGAGGTGAGATAGATGGTGGAATGAGACAGACATTATTACCCTATATACATGTATTACTGCACAAATTGTGTGACTCTACATTGTGTAGAACCAGAGAAATGAAAAGTTGTACTCCATTTGTATAAAATGAAGTGCATTGTGTTGTCATGTATAACTAAATAAAAAAATTTTTAAATAAAAATTTTTAAAAAAGAAAATGTTAATTCTCTATAATTAATTAGTAAGATTAATTGATTCATAATCAGTATAATTCTGTTAAAATCATTTGTTTCTTCATAGATTTATTGAGATAGAACTGGTATACAACAAACCAATATGTTTAATATATATAATTTGATGAGTTTGAATGTATGCATGCACCCATGATATACATTTTCACCATAATTAAGGTAATAAACATATCAATCACCTTGAAAAAATTCATTGTTTCCCTTTACATTATTTTGTGGCAACAATACTTATCATCAGATCTAACTTAACAAATATTTGGGTTCACAATACAATATTATTAACTATGGGCCCTATGTTGTACAGCATTTCTCTAGCATATATTCATCATGCACATTTGAAACTTTATACCTACTGAACAACTCTCCAAAAATGTAACACCCTGAACAAGTGAAGTATATAAATATTTGGTAAATGATATAATGAATGGATGGAGAAGTAAAATTGAGACTCATTCATTCACTGTGAGTAAGATTAATGGAGAACCTACCAAATAAAATTCTCAGTACACAAAGAAACCTTATTTTTTAATTCCAGATTCACAATTTACTTTATGAATTTGAACTACTTAATCATTCTGTTAAAATCTTGAAAGAATTTTTTAAATTTTATTTGTTCTGTTTTGATATACATGAGAGAAGGGTATTCTGACATATTATACATACATGGAGTATAATGTAGTCTCACTGGTTGTGTAATCATATATGTGAACACAGGAAAGGTATGGCAAATTCATTCTACTATCTTTCCTATTCCTCTCACCCCTACCTTCCTTTCATTCCCCTTTGTCTAAACCACTGAATTTCTAGTCTTACACCTTTATTGTATGCTAGTATCCATATATTAGAAAGAACATTCTTGTGATGCCTACTGCTTCACTCTTCTTGCTAAGGATTGCTTTGGCTATTCTGGGTCTCTAATTCTTCCAAATGAATTTCATGATTGCTTTTTCTAGTTCTATGAAGAATGTCATTGGGATTTTAATAGGAATTGCATTAAATTTGTATGACACTTTTGGTAGTATGGCCACTTTGACAATATTAATTCTGCCTATCCAGGAGCATGGGAGGTCTTACCATTTTTTAAGGTCTTTTTCAATTTCTCTCTTTAGTGTGTTCTGTAGTTTTCATTGTAGAAGCTTTTCACCTTTTTTGTTAGATTGATTCCCAAGTTTTATTTGTTTTTTACCCTATTATGAATGGCATAGTATTCCTAATTTCTCTTTTAGCTGATTCATCACTGATGCATAGGAATGCAATTGATTTATGGGGGTTAACTTTATATCCTGCTAATTTACTGGATTCATTTATGAGTTTGAGAAGTTTTCTGGTGCAATTTTTTGAGTTTTCTAAATATAGAATCATCTCATCTGCATCAAAACAGACATGAAGACCAATGGAACAGAATACAAGATATAGAGACAAACACATATGAATACAGATATCTCATATTAGACAAAGGCACCATAAATATACATTGGAGAAAAGATAGCCTATTCAACAAATGGTTTTGGGAAAACTGGAAATCCATATGTAGCAGAATGAAACTGAACCTCTGCTCTCACCCTGCACAAAACTGAACTCAACGTGAATCAAGGACCTAAGCATTAGACCAGATACCCTGAACCTACCACAAGGAAAAGTAGGCCCAACTCTCCATCATATTGGCTTAGGAATCAAATTCCTCAATAAGATTCCTAAAACAGAAATAAAATCAAGAATTAATAAATGTGATGGTATCAAACTAAAAAACTTCTTCACAGAAAAAGAAACAATAAAGAACATGAAGAGATGCCTATAAAATGGGAGAAAAATTTTTCCACCTTCACCTAAGATAGAGCATTAAAGAACAGGACATACAAAGAACTCAAAAAACAACACCAAAAAACAATTAACCCAATCAATAAATGGGCAAAGGAATTGAACACACACTTCAATGAAGAACAAATAAAAATGGTCAACAATATATGGAAAAATGTTCAACATCTCTAGCAATTAGAGAAATGCAAATTAAATCCATACTGAGATTTCATCTCACTCCAGTCAGAATGGCAATTATCAAGAAATAAGTAACAATAAATGTTTATGAGTACATGGGAAGAAAGGTACACTTATACATTGCTGATGGGACTTCAAATTGGTGCAACCACTTTAGAAACTAGAATGGAGATTCCTCAGAAAACTTGTAATGGAACCAACTACTATTTGATCCAGTTATACCACTCCTTGGTCTATACCCAAAGGACTTAAACTTAGCACATCGATGTTTATAGCAGCTCAATTCACATTGGCTAAGCTATACAACCAAACTAGGTGTCCTTCAACAGTTAAATGGATAGAGAAAATATGATATGTATACCAAATGGAATATTACTCAGCCAGAAAGAATGAAATTATGTCATTTGCCAGTAAATGGATGGAACTGAAGATTATCATGCTAAGTGAAATAAACCAACCTTAGGAAACCAAACGCTGAATGTTCTCTTTGATATGCAAATACTAGCACACAATAAAGGTGGGAGAGGTAAGACTAGACGTTCAGTGGTTTAGACAAAGGGGAATGAAGGGAAGGGAGGGGTGAGAGGAACAGGAAAGCTGGTAGAATGAATTGGCCATACCTTTCCTATGTTCACATATATGATTACACAACCAATGAGACTCCACATCATGTATAACCACAGGAATGGGATCCTACATTATACTCCATGTATGTATAATATGTCAGAATACAATTCAGCTCAACAAGTTGTTCTTTTCCTACAAGCATTTGCCATATATATAGGAATAATTGAGAGGCTGAATAAAGTTGGACAGACTTCTGGAACTAAAAACTGATGCTAGAATCTAAAGACAATGAAGAGAAAGTTATCTATGAAAATTCTCTTACCTGAGTATCCTATAAATATACAAGGTATCACTGCATATCTTACTATTAAATTGTGTTAAAGTACCCAAGACTGAGAACATTCTATCTGTCTAGGAAAAGCAAACAGAAATTCCTCTGTGCATGTATGTACCTAGAAATATTTACAATTGAAAGGAGTTCTAGAATTTGCTTCAAAATTATGGATTACTCAGAAAACTTGAATGGAACCACCATTTGACCCAGCTATCCCACTCCTTGGTCTATACTCAAAGGACTTAAAATAAGCATACTACAGTGACACAGCAACATCAATATTTATAGCAGCTCAACTCACAATAGCTAAGCTATGGAACCAACTTAGGTGCCTTTCAACAGACGAATGGACAAAGAAAATGTGATATATATATACCCAATGATTCCTCAACCTTAAAGGAGGAATAAAATTATAGTATTTTCTGGTAAATGGATGGAGCTGGAGAACATCATGTGAAAGTAAATAAGCTAATCCCAAAAAACCAAAGGACAAATGTTTTCTATGATATGTAGATGCTAATTCACAATAAGGAAGTGGGGGCTAGGGAAGAATAGAGGTACTTTGGATTAGGCAGAGAGGAATGAAGGGAGGGGAGGGTTATGGGAGTAGGAACAGTAGTAGAATGAATCAGACATTACTACTCTATGTGCATATATGAATACACAACCAGTGTGATTCTACATCATTTACAACCAGAAGAATGAATAGTTATACTCCATTTATGTATGATGTGTCAAATGCATTCTATTGTCATATATAACTAATTAGAACAAATTTTTTAAATGATCTGTTATGTTTTGGTGGTGTTTTTTGATGAAACAGATTTGACATGCTTTCATAATTATTGAAAATAGATATTGGTTATACCAACCTCATTAAAATAGTCTCCCTATTTTGTATATATTTAAATTTTTCCATGATTAAAGCTTTAAATAATTTTCCAGAACCAGATGGTATAATCAGGGTGTTTTTCCAAATATTTAGATAGAAATAACATCAGCCATATACAGCTTCCTTCTTAGAGAAATACAAAGGGAAATCAAAAGTATTCTGGGTAAAGAGAAGCTAGAACAGGGTAACTTTAAAAAAAAAAAAAAAACTTATTTTCCCTAATCTGCCCATGAAAGTAGACACATAAAATAGAATAGCAAAAACCAAAACCCTCATAAAACATCTACAAAAGAACTGTGACAAAGTATCTTTAGAAATTCCAAAGCAAGAGTAGGTACAGACAAATTAGCAACCAAGACCCTCGTAGTATCAGAAAGAGTCAGAAAAGTAGCAGAGAAAGGGCAATGGTAATTCTAAAACTCTTTAGATAATAAGAATCTCAATATCTCTAATTACTCAATGGCAAATGCAGTAACACAAAATAACAAGAGTATCTAAACCTAAAAGGATGTTCTATAGAATCTTGTTCAAGGATGAATGCAAACAAAAAGCAATAAGATCTAGTGGTACTAGAACAGTCTTGACTCAGTGAGATATAAAAATTAGCATACTGAATCTGATTTCCAAAATAACACACTGAGAAAAAAGCACTTGAAGTAGATATATGGAGCAGTACAGAGGTAACTACAAAGCAAAAAACAGAAGGTCCAGATGAAAGTGTAGAAGGAATAATAATAATAATTCAGGGAGTACAGAGACATCATGGTGGGAAAACAGAAGAAAAAAGCTCAAGAGCACTGAAGCTAAAAACAAAAACGACAGAAAAAAAAAAAAAAAAAAAAAAAAACATCCTAACTATATTAGTCAATTTTCCTTGCTGTAACAGAATGCCTGAGACTGGGAAATAAACAGAGAAAATGGGCTTATTTAGCTCACAGTTTGGGAGGTTTGAGAGCACATCACTGATATCTGCTAAGCTTTGGTAAGGGCACTCTTACTGCAATGCATAATGGATGGCTTCAATATGAGAGCACAAGGGAAGGAGATATTGGCAAGATAGGAGACCAGAGAGTAGAAAACCTCCAATCTTGCTTTTTTTCTTTTTTTCTTTTTTTTTTTTTTTTTGCGGTGCTGGGGATCGAACCCAGGGCCTTGTGCTTGCAAGGCAAGCACTCTACTGACTGAGCTATCTCCCCAGCCCCAATCTTGCTTTTTAATAACAACTATTTTATGAGAACGAACCAGGGTTGCACAAGAATTACATTAATTCCATAAAAGAGGGCAGCATGTCAACTACCTTGCACAGAGTTTCACCTCTTAAAGGTTCTACCACCTGTTAATACCACAATGTGGGGACCAAACCTCCAAAACATGAACCCTTGAGGGGAACATCATATCCAAATCATATTACTTGTCCATTATTCTTTCTTAAAATCATCAGAAAACTCAAAAAATGAGTAACAATAAAGAGTCATGGTCAAATGTATTCCCAAGTAATTTGTAAAAATAATAATTGTCATCAAAATAACATCCCAGTCAAAACTGAAAGTATCCTAGAAAAATGTATGCAAAGAGTAGTTTGAAAATTATAACCTAATAGAACAAAAGGAATTAAAAGGAATGTCAAAAACATAACTGAAAAACATAAATCAGAAAAAGATATAAATTCAGTGATTGAAGAAAAATATAATTTAAAGATAAATAGAGAACTTTAAAATTAGGAAAAATAGAATTTTTAATATTTAGAAATGAAGACTACATTTAAAGAAAACAAGTTTGAATAATCAATCACCTTTAACAATGCCATAGTAGAAAATGGAAAGAAAATGTTGAAAATAAAGAAGAAATAGGAAAGAGATAAAGAGAGAGAAGAAAAGTCTAGACATAAAGGAAAGGCAGAGAAGAGTCTCTGGAAAAGAAAACTAAAGCATTGGAACAAAACATATTAAAAACCATAAATTGAGCAAAATTTCTTGGCATTTCAAGATGGCAGAAAAGAGAGGTCACCTTCCTGGCTGATACATGGCATGAAACCAAGAGAGCAGATAGGCAGCTTTCAGCAAGGCAGATGAAAATAAGAGGGCAACTTTACCTGAATTTAATACTAAACATTCAAAGCAGATCAGGAACTCAGGAGGTTGGCTATAATAAAATAAGGAAGAAATCCCCAGTGCCACAGTCACTGCTACAGCCAGAAGCAACAGGAGAGTAGTCCCTCCAAAGTAGGGTGGAGGAATAAGGGAATTAAAGGACTCACATTTTTAGAAGGCCTGATGTGTGCCTGGGTATGGAGAGTTTAGACATCATGGACGCTGCCTGACTAAACTGAAAGATATGCTTCCACAATGTCTTTGGCAGGAAAGAAGCTGCATCTCTCCCAGTTGCGTGCAAACTACATAGGAAGGAAACATTTTGTAGCTGTGTCATTGGGGCCAGCAACTGGGAGAGCTGACTCCTGGAAAACCCAAGTTTGACCCAAAATACAGGTCTGACAAACCCAAGACATCAAGTGTGCCTAAGTGACCAGGAGAAAATCAAATGTGGAGAGGGGTTTGTATATGGGAACACTGGTCATGGAAACCCACTGGTTTTCCCCCTCTCCCTCCAGTCAGGCTGCTTGCAGGACTGAGGAGAGACATGCCTGACTGGGAATTTGAAAGGGAGGTGGTAGGAGAGATTGAGTTTGGAGACTGAGGTCAAGATCGGGAAACATGTGCTCTGCAGATGACAGAGTGGACTAAGAATTGGCTCCTCCACCACATGAGTGGAACCCTGAGGAGTTCCCTGGGTTGTAGTCTTCCAGCATGGACCAGCAATTGATAGGCCCTGGAGGTGAATATATTTTAAATCTCCAGACCAATTGGCATTCACTGAAGAACTAAGAGCCTACCTAAGCCTAAACTATACATCCAGGATTTCACCTATGGGATTATCTCACTCCAGTAACCCCACGCTGGAGGTGGAGCAACTCTCACACTCCAGACAACCCCACCTAATACTGCTGAGGAGGGAGTCTGAAAAACTGTTGTACTCTGATTAAAATAATTCATTAACATTTCATCAAGATCCTCTTTTCTTTGCTTATTTGTGACCTTAATGGTTCATGTACATTTATAAATATTAGTATCTATTTTTCCTCATTTCTAGCATTTTTGAAGCCAGTAATTTTTCATGGATCAGTATTTTGAGGACTAGGATGTTCGATTAGCATATTTCAGTTTTGTTTTATATTCTTTACTTACACTTTTAATTTTTAAAATTTTTACCATATGTATTTTTTCTCTATGTCTTTCTCTTGATTCTCTTTTTCTCTTTTCTTCTGCTAACAGCCAATCTCTCTTGTTCTTTCACTCTTTAATTTTTTACTTCTAACTTCTCTCCTTCTCCCTCATGATCATCACATCCTACATCACTTCTTTCCATGTCTGACATTTAAAATTGTAAACCTTTTTGTAAACTTACTGTTTTTACTATGGGCAATAACCGATCTCATCATCTCTCTTTATTGTGACAATTAACATTGTAGATGTCATAGCAGGAACTATTTGGCTTAAGGCTATATACTTCGCATTGGTTGTTGCTATTATTTGTCTCCCCCTAAATGGTGAAGTACTAGAAACCTTCAGAAACATTATAAGTCCATAGGGTAGAAACTGTACTGCTTCAGATACATACAGTTAGATGGTAGACACATAAACAACATGAAAAAGCAAAGGGACAAATTGTCCCAAACTAACCAAGACACTTCATTAATAGAATCCATTGACATCACAGTGGAAAAAATGTCAGAGAAGGACTTTAGAATGTACATAGTTAAACTGATCTGTGAGAATGTACATAGTTAAACTGATCTGTGAGGTAAAGGATGATGTAAGAAGTGAAATCAGAGAGAAAATATAGGAAGTGAAAGATCATCTCAATAAAGACATAGAAATTCAAAAAAAATCAAGCAGAAATCCTCAGAATGAAGGAATTAATAACTGAATTAAAAATACAATGAAAACTATCACCAATAGACTAGACCACTTGGAAGACAAGAGTTTCAGGTAATGAAGGCAAAATATACAATCTTGAAAATAAAGTTAACCATGAAGAAAAGATGTTAAGAGATAATGAACAGAAATACCAAGAAATATGAGATAACATGAAAAGAACACATTTAAAATTTACTGGGATAGACAAAGGCTTGGAGATACAAACCAAAGGAATGAACAATCTTTTCAATGAAATAATACCATAAAATTTCCCTACCCTTAAATATGAAGTGGAAAACCAAATACAGGAGTATTACATGACTCCAAATATACAAAATTGCCAAAGAACCACACATCATTATGAAAATGCTAATAGAATAAGGACAGAACTTAAAGGCTGCCAGAGAAAAATGACTAGTCACATTTAGAGGGAAACCAATTTAGGTTGCAACTGATTTTTTTCAACCAGGACCTTCAAAGCTAGGAGGTCTTTCAATAATATCTGCCAAGTTCTGAAAGAAAATGGATGCCAGACAAGAATACAATCCCCAGCAGAATTAAGCTTTATAATTGACAATGAAATAAAAACCTCCCATGATAAACAAAAGTTAAAAGAATTCACAACTAGAAAGCCTAGGCACTATAAAAATACTCAGTATTTCATGAAGAAGAAATGAAAAATAAAAGTAAACACCAGCAAAGGGAAGAACTACAATAGGAGAATAGTCAGTTAAAGGAGAAACTAATTCAAATTTAAACTGGAAATGAATAAAAATGATAGGAAATAAAAATCATATCATATTAATAACCTGAATGTAATTGGCCTAAACTCATCAATCAAAAGATACAGACTGGAAGATTGGATTAAAAAATAATACCCAATAATATATTCTCTCCAAATGACTCACCTCATTGGCAAAGAAATCTACAGACTGAAGGTTGAAGGATAGGGAAAAAACATATCGTTCACAAGGATCTTATAAACAAGCAGGGATTTACATCATCATATCAGATAAAGTGGACTTCAAGCCAAAGATAATCCAAAGGGACAAATAAGGACATTTCATACACTTAAGGGAATTATATATCAACAAGACATAACAATCATAAATATTTATGCTCCAAATGATACAGCATTTACATACATCAAACAAAACCTTCTCAATTTCAAGAATCAAATACACCACAATACAATAAGACTGGGTGACTTTATCACACCTCTCTCACCACTGGATAGATCCTCCAAATAAAAATTAAATAAAGAAGTTATAGGTCTAAAAAATACAATTAATAATTTAGACTTAACTACCAATGGTAGTTAACTACTTAACTACTACTTTCTTCTTAGCAGCACATGGATCCTTCTCCAAATAGACCATATCTTAGGCCAAAAAGCAACTCTTAGCCAATACAAAAAACAATAGAGATTATATCTTGCATTCTATCAAATCATAATGGAATGAAATTAGAAATCAATGATAAAATAAAAAATATAAGCTACTCTAACACTTGGAGACTAAATAATATGCTATTGAATGACCAATGAATAATAGAAGATATAAGATATGAGATTTTAAAAATACAAAGAGGTAAATGAGAATTGTGACACAACTTATCAAAATCTCTGGGACACTATGAAGGCAGTTCTAAGAGGAAAGTTCAATGCACCGAGAGCAGTCTTTAAAATACCAGAAAGTGACCAAATAAATAACCTAACATTACACCTCAAAGTCCTAGAAAAAGAAGAACAAAAGAATATGAGAATCAGTAGAAGACACAAAATAATTAAAATCAGAACAGAAATCAATGAAATCAAAACAAAAAAATTAAAAATAGATGAAACAAAAAGTTGGTTTTTTGAAAAACTAAACAAAATCAATAAACCCTTAGCCAAGGTAATGAAGCAAAAGAGAGAAATCAAATCATTAAAATTCATGATGAAAAAGGAGATATCACCACAGACACTATTGAAATATAGACAATAATCAGAAACTACTTTGAAAATCTAAAATGCAATGGAATAGAAATCATGATCACATTGACAAATTTCTAGAGATATATGACTTACCCAAATTGAATCAGGAGGACATAGAAAATTTAAACAGACCAATTTCAAGCAATGAAATTGAAAATGCTATCAAATGCCTACCAACAAAGAAAAGACCAAGACTAGAAGGATTCTCAGCCAAATTCTATCAGATCTTAAAAGAAGAACTTACAAAAATACTCCTCAAATCATTCCATGAAATAGAAAAGGAGGGAACCCTTTCAAACTCATTCTATAAAGTTTGGTATCACCCTGATACCAAAACCAGACAAAGATACATCAAGGGAAGAAAACTTCAGACCAATATCCCTAGTGAATACAGATGCAAAAATTCTTAATAAAATACTGGCAAATCACATTCAAAAACCTATTTTGATCAAGTCTGATTCATTCCAGGACTGCAAGGCTGGTTTAGCATAAGGAAATTAATATAAGTAATTAATTACATCAATAGACTTCAAGACAAGAATCACATGATTATCTGAATAGATGCAGAAAAACATTTGACAAAATCCAGGATCCATTCATGTTCAAAACATTAGGCAAACTAGGGAGAGTAAGAACATACCTCAACATTGTAAAAGCTATATTTGCTAAACCCAATGCCAACATCATTCTAAATGGAGAAAAACTGAAAACAATCCCTCTAAAAACTGGAACAAGACAGGGATGCCCTCTTTCACCACATCTAATCAATACAGTTTTTGAAATTCTGTACAGAACAGTTAGGCAGAAGAGAGAAAATAAAGGATACAAATAGGAAAAGAAGAAATCAAACTATTCCTGTTTGCTGATGTCATGATCCTATATTTAGAAGACCAAAAAAACTCCATGTGAAAACTTCTAGAACTCATAAATGAATTCAGCAAAGAAGCAGAATACCAAATTAATACCCATAAATCAATTTCATTCCTATGCATCAATGATGAATCAGCTTAAAGAGAAATTAAGAAAACTATCCCATTCATGACAGGCTCAAAAAAATAAAAATAAAAATTTGGGAATCAATCTAACAAAAGAGGTGAAAGACCTCTACAATGAAAACTATAGCATACTAAAGAAAGAAATTAAAGAAGACCACAGAGGATGGAAAGATCTTCCATGCTCCTGGATAGACAGAATTAATATTGTCAAAATGGCCATACTACCAAAAGTGCTACACAAATTCAATGCAATGCCAGTTAAAATACCAATGACATTCTTCATAAAACTAGAAAAAGCAATTAAATTCACTTGGAAAAATAAGAGACCCAGAATAGCCAAAGCAATCCTTAGCAAGAAGAGTGAAACAGGAGGCATCACAAAACCAGACCTTAAGCTATACTACAGAGCCACAGTAACAAAAATGACATGGTATTAGCACCAAAACAGACACATAGACATATGGTACAGAATAGAAGACACAGAGACAAACCCTCATACTGTTATCCCATACTAGACCAATGTGCCAAAAACACTCACTGGAGAAAAGATAGCCTCTTCAACAAATGGCTCTGGGAAAACTAGAAATCCATATGTAGCAAAATGAAATTAAACCCCTATCTCTCACCCTGCACAAAACTCAACTCAAAGTGAATCAAAGATAGACACTAGAAAAGACACTCTGCCTAAGAGAAGACAAAGTAGGCCCAAATCTTAATCATGTTGGCTTAGGATCTGAATTCCTTAACAAGACCCCTAAAGCTCAAGAAGTAAAATCAAGAATCAATAAATGAGATCGATTCAAACTAAAAAGCTTCTTCTCAGCAAAAGAAACAATAACATGAAGAGAGAGCCTACAGAATGGGAGAAAATCTTTACCACATGCACCTCAGATAGAGTATTAATCTCCCAGATATATAAAGAACTCAAAAAACTTAACACCAAAAAAATCCAAATAACCCAATTGACAAATTGAACAGACACTTAACAGAAGAAGAAATATAATCTATCAACAAAAATATGAAAAAGTGTTCAACACCTCTAGCAATTAGAGAAATGCAAATTAAGCTAAGATTTCATCTCATTCCAGTCCAGAATTGCAATTATCAAAATACAAAGAACAATGAATGTTGGCGAGAATGTGGGGGGAAAAGGAACACTTACACATTGCTAGTGGAACTGCAAATTGGTGCAACCATTATGGGTAGCAATATGGAGATTCCTCAGAAAACTTGGAATAGAATCACCAGACCCAACTATCCCATTCCTTGGTTTATACCCAAAGGACTTAAAATCAGCATACTATAGTGGTACAGCCACATCAATGTTTATAGCAGCTCAATTCACAATAGCTAAACTATGGAACCAACCTAGATGTCCTTCAACAGATGAATGGATAAAGAAACTGTGGTATACATTCCCAATGGATATATTACCTAGCCTTAAATAAGAATGAAATTCTGGCATTTGCAGGTAAAATGGATGGAGTTGGAGAATATAATGCTAAGTGAAGTAAGCCAATCCCCCAAAACCAAAGTTTGAATGTTTTCTCTGATATGCAGATGCTAACTTACAATAAGGATGGGTGGGGGGGTGGTCTAGGGAAGAATAAAGGTACTTTGAATTAAGCAGAGGGGAGTTAAAGGAGGGGAGGGGGTATGGGGGTAGGAAGGACAGTAGAATGAAATAGACATTATTACCCTATGTTATATATGACTAAACAACTGGTGTGAATCTATATCATGTTCAAACAGGAAAAGGAGAAGTTATACTCCATTTATGTATGATGTGTCAAAATGCATTCTACTGTCATGTATGATAACAAAAAATAAATTAAAAATAATGAAATAACACATGTAGCAGCACTATTTTTAATAGTGAACAGTGATACCTTAAATGTCCATCAAGAGGAGAGCAGCTAAGTAGGTTTGGAATACATTCTTACAATAAAATACCACTAATCATTACAAATGAACAAGTAGCTATGAAACCATTTTGCCCAATTGTATAAAATAATGGTACTATTATGGCAGGTTTAAAATCATGCTAATAAAAAACATATGAATACATACATTCATAGTAAAAGTATGACAGAGTGCATTGACATAATAGACTCAAATTCAGGACAGTAGTTACCTTGGAAATTAAGAGAAAATTCAATAAATGAGGGGCATTCAGGTATTTGCAGTTCTACTTTAAAATGAATGATAGTTACAAGCATATTTATCAAATTATTATTTTGATATAAATTAAACAATTCATCATTAATTTTATTTAAGAGGGGGAAACCAACAATGAGTAATTTGAGGCTTAGGGGTATCACATTTATACCATGATTTAGGAAGATTCAGGGCAATAAGCAGAATATATCAGAGAGAGAAAAAGCTATAATTTGAAGCCTCTAGAACTCAGATGACAAGGGCCTTTCCCTCAGATTTGGGAAGTGAAAAAAAGCAAAGACACTTCTGGCTTCTGAAATTTTATCTGGTGTTCCTGTGCCCTCTAACATGTGAAAGAACTTTTAAAGGAAAACTTAGCCAAGGAGTCATTGAATAAACTCCATGTACCAAAATCCAACACTGCCATGTCTCATATCACTTAAGAAAGTTTCTTTGAAGGAACACTGACAAATATAAATCTTCTCTCATCCTTCTAACCTAGCAAACTTCAAGTTTTAGACTATGCCCTTTTTATTTGGGTGACAAATATGTTGAGTTTTAATACTGCAATGCATGACTTTTTATTGTCATGTGCATGATATTTATTTATTTTAGATCCAATCAGTTGGCAGTGACTTCTGTTCTCAGCATGACTGACTAAAATTAAGAGTTCATGCAGTGTGTGTCTCTCCCACCCAGACTAGTCTCTAGCATTCCTGCTGTTACTTTCAAATTTTGATCTATCAAGAAAATTTCCTGGGTCTTCACTTTCTCCATATCTAGGAGTATAGATGCATACATAGTTACAATTACTTTTGTCAACCGTCTCTGATGGCAATGAAAAATAGGTAAAATTTTATAAGATTTTACAGGTTGCTTTTGAATAAAAATACACTTTCAGTTATCATGAGAAATGGAAGATATTGTTATCTAATTTTTTTACCTATTTTGTTTTAAAAACTGAAATAAGTGATAGCAGTGAGAGTTTACCTCTATATTTCCCATTATACCAAACTGCTCCTATTTCGTAGCATACCTGAATTTCGACAAAGTAACTGACAAAATATCTCATTATATGTTTGTGGCCAAAAAAAAAAAAAAAAAAAAAAGATCTGTGCATTTGATTAGCTAGATCAGCTAAGATTATTAAATGCTGAGTAAGATTGGCAACTAGTGAAATGGTAACTAGTGATACCTTGAAGGCAGGTTGATCCCTGATGACTGGACTTATCCACACCTAACTGCTACAGCCTTGCATTATAAAATGTTTAGCCTCTGGTGTATCAAATCGGTGCATCAATGGTGTGCTGATCGTGCTGATCTAGTGTACACAAGAAATTAGAATTAGTTCTTCCACAGATGAGAGAATCAGAGTCCAACATGCTCTATATTGCCTACAGTGATTGCCAGGAATAAACACAAACACATTTATCCATAAAACATGCACCATGTCCCCTGTGCTTGATGTGTAGTTTGGAAGGAGAAACTAAACAAGAGTTTAGTTTGAACCCCCTTCAGACTCAATGTCAGACTCTGAAATTGCTAGGGAAAAGGGAACTGACTGTATCCTGCAAGATACACTGATTTGAAAAGCTGAAGAGTGGTTACACTTTTTCGTATTTCATGTTACCAGCATCTACTCAGCAAGGGCTCACAACTCTCATAAATCCTTATATTCTTGTACTAGAAAGTGAAGCTTAGTCATGTGCCTAAAACCACTTATAACCACCAATAACAAGCAGTGGAGCCAGACTCAAACCCAGGTCTGCCCTCTGCAGAAACTCTTACCACCTTCTACATTAGGCTACCTCATTACCTCACACAAACAGCATAGAGTTCCTGTCCTTCAGAAGCTCCAACTTAGCCAGAAAGTCCAGTCCTACTCTTAGGTTCCAAACAATGCCTATTTCTTACAACATTCTGATTTTTAAATCTGTCTTCTGACTACCAGGCATTTCTGAGATATTCCTAGGAAGCATTTTGTCTTCACATTTCTTCATAGTAGTAACTAAATATAGAGTACTTTAAATATAGAGTACTAATTTCAAAATATATACTGGAATAATTTTAAATGTATTGGGCGAGAGGGTTTGCTAGGTAAAGGAAATACTGTGTAAAGCAAATAATTCTTCAGGGACTTATGTCTTTATAAACTTAAACACTTAATGATGAATTTCCTTTCATTAGAAAATATCAATTTTATAACTATTTTTTATCACAGAGCCACTTTTAAACATTGACTTGAAAAGCTGAAGAGTGGTTACACTTTTTCATATTTCAAATAAAGTACAAGAGTGGACTTAAACTAGATGCTTGAAAGGTCACATCCTGCAAAAATCTATTTATTAATTGCTTAATTTTGCAAAGCTGTTGACAGTCATCAAAACATTTTAGTATGCATCCTCTTATTAAATCCTAATAGCTACCCTCAATGGGTTGGGGCAGCTATTATTATCTCTCTGTTCTTTCTTCTATAATGTGAACCATTCTACAATGTGGCTTAAGAGGCAGAGCTTATAGCCTAGAGTGCAGGTGTTGAAATATATCTCCTGAAATCCAGGTCTATACTATAACAAACCTCCCTGCAGCAGTTGTGAAAAAGTGGTTTTACCAGCATGTAGTAATAATCAGCTTAGGTACTAAGATTAAGTCATTAACCAGTACTTCTAAGAATTTTCTCTAGTAAAAAAATATATATATAATGGGGTAAGGGAGTGGTTCTCAGCAAGAATAATAGGCTACCAAAAGGGTTTAGATTGACTTGCAGCACTACTAAGGACCATAATTTGTACCACCTGCCATGGTGCCATGCCTCCACCCGACTCCTACAACACACCTGTCATTGGTTCTACAGGTAATGTGTGTATCTTCTTCAAAAAGGTGTTTCAGGTCATCCAGAGACAGAAAGAAGTAACAAGCAATAGACACCTGGGGCATGACAAGAGAAAGTAAGAAATATTTGAGAAATACAGTGCTCTGAGTAATGCAGAGAGTGAATTAGGAGTCAGTATTTAGGGGAAATTAAATATTGTCTTCTTCTGTGTCCCTAAAAGATACTGAGTAGATGATGGAATGAATTATCAGGGTTCAGGGCATTTTCCAGTTAAGACAAAATATTTAAAGAGGATTGGATTATGATAATGGCCCTGTTTATGAATCTGATTGTATGAAGAAGACTTTTTTCCTTAAACAATGCTTCAACTGGGATGGAGTTTACTATATGTAAGTAGAAAATAAACTTACTGGACTTCAAGAATTGTAATGAACCAAATAGTAAATAAAAAATAAGTCAGGTTAGGTGTGAAAAATAATACTGTTATTGTGATTCACATTCAAACAGCTACTTATTTTTGCAATTGTTTATTCCTAAAATTCAAATGCACATTATCATTTTAAAAAATTTTTTCAAACACATTTTCCCAGAAGTCCTATGAAAAAGCAAGCATTTGAAGAACTTTTTAAATTGAATTGAACACTATATATAACAATTGAATATTATGCATCCAGAAACATGCCCAGATAATAAGAGTACATACAGCTTGAGAAGTTTTCACATAGTGAACACACCTGTGTAAAGTGTGCCCAGATGAAGAAACTGTGGTCAACACCCCACAACGCCCCACTGACACCTCTTTCATGCCTTCCTCTCACCAAGGAAATCACTATTCTGATTATCACAGGACAGATTTGCTTATCACAGATTTTCAGTTTTTATTCTGATAAAGAAATAAGGTTTAGAAAGCTACTATGACCTCTCCATAGTCAAACACTTCTTCAGTCTTCCAGACCAAATTCTCCTCATTCCTAGCCATGTGCCCTGTATTCTCCAACACAGCTACATTTTCTTATGGTTTCTTGGAAATAGAGATAATTTTTGTATTCTATCTGCTGTTCATGTCCATTTAATATTGAAAGGCAGATGCAATGATCAACCTGAATATGAATGTCCTAATATGACTCTTTACAAGGATATTCCAAGCAGCAAACACTTCCTATTGTTGCTTATCTACCCTTTGGGATAAATAAGAGTCATACTGCTAAAATCAAAGGTCTTAACAATATTCAGTCCTAATGTCACACAGCTAAATAATTATATCCAATTCATCTGAGAAATGCAACATATTGCTATTTTTTGGAATCCCAGTGAAACAACTGCAATGTTATTTAAGTGAAAGAAACTTCCAAGTAACACACCTACAAGAGAAACATAAAAACAGTATAATTGTGGTAACTAGTGATAATGAAGTTAGTCTCTATAAAGAAATTGTAAGGGTTGGGGATGTAGCTCAGTGGTACAGCACTTGCATAGCAAGTCTAAAGCCCTGGATTCAATTTCCAACACCATAATTTTAAAAAAAGAGAAAGGAAAGAAGAGAAAAAAGAAAAGAAAGGAAGAGAGAGAAAGAAAGAAAAAAAGAAATTGTGTACTTCTTCAAAAAAGTTAGTGCAAATGAATTTTCCACCTCTCTTCAACTTTCTCTAATTGACATTTAAATTAGTTTATGTTAGTCTCCACTTTCTCTTTAACTTCATGAAAAAGAATTTGTCATTAACTGCTGACTTCCAGATACTACATATAGAATAAGTGTAGCTAAAAAATTATTATGTTAAAACAAACAAAATATAACGTAGAGCAATTCTGATTCTGACTGCAGTATTTTTGTCCAGAGATAAGTATATAAAGCATGATTTAAAAAAAGAAAGAAACGATGACTTTTCTGTCAACATGTTTCATATAGCTGCAGATAACTAGCCTACAATAGTTTAAGACTATTAAGATATGCAGTAAAAAAATCTGATCCTTAAGAGGAGGGAAGCAAAAGCTTCAACATCCTTTTTAACAATAGCATTTGAAAGCAACTAAAACATAAAAAAAGTAAAACAAATTTCTAAAAGAGGTAATGTAGGAACACCATTCTTACTACTGCACTGAATTATTCAAAAATATAATGAAATTCCAGGAAACATCAGATGCTGCAGGTACATGAAGATAATTTTGTTTTTATAATCAATTTCAGGCAGATAAATACTAGAATCCTTTCCAATTTCTCCCCTATGAAACTGAAGTGTCACTAAGATTTACAGCCCCCTCAAGTTCCCTTTTCAGAGGAACATTCATTTACATAAACAGATAATCCTAGATAAAAATTTCCATTAGACAAAGGTGAAATGGATCAATTTTCTCTGCCAAGACAAATCTTAAATCTTGAACAGATAGGGTCATTATTACACCAGCTCCATTTCAGAAATAATGTATTTTTAAAAAATCAGCCGATAGCAGCCATTTCCAGCTTTCCAATTATCTTTAAGAAAAGCTTATTCTGTGGACAATAAAGCACATTACTGCACAATATGATACAGTCCATAAAGATCACAATGTTTTATGAAAGGTTAAAGAAAGCTCAGCACATTTAGGGGAATGTCATAACCTGCAAAGTCTTTCAAGACTTAGCTGAAGCTGAGGGCATGCTGTGCAAAATAGTATGCGAGACAATTCAGTCTTCCTCTTTCAGTATCAAAACAGTAAAGGAGAAAGCATATGCCAGGATGATTCTATTGTGAATCCTGGGATTCCTGCAGATAAGATGTGAGAGGAAATCAAATCAAAAGAAACACCTCCGCTCATTTTGAAAGCAGCCAAAATCATTCTTATGAGAGTTACATGTTGACAACAAGGCAACTCTATTTTCTTGGTATCCAGTGGCCCACTTGCTTATTCTCTCTTCAAGCAACTTTTTCCATGCTGTTTCATTAATATTAATAAAACTATATAGAATTAAGAAAAAGGTCTCAGTTCACCCCCCACTCCCAGTTCTTTGTAAAATGCTCTAGTAGTTTTAAATGAGCAAGGGATGTGAGCAGTGATACTGTTATAATTAAGTAAAGAAAGTAAACTCTTGAATGCCTGATATAAAGTGGTTTCAATATAAAATTATGGAGATTTATTTTTACCATATCTTCTTCTGTACTAGTCAATAACTACATGAAATATTTTCAGAGGTTAAAGCTCCCTGATAAAATGAAAACAGGCAGAATTTATTCTACATGATTCTATACTCTTCTGAAATTATAGTTGAAGTTAAATAAAAACTTAGAAGAAGCTTAAGCTAGTCACTGATACTATTCCACTGATACTTACCCAGAAATGGGGAAAATATCTGAATCACACAAATAAGAAATGTTAACAGGAAAATCTACCCATAAAAACTTGGTTTTTAAATAAAATTCAACTTATTTAAATCAAGCACAATCTTCTAGATCATGTAAATAAATTGTTTGGGAAACAAATTATCCTTAACATAATCATAATCTAATCAGATGCTTATGCTGTATTTGAATAATTTATTTAGAGGAAATTCAGTAAAGGCTGAGTCAAACATACTCAGTTTACTCTTCTAATAGAATAGATCACTTAAAAGAAGTGAGAAGTGAAGAGAAGAGGATCAATTACTCTGTTCCATATTTCTGAAAGGCCAAAGTTCCTATGTTATGGGCCAAAATAGCAAGGGAGAAAGATTTTGGCCTCTCAGCTGTCATTTGGATTATAGACATTTACAGGTCAAAGAAACAGATGAGATTGGATTGCATGGTTCTAGGGCTAAGCCTGTTAGACTGGATATGAAGAGAGAAATTTCTGCTGCTTATTAAACATTCTCATACAGCACTAGAAAAAGGAAACTTAAAACACCAGTATTTCCCCCTTTCAAACAGTTGTATATCCTGAGCTTCTTGCTAATGCAATTCCTTTTTTGCTTCATCTGCCCAAAAGAAAGGAATATCAGGAGAAAGTTTAAGAGAAATTTCTCCTCAATGTTCATTTAACTAGTGCATGCCTGTGAGCAAAACACTTGGTAGGAACAGAATAAAAGTCTTCAGTTATACAATGAGAAGGAAAAATAATAATTTTATACTTAAAATTAGCACCAGACTCTACAGGGGGCAACACCTAGATAAGTATTTGGCAATGGAAGAAGAGATCTCAGGGGGCAAGGTTATGCTCTGAATAAGATGAGGAGAGAAATGTGTCTGTGTCCTGAGGGAAAAATAGGGGAAGGGGGAGGAACAGGTGAAGTCAGAGAATGGCAGAGGCTATAAGGTGCATAATACAACTTTCCTGAGCCTTCCAAATTTTTACTAAAATTCACAACAAACTCACCAAATGTTTGATATGAGTAAATTTCATATAGAAAAAAGTACCAAAATAATAAATTGAAGTGCAAACAGTAGGAAGTCACTTGGCAAAAGCAAGAACAGATAAGTCAATGGAATCAGAATTCTTCAGGAAGCTTAGAACTCTAAAGGGCAGTAGTATTCAAGGTTTTAGGTAATACTACTTTGCTCTCAAGGTTAGAGAGGTCCCAGGTTTTACTCTGGAACAAATTTTCTAACCTACTTTTTGATTTGTAAGGAATCTTTACACAATTCAATAGGGGAACATGAATGAGGAACTTGTGGCACTGTTTTACAAGCACACTTTTCTGAGTATAAGTACACCTTAAATGTCATTTTAACTTTTTATGTGCATGTAAATAGCTATTATTTCAGTTGCTGGAATATTAGTCATAACATCTAATGATGTGGAGATTGTTGCCTTATAAAACTCACAGCTGGGTAGCTACATGGCTCAAGGCAAAAACCTATTTTAAAATCCATTGCTTTAGGAGGAGAATGTTTATTAAAACATATATCTATTAAAAATATATGATGCATCATTGGGCATTCTGTGTGTTGCAGTGCCAACCACAGTTTTTCCAACAAAGCTGTTTTGAGTTGATACCTGAAAACCTGGCAAGGTCCACAGCCTTATAATTTACCAGTCCATCAAAAAAATAAATAAATTCCAATAACCAGAAAGTAAATCACCAAAGGTGTCTGCACAGCAGCCCATAAACTCATGTTTACACAGGCTCCATGGGGGTAGATGTTGCCGTCAGTCAAATATTTCTAAGCTTGTAGGGAAGGGAATGTTCAAAAAGGAATAAATGCTTGATCTTCTTATAACAGAAGTTAAATGAATTAATAATAAAGATACAGTAGGTGGGGCTGATATTTGTAAAATATAGAATTGAGATAGGAAAAAAGGAAAGACTAGCAACTGGAATTACAAGGGCTGAATAAACATGTAGAAAGACTCTGAAGTTCACATTATTAAGCTAGAATTTACCTTCAGTAGTTCTCATGTTATTTAAAGTATCGGGGACGAAGGTCAAAATTTGATTACTTAATATTTGGTCTTGACCCAATTCAAGATCCATAAACAAATGTTACACTGAATCCAAGTCCTTTAATTGTTTTTATTTTTCTTTTTGCCATCCAACTTTATATAAATATTCTGCCTTAATACTCTTTCAATCGGGGTAAGCAAAGAAAGACACAGATGAAAAAATTGAAGGGGGCGAATTGTAACAAGGCATATGGAAATATTTTTCAACAAAACTAAAATATGAGGTTTAAAACAGGCTTATCTTTGACTTTAAACTATTCTAATTCTCAGTTCACCACCATCATAGGGATGTAGACGCAAAAGAAAGGGTCAAGGCTGGAGAACGACGTAATTAAGCAAATAACTTTGCTAAACCAATGGCACAGAACCTGTTAATCTCTCTTTCTGAATCCAGCTGGGAGCTCTGTTTGATTCTGATCTCACATTGCCTTTCGTTTTTCTACATTCTTTCAGTGCTCTTTAGCAAAACATGAGTGCACCTCCCAGCTCTCTGCTTCAGGATGGAGGCACTCTTTTCCCCAGCTTCCCAGGTATGCTAACTGCCTCTGATTCACAGTTGAATTCCTCCTCAAGAACTGCTCTCAGCAGAAGAGAGTTGACTCACTTCAAATTAAGCAACTCCTCTGAGGCAGGCCCCCATTCAGTATCTGGTCAATGTTGGAATACAAAGACCCAGTTCCTTTGCCTCAATTCAGCATATCTCTGAAGGGCTTTTTAAGCTTCAGAACTTCACGTGGGATCAGCCTAACTGTATCACATTTCAACTTCTCCTTCTGCCCAACCCTGCTTTCCAAACAGGTGTTGTTCTGGAAAACTCTAATAAATTTCCTGCATGAAAATCTCCAGCTCAGAGTTGACCCCTAAGAATCTGACCTACAAGAGCTTCCCTCTTAGAACAAAACTAGACTGAAACCTAGAGAGGAAAAGCCTCATTGAGAACCAATCATGAACAGTTTTCGTGCATGGCCCTTCCCTATTGCTCCACCCAGGAGACACCAGGTTGCTTATAGTCACCTACCTGTATCAAGAATGAGAAATTAAATTAATCTTTACAGAAAAGTAGAACTGGAGAAAGGAGAAATGGAATAATTCATAAAACAGCAAATTGTTCAACCTATCTAATTCAATACTCACTGGCTTTTCTGAGGCAATCTTGGTCATATTCCTAGAGCATAAAAAGGAAATAGGGCTGAAACTGCATAATTTATGTGTATTCCCAACAGGAAATAGACCAATTCTAACCAATTTCCAACTCAATAAATCAGTAACCCCCTTGAGTGAACCTGTCTGCTTTGGCCCACCTGTAACCTCCCAGTGACTGTAAATTCCAAACCTTTCTTACCTCCAAGTATTGCAATGTCTAGATTACCTTCACTCACCAAGTCTTTTCTCCAACTACCAGATTGTAGTAGGTAATACTATTCTCCCATCCTTAAAGTTCACTCAGATTTGTTTGGTAGAAGAATAAATGTTCAAAATGTAGAGTTTCTACTTTGGTAGCCATGGTATATTAATTTTCTGTTGGTGCTATACCAAATTACTACATAGTGGCTTAAAACCATGCAACTTATTATATTAAAATTTTATGGTTCAAAAATCTGAAATGTGACTTAAAGGCTAAAATCAAGATGTTGGTAAGACTGCATTCTTTCTAGAGGCTCTAGGGAAGATTCAGTTTCCTTATCTTTTCTGGATTCTAGAGACTTTCCACATCCACTGGCTCATGACTCCATAAACCCTCATTAAAGCCAGCAGTGTAACACTTTCAAACATCTCTCTGCTTGTCACCATTTTCTTACTCTGATTTTTCTGCCTTCCTTCTATAAGATCTTGTGCATATACTGATCCCACTGGATAATCCATGCTAATCCCCCATCTCAAATCCCTTAATGTAATCACAGCTACAAGAATCCTTTTGCCATGTAAATTAAATTCATAGTTTCCAAGCATTAAACATAGACATCTTTGGTATGACCATTTTTCAACCTACCTTATGAGCTATTCATTTTTCCAAGGAAATGAAAAATAATTATCTAAATTCTCCAGGAGAACTAGTTATAAAGTTCAGGTCACACAGTCTCACCTCATAAATACTGGTTCAGGCTCTTCTCCCCAGTGCTGCAGCTGCATAATCAAACATCATTGTACTAATAGAAACTCATCCATTCAGTTGCCTGGATTCTGCTAACTCAGCTGGGAGCCTACACATTTAGTGAAGCTATATCTGTAGAAATCCTCTACCAGGTTTATAGAGTTAGAGAGCTAAGATCACAACATGCTTTTGAATGGGGCGGGACGGGGAGGAATTTGTGGCTGAAAATACAGTAAAAAAATCTTCATGCATATTTCAAAAATCAAGGCAGGGCTAGGGATATAGCTCAGTTGGTAGAGTGCTTACCTCGCAAGCACAAGGCCCTGGGTTCAATCCCTAGCACCACCAAAAAAAAAAAAAAAAAAAAAATCAAATCAAGGCAAATGAAGCTGTAAAATTTGATCACTTGCAGAGCCCTTGAGGAACCTATTTGATGGATTCTTTCTCAGTGGAAAAAGTAAGAAGCAGAAAGACTGTCAAGTTCACCAGTCCTTACTTTCTCTTGTAGGGCTGATATGAAGTAAAAGGCATTAAGAAATGAAGGAAAGGAGGGAGGGAAGAAAAACATTAAAATGATTTGGGCATCCATCTTATACTAGACTTACATGAGTCACATTGCTCCACATTATATTATGTCATTCTTAAAAATATTATAACCTGAGTGATATAGGGATATTGGCCTAATTTTTTTGCACCAGGAAAACAGTTCAAAGAGGCCTGGTATATTCACTGAAATTCAGACCCCTGATATAGTCAGCTCTTAATTAACAAAGATAAAGGTGAAAAGGGCTGAAAATCATGTATAATCAAAAATCCTGATTAAAACAAAACTAATCTAAAATGTGGTAATAAATAAATTTATAAACACATTTTCTTGTAGTTACATCTAATATTTAGGAACACATTTACCACTCTACAGATGTCCAAAAATGTAAAAATAACCCTAGTGCAACTCATTAGGAACACTAAACACCACATGTGTCACTTGATGAAAAATTGCTAAAAGCTTGCTAATAAAGTCTCATTTCTATTTGCTCCCTAGTTAATTGCTTATTTTTAAATGTTAGAACAGAACTAAGTTAGGCAGAGTAGTTGTCTCAATGTTTCAGTCTTCCTTTTCTTTCTCTTTCTCGCTTATTTCAACTTATCTTTGTAGTCTGGAATGTATAATCCTCTTAATTCCTCTTTGAAGGCCCACTTGCTTAGGGATGGATCCCAGAACTAACCTGATTGTTGAGGTAGAGTGGTCTGATGGGTACCAGTCAGCTATAAGCAATGAAACCCTTCAGATATCTGTATGTTTGCATTTATTTAAGATGATTTTTATATTTTATGAACTTAAAATGCACATTCTATTAATCCATAAAACAGAAAACACAAGACTAACTAACTGAGCATGACCATGGCTAAAAAGCTAGGATGCAACTTCAGCTTTCCAGGATTTCCTTGATTCTTCTGCTTATTGTTCACACAGGACACACAGAAATGTGTGCTCAAAAGTTGGCTTAAAGTCATATACAAACACAGCATTGCTTTGAATTATACTACAAAACAGAACCTGAAAGTTGTACATGAAGTGAATTTTCATTAAAAGAATCACAAGTTGACATTAATTGAAAGATAGTTACAGAGATGTTTTCCACAAGTTCCCAAAATAATAAGCCTCCCTCCATCCTATCATATATGTGTACTATGAGTATACACACACACACACACACACACACACACACACACACACACACTCCTGGCTGACTTTTTTTCATCACTTCTTCAGGCAAGTCTACACAAACCATCTAAACTAGGCTTAGTCTTCCTTATCCTCTCATCTCTGGAGTTCTTACCACTGTTGTAAACTGACTAATCATTTGTTAATGGCATAGAATAAAGTTTATTTAGGTTTTGGATTCTGGAGTCTATCTTCCTAAATTCAATTATTAGCTCTGTCACTAGTTGTGATATTTCAAGCAAGTTACTTGACCTTTCTGTGCCTCTCCTCATCTGAATATTAAAGATCAGAGTACTCTCTTTATAGGTTTGTTGAGTGAAATAATACATGTAAAGCATTTAGGGAAATGTCAGGCATGCAGAAAGTCATATACAAATATTTTCTATTACAGCAGTTGCCCCTTTTCTGTGGTGTCATTTTCCAGTTTCAGTTCCCTACAGTCAACTACAATCTGAAAATACTCAATAGAAAGTTGCAGAAATAAACAATTCATAAATTTTGAATTGAATTTCATTCTGAGAAATATGATGAAATCTTGTGGCATCATCCCTGGGACATGAATCATACCCTTGTCCAGCATATCCACAATGTATATGCTATTTGTCTATTAGCTACTTAGTAGTAATCTTAGTTATGAGATTGACTGTCATGGTATCACAGAGCCTGTGTTCAAGTAATCTTTATTTTACTTAAGGATCTGAAAACACAAGAATAGTGATGCAAAGGAGATATCAGAACATAAAATATGACAAGACACATTAACTATGGTACTATAGCACTTCAGGGTATACAGGAAAATAAAAACATAGTCTATACATATAGGGTTCATTACTATTCACAGTTTCAGGCATCCATTGGAGGTCATGGTAAAGAGGAACTATAGCATTCCAATGTTTACACTTCTGAAAAAAGCAAACTTTAAAAATTATAGCTTATCAAAATTTATAAAATCAGATCCAATTTTTCCTCTAAAATTTCTTTCATTTCTCAACAATATCCCTGGTAGTAGTAGATACTTTACTAGGCAATGAGGATACAATAATAATTGAATATAAGATCTGAATTTTGCCCACATGAAGATAAAAGTACACATTAGGAAGTGCGCATAGGTTGAAAGAAGTAGTTTATACAAGGCTACACAGACAATGAAAAGTAAAACTCTGACTAAAATCTCCTCTTCTGACTTTAGTATAATACTTGCTTTCAAAATTTTAGATTGGAATTTAGAAATTGAGATGACTGTTCACACCTAATACAAAGGGGAAAATCCCTTTGTAATCAACAAAATCATATTTTTTAAACCCATCAAGAAAGCTAAAAGTATAAATAAAACAAAACTAACCTTACATCTATATAGATATGATCTTGTTCTAGGAGAGAGAAGACCAATGCACACATCTTGATGTTGTGTCAAGTGGGACTATTTGTATGTATGTGTGGACTGGCTTGACAAGTTGGAGTTCCAAGGAAGCTTATCCACATAGTGAGGCTATTTCCAAATGTCAACCGTTCACTATTGGCCTTCACCACACTGAAGATTAAGGGCAAGTAGGAAGTCTAAGAGCTATATCCCTGAAGCATGTGAGGACTCCCCTAAGTGCAAGCCAGCATCCCAATGAAGACTGGAATCAGAGCAGAAAAGCTGGATGAAATCTGTCTGTGAAAGTTTGAGCCTTTACCTAGGCATTACAATTGCAACTGAAGCTAGAAGTAACACAGGAAAACTAAGAGGAATTCCTCAAGGCACTGTAAACTTTCATTAAATGCAAGGCACTGTGAGCTAAAAGGCTGAAAGCAGAGCATAATCAAGAAGAGAGACTTCCTAAAATGAATAAAGTCAGGAGTGGGGAAGTAATAAGAACTCCCTAGCAACCAAAACAGTCTAGGGTCATAAAGAGATCTCTGAACATTATGTTAAGTGAAATAAATCAAATTCAGAAGGTCAAGGGTCATATGTTTCCTCTCATATATAGAAACTACAGAAGAAAAAGGAAAAGAAAGTTGGGAGTGGGGATCTCATGAAAAAAAAAAGGGAGATCAGTAGAATATAGGAAAGATATCAGAGGGAAGGAGGAAGGGAAGGGGAAACACTGGGGAATATTGACCAAATTAAATTCTTATATTGTGTGCATGTACAAATATGTAACAATAAATCTCACCACTGTGACAAGTATAATGCATCAATTTTTTTAAATGTGAAAATAAAAACTGGACTCTGAGGTCTTGCCAATGCCTAAATCAAAAACCCTAATGATATAGGAAAATCCTTATTCTGCCCTCAAAACACTTAAGTCACTGGTGAATTAATCTAATTAATCCTGAAACAATAATAACAAACCTCAAGTATACATCAGATTCCCTCAACTTTTGCAAACAAAGGCCTGACAAAAGAAAGGGTGTCTTTTCTAGGATAAAGATTAATTATTTTTTCTACTTTTTTAAAACTTACAATGACTAACATAAGATAGAAAATGATGAGACATGTAAAGAAACAGAAAATGTAAGCAATAATCAAATGAGAGAACGGTCAATAGAATCAGACTCTAGAAAGTCTTTTTAGAATTACCAGCAAATAATTTAGCATAACTTTGACAATAAATATGTCAAATAATTCAGTAGAAAAGGTGGACAACATGCAGGAATAGTCAAAGAATTTCAGAAGGGAAAGGAGACTATAAAAAAGGAACTAGAGTGAGCTGTCAGAAATGAAAAGTACAGCATAAGTAACAAGGGATACATGTTGTGAGTGTAACAGAAGTCTATTAGCAACAGAAAAAATAAGTAGCAAACTTGAAGACACTTCAGGTATCCAAACTGAAAGGAAAAAGAAGTGGCAAAAATTGAAAAGAAGAGTCCATGGTCTGTTGAACAATAATAAACAGCCTAATAAACATTTAATTGCCTCCATAATGGATAGAAAATGGACCAGAAGAAATATCCAAAGACATTATGGTCAAGAGTTTCGAAATTTGTTAAAAGAAAAACAAAAACCTCAAGCCTCAAAATCAGAAATTGTAATAATCCCAAATGAAAATTAACATGTGCACATGTACACACACATACACACAAGAAAAAAAAAAAAAAAGAGCTAGGTATACCATAGCCAAGCTGTTGAGAGCCAAAGATGGCACAAAAATATTAAAAGCAGCCAGAGAAATAAGAAATATTATGTGTAAGGAAACAACAATGCTAAGGTTTGGATATGAGGTGTACCCCAAAAGCTCCTGAATTAATGGAACATTCAGAGGTGAAATTATTGATTTGTAAGAGCTGTAACCATCTAGACTGACTGGATGGTAACTGTAGGCAGGTGGGACATGGATGGAGGAAATGGATCACTAGGGTTGGTAAAAGGGTTCATTTTCCTTCTGGCCCCTTCCCCTCTTTCTCTGCTTCCTGGCAGCCATAAGGTGAGCAGCTTTCTTCTGCCATGCCCTCCTGCCATGAATATCTGCCTTACCTTGGGCCCAGACTAATGGACTTAAACTAGTATGAATGGGACCTCTGAAACTTTCCCTCCTGAAAGTAGTCGTTGTCAGGTATTCTGGTCACAGCAACAAAAAGCTGATACAAACAATAAGAATTATGTCTGATTTCACATGAAAGGCAATTAAGGCTAGCCAAAAATGGAATAACATCTTTAAAGAGCTGAAAGAAACAACATGGTCTTCTAGAATTGTATACAAAATTAAAGATAGATTCTAAATAGAATTATAAGGTTCAATGTGGAGATGGAGGTTGATAAGCTTGAACTGATGCTCTGGAAAGCTGATTCTGATCTGGATTACATTGAGTACAGGCTGGAATATAAAATCAAGACTAATCATTCTGATTCATCAAGCCAGAAAAATTCATTTATAGTGTTAAGGAACTTGTCAGCAATAAAGTCTCACTATCCAACTTTATATGCATGTTTTAAGTCAGTTACTGTTGGGCAGAAAGAGATTAAAAGCCATAATTATGCTACTTTGAATGAGACTATGACCATGATGTGAGGACTACAAAAGCAAACAGACCTGGATCCATCACCACTCACTGAAGAAGAGAAAACCATGACAGAAAAAGTAAAATCTCACATGCCAGACACACACACACAAAAAATGGAGTTGCAAAAGAGAACTCTAATGAAGAAATCAGTTGCAAAGAAATTAAGGAACCAATTGATGACTAGAAGTGGGGATTGGTAAAGGAGAAGGAGGTTTGGCTTAGTGACAAGATAGTGATATCTCTGATGTCTTTAATATGAGTGGAAAATATAAGAAGAACAGATACTATCTGTATAAGATTTAGCCAAAAGGATGGAATGGGAATTAAGGGATTTAAATGTATATATAATGCAAATTTTATACATATATATGTGTATATACATATGTATATATATAAAATATAGACATACTCACACAAACACTTAAGTTTTATAATTTTCCTAAAGAAGTCCCTTAACACTATTTTAGACCTGTTTTCTTTTTGGATAGTTGAGATAATGTAGAGACTCTGGACTATAACAAAAGAATGTTTATGTACATTTTAGTTAGTCAATGTGTGAATAAACAAGCTTTAGAAATTAAAAGATCGGCAAAATATTTGTATTATATAATATATAGAGGCATATAAATTCACTTTTTGAAATGCTTATTGCAGATGGGAATCATTATTACTGAGACCATTGATATATTATGTGTAATCTCTCACAAAACCTAGCTAATGTAATAAGCTGACTTTTCTGTGATAGTCTCACTTTTATTTTTCCCTTATTCCTTCTGCCTCCTAATGTTGAGCAACATGAGCTTATCTTCAAATGCTGTTTTGAACTATTCTTGTGGTATACCAATAGCCCCTTTGTTCTCCTTCAGCCTGTATATGAAATTGTTGTTTGTCTTTGCAGTTCTAGGAATTGAACCCAGGGACTTGCACATTCTTAGCAAGCACTCCACTGCTACATCCCTAGCTAAATTCCTAGCCCTGTGATTGTTCATTCTATATGAAAGAAAACCAGGTGCAGTGCTGCATGCCTATAATTCTAGCTACTCAGGAGGCTGAGGCAGGAGGATTTTGATTTCAAGGCCAGACTAGGCAACACAGCAAGATCCTGTCTCTAAATAAATAAATGAATAAATGTATACATATGAAATCTATATTGGAGCACATATCTGCTACTTGTGAAATTTGCATGTGTGAGCCCATTTCCCTACTTTTTAAAAAATAACTATGGGTAATAAGGTAATTGTCCAAAATAGGGACTAGGCTGGGAAAGTAACTCAGTAGTAGAGTGCTTGCCTAGCATGTTCATGGACCTGGATTCAATCTTCAACATTGAAAAATAATAAAAATAAAAAACCAAAATATGAACAGATAAAGAAAAACGTGGAACATAGGCCAGTGGTAGAGCATGAGCTTAGCATGTGTGAGGCCTGGTGTTTGATCTTCAGTTAAAAAAAAAAAAAAAAAAAAAAAAACAGGAAGAGGAAAAGAAAAGAAAAGATATTATAGAGCTATTTCTGATAATATACACATCTGGCAAATCATGATATATCTATATAATAAATTATTGAATAATCAGGGGCTGGGGTTGTGTCTCAGTGGTAGACTGCTCACCTAGAATGCATGAGGCCCTGGGTTCCATCCTCAGCACCACATAAAAATGAAATAAAAGGTACTGTGTCTACCTACAACTAAAAAAATTTTTTAACTAAAAAAAGATTATTGAATAATCAATTGTTATGCCACCTGCAATTCCCCTCAGTGCTTGACAAGGATTCCACTGAGTAATAAAGGTGTTTGCAAAGTCTCATCGTATTGGGAATTCGGTTGTGGACTTTCCTTCCTTGCTTGCTTAATATGTGTAGGTTTACTATTAATATTTTATGTGTTTCCCCTGAAAACAGGGGTCTTAACAGAACCAGGGTTAAAACATAAAAACCAGACTTCTAATGGAACAGTGATTTCAGATTTAGTCATTTGTAATGAAACTTTGAGTAACCAAGAATGTTATGAGAAAATACAAAAGTAGATTCTAGCTGCCGATCCCCTGTTGACTACTCTCAGATGACCTGAAGTATGTAGGCAAATAACTTCAACCCCATCAGGAATGATTAACAGGAATAGAAGAAATAAAGAAAATAGAGTTTCTACCGTTAAAACACCTTATAACAATGCTTATTTAATTAATGGAAAGCCATGACATCCTTACAGAGGGATGCCTCTTAAGCCCCTGGATTTAGACCCTCCTTTATCTCCCATGGGATATTTAGATGTAAAATCAGGACATGTTATAATCTGGTTTGAAAGCATACATACAAGAGTGCAAGATATTCCATTTCTTAAAGATTAAGATTTACTAAATGCTGTAAATATTATTGGCCACCTATCCTCCTGAGAAAATGTTCCTCAATGTTAAGTTCACTCAGTAGAAGATGATGTCATATTATTGTTAGCTTAAACTGTCTAGCACTTATTAACCACAGCAGTAGCCACACAACTGACATTTACTCAACCCTGCTGAACTTGCTTTAACCTTTATGATTAGTTAAGCAATATTAATATGTATTATTGTTTAAGTTATAGGTTATCATGAGTAAGCAATTACTAAAAATGATTAGAATACTTCATTGTCTGGTCTAGTAATGATTATACAAGATATTTTTGTTATTTTTCCTTGTGATCTTTTCCTGTCCTGGAAAACATATGTAACTGTCAACCTTTTAATGTATAAAAAGCTGGCTGGGAAAAATAAAATTTAGAACTTAGCATCCATTCCTTGAGTTTGTGTTGCTTTGTTCTCCACCTCACCGACACCTACTCCATCACCTGTGACCACTATGACCCCCGCTAGGGCTGGACCCCGGCGATCAATAAATAAATTATTATCGTCAATGTTCTTGGAAATGCTGCAGCTATGCCCAGCTGGGGAGAGGAGAAGCATGTACAGCATTTTTGTAGTTAAGATTGGGCTTTGGTGTCATACCTGGATGTAAGTACAGTAGTTACCCTCTTTAATCTGTGATTTGTGGTTTTAGGTACATGTGGTCAATTGCAATCCAGAAATATTAAGTGGAAGTTTCATAAATAAACAATTCCCAAGTTTTAGATTTCAAAATAATAAGTAGAATTAGGGCTGGAGTTGGAGCTCAGTGGTAGAGCACTTGCCTAGCATGCGTGAGGCACTGGGTTCAGTTCTCAGCACCACAAATAAATAAATAAATAAAATAAAGGTCCATCAACAACAACAAATAAATAAATAAATATAATTAGAGGTATTTCTATATCATACAAAAATAAATGACAAATGCATTTTAGATCCCTCCCAAGAAAAACAGAATTTTCTCTAGCAGACCTACACAGCAATAAATACTGTAAGAAATTATTTAACCTTGCCAAGAGCTTACACCAAATGAATGCTGAATTCTACAGAAAGGAATAAAAACACAAGAAGAAATTGGTCTGTTTAAATTGTGTATGACATCTTGATTCAGTTTAGGTAGGTCATATTTCTAGAAATTTGCTGATGTCTTCAGTATTTTCTATTTTATTGCAGTATAAATTTTCAAAATAGTTTCTAATTATCTTCTATACTTCAGCTGTGTCTGTTATGATATTTCCTTTTTCATCACCATTTTTAGTAATTTGAGTTTTCTCTCTTTCTCTTCGTTAGTGTGGCTAGGTGTTTATCAATTTTATTGATTTTTTTCAAAGAACAAACATTTTGTTTTGTCAATTTTTTCAATTGTTTCTTTTGTTTCAATTTCATTGATTTCAGCTCTGATTTTAATTATTTCCTGTCTACTACTGTTTTGGTGTTGGTTTGTTCTTCTCTTTCTAGGACTTTAAGATATAAATGTTAGGTCATTTACTTGTTGACTTTTTATTCTTTTAATAAATGAGCTCAATGCAGTAAACTTTCCTCTAAACAGAACAATTTCAAGTAATGAAACAGAAAATGCCATCAAAGTCTACCAATTAAGAAAAGCCTGGGACCAGACAGATTATCAGCAGAGTTCTACAAGATCTTCAAAGAAGAATTACCACCAATACTCCTCAAATTATTCCATGAAATAGAAAAGGAGGGAACTCTTCTGAACTAATTCTATGAGGCTAGTATCACTCTGATACCAAAACCAGACAAAGACAAATGAAGGAAAGAAAAATTCAGACCAATATCCCTGTTGAACATAGATGCAAAAATTCTCAATAAAATTCTGGCAAATTGCATACAAAAACATACTAAAAAGATAGTGCACCATGATCAAATGGGGTTCAAACAGGGGCTGGTTTAACACAGAAATCGATAAACATAATTCATCATATCAATAGACTTAAAAGACAAGAATCATATGATCATCTCGACAGATGCAGAAAAAGCATTTGACAAAATATAGCATCCCTTAATGTTCAAAACACTAGAAAAAATATGAATAGTAGGAACATAACCTCAGCATCGTAAAAGTCATATATGCTAAACCCAAGGCCAACATAATCCTAAACAGAGAAAAACTGAAAGTATTCCCTCTAAAAACTGGAATAAGACAGGGATGCCACCCTCTTACATCATTTCTATTCAACATTGTGTTTGAAACTCTAGCCAAAGCATTAGACAGAAGAAAGATATTAAAGGTATACAAATAGGTAAAGAAGAATTCAAACTATCACTATTTGTAGATGACACGATTATATATTTAGAAGATCAAAAAATTCCAGCAAAAAACTTCTAGAACTAATAAATGAATTCAGCAAAGTAGCAGGATATAAAATCAATACCCATAAATCAAACACATTCCTTTACATGAGTAATGAATCCACTGAAAGAGAAATAAAGAAAACTACCCCATTCACAGTAGCCTAAAAAAAAAAAAATAACATAACATAAAATACTTGGGAATCAATCTAAAAAAAGAAGTGAAAGACAAGGAAAACTACAGAAAGAACACTAAAGAAAGAAATTGAAGAAGACCTTAGAAAATGGAAAGATC
Organism: Sciurus carolinensis; assembly: GCF_902686445.1. Lineage (NCBI taxonomy): Eukaryota > Metazoa > Chordata > Mammalia > Rodentia > Sciuridae > Sciurus > Sciurus carolinensis. The sequence continues at coordinate 76,879,028 of NC_062222.1, forward strand.
TCCAATGCTCTTGGATAGACAGAATTAATATTGTCAAAATGGCCATACTACCAAAGACATAATGCAAACTTAGTGCAATACCTATTAAAATTGCAATGACATTCTTCATAGAGCTAGAAAAAGCAATCATGAATTCATCTGGAAAAATAAGAGACCCAAAATAGCCAAAGCAATACTTAGCAAGAAAAGTAATGCAGGAGGCATCACAATACAAGACCTCAAACTATACTACAGAGCTATGGTAATAAAATGGCATTGGCACCAAAACAGACATGTAGACCAATGGCACAGAATAGAACAGAGACAAACCCAAATAAATACAGTCATCTCACACTAGACAAAAGTGCCAAAAACATTTACAGGAGAAAAAATAGCCTATTCAATAAATGGGAAAAACGGGAAATCCACATGTAACAAAACGAAATTAAACCTTTATCTCTCAACTGCACAAAAATCAGCTCAAAGTGTATCAAAGACTTAGGCACTAGAAGAGACCCTGTGCCTAACAGAAGACAAAGTAGTCCCAAATCTTCACCATGTTAGCCTAGGATCTGACTGAACAAGACCCGTAAAGCACAAGAAGTTAAATCAAGATCAACAAATGGGATGGATTCAAACTAAAATGCTTCTTTTTCAGCAAAAGAAATAATAGTGTGAAGAGAAGGACTGAAGATTGGGAGAAAATCTTTACTACAATGCACCTGAAAGCATTAATCTCTAGGATATATAAAGAACTCAAAAAACTTATAACACCAAAACCACAAATAACCCAATCAATAAATGGGCTAAGAACTGAAGGGATACTTCACAGAAGATACACAATTGATCAACAAACATATGAAAAAGTGTTCAACATCTCTAGCAATTAGAGAAATGCAAATCAAAACTACTCTAAGATTTCACCTCCCTCCACTCAGAATGGCAGACATTAAGAATACAATAAGAGTGGCGGGTAGGGGCTAGGGAAGAATAGAATTACTTTATATTAGGTAGAGGGGAGTGAAGGAAGGGGAAGAAGAATGGGGTAGGAAGGACAGTAGTGTGAAACAGATATTATTACCTCATGTACATATATGACTGCATGATCAATGTGATCCTCCAATATTTATAATCAGAAAAATGAGAAATTACACATTATTTATGTATGATTTATCAAAATGCATAAATACATTCTACTGTCATGTATAACTAATTGTAACAAAAAGAATTTAATAAAAAAGAAAGAAAAACAAAAAGAAATAAATACTTGAGTAGTTGTGAAAAGATTGTTTTTTAAATTCTTTACAAGATTATTGTCTGTTTAAAAAAATAATAATAGTATATAATGGATTCACAGCATATGCAGAAATAAAATAATCAGCAACAGAAACACAGAAGGAAGGATATATTGTTGCATGGTTCATATATTATTCATGAAGTGGTATGATATGTGAAGAGAGATGACATTAAATATGCATATTATATTCTTTAAGGCAACTTCTAAAATCATTTTTTAAGGTTGTATAGCTGAACAGTCAATGGAAATATAAAACAGAATTCTGAAAACACTCTAATTGCCCATAAGGAAGCAGGTAAAGAGAAATTAAGAATAGAATAGGAGGGTTGGGGTTGTGGCTCAGCGGTAGAGCACTTACCTAGCATGTGTCAGGCACTGGGTTCAATCCTCAACACCACATGTAAATAAGTAAAAATAAAGATGATCAATAACTATTAAAAAGTTTTTTTAAAAAAGAATAGAATAGGAATAATCTAAACAAATAAAAAGATAGAAAACATAAATATCCATGCTTGTCAATACCTACCTGAAATGTAAGTGAACAAAATACTCCAATTCCATTTTTTAAATTAAGACCCAACAACTTTATTTAAAATAAAAACATTATGAAGACTCAACTAGGTTGAAAATAAAAGGGTCCAAATGTCACCGCCCGTGGCAACAATCATGCAGGTATTTATCGGAGGGGCCTGGAAATAAACTATTTTTCCTATATTCACTAATTTATAGAGGAAGAGAGACTTTGAGAGAAAGATAGGCTTTGCTTATAGGAAGAGAGACTTTGCTTAGAGGAAGAGAAACTTTGCTTAGAGGAAGAGAAACTTTGCTTAGAGAGAAAGTTTTAGAGAAAGAGAGGTTTCTACACTTATCAGAGATCTATTTCTTCTTAATTCTGCTGCTTCTTGAAGGTGCGTCCTGCATCCTGTGAACTAAGGGTGCATCTATCTGAGGTGCTTCTTTTCAGAGGTGCTTTCTATCTGCTTACCGCTTCTTCTTCTTCTTCCTTTCTGCTAATGGCTTCTACTCTGCTTCTTTCTGCTAGCTACTGCTCTTACTGCTGCTGCTCCCTACTGTCGCGCCCCCGCCCACTCCGGCTTATATTTCCTCCAGGAGGCAGAGGGCAGGTCCACGCCAGTTGCGGTCAGGCGAGGAGCCAGCTGCCCCATCACAGCAAGGGTTAAAACGAGCAGGCCCAAGCAGGCGTGCTCGGGAACACCTGTGTATGCGTTGTGCGGTAACTGAATACGGCCAGTGATAAATCACTTGAGTGCGCTTATGTTAATTAACCTCCTCACTGCCGATGTGATCAGGCGCCGTTCTGGCTGGCACAGCCCCCAACATCCAAAGATATATCATACAAATTATAAGCATAATAAGTCTATCTATATTAATATCAGACAAAGTAGACTTGAAGCCAAAGTAGACTTCAAAGCCACTAGACATCAAGCAATGCATAAGGAAACTTGAGGAAACTTGAAAATTATAAAACAACCCATTTATTAAGAACACACAAGAATCATAAATGTATACCCATCTAAAAGAAGACTACAAATGAATGAAGCAACAACTCCAAAAGGTAAAATAGACAAATTTACATTCATGGTTCAAAACTTTAATATCTCTCCCTTCAACAGCAATAGTATATAAAAAATAAAAAGGTTAGAAAGCATTTAGAATATTTGGACAATGCTATCAACCCATTTGACCCAACTGAAATATATGTAGGACTATACCCAATAACAGAGATATAGTCATTATTTTCAAATGCACAAAGAGCATACACCAAACAATGTTATTCCTCATATTAGGTCCCAGCCATTTTCAAAGGGCCAAATAATTCAAACTATTTTATCTGGCCATGTTGTCATAAAGTTAGAAATCAGATATAAGAAAGAAAAAAATACAAGTTATATAGTAAATATTACAGAAAATTTCTCAACTCATTTTATGAGGCCAGCATAATCCTGAAAGAAAAACCTGACAAACCATTACAAGAAAGAAAAAACAAAGGTTAGTAATCTTCCTGAATCCTTTTGAAAACTGAGCCAGCAATATTTTTTAAAACCATCATGGTCAAGTAAGTTATATTTGAGAAATTCAAGCTTGGTCTGACATTCAAAAAATAAATAAATACTCATCTGCTTCTGACCACAATGGATTAATCCTCCAGTCTAAAACAAGCAAAATACAGACAAAATACATAAAACAATGGTTTGAAAGCCACTAGACATCAAGCAATGAAGAACGGAGAATGGTGGAGAGGGAGGATAATAAGGTAAGCCTCAGGATTGGACTAAATTATTAAGGTTCTGAGAGTTTACAATGAGAAGGACTCCAGACAGAGACCAAGAGACTCCCTGAGTTATGGAGACAGCACTGAGGGTTCAGTAAAAAGCCAGACACACAGAAAGAAAACCTAAGAGATCTATAACAGATCCCTCCTACATAGTACTAATCAGCAGACATGAGGAAAATACCCTAGGTCAGGGAAAATTTTAGTCTGTGGTAATAACCCTGTACACACATAGTGCTGTTAATAATAAGTATAATTAGCTGTGATTACAGAATAAAGGAAAAATTATATAATTATCTTAAATAAATCATAGAAAAGTCTTTGACAAAGTCCAATGCCTATTCAAAACTTAAAAATTTCAACAAATAAGAAGGAAAAAAGAACTCCCTCAATCTGAAAGGGAATCTATGAAAAATCTGCAGTTAAAATCATAATTAATAGTGAAAAAGTAAACATTTTTCCCCACCCCAATAACTGAAACTATGAAGGATGTTGACTCTCACCACTTTTATTCTATATTGTGTTTAAGGTCCAAACCAGCCAGGCATGGTGAAGTCTATTAGTTCAAGGCCAGCCTCAGCAACTTAGAGAGACCCTGTCTCAAAATAAAAAAGGCTGTGGATGTAGTTCAGTGATAGAGTGCTTGCCTAGCATGCGGAAGCTGTTAAGTTCAATCCCCACTACCACAAAGGAAAAAAAAAAAGTCCACGCCAGTGTAATAGGAAAGAATAAGAGTTAAAAAACATCAAAATGGAAAGAAAGAAAACTCTATTTTTCCCACAAGCAACATGACCACTGTATAGATAACCTTATGAAACTTCACCACCCCTGACACACACACACACACACACACACACACACACACACACACCCTAGTAGAATAACTGAATTTCATAAAGTGTAGGATAAAGTCAATATACAAAGTCAGCTATATTTTTATATATTAGCCACGAACACTTGAAAAATAAAAATTAGAATGGAGTATCATATACGATAGTTTAAAAATAAAATACCTAAGGACAAGTGCAAAAGTTATGTAAGACCCCTACACTGAAACTATAAAACACTTCTTATAAAATTAAAGATTTGAATAAAGGAGAGATGTAACATATGTATGGGATTTGAATTTTCAACATCGTTGTTATCTCTTCTCCCCAAGATGGTATATGTATCTAATACAAAACCCCTTTAAAAACCCAGCAGTCTTTTTGAAAGAAATTGAAAATTTGGTTCTAAAATTTACATGCAAAGGATCTATTTTATATCAAATAGTATTTAAAAAGATGAAGTTGGAGGATTTACAGTATCTGATAAAGCTATAAAGATAGTATAGTAGTGGCTTAAGGATAAAATGGACAAATAGAATAGATAGTCTGAAGTGCACCCACACATATATAGTCAATTGATAATCAACAAAGGTGCTATGTAAATGTATCAGGAAAAGAGAATCTTGCAAATGGCAATGAAAAATTCAGTATCCAAGTGGGAAAAAAATAAAGATCAACTTCTACCTCACTACATAATAAAATTAATATGAAAATGTATCATATACCTCAACATAAATGCTGGAACCATAAAGTTTCTAGAAAAAAAGTATAGGCAATACTTTCCAAATCTTAGGTTTGGTAAAGGTTTAATAGAAAAGAGACAGAAATGTACTAATCAAACCATAAAAAGAAAAACTTGTCCTTACACTACAGAGCAATAGTAACAAAAACCAAATGTTATTGGCATAAAAACAGGCATGAAGACCAAAGGAATACAGTAAAAGACACAGAGACAAATCCACAGATATAGTAATTTAATAATTGTCAAAGTTGCCAAAAGCACATGTTAGAGAAAAGATAGATTTTTTTAACAAATGGTGGCTAGGAAAACTGGATGTCCATGTGTAGAAGAATGAGACCAGATCCCTATCTTTCAACCTGCACAAAATTCAACTCAGAGCAGTTGAAAGACCTAGGAATTAGATCAGAAACACTAAAACTGCTAGAAGAAACAGAGTCAACACTCCAAAATACTTGCACAGACACCAACTTTCTTAATAAAACACAGCTCAAGAAATAAAACCAAGAGTCAGTAAGTGGGATATCATCAAATTTAAAATATTCAGCACAGCAAAGAAAATAAGAGTATGAAGAAAGAGCCTCTGGAATGGGAAAAAATATTTGCCAGCTACTCTTTCAACAGGAAGTTATCCAGAAAATATAAAGAACTCAAAAAACTTAATACCAAGAAATAACCCAATCAGTAAATGGACAAATGAACTAAAAAAATCATTTTCCAGAAGAAGAAATACAAATGGCCAACAAGTATATGTGAAAATGTTCAACATCCTTAGCAATCCTGGAAATGCAAATAAGGTACATTGAGATTTCATCTCATTTTAGTTAGAATGGCAATCATTGAGAATACAAATAACAACAACAAAAATCTGTCAAGGATGTAGGGTACACTTAAGGTACACTTAAACTTTGTTGATGGGGCTACAAATTAGTACAACCACTTTGGTAAGTAGTACAGAGATTCCTCAAAAGACAAGGAATGAAAACACCACATAACAGCTATTCTACTCCTCATTAGTTACCCAAAAGAACTAAAATTAGCATACTATAGTGATACAAGCATACTAATATTTACAGCAGTACAATTCATAATAGCCAACTATGAAACGAGCCTAGGTGCCTGTCATCAGATCAATGGATAGAGAAAAATTGATATATATAGAAAATGAAACTATGTCATTTGCTGGTAAATGGATGAAACTGGAGAACATCATACCAAGTGAAATAAGCCAGACTCTGAAAACCAGGGGTTGCATGTTTTCTCTTGTATGTAGAAGCAAAATAGAGAGAGAGAGAGAAAAAGGTAAAAGGAGGATCTCACAAAAATAGAAAGGAGACATAGAGTAAAAGGGAATTGAGAGGGAGGCAGGTAGGAAGGGCACAGGGAAGTACTGGGGAACAAAATCTATCAAATTATGCTACGTCCATGTACAAACACACAACAATGAATTATATATATATATATATATATATATATATATATATATATAATGCACTAACTAATAATAATAGAAGTGAGATCAGTAGAACAGAGCAAATAGATTGGAGGAGGGAGAAGTGGAGGGAAAGGGAAGGCACCAAGAAAGGAGATTGAACAAATTATGTTATATGCATTCATGAATATGGCATAATGAATCCCACTGTTATGTATAATTATAATGCATCAATAAAAATTGTAAAAATGAAAGAACTTATCCTTTCAATTATATTAAAATTATACAGTTACTTTTCCTTCACCAGTACTGTTAGTTCTTTATAAATAATTGGTGGTTTAACAAGACTCCCAAAGCACAAAAAATCAAAGCAAGAATCAATAAATGAATGGATTCAAACTAAAAAGCTTTTTTTTTTCAGCAAAGGATACAATCAAGAATGTGAAAAGAGCCTACAGAGTGGGAGAATATCTTTTCCACATGCACTTCAGGTAGAGCACTAATCTCCTAAATTTATAAAGAACTTACGAAACTACACCAAAAATACAAAGAACCCAATCAATAAATGGGCCAAGGAATTAGTCAGGCACTTTACAGAAGAAGATACACAGGCAATTAATAATATATGAAAAAGTGTTCATCATCTCTAGTAATTAGAGGAATACAAATTAAAACAACTCTAAGATTTCATCTTACTCCAATTAAAATGGCTATTATCAAGAACACAAACAATAATAGATGTTGGCGTGGATGTGGAGATAAAGGTACACTTTGACATTGCCAGTGGGGTTGCAAACTGGTGCAACCACTCTGGAAAGCAGTGTGGAGAATCCTCAAAAAACTTGGAATGGACCCACCTTTTGACCCAGTTATCCCACTGCTTGGTTTGTACCCAAAGGACTTAAAATCAGCATATTACAGTAACACAGCCACGCCAATGTTTATAGCAACTAAATTCACAATGGCTAGATTGTGGAACCAATCTAGATGCCGTTCAACAGATGAATGGATAAAGGAACTGTGATATATATACACAATGGAATATTATTCAGCCATAAAGAAGAATAATATTATGGCATTTGCAAATAAATGGATGGCATTGGAGAATATCATGCTAAGTGAAATAAGACAATCCCAAAAAACCAAAGGCCGAATGTTTACCCTGATAAATGGATGATGATATATAATGGGGGGGAAGGTTGGGAGGTGAGAGAAGAATGGAGGGATTTTAGATTATGTAGAGGGAAATGAGAGGGGGGTATGAAAAATGGAGGAATGAGAGACATCATTACCCTATGTACATGTATGATTACACGAATGGTGTGAATCTACATCATGTACAACCATAGAAACCAAAAGATGTACCCCATTTGTGTACAATGAACCAAAATGCAGTCTGTAAAAATAAAAAAAATTGTAAATAATAATAATTGGTGGTGGTGTCAATAATGTGGTGTTTTGTTTTTGTTTTTGTTTTTGTTTTTTGGTGGTGGTGGTTGCAGTGGTGGCTGTAGTAATAGGAGAGGTCTAGGAAAGAGTAATAATAGAAGATTAGTAGAGGAGGAGAGAGGAAGGAAGAAAAAGAAGGACAAAGAAGAAAAGAAACTAGTTATTCCTCTACTACAGAACAAATATAGTAATTCTAATTTCTCATCATTATAGGCAATGCTACAATAAAAAAACTTTATACAATTCTCTTTGTGCACATGACCTGTTATATTTTTAGAGGAGAAAAATAGATGATCACAAAATTTTCCCTCAAAAGTGCTCATACCTAACTAGGATCTATGAACACATAGACATTAATTAAAATAAGATATACCTTATGGAATAGCACTCTAATTGATTCCCTTCTTAAAGTACAATAAAATTTCTGCTATGGTTTTAAAAACACTCATATTTTAGTAAGAGACATGCAAGTAATCACATAATGATGGAATAAGAATTATAACTAGGTATATAAACCTACTTAGGAATAAAGAGGAGAAGTTGTCAAGGGAGGTTCACAAAGGAGGTAAAAAGGGTATTTGAACTGAATCTTGAAGAATTTGTAATCTCCCAACTGAAAAACAGAAAGATAGAGGAAAGTCTTAGAAGAGGGAAGGAGAAAATCACGTCATCAAAAGTGTGGTTGCAACTCTCTCTTCAGATGCCAACAAGATCTAGGTTCCCCATTAACTTTGGGAAAATGACAGATGTTAATCATAGCTGGATATATTCTTCAGCCCACTTTGCATTTACAGATAATGTATCTGAAGCCCAAGTCCAGAATGAGTTGCCCATAATCAAAAGCTTATTTATTAAAAACTCAAGAGTGGTATTCAAATTCACATAGTATTAGATCATCATTTTTTACGAAAAAAACTGCCTTCAGGAAGCAACAAGGATGGTTTTTAAAAAATAATGCTATAATAAACACCCTTTTAGTCAAAATCCATAAGGTTCTATTTTCAAACAATATACAAAGATAATTTTGTCTCCCTAGCCCTATAAAATTCTGATGTCTTCTATTCAAAAGTTCTTATGTTAAATATGACTCTGTTAGTCTAAGTTTAAAAACTGTGAATGCTGTGTAGAATAACTACAGATTTACCAGAATGTTATCAATAATAAAAAAATCAATAAATTATTTCTCAAATCAAAAATTTATGCATTAAATATATACTATATGTAAAATAATAGACTATATTAAGCATTCTGGGGCATAAATTAGAGCACATAAGACATTGCAATTCAGCACAAGACCTACTCTAGTTTATTTACATTATTACTGGTTTAATTCACTTGCTAGATGATCTTGGCCAAATGATTAACCATTTTAAAGCTTTGATTTCCTCCTCTTTAAAATGATACAATAATAATACACAGTCACTGATGTAGTAAATAATAAGTGAAATTAATTTAAAGAAGCATATTGCTAGATAATTATCAGAGGTCATCAATAAGAACTGGTTTACATCATTCTAATCAGCATTTTTATTATGTTCACTTTGATATGTGGCTAAGGTCAAGGTCCTAACTTAAATTATTGAGAAAAAAAAAAGAGTCTGAATCAAGGATTAAGTGCTGATGCTTCCTTTGGGATCTAGAAACTGGGCCAGTGAAAAGTAGGAAAAAAGAAAAATGAGTCAAGAAAGAATGTAAATCCATAAAAAATGATGTGTTGCACTGCTGGACTAATTCCCAATGAACTATAAAAAGACACATCAGTTCACTCAGCAGCAACATCTTCTTGGTCATACAGAACTTCATATATGTTGGTTCTATGGTTGGAATCATCTTTGAGAAGTAAGAAGGTAAGTGGAGTATCTGCTTTCTCTCTCCCAACTTCAGTTTCTCATTTATCAAAGATTGTTTCATGACTATATTATTACACTTCTGAGTTGAGTCACCTAGCTCTTCTGGCAGCTACTTAAAATACCAGATTAAAGCTGGACACAGAAGTACATGTCTGTAATCCCAGTAACTCAGGATGCTGAAGCAAGAGGATCATAAATTTGAGGCCAGCATTGGCAATTTAGCAAGGCCCTGTCCCTGATTCAACTCCCAGCACCAAAAACAAAACAAAACAAAACAAAACAAAACTACCTGATACCATATACAGTACTGTGGGATTTCATTTGAGTCTAAGTCTAAAAAAAGTGATGGGAGGAGTAATAAATTCTGTGTTGTAGCCCACAAATCTGAATACATTGCAGTAACCACATAGTGACAGCATGTATCTTTTAAACCACTGACATCTGGACCTGAGAAACCAACATGCTGAGGGAATCAGAGGCAGGACATAAGATCTGGGTCAGATAAACTCTATTTCTCACATATCAACAGCCTGTAAAAAGAGACTTCAAATAAAGTTGTGTAGGTCAGGTTTTGCTGCAATAATGCTGCATAACAAATAATCCACCAATTCTCAGTTGTTAAAAACAATGACATTTATTTCCTCCTCAAAGGTCAGCAGGTCAGCAGTGAACTGACTAGGCTCAATTAGGCTCAGTTTGACTTGTTCAGGTTGGTCCTTGTATCTCTGATTCTGAGCAAAAAAGGAACTGTGGTTAACTGCAGCATTTTCTTCTTGTGGCAGATGGCAGGAATATGAGGCTGATGGAAACCTGCCATACCTCTTAAAGTCTTGGTTCAGAATAGGCATACTGTCACTTCTGTGAGAGACAGCAGCAACTCAGAAAACTCAAGTTTATAGTCCACAACCTTCCTCTAAAATGCCTAGTTGGGCTCCCAGCATAATCAACTCCCATCTTTGATATTTTCTAATTCTTCAAGATAGTCCTTATTTATTAATAACTAAAGTAGCATAGGTATTTCTTTCAACTAAGTTGTTTTTCATAATCACATTCGGAATCCTTTGAGGTATTTATTCATCTAGGTCATCATCCTTGTATTGAAATCTGATTATTGATTAAACACAACTTGAATTTTACTCCATAACACCATTTGCTCCTATCAACACTCCCAGCAATAAAGGGACATCTAAAGAAATGTAGAACTCCCAAATACTATGCATTCATGAACTGGAAGAAAAAGTTCCTAAGTAATAGGGTTCTGGACACCAAGAATAGTCTAGCTGTTCCCTAGCCTTCCTCCAAGCCCATGTGTTTGCTTCTTTAACACACTAAACTATTTTTTTAACTATTGCCAGCATTGCAAAGTCAAAATAACTGTGGAGGAACAAGCTGTTCTGCCTCATGTCTCATCAACATTCCTTGCAAAGTGTATCAAAACACAGAGAACATACAGCGCAAATGCAACAACTCCTCAGAAAGTTCCCTTTTGGAGATTTTCTTCCTAGAGAACCATCTATAACTGCCCACTTGAAACATCAGAAGAAAGATGGTTCTCCTACTTAAATCTAAATGAAGTCACAGCAAGAAAATATAGATATAAAATGTCATTTGTCACTTGACAAATAAAAATTGATTAAGTAGTCTGTAGGAACTAGTGACAAAATTAAAACTTAAATTTATAAGAACCAATTTAAAATTACTAGGGAAACTTACATCCCAAATTTATTGGAGAAAAAAATTAGTTAGATCCACTCTAAATAAATTAGTTGGGAATAATTTTTATTTCAAACAGTAAATGTGTTGCAAGTGGCCCTGTGTTAAGTATATAAGACGGGTCCATTTAAAGAAAGTTAGGAGGAAAGGTTGATAAGATGATCAAAGCCATTTCCCTTCAGATCACTGATCAGTTCATCAAATTTTCTTTTTAAGACAGAAAAAAAAAATAGGAGAATGAGTAACCTACTTGTCTACATTTGAACATATATAAAATTGAATATTCCACTTAATAATCTTATTAATGATCTTATAAATAAATTACTATCTAGCCCAATAAAAGTTTCTATTTGCATAGTTAAAACAACTATTTCATTTAACATATAAACAGGTCACAGTCTTTTAATCACTGAATTAATAGTTAATAATAGCTGTAACAATAGCCACTGAGAACATTTGCTAGAAAGAGTAGTGATATTTTTAGCAGAACTCTGTCAAGAAGCTGTTGCCTTTCCAATAAAAGCCAACATGATCTAAACCACCATCCCCCTCTACCACTGCTCCTACCTCCCTGCAGCACATAGAGGAGTCATTCCAAGTATTTCTTTTCAAGAGGCTATAGTGGAAAACTATGCATAGACATATGGGAAGATAACCACTTACCCTACATTCCAACAAAGCTATAAGAACAGATAAAGATTGCTGTAAGAATAATACAGTATGAAATATAGTACTTTAAGTCTACAATATGAGCAACTGAAGTAGAGAAATTGATAATTCTGAAGGCACAGATCACCACTGAAACAAAATGACCAATTTGGAGTTAATTATGAGCATTGTTATTTACTACAGAACTTATAAGAGAAAATGGTATAGAGCCACGACAGCAAAGAAGAGGTTGTGACAAGATAACATATTCATATTCTCTTTTTTCTTTAAAATGTCTCATTTATATTTTAGTAATGAGGTATTAGGAGTCACTACTAAATATGTCATACCAAGTATAATGTATGGTTTTTGAAGTTTGCTGTTTAAGTCATTATGTAAACAATTTTTCTATTAATTAGGGCAAAAGGCTGAGCGTTGATGATAAAGAAACTTAACCACAATCAAAACAAAACAAAAAACAGTTTGTTTCTCTTCTCAAACAGTTCTGAGGTGAATAATCCAATTTGGTGGAGACATTCTGCTATATCCTATCCCTTGAAGTACCAGATTCCCTTCATCCTACTGTCCTGTCCTCTCAGGAATCATTGTCATCTACATGGTTAAGGCTGAATCACCAGAGATTCCAGATAAAGTGAAAAGGGAAAGCATGAAAAAGAGTGTGTTACTATGACAAATTCCAGAGATAATCAGCTTATAAAGAGAAAAGGTTTATTTTGGTTCACACTTTTAGAGGTTTAAGTCCATGATTGGTTGAACCATTGCTGTGGGAATGTAGCAGCACATTATGGCGGGAGCAGATGGAACAGCAAAAATGCTTATCTCATAGCCAGGAAGCAAAAAAGGAAAAGGAAGAGACTCAAGTACCACGATCCCCTTCAAGAACACACCTTCAATGATCTAAAGACCTCCCACTAGGTCTCACTCCTAAAGGCTCCACCAACTCCTAATAGCACCACCCTTACTACATGGATCTTTGGTAGACATTTAGGATCCAAACTACAGCAGAAGCACACCCACTGCCTTCAGAACTGGAACCAGAGTTTGGATACTTCAATTCTCTTTCAGTTCTATCAATGAAAATGTAATCATACTTGCCCAAGTGCAAGAAATCTGGGAAATATGGTCCAGCCTCATTTTTAAGTCATTATATTGGTGGGTCTCTTTATGTGGCAGCTTAGTCTTTTATTCTAATTAAGGGCACATGGAAAAAGACGAGACTAGCTTTTGTTCTACAGGTAGCAGTTCAACAAAAAATTTCCAAAAAAGATGATCTTATATAAGTGCCTTCTGAAATCTATCTATTAAAATTATTGCTAGTCCTAAATCAAAGGGAAAAAAATCAATGATAGTATCATTTCAGAGATAATCTGTGTAAACCTCTAATATAAGAAAACTGAGTCATAGAGAAGTGAAGTTGTTCAAGCAGCTGGTAAGAGAAGCAAGACTAGAATCCACATTTACACATTCTCAGTCCAGTGTTCTTCACAGTCTGGCATAAATTAGCCAACGTTAGCTCTCAACTAAGTCATTTGAGCTCCTTAGACAGTCAATCAAAAAAGTGTGGGCTCTAAAATGTATCTTCCCCTCCCAAATTAGGTGGTTTGGCTTTCTAGCCTAGTCAGAAATCCCAATAACTGCTAATGTTCTATTTTATGTTTTCATATAAATAATTTATTTATGTGAAAGAGGAAACTGGAAGGATTTTTAAATATCCTTCCCTAGGAAAGGCAATTTTTTATAATAGCCAATTACTCAATATTTCCTTTTCATCATTAACTCTTTCTATTCAAAAGCAGGGCATTCAGTGCTCATGGCCTGAAGTAAGGGATTCATGATGACAGAAAGCAAAGTGGAAAGACATGTCTTTCTAACTATTTTTGTTTCAAGAATCTAGGCCTGTCTTTCTCAATCATGGCACTATAGACATTTGAGTCAATAATTCTTTGCTCTAGGGGGCTGCCCTGTGAATCATAGGATATTTAATAGCATCCTTGACCTCCACCCACTTGGATGCCAGTAATACTCTCCCATTCTTCAGTTAAGACAATAAAAAATGTCTCTAGACATTGCTAAATTACCACTGGAGAAAAAAATCACCTCTAGTTGAGAGCCATTGATTTAGGCCGTTAGGGGAATAGAAAAGAATCAAAACAGGAAAAAGGTCTTAGAGAAAACAGTATGAGTAAGCAAAAATTTGGTCCACCCAATCCCATCTTAAAAAGAAGGCCAGAAAAATACCCTACTCTGAGTGATGAGGGCAGTGTCAGAAAGGAAATAATGAGAACATGCTTCAGTAATGAACTCTGTCACTCTTTAGGCCAAATCCTGAAGAGATGGCAACACCCCCAGATAGGTTGGTGGGGTTCAAAGCAGAAGAGATTTGCAACTTGGAAAGTGCTAGAAGTGTCAATATTCCAGATAAGAAACAGCTTCATAATATATTTTCATAAACCACAGTATGGTATGGAAACAACAGAATAGTTCCTACTCACTAGCAAGGAGCACTAATGGTGAACCAAGTGAGGGACAGGTCAGGGTAACTTGTAGTTATGTGTAGCTTTGTGATATTAAGGATCTGATGGCCTGATCCTGACATCACATCTTGCTGTTATTTATCAACACAACTCCAGAGAAAGAGAAAGCATTTCCCAAACTGCATGAGATTAATTTTCTGTCATTCCAACTCAAACAGGGGAAGTGTATTGGTTTTCTTGTGCTACCATAACAAACCCATAAACTGGGTATCTTAACTGAAATTTATTCTCTCATAGTTCTGGAGGCTAGAAGTCTGAAATTAAGATGCTGGCATGACCCTGCTCCCTCTGAAGTCTCTAGAGAAGAAACTTTCCTTGCCTTTTCTAACTTTTAGTGGTTTCCAGCAATCCTCTTGGCTCCTTGACTCATAGATGCATCACTCCATTGCTGCCTCCATCTTCATATGGCTGTTACCCCTGTATAATGTAACTGAATTTCCCACTTCTTATTAGGGTCCACCCAAATTCTATATGACTTCACCTGTACTTGATTACACTTGCAAAGACCCCATTTTCAAATAGAGTAATATTCACAGATTCTAAATGATCATGAACTGGGCTAGGGACACTATTTAACCTAGTACAGTGTATAATCAAAGCTAAGAAAGCTTTAGAAAAATGAAGTTATATCTTTTGCCTGCCTAAGTTAACAACTTAAAGTATGTACCAATCATAAGCAATAAGGAAAAAATGTTACTATTGCAGTAAAAGTTGTATAATCTAGATCTTCAAATATAAACCATTTCTCTAGAATGGTTCTGAGGAAGAATTAGATTTTTCTTTCAGTTATGTTATAATATGTGCTAACCATGTATAGTAAAAAAATAACTAACACATATAATTGATACTTAAAAGGTTTTTTTGAAAAATTTAACTAATTTGATTTAAAATAAAGAAATAATATGAAAAACTTTCTCCTCACTTGCTAGTAAAAACTTTTCTGTCTCAATGTGTTTTTCTTCTCTTGAAAAACTGGACATGTATATTACAATAGTAACACTAAGAGAGAGCACTGATGTTTAATATATGATGTTTTCAGCAAGGCACTAAAAGAGATCAAGAGGAAAAAGACAGTCTCACCAACAAAAACTAAGCACCCATATAACTCATTGGAAAGCCACAAAATAGGCCCAAGCTTATAGCAATTCAGATTTCCTTCTGTTCAGAGGTAATATTAGAACAATCACACAAAATAAGAGAAGATCAACACTACACCAAGTTGAATATGATGTAGGAAATTCTGATGGAAAGAACATAGGGATCATTATAGTAGTTGACCTGTCTTGTTTACTTATTTTTCTGTTTGTAGAATAAGATAAAACTGAAAAAAACAAAGTTGTCATTTCCCCACCAAAAGGTAGACTATCCAGGCCTCCCTCAGGTGTGAACTAACCATCCAGGCTACCCTGGGTGAGAAACATGGTAAAGCCTTGGTAACACACTATCTTCACACTCTGCTCTACTTCCTCCATCAAAGAAGTGTGTTTACAAGATATACATGAGCACCAGATATACAGAGGGGATGTGTGTGAAGTAGGTTCATTCTGCACCAGTTACCAACTTGCCTGAGTGTAGTAAGACAGAACATTCATACATATAGTAAATTACAGGAAAAGGATTTATTACTTACCAATAGGCTTCAAGAGACAACAGAAGCCTAAGATTCATGATAAACTGAGGCTCATAAAATCTGCCCAGAGCAGATGCATGTATCCCAATTACAACCCTGCATCTACTCCAATTACAGTCCTGTTGAAGGACCCTGGAAAGCAGTCTGCCTTAGGTTTTATCCCCAGTAACAACATGATATGCTGGGCAAAACTGATGAAGGTCATTCTTTTTGGAGGGAGGACTAGGGCTCTTCCTGCCAGCCCCTCATTGTCTGAGGAAATTGTATTCCCTATATATTGCGTTTTTGAGAACTACAAGTGAGAAAGAAGATTGATAAAAGACCATCTAGAGAACAGTCCTGCAATGTTGTGGGTCAGACAAATATTTTTTGAGTTAATATACTAGTCCCTGTTTCATACAGTGGTAAAAATGGATATCAAGAATGGCAGTAAGGTAGAGAAAAATCAGCCAACTGAGAGACAATCTAAGGGTCAGTGTAGAAGGAACTATTGTTTGGTAGTGACCATCAGATCCTAACTAGTATACCTAGTGAGTTGGGGGAGAGAAGAATAATATTAGTTGAGTTAACATTTCAGTTGAATATGAGCCTGCAAATCTTTTCCAGAGTGTTCACCAATCCAATTAAAACTTTTCTTCTCCCTTTACTTCATCCCTGATCATGTCATGTTATTGTATTGTTCTTATTATATTGTATTAAATATTGATTCTAACAATATTTAAGACAAATGAATCACTGAAAGCAGAGTTACATAAAATTTCTCAATCTTATTCACCATTTATTTTGTGTTAATCCATCAATCTGGTGGATTGTTGAAAATGTGGCATACTAAATCAGTTTTTAATACACCAAACATAACATCTAGATCAGTTATCTTAGTCTAGTTGTTTGATTACCCAGATGTGTCCTTAGTACACTGAATTATTTACTAAATGCTAACTTAAGATAGCCTCCTACTACTAAGAAGAAACATAATTATATGCTTCATTATTTTATCCACTTATCCAGCAAGCTAGCCAACAATATTTATTAATTACCTACTAATGACTAGACATTGTGCTAAACAATTAGAGTTATCAAGAAGAAAAGATATTATCCCTCTCCTCAAGAAATTCATAGTATTGAACAATATTTTATGCATACCACTATCATGAAAAAATTAGGCATAAAACCCCATACCTCAAATGAGTATTTACTTATTTAAAAGTTATAATCTAGTACTATCATACTGACTGTGTATATAAAACAATGCCACAATTTTCTAGTAGTATATATCTATACAGACATAATATATAAACATAATATATATCAGAAAAGTGCAGAGAAAATTTGAAGTTAAAAGAAAGAAAGTGAAAAATAGTTTAAAATAGAGTAAGAATTTGAAGGAAAGAACCAGACCTTTAAATCAGTAGCTTCAGGAAGAGTACCAAAATAAGACACTGCTCTTTTGCCATAGCACTGCTAATGAAAGATCTATAGACACATAAGGGCTTCACTGTGGCCCCATCTCCTGACTACCCCAGACACCCCTGTCCCACTATTGGGATTGCAACATACAACCTCAACATGTTGAGAAGTGAGGAGGTAATGTTAAATCTTGGGGTTAGAGAAAAAAATTTTTTTCCAAAATCCTTAGTTTTAATTTTGAGTGAAATTTTAAGATACTTCATGAAACCGAAGCTTAAGTTGAAAACAATGTTACACATAAGTTCTCTTTTGCTGTCATTAATAACATAACAGTTTTATAGCCAAATTCTGCCACATTATTGGCAACAATTCTTCTATCACTAAAAGGAATGATCTTATCATTGACAGATGCTAAGACTCAGTGGTTTGAATCACACCATGTGTTGCAAATTAAAATGGCTGAAATCACAATAAAACTAATCTGGGAAAGAACAGGATAAAAACAATTGTTAGGAGTTACAGGACCAACATTTAAACATAACCTGCAGATAGTGATCCTAAAAATCTATGCAAAATCAGATAATTTATTAGTTCAGATGAACTTGGAATAAGCTTTAAATGGAAAAATATAATATGTTCTGATTTTTATTAAAGAGAATACAAATTTACATATAGGAAAATATATTAAAATCACTATATATATATATATATGTGAGAAAGCTGGAGTAAGGGGAACTTTTGTCTTCTTAAACTTTCATTCTTCTAAATTTGAACTTTTATAAAGATATATATTACTCTTATAATAATAAAAAGTAACTATTTTTAACAAACAAACCCTATTAAAATAAATCATATTATGGTACAACAAAAAGTATATTGAACTGTAAATCAGAAGGCTTCAGTTAAAAAAAAAATGCTGTCACTCACCAGTCATGAAATAGATAAGCATTAATACAGATATTGATATCATGTGGTGCTTGTGTTTGTGCTGATAGTGGGTTACTGTGATAGTAACAAAGTTCCATCAATTGATCCCAAAGACCCCTTAAATTTGCCCTTAAATTTGTCTCCTGTTCTGGAAATTGACCTCTGTCATATATTTTATATGCCAGCATTGCCCCCTACCCACGATATGTTGTATTACAGTTTGCTCAGAAATATTTTTTTCTACCTGTTCTTCAGCATGACTCCTCTAGATCTGAACAACCCTGATTTCCAGTATTGCATCTACATCTAAATAGTTGCAGGGGCCATGACAAGTCCTTTAACTTTTGAGAGCAATGCAGGCACATATGTGAAAGTGAGGCTGTACTTTCTTGCTGTGTTATCCTCAAGGAGCCCACTTATTAACATTTGGTTTATCCTTGTGTACAGGAAAAGAAAAGGGAGGTAGGATTTTTAATCCTTCAACAGTCAAGACACATTTACTATCTTTTAGGCACAAGCAGGAATTCAAAGAAGACTATTCCCAAAAAGATGATAGGAAACAAAGGAAACAAAGGACAAGGCAGTAAAAGCTCTATGCTCTGTGACTCTTTCCTGGAGGATTCCTTCCCTGAGGAAGGACACTGAAATAGATCTTGCTAGTAATGAATGAAAGAAAAAGAGAATGGCCAGAAGAGACTGGATTAGGGATGACAAAATTAACCAGGAGGTTCTAATGTTGCCAGAATTAATCCAGAAGAAACACGCCAAGATTTAGGGTTCCCGGAAGCTAACAGTGGAGACCTTATTAAAATGCACCGATATCTGGGGATTCTCAGATATCATCTTGAGCAATCCAAGGTTCTGGGGATAAACTGTAATTAAGTGAGAATAAAGAATATGGGTGAGCCCTGAAGATATCTTTAAGTGGAAAGGGAGAGCAGCTGGAGGCCAGGACCAAAATCAGACTTCTAATTTGTGCTCAGGGAACTGCTGAGCTCCTGAGTTCAGTTTTTCATTGTTCTCAAACTTTAGTTAGGGTAAGAATCACTGTAATTCTTTATAAATTCTACATAGAATCTGGTTCTCTAGTTGGGAAGAAAAGGAGGGCTAAGATATTGCTTTGTTTTTTCTTAACAAACACCCTAGTGATTCCAAAGCAGACGATCAACAGACAAAACACTAAAAGGCATTACCTTAGAAACTTACCGAGGGATCTGATAATGATAGCACTGGTTATTGGTGGCAAGTTCTGCTTCCTCAAATGTTGAAATTTGAACATTAGAGAAGCATGCTAAGGCAAGCATATAGAGTATGTTTTATTTAAAGGTAGTAACATAGACTTCTCATGAGATGGAGAAGGGGCCATGGCTGGTATTCTGTTATCCTGAGAAGTGAGAGCACCTTCCCCCTTTTATAGACTAAAGTTTCCTTTGTTCTCCTGCTCTCTCCCTGCTTTTCTTTCTCTTTCCTGCCTACATGACTAAGCCCAGGAGATGCCAGTAGGATGGCCAGGGGGTGAGCAGGTGGGCTGAAAGGGCCAAGATCGAGTGCTAGGCAGGAAAGGAGCAGCAGCCCAAGGGGGCATTGATGAGTAACTCCCATCTGCTCAGGAGTTGCTTCATTAACAACCTTTTTGGGAGGGGTGGTATCAAAGGACTCTGAAGACACGAACATTCCAATCTCCCAGACTCGGATGGGCCTCCATTTTCTCCATTCAACCTGATTATCTATTCTACACTAACTGCCTATCTTTAATTGTGGCTTCAATAAGACAGGTAAAAATTTCAGAGATCTCAGATGTGAAACCCTAAATGTTTTAAATGTGTACCCCAAAACTAGATACTACACTGGCTATGACATACTGACTCACTAGTCATACAAAAGCTAAAAATGTTTTTACACATTTGCCAAAAAGCATAAAGAAAGCAATACAACCCCTAAAATGGGTTTTTATAAATATCACAGGATAGTAATAACGAAATGACTATTCTTGGCATTGCTGTCAATTTGTGCTTTACTCTTCTCTCCTATATCTGCAAGTTCCTGAAGGTCTGTACTTTCAGCAGTAGCTTTGGCCACAGGGTGGAAGGAAAAGCTGACAGTGGCTCAAGTGGAGGTGAAACTGATGAACTGAGCCTCTGTCCAGGAACCAGTGATGTTTGACCAGCTACTCAGGTATTGTTTTCCCTAAGCTCAGTTACCCTAAACCCTATGAAAGTGGAGATATGAGTTTAAAAAAAAAAAAAAATGGAGCAGAGGGAGCTGCTCAAGGAAAGGAGAAAGGAGTTTCCATCCATCTTCTGAGCTGAAATTTGCCTTTCAAAAACCATTTTTGTTTCAATTTTCCTAAGGAAAAGAAAACAGCAAATTGTGCTCTGTTATGCTAAAGACATAGGTAAAGCTGAAAAGCCATTCAAAAAGTAGATTAACTTAATTAGCACATTTTCTATTTTAAAAAACTTTTAAAACATAATTTTCTAATGGGCTGGCTGATTCATTCCTAGGAAGGTCAATTCATATATAAGTAATTAATTATCTTATTTTTAAAACTATCATATACCAATCTTAAAACCACTCATTTCTCCTGCCTATTTCAGTAGAAGGCTCTAGTCAAGAGCTCAAGATGTAACAATTCTGCAGGAGAAGAGTGTCATCTGCAGGAAGACTGAGTAACTACATGGTAAAGTCCACAGGAATTCTCAAAAATGAAACAATTAGTTGGTGTACAGATTACACACTCAGCAAGTTGCCTGGCACAGAATAAATTCTGAACAGATAATTACTGATGTCTGTGTGATGGTGATGATAGTATATTATTTTGTATTATATTTCTTTAAATTAAAGAAAAATCAAAAATGTCCAAGGAAGAAAAGGGCCAGAGGCTGTTCAGATTATTCAGATCATTTCCCCATTTTTTAATAGGACTCTTTCCAGACAGATGAAAATATATCTCCTTCTTAAATAATTTGCAGAAAGGAATTCCACAATCTCCTACATTCATTCCATGGCTCCACAATCTTTAGCAGGCCAGGTTCAGGCAAACTTAGGTACATAAATTTAGTTTGCAGAGCTCTCCTATCCCTTAAGATTAGACACCACCCTCATTTTAGAGCACACATTCTCTTATCTGTTCTATAAAGACTTGTTATGTACCTTCTATGTTCCAGATATTGTGTTATTTTTCCAGCATACATAGATGCATCAACTTTATTTCCTCTCCTTGAAGAGTTTATAGTAGGTAATGCTACAAAACTACATGGTGCTTCTGCTTCCTATTCCCTATCTCCCATCTCGTTTATTGGCTCCTCATTCACTCTTCCTTATAAACATTTTATACTGGGAACTTCTCAAAATCTTCCCCATTCCCAACAAAACTAAACTGCCTTTGCTGCATTTTATCAGAACTCCAATCTAGTTAATCACTAGCTAAACTGATAATTTATTCCATGACAATTGCAAATTGATCACATCACTAAGGTAATTTGAACACAATTTAATACGGTCTTTCTGAAGATACAATAATCATTTAGTCCTGGTGTCAGACTTCTGGAGACAATATTTTGAATTAGGCAGGGCCCTACACTACAGCACTACTTCACCCACCCATGTGGTACCTAATCCTCCAAAGAACAGATCCAACCTTGACTTTGGTTTATGCCACTTTTAAGATCTATTTCCTGAATGGCTGAACACATATTCAATTACCTTCCACTAAAAAGTAACTGACTCCCCACCTTAAGTACTGGAGATTGAACCCTGGACCTAGTAAATGCTAAGCCAGTGCTCTACTGCTGAGTTACACTCCCAATCCAAGAGCTCCTTTAAATTCCTGATAAATATGTCTCTTTTCATTCTTTTCTCTGACACAAACAGGTGTTCTATAATAATCCAAAATATCATTAAAAATACAAGATTATATCAACTGAATTTTTCATGCATTACGCATATTTTCCTAAATTTTACATAACCAATAGCCAGAAGATAAAGCCACCCCTGATCTTTCTCAATTTTAGAACTTCAAATCAAATACAATTAGTAAGCTAACTATCCCTGTTTAAGAGGTGACTTCTCCAAGTGGTTTTTGACCTGTGTTCTTGCCTATTCTGCAAGTTGGTGTTTGTTAAGGACTCTGAGCTCTGTAGGTAGTGGTCCTGTTTCTGACAGTATTTAATTACTAAAAATAAAAATTCATCAGTCCATACTAAGAAGCACAACTCCTTCACTAACTTGAAACAAATAGTAGTGGATATGTATTCTTAACAAGAAATAAGAAGATAGATTTTGTGTCCCAAAAT
Organism: Sciurus carolinensis; assembly: GCF_902686445.1. Lineage (NCBI taxonomy): Eukaryota > Metazoa > Chordata > Mammalia > Rodentia > Sciuridae > Sciurus > Sciurus carolinensis. The sequence goes on from NC_062222.1 coordinate 76,902,069, forward strand.
GTCAACAATGATATACATTGTTTTATATTAATGTCTAACTATAATTTTAAGAAGGCTCTTTGTCAGATGGCACCAACTGTCCTTGAATGTTTTGATCTAACTGATATTTTTAAACTAGTTCTCTCAATTATCCTGAATAAGAATGATTTGTAACAATTCACTACAAACAAAAATGCAACTCATAAATAAGCCCCAGTAATTTATTCCTCAAGAAATTTAAAATGCCATTGATGAAAGTAATTGAATATTATTGATATGCCAGATACTTTGTATATATTATTTCATTGGACTGTGGTTACAGCCCTGTCAAGTCATTTAGGTTGTTCAGAATGATCAAGTAACAGATGAGAAAATGAAGGCGAAGAGAAAACTCAGAATGTCAGTAAGTGATGTTGTTCATTCTGTCTCACATCCATCTGAATGGAGAGCTCCCTCCATGATATTGGAAGACACTTGTTGTTAGGGTAAAGTGAAAAGACAGGCTTGGTATTAGAACAGGATGATTCTATCAGGACATAATGGAACACCATAAAAATAGAAAAATATCAAAAGGACTTGTGGTTATTTATTTAATGCACATTACTGATTATTAAATTATGTTTATCATTTGCAAGGGAGTTATTTGGATATTAAATATTATAGTGCAGTGTTTGTACATCATTTATGATGAATCAGACTTCAATATTACTATAAAAAGTTTAGAGTAAAAAACCCTGACTCATAGAGTAATGAATAAGCTTATCACATTTAAGTGTTATTAATTTATTAATTTCTGCTTTGTAGCAAGTTTCAGTTTATTTAGAATGTTATTTTTCTGTATTAAAGGAGTAGCTTGAAATCAGTAAAAACTTATTTTACCCTAATTTTCAATCTAAAAATTTTAATGTGACATGACACTATTTTCTCATTCACTTACTCATTGAAATTTTATTATAAGATGATTAGGCATTCCTTATAAAACTAAGCATGTAACTACAATAAGACCATGACCCGATAAACACATTTTGGTACATTCATCACAGAGAAATAAAAATTATGTTTTCACAAAGACATATACACTAGTGTTTATAGTAGCTGCATTTGTAATAGCCCAAATCTAGAAACTACCCAGATGTCCTTCAACAGGTGAATGATTGAACACACTGTGATACATCCTAGAATACGAATCAGCAATAAAAAGAGCAAACTACTGATAAAACACAATATCTTGGATGAATCTCCAAGGAATCACCCTCAGGAAAAAAAAGCACCAGGCACAAAAGCTTCCATATTGTATGATTCCATTTAATTAACACTCTCAAAATGACAAAATTATAGAAATGGAGAACAAATTAGTGGTATCAAGTGCTAAGGAAGGAGTGGGGCAGGAAGAGGTGATTTATAGGTGTAAAAGGGCAACATAAGAGGTTCTTATGGTGGTAGGAATGCCCCTGAACCTTGATTGTATTAAGTGTCAATATCACAGCTGTACTATAGTTTTTCAAGATATCACTAGGGGGAACTGGGTAGGGAGTATAAGAGATCTTTCCCTCTATTATGTCTCAGAACTGCCTCTAAATCTGCAATCACCTAATCATATATTTACTTATAACTCCCAAGGCACTGGAACTAAATGGACTAAATACCTCTTAAAGAAATTAAATCTTGTAAACTCCTGCAAGAAGCATACAATCACACAGGTGTGAGGAAAAGTAGAGGAAAAGCACTGAAGTTATGAATGGGATGTGGGGTTATGAAAAGCTTAGGGAAAACAGAGATTTGAAGAAATAATAGAAGTTAAAAGATTAGCAGGAGTTGCCCTAGCAAAGTAAGGAAAGAGTGAAGAGAGAGAGGGAAACATGTACAAAGGCAAGGAGACAGCAAATAGTATGGTGTGTTCAGGAATCTGAAGAATTTGGTAGGTCATATGCTGATAGATGAGGGAGAAAAAAGTGAAAAAGCTCATCTTAATGCTAAGACAGTTTCTAGTTCTTGAATGCTTATTATTTTAAAGAACTTCTACTGTATCCCTATAGGGTATAGGCAGAGAGTGTGGTTTTGTTTGTCTCTTTGTCTATTTGTTTATAGCAATAAATGAGATTTAATTTTAAAGCATATGGAAGTGAAGATTGAATCTTGACTTGAAGGTGAGGACCAGAAGCAGCTAGAGATATGATAATGATTTTAACTTAAGCAGTAACAAAGGAAATGAAGGAAAAGGAAGAGATTTCAGAAACTTAAGAGATAAAATCCAACAATGTATGGTAATTGATTGAATGTGAGAGAGCTGAAGGAAGACTCTAGGAAAGAAATGCAAATAAGTAGAACTACAATATTGCTCTTCTACCTACAGTAATTTTTTTTTTTTTACATCTCTAACTCACTCCTTGGAGCCAAATATGTTGTAATTTTTTCCACCTCTTAAATAATTCCAAAATTTCTGGATAGATAATGGTGCCATTCATAAAAACAAGCAAAATAGGAACTGAAAAGTTTGGGTATTAGTCTAATATGTTCCTGAGTTTGAATGTCATGGGAGATGGCCAAATGGAAATAGCTAGTAGAAACTGGTGACATTTAGATATATATCTCAGGATGGAAATCTCAAAGTCATTATTACACATATATAACTCATGGGAGTCAAAGAGATTACAGTCCAATTACAGTATATAAAGGGGAAAGAAAAAATAATCATGAGCAGAACCCTTAGGAACATGGATATTTATGAGATAGACAAAAGAAGAGGTGATTACAAAAGAGATTAAGATGATACGTTAAGAAAAACAAGAAGAAAATCAGGAAAGCACGGTTACTGAAACCAATGGAGAAAAGGAAAAAAGGTCAGGAAATAAATGCTGCAGATAAGTCACTAATATAAACACTAAAAGGTACCTATTGACAAGGACTCAGGGAAGATGGAAACTAGGATAACATCACAGATTCCAGGTCTTCCTGAATCCTCACACAAAATACTAAAACCCAAAACTCATGAACAAAATCAACAAATAAACTAGATAGTATGTTATCCCTAAAAATCCAAAAGTGTGAGCAAGTGGGGGGGGGGTACAGATATTAGCTGTGTTCTTTTCATCTTATATGTGCACTGGAAAGCAACAGTGCTTCTAACAGAACTGAGAACAGAAGTATTTCAATATAGACAACAGGAATCCACTAGAAATGTACAGGACAAATGCAAAACCAAGAGCCACAACTGAAATCCTTAGGGGTTTTGTTTAATCCAGTAGTCAATGACTAGAAGGAATCTGGGGTTGGAAATCAATGATCTGGGGCACTCTTGCCTCTATTAATTTTCAAAACTTAACTCCAACACTTACTTCCAGGATAGAGTTCAATCCCATGATAAGGAGAAACCACTATGAGTGGAATAAAGTTAAGTAGGTCAGAGAAATAGAGACATGGGAAAGAAGGTTCAGATAAGAGTGCAAAAAAACTGAGTCTAGAAATCTCAGAAAGGAACTCGTCATTTTTTTGTAATACTAAAACAGTAACAGAGGGAGTTCTAAGAAGTTAGGAAAACTATATAAATTACATGCCTTTTAAAGTTTAGGAAAATAAATCTGCATTAAAATGAATTAAAAAGTATAGAGGTCAAATCCAAATGAAAATTGGAAAGAGAAGAACAAGCAGAGTAGCATTCTTATAGGCATACCAAAAAATAAATTCTCAAAATATAGATCAAGAGATTTTCAAGAGGCAGAATAGTGGAGGTCGCTTTCCTAGCTGCTCTGTGGGATGAAACAAAGAAAGCAGATAGGCAGCTTCTAAGCAATGTGGGTGGGAAAAAAAAGGTGGGAGGGGGACTTTACTAGGAATTAATACTGGACATTCAAAACAGATCAGGGACTCAAGAGACTGAATATAATAAAATAAGTAAGAAATCCCCAGGGTTAGTGCCACTGCTGCCAGCAACAGTACCAGCCAGGACAGTCTGAGCAAAGTGGAGGGATAAGGGAATTAAAGGAACCTGCATTTTTAGGAAGGATGGGGCATGTCTGGGTACAGAGAACTCAGAGATGGAAGACACTGCCCTATTAAACTGAAAGGCAGGCTGCACGATATCCTTGTGCAGGAAAGCCACATCACTCCCTGCTGCCTTCAGAGGACACAGGAAGGAAGCATTTTGCAACCATGGTGAGGGGGACAGCAGCTGGGGTAGCTGATTCCTGGCAAACTTGAGTTTGGTCCAAAATACAGGTCTGGCAAACCCATATTGCATGTGGAAACCTACATGGCTCCTCCCCACCCTCATCCATCCAAAAACCAGCTGCTTGCAGGACCAGCTGGAAAAGGCACACCCAGCCAGGAATTCAAAAGGACAGGGAAGGAGTAATTGAGTTTGGAGACTGAACTCAAGAGACCAAGAAACACAGGGTCCACAGGGTGACAAATTGTACTAAGGACTGGCTCCTCAACTGCATGAATGGAACCCAGGGAAGATCCCTGGGATACAGTCTCCAGTGTGGACCAGCAACTGCTGGGTCCTAGAGGGGCACTAATGTAAAAATTTCAGACCAAATGCCATTCAACAAAGAACTTTGAGTCCACCTAACCCTGCCTCCAGGAGCTCTGCCAAAGGGATTTTCTCCCAGAGAACACTTCAGTGACCCCACCCAGAGAATGAAGCAAGCATCAACTCTAGCCCATCCCACTTCACACTACTGAGAATCTTTTGAACTCAGATAGAAAAAATTCTTTAAGTTTTAATTGAGAATTTTTTCTTTTAATTTTTCTTTTTTCTTTTCTATGTTTGTGATCTGAATGCTTCATTAACCCTTAAACACATTCATATTTATTTTTTCTCATTTCTAGCATTTTTTGAAGATGTCATTTTTCATGGATCAGTAAAGACTAGGATGTTTGATTAGTATACTTTGGTTTTGTTTTGTATTCTCTTATTTTTATTTTAAAAAATCTTTATTTTATATATTTTTTCTCTCACTTAACTGTTTCCCTTGATTCTCCTTCTCTCTTTTCTTCTAACAGCCAATCTCTATTGTTCTCTCACACTTCTTTTAATTATTTACTTCCATCTTTGCTCCTTCTCCCTCAGAATCATCATATCCTACATCACTTTTGTTCTATCCCTGTCCACCATTCAAAATTATAAACACTTTTGCAAACATACTGTTTTTACTGTGGGCAATAACTGATCTCATCATTTCTCTATATTGTGACAATTAACATTGTTGATGTCATAGCAGGAACTATTTGACTTAATGATGTATGCTGTTTGCATTGGTTGTTGTTATTGTTTGTCTCCTCTGAAACACTGAGGTACTGGAAACATTCAAGGACATTATAAGTCCATAAGCAGAAATTATACTGCATTAGATCCATACTGTTAGATGGGTAGACACATAAACAACATGAAAAATAAGGGAACAAATCACCCCAAACAAACTAAATACTTTAATAACAGAATTCATTGACACCACAGTGGAAGAAATATCGAAGAAGTTTATAATGTACACAGTAAAACTGACCTGCAAGGTGAAGGACAATGTAAAGAGAGAAAATAGAAGAAGTGTAAGATCACTTCAATAAAGAGATATAGAGATTCTAGAAAAAATCAAGCAGAAATCATTAAAATGAAGGAAACAATAACCAAATTAAAAATTCAATGGAAAGCATTACCAACAGATTAGATCACTTAGAAAATAGAGTTTCAGACAATGAAGGCAAAATATATAATCTTGAAAATAAAGCTGACCTTGAAGAAAAGATGTCAACATACCATGACTAGAACTACCAAGAAATATGGGATAACATGAAAAGACCAAATTTAAGATTTATCAGGATAGATGAAGGCTTGGAGATACAAAACAAAGGAATACACAATCTTTTCAATGAAATAATACCAGAAAATTTCTCTAACCTTAAAAATGAAATGGAAAACCAAATGCAGGTGGCTTATATGACCCCAAGTATACAAAGTTACAACAGACCCACATAAAGCTCATTATTATAGAAATACCTAACATATAAAATAAGGATAGAATTTTAAAGGCTACCATAGAAATATGACAAGTCACATTTAGGGAGAAACCAACCTAGATCTCAACTGATTTCTCAACCCAGACCCTCAAAGCTAGGAGGTCTTCCAATAATATATACCAAGCTCTGAAAGTAAATGGATGCCAGACAAAGAACACTACACCCAGAAAAATTAAGCTTCAGAACAGAAAGTGAAATAAAAACATTCCATGACAAACAAAAGTAAAAAAAAACTCAGAACTAGAAATACTATACTGTAAAACATACTGAGGAAAACACTTCATGAAGAAGAAATGAAAAATAAAATTGAAAACCAGCAAAAGAAGAAAGTACACAAGAAGAATAGTTAATCAAAGGAGAAACTTAATTCAAATTGAAAGCCAGAAATAAATCAAAATGATAGGGAATAAAAATCATTTCTCAATAATAACTTTGAATATCAATGACATAAACTCATCAATCAAAAGACATGGACTGCCAGATTGAGTTAAAAAATAAGACCCAACAATATGCTGTCTCCAAAAGACTCACCTCATATGCAAAGACATCCAGATTGAATGTGAAAGGATGGGAAAAAACATATCGCATGAATGGAATAAACAACTGCTATCAGATAAAGTGGACTTGAAGCCAAAGTTAATTAAAAAAGAGACAAATAAGGACATTTCATACTGCTTTAGAGAATACACATCAACAAGATATAACGATCATAAATATTTATGCCCCAAACAATGGAGCATCTATGTACATCAAACAAAACCTTCTCAATTTCAAGAATCAAATACACCACAACACAATAATACTGGGTGACTTAAACACTCCTCTGGATAAATACTTCAAATAAAAATTAGTTAAAGAAGTTATAGATCTAAAAAACACAATTAATAATATAGACTTAGAAATCCAAGATGGCCAAATAGAGGGGATCGAGTTCCTGGATGCTCCATGGCATGAAACTTAGGAAGCAGACAGGCAGCTTCTCTACAAGGTGGGTGAACAAAAAAAATGAAGGGGGGACTTTACTATAACCTAAAACTTGATGTTCAAAGCAGATGAGGGGCAGAGAAGGTTAGATATAATAAAATAAGGAAAAAAATCCCCAACCACACAGCCACTGCCACAGCCAGGTTGGAAGCCCCAGCCAGAGAGGTCCCTCTGTAAGCATAGTAGAGGGATAAGGGAATTACAGTTTGTGAGGCCTGATGAATATCTGAGTATGGAGAGTTTAGAGACCAAGGATATTGCCCAGCAAACCTGGAGGATTCACTGCATGTTATCTTTGTGTGGGGAAAGAAGCTACCAACTCTCCAGGCGGTGTTTAGAGGACAAAGGAAGGAACCATTTTACAGTTGTGGTGTGGGAACCTGCAACAGAGGAAGCTGATTCCTGGCAAACCAAAGTTTGACTCAGAATACAGGCCAAGTAAACACATACTGCACAAAAATAGAGTGTGCTCAAGTGACCAGAAGAAAATCAAATATGAAAAGAGGTTTATATAGGAGACAACTGGTCACTGAAACCCAACAGCTCTACCCCTCACCCTCCAATTGTTTGCAGGACTGGTTGGGAGACAAGCATCTGGTTGGGAACTTGGAAGGGCAGAGCCAAGAGAAATTGGAGACAGAACCCAAGACCAGGAAATGTAAGGTCTAAGAATTGGCTCCCCCACCACAGGATTGGAACCAAAAGGAGTTCCCTGGGTAAAGTCTTCCAGCTCGAATCAGCAAGTACTAGGCACTAGAGGTGTGCTGATTTAAAATCTCCAGACCAATTAGCATTCAGTGAAGAGTCTAGAGCCTACCTAAACCCTGCTTCCAGGAATTCTGCCTATGGGATTACCTCTCTCGCTCCATCAGTCCAGAGGATGGAGCATCACACTCCAGAAGACTCCATCTAAAACTGCTGAGAAGAGAAGGCGAGAATATTTTGAACTCCAACAGAAAGAATTCTTTAACTTTTCATCAAGATTTTTAAAAAATTCTTTTTCATGTTTAATCATGACCTTAACAGCATAGGGACATTTATAGAGTTTCCTTTTTGTTTTTTTCTTTTTTTCTCATTTCTAGCATTTTTGAAGCCAGTTATTTTACATGGATTTGGTTTTGTGTGTGTGTGAACTAGGATGTTTGATTAGTATATTTTAGTTTTGTTCTGTATTCTTTTATTTTCTTTAAAATTTTTGCTTTATATATATTTTATTCTCCTATGTATGTTTCCCTTGATTCTCTTTTCTTCAGCTAACAGCCAATCTCTATTGTCCTCTCTTTCACTCTTACTTTAATCTTTTACTTCTATCTTCTCTTTTCCTCTCTCATATCATCACATCCTATATCACTTCTGTTCTCTCCCTGTCCACCATTTGAAAATGTAAACACTTTTGCAAACTTACTATTTTTATTATAGGTAATAACTAATCATGCCATATCTGTTTATAGTAATAATTAACACTGTAGATATTGTAGTAGGAACTATTTGGTTTAATACTGTAAATTATTTGCATTGGTTATTGTTATTATTTGTCTCCCTGGAGACAGTAAGGTACTAGAATCTTCAGGGACATTGTAAGCCCACAAGGTAGAAGCTCTACTGCCTCAGATCCACATTGTTAAGATGGGTAGACACACAAACAACATGAAAAAGCAAGGGAACAAATCCCCCCAAGCAAACCAAAATACTCCAATAACAGAATCCATTGACACCACTTTGGAAGAAATATCAGAGAAGGAGTTTAGAATGTACATAGTTAAACTGATATGCAAATAAAGGAATATGTGAGAGAGAAAATGCAGGTAGCAAAAGATCACTTCAATAAAGAGAGATTCTAAAAAAAAAAGTTGAAGAGAAATCCTTGAAATGAAGGAAATAATAAACCAAATTAAAAATTTAATAGAAAGCATCACCAATAGACTAGACCAATTGGAAGACAAAACCTCAGGCAATGAAGACAAAATATATAATCTTGAAAACAGAGTTGACTACAAAGATGTTAAGAAACCATGAACAGAATTTCCAAGAATTATGAGATAACATGAAAATACCAAATTTGAGATTTATTAGGATAGATGAAAGTGTGGAGATATAAACCAAAGGAATGCATAATTATTTCAATAAAATAATATCAGAAAATTTTCCATATCTAAGGAATGAAAAGGAAAATTAAATACAAGAGAACCCCAAAAGTGCAAAAATTACAACAGACCCATATCATGTCACATTATAATGAAAATGCCTAGCCTACAGAATAAGGATAGAATTTTAAAAGCTGTGAGAGAAAAATATCAGATTACATATAGGGGGAAACCAATATGAATCTCAGCTGATTTCTCAACCCAGACCATCAAAAGTAGGGGGTCTTAGAATAACATATACCAAGCTCTAAAAGAAAATAGATGCCTACCAAGAATCCTACATTAACAAAATTAAGCTTCAGATTTGAAGATGAAATAAAAATCTTCCATGATAAATAAAAATTAAAAGAATTCACAACCAAAAAGCCTGCACTTAAGAATATTCTCAATAAAATATTCCATGAAGATGAAAAGAAAAAGAAAAACCCTGAAAATCAGTGAAGGGAGGAACTACACTAAAGGAATAGTCAATCAAAGGAGAAACTAAGTCAAGTTAAAAACTAGAAATAAATCAAAATGACCAGGAACACAAATCATACCTCAATATAATCTTGAACATTAATGAACTAAACTCATCAATTAAAAGACATAGACTGGCACTGACAGATTGGATTAAAAAATAAGACCTAACAATATGCTGTCTCCAAAAGACTCACCTCATATGCAGAGACATCCATAGACTAAACATAAGAATGGGAAAAAACATATCACTCACATGGATGCTGCAAACAAGCAGGGGTTTCTATCCTTACATCAGATAAAGTCTACTTGAAGCCAAAGTTAACTAGAAGGGACAAATAAGGACACTTCATACTACTTAAGGGATTATACATCAATAAGACATAGCAATCATAAATATTTATCCCCTAAACAAGCAGCATCTATATATATCAAACAAACCCTTTTCAATTTCAAGAATCAAATACACCACAACACAATATTACTGGGTGACTTTAACACACCTCTCACACTACTGGACAGATCATCCAAATAAAAACTAAACAAACTATAGAACTAAATAATATAGTCAATAATTTGGACTTAATGGACATATGTAGAATATTTCATTCATCAACAAGTGAATATACTTTCTTCTCAGCAGCACACAGATCCTTCTCTAAAATAAGACTTTATTATGCCACAAAGCAACTCTTACCAAATACAAAAAAATAGAGATAATACTCTGCATTCTATCACATCATAATGGAATGAAGTTAGAAATCAATGATAAAATTAAAAATAGAAGCTACTCTAGCACCTGGACACTAAATAATACAGTATTGAATGGCAAATGGATAGCAGAAGAAATCAAGGATGAAATTTAAAAAATACTTAGGAAGTAAATAAGAATACCAATATTAGAATCTCTGGGACACTATGAAGGCAATACTAATAGGAAAGTTCATTGCATTGAGATCATTCACTGTAAGAATAAAAAGTCAATGAATAAATGACCTAACATTACATCTCAAAGCCCTAGAAAAAAAGGAACAAATCAACACCAAAAACAGTAGAAGACAGGAAATAATAAAAATCAGAGCTGAAATCAATGAAATTTAAACCAAGGAAACAATTCCAAAAATTGTTTGGTTATTCTTTGAAAGAATAACCAAAATTGATAAATCCCTAGCCACACTAACAAAGAGAAAGAGGGAGAAAACACAAATTACTAAAATTTGTGATGTAAAAAAGTATTACCACAGAAACTACTGAAATTCAGAAGATAATTAGAAACCATTTTGAAAATTTATAAGCAAATAAAATAGAAAACCTTAAAGACATATGACCTACCCAAACTGAATCAGGAGAACATACAAAATTTAAACAGATCAATTTCAAGTGATAAAACAGAAGACACCATCAAACCTACCAATCAAGAAAAGCCCAGGACCAGACAGATTTTCATCCAAGTTCTATGAAACTTTCAAAGAAGAACGACACCAATACTTCTCAAATTATACCATAAAATAGAAAATGATGGAACTCTTCTAAACTCATTCTATGAAGCTAGCACCACTGTGATACCAAGATCAAAGACAGATCAAGGAAAGAAAACTCAGACCAATATTCCTGAGAACATAGATGCAAAAATTCTCAATAAAATTCTGGCAAATTACATACAAAAACATATTTAAAAGTTAGTGCACCACAATCAAGTGGGGTTCATCCCAGGGATGCAAAGTTGGTTCAACATTCAAAAATCAATAAACATAATCCATCACATCAATAGATGTAAACACAAGAATCATATGATCATCTCAATAGATGCAGACAAAGCATTTGATGAAATACAGCACCCATTCATGTTCAAAACACTAGAAAAACTAGGGATAATAGGAACATACCTCGACTTTGAAAAAGCTATTTATGCTAAATCCAAGGCCAACAATCATTCTAAATAAAGAACAACTGAAAGTTTTCCTTCTAAGATCTAGAACAAGACAAGCATGTCCTCTTTCACCACTTTTATTCAGTATCATCATTGAAATTCTAGCCATAACAATTAGACAGAAGGAAGAAATTAAAGGGATACAAATAAGAGAAGAACTTAAACTATCACTATTTGCAGATGGTATGATTCCATATTTAGAAGATTCAAATGATTCCACCAGAAATGTTCCAGAACTGATAAAGGAATTCAGCAGTGTAGCAGGATATATGTTAACACCCATAAATCTTTTTTTTTGTTTGTTTTTTGGTGGTGCTGGGGATTGAACCCAGGGCCTTGTGCGTGCGAGACAAGCACTCTGCCAACTGAGCTATCTCCCCAGCCCCACCCGTAAATCAATGTGTTCCTATACATCAGTGATGAATCCACTAAAAGAGAAATTAGGAAAACTACCCCATTCTTAATAGTCAAAAAAAAAAAATTGAGGAATCGACCTAACAAAAAAGGTGAGAGACTCTGCAATGAAAACTACAGAACACTAAAGAAAGTAATTGGAGAAGACCTTAGAAGATGGAAAGATCTCCCATGCTCTTGGATAGGCAGAATTAACATTGTCAAAATGGCAATACTACCAAAAGCATTATACAGATTTAATACAATTCCTATTAAAATCCCAATGACATTCTTCATAGAACTAGAAAAAGCAATCACGAATTCATTTGGAAATAGAAGAAACCCAGAATAGCCAAAGCAATCCTTAGCAAGAAAAATGAAACAGGGGGCATCACAATACCAGACCTTAAATTATACTCAGAATTATAGTAAAAAAAAATGGCATGATATTGGCACCAAAACAGACACATAGACCAATGGTAGAGAATAGAAGACACAGAGACAAACCCACATAAATATAGTTATCTTATATTAGACAAAGGCACCAAAAACCTTCATTGAAGAAAAGATAGCCTCTTCAACAAATGGTATTGGAGAAACTGAAAATCCACATGTAGCAAATAAAATTAAACCCCTATCTCTCACCTTGCACAAAAATTAACTCAAAGTGGATCAAAAGACTTAGGCACTGGAACGTAGACCCTGAGTGTAATGGAAGAAAAAGTAGGCCCAAAACTCCACCATGTCAGCTTAGGAACACACTTCCTTAACAATACTCCTAAAGCACAAAAAGTAAACTCAAGAATCAATAAATGGGATGGACTAAAACTAAAAAGCTTTTTCACAGCAAAGGAAACAATCAATAACGTGAAGAGAGAGCCTATAGATTGTGAGAAAATCTTCACCACGCGTACCTCAGAGTATTAACCTCCAGGATATATAAAAAAGCTCAAAAAACACCAAAAAAGGAAATGACCCAATCAATAAAGGGGCAAAGGAGCTGAACAGACACTTCATTGAAGAAGACATAAAAATGGTCAACAAATACATAAAAAAATGTTCAACATCTCTAGCATTAGAGAAATACAAATCAAAACTACACTGAGATTCCATCTCACTCTATTCAGAATGGCAATAATCAAGAATACAAGCAGCAATAAAAGTTGGTGAGGATGTGGGGGAAAAAGTACACCCATACATTGCTGATGGAATGTAAATTGATGCAACCATTATGGAAAGCAGTATGGAGATTCCTCAGAAAACTTGGAATGGAACTAGTATTTGACCCAGTCATCCCACTCCTCAGTTTATACCCAAGGGAATTAAAATCATCATACTACAGTGACACAGTCACATCAGTGTTTATAGCAGCTCAATTCACAATAGGTAAACTATGGAACCAATGTAGGTGCCCTTAAACAGATGAATGGATAAAGAAACTGTAGTATATATACCTAATGGAATATTACTCAGCCTTAAAGAAAAGTGAAATTATGGCATTTGCTGGTAAATGTACGGAACTGGAGAATATTATGCTGGGTAAAATAAGTCAATCCCAATGAACCAAAGGCCGAATGTTTTCTGATTTATGGATGCTAATTCACAAGAAGGTTGAGTGGGAGAGAATAGAGATATTTTGGACTAGACAGAGGGGAATGAAGGGAGGGAAGGGGATATGGAGATAGGAATATTAGTAGAATGAATTGGATAATATTACCCTATGTGCAGATATGATTACCTGACCTATATAACTCTACATCATGTACAACAAGATGAATAAGAAGTTATACTCCATTTATATATGATGTGTCAAAATGCATTCTACTTTCATGTATAACTAATTAGAACAAATAACAAAATAATTTAGACTTAATAGACATATATAGTATATTTCATCCTTCAATACACTTTCTTCTCAGCAGCATATAGATCATTTTTTAATATAGACCATGAAACAACTCTTAGCAAATTTAAAAAAAGATAATAACATATTCTAACAGATCATAATGGAATAAAATTAGAAATCAATGATAAAATGAAAAATAGAAGCTACTGTAACACCTGGAGACTAAATAATATGCTCTTGAATGACCAATGAATAGCTGAATAAATCAGGGGTGAAATAAAAAATTCACTTAGAGGTAAATGTGAATAATGATACATCATATCAAAACCTCTGGGACACTGTGAAGTTGGTTCTAAGAGAAAAGTTCGTTGAATTGAGTTTATTTATTAAAAGAATATAAAGTCACCAAGTAAATAACCTGACATTACATCTCAAAGTCCTAGGAAAAAAAAAAGAACAAAGCAACACCTAGAAGATAGGAAATAATTAAAATCAGCGCCAAAATCAATGAAATTAAATTTAAAAATTCAATTCAATTAATTATTGGTTCTTTGAAAAATAAATAAAATTAATAAACCCTTAGCCAAGCTAACCAAGAGAAATAGGGAAAAACCTCAAATTAATAATATTCATGATGAAAAAGGAAATATCACAATGGACACTACAGAAATACAGACAATAATTAGAAAATATTTTGAAAATTTATACTCCAATAAAATAGAAATCTGAAGACATTGACAAATTTCCAGAGACATATGTATGACCTACCCAAATTGAACCAGGAGGACATAGAATATTTAAACAGGTCAATTTCAAGGGATGAAACTGAAAATGCCATCAAAGGCTACCAAAAAAGAAAAATCCAGGACCAGAAGGATTCTCAACCAAGTTCTACCAGACCTTCAAAGAAGAACACACACCAATCCTCCTCAAATTATTTCATGAAATAGAAAAGGAGGGAATCCTTCTAAACTCATTCTATGAAGCTAGCATCATACCAAAATCAGACACAGATACATCAAGGAAAGAAATCTTCAGACCAATATCCCTGATGAAAATGCCAAAATTCTTGACAAAATACTGGCAAACTGCATACAAAAAACAGGATAAAGAGATATTGCACCATGATCAAGTGGGGTTCTTCCAGGGAGGCAAACTTTGTTCAACATACAGAAATCAAGAAACATAATTCACCACTTCAACAGACTTAAAAGAATCACATGATTATCAAAACAGATGCTGAGAAAGCATTTGACAAAATACAGCATCCATTCATGTTCAAAACACTAGAAAAATTAGGGATAGTAGAAACATACCTCAATATTGTAAAAGTTATATATGTTAAACCCAAGGCCAACATTATTCTAAAAGGAGAAAAACAGAAAGCATACCCTCCAAAAACTGGAACAAGATAGGGATGCCCTCTTTCGACACTTTTATTCAACATAGTCCTTGAAACTCTAGCCAGAACAAGCAGGCAAGAAAAAGAAATTAAAGGGATAAAAATAGGGAAAGAAGAGTTCAAACTACCCCTATCTGCTAATGACATGATTCTATATTCAGAAGACCCAAAAAACTCCACCATAGATGGAGATACTCTTCAACAAATGGTGCTGGGGAAACTGGAAATCCATATGTAGCAAAATGAACCTCTACCTCTCACCCTGCACAAAACTCAACTCAATATGGATCAAGGACCTAGAACACATAAATTAATTCAGCAAAGAAGCAGGATATACAACTAACACCCATAAATCAATTGCCTTCCTAAATACCAATGATGAATCAGCTGAAAGAGAAATTAGATAGGAAAACTATCCCATTCACAATAGCCTCAAACAAAACAAAATAAAATACTTGGGAATCAATCTAAAAAATAGGAGAAAGACCTCTATGATGAAAAGTATAATACATTAAATAAAAAAATTGAAGATGACCTTAGAAAATGGAAAGATCTCCCATGTTCTTGGATAAGAAGAGTTAATATTGTCAAAACGGCCATATTACCAATAGCATTATACTGATGTAATGCTATTAATTTCAATAATGTTTTTCACAGAACTAGTAAAAGCAGTCATGAAATTTATTTGGAAATACAAGAAGCCCAGAATAGCCAAAGTAATCCTTAGTGAGAAAAGTGATGCAGGAAGCACCAGAATACGAGATGTTAAATTATACTACAGAGCTATAGTAACAAAAACTCCATAGTAGTGGCACCAAAACACACATGAAGGCCAACAGGATAGAATAGAAGACAGAAACAAACCCACATAAATACAGTTATCTCATACTAGACAAAGGTACCATAAGCATACGTTGGAGAAAAGATACTCTTCCACAAATGGTACTGGGGAAACTGGAAATCCATATGTAGCAAAATGAACCTCTATCTCTCACCCTGCACAAAACTCAACTCAATATGAATCAAGGACCTCAGCATTAGACCAGAGACCCCAAACCTACTAGAAGAAAACTTAGACCCAACTCTCCATCATGTTGGCTTAGGAACTGAATTCCTCAACAAGACTCCTAAAGTGAAAGAAGTAAAATCAAGAATCAGTAAATGGGATTGTATCAAACTAAAAAGCTTCTTTACAGCAAAGGAAACAATCAAGAACATGAAGAGAGAGCCTACAGAATGGGAGAAAATCTTAGCCACCTGCACCTCAAACAGAGCATTAATCTCCAAGATATATAAAGAACTCAACAAACAACACCAAAGGAAAAAAAAAGTCCCAATCAATAAATGGGCAAAGGAATTGAACAAGCACTTCACAGAAGAAGAAATATGAATGCTCAACAAATATATGAAAATAAATGTTCAACATCTTTAGCAATTAGAGAAATGCAAATAAAAACTACACTGACATTTCATCTCATTCAAGACAGAATGGTAAATATCAAGAAAACAAGTAACAATAAATTTTGGCGAGGATGTGGGATGAAAGGTACATTCACATATTGCTGGTGGGACTGCAAATTGGTGCAACCACTCTGGAAAGCAGTATGGAGATTCCTCAGAAAACTTGGAAAGGAACCACCATTTGAACAGTTTTCCCACTCCTCCTCTATTCCCAAAGTTCTTAAAATTAGCATACTAAAATGATGCAGCAGTCACATCAATATTTATAGCAGCTGAATTCGCAATAGCTAAGCTAAGGAACCAACTTAGGTGCCCTTCAACAGATGAATGGATAAAGAAAATGTGGTATATATATATCGAATGGAATATTATTCAGTCATAAAGAAGAATGAAATTATGGCATTTTCCAGTAAATGGATGGAACTGGAGACTACTATGCTAAGTGAAATAAGCCAATTCCCCAAAACCAAAGACCAAATGTCCTCTCTGTTGTGTGAGTGCAAACACACAATAAGCAGGAAGGAGAATAGAAGTACTTGGATTAGACAAAGGAAAATGAAGAAGGCTGGGGATAGAGCTCAGTTGGTTGAGTGCTTGCCTCACAAGCACAAGGCCCTGGGTTCAATCCCCAGCACTGCAAAACAAACAAACAAACAAACAAAAAAACAAACAAGCAAAGGGAAATGAAGGGAGGAAGGGGGGATGGAAATAAGAAAGACAGTAGTATAAATCCAATATAACTCTCCTATGTTCATATATGAATGCAGGACCAGTGTAACTCCACATCATGTACAACCACAGAATGGGATCCTAATTACAATAATTTATACTCCATGTATGTATAATATGTCAAAATATACTCTATTGCCATGTATACCTAAAAATAACAAATATAATATAAAATGAAAATAATAATAAAAAATATGACATAACAGAAACAGGATAGACATTCCCCTTCCAAAAAAAGAGGTAGAAGGAATATAGATGTGCCCAGGACCAAGCAAGTTCCAAATCCAACAGGGAAAATTCCCATAGATTTCAAGGTCTTATTATCTTCTATGGCTTGATGTCCTATGATGGATGCCTGCCAGTCCCTGGGGCACCTAGGGTTCGGTCCTTGGAATCATTCTTCCTTTTTCTTGAAAGATAGGTTATTTGCTGCCAAGTAGCTCTGTCAGACCATTTCCTTTCTGTAGAATCCAAGAAGTCTAAAAGCTTTCCTTCATTTCCAGCCGTGATTGCTTCTACTATATAACATTCTCAAAATCCTTGGGCCTCCCATGTATGCCATAGAGATCTATGCCACTATACAAGAGGGTTCTCCACAGAAGTTTGCTGGATAGCACTGTTTCTAGTTCTAGCATTTGCTGAGATGGCTGACTTTATCCATGAGTCACATGTGGAGTCTCTTAAGCAAAAAGTTTTCTAATCACACCATTGACCCTTTCCCCAGAACATACTTTTCTAACAGTGACTTTCCTAATTTTAGCATTCTTTCTAATCTAAATAGTTTGAGAACTTCCTAAGTTCTTGTTCCTTTTTGCTTAACAATTCTTTCTCTGATTTACTTTTCTCCTTCACATTGTACTATAAGCAGCAAAAAACAACCAGGTTACATCTTCAACATTTTATCTGAAAATCTCAGACAAAATATCCACTTTTGTCTCTTATTATGTTTTGGATGTGGAAAGTCTCACCAAAAGACAACAGAAGCTTTCTCTCCTATGTTCTTCATATCTGAGTTCTCATCAGAACCACTTTTAATGTCCATATTCCTCCTAACCATCTCTTCAAGGCAATACAGGATTTTTCTATTATGCCCTTCAAAATTCTTTAGCTTCTATCCATGACCCAATTCCAAAGCTATCTTCACAGTTTTTGATATTTGGGTTAAAGCATCACTTCTTCCCAATATCGAAATCTATAAGCATTTTCCATGATTGTCATAGCAAAGCATCACAAATTTGGTGACATAAATCAACAGAAATGTATTTTTTTGAAGTTCTGCAAGTTCGAAGTTTTAAATCTGTGGAGCAGGCCACATTTACTCTGGAGGTTCTTAGAGAAATTCTTCTTTGCCTCTTCCAGTTTATATTGGTTTCATGAGTTCCTTGGCTTATGATAGCATAAATCTAGACTTTGCCTCTAACTCCACATGGCATTCTTCTCTGAGTGTGCATGTCTCAACCATCTCTCTCCCTTCTCCTGTAAGGACATTAGGCCTTCCCTAAATCCAGAATAACATCTTGGATAATTATATGTTGCATAATTATATATACTTGGATATAGCTGCAGGGGGGCTACAGTTCATCCCACTGTAAGTGTTTTCTGGGAAAATGATTCATTCCAAATCTGAAGCAGTAAATGCATACAATGAGCATCTTAAGACACCAGATGGAAGGCAGCAATCAAAGAATACTGAAGTCATGTCAAAACAAGTCAGGCTCACACTGACTAAAAAAGGGTCAATTTGAGCATCAATGAAGAAAAGTACTGCAATGAACTGAAAACTATCAAATATCTTTAAATTCATAACTTCATAGGGAAGTTTAAAAATTGAATTAATTACCAGTATGTCCCCTAAAAGTTCATGTGTGAGGCCATGCAAGAATTTTCAAAGGTGAAATGATTAGACTACAAGAGGTATGACCTAATCAGTGATATGGGTCAACTGGGTAGTAACTATAGAAAGGTAGGGTATGGCCAGAGGAAGTAGTTTACTAAGGTCTCTCTGCTTCCTGGTTGCAATGCCCTGAGCTTCTTTTCTCCAACTCGCTCTTCTACCAAGATGTTCTGCCTTATATCGGGCCCAGAGGTAGGGAGTAGGCTGACCATGGACTGAACCTCTGAAACCATGAGGTCTCTGAAATGATGACCCAAAATAAACTTTTCCTTTTGTACATTGTTCTTGTTTGTTCCTTTTGGGTATTTTGATCATAGCAAGAAAAACACTAACTAAAACAGTTGCCTTCTGAAGATGACAAGGAACCAACTTACTATCTTGAAAACTGGGAAAGGAAAATGAATCACTCAAGTTGTTTATCTGCCATACTACCAAAAGTGCTATACAGATTCAATGCAATTCCAATTAAAATCCCAATGACGTACCTTACAGAAATAGAACAAGCAATCATGAAATTCATCTGGAAGAATAAGAAACCCAGAATAGCTAAAGCAATCCTTAGCAGGAAGAGTGAAGCAGGGGGTATCGCAATAGCAGATCTTCAACTCTACTACAAAGCAATAGTAACAAAACGGCATGGTATTGGTACCAAAATAGACAGGTAGATACAACCCAAATAAATACAATTTTCTCATACTAGACAAAGGTGCCAAAAATATGAAATGGAGAAAAGATAGCCTCTTCAACAAATGGTGCTGGGAAAACTGGAAATCCATATGCAGCAGAATGAAATAAACCCCTATCTCTCACCCTGCACAAAACTCAACTCAAAATGGATCAAGGACCTCGGAATCAGACTAGAGACCCTGCAGATTATAGAAGAAAAAGTAGGTCCAGATCTTCAACATGTCGGCTTAGGATCAGACTTCCTTAACAGGACTCCCATAGCACAAGAAATAAAAGCAAGAATCAATAACTGGGATAGATTCAAACTAAAAAGCTTTCTTTCAGCAAAGGAAACTATCAGCAATGCGAAGAAAGAGCCTACAGAGTGGGAGAAAATCTTTGCCACTCATACTTCAGATAGAGCACTAATTTCCAGAATCTATAAAGAACTCAAAAAACTCTACACCAAGAATGCAAATAACCCAATCGACAAATGGGCTAAGGAAATAAACAGACACTTCACAGAAGAAGATCTACAAGCAAACAACAGATATATGAAAAAATGTTCAATATCCCTAGTAATAAGAGAAATGCAAATCAAAACTACCCTAAGATTTCATCTCACCCCAATTAGAATGGCGATTATCAAGAATACTAGCAACAACAGGTGTTGTCGAGGATGTGGGGAAAAAGGTACACTCATACATTGCTGGTGCGGTTGCAAATTAGTGCAGCCACTCTAGAAAGCAGTGTGGAGATTCCTCAGAAAGTTTGGAATGGAACCACCATTTGACCCAGCTATCCCACTCCTTGGCCTATACCCAAAGGACTTAAAAATCAGCATACGGCAGAAATGCAGCCACATCAATGTTCATAGCTGCTCAATTCACAATAGCCAGATTGTGGAACCAACCTAGATATCCTTCAATTGATGAATGGATAAAGAAACTGTAATATATATTTATACAATGGAATACTACTCAGCCATAAAGAATAATAAAATTATGGCATTTGCAGGCAAACGGATGAAATTGGAGAATATCATGCTAAGTGAGATAAGCCAATCTCAAAAAACCAAAGGACGAATGATCTCGCTGATAAGTGATGATGACACATAATGGGGGTGGGAGGGGACAAGAATGGAGGAAGGAAGGACTGTATAGAGGGAAAAGAGGGGTGGGAGGGGTGGGGGGGAGGAAAAAAATAACAGAATAAATCAAACACCATTACCCTATGTAAATGCATGATTATACAAATGGTATGACTTTACTCCACGTACAGAGAAACAACATGTATCTCATTTGTTCACAATAAAAATAAATTTTAAAAAAGTTGCTAATCTTGCTTTTTCTATATAAACTGTAACCAAATCGTAGATGAGGTATTGCCTTATAAAGATTATTTAAATTAACAAATGGAAACAAAATGATAGAATTTTCTTATCACTATTTCATAGTCACCATGAATTAATGAATCTGGGCATGGAATGTCAATGGATATAACATCAGGAAAGAACAAAAAGCAGACCTTATATATCTCCAAATGAAGGATTCTCCAACTTGTTTTGTCAAAGTGATCAAAAAGAGGTCTAATCAAGCTTCTGGATCCCCCCGCAATTTGTAGGAAATACACAGGACATTTTTAATTGCACCATGATTCTGCAAACAGCAGAATCCAGACTGCAAGAAACCACTGGTTCTTTTACAAATAAATTCTAAGAAATGAAAGGAATAGATAATCTATAAACCAAAAAGAATTTAAAATATATATCAGCTTTTTAAAAAAAAATGGGCAAGCCTATGTGTAGGATATACACTTGAACAACAAAACCATCAAAAAACCCAAGGGAATGATTACTATAAAACTTAGAACAATGATTTATTTTTAGAGGAAGGGTAGAGACTGTGACATGAAGGGAATCCTGGGTGACTGACAAAGTTTTATTTTGTTGTGATTTATTTGTGCCTTATTTTCATTTCACAATTAGGAATTTTTTTAAAGCATCCATTGAATTTAACATTATTGGCAAAAGAAGTTTCAATAGAGTTCTAAGAACAGAAGTTAGCTTTCATGAGATGAAAAAAAAGTAGTCAGAAATGGAGACAACGAAGGTAGACTACTATTTCTACAAATATGACTGAGAATGGAAGGAAACTGATCTAGAGTTTTAGAATGACATAGGACCAAAGTCAAGGTTTTCTCTTTTCTTTCTGTTTGTTTGCTTTAAAACGGAACTTGAATGTTTATTTGCCAATAGGAAAGAAAAAAATAGAGCAAGGTTGGAGATACACCTGAGACAAAGATAACTAACAGAGCAAAGTCCATGAGGAAATTAAAGCAAACGTGATCCAAAAGTTGATAGCAGAATTGACCTGAAGCTACAGTAGTCATTTCTACTGAGACAAAAGAAAAGAAAGAAAGAAAAAAAAAAAAAAAAAAAGAATGAGCTTTAATCTGGGGGGAGCTTAGAAGTGGAAAATTAACACCAGAAAAATAAGGAAGTTCCCACTCTCTAACCTCTATTCTCCTGTTTAATGGGAAAGAGGTGATCTGCCTAAAAGAGGTAGAAGGTAAAACGTCAGGTAAACTTTTAAAATATCCAGGTGGTGCTGAAGGTTCCAGAGGGATTATAAATTTAATTTGTAGAGATACCAATCCATATCATTTTATCATTTCCTTTAGAATTAAAGAAGTCATAGTTAAATAAATGAACTGTTTGCATTTTTCCAATAAGCCTATTTAAGCTGGGGAGTTGAAATCATTGACAGGGAACTGGTTGAAGTAACAAAAAAAGAAGCAAAGAGGGCTACTAATAAACTGGGACCAAAGAAGGAAATGACCAAGATTTTAGCTTAAGAGACTAATAAATAGGGATTCAGTGTTGGAACACAGATCTTGGAGAAAAGAAAATGAATTCATTTTCAACATTTCAGACTTCAATATCTAGTTTCTATATGTGAATCCAGATACAGAAAAGGGATTTGATGTGAAAATACAGATTTGGGAGTCATCACTTTAATGATAGTAAGTGAAGCTGTGAAAACAAATAAAGTAAAACTATAATTTAAAAAAACCAAAGACAAAATCTAAAATCATCCAGATTTACAAATTAAAAAGAGAAAGGGCTCCTACCGAAGTCATCTATATGAACAGACCACAGAGATAAGGAAAAATATCCAGGTAAGGAAGGTTCCAAAAGTTCAGAAAAGAGAGTTTAATGGTGCAGTGATCAATATGACAATACTGACCATACTGCTGAGATTCACAAAGATGACTTTTAAAATATGTCTTATCTTTGCTTTCTAAGCATTTAGGAAAATGGGTGGCATGTAGTCAGAAATCAATAAATGTAAAGTTCTATGTTGTGTTCCTTTTAATAAGTGTCTCACTCTGACATTGTTAGAGCTATATAAAAGGCAGAAAGGATATTCAAGAAAGGGAGAAAGGGATCTTTCCTACCTTGAATGATGCATGCATACAGCCTCCATGTCTATCAGAGTCTCACAGAAAATCATAGTATAAAATAAGACACACTAAAGTTTCCACAACTCTCACATGCTTGTGAGATAAAGACTGCTCACAGCAGCAGTGACAATTCAAATTTCCCTGGTTCTTGTTCCCATGTGGTAATGCAGGACTTCATCTCCTTGAGAATTTTCTCCCCACCCCATCTCACCACCTGAACACATCTAAAACTCAGGATGTGTCTCAAAAGTATTCATCATAGGATGCCATTTTTCCATTTTGCCATTTCTCTTACTGGATGGTTCAGTTCCCTATCCTGTCACTTCAAAAGGGACCAAGATGACCCTATTGATCCCCAACCCATCAAACAGGTGCTGGTGTTCTACCAGGTGCCTCACCAGGTATACTGCTCAAGGCTTTTTTTAAGCACTATGACTGAACAGCCTTAGCCCCCTAAGTGCCATGATTACACTGTTATCTATGGGGAAGTCTGGCTGTCAACTTTTTGTTGCCATTTGTAGAAGTGCCCCCAAATCAGTGTTGCTTTTACCTCTACAGAACTACAGTCTTACAGAACTGAGTGGAAAAGTCCATTCTGTTTTAACTTCTTACTTATATACTTCTTCCTCATTATAAAGTTCAGACATGGATTGTTGCTTTATTTTTCACATTTATCCATGCATTTAATTAATGTCTTTTTAAAGTGTGTGGTGGTAAATAATGCTTAATTTAAAGGTTAAATGGAACAAGGAGAAATGAAATGGGCTATAAATCATTAAAATCAATCCAGAAATCATGTTGCAATAGGCTTCCTGGGTACCCTGTTGAAGTCAAAGCTGCTCACATTTTTAGTTCTTTAACCTATTTTCCCATCTTACCCTAACTAAGCCACTTTCTCTGTATCTGATAATCTTTGGGCATTTTTCAATTTGCATTTCAAATGTCAGTCTCTTCCCATATCTCCAAGTCAAATTCCCAAGAAAGATCTGATTGATCAAACTAATTACCATTTTTCTTGTATAAACATTTGTGGCAGGATATCTCATGGGTTACTGGTTCATCTTTGAGTATCAATGGTCACAATAAGAATGAAGTATCATGAAGTAACAATAAGAATACATGCAAGAGTTACCTCCAACAATTAATTTGTAAAACCATAATTAGTCTGTAAGAGTGACTGGCAGGCATGCTCAGAAATTATTTTCTTCCACTAGGAAACAAGAATTCTATACAGAGTAACCTTCAGTAGAGATAATGTACTAGGCACATGGTAAGCTCTCAATTTTTTGCTCTGCGACTTAAAGATAAGTCTCACTTCCTTTATATGACACTTAAATCCATTTAGAATATATCACAATTTGTCTTTCCAGTTTTCTCTATTAATTTTATTTTTCACTGAACTCTAAATATTTAACATTTGTTTAGTATTGACAAAATGCCCGGAATTTTTCTAAGAGTGTCACATGGATTTATTCCTTTACTCTCACAAAACAAAGTACTATTTTTATCCCTATTTTACCAATAAGAAAACAGAGAGATTAAGTAACTTGCATGAGGATACATTAAGCTAGCGAATGGCTGAATCGGAATTCAAACTCAGGTGCAAAGCTCAAAGTCTTAACCATTAAGCCATAATGCTGCTCAAAAATTAACTAATATCATAAACATATTAATAAATAACAGGTACCATGAATGATTATTGTATGCTATGGGGTCTCGAAACACAATACCCAAAATACAGTGCCTTGGCATGCTGAGTACTTTGAACTGAAAAACTGAGAAGTCCCATAAAACAAGATTTCTCCTGTATTCCTTTTTCCCCTTTTCCCATCCTCTCCACTTTGTCATGGAAACTAGAATTTCTCCCCATTGAGGCAGGTAATAGAAACTAGAATTCCTCTAAAACAAGCCATAATACTAGAAAGGTCACTTTCTGACATTCCCCTGCTCTTCAGTGTGAAGCATGATCATAAAGGAACTCTCTGACCTACCCTACCTAAAAGTAGTTCAGAATGCCCCCATTCCAGAAGGGTACTGCCCTATACCTAAACACTAAGAAGAATCTAAGGTCTTACTAGGTTTCCCTCTCAATTTATTACCATCAGATAATGCCCTTTTTTTCCCAATGATGTTTCCTTATGAATCTTTTTATCAGACTTAGCATAAAAATATAGTTATTCCTGAATCTTTAGGTCTTCATTTTATGTGCTTCCCTAGCACATAAAACTTTGTTAAATAAATTTGCTATGCTTTTCTCTTGTTAATCTTTTTTTTTTTTTAACAGGGTTGTCAGCCATAAATTTTGCAATGGATAAGGAAAAGATATTACTTTTTTTCCTTTATAATGCCAAACAATGGGATAAGAACTCAACATATTTGTATTCAAAATTATATTTTCCCCTGCTGTCATTATGATTAAACATTTGCATTACAATTTCTAGCCAAAACCAAAGCTATAATTTTTCCTCTGAGCAGCACTATAGCTATGCCCTGCAGACTTTGATACATTTTACCTTTATTATCATTCACTTACATAGATTTTCTTATTTCATTGTGATTTCTTCAGTCCACGTACTTGGTATACTATTTTAATTATAAATGGAAATATCTCATTTTATTGTTTCCAGTTTAATTCTACTGTGGTCATGAGGTAGAAAAGACAAGTACAAGAAGAAAGGAGTCTGTGGGACAAAAACAAGAGTGGTCATGATTTAATTTCAAATTTAAAGTCCACTTTCACATGCTTTAAAGTTCCCATTTAAAGTCCACTTCCACATACTCTGATCACAAACAACCCTAATTAAATCAATTATTAGACCTTATCCACAGGTCCATAAATAACCTCTCTCCTGACCTGGACCCAAAAGAAAAACAGGTTCAAGAATACTTTTGCTCAACAAATAGACTTATCTGTGGTTTATATTCAGGATTTGATTACTCATCTACATGACATCCTTACAATCAATTCCTCAATGTGATACCACTGTAGTACTTTTTAAATTCACAAAGTAGAATAAAACCCCTTAATGGGGAAAGTAATAGATTTTTCATCAAAAACAAGAAAGGAAAACAACCCCTAATCGGTAATGATTAACATGTCAAATTGTTAGGTAGCAGGTAGACAGGATTAAGTGGGTCAGGGGTTTAAGAAAATACTTAGAACAGAGCAAACTGGTTAATCAACAACCCTGCCTCACTGCTGCTCCAAGATCTGACAAGATAACTATTTCAGGATTCTTGCCTGATCTCAGCCCTATAAACTACTCCTCTTACAATGATAGGAAGATAGATAAATTTAGGGGTTAAAAACCAAAGGGCAAGGATACGGTTGCTCAAAAGGGTTTAATGGTTAAAACATCTTAAGCAAGATCCTATGCAAACAACCAGAGACCAGAGATTACTGCACCAGGAAAAGCAGGATGATTAAGACCAGAGCCCATTATGCATAAATTCTGTAAAAACAGTTCCAAATAGGACCTATCATTTAGGCCAAAATGACCAAGAGTTGCCCGCAAGCTGGTTAGCTAATGTCTGTCAATCCAGAGCCCAGAGGTGATAACTTGGGTAGGATCTGCTAACAATCTCCCTCCTACCCCAATAAAAGCTGGGACACAAACTGGGTCCCCTCTGAAAGTACCCACTCTCTCCCTTGAGTGTCCTTTCCCCCTACTTCCTTCCCTCTGATAAACTTTACTATCCTGTCTGGAGTCCTGCTTGAAATCCTCTTATGCAAGAGTACAAGAGACAAGAACACAACTGCAATCTCCGGTAAGATCTTATCTCAGATATGACCTTATCTGAAGAATCAAGGTCACTAAGGCAGGACTAAAACAACCTTCTTCTGTTTCTGCACTATAGATTTTACATAAATAAAAATGTCTTGCTAAAGTGAAACTAACATGTTCCTATCCAGCGTCCTCTCAGTGGCTGTACTTCTTGCTTTCTCTCAATAAAAACCAATCTGAGCCTCCCTTTGACCGACTTTAAAGAATCCTTAGGGACTGAAGTGAGGTGCACCTCCCTTGGGGAACCTCCTCCGCGACAGAGAACACACTCGGAATGGTGTCTGTGAATGTGCTGGAGTTTGTTTTGTATTCCATGTGCACCAAGTTTCTTCTATTTCCAACTACTCAGGACTGGCAGCAGTTTCGAAAACTTTAACGGTGCCTTCTCTGTGTATATGATTCTAGGCATAAACCAGTCAGTGGTGAGTCAATTGTAGTTATTATTTTTCTTTGTTACCTCTTTTCCCCTCGGTATTCAAAATATAGCTACTACTGCTTCTAATTAAAAAACAGAAAAGGAAGAAAACTAGTATTCGCTGTATAGCACGACGCCTCTGGCTCCTCTCATCGGCCGGGAAGAACCCGCGTGCCGCCGCAGCGCGGCGCTCCCCTGCGCCCGAGCGCCGCCCGCGGCCTCCAGGCCGAGGGGCGGGGCCGCGCGGCGTGCTGACGTCAGAGAGGGCCGCGACGCCGCCGGGTCCGCGGGCGCTGGTTGCGGCGGTGGGGCTGTGAGCAGAGCCGGGCCTGGGCAGTGGCGGCGCCTTAGGACCTCGCGCGCGGTCCGCGGGCTCCGGGGCGGGGGCTCCAGCGGCGAAGCCCCCTCCCCGGGGAGGCGGGGCCTGGGCGAGCTCCCGAGCCGCGAGCGGCGGCGGCAGGGAACCATGCATCAGAAGCTGCTGAAGAGCGCACATTACATCGAGCTGGGCAGCTACCAGTACTGGCCGGTCCTGGTGCCCCGCGGCATCCGCCTTTACACCTACGAGCAGATCCCGGTGTCCCTCAAGGATAACCCGTACATCACCGACGGCTACCGGGCCTACCTGCCCTCCAGATTGTGTATCAAAAGGTACAGTCTGACCCCCCCCTCTCCTCTCACCTACACCCTTTTTGTCTGGTCTTTTCGCCGCTTTCCCGTCTTTGCTACGTGCTCAGCGTTTTTTCGCCGCCCCCATCCTGCCATCCCTTTTCTGCCTCCCTGTCTCCCCTCCAACCCTGTCGGGATATTTGATACACGGAGTTATAATGATAGTAGCAGTGATCATAATTGCCAACTCTCTTGTGGCGCTTTGCTGTTTACAGAGCGCTTTTACATCCTTGATTCCATTTGATGCTCATTGGGATACATGTTGGAATCGACCACACTGACAATGGCTGAGCCGTTATTTGCCTTATGTATACCTCACCTTTGTTTCTCTTTAGAGCAGCTGTGGGAATTCAGATGTTTTGGGCCAGCTAAAATACTTGTGTGATGGGAAATAAGTCCATATCGCCATACACATATATTTAGAAAGTCCTGATTCATTCATTTAGCAAATACTTATGAAGCCCCTGCTTAAAGCTAGGCACAGTAGCAGATCCTTCAGAAAACAGCAGACTTGGCTCTTGTTCTCACCAACCTACTAAAGTCTAGCCCTGGTGACAGACATTAAAGAGATAATTACACTATTACATAATAGCCATTGTGGAAAATGCAGTGTAGGAAAAGCACTGTAGCAGAGAAGAGCTCTAACGGGGCATCTAGCCTAGACTAGAGGACCTTAGCATTTCTAAGAAAGCAATTTCTTTGTCATTCCAAACCTTTAAAATCAGACTCCCTTGAAAGCCTATGTTTAAAAAAAAATCTGAAAAATTGCTGTTCTAGTTTTTAGAATAGCTGTCAAAATTTACTGTGTGTACTAACATACAGAACCTCAATTTTAGCGTAGTTAAGATAGATGATTATCCAGGTCTTTGTAGTGACAAACCCCAGTACTGGAATGTAGGCGGTTGAATAGCTCAAGCAACTAAGACAATTTGATTCTTGATCTTTCCAGCATGGTCATTCTCCATCCTTATTTCCTTTTGTCCTGCTTTGAAAGTGTTTTTGTGACTCACAATCACAAGGTGACATCATTGTCCAGCTCTCTAGCTTGAATAGATGGCTAACAGGACTTCATATTGCGAATCCTAATTATTACTTCACTTCCCCATGCTTTCTGCCTATGAGTGATTACACAAGAAATCAGACCTGGACCCTGCTCAGGATATGGAGTTCTATGAGGATAGGGCAGGCAGTGAATTGTCCTAAAATATCATGCCCACCTGCCATTAGGCCTCAGTATTTTGTTGTTTAGAACCCAAATCTGATGGAGTGGAAAAGAAGTATAAAACATTAGATCTTGAGCTGTTGAGTCAGAAAAACTGAGTATCTCAAACTGCTAATTAATACCTGTGGAACTTTGAGCAAAAGTTAACATTGCTGAGCCTTATTTTCCCTACTTGTAAAAATGAGGGTAATCATATATCTGATTCAGGGGGTAGTAAAAATTAGATGTGATTATATAAAATGCTACACAGAATCTGGCACCTAATAAGCACTCAATAGATATTGCTATTATCATCAGTGATTTTGAACAGATAATGGCAATGAAGATGATTATGGATTTTGAAGTAGAATAGAGTTTGGGGGTGCCTAATTTTTTATACATTAATAGTAGATCCTCTCTTCAGGATATTCTTCCAAATGTTCTTCCCACCAACTCGATCTTTTCCAGGTTCATCCCTTGCCCTCTTTTCTTTCAGCTTTCAAGAGTGACCAGGAAGTATTTTGGATATGAGAAGAGGTTTGGTATATCCTAAGACTTCTGCTAATACTCTGGAAAAGCTGTTCAGTTAATTGGGGTATACTGGGTTTCACAAAATAAAAAGTTCTCAGGAAAAAAGTAGAGTGTAGTATGGATTATCAAAACAAATGTGTAGTTAGATGTTTTCTAGATCATTCCTTCATCCCCTCCCCAAGAAGTCTAGATACTTTATATGCGTTAAACCAGATAACAAATACAGAATAAAGGATGATTATTTGATAATTTGAGACCTTGCAGTGTTTATCACTTATACAAATGGAAAAGTAAGAAGAGCCATGATGACTGTTGCAAATTCAGTGAGTTATACATTAATGCTTATTAATAAGGACTTCTGAATCAGACTATCAAGACCTCAGTTTAAGCAAAAAGATAAGATTTTGTTAGAGAAATGGAAGAGTATTTTAATCTTTAATCATTATATCATCTCCTTGTAAATCAGATTAGTTCTGTCAATACCCGAAGAACCATTTCACAAAATTAAGGAAGGAACTGGAGGGAAGTTGCAACAGCCTATAATCCAATTCCTTTGTTTCATAGATGAAGAAACTGAAGCCCAGAAATCTTAAGTGACTTGCTCATGATTGCAGAGCTAATTTGTGTCTAGGATGGGAAGGGAACACTTAGCTTCTTGACTTCTGGTAGGAATGGTACATTCTCCACCATCATATACTGCCAAAACCAGTCAGTAGGCAAGACATCTTAAAAGAACACAAATAGTACATGTATTATGAGTAACCTCCTATTGTTCCTGAAAAGGATAAACTCACACCATCTGGAAACTAGTCTGATTTCAGAACATCTATAGCAGCATTGTTCCAGCAACTTCTTTAAGAATCTTCCCAATGGATCAATTTGTTTTTATTCTGCTTCTCTAGGTCTATTTAACTTTGTATTTAATGAGTACTTATTTATTTTAAATTTGTGCCTAACCTCATACTAAGCAGCTTTTCAGATACTGTTTTTATCTATCCTTTTTAGTTACACATGACAGTAGAATGTATTTTGACATATGAAACATACATGGAGTATAACTTCCCACTTTTGTGATTGTACATGATATGGAGTTAAACTGGTCATGTATTCATATATGAACATAGGAAAGTTATGTCTGATTCATTCTACTGTCTTTCCCATTCCCACTCCCGCTCCCTTCCTTTCATTCTTTCCCCTTGGTCTAATCCACTGAACTTCTATCCACCTCCCCTTATTGTAAGTTAGCATCCACATATCAAAGAACTTTCAACCTTTGGTTTTCACATACCAATTATTGAAGTCAGTGTTCTAGCTAACAATTTTTATCTGCAACCTCATTTCTGTAGACATTAATGAATGATGGGAGCAAGGCACTCTGCTTAGAAAAGTGGTGTCCTGCAAATGAGAGAAAAGATGAATGGTACTGGCTATCAGGGAGCTGATGGGCTGAGGATGGGGTATTTACATGTAAATCAGTGTAATAGAAGGAAATTGTAACTGATAATAGAGTTCAGCACCAAAATAACTCTTTAAGATTCTAGGATTGGTGGAATTTTGGGGGGGAAAAAAAAGACAAATTAAATGACATCAAATTTTAAATGACACAGATGGGGGTAAGGCCTTAAAGTAGCAAGTATTAGGTAACTCCCCCAAATTTTTCCTGACCTTTGCTGACAGTTGAGTGAGCCAGTATGAATCTGAGCTGCATGTTTGTTTATTTTCCAGTTTGTTTATTTTATCTAATGAGACGGTAAACATCTGGAGTCATTTGCTGGGTTTCTTTCTCTTCTTCACCCTGGGAATATATGATATGACATCTGTGTTACCTTCGGCAAGTGCGTCCAGAGAAGATTTTGTAATTTGTTCTATTTGTCTTTTCTGTTTCCAGGTAAGTCATTTCATAAACGCTATTACTTGTGAAGAGAACTTTTATCAGGCAGGCTTGGGCATGTGGCTCACCACTTGCTTTGAATAGCTCCCCAAGTGGCATACGGGTCAGCTTCTTTCATAAAATAAACACCGGAAAAGCCTGATACTGTCAGGTGTTTGTATGTTATGGAAGTATATTTGAAGTTCACTGTTTCAAAGATTGAAAAATATTGTTTACTCTCCTCTTTATCATTTTAGACACTTCTGCTTTAAGATTAACACAAGGATATGAATGTCTGATTGTACTCTTATTATCACGCTGAAGTAGATCACTAATGCCAACTTAAAACCTGTTTGGGAGGATTTCTTAACTTTTTTCTATTTTGTAATATATCTTGTGATTGTCAAACTTGTTATTTTCATACTGCTTTTATTTTACTGTCTTGTTTTTCTGGTATTGGTCTTATGTTCTGTTGCTTTAATTTTAATTTCTTTTGATCCTTTTATACTTGCCCGGTTTCAGATATTTTCAGTTTCTGTTCCTCTCTGCCTCTCATAGTAATTCCATTGCACTTGCATTTGTTTCCAAGGATCTATAAAAATGCCTTTAAAAATTACATTTAGTAGATTTTCAAACAGATTGTTTTATAGCAGAAAACAAAGATGGGCTGTAGTCCTATTGGCATTTTAAATTTTTAAAAAATACAGAGACTACATTAAAAACATGAAAAATTAAAAAAAAATCATTCTCCTTCATCCTGACAGATGCAGACAGTACTTTATACAGTTAACCTGTTGCTCCTATTTGAGAGGTGAATCTATAAGTCAAATGTTCAAATGTTTTTTAGCATGTCATAATATTCCAGACCTTCATCATCAGAAACACTACCCCTTTTTTTCTAATCCAGTTTCTAGAATAAAATTTTAAATTTCTTTGAAGAAAAAAATACTTAGTATTTTTATATGATTAAAAATATGTTTTTTTCTTGAAATGTTTTTAAATTTATACTCTTTCTGAGGTTTAGTTTTTCTCCTGACTAGAGCCAAAATACCTTTTAGGATCCATCTCCAGTTATATAATGGAAATGAGTCAATTTCTTTATACTGACAATTTTAGATGTAAGTTAACATTATTAAGATGCTCTTAATAGTTGTTAAGTATAAACTGGTTTGTATTCTACTGTTAGTTGTATAAATATCATCTGCTTTGAAAACCCTGTTTCCCTCTACCCCAGGCTTGTACTTATCCCTTTCACCACCTGCCACACAGAATATTAGTTCAGAGAATACATATTAATTTCCATTTTGACCTGAGAAAACACTATATTATAAAACTAAAAGGGTTAAATAATTATAACAGCTGCCCAGGAAAAGATAGATTCAAAGTGTTACAGAAACTTGCTCAGGATTATTTAGCTAGACAGCAAAATCCTGTTCTAACTGCGAGTATATGGATCTATTACATACTGTACAACTTGCTAAAGAAAAATAAACACATCTTCCCTACAAGAAGAGCACTTTTTAAAAAATTATGAACTGGTTCACCTGAGTTTTCTGGACCCTTAGGAACAGCAGGCAGCACAGTAAACCATAAATCTGTTCTTAATGTTGACTTACATTTAACTTTCAAAAGACATCACTTTTTTTCTCACTCCTATTCATTCTTTGTGTTCAGTGCTTTTTTTCCCAAACAGATTTGTAGAGTACATTTTGAATAGTAGAATGTTATTCAGGATTTGGAAGCTTTTCACAGGAATTTTTTATTTTGAAGAAGAGTGGAATCTGAGAATGCCTTTCCCCAAATTCAGTTAATTTATGTTCAGTTCAACAGATATTTGTTGAATGCCTCCCTTATGCTTGCAGGTCCTATACTAGGTAGTAGTAATACAATGCTGAGCATAGAAGCAGCATGTCATAAGACTACATCACTCATGTAGGAGTGTAGAGAGAGAGTAAGGAAGGGCATTTAAGCAGAGTAAATAATTATGTAAAAGCCTAGAAGCAAGAGACAGCTTGGGCTTGCAGCTGTTAACCTTTATGTTTGAATCCTGGGAGAATGGAAAAAGGTAAGGCTGGAAAGATATGCAGGGACCAGATCATGAGGTACTTTGTCATGCCAGTGAGCTTAAATGTACCACCCCACTATCAATGGCCTAGTACAGACTCTTGTTCTCAGGGTTATTTCTGTAATCTCCCACCTCAGCCTATCTAGTCCTCATCTTGTAAGGGTGCATTTAAAATCTTCAGTAGCATCATTGAACACTATAATTGTATGCCTGAGGTATCCCATTAAAATTTTCTGTGATAACTAAAACATACCCAGTTGGCCAATTTTTTTTTTTTTTTCATTTTTTAAAGGAACTCTTAATGATGACACATTCCTTTTAAAACAGGGCACATTAAACATAGATTAACTTTTTAAAAACTTGTGATCTTAATTAACATTACTTCCCTTCCCCCTTAATGCGGTTTTTCTCTTTTACTTCCTTTGTGACAATTGAATGAGCTTTTTTATTGTTTCTTATTATTACTCTAAGTATACTATATACTCATGTAGAAATTCAAGCAAACAAAAAAACCTATGGAAGAAAGTAAAAGTCACACTTGACATTTTGGTTAAAATTCATCCAAATATTTGTGTATGCATTCCTACTTTACATCTGCCTATTTGCTCATCTACCTGTCTACCTAATTTCATGCCAACATTATCTCTGCTTACTGATTTGTGTCCCATTCTTATATCATTCTACGCTATGACAATGAGACTTTTTCTTATCATTGAGAATATGCACCACAAGACTAATCTGAGAAAACCACCAACCTTCTTAAAGTTTTGTTTAATTGAACCAGTAAGCTGTGATTGGTAGCTTACCAAATACAGATCTGTAAGGATTTTAGACAGTAGATGAAGAAATGAAGTTGTGACTAAGTACAATGTTTATTGTCCTATTTTCTTCACATACACCCCCATTGGTAATGACTTAGTGTAGGCTCTTGTTATTGTTCTCTGGGCTATTTCTGTAACATCTCCCATTGGCCTATGTAGTCTACACCTTATAAGGATGCATGTAAAATCTTCAAGAGTATCACAACTGGTCTGTAATTTTGAAGTTGAAACCCCTTGAGGTGTAAGGGTCATGACATGAAGAAAGCCATAGACAGTCTTCAATGGTTCTGTATTTTTCATTATGCTACTTTTCTTTGTGGACCCCCAATAAACATACGCATGCCTTCTTGTTTGTTCCTGATGAATATCAGCAGAACTGTAAGCTCCTCACCAGGTGATAGCCCTTCTGTGATTCACCTTTCCTCCCACTAATACCACCCCCAGATGCACAAATACACTCAGAGAACCAGTATCCTCCCTCCTCAATTTTCTAATTATGCTTTATACTGACTTTTCTTATATGACTTCTTACAGTACTATTTGTTTACTTGTCTTATGAAATCTTTTCAAGAATAGAGGTTTTATCTTTATAATCAGTAAGCCATGATTATTTGCTTTGGGGACAGTAAAGCCATGTTTACCTTAGAATTCAAAAGTAAACTCTTTACAGTGTGTCTTAGGTACCTATGAAGTCTTAAGTAAAAAAGCAAATTACAGAACATATAGTGTGAGTCTATTTGATTAATTTTTTAAAGTATATATTTATCTTGTATTTGCAGACTATTTTCCCTTTTTTGGGGGGATTGGATAATGTTGCTGGGGATTGAACCTAGGCCTTTGTGCATGCTAGGCAAGTTCTTTAAAACTGAGCTACGTAACCAGCCTGAAGACTTCTATATTACAGGTTTTTGGCATACACATTGAAAATATCTGCAAGGACACATAACAGATGTTATCAGTGGCTACCTTTAGGGAATAAATTGAATGGGAATAGCTTATATTTTTTACATCATACAGTTCTGTAGTCTTTGATTTTGTTAAGGACATGTATTGCTTCTTTAGTATATTTTTTAAAACTCATTCATAGATCAAAATACCCTCACATGGTATTTTTAAAAATATTTGCTTTGTGTAATTTCCCCACTTCTGTTCATAATTGTTATATAAAAAATTGTTCATAATTTTTATATAAAATAGCTATCATTTTAAATTTCCTTTTTTGTAATTCTTATCCCCGTTTTACACATGAGGGGATTGAGGTTTAGAGAAATGACATCTTACCCTACTATAAACACAGAACTAGAATCTAAGACAAGATGTATTTGACTTGAAAGCATGCACTTTTTTCAGGGACGAGGGGATACTGAGGATTGAACCCAGGGGTGTTTTACCACTGAGCTGCAGAGCTACATCTCCAACTTCTTTTATTTTTTATTTTGAGACAGGTTCTCACTACATTATTTAGGGCCTCACTAAGTTGCTGAAGCAGAAAGCCTTCATCAATACCCTGAATATCATGCATAAATTACTTTAGTTTCTTTTTGTTTCATTTTGTTAAGATTTCTTTTTATTTTCCATAGGTATGTATGCTTTGCTCTGTGGGCTATCATCTTTTTTCCTGCCATCGGTCAGAAAAAACCTGTCGAAGATGGATGGCATTAGATTATGCAGGAATTTCTATTGGAATACTGGGATGCTATGTCTCAGGAGTATTTTATGCATTTTATTGTAATAATGTAAGTAGCTAAAACATTTCACATTTTACCTTTCATAAAGGTCTTAGATTTTCTTGCACTGCTTCTTTTGAATTTCTGAATAAGTAACTACTTACAGAATAAACAGAGGAGTCTTCTGTAGGCGTAAACTTACTTTTCAAAAGACCCCTCTGAGCTCTAACATCTATTCCATACTTATTTTACTTCTTTTCCACTGGAAAAAAGTATATTTGAAGTAATCTCTGAAACTTGCTGTAGACATTGAATTATTAATGTTCCCACTATATTCATATGGTTATATGGTTCCTTATATATATGCACATAGCATATCTTTAATTTTTGTGTTTATACAATTAGAGTTAAATAAAGTTAGCTTTTGATAAAATAATGAAGTTGGCTACCACTTTCCATTTCCCTTCTTATTCTTTATTTCTCATTCAGTGAAAAAAAGAAAAGGTATAGCTATGCATGTTTTGACCCATCCATCATTGGGAGCCATGTGTGAACTGTGTATGAACTGGGCAACGTTTGAGCCATTAAGGCTCTTTTGGGAATTCCTGGGTGAAATTCACCAGTTCGAGAAAGCCCAGATCATGCCGGTACCCTGACCTAGCTCACAGCTCCAAGTTCATACACAGCCACTGGAGACGTGTGTAACCTGCCAAGAACCAAACAACCTGTTCACCTCCACCCCTATCCTGTTTTTTGAGAAGAAACTCCATACTGATCCCCTTTGGTCTGTAATACTGTAAATAAAGCAAGCATGAACTTTTTCTTTGTGAGAAGTTAGACCCCTCTGGTCAGCTCAACCAGTCACACCCCTACTTTGAAAATATATAATTCTTGCCTTTTGTCTTTATTAATATATTGCTTTCATAGCTTTCATTTCATAGCCAGCCTACCTACTATCTATGGGTACCTACTCCCTCACCCATGCAGGACATGGGTGGGAACCCATATTCTTCTATAAGAAATATGTTTTCCTTTTCTTAGTTTTCTATTGGATAGTAGACCTAAAGACAGACCACATGGGTTTTGAGTGTCTTTAACAACTATGAGATGTATCTGTTTCAAGTTCTGGATCAACTCAGCTTTCTGCCTCTAAGGTCCCAAAACTCAGTTTTGTCTTGGGCAAAACAGTATTTACAAAACTGTTCAGATAATATAGCACCTTTCCTAAAAATGTTGCCAAACCAAACCTTAAGGAATATAACCCCTTAACGCATCACCAGCCTGAAGGCAAACTGAGCCACAGGCTCAATACATCTCAAACTCTCCCACTCAGAAAGTCCCATTGACTCTACTCTTTTTCAATTGACCTCTTCCTAAGCATCAAAAATGGGACACATCAGAAAAACTACAAAAAGAGAAGGGAGGCTGCTAGAGCTAATATCTTCCATGATCATATAAAGGAAAATTTACTTTCTTTTCTGGTTTCTTATCATTTCCAAATACTCAGTTGCATTAGTGGCTCTTTACCTTTTAAGGAACACAGGCTACCTTCAGAATGAGAAAGAAAACTATGGACTGGACTGTCAATCCAGGAGAAGGTATATTTGGGTACACACCTAAAGAAACAATCCAGAATTGTAATGCAGGAGGTAAATAACCCTACAGAGTTCCCTGGAGCCAAGTTAAGAACTCACATCTTTTATGATGCTAACTTTTTGAGCTTCAATACCAACTTTTCAATACTCATTTAAATATTTAAATGTCCCATCAACCTTTCAAACAATATATTTTCAAGCGAACCTATTTTCATGCTCCTCATCATATACACCCAAAACCTGGAAGGTCTTCATTCATTTCCTCCATTAATGGAAGCCACTTCTTGGCCTTTCAGGATAGAAAGGGTTGAGCCTTCCACATACCATTCAGCTATTAAGACCTTAGTGTACTTCAGAAATGCTTCCTCAGCCTTGCACTTGCATCTAAATTCTTCAACAGAATTTGGTTCTCTTTGAATAAACCTTTAATGTCTTTTTAGAAGGTTCCCTATCACTTCTTTGTTTTCTACACTGATGTTATTTGAAAATGACCCTATCACCCCATTCTTGAAGAACTCTGCTGTTCCTGAACGACAACATGATAAAGTTCAAAATCAGTAACCTGACCTTGCTGCCTTTCAACTTCCAAATTCTCTGCTGCACTTCCTGCTCCTTTTTCTTGAGAGCTCCTTCTTCCCACACAATATGAGCTTAAATGTTGCTTCCATCTTGAAGCATCTTTATCCCAGGTAACATTGTTCTCTCTTCAGTGGTTCTACAACATTGTTTGAAACTCAGTTATAATTTTTTTTTTATTGTAAACAAATGGGATACATGTTGTTTCTCTGTTTGTACATGGAGTAAAGGCGTACCATTTCTGTAATCATAAATTTACATAGGGTAATGTTTTTTGATTCATTCTGTTATTTTTTTCCCTTCCCCCACCCCTCCCACCCCTCTTTTCCCTCTATACAGTCCTTCCTTCCTCCATTCTTGCCCCCCTCCCTAACCCTAACTCTAACCCTAACACTAACCCCTCTCACCCCCCATTATGTGTCATCATCCACTTATCAGCGAGATCATTCGTCCTTTGGTTTTTTGAGATTGGCTTATCTCACTTAGCATGATATTCTCCAGTTTCATCCATTTGCCTGCAAATACCATAATTTTATCATTCTTTATGGCGGAGTAATATTCCATTGTATAAATATATATTACAGTTTCTTTATCCATTCATCAATTGAAGAGCATCTAGGTTGGTTCCACAATGTGAATTGAGCAGCTATGAACATTGCTGTAGCTGTATCTCTGTAGTATGCTGATTTTAAGTCCTTTGGGGTAGGCCAAGGAGTGGGATAGCTGGATCAAATGGTGGTTCCATTCCAAGTTTTCTAAGGAATCTCCACACTGCTTTCCAGAGTGGCTGCACTAATATGCAGCCCCATCAGCAATGTATGAGT
Organism: Sciurus carolinensis; assembly: GCF_902686445.1. NCBI lineage: Eukaryota > Metazoa > Chordata > Mammalia > Rodentia > Sciuridae > Sciurus > Sciurus carolinensis. Next base: position 76,941,455 of record NC_062222.1, read on the forward strand.
GTACCTTTCTCCCCACATCCTCGCCAACACCTATTGTTGCTTCTATTCTTGATAATCGCCATTCTAATTGGGTGAGATGAAATCTTAGGGTGGTTTTAATTTGCATTTCTCTTATTACTAGAGATGTTGAACATTTTTCCATATGTGTGTTGATTGCTTGTAGATCTTCTTCTGTGAAGTGTCTATTCATTTCCTTAGCCCATTTGTCGATTGGGTTATTTGCATTCTTGGTGTAGAGTTTTTTGAGTTCTTCATAGATTCCGGAGATTAGCACTCTATCTGAAGTATGATTGGCAAAGATTTTCTCCCACTCTGTAGGCTCTTTCTTCGCATTGCTGATAGTTTCCTTTGCTGAGAGAAAGCTTTTTAGTTTGAATCTATCCCAGTTATTGATTCTTGCTTTTATTTCTTGTGCTATGGGAGTCCTGTTGAGGAAGTCTGGTCCTAAGCCGACATGTTGAAGATCTGGACCTACTTTTTCTTCTATAATCTGCAGGGTCTCTGGTCTGATTCCGAGGTCCTTAATCCATTTTGAGTTTAATTTCATGCACGGTGAGAGATATGGGTTTAGTTTCATTCTGTTGCATATGGATTTCCAATTCTCCCAGCACCATTTGTTGAAGAGGCTATCTTTTCTCCATTTCATATTTTTGGCACCTTTGTCTAGTATGAGAAAATTATATTTATTTGGGTTTGTGTCTGTGTCCTCTATTCTGTACCATTGATCTACCTGTCTATTTTGGTACCAATACCATGCCGTTTTTGTTACTATTACTTTGTAGTAGAGTTGAAGATCTGGTGTTGCGATACCCCCTGCTTCGCTCTTTCTGCTAAGGATTGCTTTAGCTATTCTGGGTTTCTTATTCTTCCAGATGAATTTCATAATTGCTTGCTCTATTTCTGTAAGGTACGTCATTGGGATTTTAATTGGAATTGCATTGAATCTGTATAGTACTTTTGGTAGTATGGCCATTTTGACAATATTAATTCTGCCTATCCAGGAACATGGGAGATCTTTCCATCTTCTAAGGTTTGCTTTAATTTCTTTCTTTAGTGTTTTGTAGTTCTCATTGTAGAGGTCTTTCACCTCTTTTGTGAGATTGATTCCCAAGTATTTTATTTTTTTCGAGGCTATTTGAATGGGGTAGTTTTCCTAATTATTCTTTCCAAAGATTCATCACTTATGTACAAAAGTGCATTAGATTTATGTGCATTGATCTTATATCCCGCTACTTTACTAAATTCACTTATGAGTTCTAAACATTTTCTGGTGGAATTTCCTGGTTCCTCTAAGTGTATAATCATATCATCAGCAAATAGGGATAGTTTGAGTTCTTCTTTTCCTATTCATATCCCTTTAATTTCTTTGGTCTGTCTAATTGCTCTGGCTAGAGTTTCAAGGACAGTATTAAATGGAAGTGGTAAAAGAGGGCATCCCTGCTTTGTTCCAGTTTTTAGGGGGAATGCTTTCAGTTTTTCACCATTTAGAATAATATTAGCCATGGGCTTAGCATAGATGGCCTTTACAATGTTAAGGAATGTTCCCACTATCCCTATTTTTTCTAGTGTTTTGAGCATGAAGGAGTACTGTAATTTATCAAATGCTTTTTCTGCATCTATTGAAATAATCATGTGATTCTTGACTTTAAGTCTATTGATATGGTGAATTACATTTATTGATTTCCTGATGTTGAACCAACCTTGCATCCCTGGGATGAAACCCACTTGATCATGGTGCACTATCTTTTTAATATATATTTGTATGCGATTTGCTAAAATTTTGTTGAGTATTTTTGCGTCAATGTTCATTAAGGATATTGGTCTGAAATTTTCTTTCCTCGATGTGTCTCTGTCTGGTTTAGGTATCAGGGTAATATTGGCTTCATAAAATGAGTTTGGGAGGGTTCCCTCCTCTTCTATTTCATGGAATACTTTGAGAAGTATTGGAATGAGCTCTTCTTTAAAGGTTTTGTAGAACTCGGCTGAGAACCCATCTGGTCCTGGACTTTTCTTTGTTGGTAGGCTTTTGATGACTTCTTCTATTTCATTACTTGAAATTGGACTATTTAAATTGTGTATGTCCTCCTCATTCAGTTTAGGCAATTCATATGTCTCTAGAAACCTGTTGATGTCTTCGAAATTTTCTATTTTGATGGAGTATAGATTTTCAAAATAGCTTCTAATTATGTTTTGTATTTCAGTCGTGTCTGTTGTGATATTTCCTTGTTCATTCCGAATTTTAGTGATTTGGGTTTTCTCTCGTCTTCTCTTTGTTAGTGTGGCTAATGGTTTATCAATTTTTTTTTTTTCAAAGAACCAACTATTTATTTTGTCAATTTTTTGTATTGTTTCTTTCGTTTCAATTTCGTTGATTTCAGCTCTGAGTTTAATTATTTCCTGTCTTCTACTACTTTTGGTGTTGGTCTGTTCTTCTTTTTCTAAGGCTTTAAGCTATAGTGTTAGGTCATTTATTTGTTGAGTTTTACTTCTTTTATTGAATGCGCTCTATGAAATAAATTTTCCTCTATGTACTGCTTTCATAATGTCTCAGAGATTTTGATATGATGTTTCTTTGTTCTCATTTACCTCTAAGAATTTTTTAATTTCCTTCCTAATATCTTCTGTTATCCATTCATCATATAATAGCATATTGTTTAATCTCCAGGTGTTGGAGTAGTTTCTGTTTTTTTACTCTTTCATTTATTTCTAATTTCAATCCATTATGATCTGATAGAACACAAGGTAGTGTCTCTTCTTGTATTTGCTAACATTAGCTTTGTGGCATAATATATGGTCTATTTTAAAGAAGGATCCATGTGCTGCTGAGAAGAAAGTGTATTCGCTCTTGGTTGGATGGTATATTCTATAAATGTCCGTTAAGTCTAAATTATTGATTGTGTTATTGAGATCTGTGGTTTCATTGTTCAATTTTTGTTTGGAAGATCTGTCCAGTGATGAGAGAGGTGTGTTAAAATCACCTAGTATTACTGTGTTATGGTCTATTTGGTTTCTGAAATTGAGAAGGATTTGTTTGACATACATGGATGAGCCACTATTTGGGGCATAGATGTTTATGATAGTTATGTCTTGCTGATTTATGCTTCCCTTAAGCAGTATGAAATGTCCTTCTTCATCCCTTCTGACTAACTTTGGCTTGAAGTCCACATTATCTGAAATGAGGATGGATACCCCAGCTTTTTTGCTGAGTCCATGTGCATGGTATGTTTTTCCCCATCCTTTCACCTTTAGTCTATGGGTATCTCTTTCTATGAGGTGAGTCTCTTGCAGGCAACATATTGTTGGATCTTTCTTTTTAATCCAATCTGCCAGTCTATGTCTTTTGATTGATGAGTTCAGGCCATTAACATTCAGGGTTATTATTGAGGTATGATTTGTATTCCAGGTCATTTGGTTCATTTTTTTTAATTTTATTTATTTATTTTTTTTGACACGACTTAGTTCCTCCTTTATTTGACAATTCCTTTAGGATATTTCCTCCCTTTGCTGATTTGCTTCTTTGTTTTTCATCGCTTCCTCATGGAATATTTTGCTGAGAATGTTGTGTAATGCTGGCTTTCTTTTTGTAAATTCTTTTAGCTTTTGTTTATCATGGAAGGATTTTATTTCATCATCACATTTGAAGGTAAGTTTTGCTGGGTATAAGATTCTTGGTTGGCATCCATTTTCTTTCAGGGCTTGAAAAATGTTGTTCCAGGCCCTTCTAGCTTTTAGGGTCTGGATTGAAAAATCTGCTGATATCCGTATTGGTTTCCCCCTGAATGTAATTTGGTTCTTTTCTCTCACAGCCTTTAAAATTCTATTTTTATTTTGTATGTTAGGTATTTTCATTATAATGTGCCTTGGTGTGGGTCTGTTTTAATTTTGTGTATTTGGAGTCCTATAAGCCTCTTGAACTTGATTTTCCATTTCATTCTTCAGATTTGGGAAATTTTCTGATATTATTTCATTGAATAGATTGTTCATTCCTTTGGTTTGTTTCTCTATGCCTTCCTCAATCCCAATAATTCTTAAATTTGGCCTTTTCATGATATCCCATACTTCTTGGAGATTCTGTTCATGATTTCTTACCATCTTCTCTGTTTGTTCAACTTTGTTTTCAAGTTTAAATATTTTTTCTTCATTATCTGAGGTTCTGTCTTCCAGGTGTTCTATCCTATTGGTTATGCTTTCTATGGAGTTCTTAATTTGGTTTATTGTTTCCTTCATTTCAAGGATTTCTGTTTGGTTTTTTTTCAATATCTCTAACTATTGAAATGATCTTTTGCTTCCTGTATTTGCTCTTTTAACTGTCAATTGGTGCGATCATTCAATGCCTGCATTTGCTCTTTCATCTCCTCCTTCAATGCCTGCATTTGCTCTTTCATCTCATCGTTTACTTCCCTGATCATTTTAATTATGTACATTCTGAACTCCCTTTCTGTCATTTCTTCTGCCCTGCTCTCATTGGATTTTATTGATGTAACATCTAGATTTGTTTGGGGCATTTTCTTCCTTTGTTTTCTCATATTGTTCAGGAATCAGTGGGTCATTAAGATATTGCAGATTTCCTCTATCGACTTATAATGTCCCTGAAGATTGCTAGTATATCCCCTCTTAGCCTTCAGTAACCTGAAGTCTTGGAGGAGGATGATAATGCGGTGCTCCACTAGGATGCTTCCTCTCTAGGGGTCGTGGCCTTCAGGTGGGGTATATTCCCTGCTAGTGGGCAGAGGTGCCTCCACTTGTTGACCAATGGTCATCCAAAGAACTCTGAGAAGTAGGCTGTGGGCTGAGGCAAGGCCTGTTTGGGCCTGCGTCTCTGGTTTTACTGTCCTTGTGGGAAAACCTCACCCGGCAGGGAAGACTCACCCAGTGGGGAGGTCTCGCTGGTCAGTTCCCCTCCTAGAGGTTCCCCTCAATCCACAACTACCGCCTGGGCTGTGCTGCCTTCCTCTGCAATGTTCCCAGGGACCCGGACCTACCTCCTGGGCCTGGGAGCCTTGCCCTTCACAGATGAGTCTCCTTAGGTTGCCCCTCCTCAGAGAAACTGCCTGCAGTCCTGGAACCTTCTTTGCGCCCCTAAGCGTGTCTCTGTGCAGCTCTTCCACCAAGAAGCCGCCTAGGTCCTGGGACCCTGCTCTGCCCCTAATCGCTTGGCTATGCGGCCCCTCCTCTGAGCAGCCACCTGGAGCCCCGTACAGTCGCTCTGAGTCCCAGCAACCCTCCGCACACCTCTTCCTCTGGGCAGCCACCCTGTGTTCCAGTGTGGTCGCTAGGAGTCCAAGCAACTCACTGCGCATCTCCTCCTCCCGACAACTGCCCGTAGCCCTGGTGCAGTCACTCCGAGTCCAAGTGACCTGCCACACTCCTCCTCCTCTGGGAACCACCCCCCCCCCCCCCCCCCCCCGTGTTCAGGAGCGGTCACTCTGAGTCCAAACAGCTCGCTGCGCACCTCCTCCTCTGGGCAGCTGCCCAGAGCCCTGGTGGGTCGCTCTGAGTCCCAGCATCGTGCTGAGCGACCTCCTCTACGATGCTCCCAGTTGTCCGAGTTCACTGCTCCAGCGGGGGGAGGGGTTTCTTGTTGGGCAGCTCTACTTCACACAGTTCCCTGTGTTCTGGGACGACCGCCCCATCCGGGACACCTCCCCAACGGGGGAGACTCACCCGGTGGCTTTGAGTTGGTCCCAAGTCTCTCAATATCTCCTCTTCTTGAATCCTGAGTCCTGGAGCAGCATGAAATGCAGCCACCCTCTAGTCCGCCATCTTGTAACGCCTTAGTTTCAATTTTTATCATTAGATTATGATCATTTGTCCAAGTTTGCCCCTCCTAGAGTCCACATGCTTATCCTCTGGGAGAGTCCATGTCATAGTCAGTTATGTTTCTACAGAACTTTTAACTGTGCCTCGAATATATTAGCTATTCAGGAAATGCTTTTGTAGGAATAAATACAGTCTTTTGGTAGCTTGCTTCAGAATTTGGTTTGTCATTCTATGAAACGTAACAGTTGTATGGCATATGAATATTTTTTAAGGAAGGTAAATAATCCTGTTTGGAATTGAAAATACCAAGTAGTTTGGAATATATTATATGCAAGCCAGAATTACTCTTTTCCTCCCTTTATCGTTAATAACAGAATTAAAATCTGGTTTCCTTTCATTTCAGTACTGGCGACAAGTATACTTGATCACAGTGCTTGCCATGATCCTGGCAGTGTTCTTTGCTCAGATTCATCCCAATTACCTCACACAGCAATGGCAGAGGCTCCGTTCTATCATCTTTTGTTCTGTTTCGGGTTATGGAGTAATCCCTACTCTTCACTGGGTTTGGCTCAATGGAGGAATTGGTGCTCCTATTGTACAGGTACGTTAAGTGTCATCAGTATTTGTCTCATTTTTTTTTATCTTTCAGTTTTATTTTGGGTAAAGTAGTATAAACATTAGTGGGTGATTTTGTATCTTTTGAGAGCATATTGTATGTTGACAACATAATTTTCACTGCTATATAAATAAGCATATCATTCAAGAGCTTATGTAGTCTCATTAGTATTTTTTCCCTGAATGTCTTCTGTGAAGTAACACATTCGTAGTTCTCTTTCTCTTACCTTTAGTATGTAAAATACCTAAGTCCTTATCTGTGGAGGACTTCAAAGTTTCTAGCTTTGTTTCTAGATCAGTGGTAATGCCAGTGATTACCAAAATATAGAAGTAGGAATACTTGATTTTTTTTGGTGGGGAAAAGAGGAGTTGGAAAGAATTTTTTTGTTGAATCTGTTGAATTCGAGGTATCAGTAGGATAGAAGGTGTACTTAGGGTCTGGAATTTAGGCCCCATTTGAGACTAGTGATAAAGATTTGGAAATTATCATCACATTGGTTGATGGAGCCAGGGAAGCATATTCAACCCACCGAGGGCAACAAATTATAAATTAAAAGAAGAGCTATTCATGTCAGGTATTATGGAATAAGGGTGATATGCATTAGAAAGATCCTCAGAATTGAACATTCTTGAGATAAGGATTAGAAATAAGACTTACACTCTTAGAGATACATATAAAAATGGCAAGTGTGTGCTACAGAATAAACCTGAAGTTTTCTTACATAAGGATATATACCAAGAAAGCTGGCAGAATGCTGGGCACAGTGATAGACACCTATAATCCCAGCAACTGGAGGTGGGGATGAGGCAGAAGAATCGCAAGTTAAAAGCCAACCTCAACAACTTAGTGAGACCCTGAGCAATTTAATAAGACTACATCTCTAAATAAAAAATAAAAAGGACTGGGGATGTAATTCAGTGTTAAAGCACCACTGAATTTAATCCCCAGTACCAAAAGATAAAAAAAGAAAAGAAAAGGGAAGCTGGCTGAAATTATGTATATTTATTGCATTGGGACCTTTAGTCTGGACTGTGGGATTTTAAAAGCAGGCTTTTTTCAAGAGAATCAGCTATTAGTAAAATCATGTATTAGTAGAAGAGGAAGAACCATTAGTAGTAAGTAGGCTTACATTCACTTACATGAAGTTGGCAACAGTATGGTGGGGAGCACTTGGATATATTACTAAAAAGAAAGAACATTCTATGACAGTGAATTGAGTGATTTGATCTGGTTCATTTGAGAACAACGATGATGCTTTCTTCATAAGGTTAGGAAACTGGGAGGAAAGTGAGATAGTAGTGATGAAGGATGTAAGTGATCGTGCTATCTAGGAAAACATTTTTCTGACAGTTTTAATTCCCTAAAAATAAGAAAATAGAATGGGAAGCTGCCACCCTAAATTTAATTCTAACAAATGGATAACTTGTTAATATAGAAGTAATTAAAATTTTGGATGTGGTGAACACATCCCTTTTAAGCTTATAATAACAAAGAAAAAGAACAAGACGTATTAAGTCAGTGGATACTAAAGAAATGCAGGGAAAAAATGAGAATCGTTTCATGTTCAGAAGTCTTAAAATTGAAATATGACATAGGAAGATAGTGGTTATTAAAGATGGAATTCCAGTATGATCATAGATCATTCCAATGAGAAAACAAAGGGAAACTTTTAGAAAATTCTCTAATAAGCTTTAATATTTAAAATATGGAGAGGTCATTACCAAAGGTGAAAAGTTCCAGAAGGGATAATCCTAAGAGGTGGGGTGAAGTTATGTTCTAGAAAGTCTGAGAAAATCAGAGGTTGATTAATCTGAGGAATCTGAGGGAGGGCGATGATAATTCTCATGTATTTGAATTGGGAAGAGAAATAATTTGTTTTTATTTCTCAATAATTTGTTTTTATTTGATTCTTGGTAAATTTGATTTATAATCAGAATTAGGAACAATATGTGTAAGTTATAGCTGGCTGATTTTATCAAGGCCAGGAAAACTTTTTTTTATATTTGTTCTTTTTAGATATACATGACAATAGAATATATTTTGACATATTATTCATACATAGAGTATTTATTATTCTAATTTGGATCCCATTCTTGTGGTTGTATATGAGTAGTTACACCGGTCATATATTCATATATGAACATAGGAAAGTTATGTTGGATTTATTCTGCTGTCTTTCCTATTCCAATCCTCCCTCCTTCCCTTCATTACCCTTTGTCTAATCCAGTGAACTTCTATTCTCCTCCCCCTTTATTATGTGTTAGCATCTGCATATCAGAGAACATTTGGTCTTTGGTTTTTGGGGATTGGCTTATTTCACTCAGCATAATAGTCTAAAGTTCCATCCATTAACCAGCATATGCCATAATTTCATTCTTCTTCATGGCTGAGTAATAGTAGTCCCTTGGGTATATATACCACATTTTCTTTATCCATTCATCTGTTGAAGGGCACCTAGATTGGTTCCATATCTTAGCTATTATGAATTGAGCTGCTATAAACATTGATGTGGTTAATGTAGTATGCTGATTTTAAATCCTTTGGGTATAGACTGAGGAGTGGAGTAACTGGGTCAAATGGTGGTTCCAAGTTTTCTGAGAAATCCCCATACTGCTTTCCAGAGTGGTTGCACTAATTTGCAGTCCCACCAGTAATGTATGAATGTACCTTTCTTCCCACATCCTCGCCAATATTTATTGTTACTCATTTTCTTGATATTTGCCGTTCTTCTTGGAGTGAGATGAAATGTCAGTGTAGTTTTAATTTGTATTTGTCTAATTGCTAGAGATGTTGAACATTTTTTCTTGTATTTGTTGACCATTTGTGTTTCTTCTTCTGTGAAGTATCTGTTCAGTTCCTTTGCCCATTTATTGATTGGGTCATTTGTTTTTTTTTGGTGTTAAGTTTTTTGAGTTCTTTATGTATCTTTTAGTAGCCTAACCTTTGGGGCATCCACTCTGCTCCATTTCTGTGGACTTCTTCCTGTAGAATGAAAGTCCAGGCTTATGTTATTGGAGATTTATCTATAGAACAATTCAGATATAACAATCTTTAAATTCTACCATTATATTCATAATAAAGAGAATTCAGTAAGGTAGAAAGAAAAAAAAACATGTTTTACTTTTCAGGATTTTGCACCTCGTGTAATTGTGATGTATGTGATTGCTCTTCTTGCTTTCCTATTCTACATCTCCAAAGTTCCAGAACGGTACTTTCCAGGTAGGTGTCTCTTTCACAGAGATTTTTGTGGCTTTACTCTTTTTTTTTTATTTTTTAGTTGTCGATGGACCTTTAATTTATTTATATGTGTTCCTGAGAATTGAACCCAGTGCCTCACATATGCTAGCAAAGTGCTTCACCACTGAGCCACAACCCCAGCACCTGTGGCTTTAGTCTTATGTGTATGCTTTAAGTAAATGATTCACAGAATCAGAACTTAGATTTATTTTTTTACATATTTTTGGATTATAGGATAATACTCCTATTCCTTTAATGTTATATAAAGCTCCAACTTTTCAAAGGGCTTTCACACATTTTTCCTCAGAGTATGAGTTGAATCCAGTAAGTAGTGGGGATCATAATACAGTAGTTCCCCCTTATCTGTGATTTTACTTTCTATTTCCTGTTACCCAGGGCTAAGAAGAAAATAATGTCTTAGCATCCCTAAGATACTCATAAGAAAAGGATAGATTACATTCTTCAGTACAGAGAAAAATATTTATGATGGAAAATAACAAAGAGGACACTGGGTGGAGTGATTATTCTCCAAAACATGCATTTGTTTTGGTACTATAGCTCTGGAGTCTGATTGCCTGGAAAATAGTACATTGTCTGCGTGAACTAAATAAATTACTTAAACTCTCTTAGCTCCAGTTGCCTTATATGAAAAAGAGATAATACTTCTTCGGGGGTTTTCATGAGGATTAGATGAGAAAATGAACATAAAACAACACAGTTCCTAACAGGTACTAAGCCGTCAATAAATGCTAGCATGTCCCTCAACTTGATCTTAAAAATGAAACATGTAGTTTAATGAAGGGCAAAATGATACATATCTAGGTAAGCCTTTGACTCAATAACAACTTTAATGTAGTACATAAAACAATGTTTTTTTTAACTTGGAAGACAGAAAGTCAGGGATTTGCTTGAATCCAAACTGCAAACTTGATGTCCCTTCTTCCTGGTTAGGAATCTCTTCCACAGTGAATTAAAGATGGGAAAGAGAAAGGATGAAAAACCCTGGAATAGAGAATGAATCCACCACATATCCTCAGGCATTCCTCTGTACACTTGGTTTTTCACCACTGAGCTTTGAATAGGAATGGGAATACCAAGAGTCTGAGTGTGTAAACATCAGGTTATGGGAACATTACCAGGATACGCTCCTGAATTGAAGACCAGCTATCTTCCAAGCAGGGCCAGAATTTTCCTCAGAAAACAAATTCTGGTAAAATATATTTTTGTATCTTATTAATGATTCTTTTAAAAATTCTGTTTCTCTTCACAGACAAGTATAAAATTGAGCCATAAAAAAATTTTATAGTATGTGATTGTGACCATAGTGTTTTTAGAACTTAAAATATTCAGATCCAAGGTTTAGAATTGTCTAATGTAGAAAACCCACAGAAGATCAAATGCACTGTGGTTTAGTGCAGGTACATGAAAGTGGTAGAAATGCCAAGACCATAAACATTAAAGGCTTTAGAGGTGAAAGTGATAGTCTCAAATGTTCAGAGAAAAGTGTGGGGGAAATACAGGTAGTGAATACTGGGAAATTTAAAAAAAACTAAGCCTAAAAATTTAAATTCAGCTCACATTAAATTTTTTAAAATACATAAACACCACAGTGGTGTTTGGTGGATCCAAGTATCTCTGAGGTATCATGAATAGAATTGAGTAGATCTCTTATACTACTATTTACTATTACAAAATAACCAGTTTTTTTTTATAATCCTCAATTGTATTGGGTTTTTCTTTTTTCTTTTTTTTTTTTTTTTTTTTGTTTGTTTGTTTTTGGCACTAGGATTGGATTGAACCCAGGGGTGCCAGGATTGAACTCAGTGAACCCACTGAGCCACATCCCCAGCCCTTTTTATTTTTTATTTTGAGACAGGGTCTCACTAAGTTGCTTAGGGCTGTATTTGAGTTTTAAAAATGAATCTGTAAGCCTCTTTGGGAGTTTAGGAGTCTGTACCCTGCCCCCCGGAGGGCGTGGGAAGGCTGAGAACCCATATAGAAAGAACCCTGTTGACTTATATTTTAGTATCAGTGTTCTGCACTAAATTATTATTCTTGGTAAGAAAAAAGGTAGAAAAGGTTGGAGAACAGTTACATTACATGATCACATACTCACCATGAGTAAGAGAAAGTTTACACCTAAGTTGTTATAGCTGTTCTTTTGTTATATACCATACTTTAATTATTAATCTCCCTGGAATTTAATATTTAACCACAAAGAGAAATTAAATTATTTTCTGAAATTGTATATATATGAACTAACCAACTTTAATTAACCCATTACTACTTACAGAATTTTGCAGATTATTCCATTAGAGTATAAGATTCAGGGCTCATATAAGATTCAGTTTTCTCTTTGCATACCTGTGTAAAATAAATAAGTACTTCTAGCAGGTTCACATCTAAACACAAAGTGCATCTCCTACTCAACAGATTCATACCTAAATCACCCTCTGATGTGTAACCCTAGTTTCTTATAATTTTTTTTTCCATTACCCCAGATAGGAATTGAGACATGGGAGGCAAAAGGTCAAATTCCTGAAATTAAACAAGTTAGGTTTTAAAAAAACATTGTGAATAGCATTTCTAAAAATTACCTGTGTGCTAGATGAATAAATCCTTAAAATTAGATCGAAATATGTGTTCATCCCTTTTTAAAAACACTTGGATCTGAATTAATCTCTAGCGTTCAGGCACTGAGACTAACAAAAATTTTCTGCTGCTAAGCCATAATTCCATGGCTGAAGATTAGAAACTATTTTAATATAAAAATAGTACAATCAGTATTAATTTCTTTCTACCTTCCTTCTAGGACAACTAAACTACCTCGGATCTAGCCACCAAATATGGCATATCCTTGCAGTAGTGATGTTATATTGGTGGCATCAGTCAACAGTGTATGTCATGCAGTACAGACATAGCAAGCCTTGTCCTGACTATGTTTCACATTTGTGAAGAATTCAGGTATGGCCACCTGGTGAATTCAGTTGTTAAGCAATATAAAATGGGAACTTGTATACCCCACTATTTCTAAGGTTCCCATTCATTTTTTTTCTTTTTCTTCTTCTTTACTGTATCATGAGTACTACTTTATAAAAGTGGAAAGATATACCTAGGGATCTGTAGTAATAACTGCTTTGCAGACCCTTAAAACTACTAATTTGCTGCTTATACAGAAAGTGAAAATTAGTTGGCAATTATAACAATCAATCCAAATAGTAACAATGAATGTGAAACTAGTGTAGAAATAGGATTCAGTTTACTTGACACCAGCTTAATTTCTTAGGAAGGGCTCATCTCCATTTGAAATGGAGTCATCCTGTGTGATTACTTTAATGGAAGGTATTTTCATCAAATTATCAAATTTAAGTGCCTAATCAAGGCGAGGGTTGTTACAGTCTTTGTTTAATACAAGCCAAGGTAGTGATTTTGAATAATTGTAGCCTTTAAATACATGGTTTGTGAAAAACTGGCACTTAAAATATTATTTCCTTTAGCCACAGGTTCTCCTCTCCCTAGGGACATTAGGAATTTAGTTTTGCCAGAAACTAAAAAGTTCATCTTTAAGAGAGGTATTGAGAGGAAGAAAAGAACATGCAATGTTACTTATCAGATAATATCACATTATAAACTAAGGACGTGATTAAGCAACAAATTCTATGATCTAATAACTGAATTATTAGTTACCCAAACCTTTTAATTCCAGAGTTTATTTAATTCCATATCATAATTGAATTCTTGAGAGTGGATTGTAGATTTTCATCCAAAATTCTAGAAGAATTTTGATGAGGACGACTCCCAGCTCTATGGGTGCTACTTTCAAGGCCATAAGATCTTATGGCCCTGATTTAACCCTGACCTGAACCTTAAGCCTTAGATCAAAATCATGTGGATGCCCCATTTTAGGACTGTGCTTTAAGTCTTTTGTTTATGCATGAGTTAATATTGCATTGATAAAGTGTTATGTTCACCATTTAAAATTTGAACCTGAAGCTGGATGCGGCAGCGCACATCTGTAATCCCAGCGACCTGAGAGGCTGAGGCAGGTGGATCACAAGTTTGAGACCAGCCTCAGCAGTTTAGCAAGGTCCTAAGCAATTTAGTGAGACCCTATATCAAAATTAAAAATTAAAAGGACTGGGGATATAGCTCACTGGTAGTGTGCCCCTAGGTTCAATCCCCAGTACTAAAAAATTAAAAATGGCTAAAATAAAATTTGAACTTGAAGCATTAAATTTGTCATTTAATTTATACTTAAAATAGCTTGTACTAATATAATTGTTACCCTTTGTTCATTGATCATTTCATATGCATAAATTAAATCCCTTAAAGCAGACATTCATAAAAAAATTGTTAGAATATAAAATATTACTGATGTTTCTTAATGAGTTGATAAACTTTTAAATACTGGTGTGTTTTCAGGATAGAATTGACTGAATATCTAAAAAGATGTTGATTGATATTGAATCTTATTCCCAAAATGCCTTTTGTACATTCAGTATTAGAAAAGTCACTTTAATGTGCCTCAGTTTATCCATCTGTAAAATGTTGTTACTTTCCAGTGTAGTGATTTTAGAATAGACATTTTCCATGTTGGTATCTCAGCAAGGAGAATTTTTTTCTAGTGGGCCCCGTAAGGGCATACTATGTCATACTCATTATTATGGTGAAATGCTATTTTGAAAATGGCTATAATATCTCTTAAAACCACAAGTTTGATTTATATACTAAGTAGTAGAAGATTTTGGTGTAAATAGGATATATTTCCCCCTAAAGCATCGCTTTTTGGCTTACATAATACCATTGCTTTTAAGTTGACATTTTGTCCAAATGAAAATACACTAAGTAGTTATTATCAAGTTAAAAATGAGGAGAAAGTTGAGTTATTTTAGGTGTGGAACTTTTTTTTTTTTTTTTTTTTTTCAGTAAAATGTTCTAAGAAAATAGTCTTAATTTTTAAAATTCCCATCTTTGTCAATAGTGTATGAATTATGTAATACTTGCCATCCAAATTAATACATAAAAAAGAGCATCCTTTGTTTTTTAAATATTATTTCTTTGAATCATAGAGCATACAAGGTCTGTAGGAAGAATTATTCCCTGTTAATACTTAAGTATTTTGTGGAAATGTTATTGTAAGAAAGCTATCCTCTGATTTTTATCTTTACTATGATGCATTTATTATAAAGGAATATTCACATGAATGTGAGTTGCTGTCAACTATAAACACTTAACGTATGTCAGCATTTACTGACCACCTGTTATGTGCACAGCACTACTGGGAAAATGTTTAAGACATTGTTAACATTAAAGAATATTTAAAAGTTGCCTAGAAATCTGAGCCTTGTAATAATGTATATTTGTTATTTTTGTTATGTTAAACATATACTCTCCAGCTACAGTACTAAAAAAGATGAGTTTTAATTTTTACCTATGTGTAAACTATAAAAGCTCTTTATCTATAGACTTTAAAAGTATATTTAAAAATTATTTTTAGCCTTTTTTTAAGTTTTAGCAATTTTTAGGGTTGTGGTTAACTCATTTAAGAAACAGTTATATTTCTCTATAAAGCCATTTTCAAATAGCAAGATAGTGCTGGTCTATTTTTGTTTATTATGCTGAATGCAATTCTATAAGTTGCATGACAAAATATGTATTATGTAAATAAACTGGGTTTACTAAATATATTAAGTGCTGCTTGTCATTCTTTATAATACATAACAGCTTTAAAATCATATTTTAGAATCAGGAATGAAGAATCAGGGAATATCTGTCACATCTTATGGCATCCCACCTGGACAGAGTATACGATTTGAAGATTGTGATTGACTGGCATAAAGCTGTACAACTCTCCACTTGGCAGGTACTTACTAGAGATATACTTTGCCCTGTACTAAATGTCAAGGGGCAAAGCCTGCATTTCTAGATTCCTTCCAATTGCTCAGTAGATCCATATCCACCCCAAATCATCACTTAGTAATTCCATCCCTGCCAAAGTGTGTAAAGAATCATCTGAGCTATTAGAAGAAGGGCAGAAGTACTTTTTATGTGCATTATCACAATAACCATGTGTATATTGAAGAGAGGTATAGATATTCTTGAGTATTGGGCTCCCCTGAAATTTTGTACCATACTTCTGTAGGGTAGTAAGGTAATGATCCAGAACTGAAACTGCCTTTAAAAGAACACTTTTTGAAGGGAGACAAAAATAGTGGTATGGCCCACTTATGAAAAGTCAACCTCTGTATACTCACATGGCTGAAATGAACAGCCACTGAGGCCCTCTTCTTGCTCTACAAATGTAGGATTAAACACTACCTAGCCTGCATGTGCTCTCAGTTGTGCCAGCCCTGTTTTTAACAATGCAACAAATACAACTTCAAGAGTGCATAACTTTAATATGAGGGTATTAACTATGCCACAGATGAAGCTTGAGCTGGGAATTATTGCAAAAGGAATTACTCAAAACAAAGCAGTCAAATTGAACCATAAGGGGTTAACTATAACAATTTGAACAGTGATACATGCAGACTTTTTAAAATAACTTTTCTCATCATTTGTGATACTCTGCTGCTTTGTGCTATTAAGAAGACACAAAAGCCCTTATTTTTCCACATAGCTTGAAATAAATGTTACTACTTCAAAGAAAAAGTACAAAATAAGATTAATCTTGTTTATGACTGAGACACTGTCATAAGCCACCAATCTAGGCTCCAGTTTTTGGGACATTACATTATCATACTGAAGCCTGGGCCATCAATTCCATGTTTTCCTCATTTAATGTTCCAAAGCTGCTTTTCTGACATAGTCAAGAAGCAAAATATTCAAAGATTTTTTAACAATTATATATGTTAACAAACTTTTAATAGTTTAAAAATAAAGTAGGAATAATGTGAATTCTATGCCAAACAAGTTATCCTAAAGGCATTTCAAGGTCTTTTGGTTCTGCCTTACCATCATCACTATAAATAACAGTAAGTGATTAAAACAATTTTTATTGCAAAAAATCTAGGTCAAATGGATTTTCTTACTTAAATCCTAAGGGCTCCTTAAGAACAATCTTGTTTTCCTTTTTATTATATTCCTAGTACACAATAAGTGTTTAAGATCCATGGTGTAAATGAAAGAAATCAATAGAAGTTTATATCCAAAACTTTTAATAAGACAAATAATGAAAAACTCCAAAGTCACAGATTATAAAGAATAAGTAATCCATTTGGAATTTATTGCATTTAAAGAAAGCAGATTATTAAAAGAGGTATGATAAATACAGTAAGAAAATAACTTCAAATTTCAAACAAAACAAAGTGTATCAGGGACAGAATTCAAGAATAAGCAATATAAAGGCAATAAAGTCATAAAGTCAGTTAGTGCTTAATTAGATATGGAGGGGACAACCAATCCTGTCTCACGAGTTTCCCAGCTACATTTGAGATCTGAAGTTACTTTAGCAAGTATACTTTACAACTATTAGAAATATAATAAAGGTGTAAATCTGGGGTTTTTTTTTTTTAAAGGTTAAAGTTATTTGCTTAGTGGTACATAAAAGGCTTCAGAAAATTCAAGTTTAACAAAAAATGGAAGTGTAATCAAAGAAAGTGCACTTAAAGCTGTTTGCCAGCAATTAAAAAAGTAGCTTCTATACTGCTATTAGATGACTTCTCAATCACAAAAAGAGCATAGTAATAAAAACAATTCTCTTTCAAAAGTAGTACTATAAATTTTAAAATAAAACAGAACCCCAATGACCCTTTGCATTTTCACTTACTTTATTCTTTTAGTGGCTTTTGTAAACCCTCACTAGGAGTGAATGTTCTTTTAGCTATGATTGTGGTTGCAATTCCATTTTTAAAAAATTCACATTAACTCCAGTAGAGAGATGTGATGTGCATGCATGTCTATATAATTATATCTTAATATAGAAAACACCACTGAATATAAAAGTTTTCAAATAATCATTATGTTATTCTCACAGTAGATATGTCATCTCATTCTCACAGTAGTAGACTGTCAACTCAATTGGACCTAAAATGATGAGTAGTTTTGCTAAAAAAAAAAAAAAAAAATTCACCGCACATTTTACATATATTTAAACAAATGTACCCAAACTCCTCAGAACTAGTGATATTAATACACTTGTACCTTCTGACAGTGCTTATGTGAAGTACCAGAACTTAAACCCAGTAGAAAAGCTGAGTAGTAAGGAAACTGTACTGATGAACACCAACATAGAAGAGTGGATTCCACCTTAGTATGTTCCACCAGCAAAATGAAAACAGTCTATCACTGATAAAAAAGGGTAGGACTGAAAGGTTGCATCTGTCTGCAAATCCAGATAATGTCATAACTATGCCCAAATGCACATGTATATATACCCAAGGATGGTTAATGGTTGTTATCACTTCTGAATAAATATTCTAATCAGTTACATTTCATCTAGCCTGCAACTTCCCTTCCTCCACCTATTATATATACCAGTTTTTATGTCTTAGCAGATACATTCTTCAATGCCATAAAAACTGTTCTTTTAAATAATAACATTTTATTGAAGTGATATTAAAATAGTTAAGCAAATGGTCCACTTTTAAAAAGATGATTCAGAATCAACAAGCATTGTTAAAGCTGTTAGGAAACAACTTTGGCCTCAGATTTTGCTAGCTTCATGTGTTACTTCCCTTAGTGATGTTCAAGTATAGCAGGTTTAGAGTTATAACTACTTTGCATCCTTAGAAGCACAGGGCACATCCAAATAGTAATAGGAAAATATTTTTTCTTAAATATTAAGCTTAAATCAGAGCTGGACCACCCCATATTAGAACACAACTTTTACTGAGTGCTTTGTGCCAGATAATGTAAATGCTACCATGTGCTTTGGGAATTTAATTCTCATCAGGGAATTAACCTGGGCATCAGTTGTGTAGAGTTGACCTACACCTTAACCATGGTGGGGGAGCTGAATGAAAATGGAAAGTATAAATCTCTAATCCTCTTATTTCAACACAAAGGAATCTCCCCATTTCTATTCCATTGGATCCCCAATTGAATCCTAAGTTTTTCCTCTTAGCTACCATCTCAGAAAGAGGAAAGTCACCAGACTATGCTCTAATAAACAAGAATGTAAATATTTTAAGCCATGGCAGAGTTGTTTCCTCAGAAATCTGTCCAACATTTTAAGCCAAAGGGTCTCTTCAGTGTCTGAATCATTTACATTATTCAGTGTATTGAAGAGCAAATAAAACTATGTATTTTATATTTACATCCTAAGGAGACTGTATTAGTTCCTCTACTACCCTTCTAAAAGATGAGCTAATGAAGATCAAGAGATGAAGTATTACAATAGTCAAAGAAGCATATTATGAACACATTATCCAACAGATTTCCTTTTTTAAAAAAATTGTTTGATACAAACCTGTAGTTCATAAATTTACTCTTCACTTAAAAGAAAGTATCACTTGAATCTATTTTGTAGTTTAAAAGAACATCTACTTGGACATTTGCATTAGCAGAATTAATCAACCTGAGAATCAGAAAAAAAGGTGCAAACAACATTTGCCTTTGGCACAAGGACAAGTAATTGGTGCAGTCCAGCTCTAGAAGCACAATTGTAAATAGTAATGTAATGCTTGGTCTGCCTCTGCTACAGTGTGATTCACATATCGCTTCCCCATTCATCAATTTCTGTCTGATTTAGCATATAGAAAATAATAAAAAGTATGTGGATTAGTTACATATCCTTTGCTTCATTACAAGTTTAAAACTGAAAACTGGCAAATAATTTATCCTACTGGGGCACTATAATTAGGATTCTAATAAGATTACTCATAAAATACACTTTAATTGGATGCAAAGAACACCCAAGGAGAGTGCTAGTTGATGAATTTTCACCCCTTTTCATAAATGTTCTAGAAACTTATGTTAATCTGAGAGGGAAAGAGTTAATTATAACTTAAAGCTTAGATACTATATTCACATTAATTCATGTCATTATTATCATTAAACATGATTTCTATAAAATCTCAAATTTCTAATTATCATTTATGGTATAGAAAAAAGGCAATTTGGTAGCTGGGTTCTTTTCACTAAAGACACAATCAGCTAGCAGAATTAAGATGCTAGTCCCTCATCATCTAATACCTTATATCCATTTTAAGATCTGGTGTGTTAGTGCAGAGGTACTTGTAGCAGGATGCACAAGTCCTGCCTATAAGGCTTTGAGGGTGTCACTGTTTTGTGCACTTTATTAAAAGTACTCCACTGTCTAAACCTAAGTAAAATAACTGTTGCTCATGATTTGGGGAATATTTGATGAAGGTGGTAGTTTAACAAAGTACATTATTAAATGCAACATGATTTTACATTGTAAACATCTTAAAAATTCAGGGTTTCAGCCACATTTGTTTTTCCTGAAATAAAGTTTCTATACAACCTTTGTCCTCACTCCCAGTTTTTTTGTTTGTTTGTTTTTTTCAATTATCTGCTTCCTTGGGGACATACAAGTTTTTGGCAAGAAGCCATTTGAAAAAAATAGTGTTTCTAAAGTATTCAATGTTTTTTTGTTCTTACATAACATTCATGTCTTTTACATTTTTCAAATGCCAGATATGTCTTTACATTTTTACTCTAGGCTTCAATTACATACTCCATGTTTCTAAAATTTAATTGACAAATTATATATATTTATCATGTACATGTTGTTTTGAAATATGTATACATGTAGAAGGGCTAAACTGAGCTAATTAACGTACATTATTTCACATAATTATCATAAGATATCCCATATTAATGGCACTTGTTTTTAAAAATACACAGAGTTTTAGGCACAACAGTCAGTTTTTTCTGGCTCTGCTTTGTAGAGAAGTGTGTATGAACTAAAGACTCTACACTCTCCTGATAAGATCTTCCTAATTCTTTAGGAGAGCTAGATTGCTTGTTTTTTTCTGTGTGAAAATTAGAAGAAACCATAAAATTCATAAACAGAATTAATGTATGTACAAATAGCCTAATTTTAAATGCTGCATCTGGAATGAGCCTGGGATATGCACATAAATGACACTGTTTTATCAAAAATAATGATATAGCTTTACTGTCCCTTCTCAGTGTCTACACACCTGGGATGGAAATGTGCTTTCACTGGAAGTACCACACTTTGCAATTTCCATGCCGTGATGACAGTAGCAGAAATCCTTGGTTAGAGATTTCTGTTTAGCTCCTTTTTCTGCTTGGAAGAGGCTTCAAGTTACTACCCTGTAGAGATACTTCCTTTTTCTATTTGGTTTATTTAAAAATCACCTATCCTGACTGACCTGTAAGAATGAATGATATAAAGAGCTATACAAATAAATTTTCTTCAAATTCATAAAACTATTCATACTTTTTTGAAACAGGAGTAAATGCCAAGAATCCATCAGAAGTATCTACTGTTTAGAAGGAAATGGAGCAGCACCAAATGGGTCTAATTCTACTGGTTGGGACTGTTGGGACTGATGTGGTGGGATGCTTTGCACCACAAGTTCTGTAAAGGGCACGGCACCAAAGTCATCTATTTTCATCGCATCTGCACTATGGAATGACCCATGTAGTGAATTCTGTCTTGGCCGCCCAGGCAGGACAGTATTGTGATCAGCACGGATGTCACTCAGGCCTTGATGTGGCTGGTGCCATGGCAGGTCTGGAGGATGGAAGGGCTTGGCACCAAAGGGATCCAACAGACTCTCCTCTGGTTGTAGGACACTCCCCCTGTCTTTCCCATCAGTCAGTGCAACACTAATGTTCTCCTTGGAGTCTGAGATGGTTAAAAATTCATTGCTGCTTTGAGAATCTCGGCGGCCCACTTTCTTGTGCCTGCGAGCCCTCTCTGGAGTGCGATAGGTCGGCTTCAAAGTCTTCTTCGTGCTAGTTGGTGTGCCATGATGCCGCTTCCCGTTACTTTTGGACATATCCTGCTTTGTACGCCTCTGGCGAGAGGACAGTTTTTGTAAGCTGCGCTGTTTGACTTTCTGCTGTTGACTCCCAGTTATCTCCTCAAAGGGCACAAGCCCAAAAAGGTCCTCCTTACTTTCACTTTTACTTGTTGATGTGGGAAAGGGCTGAAAGGGAGTGCAGCCAAATATATCTACACTTTTGGGACAACCAGGAAGAGCATGTGCCTCAGACCCTACTACAGGGCAGTCTTGGATATTCACCTTCTTGCCAAAGGGCGCCTTCGTGAAGACATCAAATTCCTCTTGCTCTAGTCCAACAGTAGGAAACACCTGTTGAGAGAGGTTCTTTTCATTCTCTCCTTGCTGGGGCTGTTGAGCACGCACTGCAAAGAAAGGAACGGCACCAAATACATCAAACTCCTGTTTGGGAGTCTCCACCCCAACATCAGAAGGTACATGGGTTAGGGTGAGGAGTGCTGCATTAGGATCTTGGGTTGGTCCACTGCCAGATTTCTCTCTGTAGACAGTGCTCACACTGCTGTACTTTGCTTTGGCCTGCTCATACTCAGAATCAGAGCTATGTTTCTCCTCCTCTTCCTCATCTTCAGAATCCATGAGGAGAGGCCTGTGACCCAGATTTTCCGGTTCAGTATCATCATCATTAAAATCTCCTTGTTCTCCAGGAACTTCTTCATCGTCTTGGTCTTCCTCTTCACTGCTCTTAGGAGAAGGGGGATCTGATTCAAAATCACTTTCAGAGTCATCATTCCCCTTTTGTACATGACCTCGTACTGATAAATTTGCTGAGGTTTTCTTTTCAATCCGCTGATATTTAGATATTGGACTTGCTTTTCCATTCTTTATAGGGTTTGTAGTGCTATTTTCTTGATTCATGGATGGATATTCACCTTTCTTTTCTGGAGAACCTGCAGGTTCAAATAAAAAATATTATAGGCTTCCAGTACATTTCAAACATGGCATTACATATCCCTCATACCAGTTCCCTCAAAGGAAAAAATAATGTCTTCAATTCTTTGTCACTGTCCTCAGGTAGATGGTTAGGTCCTTACTGCAGACACATACTTGTCTCTGGTCCCTATACACTACTTACTTATCACAGACCCTCACTGCCAGCTAAAAAGTTTTTTCTCCCCACCATTAATGTAAGATGAATCAGCTGATTGTAACTGCAACAAACAATTCACCAAACAACATTGTTTGTATTTCAACTCTTTTGTTTTCTCATAGAGATCAATGGGTCTCTATAGGTATGAACACCTTGTCTGTTTAGTTACATGTTTCACTAATTTTTTCAAACCAGCATTTTTACTTTTACACATCAATTTTGTTTTTTGCCACACTGAGGACTGAACCTGGAGATACTCTACCACTGCACTTTTTATTTTGAGACAGGTCTCACCAAGTTGCCCAGGCAGGCCTTGAACTTGCAATCCTCCTGCCTTAGCCTCCCAAGTCACAGGGCTTACAGGTGTGCACTATTGCATCTGATTTAAATCAGTGTCTTTTGAGTTAACTTAGCACAAGTGCATCCTTCATAGCCTGATCAAAGCTAAGAACCAGATACTAAACTGATGTACCAAAAATGGTTCTTCCTTTAGCTACAATATCTATACTACTAGACATTCCATTAAAGGCTCTCTTTCAAACAAATGTAAACTATCAGGAGACTGTGTGATAGGCAATTAAACTTCACCAAATGTAGAGCTTTAAAATCTAAGTATTGTATTTAGAAGAGAAATATAGTTTATTAGATTTCATGAAAATATACTACCTTCCCAATACATGGATATACTGAATGAATTATTCCAGTCAATTTGATTTAGTCACACACACTCATCTCTTCCCTTCAGGATCAAATATTTTCAAAACAATTAGATGGGGCTGGGAGCACAGTCTTTAATCACAGAACTAGTTAGCTCATGTTGGAGGGACTCATCATTTACATGATGATCTCTGGCATGTGGTACCTCTCTTGAAGTCAGCACTGTCATCTTCCTAAAGCCTTGTCTTTAACACCGCCTTAAAATATGTGTGTTCCTTAGGGTTCAGTCCTTGGTTGTTTCTCCCTCTGCATCTTCTCCTTGGAGTTTTAATACTTGTATGTTGACTGCCAAATATACTGATAGCATTTGGCTCAGTTGTATCTTTCTAACCCAAATCATCTCATGAGTTACAGATTCAGATCTCTAATATGTACCATGAATACTTAGCTATCTACTCAGAATATGTATGCTACCATTAACCTCAAACCAAATCATTTCAAGAGAACATCTTTCCTCTTAAGGTGCTCTTCACCAGCAGTTCCCTTTAGTGGATAGCACCTCCACCTATGTAGGTTCCTCAGACCAGCAGAAATCTGGAAATCATCTGCCCTCTTCCCACCAGTGTGTGTCTGTGGTTTTTAAATCTCCCAAATACGTTCCCTTTTCTCCCCTCTCCCACTTGTCTATTCATTCCCTCATTATCTCTCACCTAGCAACTCAGCCTCTAAACTTGCTTCTTTGCCACGATTCTCACAGCCCCCATCTGTTCCTTTACCTTGTCACCTGAATAATTTTTCTGAAAAACTAATCACATGGCTCCCTTCTTAAAATCTTCCAGTGGCTCTCTGAAGTGGAACCCTTAGCATAATGCAGGGTTCTCTATTTGGGTTGTCTTGCCAAATCTGTAGTCTCATACCCTGTTTCCCACATTATTCTTTAGCCTACTCAAATTCAGGAACCAAATGGCTATCCACCCTTTCAGGAATGGAAAATACTCTAGAATGCTCTCCTGTCTTAACATCTCTTTCCCACTGCAATAAAACAATGCACTTTAATATGAATGTCCTATAATCTCCCTCTTTCACCAGACTGCCTCATGAAGGTGGCTATGTTTCAAGACCCAGCCAGGGACACAGCCCTTCAGAGCCACCCCTCAAACTCCTGAAACTGGTGCAAACCTTAATTGAATACCTACTCCACTGGACTGCAAATGTTTATCACATCTCATTTATTATCCGTCTTTACCCTAGCACTGACTAATTTTTATTAAAACGCAATATTGAGCCCAGTGTGGTGGCACATGCCTCTAATCCCAGCAACTCAGGAGGCTGAAGCAGGAGGATTATGAGTTCAAACACAGCTTCAGCAACTCAGCGATACCCTGCCATTAATATAAAAAAGGGCTGGGGATGTGGCTCGGTGGTTAAAGTTCCCCTGGGTTCAATTCCTAGTACCAAAAAGAAAAAATGAAAATGAAACTGACTACTCTGAGCTCACCAAATATATTCAGAATATAGTAAGAGAAGTTACAAGAAATATGAAGGAATAAAAGTAAACTCTACATCTTTAGATCTTTTTAGCTCAGAATTCAGTCACTTGCATTTTCTTATTTCATTCATCAGTGCTCTGAAATAAAGGAGGAATGGGTGCAAAAGTCTACTGTGGGCAGGCAGTGAAGGTCTCCCTAAGGACATGAGAGTTAAGAATGAACAATGAGGAGCCAGCTATGCAAAGGATAAACTGGAAGCTGCTCCAGATAAAAGCAAGGGTATGTTTGAGGGACTTCAAATGGAATGGTGTGGTTGAAGCACAGTGAGCAAGGGGGACACTGTACAAAATGGGGTAGGAAAGAATGGAAAAGGAAACACTGAAGGTCTCTGGAAGCCATGAATGGAGTCCATATTTCATTGGAAATTCAATATATGGCAGAAAACTATTACAAGGCTTTAAAATGGGTGTCATGATCAGAATTTTATTCCAAAAAGATGACCAACTTCTATGTAGAAAAGTAAAATGGAGTGGAAAAGCTTGTTGGGGGTGGGCCATCAGGGAAAAGAAAATTGCAGTAATTCAAGTTAGAGTTTATGTTGGCTTTGATGAAAATGGCAGAAGGGTAGATAAAAGTGGAAGAATCAGAGACTGAAGAGAAAAATTCAGGAAAGATGATGATACCATTAACATAGAGTAAGTAAAAAAGCTGAACTGGGGATGTATAATTCAGTGAAAGAGTGCTTGCCTAACATGGGCAAGGCCCTGGGTTCAATCCCCAGCATTGAAAAAAATTTTTCTAAAGAAGCTGGAAAGTAGAGATAATAAATAAAATTGGTTTTGGACACATTAAGCTTGATGTATGTGTACGTAAGGATAAAGAAGATATCCATGCCTTGAGCACATGCTTAATGTTTGGCTAAAGAAAATACACTTGGGTATTATCACCATGTAGAGGGTGTATAGAAACAGTCACAGACTAAAAAACATCACTTCATGAGAAAAGAAGGTGCAAAACTGAGCCGCAGGGTGCAAAACATTCAGAAGTCAAAGAATAGGAAATTGCAAAGCAAACTGATAAGCACCTGTCTAAAAGGACTAAGACCATGTGAGTATAATGTCATGGAAAGCAAGAGCAGAGGTGAGAGAGAACAGAGCCAGAAGGTACAAAGAGCTAGGCTAAACTGAAGACAGAATGTGGCCATTGGATCTAGTCATCATTTGAGGTTTATTGGTAACCTTGACCTCAGTGGTGGTAGTAAAGACTGAGTGGGAAACAAGATTATGGAAAACTTCCATCAGGTTGTACTTAAATACAATATAATCTGCCAGTTCCTTAAAACTAACTAGGAGCTATATGCTATTTTTTATCCTAACAGAGTAGTACCAAATCAAATACAGATTCTCAAGTTTGACTGTTCTTCCATAGAGCATACTTCTGATAGTAAAAACCAAGATTACTTTTAGATTAAAGATTACTTTTAGATTAAGAGAATTTATTTTCATGGATTGTTACTCAAAATATGTATGGTTTCAGGGAACTCCCAGTCATCCCTTACTGGACCATTTCTGCTAAGATACGTTTTAACTTTATTACCTCAAGCTACTGAACAGCTTAGTAACCCACTGTGCAAACCCCTCACATTTGCTCATGGACACCTCCAGTAACATCCCAATGGGAATAAAACAGTTGTATGTCTCAGGCAACAAAGTCTATGGAATGATGCACTCAATATTCTGCCTCCACCTCACTCAGGTGGAATATGCTTGTTAGAGGTGGCAATGAGTCCTACACA
This sequence comes from Sciurus carolinensis, assembly GCF_902686445.1. NCBI lineage: Eukaryota > Metazoa > Chordata > Mammalia > Rodentia > Sciuridae > Sciurus > Sciurus carolinensis. The sequence goes on from NC_062222.1 coordinate 76,968,057, forward strand.
GAAGAATCGTTAATTTTTATAAAACCCAGGATTTCCCTAATTTGCTTCTCTGTGCTTTTATTTACAGGTAACACCTGTTAACCTTAATAAACAATGATGCATCAAGCACTTTGGGGAAATGCTGCTCTATAACCTCTCTGGGAGATTTTCCATTTCTAGGGAACTAAATTTTATTCCTGAAGATCTCCTGGAACATTTAACACACGATAGATATTCAATCTTGCAGTGTCCTTCAATTCACCTTCATTTTGTTATTCTTATATATTTTAATTCCAGTCTTCTTAAAATATACTGTTTCCATTACCCAACTGGCCACCTCGGCTTTCCAGGACACACCTGCTGCATTCTACTTCTTATTCTGACTGCTCTGTCATTTCAACATTGCATGAATAGAGAGAAAAATATTTGTTGTGAAGTGCCATGCAGATACATTTTTGTAACTGTCAGTGTGGATCTAAATTTGTGGGGTCTCTTTACTTACCATTTTTTAATATATCTTTCCAATACAAACATTGTTCATTATTCTGATAGGAGCACAATAAAATATTTTATATAACACTTTTAAATATTTATCACTACATTATTTCTAGTTTTACTGTATTTAAAATAGGACCATGACACTTGTGCACTTTTTCCTTGAGGGAGGAAAAAAAGAAAACCCTCCCTTTTAAAGCATTTTCACATTATCCATTTATGTTATTTCCTTATTATGGATAATACACATAAGGAGTATGCATATATATGTGAAGTGTAAAAATAACCCAATAACAATCCTGCCAAGATCACAGCTATCCTAACTTTTCCTTGTGCATGCAATGGGATAATAACAGGTTTTATTTCATACTGCTGTTATGAAGAAAAGAATTAAAATAGTGCCTGACACGATAAGCACTTTATCATCATCCTCTCCAGGGAAGAGCCAAATTCAATTATTTCATCCACCACATTCAATAATCTTCTAGTAACTTTTCTGGGCTCAAAGGATGAAGATTAATCTAAATGAAAGAGTAGGGAGAAGGAAAGAAACAATTCTATCACTAATTCAAGAGGAGTTCAGGTCCACTTTCAAACTACCAGAAAAAAAGTAGGCTAACAGATGTATATCCACACCCAGGGATACATTTTTGATCCTGGAAATTATATCTCTGATTTTTAAATAGCTACATTTGAGAGCACAGTATAAGAAATGAAAAAAGACTTATTTTAAAAAGAGCAAAAAAACACACACAATGATGTATGCCATCTTTGTGGTTTCAGACTAGATCTCTAAAATGTATGGGCAACTGGTTGATGTACACAGACTGGTTTTATTACTATCTCCCCTTCATAAAACTAAAATATTTATCTAAATTCCTTTTTCTCCCATATTCTCATAGCCCACACTTCAAATGATTCTATACATCTTCAAATTTCTACTCCTTCATAAACTTTGTAATCAAGAGAAGTAATAAGGCTTTCTGAAAACATACCAGTAACAACTTAAGTGGTAAACACCATTAAACCAGATTTAAGTTTATGTGATCAGATCTCTCTATCACCTCCTGTTAAGTAAGGGAAAAGTAGTTCTGGTTGCAAGTCAAAACAATCCTAGATAAGTTTACATTCTACAGTAACAGCAATCTACCTAATCATCCCCTCTTCATTGTTAAGCTACAAAAGAGCTGAGAAAGAAATGGGAATTACAGAAAAATAAAGTTGTGTTAATAAAACTTTCCCAGATATCAAAGTCCTCTTTACACTCAAATCCCTTATAAAATGGTGTAGCATTGGCATATAAGCTACTTTATCATCCTGTATACCTTAAATCATCTGTAGATGACTTATAATAATTATACAATATAAATGCTATGTAAATAGTTGTTATACTATATTGTTTAGGGAATGATGACATGAAAAAAGTCTGAACATGTTCAAGTGGCATTTAAAAAAAATATTTTTGATCCACAGTTGGTTGAATCCATGGATATAGAAAGTCAACTATATTTTAAGGCTTTTAGTACTGATCTATAGACCCAAAAGATGGTCAAAATAAGATTACAAGTCAGAAAGTTGGTTTCAATTGTACAGTATATATAGTACTTTAAAATTTGACCTCTAGCTAAAATCCATTTATTTGCCTAAACAGTCCTGGAATTTAAAAATAAAAAAAATTCAGATATTCCCATTATTTGCTTCTGGGGACAGATTGCTTCTTCCCAGTTGTTAGATTAAATAATACATAGTTGATCTACTATGAAATTTAATCAGGATTATCTCACTGCCAAAGTTAATTTCCCCAAAGTATAGCCTAAATATGTTGCTTTGTAATTCAACATATCCTAAATCCTAATAATTTCCGTATTTACTGAGATTTGTATTAACATAAAAATGGCTGGTTTTCAAGTAGGTGGGAGGGGAGCTATAATACTTAAACACTAGGCGTGTATACTTACAGCTTAAACAAATGCCTAGAATGTGGATCTTATCTCAGTTACATCTTTTCTTTATTAATTTTGGTAATACCATAAAATTTCCTGTGTTGACCCATTATTTTTATCTGTGGGTCTGATCAGAGCATGTGTCTTTGTTTAAACAAAACAGTAGAATGTTTTGATGGGATAACTTCGACTCAAGAGGTTCTTTTGTTTTGTGCCATAAAACTACAAACTAAAAATTTCAGCTTTTTTGAGTTTCTTAACAAGAATCATTTTAATAGTGACAATGAAGCAAGTTTATTAATTTACGCAATTTTTAATACACAAATGGTATGAAAAAATCTGTGATCAATTATTTATAAGCAAATCTTAGCAAAAGTGTTAATCAACTAAGAGCTATTTCACTGTTCCCAAAGAACAACAAACAAGAAAACCATCAGTCAAAATATATTAGGTAGATTTTTTGTGTGAAAAAACTCAAAATAGTGAATACATTAATATATTCCACATATATGTAAGAAAAATATGGGATAAAACTTTAAGGCAGCTCAGGTATGGACTAAGGATATTTGTTTCTTAAGGATATTTTTTCTTTGAAAAATATTTTCAAAGATTCAGTATTGTGAATTAAGAATACTAGATGTTCACAGCCTACATTTATAAAATGACACACTTTCACTTTGGAGACTGTATAATGAATAATGGTCTAAACCATTTCAAGATGAACTGAAACTTTTACCTGAGGGTACATATCTACTTAACAGAAGCACTTGGACCAGAATGCAAGTCTTAACATCTAGTTCAGTGATCTTTGATTTCTTTACTTCTATTGAACTCCACTAACTGAAATAATAGCAAATTCTTGTCTTTTGAGGTTGGGTTTGATTACTGGAAACAGCCAAAATTCTTTCAAACCCAAAGCCTAAAAATAAGGGAAGCGACTAAGATAAGCAATGCAAATTTGGGAAAATTATTAAGAATAATAAAGGTAGATTATGAAGTCTTAAATTCTCTTGGATTGCTTAGAAACTATCTTTCAAAGAAAAAAATGTTTTTTTCCAGTGCTGGGGATTGAACCCAGGGCCTTTGTGCTTGACAGGCAAGCTCTCTAACAACTGAGTTATATCCCCAGTCCTCAAAAAAATTTTAAGTACTATAAAAATATTAAGAGTAAGGGAAGTATCATTGAAGTGAATGTCAAGAGGATTACTACTTATTAGTAAACAAATTCTGCTGATGAAAATAATTCTCATTATTTTACTTTATAAACATGTCAAAGATAATAACTGAATGTTTCAATAATTCAGTAACCTCAGTAAAACTAATAAGCTTTTACTAAACAAGTAAAGACAAACAGCCATTTGGTAACTAAAAATATGTAACGTATTTCCCTTTTTTCATCAGTAGAGAATACTAAATGAAAATGCCCTTTGATGACCTGTATTATTATTTGGAATCATGCACTATTTAGTGTTTTACTCTCTTCATCTGTAAAGTAGGGATAACAATAGTATCTGCCTCATAAATCTGTAATAGGAATTAAAGTAAAAATACCTGTAAAGTGGTGGTACACTGTAGGTACTCCGTAAAGGATCATTACTGTTAGTACTACTGTATTTTACCATCATCTTTAGTTACTTATGGAGTACCTAACTATATACTTCTAATGGTACTAAGAAATGAAATCAGATGGGATAGGAAGTAACACTTCAAGTGTATAAATGTAGTGCCAACAGCTTTTCATATATTATCTCTCAGCTCCCCAGTATTAGGCTCCCACATTTGGGAGAAAATGTTTTGTGAGGTATGCTACGATCTTGCTGAGAGTTTTTTTTTCTTCCATCTTATTAACTGCAACTTCAGTTTTTTCCCTCTCGTTTTCCATGTTAGGTCACTGTTATGACTTCCTAATATTTCAAAGTTATACATAGTTACCACCCAAAACTTAGTTCTTGACATTTTTTTTTATCTTTTTCTACTTTTTTCTTTTGGATAATCTTAATCCTATCTCATTGCTTCAACTGTATCTTTTTTTTTATTGTAAACAAATGGGATACATGTTGTTTCTCTTTTTGTACATGACGTAAAGGTCAACTGTATCTTGAAAGCATAAAACAAGAAGGTATTTCTAGAGATTTAGTCCAATCTCTCTGAATGCATAAGAAATTTAAAGCTGACCAAAGTTAAGGCCATGTAACAAAGCTATGGTGATGCCTCTTGCTGATGACACTAGCTTCAAATTCTTATCTGTAAATTCAACAATTAAACTAACACTAGAATATCATCATTAGCAAAAATTCAGCATAGCTTATCATTAACCCATTACAAAATGTAACCACAGTTTTGTCTTACTATATATTTTTTTGTATCCTCTTTACAAAATCATACCTGAAAAGTAAAAAATTCCAAGAGGATAAGCAATGTATTGTTTCCATTTCACCAAATAGTTTTTTGTAGAACTATATACTTCAGAATATTTTGTAGTAAAGTTCAGTTGTAGAAATACTGTGAGGTTTTTATCAAAAAACAAAATAACACTCAACTTTACAAAACCCACAGAATATAAACATCCAAATAAAGCCTTAGTTTCCTCACCTATAAAATAGGGAAAATATTGTTAACTTACCTGAAAGAATTGAACATTAAATAATAGTCATCTTATTTGGTGAAATTTTATTAAATATTTGTGGGGGTGTTTGTGATAGAGACCAAGATTAGATTACTCAAGTACAGTTTGATAGGGAATCATTCATCAAGGTACTGAATGGCATTCAAAGATGAATGAGATAGTGCCTGACTTCAAAAAGCTTATCATTCATATCAACAGATTCATTTAAATGATTATGTTCATTTATGCACTCAGAAACCCACATATTAATCCTGATTCTACTGATCTGGAAAATAAGTGACAAAGGTAAAAATAAGGCAGTTCTGAAAAATGAGTTTACCTTATCCAATGACTTTAAAACATAAATTTGCCCATTCTGTATTTGTGAGTTTTCCAGAAAGGAAATTTCTGAGTGTTCAAATTTCAAAGCTCAAAACACAACTCCAAATCAAAAGCCAAATCTTCAGTCAATACCTAAAATATTTCTTGGTAGGTTTTTATATATTTGTTATAGTATTCTTTTAAATAAATACTTCATAAGAAGAGTGAGATTCTAGTTAATGCCACACTATTTAAAATACATATTGTGAAATATGTATTCTTAAATCAAATAAGTGAACCTTCAAAGTACCATACCAAAATATTCAGAATATTTAGAAAATATCAAATGAGAGGAGGGAAGTATACTTTACATCATACTGTCCTCATTACCCACTCTTCTAATCTGGCTTCCATGTAGAACAGAGGGCAGTTTTCTTTTAGTTATTAAACAGGTGGTACACTTTTAATCATGAAAAAGCCTCCAGTATCAAAGAAATTTTGTTTCGATGTTCTTTTATTCACTATCAGATTATAGAGGATAAATGGCTTGAAACTGCTATTAGAATTACATGCCTTCTGTTGTCTCATCATTGAGGGTAGAAAGGAGGGCTATAAGATTCTAAAGATGCTTTGAATTGGTAGCGTACTGCCAGTTCACCATGGAAGCCCAAGAATTAGTGGATTAGGGTTAGGTTTTATCAAAGTCTGTACTATTTCTCTAAAGACACAGCAAGTAAACAGGGTTTAAGTAAAAGAAGAGACTCACAGTAGTTGTGAACAGCTTCCCTTCATCACACTAAAAATGCCATAAATCATGTCTTTATTAAGTTACACATTACTGTAGATTTTTATCTCAAACAGTTAATACTTTTGTTTTCCTACTATTCAAAGAACAGTTTAGAATCCGAGTTGGATTCCTACTTTTGAACGATGTGACCTTTAAGCAAGCCACTAACCTAAGTCTCAGTTTCCAATGTATATTTACACTGGAATTCAATATACAGTAACTATTACTGCCAACATCCTAAAATAGAAAAATTCTTTAATTAATTTTTAAAATTTGTTTAATTGGTGGAAAAATTTTGATATTTAAGGATTACATAATAGAATATAAAGAAATAAACTATATACTTCCTCATGGCTTATAAAATGACTCAGCATTTGAACCCAAACCTAATTAAACCTAAGCCAAATTAAAAATGAAATATAAGAAATCTAAAACTTCGATGACCTAATACGGCCTACATGTCAGTAGAACTTTCCAAGTCCAATTTTAGAATTTCATAAAACCTTTTTATGTTTCTGAGATTGTGGGTCCTTACTAAAATTAGGTAGTATGCACTATAATATAATTCGCAGAGCCATATGTCCTATGCTGGTATACAAAGTAACTATAAAGCAATACCCTGACAAGAAGAAAGGAAGTATGGGTTTCCTGACATATTATGAATACCATGTTTTTCATAGGGTGTATAGGGGGTACTAATGCTTTAGTTAAAAATAGGAATGACCATATTAAACAACAGCCTCACAAATAGGTTCTACATTTTAAAAGTTTGAAGTAGCTAAGAGAATAATTACTTATCATGAAAACTCTTTACTTCTCCTAGCTGAACAACACTAACATTTCAGAATTTGGTAGTGAACTGTAAAAATACTCAATAATAATACCAATAATAGCAGCCACTATTGCAACCAATATTTACTGAAGAGGTGTGTGCTTTCTATAACATCCTCTTACTTAATCCTCTCAATAATTCTATCAAGTAGCTAGTATTATCCCCAATTTAAGATAAAGAAACTCTACAAGTTGGGAAATACCCAAATATTAAATGGTTAATCTGTGACAAAACTATGATTTGAGCCCAGGGTTTTATAATTCCATAGTCATGGTCTTTCTGACAAACTACACTATTAATATCAGTTTAGCAATATGACACAAAAGGTAAATATAATTCCATGGTAATAAAAATATAAATTTAAGGAGTAAGACATTACATTTGCATATAGCGTCAAACAGATCCTTGATATAATTATCTGGTTTGCACACATGAATGATTTTTAAATCTATTTTTTTTTCTCCATAAAGGAATGTTTAAAAAGAAAAGTGAGATTTAGATCATTTTAAGACATAGGTCTACCAAAATGTTATCTTCAGCTAATATTCATAAAAGTCCTAAGCTGCCAAACCAAGGTAGGCCTGTTGATTGTACCAGTGGGGTGTACAGGAAGCTCCTAAAAGGACAGAAGATAATGCATGCTATAAGAAGGTGTTCTGGATTCTAAATGCTACAGGACCCAGAACCAGCAACATAAGGAATAGCTACTCCTCTGATGAACACCAGGCCCCTTACTCATGCTATTCCATTTGATCAGAAAACCTTTTCTCCCATTTTCCTTCTGGAAAACTCATTATCTTTCACATTTCAAACATCATATGTTTATGATCAACACCTGAAAACCTCCGCTATCCTCCTTACTATCCTCCCATATCAGTGTCAGAGGCTCATGTTTGTTGTTCTACAGTAGAAATTTTTATAGTTTTATCTCCTTGGGGACTTCCAATTGGAAATAACATCACAGAAAGATTTCTGTTCACCTGCCACCTAATACTGAGAAAATAATTTAAATCAATTGGAAAATTTGGCCTTCTTTCCCATTTTGCTTCCTGTATGGATCTTTCAAAAGGGAGATTCAAATCCCAACGTTCAGCAGGCTCTGATATTCTCTGTCTCCTGTTTCTTCCATATCATTATTTCCCAACTTTTACACATGTACTTTTTCTCTTTGGTGTTCAGCCAGCCATGGGATTGCTACTTTTTTCTTTGCTGATACATGGTCACAAGCCCTTATTCATTATGAAAACCTCAACATCAATTATGATGACCCAGACCCCAAATTACAGGATCCTCTTTGATGCCAAACACTTACACTTTTAAGTGTTCACATAAGCCACTTACAATGGTATCTCTGTTTATAACCTCAGATCTATCGAGATTTTCTCCTCACGTATCCCACAATCATTATGTTGCAATAGGTACTCTGGCTTCCTATTCAAGTGCTTATCATCATCCCCAGTGGCCTCATTCCCTTCCCTATACAGCCCCATCTCAATCTATACGACGAACTTGACTTGCCAGCACTCTTTTCTCCTTCCACATTTCTTTTGCTGATCACACACAATTTTACAATACTTGACTCCTCTCCTAAACTACCTGCAACCAACCAACAGAAATTATACAGTCAAGGAGACTGACATCACTGTACACCAGTCAACAGCAAGCTAGACAGATTCCTGAGAACCTTGTAGATCCACAGCAACAGTTGTCCCATACTCGCACATTCCAAACTATCTGACTTCTCAAGCCACTGGCCCTGCCATTATTTTGTCTCAGCAGACAACCTTGCCTCATACTTCACAGAAAAACTAAGGCCACTGGGCATTAATTATTCTTAATCCCATAACATACCTCTTTATATCTATGTCCAGCTTCAAGGACAGAAATTTTCATATCTTGGTAGACACTGATTCTTCCATCTGTGCTATTATCCCCATCTCCTTTAGGGCAGTATTTGGGTTTTGAGTTCTTTTTCTTTTTAATTTTTTAGAATACTATTCTTTCTTCTTTATTCCTTTACCTTCAGTCTTTACATATTAACCCACCCACATCATGTAAGTTTTTTGCATATCAAACTAAAGAAAATCTTTCCCTTTACCCATACCCATCTTCCCCTATTAGTACAGTTGGACACCTGCAAAGAATAATGCATCATTGATATCTTACTGTCCTTATCACCCATTCATTTCTCAATCCACTCAATCAGAATTCCAATTACATTATTTTGACCAAGATTAATCACTAAATGCTAACTCCAATGGGTAACTTCTAATTACCTTATCCCCATGAGCATTTTCCAAGCCATGGTTAATCTCCTCTCCCCTTTCCTCAGCTCTCTTCTACTTCTCCTATCTCTATGGTCCTTCTCCCCCCACCCCCACCAATCTCCTCTGTTTTGCCCCTTAAGTGTTATGGGATCACCCTGAATTCTCTTCTCAGCATTTTACTCTCTTTTCTAACTCTCTGAAGTGGTTTCCTATGACTTTCCTGATGTAAACCTGCCTCTCTGACCAAGATTTCTGACTTGAATGCCAGTTCCTTGTGCCTAAATGCCTATGAATATTCTGATGCTACCCTACCACACCCAGCAAGACTCAAACACAATCTATGTGAAACTGAACTCTTTCCCTTGACCTACTCTATTTTCTCTTTGTAGAAAAGAACATCAACAATTTCATCAAACCAAAATCCTGATAATCACTTTAGGTTTCTTTCTTACCCTCAAGGAACTCCCGTACCTTCCCACATGGTTACTAAATCCTATAGGTTCATGCCTCTAGAACATCTCTCAGGCCATCATTTCTTTTTCATCATTAAGAAAATAATAATCCAAAATTCCAAATAAATACATATGAAGGTAAAAGAAAGGTAGTAGAAGACATATTAGGCCCAAATCTTCATCATGTTGGCTTAGGATCAGACTTCCTTAATAAGACTCCCAAAGCACAAGAAATTAAAGCAAGAATCAATAAATGGGATGGAGTCAAACAAAAGCTTTTTCCCAACACAGGAAACAATACAGAGTGGGAGAAAATCTCTTCCACACACACTTCAGATAGAGCACTAAACTCCAAAATTTATAAAGAACTTAAAAAACTTTACACCAAAAATACAAGAACTCGATCAATAAATGAGCTAAGGAACTGGGCAGAAACTTCACAGAAGATACACAGACGATCAACAGATACATGAAAAAGTGCTCATCATCTCTAGTAATTAGAGAAATGCAAACCAAAACCACCCAAGATTTTATCTAACTTCAATTAGAATGACTTTTATCAAGAACACAAGCCATAATAAGTGTTGGCGTGAATGTGGGGAAAAAGGCACACTCATACATTGCTGATGGAGGTGCAAACTGGTGCAATCACTCTGGAAAGCAGTATGGAGATTCCTCAGAAAACCTGGAATGGACCCACCATTTGACCCAGTTATCCCATTCCTCAGTCTATACCCAAAGGACTTAAAATCAGTACACTACAGTAACACAGTCACATCAATGTTTATCGCTGGTCAATTCACAATAGCTAGATTGTGGAACCAAACTAGATGCCCTTCAATAGATGAATGGATAAAGAAACTACAATGGAATATTATTCAGCCATAAAGAAGAATAAAATTATAGCAACCAATCCCAAAAAATCAAAGGCCAAATTTTCTCTGATAAGTGGATGATGATACATAATGGGGGGGTGACAGGGGGGTTAGAGAAGAATGGAAGAACTTTGCAATGTATAGAGGGAAATGGGGGGGAGGGGTGGGGGAAGGAAAGATAGTGGACTGAGACAGACATCATTACCCCATGTACATGTATGATTACACAAATGGTGTTTATCTACATCGTATACAACCATAGAAATGAAAAGTTGTACCCCATTTGTGTACAATGAATCTAAATGCAGTCTGTAAAATTTTTTAAAAATTTTAAAAAATAAAAAAGTTGGAACAACAAGGAAAAAAATAATCATACTGGTATATAAATTGAATATATAACTAAAAAGTAATAATGTAACATGGAATGTGATAATTAAGTTCTAATTTATCATAATAGAAAATCACTGGCTAATTTCTAACACTGAAAATAAAAACAGCAGTTTAACTACAAAAAAAACAGGTATACTTCTTATTTTCATTATTAATTTCCAGTTCACATTGTCCCAACTGATTGAACACACATAAAGTTAATTTCTTACTTGCTTTTAATTTTTGGAACCATTTTGCTATAGTCCACACTTTGAGGAGTGCTCAAGTTTTCCCAGCTCTGATTTCAGTCATCCGGTTTATATTTTACCACATATTCTTTCTAGAATGCATATCTAATCACATTCCTTTCCTGTTTAAAGTCCTTTCATTTCTCCTATCATCTCCATATCATAGCCCCTACCTGCCTCTATGATTTGATTTTCCCCCTCACCTAATGTTGTCATTCTCAAATGCCTACATTTCCCTGAACATACTAAATGTCTCCGGCCTTTGCTCATAACTATTTTCTCTACTTGAATGTCCTGCCATATTTTTCCTGCAAGTTAACTCACACGTATTCATTTTTCAACACTTACAATAAATAGCATCTTTTCCATGAAGCTTTCCTCATTTCCCAATCCCAACTTAGCCAAAGCAAGGCCCCCATCTCCTTTGTGCTCCCACTGAGTACAGATCTATCAAAGCACCTTCAATACTTAACTGCACATAGTTTTCATGTCCATCTCTACCTAAATAAAGTCTGAGCCCTGACAGGCAGATACTTTAATCTTTATTATAGTCCCTTTAGATTTTTAGGTGAAACCATAACTAGTAATAGTTCCTAAATTAATTAACTTCTGAGACTATACTCATATTAACCAAAGCTGAGAAATTGGAAAGTGGAAGAAATAAGAGACACCAATACAAATACAAATTAAAACAAAAGTTTATCTGTACATGGCTGAGCACTTAGTGTAAAAATGCTATGAAAAGAAGGCACTAAGTGGAAAGAAAAATAATCAAAAGTTTTATATACACTAGTCTTAAGAAGTATAAAATTTATCAGTTGGGGGCACAGCTCATTGGTAGAATGCTTGTCTAGCAATTGCAAGTCCTGTAAGATTATGTCAATTAGTGATGATCTAGCCACACTGGTGTGTGAACACTTTATGAAGTTTGCACAATGAGACATCACCTTATATTTCTTGTGACACATTTTGTAGTTAAACAAGTGTAACTCTGTTAATATGATAAACATAAGATTATAAGTGTTTTATCCTATATTATTCAACATTTCATATATTTTCATTGTATTTTTCTTTTACATCTTTTCGTTTAAAAATGTAATTCAATTATAGCATAGACACTTTTGTACATTGCTATGTAATTTTAAAAACTAAGCTGCATCAAATTTCATCTATGAAACAGTTCATAATTTAATAATTTGTCTAATATTGGGTGATTTGGATGATTAAATTTTCTTCTACAACTAATGCTATACTGAACTGAACATTTCTATAGCTTTGTTTTCCCCAAAACGTTAAACTTTTCTAGAATAAGTTCCCAGAAATAAGGTTTTTTTTAAAAAAAAATCAAAGATAAACATTTTAGTCTTAAACCGCTTTCTAAAAAATAGCTGTGTGATCAGCAAAATATCAATATAATTTTGTTCCATTTTAAGCATATTTTTTCCTGCAAGTCACTCACATGTATTCAATTCTCAAGAATACATGTATACATATATACATACATGTGTGTGTATATATATTAAAAAAACAATACCATATGATATTTAACTGTTCATTTGTACATTTCCCCAAAAAAACATATTTAAAACAATACATTTGAGGGAACTATCAAAATTCTAAGATTAAACAAAATTCTAAGATTAAGTAAATAAGCATTTTCAAATACAACACGTAAGTAGGTAAATTGATGTTTTCAGTCTGTAGGAATCAATTTTATAAATGTACATGCTCTTGGTTGGATAGCCCCTCCTCAAGGAAAATGTTATGTGTCAAATATTAATATATGGGAGTATTTAATAAAGAATTATTTAAAATATTGCCAGTATCTGTTGAATTTGCAGAAAGTAGAAAAGACATAATGTGATCAAATACAGTGTAATCAAACATTGTAAATTAGAAATTCCTGTGTAATTGAAAAGACTTGTAAAAATCAAATAGACCTATCACCAGTCTGAAAATTCAAAGTAATGGTTTTAAGATGTCAGGATCTCACTGCACTGCATTCAGCAAATGTATTGAAACCAAGACAAAAATAAACATTTTCTTAAGAAACTATTGCCAGACATTTTTCATGTTTCAACAAATACCTTTCTTATTAATCATTAAAAACCCTGTAAGTCATGTATTACATACTATTAGTATCATCCCCCTTTTATATGAGGAAATGATACAGAGAGGAAGTAGATCATTTGCCTTGGTCACATGGCTAGTAAGAAATGAAGATCAGACTGAACTCACATAATTTTGGCTTCACAGCTGGATAAAATTTTTAAATATTTAAATATAATTGTTATTTCTCATTCTGACTTTTTAAATACACATTCTTTGAGTATTATACCAGAATATAGGCATTTGCACACAAAACTGCCAAAGTTTAGTTTGATCACTGGCTCGCCAAGCCCAATATTCCATCTTTGGTAATGACACGTAGATTATTAGTTGTGAGGAAATGAATGGCATTTATAATATTCAATGCAAAAAACATTAGGTTATAGATTTATAAAGGCAAAGTGGGGAAAAACTAAATGCATACTATGATTGCAACTAATTAAAATGTTTTATATAAAATTAGAGTATATTTAACAATAATATCATGATCTTTTGTTCTAAAAATTTTTTCTAATGGTGTTAAGATGTTTAAAGACAAGTCTGAGATAAATTTCCATTATCCCTCATGAATTAAACTTCCTTTTAAAAACTGAAAACAGCAATTAAAAAAAAATACATCATGGTCAAGTAGAATGGATCTAAGAAATTCAAGAGTATATCTAAAACTAGGCATTCCCCTAGTCTTATCTTCTCCAGCTTCTCCATCACATTTTGTCTTTAAAATGCCTGGGGAACACTGAATCTAATATGTAAACTACTTTACATCCTTTAAATTTTAGTTTAAATGCTACCTTTTCCGGGAAGCAAAGGAACAGCATGCATACTTAAAGTGAAAGACAAAGAATAAAAGAGAATAAAAATCATGACAAAAATGTACAAAAGTACCCTTTAAGAAATGAAAATATACTGCATAAAATACAGAGAAATAAAATGCTATTTGTGATTAAAAATAATTTTGGTAAAATAAAATTAAGGGAATTTCTAAGATGCAAAGAGATGGAAAAGAGAAAATTTTTAATTAAAGGATCAATTCACAAAGCACCATATACTATTAATAGGATTTACAAAAAAAGAAAAGGAAGGAAGGACAGGAGGGAAAAAAGAGCAAGAAAGAATAAAAGAAAATTACCAAAAAATATAAGGCAAGAAAATGTAAGTTTACAGACTGAAAAGGTCCGTTAGGCTCCAAGTACAATGAATAAAAAAAGACTCATACTATGGTAAAATATCTTGAATATTCACAGCAAGTTAATAACTGCTAAAAAGGTCCATAGAGGAAAAAGAAGAAAAAAAAAACTAAATAAAACCCAGTACAGGTCACCTATAAAGGATCAATGATAAGAATGGCATTGGATTTCCCAGTGACAATATGAGAAGACAGAATATGATAAAGCAATGTTTCTAAAATTCAGAGAAAAGTTTAACTTAAAATTATTGTCCAAACCACATGATCAATCTAGTGTCAGTTTGAAGAAAAGAGATATTTTTTAGGCATCAAAGTTTATTAAAACTTGTTCTACCATGAATACTTTCTCAAGAAATGAGTAGAAGAGTTGTTCTACAAACAACAGAGGAGATACAGGAATTTCCAGAAGACCAAAGGGTAACAAGGTAAGGTAACAAGGGTAAGGGTAAAAGATACTAGGATTACAGTTGCATGGCAGGCCCAGAAAGTAATCAGTTCAGACTGCACATTTCCATAAGAGATGTAATCAGAGAAAAATGAAAATGATAGCCCCCTTAAATTGGAAGGAAATTTGCATCGTGAAATGAAGATGAATCAATGACAGGATAAATTACAAAACTAAGCAAAGAGAATTCATAGTAATTATAAACATAATAATCAAGTTCAGGAAAAATAAAACTTTAACAGAAGAAAGGCAATATGCATGGTATACTGGACCTCTGTGATGACAAACACTCACATAATTCAAAGAATGTACCCACTGAATACTGATTCACCCAAAAACTGTGCTGGAAGAATGGGAGGAAAAGGATACCTGTATATACAGTCATGCATCACTTAAAAACTAAGAAACTAGGATATGTTCTGAGAAATGCATTATTAGTCCATTTCATGTGAACATCATAGTGGATACTGATACAAACTAAGACAGCTATAGCATCAGTAGGCAATATAATTTGTGTGTGTGTGTGTGTGTGTGTGTGTGTGTGTATGTGTGTGTCCACATACATAAACACACTAAAGACCCAACCCAGAGCCTCAGGCATGCTAAACACACTCTACCACTGAGCTGGGGGTAAGAAGCTCCTAGAAATATAATCTTAATTATAATCTTATGCAGTTCTAGTCATACATATGGTCCTGCATTGACCAAACATTATGTGCCACATAACTGTATGTATGTACATGATTAGTATATTTGTGTGAAAGGGGCTAGCAGTGCAATTAAACTAAATCCTCATTTCCCGTAATACGAAGTCCACAGGTATTACCTAAAATTGTGGTGGGAGGGATAAAACATGTAAGAATAGCATGAAATATTAAAAGGCCAGATGTGAAAAATTACCTCTAGGGAATCTTAACAGGGAAGAATAGGGAGCAATCACAGATTTTTCCTTTCATAATAAACCTAGTTTAAATCCTAGTTTAAAATACATACACACTATTTTAATTAAAATGAAGTTTCAATTAAAAATTATTTGAGAGATGGCAGAATACTTGCCTAGCATGTGTGAGGCCCAGGTTCAATTCCCAGCACCACACACACATACAAAAACAAAAACAAAAACAAAAACCAACCCCCACACAAAAACACTCCTCAGACCAAGTGAAAATGGCACCTGTCACCCCAGCTACTGGGGTGGGAGAATCATTTGAAATCAGCCAGGGCAACACAGCAAAACTACATCCCAAAACCAAACCAAAACAAGACTAGGGACATAGCTCAATGGTAGCACACTTGCCTAGCATGTGCTATATCCTGGGTTCAAATGCCAGTACCACAAAGAATAAGTTATTTTGTAAAATAATGATAAATTGAAGAAAGACAAAATATCATCTAATCCATGACAATATCAAAGTTAAGATTTAAAGTTCTAACAGAGGGCTGGGGGTGTAGCTCAGTGGTAGAGTGTTTGCTTAGCATAAGCAAGGCCCTGAGTTCAATTTCCAGTACCACAAAAGAGAAAAAGAAAAGAAAAAGAATGTCCTAACAGAATTTTTTTTTTAAATAGAAAGAGCAGAACAATGGTACTTCCCAAATACTTGTTAGCATTGGACTTAAAACTTGCTAAATTCTCATAGCATTCTTCTGCACAATTAAATTCATTTTATTCTCAAGTAGCATCCTCTATATGGTGTATTTAAAATTAAATTGTTTATAATTGTGTACTCTCAAATTCAAGTAAGATGGCATATATGATTAATTCTGTATTGTATATATACACATATTTCTTGTCTTTCTCTCTCATAAGTCCTAGAAATCTCCAGATGCTTTTTAGTCTCACAATGTTAGATAGAGTATATTTTCATTTTTTCCTCCAACTTTTCCTTAAAACTTATGAGGAGAACAAACTTTGTTTCAGATTTAATTAATTTTACTCCTAAAGGATAATGAACGCCCCAATATTTTATTTCTATCTAAAATTACAAATAACAAATCATAAATGTGTGTATGTGTGTGTATATGCATACACACACATACATACATATATAAATATTCCTGATAAATATATGTGAGTAGCAATATGTTATTTTATATTTTTTGTTTTAATTATATATTTTGGATCTGATAAAGATCAAATCAACAGTGCTTAACATAGTAATCACCTTTTCTTCTCTCTCTGGTGGTGCATTTTTCCAACAATTATTTCCTTCTTTATTTCAGTCTGTTTACTTAATTTTTCATTTCCTTCTTTATTTCAGTCTATTAATATCTATTAATTTCAGTCTACTTAATTTTACTTAATGAAAAATTTACTTAACTTTTCATCTATTTAAATAGATATTAACACTATATAAAATGACTTTTTAGAGAGAGAGCATTTATATCAAATGATATATTTTTTAAGATCCCTGCCCTATATGTCAAGGAGTACTTTTTATGGAAGTCATAATTTGTTCCTATATTCAGTAACTATTATTAGATAGTCAGTGGGTTGGCTACTGGGCAAGAACAAAGAGAAGTCATGTTTCCAAACCCTCAATAAGCTTCAAATTTAACAGAGAATTAAATATACACAACATTAAACAAAATATCAATAACAATCAAGCTTAAATCTGTGAGCATATTGCTAATTTCAAAACTTCCCAACCTCAAAATAAGTGTGTTCAAGAAAAAGACCCATCCTTGAAGTCACTCCAGTTCCCAACTCTACTGTTTGTTTTCCCAGGGTATTTCCAGAGGTTATTAAAGAACAAAGAAGTAGTTGCATAGATACGTGAAAAGCTGAAGAAAGTAACCGCACCTCTTTATAGAATATGGAAAAGAGGTAGTCTGGAAACTGCTTTCTCCACACAGATGAATACTTTAAGTCACTGAATACTATGCTCTTGAAAGCTGATAAAGATTATTTTGAGATATTATAATTAAAGGAAAAAAATAACACTTTTGTTCAGCTGGGATACTAGGGGTATGAAGAAGCACATTAATGCAATTTAAATAAATGGACACTGATAGCTACTTTCCAAGTTAAGGATGTCATGTCATCCATGAAAGAGACATCTTGAAGGCAGCAAGCAGAAAATGAGAAGAATATGGACTGTTTTCAAAAATGGCAAAGAGAAAAACAGAATGTGAAAGCAGTTAGAAACAATCTTTCTTACTGTGCCTTATAGTCTAGATAACCAAATCTGAATGCTGAAAAACATTCATAAGAAATCCTGAACACACAATTCATACCTAGACTTTACATTCTTAAGTCTTCCTTTTGCTACTGTTCTTGCATGCGTTTTTAAAATGGTAGTAAGATGTTACTATATAACTTACTTGAGTGAGAAATAAAAGAACCAAAGAAAATGGCTGATAGTTATCCTGAGTATGTTAAACTCAACCTTCACCTTCTGTCAAAGCATAATTTCTTCCAAAATCATTCCCTTTACCAGAATTGAAACTAATTTTCTCCACTATGGCCATTCAGACACAAAAATTCATTTATGCCAAAGGAGAATCCTATTTCATCCTATTATATTCCAAGTGTTAACTGATTAATTACTTTGAAATTATTACTGCAAATATTTTTAAATAGTGAATAATCTCAATATTTAAATTCTGGATTGAAATCAAAAGCAGGGATGTTAGAAGAGTAGCTAAACCAAAATGACTGACACAAATACAAAACCATTAATGCTTTTTAAATGCAACTACAAAAGACCATGTGTAAACTAGAAAAATACCATATTTTTATGCAAAAGTATAAAAATATCCTTGTATTTTAAATATATAAAAGGGAAAGGTATTTTCATGCATGGCTTGTTTTTCTAATGATATCCAATAATAAAGGTAAAAAGAAACAATTATGTTTATGTTATGTAAATCAATATTTTTTTATGTTGGCAAAGGCACAACTAAATAATTCATGGGACAAACATTAAGAAGACCAAGATGGGTAAGGGTTAAAATAATCTTCTGTTCTATTTTCTGTAACCAATACCTGTTTCTTACTTCCACTTTCTAGTAATAAGGTTTTGATTTGTTGTTCTTGTGTGTATTTTTTTAATGATAGTAATGTTACATATGTAACTTGCCTGAGTGAGAAATGAAAGGAACAGAACCAAAAGGATCTTCTGGAGGATGGTTATGTGGAGCAGAAAGTGGTTCTACATTCTTATCTGAGGATGCTCTCTCCTCGAGCCTATCTGCAAAAATAAGACGAAACAAAACAAAAAAATAAAACAAAACAAAAATGGTCTTTAAATCAAAAGTGATATACTTCTGTATAAATAAAAGCAAAAATCAAAGTAACAGCTTTTTGAAAAATATTGGATTTAGAGTTCCATTATTCTAAGTATTAAGACATAGTCCTGTTTTTAATACATCTTTGTTGCTACAAAAGCAAATTTCACAATATAATCAATGCTAAGTAACACTAAATACAATTGCCCTAATAAGTTAGTTTGGTTCAGTTAAATACTAGTAAATGACAATTTATAACATTAGATTTAAATTTGAACCCTAGTTACTAAACAAAGGAAAACTTCCTCCAAATAATATATGGGAAAAATATTGCAAATGATCATTCATCATAAAAATCAGAAATCCTATTTCTTGATAGCAATAAAAAGTAATTCACTACATTTTACTACTCATTTCTCATATTTGTTTTACTATCAAATCATTTACTCATACACATAACATGGAAATGCAAAAGCACAGGAGTTTATTTATTCATTCAACAAATATTTGAGCACCTAGTATGTGCCAAGCACTGTTCCAGGCAACTGGCATATAACATAAAATAAATACCCTGTCTTCATGTAGCTTTTATGTTGGTGTGAAAAATAATTAATAAGCAATGAGCAAAAGAAGAAATATATGTAGTATGCTTAAAACAAAATAAGTTATAAAGAAAATTGTAGTACAGAATTAAAGGAGTAGGTACTAATAAATAGAATGATTCTAATAGTGACTAGGTAAGAAAAATTACAGGCCAAAGAATGGATACTTGGAGAAAGAATATGAGCTAAAACAAATTTGAAGGAAGAAAAGCAGGCCTGGCATATTTAAGGAAGAGCTGTTATATTTTCATTCCCTAGTAATGATTATCTTTTCCCTGCTCTCAAACTCTCCACATAGTAGACCATTATATCAGTTAGGAATACTTTTGTAGGATGTCTCTTTCCTCTGATTCTTAACAATCAAAATTACACTATCTGAGACTTACTTGGGTAGATACTTTAGGCATTCTTAGGACTAGACTTTTGGTCCACAGTCATTCAAGGAAATCCAATTCATATTCAGGCTGGCCTATTTTCAAGAATTCTTTGGGTAATTATGTTGGTTTCAGAAGAGGAGTCCAAACAGATATGAAACTCCTTAAAATGACTCGTAACTTCAGAGAAGTGATAAGTACCAAGGTAGGCTGGGGTTATGGCTCAGTTGGTAGAGTGCCTGCCTCGCATGCACAAGGCCCTGGGTTCAATCCCCAGTGCCACCAAAAAAAAAAAAAAAAGAAAGAAAGAAAGAAAGAAAACTACCAAGGTAAAGCAGCATCCCCCATGATAATACTTCTGAACTGTAATGTGCATTGCAATCATCTGGGGACTTATTAAAGTGCAGATCTGGTTTCACGGGTGTAGAGTGTTCTAAGATTCTGCACCTCAACAAGTTCCAAGGTAATATTGATAGTACTGGTCCAAGGAGTACACTCTTGAGAAAGCAAGACCCCATATAGCACATCATGATTCTGAATATATTTAATTACTCCTATGGACAACTACTTTTTTTAAAAAGCCTTTAGGACAATGGATACAACTGCCAGCTTTTACAGCAAAGACAAACTCTGCAACATTCACATGACACCATGGGTTATTTAAAATTTTGTTGAAGCCATAATGTTTGGTTGAGGTGTGAGGCACTAATAAAGAGTTGCTGAACCTATCTGACAACTGATTTCAGAACAAACAAAACTTCCTAAAATGCTACCCTTCAAATCCAATACTGAAATGGGTAACAGTAAAATATTAGGCATTAATTTTAAAGATATTAATTGTATACGTAATTTAGGAAATCAGTAACAAATGTTCACTGAACCATTGACTTTGTTGTCAAAACACCTATTAAAGAGAAGCTAGTCTCATAGCTTCTTTCTGAAAATTTAAGGTCGGAGAATAATTTACATAATGACGGGTTCCTCGTCTATTGATGCCAATCAGACTTTAAGGACCATCCTAGGATTAACTGTGATTATCTACAGATACCAATTTTTATCAGGCCTTGAATGTGCTTATAGAATAACTGTACACCAGGGATTACACCTTGTATCAGAATTCTCCTAGACTCCCCCATTCTTCTCCATCTCCTAGACTCTAGTATCTAAAAACTGAGGACAAAGGAAATAGGGAGTGGGAAAAAACAAATGGGAGAGACTAACTTAAAAATGATAGCAATAGCATAGCAATATCCAAGAGCCCTCACTCTTGAAAATCAAGACAATTAGGTATTTACTTAAATCTGAATAAGGACTAGACCTCAATCCTAAACCATCTACATCATAACTTTAAAGATTGCTATATAAAATGCAATTACTAGTCCTACCCACAACCTAATGAATCAGATTATGAGTATGAATGTGAGAATCTGCATTTTAACACATCTCCAACTTCATAAACCACTACCATACCAATAGTTCCCAGTTTATAAAACTGCCAAAAAAAAAAAAAAAAAACTACTAAGGTTCTTTGAATACTTATGCACTTGGTATATTGTTTCCATCAATCTTTGGTTAAGTTCATGGTAAATATACAAATAGCTTTGTGCACTCAGGAAAAGAGCACAAACGTTATCACATAGGGATAAACTAATTTTTATATAGGAGTCACCACAAATAAAAAATATGGGAGACATGGTTCTATGGAAAGTTCATTTATCCAAATATTTTTAAACAGAAATCAAAATTCATAATGAAATGAATCATGTTCTCAGTGTTCCACAAAACAAAATCAATTTTAATGGAATTTTTTAAATCATTTAGGTTTCTAAAGTTTGCATGATAACCTGGGACCCAGAACAAAAAATACAAAATAAATATACAATTAATTTTAACAATTAATTATCTATACATAAAAATAAAATGGTTATGTAAAGTTACTTTTCAAATACAGTCACCACTAAAATATATTTAACTATCATTTTCAAACGATTAGTTTTCATTAAGGTAGATAAAAGCTTGAACTCAATTTGGCTAATATAAGAAATTACCTCCTTCTGCTTTCCAAAAAAACTGTTTTGGTGAACACAGTATCTATTTAAGAATTGTAATTGATACAGATGGCAAAAATATGACTTAAAAATTTTAGAATCAAAGCATATTCTACAATATCACCATAAACCTAAAATACTCTAAAAAAGTTAATTCTGCTGCTTATATGGATAATATCCTACAAGGCCAAACAGTCCAGGAAAAAGGTTTTTGTTACAGAGCAGTCTCCATTGATACTAATATTCTAATATACCTGAAAAGTTGTATCAATCTGCACTGAAAGTACAGTGATAAGGTTGGCATGAGTAAATAAGTGAGAGTTAATGTTTGATAATAAACTGACTATAGATTCAAACATTTATATCTCTTTTATTCTATGGTTTCATAGATAAAACAACATATTCAGAAGTACTTAAAAGCAATCACAGTATTTAGCATCTTCTATTCTTCCTTTCAGTTATTTTGATGAAATTTTAAATAGAAACAATAATAAATCAATCAAAAAATGCTTCATTATTATCCTTAACATTTACAACTACACAACTATGTGAACAAGTGCAATTTGAAAATTTCCCCATAACACCTGTATTCTGCTCAATATGTTACATACTAAGAAAATTAAGTTTCTGAAGTTTATATACCAAATCTAGACGTTTTGGTGCAAAAAAAGATACAAGCTTAAATTTTTATTTTTGTTTGTTTATTTATTTATTGTTAAGGATTGAATCCAGGGGTACTTCACCACTGAGCCACATCCCAGCCCTTTTTTAAATATATTTTATTTGGTGACAGCACCTGCTAAATTGCTTAGGGCCTCACTAAATTGCTGAGAATGGTTTTGAACTCGTGATCTTCCTGCCTCAATCTCCCAAGCCACTGGGATTACAGGCATGTGCCACAGCACCTGGCTTAAATTTTTAATAAATATTGAGACAAGCTTTATTACTAAAGCTTAATCTTGATTTAATTGCTCTTAAGAACCAGTAAAGCTTCTGAAGCACAAATAACATTCATTTACACCGAAAGTAAAAGACTAGTTTCTTTCATGTTAAATCCCTTTGCCTCATATACAGAATCAACTGTTTTTCTGAAAATCACTAAAAAGAGTTGTTACCAATTACTAATATTTTAGAATTTTCAAAATACTATTATGATCTTTAAATTACTTTCTTGATAATACCTGCAATAAAATATTTCCTAGACAGCATGCCCTTTTTCTTTCATTAAGGAAATAACCTCAGATGGCAATGTATTATTCTGACCGGATGCTTTTCAACCATTGCATCATTATGTGGGTAATGCCTGTTTTCTAAGGACCATATAAAGATTTCCAGCCTCTCAGTGAAAAGCATTTTGTAAACCAAACATAAATTAATTTAGAAACAATTTTGGAAAACTGTTAACAAATAAATATTTAAACCAAGATAAAAAGGTACAAATATCCTATTTGCCATTTCAAATGCATCAATAACTTATTTCTTCATTTTTGAAAAGGTGGTTAGGGACATTGAAACCAACCATCAAGTTTCACTACAGTTACTCTTGCATTAAAATTCTTAAGGTTCTAAAAGAGGTCATTTGTCTACAATATAATTTAAGTCCTATCAAAAAGATGAAACATTAGATACATGACTGCTTCTATCTAAAGAGACACTTAAGATGACTGAATATTACAGTAATTAAAACCATAGAAGGAAATGTTTCAAAACTACATTCCATACATTACTAATTTCTTAATAAACTTTATATGAAGATGTTTCTCCTTCTTTGAACTCTCATTACAATGACTATTAATTAATTAAGGGAAGAGTATACTTTTTCTGCTTCCTTGCTGTCACAGTCCCTTTTGTTGTTGACATGTTTGTCCACAAAGCCCTTTCTAATTTAATTTTAAGTTACCAAATGAGAAATCTAATACTTTAGATATAATTTTTAAATGCCAGTTAAAGGTCAAAAAACATATAAGTCAGAGACTAAAGATTTATACAGAAGGTAAGGAAAGGGAAAGTGGCATTTATTTACCAGAGGTCCAGATTCTTTAAAGATATTATTTCACTTAATTCTTCTGACAAAGTTGAGTGAGGTACCATTAAGTGAGACTGACACCTGGCTATGTGACTTTACTGAGTTTGCAATCTATTAAATACAATGTCAGGTATTAGAATTTGTATTTTCTGGTATAATGTGCTGAATTAAGCAAGTGCAAAGGCCTGCGGCAGTGATTTCTATAGATTAGGTACCATTGAGATGATTTTCCAAATGGCAGAGGTTATTCCAAATGGCAGAGGTTATTCCAAGTTGAACTTGCAAAAAAATTCCTCCTGAGCTTTAAGTTGGAACCTAATAGCTTTCTAAAGTTAATACTACAATGAAGTTTGAACTGTCTTTCTTATACATATGTGCAAAAAATACATGCACATAATACCTGACCTTCAAATTTGAAAATAAATAATTAATTCAAACTTTTAAAATTAAACCCAATTTTTTATGAAGGTACACATACAGGCTTATTCATGTACCATTCTTGCATATGCCTAACAAAAGTTAGGTGTGATTACAAATTCTCGGAAGCATAGTACAGCATATTTTATAAGGTACAAAGTAATAAGAATTATTTTCCTAATCTGTAAGTTATTTTTTAAAAGTTTTGTTTTCACCCAAGGAGTAGCAAATACTGATTTAATGAACCCTTGTTAGAACACATCAAAATTAATACCTTTCATTTCAAAAATAATAATACATTATAATGGTTGGACTACTCCTTGTATCTTCCTGTATCATCTCTCCAAAAGAGATACTTTATTTCCTTTTTTAAAACCTTGTTTTAGGGGTTACTCAACACAAATTCTAGGAAAAATGCCAAACGAAAAGTTGTGGTTTAAAAAAAAATTTTTTTAATGATGTAAGATTGGTTTTACCCAAGTTAACAAACCTTTGTTAAGGGCTCAGAACTCATTTTTGTATCTACATTTAAGCATCAATTAAATTTCCATTATATATAACCAATATGTAAAATACAAATTTAAATCCTAAACAACTATTATTACATGAATGCAGGGCATTTATAAAGTATACATAAAATATATACTAATTTGGAACAAAGCATTTCAATCTATTAAATTTATTCATATGACCAGTTACCTAAATAATATAGAAACTAGGAATTGGGAACAATTCGACCTTTTCACATACACAAGGGAAAACACACTTATGTGTGTGTAGTGCACATACACACATATACGCACAAGCCTTGGAAATCTGAAAATTATCTACATCCTCCAGAAGTGAGCTTTTTGTTCCTATTTAACAAACTTAAAAACATACTACAACCTTCTTCCAAGAAAGAATAAAATATATATGGTGAGTCTTCACATATATCTTAGGAGTTTAAGAAAAGGTAATGATTTCAAGTAAAAACATTGAGATATCTGATTTAAAGTGAAAAAGAATTTATTTAACTTTTGCCATATCAGGACAACAAAGCAGCCCTTTTATGTCACCACTCATTAAAAGGGCATTACAAAACATTAACATAATGTAGTAACTAGCCCATGTTTTCTTTCAGGCATTTTCAAAGGGCATCTCAGACCCACAATACTTTCTACTGAGAGTGCAAAAAAACAGAGCTCTAAAATGATTAGTAAGGCAAGACTCTAAGCTCCCTTTTTATTTGAACATTAAATTTCCACGTTTTGGAGTTGTTCTGAAATTAACATTCATAGTTATGCAGTATTTAAAGTGTTAATATATCAGCATACTTTCAGCAACCTTGGGTTTTGAACAGCTACTATAAAGCAATAAATCTCTAATGTGCACAACATAGTTTGATGGTCTAGATGAAAGAAGATGGCCTGAATTTTGCCCTCAAATGCACAAAAAGAATTTTATGTACACCACCTCAAAACAGTCTTTGGCCTTGCTGAAAAATTATGGAGCTGTTATTTTACTGTGAAGCAAAATAAGCCTTCAAGTGTCCCTTACTTGATCTTAGAAGGTCAAATTCTCTGTCCAACAGTTCCTCTTCTGTTAACTTGGAGAAATTATCCTCTCCAAAAGGATTCCACCCTGACATATCAGGTGGGTTACTGATGTTCTTCTGATTTGTAAAATTTGCAACTGCCTCTTTTTCAGCAACTGGCCTATTATAATGATTAAGAGAGGAAAAAAGAAGAAAATGAGAACTTAGAAAAATTCACATTGCCCCAGTTCATATTTTATAAATGCTTAGAAAACTGTACCACTTTACTGCAGTTGAGATGGCAGGTTAAGGGAATGGGATCTGAACCACCTCCCTAAGAAAGACTAGCTCCATAATCCATAAAGCACACTAGTTCTATAATCATATACAAAAGGTGCATAAGGTGTTCCTTAACCCCTCTATGCTTCAGCTTCCTCATCTACTGGAAAGGAGTAACAGTATTTACTTTCAAAGGGTTTCTGAAGAAATTAAATGATTTAATACATGTAAAGCAAGAGAACAGTGTCTGATAAAGAAAACCAAGTAGTCAATAAATGGTTATTATTCTTATAGTGAACAAGTTGGAAAGTGACAATCAGTTACCATACCAAACAGTATCACTCCAAAATTACTACTGAATAATTGCACAGTGATCATGTCCTAGTCATGTAGAGACACCACAACAATTTTGAAAAAGACATTCTGACATCCCCTACATATCACTACCAAGAAAAGATGAATTTTAGGATTGCCTTACAAATAAATTAGCTAAAATTAAATGAGAGTTAATTTGTATATACGTAATAATTATTCATGGTGTTTAAGTTACCTAAAATCTGGGCTGGAGATGTTGCTTTCTGGTATCTTGCTTAGCATATAACAAGGTCTTGAGTTCAATACTTAGATTGCAAAAATCAGTCAATAAACCAAATCAATAAAAAACTGTATAGTCTAGAGCCTGAGACCACTGGTTCTATGGAAGTTACCAGATTGGCCTCTTGGCTTTTAAGGGAAGGTGCAAGTCTAAAGACTTTTAAACTTAAGAGTCCCTGGGTACCTTTCCTCAAGGCAGCCTCAAAGCACAGCACACAAATGAGGTAATTTAACAAATGTCAAGTTCCTTACATAGCTCAGATCTAAACCCTCTAACATTGACAATGGAGAAAAAGACTCTATGTTTAAACAAGTATCTCCATTTTGCAAGCCTTGACTTCATCCCTTTCAATTCACTTTCCCCTTGGTAGCTCAAGTCCTTGCACCACACAGGTCCTAGAAGGTAAAAGTGGGCAAAGGACATCATTTAATATCTTAGTCCAAGCCCCCTCGGAATATTTGTGCCAAGAATATAGACTATTAAAACAATTACTGAAGGTCAGAGGATAGGAGAAGAAAGTAAACTATCTATAAGTAGATAGACTTGCTTAGTAACAGCACTTAGATACTGCCAAGGCCTAAATCTGCCTCCATGTGACTAAATTCCATCTTTATTCCAAAACTGTTTTCAAGGACTTTGAGAGTCCTTAACATAGATCAGAGAGAAGGAAATTCAAAGAGGAGCATTTTCCCTACTATCAATTTCTTTCAGAACTTTCTGACTCTCTATCTGAATCAGCCTTCTCCAATTCCTGGGATAAATCCTGGAAGACTGTAATCAACAGGGTATTTTACCTTAACCTACAGTTTACCTACAGTTGAAAAGACATATTAAAATATGTCTACCAGGGCTGGGAATATAGATCATTGGTAGAGTCTAGCATGCCCAAGGTTCCGGCTTCACTCCCCAGGAAAAAATAAAAAATAAACACACACACACACACACAATCTCTGATACTCCTCCCTACAAGGGTAAAATCTAATTCTGCTCTTTGTCATTTTCCTAGTCTAGTTACAACTTTTACTTTGCCAAACAGCACTTTTCTTTATTAATATTATTGTAAATAATAAAATCACGTAACACTAGGAAGGAGCACTAAAATGTAAGTTATGAAACACAAGTAATAATCTAATAAATTTGCAAAACAAAGAAAAGACATAACTGGAAGTAAATCCCCCAGTAATAAGAATGGAATAATTTTCCTTATTAAAAATAGGATAGGGATTAGGAATATAGCATACCTGAAGCCCTGGGTTCAATCTCCAGTACCAAGAGATAGATAAATGGATATTGTGCTCTATATTCCTTAAGACACTGATAAAGTAATGTATCAATTACATGATTGCTTTTCTTTACTTCTGATGTCAACTAGCATCAGAATGTTAATTACTAGTTATATCTAGTATAACTAGCTGGAAAGTACAAAAGGTTCAGTATCTTTGAACATATACAGGACTCGTTTTATTACTGCTCCAATAGAGCTATGTACTACATGAAGGGGACAATGGAGCAGGAAAGGGGTGATGATTTAATGGGTAAAAACAATTATATACTACAGTCACTAGAGGTTAGGAATACAGAACTTTCTACAGGAAGCTACATTTGGGGCCTCAGTGCTCCTTCATCAATATTATTACACCTGCATAATATCAGATTAATAATGATGAGTATAACCTCTTCTCTAGCAATTTTAAAAGAGCTCTATAAGTTTAGATGTTCCTGCTTATCAGTGGAAAGTGACAACTGTTTGTCTCTATAAGGGATATTTGAGTCAGTGATAAGAAACCAGTACCTTAGAGAGAGTCATTATCTTAGGATGATTTTTTTTCCCTTTTCCACTAATCTAAAATGTCATCTCTTCTACTTGTTAATTTATCTTTAGTATGGATATCAAGTAGTAAACCAATAAGTTAAAATAAACATCCTCTACATACAAATTATCTTGCCTCATGATATAACTACCCTATTATTTTAGTTATCTGTTACTACATGGTAAATTACCCAAAACTTAACAGTTTAAAACAACAACATTTACTATCTTATACCCTTTCTTCCAGTGAGAAATGTAGGAGTGGCTTAGCTGAAAGGTCGCATCTGTTATGATTGAGTCTGCAGTACCTTGAAGCATTGGCTGGTGCTGAATGATCTGTTTACAGGATAGCTCACTAACCTGGCTTTGTGCAGGAGGCCTCGGTCCTCTGCCACATTGATTCTAATTAATACAACTGCTTCATCAGTATCTTAAACAATATCAAGCAGAATGTCCTGTTGTTAATATGGAAAAGTTTTCCATTCCTATCACTTAGAGGGGGACTAATTATGCAAATTTATTAGATTACTACTTGCATTTCATAGTTTATATTTTACTAGCTCTAATTTGTTTAGAGTATAATAGTATATGCTTTAATTTTATTATTTACAATGCAATTAATTCAAGAAAAAAAGTGCTATGTGAGCAAAGAAAAACTTGTAACTAGAGTAAGCTAATGATAAATAATCATTTGTGCTTTTAAATTCTCCTCTCCACTTAAGACAAACCTGTCCTAATTCATATACCCCTAGCTTTGTTTTAGGAAAGCATTTCATTACATTCATTCTTTTTCTTTATTCTCTCCCCCAAATCTATAATTTATCACTATTGCTTTTTTCTTTCTCTCACTCACTCTCATACATACAGAGGTTGGGAGTTGTTCTACAGCAAACTCTGTACTTTCACCTTTTTTTAGATGCACACAGTACAAGTATGCTACCAACGTTACTGCTTCTCGTGCCCAACTCCCCCAGTTGATGCTTGTGGACACCTCTTCCCAGTCAATGTTTTAAATCCTGCATTCACTAGAAAAAATACTTGCCTATTGGCACTATAAGAGGAGTCCATTATGGTTCCAACCTGAGCTGGAAGTGATGATGTGTAGGAAGCTAAGGCTGGTGAGAACTCTTGAGGGGAGGTAAGATATTCAGGTGATGTCTGCTGCTGGGACTGCTGATGTTGAGCTAGCATCTGCTGCTGCAAGAAACTCTGCTGATACTGCTGCATCTGAAACAAGAAATGATATACAAATCAATACTCAAGTCACTAAAGTATTGTCAGCATCATATTTGTTTACTATGCTTCTTCCTTTTCACTTTGGTGACAAAACCAGAAGCCTAGAAAATAATGAATATTTGAAGGAGCAGCTCTGTTACTAGAAAACTACAGCAGGATGAATTTTATCTATTTAAGAATTTGTGAATCTAGGCTCACTTGGTCAGATTCAAAAATTCTCCCTTAAATATTTTAAGAAAAAGATAAGAGAGTAGCTTAAGTCACTAGAATTCTGGATGGTGTAAAAAGATCAAACTATTCTCTAAATCAAATATTTTTTTTCCCTTTGGGTTTCATTTTTATTCAACCAGCACTTACAGAATGAAAGAACACATGGCAAAGATCATGGTAAAAGATTATTTCTCTTAGACTATAAGAGAAATATGCTGTCTGTCGATTACAATGTGCCATACTCAGGAGCCATAGTTCAAAATAATTTAAAGGTTACCTGAGAACTTTCACCTGTCTTCAATAAAATACATGTCAATTAACTAACTTGAACTGATCCTGAATTATTAAATTCTGATAACACCATTCACACTGTGAATTCCAACATTATAATGCACATCCAGAAAGAAATCTCTTGAAATTACATAAAACTTTACCATTGCAGGGTACTGTGATGCAGAAGGTTGTGGCTGATACACTGAATGCATTAAAAACTGCTGTTGGAGTAACTGTTGCTGCTGCATTGCATGCTGATACTACAAGAGAAAAAAATATAATCAATATTATTCATACATTTTTTATGCCAGTCCTTTTCTTAAATATTCATCTTACCATATCAGTAGTCTAAACATCAATAAAAAATAGCTATAGAATAAGTGACTATAACTTACATATGCTTATTAGAATTGGTTTAAAAATTATCAACAAAACATAGGAGAGATTCAACTAAAACCATATGCAGCACAATTTAAGGATGGCTACAAGAATGCTAATGCTAAACA
This sequence comes from Sciurus carolinensis, assembly GCF_902686445.1. Taxonomy (NCBI): domain Eukaryota; kingdom Metazoa; phylum Chordata; class Mammalia; order Rodentia; family Sciuridae; genus Sciurus; species Sciurus carolinensis. The sequence continues at coordinate 76,999,089 of NC_062222.1, forward strand.
TTTTTATCATCTTTTCATAGTTGATGAAGACCCCTGAAGTGACTTGTGACCAGAACCACGCTCTTCTCCAACTTCCCTTCAGTAGTGTCTTCTGGTCATTCCATATCACCACTGACTGAATACCCTTCCATCTGGCTATATCAATCATTAGACAAGAGTAAAACCCATGAGAAATGTCATGGATGTAATTGGGTCAAATGATATTTCATGAAATCAAAGTAATAATGGTAACAGTAGTTCAATTTAAAAGTTTAGTAAAAGTAGAAATCTGTAGGTTTTGGTGGGATGAAGGACATTTTTTTCCTGTGTCCTTCAACTCTAAATGCCTTCACTTATGCCTATGCCCATCTAGTTAAAAAAAAAAAAAAAAGAGACAGAGAGAGAGAGAAAAGAAAGAAAAAGAAAAATTTAAAAATCTAACACAATGGTACTTTTGGAAAGAATAATATCACTTTGTACAGAATAGTCTGTAAACTCAAAACATAACCTCAAACAGATAATATTCAGCACCATTTACAATGCTTATTCCTGAATACCAAATTACTAAATGAACAGTCTCTGCTGCATCAGGCCATGATGCAACCTATTTTAACAAGGTATCCTTAAGTAGCTCATCAAACGCAAAGTAACTACGTATTCTTTAATAATCAGGAAACTGGAGAAAATGTTTACTTGAATCTAATTCAAGATGTGCATGATATGAAAAGGTAATTCAATGATTTTTCAACTGCTACATGAATTTCACAATACTACTTCCATATCTAAAGTAGTAAAATAACTACCTGCTGCATATAAGCATCTTGAAGTAGTTGCTGCTGTTGCTGCTGGTGTGGATGACGATGCTGTAAATGAAGTTGCTGTAATCTCCAATCCCCCTGTTGTAGTTGCTGAAGTACTCTATGCTGCTGTGGTGGATGCTGAGGGGGCCCCTGACCCAATAAGATTTCAGGGTCATTTCCAGGTCTCAGTGAGCCTATGACAGATTTCCAAAACTTACATTTACAAACTAATAATGATCAAAAATGGCTATATTTCAATAATTATTTAACTAAGGCAGCTATATTCTTAAGAGAAACTTCCAATATGCACTTTGTCTAAAGGTATTATTTCCTGTAACTTTAAGTCTCAGTAAGCCTATGATAGATTTCGAAAACTTATATTTACAAACTAATAATTATAAAAAAAAGCTGTATTTCAATAATTATTTAAGGCAGTTATATTCTTACTTAAGAGAAACTTCCAGTATGTACTTTGTCTAAAAGCATTATTTCCTGTAACTTAATTTTGTCATCTACAACTCTAAATAAATTAGAATGTTAGAAACATTTTGTGTTTCAGGTTTCATCTCTCCATGAACACACCAACGAAAACAGTTTATTCTACATATCTCATTATATCATGTACGATTATGATTATGTTCCTTTGCCAAAAGAATTCTCTCAGTCTAGAATGTCATTGTACACCAATTGAAATTCATTTGCTTTAAAGGGTAACTCAAACATTGAATGTAAATGGCCTAAACTCATCAATCAAAAGACAGACTGGCAGATCGGATTAAAAAACAAGACCCAACAATATGCTGTCTCCAAGAGACTCACCTTATCAACAGACTGAAGGTGAAAGGATGGGGAAAAACATGACATTCATATGGACAGCATAAACAAGCAGGGTTTCTATCAGATAAAGACATCAGATAAAGTGGACTCAAGCCAAAGTTAATCAGAAGGGACAAAGAAGGACATTTCATACTGCTTAAGGGAATTATACATCAACAAGACATAACAATCCTAAACACTTATGCCCCAAAAGAGGAAGCACCTAAATAATATCAAACAAACCCTTCTCAATTTCAAGAATCAAATAGATTACAACACAATAATACTGGGTAAAATAAACACACCTCTCTCACCCCTGGATAGATCTGCCAAATAAAAACTAATTGAAAAAGTTAAAGAACTCAACAATAAATTAATAACTTAGACTTAACAGACATATATAGAATATTTCATCCATCAATCACTGAATACACTTTCTCCTCAGCAGCACATGGATCCTTCTCTAAAATAAACCATATCTTAGGGCACAAAGCAACTCTCAGCAAATACAGGAAGAGTGAGAGGGAGAAAAAGAGAAATACCTTATATTCTTTAAGCTCATAATGGAATGAAATTAGAAATCAATGATAAAATAAAAAATAGAAGCTACTTTAACACCTGGAGACTAAACAATATACTATTAAATTATCAATAGATAGCTGAAGAAATCAGGATTAAAATAAGAAAATACTTAAATGAGAATAACGACGCAAAATATCAAACTCTTTGGGACACTATGAAGGTAGTTCTAAGAGGAAAGTTCATTGCATTGCACTAATTCATTAAAAGAATAGAAAGTCACCAAATAAATAACATTACATCTCAAAGCCCTAGAAGACAACAAATCAACACCAAAAGCAGAAGACAGAAAATAATTAAAATCAGGGCTGAAATCAATAAAATTGAAACCAAACAACAATTTAAAACCATCAATGGACACACCGAAGTAGGACGCCATCCCTGAGCTTGCCCCCCCAAACCAAGGTCAGACGTGGGAGCTGAGGCTGCCCACCTACAATGAGGACAAAACTGGTGCTGAGTCCCCCAGCCCACCCCCACACTGAGGACAGAGGCCAGTAGCTAAGCCTGACCACCTGTCCCCCTACTGCTAAGGGACACTGCGCCTGCCTCCATGCTGACTTAGCACACCCTTGGTGGGGCTCCCCAGCTTCTTCGGAGGCTGGTGCAGGCATTTTGAATTATTCCTGAGGGCATGGTCCTCAATATCGAAAGGGCGGCTCCCTTACTGAGACACCTACAGGAGACTACAGGCCCTTTGACAGGTACCTCTATTTACTAACATCCTACACCCTTCCCCAACCTCTAGTTCACAACTAGAAATACTGTAAATAATAACTGAACTCATCCTGTTCATTACAATAATGTTAAAGTCTTTATAGGGACTATCTGGTTCAGGGCTGCATTTTCTCTGTATTGGGTGCTACTGCTATTGATCTCCCCTTCAAAAGAGAGGTAGTGGAAAACTGCAAGGTCACAATAAGCCTGCAAGGGGAGAACTTCAGTATCTCTGATCTTCACTGCTAGAGCAGAATATATAGAAACAATATGAAAAAACAGGGGAAGAAAGTGTCCCTAACAAACCAAGATGCTATTGTGATAGAACCCAATGACAGCATGGAAGTAGAAATGACAGAAACAGAGTTTAGAATCTGCATACTTAAAATGATTCATGAAACAAAAGACAAGATAAGAGAGCAAATGCAGGCAATGCATGACCATTCCAGTAAACAGTTAAAAGAGCAAATGCAGGAAGCAAAAGAACACTTTAATAAAGAGATAGAGATTCTGAAAAAAAAAAAAAACAGCAAACAAATACTTGAAATGAAAGAAATGATAAGCCAAATTAAAAACTCAATAGAAAGCATCACCAACGGAATAAATATCATGGAAGACAGAATCTCAGACACTGAAGACAAAATATTTAATCTCGAAAATAAAGTTGAACTAACTGAGAAGATGTTAAGTCATGAACGGAACTCCAAGAATTACAGGATATCATGAAAAGACGGAATTTAAGAATTATTGGGATTGAGGAAGGCACAGAGATACAAACCTAAGGCATAAATAACCTGTTCAACGAAATAATATCCAAAAATTTCCCAAACCTGAAAAATGAAATGTAAAATCAAATACAAAAGACTTACAGACAGATCCATGTGGAGTCATATAGAATAAGAAATATATCCCCATTGGTGCAAAATACAAAACCCTCAAATGATTGCTGGTTCTAGGAGAATAAATGATTGTTGGCTTCGAGTGTGTGACACGCTGACTGGATAGGTACTCAATAAAAGAAGAAGAAGCTTACACAATAAACGAGTCAGCAGCTACTAGCTTGCCTGCTCTTACCTGGCTCCCGGTGTCTGGGTGGTTACTGACACTGCGCCCTTCACCCCCCATTACACTACCCCCGTGGTACACAACAGATGCACACCGAGACACATTATAATGAAAATACCTCACATACAAAATAAGGCTGCGAGATAAAAGCATCAGATTACATATAAGGGGAACCAATATGGATGTCAGCACATTTCTCACATCACACTCTAAAAGCAAGAAGGGCCTGGAACAATATATTTTAAGCTCTGAAAGAACAAGGATGCCAAACAAGAATCCTATACCCAGCAAAACTAATCTTCAGATTTGATGATGAAATAAAATCTTTCCACAATAAACAAAAGTTAAAAAGAATTTACACAAATAGAAAGCCTGCCCTACAGAACATTCTCAGCAAATATTTTGTGAGGAGGAAGTAAAAAGCAATGATACTAGTCAGCATAAGGAGGAACTACCCTAAAGGAAAAGCCAATCAAAGGAGAAACCAAGTCAAGTTAAAAAACAAAAATAAGCCAAAATGACCAGGAATACAAATCATATCACAATAATAACACTGAATGTCAATGACCTAAACTCAATAATCAAAAGACACAGAATGGCAGGTTGGATTAAAAAGAAAGACCAAACAATATGCTGCCTTCAAGAGACTCATCTCATAGAAAAAGACATCCACAGACTAAAGGTGAAAGGATGGGGAAAAACATACCATGCACATGGACCCAGTAAAAAAGTAGGGGTCTCCATCCTCATATCAGATAAAGTGGACTTCAAACCTAAGTTAGCCAGAAGGGATAAAGAAGGAAATTTCATACTGCTTAAAAGAAGCATAAAACAGCAAGATATAACAAGTTTAAATATTTATGCCCCCAACAATTAGACCATCTATGTATATTAAACAAACCATTTTCAATTTTAAGTCAAACAGACAAAAATACAATAATAGTGGGGGACTTTAACACACAGTTCTCACCACTGGGTAGATCCTCCAAACAAAAACTGAACAAAGAAACTATAGAACTAGATAATACAATCAATGATACAGACTTAATGGATATTTACAGAGTATTTCATCCATCATCGAGCAAATATACTTTCTTCTCAGCAGCTACATGGATCCTTCTCCAAAACAGACCATATGCTATGCCACAAAGAAGCTATTAATAAATTAAAAAAAAAAAAAAATAGAGATCCTACCCTGTATCCTATCAGACCATAATGGAATGCAATTAGAAATGAATGATAAAATAACAAACAAAAACTACTCATATACCTGGAGACTAAATAATATGCTACTGAATGATGCAATGATAACAGAAGACATCAGGGAAGAAATAAAAAAATTCTTAGAAGTAAATGAGAACAATGACACAACATATCAAAACCTCTGGGACATTATGAAAGCTGTACTAAGAGGCAAGTTCATTGCACTGAGCTCACACATTAAAAAGATAAAAGTCAACAACTAAATAACCTAAGATTACATCTCAAAGCCCTAGAAAAAGAACGGATCAACACCAAAAATAGCAGAAGACACGAAATAATTAAAATCAGAGCTGAAATCAATGAAATTGAAACAAGAGAAACAATTCAAAAAATTGACAAAACAAAAAGTTGGTTCTTTGAAAAAGTAAACAAAATTGATAAACCCCTAGCCACACTAACAAAGAGAAGGAGAGAGAAAACTCAAATTACTAGAATTCGTGATGAAAAAGGAAAGATCACGACGGACACCACTGAAATACATAACAAAATTAGAAGCTACTTTGAAAATCTATACTCCAACAAAACAGAAAATATCAAAGACACTGACAAATTTTTAGAGACATAAGATCTTCCCAAACTGAATCAGGAAGATGTACATAATCTAAACTAATCAATTTCAAGCACCAAAGCAGAAGTCATCAAAAGCCTACCAACCAAGAAAAGCCCAGGACCAGATGGATTCTCAGCCAAATTCTATAAGACCTTTAAAAGAAGAACTGATACCAATACTCCTCAAAGTATTCCAGGAAATAGAAAAGGAGGGAACCCTTCCAAATTCATTCTATGAGGCTAGTATCACTCTGAGACCAAAACCAGACAGACACATCAAGGAAAGAAAACTGTAGACCAATATCCCTGATGAACATAGATGCAAAAATCCTTAACAAAATTCTGGTGAATTGCATACAAAAATATATTAAAATGATAGTGCACCATGATCAAGTGAGGTTTATCCCAGGGATGCAAGTTTGGTTCAACATCCAGAAATCAATAAATGCAATTCATCACATCAATAGGCTTCAAGTTAAGAATCACATGATTATTTCAATAGATGCTGAGAAAGTGATAAAATACAGCACCCATTCATGTTTAAAACACTTGAAAAAATAGAAATAGCAGGAACGTACCTCAACATTGTAAAGATTATCTATACTAAGCCCAAGGCCAACATCATTCTTAATGGAGAAAAACTGAAAGCATTCCCTGTAAAAACTGGAACAAGACAGGGATGCCCTCTTTCACCACTTCTATTCAACATCGTCCTTGAAACACTTGCCAGAGCAATTAGACAGACCAAAGAAATTAAAGGGGTACAAAGAGGAAAAGGAGAACTCAAGCTGTCACTATTTGCTGATGACATGATCCTATATTTAGAAGATCCAAAAAACTCCACTAGAAAACTTCTAGAAATAATAAATGAATTCAGCAAAGTAGCAGGATATAAAATCAATACACATAAATCTAATGCATTTCTATTCATAAGTGATGAATCCTCTGAAAGAGAAATTAGGAAAACCACTCCATTCACAGTAGCCTCAAAAAAAAAAAAAACTTGGGAGTTAATCTAACAAAAGGGGTGAAAGACCTGTACAATGAAAACTACAGAACATTAAAGAAAGAAATTGAAGAAAACCTTCAAAGATGGAAAGATCTCCCATGTTCTTGGATAGGCAGAATTAACATTGTCAAAATGGCCATTCTACCAAAGGCACTATACAGATTCAATGCAATTCCAATTAAAATCCCAATGACTTTCCTCATAGAAATAGAGAAAGCAATCATGAACTTCATCTGGAAGAACAAGAGACCACAAATAGCCAAAACAAATCCTGAGTAGAAAACAGGAAGTATCACAATACCAGACATTAAGCTATACTATAGAGCAATAGTAACAAAAACAGCATGGTATTGGCACCAAAATAGGCAGACCAATGGTACAGAATAGAAGACACAGAGACAAAATCACATAAATACAGTCACCTCATACTAGACAAAGGAGCCAAAAACATACAATGGAGAAAAGATAGCCTGTTCCATAAATGGTGCTGGCAAAACTGGAAATGCATATGCAGTAAAATGAAATAAAACCTCTATCTCTCACCCTGCACAAAACTCAACTCAAAATGGTCAAGGATATGGGAATTAGACCAGAGACCCTACACCTAATAGAAGACAAAGTAGGCCCGAATCTTCATAATGTTGGTTTAGGATCAGACTTCCTCAACAAGATTCCCAAAGCACAAGAAATCAAAGCAAGAATCAATAAATGGGATGGACTCAAACTAAAAAGCTTTTTCTCAGCAAAGGATACAATCAAGAATGTGAAGAAAGAGCCTACAGAGTGGGAGAAAATTTTTTCCACACTCACTTCAGATACAGCACTTATCTCCAAAATTTATAAAGAACTTACAAAACTTTACACCAAAAATACAAAGAATCCAATCAATAATTGGGCCAAGAAACTGGACAGACACTTTACAGAAGAAGACATATAGGCGATTAATAAATATATGAAAAAGTGTTCAACATCTCTAGTAATTAGAGAAATGCAAATTAAAACAACTCTAAGATTTCACCTTACTCCAATTAGAATGGTTATTATCAAGAACACAAACAATAATAGATGTTGGTATGGATGTGGGGAAAAAGGCACACTCATACATTGCTGGTGGAGTTGCAAATTGGTGCAGCCACTTTGGAAAGCAGTGTGGAGAATTGTCAGAAAACTTGGAATGGAACCACCTTTAGACCCAGTTATCCCACTCCTTGGTTTATACCCAAAGGACTTAAAATCAGCATACTACAGTAACACAGCCACATCAGTGTTTATAGCAGCTCAGTTCACAATAGCTAGATTGTGGAACCAACCTAGATGTCCTTCAACAGATGAATGGATAAAGAAACTCTGGCATATACACACAATGGAATTTTATTCATCCATAAAGAAGAATATTATGGCATTTGCAAATAAATGGGTTGAACTGGAATTGGAGAATTGGAGAATATCATGCTAAGTGAAATAAGCCAATCCCAAAAAAACCAAAGGCTAAATGTTTTCCCTGATAAGTGGAGAATGATATATAATGGGCATGGGGGTGGGGAGGGAGAAAAGAATGGGGAAACTTCAGATTATGTAGAAGGAAATGAGAGGGAGGAGGGTATGAAAAATGGTGGAATGAGACAGACATCATTACCCTATTACATGAGTGATTACACGAATAGTATGAATCTACATCATGCACGACCACAGAAATGAAATGATATATCCCATTTGTGTACAATGAATCAAAATGTAGTCTGTAAAAAAATTAAAAATTTAAAAAATCAATGAAAAAAATGTTGGTTCTTTGAAAAAAATAAGTAAAACTGATAAAACCTTAGCCATGCTAACAAAGAGAAAGAGAGAAAAAATTCAGAATACTAAATTTCATGATGATAAAAGGAAATATCACCACGGATACTACTGAAATACAATAATCAAAAACTATAAAAATTTATACTCCAATACAACAGAAAATCTTTAAGACATCAACAGATTTCTAGAGACATATGATCTACCCAAATTGAATCAGGAGGACACAAAAAATGTAAACAGAACAATTTCAAGGAATGAAATTGAAAAAACCATCAAAAGCCTACCAACAAAGAAAAGCGCAGGACCAGACCTTAAAAGACCACCACCAAACCTCCTCAAATTATTCCATGAAACAGAAAGTAGGAAACCCTTCCAAACTCATTCTTTGAAACTAGCATCAAGCTGATACCAAAACAAAGATATATCAAGGAAAGAAAACTGCAGACCAATATCCCTGATGAAAACAGAAGCAAAACTTCTTAATAAGATCCTGGCAAATCATATACAAAAACATATTAAAAAGACAGTGCACCATGATCAAGTACAGTTCATCCCAGGGATGCAAGGTTGGTTCAACACATGGAACTCAATGAAGGTAATTCCTCATGTCAATAGACTTAAAGACAAATTCACATTATTTTCTCAACTTACACAGAAAAGGCATTTGACAAGATATAGTATCCATTCATGTTCAAAACACTAGAAAACCTGGTGAATAATAGGAACATACCTCAACATTATAAAAGCTTTGTACATTAAACCCAAAGCTAACATAATTCTAAACAGAAAAATTGAAAGCATTCCCTCTAAAAACTGGAACAAGAAAAGGATTCCCTCTTTCACCACTTCTGTTCAACATCATCCTTGAAACTCTAGCCAGAGCAAGTAGGCAAAAAAAGAAAAAACAAATCATTAAAGAATACGAATAGGGAAAGAAAAGTTGAAACTATCCCTACTTGCAAATGACATGGTTCTATATTTAGTAGACCCAAAAAATTCTACCTGAAAACTTCCAGAACTGATAAATCAATCAGAAAAATAGCAGGCTATAAAGTTAATGCCCATAAATCATTTGCTTTCCTATGCATCAATGATGAATCTGCTGAAAGAGAAATTAGGAAAACTATCCCATTCACAATAGCCTCAAAAAAAAAAAAAAAAACCTTGGGAATCAATCTAACAAAAGAGGTGAAAGACCTCTACAATGAAAACTACAGAACATTAAAGAAAGAAATTGAAGATGACCTTAGAAGATGGAAAGATCTCCCATGTTCATGGATAGGCAGAATTAATATTGTCAAAGTGTTCATACTTCTAAAAGCACTATGCTGATTTAATGAAATTCCTATTAAAATGCCAATGATGTTCTTCGTAGAAATAGAAAATACAGTCAACAATCCCATGCAACTTCTTACATTTCATTCTGGCCTACACAAACTAATGGCTTACATGACTATTTCCTAACCACAGACCCTGAGAGACCCTATCATCTGTTAGGGCCCCAAAGAACCATTTATGTAAAAGTTACTCACAATAAATGCTTACTGCAGTGAATCTATCAACACTGTCTCTCTTAAATGGATATTTATTTTTAAGCCCCATAAATTTTACCCTAGGAATATCCTATGAATTAACTTTTTAAATTAGCTAATAATGATCTACACATTAAAAAAGAGAAATCCCATACAGTAATACTGTTAATTTCTATGTTCTCTTCCAATAACTTAACCTCAATTCAAATACAATTGCTATAGTTTGGATGTTTTAAGTCCCCAAAGTCCATGTGCTAAAGTCTTGATCTTCATAATAGCATTACTGGGAAGTGGTGGAACCTCTACAAGGTGAGGTCTAGTGGGAGGTTCTAAGGAAGTTAGAGGTATGCCCCTGAAGAGGAATCTAGGATCCTGGCCCCTTCCTCTTACTCTTTTGCATGCTGGGTTATAAGGTGAATGGTTTGCTCTACCACTGTGCTCCCTGCATTGCCATTGGCACCCGCACCATGGCTTCAAACATGGACCAGAACCTCTAAAACTACAAGTCAAAACAAACCTTTTCTCTTATTAATTTTCTCATGTATTTTGTTAAGGTGAAGAATGCCTGACTGAAACAATAATTGTTCAATTCCAAGGTGGAAAAGGATAGAGTACAAAGAGAGGAGGATTCTTTTTTATCAGTTAGTATCTTCAAACTTCCTCAGGCCTAAGTTCAACACTGCCATGAAAACAGCTTTCTAATTCTAATTCTTCTAATTATAAGAAAAATGCATGTTCATTTTTTTTAAAAAAATATTTATAAGAATGTAAGGAAAAAAATGAAGATGAGAATGATACCACCCAAACAGAACACTATTAACCTTTCAAATGTTATTTCTTTCTAATGGAAAGAGGATTAAAAGTTAGGCTCCTCAGTTATACATTCATTTTTCAGAGCTGTGAAGTCTAGCTGAAGAAGGACCACATGTGAGTCCAATCATAAGCCAAGGATCTCCATGTAACGACTGTGAGCCCACTTCTCACCTGACAAACTGACTTTTCTTTAGAATCATCAGTCTGTAGAAGATGCCTTGATCCTTCAGCCAGTCACATAGCACCAGAGAATTCAAAGAACATTACAATTTTACATGAAAACAATTCTTTCTGCAAGTACATCACAATCATTCATACTATTATTCCCCATTTTGCAAATGATGAAATGAAGATTCACATAAATTAAGCGAATTTGCTAACAGATTAAATAAAAATAAGGATAGGGAGGCTCTGAATACACAATTAAGCTTGACCTAATATATAATTTGTGTATCAACAGATCACACTATCTCTACAAAAATCGGATTTGTGTATAAAATTGAAGGTTTTATAGTCATTGAAAAAACTAAAAAAAGATAGTCAATTCATTTTCAAAGGCAAAATTTATCCTCCTCTCCAACTCTATTCCCATCTCCCACAAAACATATGCTACATGAAAGTTTGTCAAGGTTTTATTTTGACCACTGATTCATCCTAGTGCCTAAAACATAGGTCTTCATTATGTATCCTTTGATTTAATCATTACATAAACCCAGACCAAGGTCTTGGTACAAAGAAATAAACTCAAAATAAAATAAACATAGTCTTGCCTACAGAGCAATTAACTTTAACCACAAAGTACTCAAAAATTATTCCTACTGAAAATTTAACAACTGCCCCTGGAATAACATAGATCAACAGAAAATCATATCTGGAATTTTTTTAATTTTTAAAGAGATGACAACAGAACATAACAAAAATATATGAAACGAAAAGCTGGAGGTACTCGAGAAAAAAATTTTAGCCTTAAATGTATATATGAAAAACCAGGAAGACTGAAAAAAACACAAATGAAAATAAATCCAAGAAAGTAGAAAGAATAAATTAATGATAAAGGTATAAAATAATAAAATAAGAAACCACAGCATAGGATTAATCAACAAAATCAAAAGTTGGTTACTGGTTCTTTGAAAAGACCAACAGAACTGGGGATATAGCTCAGTGGTAGAGCACTTACCCAGCCTGCGCAAAGCCCTGTCCATCCCCAGTACCAAAAAAGAAAGAAAAGAAAGAAAAGAAAGAAAAGAAAGAAAGAAAGAAAGAAAGAAAGAAAAAAGAAATAATTAATAAAAGAGATAAAGCTCTAGGCAACTCTCACCAAATAAATATTTCATGCAAGGGAATCAACATACTATAGACATGAAAGTAATTAAAAGAATCATCATAAAATTGCTATCTATAATTTTACATAAATTTGAAAATCTAAATAAAATGGACAGTTTTTAAATATATAAATTATAGACAAATGGTGAAAAAATATAATAAATCAATGAAAACTGAATAAACTGAAAATGTGATCAAATTCTACCTCTAGGTATGAGGAATGTAGCTCAATGGTATATAGCACTTGCTAGGCGTGTGTAGGGCCCTGAGTTCAATCCCTAATTCCACAAAAATAAATAATAAATTAAAAATAAAATAAATTCTACCTTTTAAACAGTAACAATCAATTTAAATTCACTCAATTCTAATATATTTTGAAAAAACAAATTAATACCTCTTTCCATAAAATGATTTAAAACATAAAGGAAAGGATCCCAAACAAGGCCAACAGTTTACTCAAAGAATAAAAGTAATTTTAAGTAAGGTTTATATCACTTATGCAAGAAAGCTTTAATATCCAAAAATGTAATAACATTATAAATAACATATTGAAGGAGAAAATCATACCATTTATCAACAGATATTGGAGGGGAGAAAAACAATTCATTCCTAACTCTTAAAAAAAAAAAAAAAAGTAAGCTAGGAATAAAGAGAAACTTCATCTATCAGATTTTGAAAATAAATAAATGACAGAAACACAGAGAAGACATAAAACCTGAAACATTTTTATTAAAAGAGAATGATAAGAATGTTCACTATCAACATTGCTATATAAGATTAGGCAGGGGAATCTAGCCAATGCAATCAAGTAATAAAAACCAGTAAATGTTATAAACAATCATAAGAAAAAGGCAAGTCATTTTCAAAAAGGGATTCTCCCTCTCAAACATATCCAAGACAAGTAACTGAAATCTATTAGAATTAATAAAAGTATTAGTAACATGGGTGAGTATAATGATAAAAAATTAAAATACATAAATTTCCTCCAAATCCAGTATGTCACTGGGTTTAAATAATATTAAAAATTATTTTTTGAAACTTGAGAGGCTTTCTTTAAAATTCACACAGAAAATTTTAGAGAATGTTAGTCTAGTTATTTCATCAGATCTATCAAAACTAGAAAGTTGTGGAAAAGGCATAAAAATACAATTCAGTGGTACAGAATAGAGGTTAAGGATCTAATAAGGAAAGTTAGCTTACAATGAATGCAACATTTCAAATCAGGAGAGAAAAATGCACAATAATGCACTAATGAATAAATGGCACTAGGAAAAACTGAAAAAAAAACTCAATTTAGTCCTTTCTCCACACTATACCCTAAAATAAACTCCAGAAAGATTGCAAAGCTAACTGCAGGAAACAAACAACCCCATTAACAACAATAAAAAACAAAAGTATTAGCACTTTTTTTAAAAATGGAGAAATTTTCTTTGAGATACATTACAAAATTAAGAAAAAAGAAAAATGTAAAACTGACCTTATAAAATTTTATTTTTCCTATATCTCAAAGTATATTCACAAAGCTAAAGATAAATGGCAAAATGAAAGAAGAGATTTACAATATATTTGGGGAAAAGTCAAAGACTTAATGTTCACAATAAAAATAACTTTCAGAGCAATAAAAAGAAAACATGGAAAAATGGAGCAGTTAATTCACAGAAGAAAAACACAAACAGATAAAAGAGTACTATTAATCAGGAATATTAAAATAAAAATGTTTCATCTATCAAAACAGAAACATTTTTAAAAACCTCTATCATCAAGCATTGGCAAGAATGGGAATGAAAGGGACTGACACTGTTGTTACCAGTGTAAATTTCTGGAGTTTTTTGGATGGCAGTTTGACAGTATGTAATCAAATTTTAAATAAAAAACTTCTTAATACCTTCCTTGGAGAAACGCCCTGATGTAAATCAAGAATGGGATGTAAGAATGTTCACTGCAACACTACTAATAACAAGAAATAACCTAAATGGTTATATAAGCTATGGCATATTCATGGTATAGAATATCACATACCTATTAAGAATTACATAGTAAATCTTTATGCAATGATGAGCAAAAAAGCTTTCCAAAACATATTAAGGAAAAAAATCAACTTGGCAGAGAGATGTGTATAGTATGAATTCATTTATGTCAATGACAACATGAATTATTTGTATCTGTATATATCATATAAGAACATTAAAAAAGTCTAAGAGGATGCACATTAAACTACTGCTGGTCAGTTCTGGGAAGAAAAGCAGGAGACTTACAAAATGGCAATTATCAAGAACACAAATAATAATAAATATTGGCAAGGGTGTGGGAGAAAAGGTACAGTAATACATCGTTGCTGTGACTGCAAATTAGTGCAACCACTTTGTAAAGCAGTATGGAGATTCCTCAAAATAACTAGGAAAAAACTACCATATGACCCAGCTATCCTATTCCTTGGTATTTATTCAAAAGAACTAAAATCAACATACTATAGTGATACAGACACATCAATGTTTATAGCAGCACAATTCACAATAGCCAAATTAAGCAACTGACCCAGATCACCATCAGTAAATGAATGGATCAAGGGAATATGGTACAGTATATATACACAAGGGAATTCTACTCTGCCATAAAGAAGAATGAAATAATGGCATTTGCCAATAAATAGATGGAAATGGAAGACATCATGCTAAGAGAAATAAGCCAAATTTCAGGAAATCGAGGGCCAGATGTTCTCTCTCATAAGTGGAAACCAGAGCAAAACAAGGGAAATAAGGTGAGGGGGGTATAATATAAATATGTAGGGAAGATCAATGGAATAGAAGGGAGAACAAGAGGGAAGGAGGAAGGATGGGAAAGCAAAGGAAATATGGAATGAATCTGACAAAATCATGTTATATGAATATACAAATGTACCAAAGGTAATTTCACCTTTATGTATAAGTTTTTAATAATAAATAAATAAAGGAATAAAAGGAAAATCAGTAGAGTAGAGGAAGAACAGAGAGAGGAAGGAGGGGAGGAAAGGCATTTAAAATTAAATTCCTTGCATTCATGTTTTTGTCAAAATGAACTCAACTATTATGTACAACTATGATGCTCTAATAAAAAAAGACTTAAATTTTTCTCTGAATATTTCTGTATTATCTGCACATTTTAAGAGAAAACATATTTTTTTATTTTATACTCGTAAACGTGTTACTTTTTAATTTTTAGAGGAGGAAGAAATGTTTAAAAGGTGCATATACGGGAAGGGAAAAAAGCATAATTCTTCCAACTTAAGCTGGATGCAAATATAAAAGAGAAACAGCTCCTTACATCAGGAGCAGGTCTGGTGTTCACAGCTGACTTCTTAGTGCACACATGTTGATTAATTTCATAAAACGCTAACATCGGATAAGGTCACTCTGTGTCTAGGATAAATCAAGACACAAAACCCTCTACATTCATGTCTGAACAAAAACAGAATCACGAACTTTGTTCAAACCTCAAAAATGACCAACGTCCCTCTCTCTTGCCTCATTTGATTGCTACTCCATTACCAATTGAGGCTTTAGCTTCCCTCTTTCAGGATAAGACTTTATACCTAAATCTATCATGCCCCTGCTTCTGGATAGAATCCAAAGAAGTCCCGCTTCCTTAAATCCTCCCCAAAATTGCCTAAACAAGTCCAAATCCTTAAAAAGTCTTTCCAAATGCCACCTCACAGATCCCCATATTTTGGAAGTAAGAAACCTAACTTGTTGAAGCACAAAAAGTGTTTCTAGTGGCCTTTTGCCAGAAGACACTGATATGGGATAAATAAGACTAAAAAAGTCTCCAACCCAAAATGGTAGGAAATATGATTTGTATTCCCAGTCATTTGGGCTTATTTTTGGTTTTTAACTTGACTTGGTTTCTCCTTTGATTGGTTTTTCCTTTAAGGTAGTTCCTCCCTTTGCGGATCTACATTGTTGATTTTCATTTCCTCCTCATGGAATATTTTGCTGAGAATATTCTGTAGCACAGTCTTTCTACTTGTAAATTCTTTTAACTTTTGCTTATCATGGAAGGATTTTATTTTGTCTTCTAATCTGAATGTTAGTTTTGCTGGGTATAGGATTCTTGATTGGCAACCATGTTCTTTCAGAGCTTGAAATATGTTGTTCCAGGCCCTTCTAGCTTTTAGGTTCTGAGCTGAGAAATCTGCTGATATCGTATTGGTTTCCCCCTATATGTCATTCGATGCTTTTCTCTCGCAGCCTTCAAAATCCTATCTTTATTTTATATGTTTGGCATTTTCAATATAATGTGCCTTGGTGTGGATCTGTTGTAATTTTGTGCACCTGGTGTTCTGTAAGCCTCTTGTATTTGATTTTCCATTTCATTCTTCAGGGTTGGGAAATTTTCTGATATTATTTCATTAAATAGGTTGTTCATTCCCTTTGGTTTGTATCTCTGTGCCTTCCTCAATCCCAATAATTCTTAAATTTGGTCTTTTCATGATGTTCCATAGTTCTTGGAGGTTTCGTTCATGATTTCTTACCATCTTCTCTGTTTGGTCAACTCTATTTTCAAGATTAAATATTTTGTCTTCATTATCTGAGGTTCTGTCTTCCAAGTGGTTAAGAATCTAGGTTTGGATCATTTTCTTCCCTTGTTCTTTCATGTTGTTCACGTATCTTCCCCTCTAGCAGTGCAGATCTGGGCTTATAGAGACCATGTAAGTTTCCAAAACCTCTTCTTTAAGGGGGAGATCAATACTAGCAGCACTCAGTACAGACAAAATACAGTCTTAAACCAAATAACCCCTATGGAGATGTTACCAATATTGTCATAATAAATAGAATGAGTTCAATTATTACCTACAGTATAACAAATAGATTTGTAGTTTCTAATGGAGGACAAAGAGGATGGAGACGGTTGAAGGATATAACTGTTAATGCAATAAGAAAAGAGTATATAGAAGTTCTAGATCGTAGAAAGAGTAACACAGACTGACAGAGTGGATTAAAAAGAACCAACAATATGCTACCTTCAAGGGACTCATCTCATAGAAAAGGACATCCACAGACTAAAGGTGAAAGGTCGGGAAAAAACCTACCACGCACACAGACTCAGTAAAAAAAAAGCAGGGGTTTCCATCATTATATCATATAAAGTGGACTTCAAGCCAAACTTAGTCAGAAGGAATAAAGAAGGACATTTCATACTGCTTAAAGGAACCATAAATCAGGAAGACATAATGATGGTAAATATTTATGTCCCAAACAACGCTGCATCCATGTACATCAAAAAAATCCTTTTCAATTCCAAGAATCAAATAGACCACAACACAATAATTCTGGGTAACTTTAACACACTGCTGTCACCACTGGATAGACCCTCCAAACAAAAACTAAACAAAGAAACCATAGAACTCAATAACACAATCAATAACTTAGACTTAACAGACATATTTGGAATATTCCATCCATCAACAAGCGAATACACTTTCTTCTCAGCAGCACATGGAACCTTCTCTAACATAGACCATATATTATGTCACAAAGCAGCCCTTAGTAAACACACACAAAAAAATAGAGATACTACCTTGTGTTCTATCAGATCATAATGGAATGAAATGAGAAATCAATGGCAAAATAAAAAACAGAAATTACTCCAAAACCTGGAGACTAAATAATACGCTATTGAATGAAGCATGGATAACAGATAATATCAGGGAGGAGATAAAAAAATTCTTAGAGGTAAATGAGAATGATGATACAACATATCAACATCTCTGGGACACTATGAAAGCAATACTAAGAGGAAAATTCACTGCATGGAGCACATTCAAAAAAAGATAAAAAGTCAACAACTATAAGACTTAACATTACATCTCAAAGCCCTAGAAAAAGAACAAAACACCAAAAATAGTACAAGATAGAAAATAATTAAGATCAGAGCTGAAATCAATGAAATTGAAACAAAAGAAACAATTCAAAAAATTGACAAAACAAAACATTGGTTCTTTGAAAAAGTAAACAAAATAGAGAAACCATTAGCCACACTAACAAAGAGGAGAGAGAAAACTCAAATTACTAAAATTCATGATGAAAAAGGAAATATCATGACACCACTGAAATACATAACATAATGAGAAGCTACTTTGAAAATCTATACTCCAACAAAATAGAAAATATCGAAGACATTGACAAATTTCTAGAGACATATGATCCTCCCAAACTGAACCAGGAGGGCATACACAATTTAAATAGATCAATTTCAAGCACCAAAATAGAAGAAGTCATCAAAAGCCTACCAAACAAGAAAAGCCCAAGACCAGATGGATTCTCAGCAGAGTTCTACAAGACCTTCGAAGAGGAACTCATTCCAATACTCCTCAAATTATTCCATGAAACAGAAAAGGAGGGAACCCTTTCAAACTCATTCTATGAAGCTAGTATCACCCTAATACCCAAATCAGACAAAGACACATCAAGGAAAGAAAAATTTACACTGATATCTCTGATGAACATAGATGCAAAAATCTGTAACAAAATTCTGGCAAACTTCATACAAAAACATAATAAGAAAATAGTACACCATGATCAAGTGGAGTTCATCCTGGGGATGCAAGGTTGGTTCAACATCTGGAAATCAATAAATGTAATTCATCACATCAACACACTTAAGGTTAAGAATCATGATTATTTCAATTGATGCAGAGAAAGCATTCAACAAAATACAACACCCCTTCATGCTCAAAACGGTAGAAAAAATAGGGACAGTAGGAACACACCTCAACATTGTAAAGGCTATTTATGCTAAGCTCATGGCCAACATCATTCTTAATGGAGAAAAACTGAAAGCATTCCCTGTAAAAA
Source organism: Sciurus carolinensis (assembly GCF_902686445.1). Lineage (NCBI taxonomy): Eukaryota > Metazoa > Chordata > Mammalia > Rodentia > Sciuridae > Sciurus > Sciurus carolinensis. The sequence continues at coordinate 77,018,161 of NC_062222.1, forward strand.
CTGGAACAAGACAGGGATGCCCTCTTTCACCACTTCTGTTCAACATCATCCTTGAAATACTAGCCTGAGCAATTAGACAGACCAAAGAAATTAAAGAGATACAAAAAGGAAAAGAAGAACTAAAGCTGTCACTATTTGCTGATGACATGATTCTCTATTTAGAGGATCCAAAAACTCCACCAGAAAACTTCTAGACCTCATAAATGAATTCAGCAAAATAGCAGGATATAAAATCAACATGCATAAATCTAAAGCATTTTTATTCATAAGTGATGAAATATCTGAAAGGGAAATGAGGAAAATAACTCTGTTCACAACAGTCTCAAAAAAAATAATAAAATAAAATACTTTGGAATCAGTCTAACCAAAGAGGTGAAAGATATCTACAATGAAAACTACAGAGCATTAAAGAAATTAAAGAAGACTTTCAATGATGGAAAGATCCCCCATGTTCTTAGATAGGTAGAATTAATATTATCAAAATGGCCATACTTCCAAAGGTGCTATACAGATTTAATGCAATTCCAATTAAAATCTCAATGACATTTCTCATAGAAATAGAGAAAGCAATCATGAAACTCATCTAGAAGAACAAAAGACCCAGAATATCCAAAGCAATCATGGGTAGGAAGAGTGATGCAGGAGGTATCACAATATCAGACCTTAAACTCTACTATAGAGCAATAATAACAAAAATGGCATGGTACTGGCACCAAAATAGACAGGTAGACTAATGGTACAGGATAGAAGACATAGAAACACACCACATAAGTACAGTTATCTCATATTAGACAAAGGTGCCAAAAACTTACAATGGAGAAAAGATAGTCACTTCAACAAATGATGCTGGCAAAACTGGAAATCCATATGTGGTAAAATGAAATTAAAACCCTATCTCTCACCCTGTACAAAACTCAACTCAAAATGGATCAAGTATCTAGGAATTAGACCTGAGACGCTTTACCAAACAAGAAAAAGCAGGCCCGAATCTCCATGATGTTGGTTTAGGACCAGACTTCCTTAACAAGACCCCCCCATAGTATAAGAAATAAAAGCAAGAATCAATAAAAGGGATAGATTCAAACTAAAAGGCTTTTTCTAGGCAAAGGAAACAATCAGTGATGGAAAAGAGAGCCTACAGAGGGGGAGAAAATCTTTTCCATGCACACCTCAGACAGAGCACTAATCTCCAAAGTTTATAAGGAACTTAAAAAACTTTATGCCAAAAACACAAAGAACCCAATCGACAAATGGGCTAAGGAACTGGGCAGACACTTCACAGAAGAAGATATACAGGTAATCAACAAATATATGAAAAAGTGCTCATCATCCCTAGTAATTAAAGAAATGCAAATTAAAACCACCCTAAGATTTCATCTAACTCCAATTAGAATGGCTATTGTCAAGAACACAAGCAATAATAAGCATTGGCCTGGATGTGGGGAAAAAGACACACTTTTACATTGCTGGTAGAGTTGCAAATTGGTGCAGTCACTCTGGAAAGCAGTATGGAGATTCCTCAGAAAACTTGGATAGGACCCACCATTTGACCCAGCGATCCCACTCCTTTGTTTATACCCAAAGGACTTAAAATCAGCATACTACAGTGATGCACCCACATCAATGTTCATAGCTGCTCAATTCACAACAGCTAGACTGTGGAACCAACAGAGACGCCCCTTAATTGATGAATAGATAAAGAAACTGTGGTATATATACATAATGGGATATTACTCAGCCATAAAGAAGAATAAAATGCTTACTTGAATGCTTACTTGAGATAGAAATTTTCTAAATAACATACAACTTCTATTTACTCCTCAGAATAGGAACAATAGTTGCTGTCCCCATTTTACAGATAAGAGCAATAGTGAGGCTAAGAAATGGTGAAATGGGAATGAAATACAAATGACTTCGAATTCCCATTATCTTCCCTCTCCCATGAAACACTACTCTAAGTGGTGTGCCTGATCACTATAGAGGTATTTAGCAATATACCAGGCAATAGAAAAAATATTATCTTCCCTCACCATATACTTGACTTAATAGCAATAACAGTATCTAATGGTTAATATTTCTTAAAGGCATATTCTGTATCAGGCATTATATTAAGCAGTCATTTAATCCTTCCAATAATACTATAAGAACTAGTATTTTTATAAGATATATTACTAAAAAAATGAGAGAAATAAGACTCAACATAAATTCATGAGACTCAAAATGTGAGCTCTGAACCACTGACAGTATCCTAAATGAAAACATTTAACATTTAAAAACAAAACACAAGTTGTAATAAAATGGAAGTATAAACTGGAGTTTCTTTGAGATAAAACTTCAGATTATACCCCCAGAACCTTGAGAAGTTAAAAAGATTAAATGTACTAAATAATGTCAGGACTATTTCCTTAGTGAGAAAAATTGTTTTAAGTACTACACTGTCATAATGCTTAGGAGATGTTTTAGATTAGAAAAACAATTCTTCTCAAAATCAAATGAAAAGACCAGTCCACATGGTTCCTTCACCAAGGATCTAGATTCAGAGCAAAGATACACAGCTTTCTAAGACTAGAGTTTCAATCACCTCCTTTCCAATAGAACACAGAATTCCCTATACTCCTGAACCTCATTATTAATGTCAAACCTTAACAGTTCATAATTCTAGGAATAAGAGTTTGTATTAGAATCAAGGCAAATTGTAAGCTTTTCATATCATACTTTCATATTGCCAGTAACTTTTCTTTGTCTTTAGAAAAACTTAAGAAAAAGTTTTTATATTTAATATCTTATTAGATATCAGCACAAAGTTTTTTGAAGCATTAGCATCTGCTTCATAGTATTACATTTACTGGCAATTTATGCCCCTTGAAAATCAAACCATCTAAGGTTTATTTCCATTGACTATGAAAGCTGTCTTACCTTTTGGTCTGTGGTTACCAAATTCACCAGGAGCCGGGACTTTAACAGGGGTTGCTGAACTGTGAATGGTTAGTACACTGGGAGTGGCAGTAGTAGAGTTGGCCTTTGGTCTTTGTCTTGGTGCAATTGAGGTTTCTGTTGGTCCAATGGTATCTGTTATTCTAAAATAGAAGAACATATTTTATTAAAATATTGGGATTATTTCTTACTATATCTTTCTGCAAGTATCTATCTTGACAGATGCATTTAATTATTACAGATGATCATGTCCTCTTGGCTTCCTCCTAAATCTCACTCCCTAAGACTATGTGTTAGGTGAAGACAGGAAACTAAATAAATAGTACACTACCATCATGGTCTGCTGTTGAAACTGGCAGAAATAGTATACTCCTAACGATTACTGTTAAGGAGATGAAATAAGATTGAAAGGAAACAAACAGAAACCTTCTCATAATGTTTTTGTCAAAATCAAGAGCCAATTCTTTGAAGAGAAACAAGAAATAATCTTCCCTAGGTTGAACTCAAGAATGAGAAAGAAAAGACTATACCCTAGAGCATATAAAACAAAATAAGCCAACACTTTCAAAAGGTAGAGGCCTATGCTCACATTCAGCTTCTTTAATCTTCAAGTCAGCTTTACTTCTAACACAAAATAGAAACTATAAAAAAAAACTTTGCTACTAGGAGTTAGTTTAGGCCCCAGATGTGGGTGGCCAAGAGGTAAACACAATTTTGAAAGTAAGAGACAATAGATATGAGAACTCACAGACATTTGTTTTTTAAAAAAAGAGTCAAGAAAATTCTTTATTTATATGATTATCAACTTTGCTATCTAAAAATTCAGTACAAAAACTCAAAAAACTTTTTAATAAGGACAAATGTTCTCTTTCCAACAGGATTTGCCATAAATCCTCCTTACTAAATTCCTTTACCACATTTTAAGTGATTTAATACTTAAAAATTCTAACTACACATGATTTATTCAGCATATAGTTACCGCATATGGAGAAAGCCCAAACTACAACTGCACAGGCAACAGCTCTTTCCTACTATATCTACATACCACAAGAGGGAGCCCTGTTAATAGCTATCTTTCCAAGAGCAAAGAAAATAAAACTGAATCAAAAATGCAGAAAACTACAGAAATGTATTATATTTGTGCTATCTTCGAAAAATAACACTTAGGTTAATTAGAAGGGATGGGTATGATACATATCATATGAAAACTTAACCAAGGCAATAAAAGAGCATTTTTACATATAATCAATTATATGTCATCTTTATAATCAAATATTTATGACTTCAAATTATGGAATGTAACACTAAAATCAATGGTATATTCCTCAAGCTCAAGTAATTTGGGACAAATACATAATCTTTCTGTCTAATTCTCCATTTTTTCTTAAGTGAGTAGTGTAAACCAAACTTGGGAGTTTGCCATATTCCTGATCTAAACCACTCTTTAGAGAGGCACAGCACACATAAAGCATAGCAGAAGTTCTGAAAATCTTATTAATAGTCTGAAGACTTCCCCCAATCTAATGTCTCATAATTTATTTTACCAATGTACCAATGTCTATTGTACTTTACTGATATTCAGCAAAACCCTTAGAAAGGTATGTTGCATGGTGAAAATACTACAAAATAAAAGACAGTAAAAGTAATCAGAGCCTTCAAACTCATACTGCCAAGAGTTTCATAAGGATTAATTCCACCTTTATTTTGACTAGAGAAGACTTCCAGTAGGAATTAAAATGCCAGAACAAATTAATCAAAGTGAAGTCACAAAAAAAGAAAGTACTACACTGCCCCTGCTGCACTGACTCACTTATACTATTTCAACAGTCACAGTGCTGTTTCCTCTGCTTCCCTTCTTTTCTTTCTTCCTCACTATCACCTGAACAATCTCCCAAATGCGGGCTCTCTTTCCTGCTTCAATGTTTCCGTCTGCTAAGACAGGAAGCATTTCCATCACTGAGGTACACATGTCATATGACTTACATGTTTAACAGTCCCAAGAGCACATGCCAAGTTTGGGGAGGCAGAAGGGAGCTTCTGAGAAGTAAAGCAAAGAGTGTCACAGACTAAAAGCAGGGCAGATACCTACTAACACCCATAAAAGTTTTTTGAACAATGAAACCAGCTATCTAAAGATTACTTTCCCTGAGCTGGGGATGTAGTTCAGCATTAGAGCACTTGCCTATTATGTACAAGACCCTGCAAAAATAAAAATTAAATTAAGAGTCCTCTACCCAAAATGACTTTTATGTGAAAAAAGCTTGGTATACATTAGATTTTAAGTTTTTAATTAAGAGTAAATTTATCTTAATGACCAATAAACACCAATGAACCTTACATCTTAATACATATAACGCACAGATTTACCATGCTATAAATAAACATAGCAATTTTTAACTGATGTACACATAAAAATTGTACATATTTTAATGGATTACCATGCTATGTTTCAATATATGTATATATTGCATAATGTTTAAAACAGGTTAAACAGTGCATTTTGGGGAGGGAGGGGCCTGGGATTGAACTCAGGGGCACTCAACCACTGAGCCACACATCCCCAGCCCTATTTTGTATTTTATTTACAGATAGGGTCTCACTGAGTTTCTTAATGTCTCGCCTTTGCTGAGGCTGGCTTTGAACTCTCGATCCTCCTGCCTCAGTCTCCCAAGCTTCTGGGATTACAAGATGACAAATTTTAAGGGCACAATTTCATTTGCTTATAATTGTATAACTATAACTTGTATGCCATACGGAAAAGATATTGAAATCATCATTCTTCAACTAATTTCTTTCAAAATTTGTATCTACCTCTTACAGATTTAATTATTGATAAACTCTGTTTAAAGTAACAATAAAACCCAACTCCTGGGTCTTAATTCATAATTACCACTTGACTATAAGAGTGGTTGCTAATTAAAGCTACATTATAGATAAGACAGACTGGGGGTCATACTGGATGCCTATGAATTAGTTGGAACTTTATTTCTTCATCTTCCCCCAGAGAACATTTTGAAATTCAAATGAATGAAAATATTTTTTAGGGTGATGTGATACAGTTTTTTAAAGTCTTCATGAATGATACTTTAACATTTCTAAGTAACAAGTCACATAACATATTTTATAACCAAGTCCCAAACAGCAGAGTTGACTGGAGGTTGAAAGGCTAAAATCCAAACTTCTCAGTCATGATATATTAACAAAGTTGCTTATGATTGACATTTACCTACCATTGCAGATTCATTCCCTACCACTTCTGAGTTTGTCCCCTTATGCTCCATCCTTGTAGTTTCATAAGTCATTGTTCTTTCCTGAATTGTCTGTTTTAGTTGCACTTTCACCCCTCCAGGTGACTGACTACTCATCTTTCAAGGAAGAGTTCAGCAAGGTCTACACCCAAGGAAAGCATTACTTTTGTGCTCTTGTTCTCCCTGCTCCCAACTTTTCCCGTTCTCTGTACTCTCAGAATGTTCTGCTATCCATCAGGTTGTAACTGCTTACAATTAGAAACTCCCTGGAAATAAAAACTGCTTATTTTTCTTTACATTTCTAATATTTATATCTTTTATGTAAAAGATATTTAACAAATATATTTTTGTATTTTATGTCATATAATTTGTAAGTGAGAAACAATACAAAAAGCTGTGACCAAGATAACTCCCCAAATGCAATATTTTACCTTTCTGATAACCAAAGACATAGTTCTGCATATTAACTTTTAAGTTAAAAGAAAAAGCAGAGAAAAAAATCATCACCAACAGTTTCAGCTCTTAATCTACACAGTATATTTCAAACTTATGAATGCAGTAAATAATTGAAAAATAACTTTTAAAACTTAATACTTCATCAGTCTTAAGAAGTATAAATTATAACCAACTACTACAAATTCTAAAGTATTCTACAAAGTATATATATATTTTTTTTTAGTTGCCTATTTTTAAGAGTTTTTCTTTAAAAAATAAGCATATTAGCTACAAACTTGAAACATAAAATGTCCTAAATCAGGGTTGCCATGTGATAAAGAGAATGATCCACGCACCCAACCCAGGGAAAAAGACCCACTATAGCATCATCAGTTAAATATTCACATATTTATGGACAGGAGTAGACAGTTCAAGTAAGAGTGATATCAAATCCTGGATCTAACATTTAAAAAGCTTATTTTGTACTTGCTATTTAAACTATAACACAATAAGTAATAAGTAACATACCATTTTTTAATGAGAGGATATTTAATCAATAACATTTGCTATCATTAAAATAAGAACTATAGCTTTCCCGAACCCCACCAAAGTGCCTTTTCAGTTTCATCAGTTTCACCTACCTGGCTTTTGTTTGGCTTTTTCTAGCAGCTGCTTCACTAGCAGTCAATGGTTCAGGAAGAGTTGAAGGAACAGAAGAGTTCTTAAAAGAAAAAAAAATTAATTTTAGTTTTTAATTTTAACAAGTTTCTTTTTTAAGCTATGGACATATTATTGAACTTTAAAATACTGTTTGTGAGGGCTGGGATGTAGCTTAGTGGTAGAGCACTTGCCTAGAAGGTATGAGGCCCTGGGTTCAATCCCTAGTACCTCAAAAACAAAACAAAACAATACAAAACTTTGTATGAGATACTGTTTATTTTCACATCACAAATTATTTACACAATATTTGCCAGATATAATCTACAAATCTCACTACATGTTATACAAATGTCACTTTCATATTCATAGTCTACAGAAATCTTTAAAAAATAAGCAGAAGAACATCATTATTACAATTTATAAATGGAAAATCTTAGGTAAAAATAAAGATTATACTACACTGTAAACTAAAGATTATTTTGCACTTGAGAAAAAAAGAAGTAAATAAGTGTAAAAAAGTGTTGTTTATAAATACTATAGGTGATTTTTATGACACTGAGCATAAGGTATAGAAAATGGGGGCAGAAAGCTTCACTCGTTTGTTTATGCCCAATGTTTGACTCCTAATAGGTGATCAATAAATATTCGATGAATGGGGAGCTAAAAACCCACAGCAAAATTTCAAAATAAAACTACTTTCATTATTGAATGTGAGAAATGCAGGATTTCAGCTTCAACAGAGAAAACAATACATTTGATACAGTAAGGGTTTTAAAAAGCAAAACAGGAAAGGTACCACACATTCCTTCCTTTTTCTTAGTAAGTAGATTAAGTTATACATAAAGAGAAACATGTACAAGCAAATCAGGTCAGAATGATCTTTACAAAGTTGAGAATGGCTTAAAATCAGTAATGACTCTAGCGACCTTTATTAAAATTAGCAGATATTTGTCATACACCATTTATCTGAAGTTAATGTAATGTGCAGACAGTAATCAAATTTGGAAGATATGAGCTATTTCCAAATGAGCTACTTCCATGGACTCAGCACTAGGTTTTACATTAGTTGTGATCCTTATAATTACTATCCTTGCTTTACAGAAGGAAAAAAAAAATGTACATTAGGTAACCTCCCAAAAGAAACAACAGAATTAAACTCAGGACTCTCTGTTTACAATGCCTCTACATTTCACAACCAACTTTCCCAAATTTTCTCCTTTAACAGAGCACTCAGTTCTGTTTATTAAATGGTTAGATTAAACAACTTGATAAAAGAAGTCTGTGTTGTGTCAGACAGATATCATTATGTTCCCCTGAAAATGCAAAATATCCTCTTGAGTTTGCTACAGTTCTCCAGGGCATAGTTCCAGAAATGTGATTTTATACAAAAACTATAATCACAAACAAACTAGCAAACCACTTGTCATAAAACAAGTAACTCTCAAAGTATGTATACACACACACACACACACACATACACACACACGTATCTCCCACACATGATAAAATGGATTTTCAATTCATATCCTACTTGAGAAACTACTTACACTGATGTTGGAGATTGGACAATCCTTTCTGGCAAATTTAAATGCAAAATAGGACACTTGAAATATATCAGGTCTATGCTCTGGATCTGGTTCAAGCATGAACCCTGTAAGAATATATCAAAATGTCAGTAAGTTTTACTGAATACAGATGATACTTAGGGGCATATTACAAATATACAAAATTTTTTTCTGTTCCATTCTAAGATCATGGAAGATTCTAGCAAACTTTGTTACTGTTCATAGAAATACAGATTGCTATTTTACATATGAACTTAAAAACATTATTCCAAACTAAAAGGCAGATCAGTCATAGAACAACTCTTTAACTGAAGTATGAATGACACACATGATTATTCCTTTGAGAAAGTGACACAAAACAAAAATTAACATTGGATAATTATTCAAGGTAAGTTCCAGGGACAAGGGGGGTGGGGGAGCTTTCAAATAATTCCACTTGAAATAATTCTCATTATTATCTAAAAGTCCTCAATTTTGAAATGATCCCGAGCCATTAAGAAAGGTTAAATTGTGTACATTATAATTTAAGAAAGTAGCACAGGATTGACACTACAGTTTTCCAAAAACATGCTTTCTTCACATACTAACAATGTTCAAAATAGTTTTATATTTAAACATGTTATCTATTTCATGTTCAGAAATGTGAACAGTCTTATGGCTCTATTACAAACGGATTTTACAGTACCTTTTACAGCACTGTTTGAAATGTCAGAGATCTTTTTTCTAACCAAAATGGCCACTACCTCTTGTCCATTTTTTGAATGAATTTTAATTCAAAATTTCACAAGAAGGTTGACATTTTATTCAATTCTGTAACTGAAAACTTCATGTTTTGTTAGACATCTTTACAACTAACCCTGCTTCTTTAATTAATTCTCAGTTCTTAGAATGTTTAAATCATTTTTAAAGTATTTGGAATGTAAAACTTAAGGCATTTAGATATTTTTAAACATGCTAATAATGTATAGAGAGCTCTATATATATAAAAAAAAAATAGTTGTATGGCAAGTGACACTGAACTCAAAACTTGAAAATTTGACAAATTTTGAGGTCAGTTGAAAAAATGCAAAAGCTGTGCTCACTTCAGCAGCATATGTACTAAAATTTGGAAGGACATGGAGAACATTAGCATGGCTCCTGCACACAAAAAAATTAAAAATAAAACAGCTCTTTGGGCTGTGATTGTGGATCAGTGGTAGAGCAGTCGCCTAGCATTCATGAGGCCTTGTGTTTGATCATCAACACCACATAAAAATAAAATAAAGGTACTGTGTCCACCTACCAAAAAAAAAAAAACTCTACATAGAATGTTATAGAATGTTATTTTATATATTTAAAATATATATTTAAAGTACTGACATTCTACTGATAAAACTTATTCTTTATGATATATCGCCATTATTAGATTGAAATAACTAAAAACATTTTAATTCAAATACTTGTTGGTTTATATTCAACCACATACCAAAAAGATCTGAGGGATCTACAAGGTTTGTTTATCCCCCAAATGCATTTTATCTTGATACCCAAAAATATTTTTTAAAAGTAACAGTACATAAAATTAATTATGTAAAATAAAGTTTAAAATACTTTTAATAATAAATGTTAATATATAATTTTAAAACCAACCAAATCATAAAAAGTATCAAATTTATAATATTATTATTTTATTTTTCTGTTTCTATTTTTTATGTTTCTATTCTAACAATTTATTTGACTTTTAAAATCTAGTTTCAACATTAGCTAATTATAAATATTTATTTCAATAAAAACTTGAAGTAGCACACAGAACATAAGATTTCTTACATATACAAGAAAATTAGGACTAATAGAAAAGTAATTCACTGAGCAGGGGTGAGAGGGACAGCATAATGAGGTCAGCAAAGAAAATACAAATGAGGGGCTGGAGATATAGCTCAGTTCATAGAGTGTAGTCCACAGCACCGCAAAAAAAAAAAAAAAAAAAAAAAAAAAAAATATATATATATATATATATATATATATATATATATATAAGATTTGGTTCTAAATGTAGGCCCAAAATTTTCACTCTCTGTCAATATAAATAGAGCAACATGATCTATTACATGAATCAGTGACCCACAAACCAGATAAGAAAGAAAAACAGTATTCTTGACATAAAAGAGCAAATTCTCCTTCAAGTCATTCTAAAGATAACTCACATAGAGTGAACATCCTTAAGGAACTACAATGAGTGACATGTGGTCACACCTTACACACTCCTCCAGTGTGGTCTAGTGGCTTAATACCTAAAAGCCTAAGAAATTCTACACGGTTGTAGAAAACTGATACAGGAATACACTTCCCTGGGGGTCTGGCTTACTCCAAGAAAAACTTTTTAAGTATCTAGAGAGAAATAGAAAGAAGTAAATTTGAGATTTTATGTTCTTACCAATACTGATATACAAGTAATTCTATCTTTAACATTAAGCTCCACTGTCAGGTATGACAAATTAGAACAAATTTAAAAAATTAATAAAAAAAAAGTTAAGCACACCACCACATACTTTAAAGATCAGGTAGCAAGACAAGAGTGGAGATAGAACCCAAGGTTACCTTTCTCTTTTAATTTTTTTTTTCTTTTTTTAATGTGGTGCTGAGGATCAAACCCAGTGCCTCATACACACATTGGAGGCAAGAGAGCTCTACCACTGAGCCACAGCCCCAACCCCTAAGGTTATCTTATAAGCAAATAAAAGGACCTCCAATTCCTGGGGCTCATGTTTCCATATGGGAATACATATCTGCTCAAGCCATTTCAGTTTGTCTAACTATACTTATCCCATTTATTGACATAAACTCATTCAAAAGGTCATGTCTAGTATCTAATGAATCAAGAGAGAAAATACTAGGGTATGATAATGTGCCAAGTACAAGCAACATTTCATGAAACTTGATTCAACTCACATGTGTGCAAAAGCATATGCATATGTTCCAGGTCGTAACTAAAACATATTTTTACACTGGATCAGTCAAAAAAGTTTGAAACCACTGCATTAGTTTACTACTATGATCTCTCTCTATTATTATAAATTATTTCCCCATGGAAAAGATAATGATTTGTCTAATCAGACAACAAAAAAGAAATGCTTATATGTGTTCTGCTCTTCCTTTCACATGAGGTTATTCTCAGAACATACATGCTCTCTCTACTAAATTATGTTTTGCACGTGCCTTGTCTCTGGGGAAGAATCTATGGCTTTATAGCATTGCCTATGACTGAGTGTAGGTAAATCTAGGGATTGGGTGCAGAACAATGGACCCATCTGGCTTTAGATACAGATTTTTTTTTTTTTCTGAAATCTGCTTTAATCAATGCAGTTTGAAAATTATCTGAATTGCTTGGAACCAATGTTTCTGATTTTGCAATTTTTTTTTTATTTTGGAATATTTACATATATACCAGGAACCATCTTAGGGATGGGACCCAAGTTTAAACACAAAATTCTCCTGTGTTTCATATATACCTCTATACATATCCTGAAGAAAATTTTATACTTTTACAAAATCTGCATTTTGACTACTATTGTTGACATGAGTTGGCGTGGAATTTACCACTATGACATCAAGTCCAACCTTTCAGATTTTGGATTTTCAGAAAAGGAATATTCATTAAAGTTGACAGTTTTAGCTGATTAAACCCTGTACCTATCTGATTTGATTCTAAACTCAAAAGTATGAGTATGGTGCTGTGGCACACACCTGTAATTCCAGTGGCTTGGGAGGCTGAAGAGAGGATTGCAAGTTCAAGCCAGCCTCAGCAACTTAGCAAGACCCTGTCTCAATATTTAAAAAAATAAATAGGGTCAGGATGTAGCTTAGTAGTAAAGTGACCCTGGGTTCATGTCCCAGTACCAAAAATAAATAAAATTATAAAAAGACTAATGACCATTCCTGCAACCCACAGGTAGAAAACAGCTACATTTTCATCTCTGAATATTTTTAAATTGAGTAGTGCTAGCCATTTAAAAAATAATCAATGAGCCATCACTTAGTATTTAAATAAAATTTCTTGAACATATAGAGAATTATAAAATGTACTGCTAGATTACTGAGTGATATAATCTAAAATAGAGTTATCAGTTCTAATCCAGCTAAACATTGGGACATATCTATCAAGAGTGAAAGCTTCAAGTTTCAAATACTTTGTCCAAAACTGTTTTCTCTCACAATGATTAAACCTCAACTCTAGTGTTTTATGAACTCCTAATATGCTCTCAGAGAAGGAATGCATTAAGAATAGATGTGCTCAGTTTATCTAAAAGCAATACTGGATGATTACGTTTAAAAACAAAACAAAAATAGCAGAGAAGATAGAAAATACCCTTGTTTACTCAACTTAAAATGATCGTGTAAATCATCACAAAACCAATTACCACTGACCCTGATTCCTCTTCCAGTATAAAATCAATTTTTTTTAACTTGGCCACATAGATATGAAATAGTTCTCTACTCATCTTAATTGTGTAATTCTATTGACACGAACACTACTAATATAACAAAAAAAGTCTTAGCGTTGACAGTAAAATAAGATTATACCACCACAATACTTCCTACTGATGTTATCATACATATCCTATTAAAAAACATTTATCTGAGGCAGCTGAATTATGTTTATACTAATATTGCATAGGAAAGTACAATATCCCTGTACATTCCAACAAAAACAGCAGCTAAAGGAAGTACTTGCTGCTGTAGCAGTAGCCAAGTTGTTTTAATCGAGAATCCAAGCCAAAATAGTTACCATTCAAGTTACCCAAAGCAATGGATCCATGCCTAGTTCTGATCAAAGATGAACTACCATCTCTAGTCAAAGAGTTCAACAGATTTAAAGGGAAAATACTTTTGTTAGAAGTCTCAAAAGCACTTTCCTGCTTAAAATTTTTCAAATTTTTTCCTTCCATAAAGACACTTTTTCCTCTCCCACAGTTTTTTATTACACTGACTGTAATTTACCTATAAGTAGAAACACCCAGTCTATTCTTTTATAAATTTTTCTGAAAAACGTACACTCTAATTTTAAACTATAAAGATTTTCAGCATTAATTTATTATATTTATCTGTCAACCTACGGAGATTATTATCGAAACTTGTATGTTAAGTATATGTACCCTACATACCTTATTCTAGGTACTACTGAAATAAGACTATGTTTGACAGTTGATAATAAATATATCTGATCATAAACAAGACACTAAGTGGCACTACAAATATTCTGAGAAAGTATATTTGGGATAGTCTTGGTAGCTGTCCCCTAGAAGTTATTGATCAAAGCCCTCTCTCTACAGCTCCCCAAGTAGTAACCCCAGTGCCAATGACTGAAAACCTCCATGAAAATCTTATCTTTATTTTTAAGTACATTAAAATGCCTGACTTTTTTTTTTTTAATAATACAGGAAAATGGGTGAGGGTGTAGATGAAACAAGATTGGCCATGAGTTTAAATCACTGAAACTAGATGGAAGGTAAAATAAAGATTTATTACACTGTCCTATCAATACTTGCTTATATATTTTAAATTTCCATAATAAGTTTAAGCATATTAAAACTAGCAATACAATTCCAGGTTTCCCACAAAATTAGTACTAAAATAAATCTAACCCCAAAAGATGTACTGCTATGAGTTTAATTAAGAAATCATAAAGCAAAAGGGGACACACTGGGGAAATAAATTGACCAAATTATGTTATGTGCATGCATTAATATGTAACAACAAACCCCACAATATTTACAATTAGAATGACCAACAGAAAAGAGAAAAAAGAAATCATAAAGTAACAGTAAGTGAGCAGACCTAAAAGCAAGAAAAACAAAGCTTCTCCCTGATATTCACTGCACAAAATGAAGAGGTGAGGAAAAATAATTTTAGTAGTTATATTTTAACAGTATATTCTGGAATGTATTACAATTTATAGTAAACTTCTGATAGATTCACCATTAACCCAAAAGTTCCACTTTAAAGCTTCAAAGAAACCTCTACAGAGCAAGTGCACACTAACAATTATCTGACAGCAGATGTCCTAGTTATCAGAAATTAGGGGAAAAAATAACAGAATGAATCAAACACCACTACCCTATATAGATATGTGATTACACAAATGATATGCCTCTACTTCATGTACAACCAGAGAAACAAGTTATAGCCCATTTGCTTACAATTAAAAAAAAAAAATTATGTTAGCTCAAGAATACAATAATGCTATCAGTACTAGCTGCAATAGTAATGTGTACACCAGTGATGACAGGAGTTATTAAAGGCTATCTTTTACTAAGTGCTAAGAAGCACTTTTCATAATTCATTTAATTCTCACAAGAACTCTAAGATGTAGATACTTTTAGTACACTCATTTTAGGAATAAGAGTCTGAGATAAATGGAAGTGTCCAATATTCCTTACCAAATAAATGACAGAGCAGATGCAAACTGAGGCTATTTGGCTCTATGAGCCTTGCTCTTAATCTTCACAATGTACTCTTTAACCATCTTACAACAGAGGAGCTAAAAGAAATCTAAGGCAACCAGTCTTCTGTTCAACCTTCATAACTATCCAGTAATATTCTTAGTTATGTTTCTTATTTCCCTGTAAATGTTCTCTTAAGTTCTTTTCAACTATTGAATCCAGAAATGGAAAGTACTTCTTACACTTTGGGGCAACTCCATTATTTATCTATTGGGAAAGTCAATATAACCTATGAAGAAAAACTCTATAAATAACTGATTGACTCTGCTACTTTTAAGAAGAAAAGTCTACAGGAAAGAAAGATAAAATTAAGTTAAATTGAGCTTTATGAATAATAGGTAATAAGAATAATCCCTTTATCAAATTACTGATAATCAAAAGTATATGCAAAAACCTAGGTAACCACAAACCCTAAGTTTTAACCAAGACTTGTTATGGCTTTTTCATTCTGAAAAATTCTGAGTCATATAAAATGGATGTAAATATCATTTGTGCTATCACTAATACTAAAAGGATATAAGTCTTTTTATGCTTTATCTTAATATATGGGAACAATTATATTGCATAGATATTAAACAATTAACAGTTTTACATTCACAAACTATGGGCACAGCTATGCAATATTCTTGGTTTGCTGAAAGCATCATTAATGGCATATCATAAACACACAGATATCTAAATAGGATGATGGGAGATAGGTAAGGCTGCATGGGAAAGAAAGAAAAAAACAGAATTGCAAAGAATTCAAATATTGCCTATAAAAGAATTACTGTAGATAAGTATTCTAGTTTTAAAAATCTCTTTTATTACTCAAGACAATATTTTAAAAATAAAATCCATAAAATCCCATTGACAGGAGATAAAACATTGGGATATTATAATTACAGATTGACTTGAATGCTTCTACTTTATTCACCCCTTTTCATTTGAGCACAAATCTGTACTTAAAATGATAAGAAATAAAATTTGCATACTTATTGACAATGAAGTATCTGATACAAAATATCAATTAACCAAAATCCAATTATAGCCTAAACTATCAAAAGTATTTATCTTCCCATTACATAAGCACATACCCCCACACACATATGGGGGGGATATGATAAAATAAGATTTTAGTAATAAATCATATATCAGTGTATAAACTGCCAGTCTCTCATACAATTTTACTTAATGAGAACATCAGAGACACTAAGACATTGCAAGATTCCCACTAAAAATCCTAAATCTAACTATTACTAAAACATTATAATTTGCAACAAAATAGAGGTATAGCTAAAATGATTTATAAAAAGGTTAAAATTCAAATAGGGCACACAATAATTAAATTCCTCAATCTAATCTTTGAGCATTCCAATCAACAGTTATTTAATGCTTTTGATGACCTAAACTTTGGACAATAAGGTAAAAAATAACTAGATAAGACAGGGAAGGTTAAGGATCCATTGTTATACTTTAAGGTATATTTGCTCTTATGAAAGACATTCACATTTTGCAAAATGGCGTGACAAAATGGGACTCAAAGGAAAAACAACTGGGGTGGGCCATTTAAAAACTATTTAAGTCTGTCACTGGAGGGCTAACAAAAGCTAGTAATTTGTACTGCTCAGACAAGTAGCTCAACTTGATTGGAGGCTGCCACAAGCATAGGAAACACATAAAAACAATGTTGACAGTTGTTCAACCAGTGAAGATAAAAGCAAAGCCTCGAGGCTATAAAGTAGGTGGTCACTCAGATGTAGAGAATCACATAAAACAGAGATAGAGTTGGGCTTGGCAGTGTCTGTAATCCCAGTGGCTCAAAAGGCTGAGGCAGGAGAATGTCAAATTCAAAGCCAGTCTCAGTAAAAGCGAGGTGCTAAGCAATTCAGTGAGACCCTGACTCTCAATAAAATACAATATAGGGCTGGGGATGTGGCTCAGTGGTCGAGTAGCCCTGAGTTCAATCCCTGGTACCAACAAAAAAAAAAAAAACAAAAAAACAAAAAAACAAAAAAAAAACCCAGAGATAAAGTTCTCTGGGGAGAAAACCTCAAGTCTGAGCACTCATATTCAATGTTCTCAAAACAGAGCAAAAGTATTCATGCCAGCAGTACAGCCACCAAGCTTTAGCTATTTCCTTTCCTCTGAAAGTTAAACTTCCTTTCTCACTCCATATTCTGGTTCTTGTGCCTTGGAAAAACACTTCACGTGACACAAAGTAATTTTTGACATAATTCACCAATTTCCAACGTGTAGAAGAATCAACATTGCAGAAATGAATGATTGTGTTTTAAATACATTTGCAAAGTCAGAGTAGATTTTCTCTTAGTTCCTTTTTCTTCTAAACTTTTTTCTTTTTCTTTTATTTTCCTCCTGGCACTTTATCACTGAACTATACGCCCATTCTCTTTTTTTTTTCAATTTGGACACAGGGTCTTACTAAATTGTTCATGACTGCTCAAACACCCAATCCACCTGCCTCAGTCTCCCAAGTATTTGTGATTACAGGTATGCCACCACACCAGACTACTCTTTTCTTCTTGATTTACACAAGTTTCATAAATTATAACATTTGTCAATCATTCGTCATATTAGTAACAAGTAATATTTCCAATTTATCATTTAACTCCATGCTAGTTCATAAACCTGGGGACATTTTTTAAGGACTTAAAGTGGATTAATATTTACAGTTCCTAGGGGATTGACTGCCTGGTGTATTAATTCCACTTTCTAATCTTATAAATAAATTCACACCTATTTTCTTCAAGTATATTTGTTTTATTTTTTATATATGTCTTTGATGTAAAATTTTAACATAAAAATGAGGTATAGATCCAGCTTTATTTTTTATCCAAAAATGGCTAAGAAGTTTTTCTATTTCTACATATTTTTCTTCACGGAGCTGAACTGCTATCTGTATCATGCTAACATCAAATATGTTTAAATTGACCTTTTATTCTCTGCCATTAAGCTAGAGGCTACAATAGGGGCACTTAAAATGCAGAAATGCTAAAAACAATTTAAATCAGTGAGGACAGGTGCTGTTTAACTACTACTAGTTCCTAATATATTTTAATATTTGTTTGATGGTTTTCCTTACCCTCACAGTATCTTCTTCCAAACTTTTACCATGTGTGTATATTAAATATGAAAAAACAATATCTATCTAAATGGAAGGAAAAAATCTTAAAAGAAGCTAGAAGGAAAACTGAAGTATTCTTTTGGAATGAAGGGCCTGCCAGACTACCCTTTCTGATATTACTTGGTTGCTTTGTATTTATCTATACATTAATAAAGTATAGGTATTTATAAAAGGTAGCAAAATAAACTATAATCTAAAATTAGTAATGTTTTCATTTAAAGAATCAATAGCTTTGGATATTTGATTTCAAAAGTACAGAAACTAAAAAATTAAATATAAGTGCTCTCAAAAATTCCAGTTGCCTTAATTATATATAATTTCTGCTGTATGCTACTAAATCTTACCTACAGGTATAAAAATATATCCTCATACTAATCAATAGTTATAGTGCTTTCATTCCTATAAAAGTCATATCAACATATTATAGAATATTTTTTCTTTACTACAGTTTCACAAAATTATAACTCATGAAATTAAAAAGCAAGGTTTAAGCAAAGGGGTGTAAATAACAGGATACTAAAACAGTATCATAATTTTTCACATATTTTTCCAAGTACTTACTTATTAAGCAATGTATGTTGTGGGAGTATCGAGAATTATCTGGGATGGTAAAGCTGCCATCACAGATAGCAACCTGACTATCACCAAAAGGAAGAGTGAAGAAACAAAGTTTATATAGTAAACATCCCAGGGCCTGCAAAAAAAGAAGCATGAATATCATCACAGCTCAACTGATCAACCACAAAACATAAAAACAGCAGAAAACGAAAATTTGAAGGTTATTTAATAAATAAAAACTCTAATGTTTCCATATTGAATCAATCTTTTAACAAATTATTACTTAAACAAGTTAATGCATTTGATTTTTTAAAAGACATTTAACTTAATCATCTCCATACTTTTCTATCACATCTTGGCAAGTTGGTTTAATTGCTCTGGATTGTGAATGATTTAACTAAAATTAGACATAGCCAGTTCCTTTTTGGGAAAAAAAAAAGACATTTTTTGATATTAAATATACCGTTTCTTCCACAAGGAAAAAATATACATATAACTACAGCATATAACCTAGAAAGTACAAAGCTCTTTCTAACAGAATTATTAAAAATTCATTATAAAACAGATTTTTAAATCCCAGGATTCCAAACAAGTTAGCTAGCACAACTTGACAACCATCAATTAATTTTATTGATTATTTACCAGGCACCTATGTCATTATTTCATACTATAGATATTAGATCTCTATTTCTGTGTAGTTTATTATATATTGTATTAATTATATTTATCATATCAAAAAGGAATGATTCTGTGTGCACAGCCTACAAGATTTCACAAATATCTTACCAATGAATCTACTTACTGACGATAAAGGCAAAACTAACACACAAACTGTGTCTAGAACAGCAGCTCCTCTCAAATCTGAGAAGTATTTTTTAAAAAAGGGGGAAGGGGATTTCTGGCTCCAAAAATTATAACTGTATTAAAGAATGTAAGAGGCATTTCCTCTTAACAAATTGCATAAAATCTTTCCTTATACCTATAAAGTAGCAAATAAGCTTCCCAGACAAGCACAACTAAGTAACAAGTGCACAATCTTTTATAACTACTATGAAGATGGCAATATACAGAAATACCTTTGTAAATTTAACAATATTAATTTACAAAACATTTTCAATATAGTAATAATATTCTAATGAAAAAAGCTTAATGCTCTAGAAATTTCAATATATTAGTTCAACACATTTTAGGCCACAACTCTTAGCAAATACAAAAAAAAACTGATATAATTCCCTGTATCTTATCAGATCATAAAGGAATAAAATCAGAAATCAACACAACAAAACTAAAAATTAAAAAATTCTTAAGACTCAAATGAGAATAGTGATAAAACATACCAAAATCTCTGGGACACTTCTGAAGGCAGTTCCAAGAGTAAAGTTTATAGCTATGAATGTCTACTTAAGAAAATCAGAACCTAATGATGTATCTCAAATCCCTTGAAAAAGTAGAACAAACCAATTCCAAAACCAGTAGAAGGAAATAATTAAATCAAAGCCAAAAATCAATGAACTCAAGAATAAAAAACAATACAAAAGATCAATGAAACAAACAAACGGTTCTTCGAAGAGAAAATTGATAAGCCCTTAACCAAACTAACCAAAAGAAAAAGAGAATAAACCCAAATTAATAAAATTAGAGATGAAAAAGGAAAAATCATCACAGACATCTCAGAAATCCAGCAAATCATTAGAGACTATGATGAAAACTTTACACTCCAATAAATTGGAAAACCTAGAAGAAATGAACACATTTCTAGATGAATACACCCTGCCAAAACTGAATCAAAAGGAAACAGAAAAACTAAACAGACCAAAAACTTGTAATGAGATAGAGCAGTAATAAAAACCCTTCCATCAAAGAAAATCTAGAACCGGACAGATTCTCAGCTGAATTCTACAAAACTTTGAAGAAGAAATAATGTCAACACTCCTCAAATTACTCCATTAAACAGAAAGGGATGGAACACTTTCAAATTCATTCTATGAAGCCAGTATCCTACTTATATCAAAACCATATATGGAAACATCAAGGAAAGAAAACTACAGAACAATATCCCCGATGAACTCAGATGCAATACTTAATATTAGTAAATTGTGTTCAACAACATATTTAAAAAAGTATACACCATGATCAAGTTGGTTTTATTCCAGAGATGCAAGGATGGTTTAATATATGCAAATCAATAAATGTAATTCATCACATAAGTAGAATTAAGGAAAAAATCACTTAGACATCTCAATAGATGCAAAAAAGGTCTTTGATAAAATTTAGCATCAATTCATGACAAACACATTGAAGAAACTAGGGATAGAAGGAACCTACCTCAACATCATAAAGTTGATTTATGAAAAGCCCAAAGCCAAACTCATAGTAAATGGAAAAATATTGAAAGTATTTCCTTTAAAATCTGTGACAATACAAGGACGTCCACTCTCATCACTCCTATTTAATATAATGCTAAAAATTCTAGCCAGAGCAATTAGGCAAGAGAAGGAAAGAAAAGAGACCTCTAAAGTTCAGGAAATAATGCCAAGAGTTAATAAATGGAATGACATCAAGTTAAACCTCTTCTGCACAGCAAAGGAAACAATTAGGAATATGAAGAAAGAACTACAGAATGAGAGAAAATCTTTGCTAACTACTCTTCTGACAGAGGATTAATATCTAGAATATACAAAGAACTCAAAAATTTAACACCAAAAAAATAAAATCATCCAATCAATACATGGGCAAATGAAAACTGACACTTCCCAAAAGAAAAAATTCTAATTACATGAAAAAATTACATGAAAATTACATGAAGAATTACATGAAAAAATGTTCAATATCATTATCAATTAGGGAAACGCAAATCAAAACTACACTGAGATTTATTTCACACCATTCAGAATGGCAGTTATCAACAATACAAATAATAATAAATGCTGGAGAGGATGTAAGAAAGAAGAAACACTTTTATACTGTTGAAACTGTAAATTAGTACAACCACTATGGAAATCAATGTGGCAGTTCCTCAAAAGACTAGGCATGGAACCACTATATGACCCAGCTATACTACTCCCAGGTATTTATCCTGAAGAATTAAAGACATATCATAGTGAAACATGCATACCCATGTTTACAGCAGTACAATTCACAATACCAAACTATGGAACAAGTCTAGGTATTCATTAATGGATGAATGAATAAAGAAAATGTGGTATACATACATGATAAGAGTATTGTTTAGCCACAAAGGAAAATGAAATTATGTCTTCGCAGGAAAATGGATGGAACTAGAGACTATTATATTAAGTGAAATAAGTTAAACTCAGAAGGTCAAGGTTCATGTGTTTTCTCTCATATGTGCAAGCTAGAGAGGAAAAAGGAAAAGAAAGGTAGAGACAGATCGCATGAAAATCAAAGGGAGATCAGTGGAGCAAAGGGACTAAAGGATGACAGGTAGGGAGGGGAAAGTGTTGGTGAGTGATACTGGCCAAATTTTATTGTTATATTATGTGCAGTATGAAAACGTAATAACAAATTCCATCATTGCGTACAATTATAATGCACCAATAAAAAATGTGGGGAAAAAAGAAATTTCAACATATTGGTTCGAAACATTACTGGGTGATTGAATGACTAACAAAATTGTAAAGATTTTAAATAGAAATAACCAGTTCAATATACTTAAAGATTTTTTTTCATAAGGAAAACAGTTTAAAACATACACAGAAAACTGAAAATAAGACTCCCTTAATAGCACTAAAAAAGAAAATAGTATTAAGGGCTAATATCTGCATTAAATTACATATTCTTTCCACTGTCCAGATAGTCAAAGCAAAGGAGATCTATACTTCAGAGAGTATTATCATATCAATCAGATCTTTAGCAATTTCTCCTGTATATTAGAATAAATATTGTTGAGATTCCCAGATACTTTAGCAACACCAGTATAATATACAAATGTGAACCTGAACACTTGGCTTTACATAGCATGAACACAATGAGGTGTTCTACTTGACACCAAAGGTATTTCCATTTCATTCCATTTGATATGAGAATTATACAAGAAAAGGGAGGGAACAAGAGACCGAATTTTGAAGGCACCATCAACTTCAGTTTTTAACATTAACAGGTAACATGAAGGCTCTCTTGCTGAATTTTTTAATACTTAATAAAATCAGCATCCAGGATTTCAAAATAAAAATAACCTACAATGAAAACTTCTAAGGAAAAAAAATTTTTTTAAAAATATGACATGCTAATACTTTAACCTGACATTATAATTCTCTGTCGGCACTACCCTAAAGCAGTATCAAAAATATAATTCTTAACCAATATGAATTGAATATTTTTTTCTGGATTCTTGAACTCACACCTAAAATGGCATATTTCAGCTCAACCTGAGCTAAGTAAGGGAACCATAAAAATGGCTTCATTGAAATTAAAAATCTATCTCTTTCAAGCATATCAACATAGATACTATTTTCTGATTATTTTTCATGTTTCTTTTTTATCTGAGTACCTATTTGCATGTGTATTAATTCTTAAGAAAAAAATAACAAGAAAAAAAGATTCCTCCTTTGTGTCAAGATACTGGATAATGATTGTGTGCTGGGAGAACAATATTTTTGTTTTAATAACCAAGGTGGTTTCAAAACAGGAGTGATGCTAAGATGTCTGTTGCTTAACTGTTGTCAAAATACTTTTTTCAGATAACATGAAATTGAACAGTCACAAATTCTGCAAGAAAAATGAGTTCACCTATTACTTCTTGTAATATTTTCATTATATAAATTAAGATTCAATTTGATTGCTTTCTACCTTATACATAACCCTCAATTTTAATATAAGTCATCCAATGAGTCAAATGTTAATCCCAGGGAAAGCAAATCAAATTTGAATTATATAAGCCAGTGTAGTATTACATTAACAAAACAGAACTTACTTGCAATTTACTTCAATCATATATATAGCTTAAAATTCAACAATCACAACAGTAACTGTTTAATGAGAATGTATATGTTACGTAAACAAATTAAGAGATATCAATTTTTTTTTTTTTATTACCTTATTAGAATACCTATCCCTTAAGATTTTGTTTGGTATTCCAAGAACAGGGGAGAAAAATCCAGAAGATAATAACTTGATTTCATACATTACAATTGACTACTTTATGAACACTGCTTTAAAAACAAATTAAATCTGACCTTTTTCATAAATCCCAGAGCTATTTCAAAGAATTATATTCTTCTATTTCCAATAGGTTCCTTAATGGTAATTATGACTAAACAGTCATTAAATTTAAATAAATGCACATTTAAAATAAAGAGTTTAAACTCTAAAGAGATGTTGCAATTCTAATATAAAGTTCAACTATGAGAAACAAAATCTTTCTCAATAATTTAATCTAGATAGCTAAGGCAATAATAATTTCAATATAGTCAAATTGGATGTTTAGAATTAGAAAAAAAAATTTCTCATGTCAGCTTCCATTAAAAGGATCCTAAAATAACCTGAAAAATTATCTTGTAATTACTTAAGAGTTATATTCAGCTCTTCTATATTGGGATCAACTAAAAATTCCACTCTATCAAAAAAGTTAAATGTATAATCTAAATACAAAAACTATGATAAACAGATACATTATATGTAAGTTCATTGTTTTTTGATATGTAAGCTTTCCATCTGAGGATTCAGAAGATAAAAGGTTCTAGTATTTTTCTTCTCCTGAATAAGAAGTTCTCCTGCATACTAGTCTTTTCTGCTCATTAGATAATGCTTTTCTGGAGGCAACAGGAAAACAGTCAACTAAAATCAGATTTTTTTATTTAGTTAGAGCAAATTTCAGTCTTTCTTAGCCTTACCCAGATATCAGCCTTGGTAGTGATGGGTTTCCCTCCATAAAGGTTGATCATTTCAGGGGCTCTGTATGACAGAGTCGTATACCTGGCAGTAAACAAGTGAAATGGAGTAGTGAAATTAAAAATAATAATAATAATAATAATATTGTTTATAAGATACTACGAAAAACCTTTGAAGTTCAATAACATTATATAGAAATGATATTATTTCTAAAAGTTCATTAAAAACACCTTATTCAACAAGTACAAATCTCTAATAATATAAAAGCCTAATTCCTTTTATTATAAAAATCTTAATGTTGGTAGAACTAGAAATAATTTCTCTTGAATTTATGTGAAACAATACAATTTGACTATAATAGTTTCCTTATCTAATCTATTAAAAGTAAAACTTCTACCCTCTCAAGAACTTAATTGATATGTTTAAAGTAGTTGTTTCTATGGATGCTAATATACTTCCTTGCATATGTAGTAAATGTTGAAGTATTTTATAATTGTTTTAAAAGTAATAATTGTCATAATTCTAAATACACACATTATGTATACTTCTACTACCAACTGCCAACATAAACTGTTTAGAACTAAAAGACACTGAAAGTAAGTTTACAAATACAAAAATCCCAAATCCACTGTGAACAGATCATTTTAATGAAATACTATTCAAATCTCATGGCAGAATTATCAGAGTATGAACTTCCTATATCATGACAAGATTCACTTTGTGTGTTTCTACATTTTACTTTACAAGAAGTATCTTAAAACTCTACTTTACCATTTATTTTTTCCAAATTACACTGACTAATGAGACAATCTGAATGGTACTAGCATGGAGGAATGACTAAAGAACCCAGAACAGGAACTGCATAACAGCAGATTTTTTTGTTCACTACTACACCCCAGCACCAAGAACAGTGTTGGCCCTAAACAAATGAATTGTTACCTGAATGAATTGAAGGCCTAATACTCAACTGAGCCCAAAGCACAAGAACTTCAAATAAGTTTTCCATTCATCACAAAATTTGAATCAATCAGCGAAATTCAGCTGAACCTTAACTATACCTCAGAATGCAAAAGCAAGAAATAAAATGTCTAAGCAGGTTAGAGATATTTGAATGGAGTCCTAGAGTAGCCATCCAATCTTTTGATTAAAAAAAAAAAGTTTAATTATATACATATTCCAATAAATCAATTCTGTATTTCAATATATTATTCTTTTGTTCTTCATGACATTTATATGTTTACTAATATGGCTGTTTTTATAGAACCTAACATAATCATCATAGGCTAAGGTTCTTAGGCAGAAATATGTAGTATGAAAGTCCAGAGTATTATTACAAATGACCAGAGTAATATCAGTTTAATTTCAAATATTTCAAAATACTGCAGTACAAATGATAGCTCCTAGATACTCTTAAGCAATTGAGAATTTGTGAGGAAGTAAAGAAAGGCCATTTAGAAAAAGCAACTACTTAGAAAATTCCTATTCTGACAGACCTTTCTGCCTTCTGTAATCTAAGACAAATAGTTCTATCTTCCAAAACTAGAAAACAGAAAAGTTAGAAAAAGGTCCTCCTGCACACTCTAGAAACCATGGAAAGTACTGGATCAAGAAAACATAAAACATGCATGACATATTCACCAGAAAGTTTTCCAATGCACCATTACAAAATAAGAGACTTGATACAGTCTTAACACTTTTTCTATATGATTTTCAATGCATACAAGTTAATCTTCTTAACATTAAATAAGAACAGCTTACATATTTTCAAATAATTTTTTCTTAACACATACAAATTTCTTAGTTTAGTAAAAACAAAATTTAGCTAAACTCAATAATCATTTAAAATTCCCTTTAATGATTTCACTAATTACTACAGCTTATTTTACAAGTTTCTTTATGTATCTGTTCACAATATAAATGAAATATTTACATCCATAGTAAAATATATTTCCCATTGTCCACTTCAGATGTAAATTAATCAATGACTGTGGCATAGAAATATTTGAAGTAATCTATAAATTAAAGATCTAAAATTTGCATTAACATAGCTGGTCACAGACTCAAGTTAACCAAAATTGATATGGAACAAAATATAATGAGGATAAACACTTACTTTTTAATTTCTTCTTCTACTACATTAACTCCATCCTTTTGAGGATTAAGAAATTTATTAGTGGCACTGCCAAAGTCACAAAGTACGTAATTTCCACCATCATTTAACAAAATATTTTCTACCTTAATAAAAGAAAATCAATGATTAGTATTTTCAAAGTCAATGTCTTCTAAATTTTAAATCAGTACACAGCTGAAACTATCAGTTTTGTAAGCAAAAGGCTAATGAGCTATGACAGCATCAAAAGAAAAAAATCACACCAAATCATTAGAGTATATATTAAATCTGCATATTCTAAAGAACTGAGATGAGCTATACTAGTTATCCAAATTAAGGGACAGAAGTCTGAAGTAATATATTTCAATACTACTTTGACTTACCTCCTATTACCATAAGTTTCTTTGGATGATGCTTTCATGATTAACAACCTATATTCTAAGCAACATCTTCTATTCTCTTTTATCTTTACAGCATTTTATAATCATCTTTTATAAAATTTTATATAATCAGTCAGAATCAGGATTCATTCATTCATTAAACAGTTGGTAAGACTCTGCTATGTACCAGACACTGTTCTGAATGTACAGTTTCATCACTGAGAAGAAA
Organism: Sciurus carolinensis; assembly: GCF_902686445.1. NCBI lineage: Eukaryota > Metazoa > Chordata > Mammalia > Rodentia > Sciuridae > Sciurus > Sciurus carolinensis. Next base: position 77,045,733 of record NC_062222.1, read on the forward strand.
AAGAAAAGCTCTACCTTCGAGGAGCTACATTCAAGTAGAAGACAGACAATAAACAATAAGCATAATTCATAAGCAAATTACACAAAATCTTATAAAGTACAATTGCTAGTAAAAGGTAGAACAGATAGTAAGAGCCTTACACTTCAATTATATACAAAGTGACTCAGCTCATAACCCACTGAGGTGATCTGAGCATACTTGAATGAGGGGAAAGTGTAACAATAGGAATATATAAGCATGAAACACTTCAGAAGTTTTGTATTTTGCAGTGCTAGGGATAAAACCCAAGATCCTCTCCTGTGCTAGGCTATCATTCTACCTTGAGCTATACACCTAACTCAGGAAGAGTGATACTTGTAATTGTGTCTGGGGGCATCAAAGATGACACTTACGGTTCTAAATGATATCTCTAGACATCACCTATCTAAATGATATCTCCAAAAATATTCAGTCCCCTTGGAAGATTATTTCTTCAATTTAACAAACAAGTACCAAATATAAGAAGTCAAGAGTCCAAAAGAGGTAAAATGAAGTGACCTCAAGGATAATCATCGCCAATTACAGTAAATCATAGAAAATAGTAAATTATAAATAAATGGGAAAAAAGATATATTTATAGTCTACTCCAGTGTCTCTTGAAAACACCCTGATGCTTGCTTATTATGGAATACAGAAAATAAAAGGAATACTGAACTGAAAGAGAACAGTGTGGAAAGATACTCAGTGTATATCAGTGACATTCATGATTTTGTTCAAATGAAACCTTTTAAAAGAGGCTATTCTGAGAAACAGCTGCAGAATAGGAATACGGCATTTCTGTTAAAAATCCTTAGGGTCAAATAAAGCACAATTTCAAATCTACCATTGGGTCCTTGACCTGAGCTCAGAAAATGTGTGACAGAGAGACCAATCTCAGTGCTAGTAATAAAACCTTGTTTAGGACTGGGGATGTAGCTCAGAAGTAGAGCACTTGCCTAGCACAGATGAGGCAGGCCTTGGATTCCATCCCCCACACTACAAAGGGAAAACAAACAAACAAACAAATAAAAAACACCTAGTTTAGATGAGGATAGTCCAAGAACATTTTAACACTTCTACCCCAAAGTCTAGAACAGATAACTCTATATGTAAGTATTTTAAAATTCTTACCTTCAGATCCCGATGAATTATTGGAGTCTTACACTGATGCAACCTTGCAACAGCTTCACAGGTATCACAGAATATCTGTAACACTTCTGGTTCTGTAAAACCTGTCTGCAGTTTCTTATTCATCTGATTCACTACCTGCCCGGCTAAGAAAAAAAAAGGGCATGTTCATATTTTTTTAATAAATGAAAACTACCACACAAACAAAAAAATTAAATGTCTTTATGGTCTCAGGTAATGAGAAATTGGCTTCGTCATAATTTTCATGAAAGAATGGTTGTTATATCAAATTGTGTTGATTTAATAACACTTTTTTGTATTTTAAAACTCTAAGATGAGAACATCTTAAAATAGATAATATCCAATAAATACTATTGACCATTTTTTAACATCTTAACATATCTGAAATCGCAGTTTTCTTTATAATTGATGACAGTTGATGTGAACCAAAAGTTATTCAGTACTGTGCTATACTGGGTAAACTGTGTTAAATAAAAAATAAGGTTTATATTATCATGGAATTTACAGTTCAAAGGTAGAAATAAACAACTACACAAATAATCATAATTATATATAATAAAAACGAGAGAATTTAATATAGGAAACAATTTTAACAGTGAAGAAGAATGGGAAGAAGGTATCAGGTCAGGCTCCTCTGAGGAAGTAATATTTATGTTGAGACTTAACAACTATTAGGAATTAATGAGGCAGAGATTAAAGAGAATGCTATACTAGTGATAGTGAGTTATATATAAAAAACACCTCAGGCTTGGGAAAGAGCTTGAGGACTATGAATAACTTAAAAAAGTCAAAGCTGATATGGTCTAGGAAGCAGAGAACAGTGGTGAGATGAGAATGATAAGTCAGACAAGGATTAGCCAGATTTTGTGTTTTATCTTGACAGTCAACAAAACTTCCTGATCTGACTTTTAAAAATATTTACTTGATTATGGGGTTGAGGAATCAAAAGAGTAGAAATGGAGGAATGAACTAAGACACTAATGCTGTAATCCAGCTAAGAAATAACAGACCTGAGGAACTGACTATAATCAAATAGCCATACATATACCATTGAGCTCTGAAAAAATTATTATATAATATACTATTGAAGCCAGAATTAAGGACAGGTAGTTAGTGTAGAAATCGGGGATCGGGTCAAATCGAGGAAATGAAGCCATGAAGCCATCTGCCTCTGGAAGTTGGAGACTGCCCCTGGAAGAATGGAATGTCAAGGATCTCCAGAGCCCATTGATTACCAAATTTACCTGCCTTTATCAAGGACTGCAAGCAAGGAGCTGCTAATTAATGCCCCCTGGGCCCTTATCTGCCTGAATCACCTTGACCCTCCCCCTGCCCATGGCTTTTCACTTAATGCAAAACCAGGCCTAGTCACATAGGCAGGAAGGAGAGTTAAGGGGGGGGGGGGGGGGGGGGAGAACTGGAGAACAAAAAGAAACTTTAACCTATAAAAGATGTAGGGTGTGCTCACTTCTTGGGACTTTAGAACATCAGCCATGGCCCCCTTCTTCCTGCCGGGAGAAGTATGTATTATTTATTACCTTTAAATAAAACCTGCTTAATATGCTTGCCTTGGCGTGCTTCTCTAGTGTTCAATCTTCAACATTAGAAGGAGCAGAACTCGTCACCGGTAAATGGCGGTATCACTATGATAATTGATAGTAACCACCGTTATATTTTAAGAACACAAATAAATATGTGATTCATAAAGAAAATATTCTATAAAAATCAAATTTTGGAATTTAAAAAGGTATAAAGCTTATATTAACTTGAAACTTTCTTACAACAAGGATGGGTAAATGAATGTTGGATACTCTATAATCTGTAAACTTGTTGCTTTTGTTACTACTATTTAAAATAGCAATCTCTTGTCTTTATCTTATCTTTACTCTTGGAATTTTAAAGTGGAAAGAACAAAAAAAATTAATTATGAATCCCTGGGCTGGGGATGTAACACTTGTCTAGTATGCATAAAGGCTCTGGCTTAGATCCCCAGCCTGACAAAGTGGGGTAGTCCCTGAAAACTCAGGGATAATTTATTCAGAAGATTGAGAAGACACCTAAATAGGCAGCAACTTCCTTTATTCCCTTGTTTAGCAGATTCCTTGGCAGATATCTATTGTTAAACTAGGAAAAGTCTGTTTTTATCTAAAAATTAAACCAGAAGAAAAATGGGTTCTTAATGTTCAGACACAAACTTGAAATATGACTTCACAGCTAAAGAAATCATAACCTTGAATTCATTCCACCTCTTACAGTGTTGTAATGTGCAGGATTAACTGTAAACAAATGTTAATTCCCTTTCTTCTCAATGGAGATCTTTGAAATAGAAATCCTGAATCACAAAAATCAAGTCCTTAATAATAACTAAAACTGCATGTGAGTTAAACTTCAAATGTAGAAATTCTGTTACTCAAAATCAGAGTTTTCTGAAAATTAAGTAACAGAAGAAAACCAGTGAAGAATGAGACTTGGATTTGGAAATCAAGGATTACATATTGAAGGTTTATGCATATAGATCTCAAATCTTTCCAGATATTCCAAATATTATCTCCTAAACAAAAGATGTTAAATTCTGCTGATCAAAATAAGAAAATTAACATTTTTCTAACCTCTTAACCTTTTTATGAATATACATACTTATCACTTAATTTAAAAACCTCAAGTAAAACCTATAATTCCATTTAAATTTTAATGCATTTTTAAAGAAATTATTCATTTTTAACTGTAGTAAATTGCATCGATGGACTCAAATCTTCAACCTTCCCTTTTTTGACAACCTTTACCCTGTAATTCATTGCTCCTACCAATAAAATAGGCAGAAAACATTTCCTGCTCTTTGATTTAGCTCAGTCATGTGATTTACCTTCTGCCAAGAGAAAAAAGTAGAAGTAGCAGTACACCCAGTCCCAAGCCTAGGCCTTAAAAGGTTTCATATGCTTCCACACACCCTCTTATGTTTCTATCATCTCTATGAGGAAATCAACCCCACAATAGCTTGCTAGTGCCAGAAGGAAGGTGAGAGAGATGTGAAGCAAAGCTACTTCAATTTATCCCAGTTTGCCACCTGACATGTGATTAAGCCAGCTGAAATCAGCAGCACAGTCCATCACACTCAATCCAAAACAGCTGGCCCACATATAGATAAGCAATAATAAATGACTATTTAAAGCTACTTAGTTTGGGGATATTTTGTTATTAAGTAAAAACTAGGAGATATAGAATTTATAGGAACTTAGAACAAGTTCTAAAAACAGAAATTTTTTAATTCATAAATTTTTATAATTTATTCATAAATTTTTCATAGAACAATAGAAATGTTTTTTAAATGTCTATACAGATTTCTGGAGGTCTGGATATCTGAAAATTAGCAAATTAAACAGTAGCAAACTATAAATTTGCAGAGACGAAAAATGATTACATGTCATCAGAAATGATTTTAAACAATGGTACCTGAAAGCTTACAGGGGTAAATTGCCTATATAACACATTCTTCTAGTACCTATACAGTTTTATTCCAATATAATCAAAACCAATATACCCAACTATATATTACATTGGTTCCCTTACAAAAGTGCTTTCATTCTTAACATACAACTAACTTTTACAAAAGAGGAGGAGAATATTTATTCTCCTATTCTTTGCTCCTCCAAATCACTTCTCCCCCATGGGAGAAAAAGGAACTTATCTAACTGATTAATCTGAAAAAAGGAACAGAGCACTCAGTTCAGGCTTTTGGATCCTTTCTCCTAAAATAAAACTGCCCATTCAGATGGTACATTCTGATCTGTACTACATGTAGTATACTAACTTAGCCAGTGAAATATTTGAAGAAAACTTCTTGCATAACGAAGAAAGCTTAGTAACAATAGGAAATTTTCAGAAAAAAAAATTAAAGGAAAAGAGAAAATTTTTTTCATTTTTAATGATGCTAGGGACTGAACCCAGGGATGCTCTACTACTGAGTTCCATCCCCCAACTCTCTATTTTTCATTTTGAATCCAGGTCTAGCTAAGTTGTCCAGGCTGGCCTCAAACCTCTGATCCTCCTTTCTCAGTTTTCCAGTGGCTGGAATTAGAGACATGAAGAAAAAATATTTTTAAGAACTAAAATTTAGGGGACTGGGGATGTGGCAGAGCACTTTCCTAGCATGCATGAGGTCATGTATTCAATAATGAGACTGCCCCCTCAAAAAAACTGAAAATTTATATCCACAAAAATAAAAATATTCACACCTCAAATAAGAGCAAGGTATATTTTAACAAAAGAACAAGAAAGGATTCTTAGAAATTAAAATGGCAAAAATACAAAATTCTACAGAAGAACTAAAAGATAAACTTAAGGAATGCTTCCGATGAAAGTAAAATTTTTTAAAAGAAGTAAAATGAGGATGAAAAGAAAATCAAGAGAATAATCTAGAATGACAAACATCTTTGAAAATGAACAGTCCAGAAACAGACAAAAATGAAAGAAAAAAAAAACTGAGTGTACCACAAAAAAAGGCTACCGAAAATACCCAAATCAAGGAACATAAGTTGTGAAATTTCATTATGCTTAAGATAAAGGAAAGTTTCTAACTATAAGTGTCTTTGGAGAAAGAGGGCACATAAATTAAGGAATCACAATAGTATCAGACTTCTCAACAGCAATACTAAGAAAAAAGAGAATAATGTCATCCAAATTTTGCATCAATATTTTTTTTTATTGTAAACAAATGGGATACATGTTGTTTCTCTATTTCTACATGGAGTAAAGGCATACCATTTGTGTAATCATAAATTTACATAGGGTAATGTTGTTTGATTGTTATTTTTTCCCTTCCCCCCACCCCTCCAACCCCTCCCTTCCCTCTTTACAGTACTTCCTTCCTCCATTCTTGCCACCCTCCTTAACGCTAACCCTAAACCTAACCCTAACCCTAACTCTAACCCCTCCCACCCCACATTATGTGTCAACATCCGCTTATCAGCGAGATCATTCATCCTTTGGTTTTTTGAGATTGCCTTATCTCACTTAGCATGATATTCTCCAATTTCATCCATTTGCCTGCAAATGCCATAATTTTATCATTCTTTATGGCTGAGTAATATTCCATTGTATATATATGCCACAGTTTCTTTATCCATTCATCAATTGAAGGACATCTAGGTTGATTCCACAATCTGGCTATTATGAATTGAGCAGCTATGAACATTGATGTGGCTGTATCTCTGTAGTATGCTGATTTTAAGTCCTTTGGGTATAGGCCAAGGAGTGGGATAGCTGGGTCAAATGGTGGTTCCATTCCAAGCTTTCTGAGGAATCTCCATACTGCTTTCCAGAGTGGCTGCACTAACTTGCAACCCCACCACCAAGGTATGAGTGTACCTTTTTCCCCACATCCTCGACAACACCTATTGTTGCTTGTGTTCCTGATAATCGCCATTCTATTGGGGTGAGATGGAATCTTAGGGTAGTTTTGATTTGCATTACTCTTATTACTAGAAATGTTGAACATTTTTTCATATATCTGTTGATTGCTTGTGCATCTTCTTCTGTGAAGTGTCTGTTCATTTCCTTAGCCCATTTGTTGATTGGATTATTTGTATTCTTGGTGTAGAGTTTTTTGAGTTCTTTATATATTTTGGAAATTAGTGCTCTATCTGAAGTATGAGCGGCAAAGATTTTCTCCCACTCTGTAGGCTCTTTCTTCGCATTGCTGATAGTTTCCTTTGCTGAGAGAAAGTTTTTTAGTTTGACTCTATCCCAGGTATTGATTCTTGCTTTTATTTCTTGTGCTATGGGAGTCCTGTTAAGGAAGTCTGATCCTAAGCCAACATGTTGAAGATTTGGACCTACTTTTTCTTCTATAAGATGCAGAGTTTCTGGTCTTATTCCGAGATCCTTGATCCATTTTGAGTTGAGTTTTGTGCAGGGTGAGAGATAGGGGTTTAATTTCATTCTGTTGCATATGGTTTTCCAGTTTTCCCAGCACCATTTGTTGAAGAGGCTATCTTTTCTCCATTGCATATTTTTGGCCCCTTTGTCTAGTATGAGAAAATTGTATTTATTTGGGTTTGTGTCCGTGTCCTCTATTCTGTACCATTGATCCACCTTTCTATTTTGGTACCAATACCATGCCGTTTTTGTTACTATTGCTTTGTAGTAGAGTTGAAGATCTGGTATTGCGATACCCGCTGCTTCACTCTTTCTGCCAAGGATTGCTTTCGCTATTCTGGGTTTTTTATTCTTCCAGATGAATTTCATAATTTCTTGCTCTATTTCTGTAAGGTACATCATTGGGATTTTAATTGGAATTGCATTGAATCTATATAGCACTTTTGGTAGTATGGCCATTTTGACAATATTAATTCTTCCTATCCAAGAACATGGGAGATCTTTCCATCTTCTAAGGTTTTCTTGAATTTCTTTCTTTAGTGTTCTGTAGTTCTCATTGTAGAGGTCTTTCACCTCTTTTGTGAGATTGATTCCCAAGTATTTTATTTTTTTTCGAGGTTATTGTGAATGGGATAGTTTTCCTAACATCTCTTTCTGAAGATTCATCACTTATGTATAAAAATGCATTGGATTTATGAGCATTGATCTTCTAACCTGCTACTTTACTGAATTCACTTATAAGTTCTATGAGTTTTCTGGTGGAATTTTTGGGTTCCTCTAAATATATAATCATGTCAGCAGCGAACAGGGATATAGTTTGAGTTCTTCTTTTCCTATTCGTATCCCTTTAATTTCTTTGGTTTGTCTACTTGCTCTGGCCAGAGTTTCAAGAATGATGTTGAATAGAAGTGGTGAAAGAGGGCATCCCTGCCTTGTTCCAGTTCCTAGGGGGAATGCTTTCAGTTTTTCACCATTTAGAATGATATTGGCCATGGGCTTAGCATAGATGGCCTTTACAATGTTAAGGAATGTTCCCACTATCCCTATTTTTTCTAGTGTTTTGAGCATGAAGGGATGCTGTATTTTATCAAACGCTTTTTCTGCATCTATCGAAATAATCACGTGATTCTTAACTTTAAGTCTGTTGATATGGTGAATGATATTTATTGATATCTGGATGTTGAACCAACCTTGCATCCCTGGGATAAAACCCACTTGATCGTGGTGCACTATCTTTTTAATATACTTTTGTATGCGATTTGCTAAGATTTTGTTGAGAATTTTTGCATCGATGTTCATTAAGGATATTGGTCTGAAATTTTCTTTCCTCAATGTGTCTCTGTCTGGTTTAGGTATCAGGGTGATACTGGCTTCATGGAATGAGTTTGGGAGGGTTCCCTCCTCTTCTATTTCATGGAATACTTTGAGCAGTATTAGAATGAGCTCTTCTTTAAAAGTTTTGTAGAACTCTGCTGAGAACCCATCTGGTCTCGGACTTTTCTTTGTTAGTAGGCTTTTGATGACCTCTTCTATTTCATTGCTTGAACTTGATTTATTTAAGTTGTATATGTCCTCCTTGTTCAGTTTAGGTAATTCATATGTCTCTAGAAACTTGATGTCTTTGAGGTTTTCTGTTTTGTTGGAATATAGATTTTCAAAATAGCTTCTAATTATGTTTTGTGTTTCAATCGTGTCTGTTGTGAAATTTCCTTGTTCATTCCAAATTTTAGTAATTTGAGTTTTCTCCCTCTTTCTTAGTGTGGCTAACGGTTTATCAATTTTGTTTATTTTTTTGAAGAACCAACTATTTATTTTGTTAATTTTTCCAATTGTTTCTTTTGTTTCAATTTTGTTGATTTCGGCTCTGATTTTAACTATTTCCTGTCTTCTACTACTTTTGGTGTTGGTCTGCTCTTCTTTTTCTAGGGCTTTGAGCTGTAGTGTTAAGTCGTTTATTTGTTGATTTCTACTTCTTTTGTTGAATGCACCCCATGAAATAAATCTCCCTCTCAGTACTGCTTTCATAGTGTACCAGAGATTTTGATATGATGTGTCTTTGTTCTCGTTTACTTCTAAGAACTTTTTTATTTCCCTCCTGATATCTTCTGTTATCCATTCATCATATAATAGCATATTATTTAATCTCCAGGTATTGGAGAAGTTTCTATTTTTTATTCTGTCATTTATTTCTAATTTCAATCCACTATGATCTGATAGAATACAATGTAGTATCTCTATCTTCTTGTATTTGCTAACAGTAGTTTTGTGGCATAGAATATGGTCTATTTTAGAGAAGGATCCATGTGCTGCTGAAAAGAAAGTGTATTCGTTCTTTGTTGGACGGTATATTCTATATACGTCCGTTAAGTCTATATTGTTGATTGTGTTATTGAGATCTACAGTTTCTTTATTCAATTTTTGTTTGGAAGATCTATCCAGTGGTGAGGAGGTATGTTAAAATCGCCTAGTATGATTGTGTTGTAGTCTATTTGATTTCTGGCATTGAGAAGGATTTGTTTGACATACATGGATGAGCCAATGTTGGGGGCATAGATATTTATGATTGTTATGTCTTGCTGATTTATGCTTCCCTTAAGCAATATGAAATGTCCTTCTTTATCCCTTCTGACTAGTTTTGGCTTGAAGTCCACATTATCTGAAATGAGGATGGATACTCCAGCTTTTTTGCTTGTCCATGTGCATGGTATGTTTTTTCCCATCCTTTCACCTCTAGTCTGAGGGTATCTCTTTCTATGAGATGAGTCTCTTGCAGGCAGCATATTGTTGGATTTTTCTTTTTAATCCAATCTGCCAGTCTATGTCTTTTAATTGATGAGTTCAGGCCATTAACATTCAGGGTTATTATTGTGATATGATTTGTATTCCCAGTCATTTGACTCATTTTTATTTTTTGACATGATTTGGTTTCTCCTTTATTTGGCTATTCCTTTAGGTTAGTTCCTCCCATTGCTGATTTGCATTGTTGTTTTTCATCTCTTCCTCATGGAATATTTTGCTGAGAATGTTCTGTAATGCCGGCTTTCTTTTTCTAAATTCCTTTAGCTTTTGTTTATCATGGAAAGATTTTCATCGTCAAATCTGAAAGTAAGTTTTGCTGGGTGTAAGATTCTTGGTTGGCATCCGTTTTCTTTCAGAGCTTGGTAAATGTTGTTCCAGGCCCTTCTAGCTTTTAGGGTCTGGATTGAAAAATCTGCTGATATTCTTATTGGTTTCTCCCTGAATGTAATTTGATCCTTTTCTCTCACGGCCTTTAAAATTTTGTCTTTATTTTGTATGTTAGGTATTTTCATAATAATGTGCCTTAGTGAGGGTCTGTTGTAATTTTGTATATTTGGAGTCCTATAAGCCTCTTGTACCTGGTTTTCCATTTCATTCTTCAGATTTGGGAAATTTTCTGATATCATTTCATTGAATAGATTGTTCATTCCTTTGGTTTGTTTCTCTAAGCCTTCCTCAATCCCAATAATTCTTAAATTTGGCCTTTTCATCATATCCCATAATTCTTGTAGATTCTGTTCATGATTTCTTACCATCTTCTCTGTTCGGTCAATTTCGTTTTCAAGATTAAATATCTTGCCTTCAATATCTGAGATTCTGTCTTCTAGGTGTTCTATCCTATTGGTTATGCTTTCTACAGAGTTTTTAACTTGGTTTATTGTTTCCTTCATTTCAAGGATTTCTGTTTGGTTTTTTTTCAGTATCTCTAACTCTTTATTGAAATGATCTTTTGCTTCCCATATTTGCTCTTTTAACTGTTGATTGGTGCAATCATTCAATGCCTGCATTTGCTCTTTCATCTCTTCCTTCAATGCCTGCATTTGCTCTTTCATCTCCTCGTTTGCTTCCCTGATTGTTTTAATTTTGTACATTCTGAACTCCCTTTCTGACATTTCTTCTGCTGTGCTGTCACTGGGTTTTATTGATATAGTATCTAGGTTTGTTTGGGACATTTTCTTCCCTTGTTTTCTCATATTGGTCAGCTATCAGTGGGACTCTGAGATATTGCAGATTTCCTCTGTTGGCTTATAGTGTCCCTGTAGATTTCCAGTATATCACCTCCCAGCCTTCAGTAGCCTGAAGTCTTGGAGGAACTTGATAATGCAGTGCTTCTGAAGAAACTGCCCCTAGCCCACTACTGGGTCCAGGGCTGGGGGCTGGTTCTGCGTGGAAATCCTCTCACTGGGTGGTCCTGCTCCTAGAAGCTGGCTGAGGGAGCCAGGCTGCTAGGGGAAAGCCTCTCCCTGTCCTGCCTTGGTCCCAGATGCCGCCTGCAGGCCGGGGCCTGCCACTGGGTTCAGGGCTTGGGGTTGGCTCTGTGCAGAACAGCTCTCACTGGACGGGTCTGCTCCAAGAAGCTGGCTGCAGACCCCGCCTGCTGCCAGAGGGAGCAGGGCTGCTTGGGGAAGTCTCTGGGTGCCCTGCCCTGGTCCCAAAAGCTGCCTGCAGGCCGGGGCCAGCCGCTGGGTGCGGGAATTGGGGTTGGCTCTGTGCAGAAAAGCTCTCACTGGATGGGTCTGCTCCAAGAACCTGGCTGCAGACCCCGCCTGCTGCCAGAGGGAGCAGGGCTGCTTGGGGAATTCTCTGGCTGCCGTGCCCTGCTCCGAGAAGCCCCCTCGGGCCGGGGCCCGCTGCTGGATTCAGAGCTTGGGGTTGGTTCTGTGCAGAAAAGCTCTCACTGGGCGGGCCTCCACCTAGAAGCTGGCTGTGGATCAAGCCTGCCGCCGGAGAAAGCAGGGCTGCTTGCGGAAGATTCTAGCTGCCCTGCCCTGCTCCGAGAAGCTGCCCCTGTCCAGGTCTGCCGCCCGGGTCTAGCTTCACCCAGTGGGAGAGACTCATCCTGTGGCTCTATGTTGGTCCAAGCCTCTCAATACCTCCCCTTCTTGAATCCTGGGTTCTGGAGCGACAGGAGATGCAGTCACCCTCTAGTCCGCCATCTTGGATCTCCTCTCAATATTATTTTTAAGCTAAAATCTTTTAGGCAGACAAACTGGCAACCAAATGTGAATTTAAAATATAGAATTTTTATATATTTTAGGTTTCAAAAATGTTTCCTCCCATAAATTCATTATCAGAAAAATACTGAAAAATATACTCTTCCAAAAGAGGGAGTAAACAAGAAAGATGCATAAGTAGCAGAGAATTTAAAATAAGAAAATCCAGGGGAATTCCCAGAATAACAACTAAATGCTGTTTAAAATTAAGTAGGTGGCCAGGTGTGGTGATGCAAGTCTATAATCTCAGTGGCTCAGGAGGTGAAGCAGGAGGATCTCGAGTTCAAAGTCAGCCTAAGCAACTTAGTGAGACCCTGTCTTAAAATAAGAAGGGCTAAGGATGTGGTTAAGCACTCTTGGGTTCAATCCCTGCTACCAAAAAATAATAATAATAATAAATTAAAAATAAACAAAATTTTAAAAATCAAAAAAATTAAACAGGTGAACTGAAGTCTCCCCAAAGCATGTTTTGAAGGGAAAGAAAAAAGCAAACTGACACAAATATTGAAACATTTAAACATACTTCATAATGATTTGTACTTCTCTTAAGGAATGTGGAGCTAAAATACTAATACATTTGAAGAAATTAGACAAGTGAAAAATGAGGTAATTATCAACTCCAAGAAAACCAAGTTGTACAAGAAAGGAAATGTAATTATACACTATTACATGTTATCCATAAATGGCAAACAAAATAATTAAAACACTCAGTCCAAGAACTAAGCATAGACTATCCTAGGAGTAAATCCTCATCTTATCTTGAAAACAATATCTAAAGCATAAAATTAGAAATAACAATAACAAGCACTCTTTTAAGAACCTCCCCCCATGCCCAGAATCACATACTGCCCTGGATTTTCTAAGTTCCTTCTCTTTCATACTCTCAGAATCTCACTAAAACTACTGATTCTCATTTACATAATACAGTATACATATAAAAGAAACTATGAGAAGAAACATCCCCATTATTTTAAAGTCAGTGCATCTAAGGAGAGGGATGGGGAAGGAGGCTGCTGAACCAGCCATAGTTTAACAGAACTATTTGATTTTTTTAAACCACATACATAAATTACTTTGATAAAAATTTAAAAATTCATATGAAACATAGTCTGCTGATTCAAACATCAAATAAATATTCTCACTTAATTCCATCTTTAAAATGCCTCCTGAGCTAGGGGTGTGGCTCAGAGTACAGCGCTTGCCTAGCATGCTGAGTTCAATGTCCACCACAGTAAAAAAAAAAAAAAAAAAAAAAAAAAAAGGGGAAAAAAAAAAAGAGTTTCATAGGTGACAATAAAACTCAACTGGGGTTATGATTATGTTTGATTCAATTACCTTAAAAAATTTTAAGTAGAGGTGAAGCAAAATGGCAGCAAAATGAGACTGTCCCAGTCTTTTCGCCTTAAACACACCAATTTGAACAGCTATTCACATACCTTCATAAAAGCTAAGGAAGTCAGGTAAGAGACCACGGTGCCTGGCTTTAGTATAATAAAAAGAAAAGATACACTGAAAAAGGCAGGAAGGAAAGAGTTGCTGGGGTCATCAATCCCCAAACTACAAACAATGAGAAGACAGATGCTTTCTTCTTGAAGGAATGAAGTCCGAGTCTTAGAGTCAAAACTGAGTATCAGGTCTGCCACAGTGAAACCTATTGCTGGGTAAAACCAATGACCCCTACCCTGTAGTCAAATACCCAGGGACTGAACCATTGGAACTGCTTAAAGCCAGGTGACTGATTTCTTCCACTATCCCTCATCCAAGTTGGGTAACAAGATAGGAAGCAAGATTTCATTTACTGGAAACACTGCCAAATTCATTCCATGAAGCCAGTATCACCCCTGATATCAAAAACAAAGATACATCAAGGAAAGAAAACCTCAGGCCAATATTCTTGATGAATATAAATGCAAAAATTCTTATCAAAATATTGGCAAACCACACACCACACATTAAAAAGATAGTGAACCATGATCAAACAGGTTTCATCCCAGGGATGCGAGGTTGGTTCAATACACACAAATCAATAAATGCGATTCACCACACAAATAGAGTTAAGAACAAGAATCACATGATTACCTCAACAGATTCAGAAAAAGCACTGACAAAGTACAGCACCAATTCATGTTTAAAACTCTAGAAAAACCAGGGGTAGAAGGAACTCACCTCAACACTGTAAAGGCTATACATGACAAACCCAAGGCCAACATCATACTGAAGGAAGAAAAACTGGAAGCATTTCCTCTATAAACAGGAACAAGATAAGAATGCCCACTCTCACCACTCCTATTCAACATAGTCTAAAACTCTAGCCAAAGCAATCAGAAAAGAGAAGGAGATTAAAGGGATACAAACAAAAAAAAGAGAAGAGTTCAAATTATCTGTTTCCTGACAACATGATCCTACACTTAGAAGAAACCAAAAACTCCCAGAAGATTTCTACAGCAGAAAAACAAATAGTAAAGTACAGGATACAAGATCAACATACATAAATCAATCACTTTCCTATACTCCAAAATGAATCTGCTGAAAATTAAATTGGGAAAACTATCCCATTCATAAATAACCTCAAAAAATTAACATACTTGGGAATTAATCTAAAGAAGAATCTCTACGATGAAAATTACAGAACACTGAAAGAAGAAATTGAAGACCTTAGAAGAGGAAAAGACCTCCCATGTTCTTGGATAAGAAGAATTAATATTGTCAAAATGGCCATTCTATCAAAGACATTACACAGATTCAATGCAATCCCCATTAAAATATCAAAGACATTCTTCACAGAACTAAAAGAAGTAGTTCTAAAATTCATTTGGAAAAATAAGAGAACCAGACCAGCCAAAGCAATCCTGAGCAAAAAGAGCAATTCTGGAAGTATCACAATATAGGACCTCAAATTATACTACAGTACTACAGAAACAAAAACAACATGGTAATGGCACCAAAACAGACATGAAGACCAATGGAATAAAATAGAGGACACAGAAAAAAAAAAACATTAAATACAGTTGTCTGATATTAGACAAAGGTGCCAAAAACACAGGTTGGAGAAAATATAGAGTTTTTAACAAATGGTGCTGGGAAAACTAGAAATCCATATGTAGAAGAATGAAACTTGACCACTATCTCTCACTCTGCATAAATGTCAACTCAAAATAGATTGAAGACCTAGAAATCAGACCAGAAACTCTGCAACTCCTATAAAAAAATTTAGGCCAAACATTGCAACATGTTGGTACAGGAACTGACTTCCTTAACAAGCCTCCTAAAACACAATGAAAAGAACAAAAAAATCAAAAGGTGGGATGGCACCCAATTAAAAAGCTTCTGCACATTAAAGGAAACAATCAAGAATGTGAAGAAAGTGCCTACAGAATGGGAGATCTTTGCCACCTGCTCCTCAAATAGGACATTAATATCCAGAATATATAAAAAACTTAAAAAATTTAACACCAAAAAAACAAATAATTCAGTTAATAAATGGGCAAAAGAATTAAACAGACACTTCTCAAAAGAAGAAACACAAATAGTCAACAGATATATGAAAAAAAATGGTCAACATCTTTAGCAATTAGGGAAATGCAAATCAAAAGTGCATTAATATTTCATCTCATTCCAGTCAGAATGGCAATTTTCAAGAATACAAATAATAATAAATTTTGGTGAGGATGTAGGGAAAAAGGTACACTCAATACATTATTGGTGGGACTGCAAATTAGTGCAACCACTTCGGAAAACAGTACAGAAAACTAGGAATGGAACCACACCATATGACCCAGATATCCCACTCCTCAGTATATGTTCAAAAGATCTAAAATGAGCATACTATAGGGATGCAGTCACATCAATGTTTATAGCAGCACAATTCACAACAGACAAGCTATGGAACCAACCTAGGTGCTCTTCAACAGATGAATGGATAAAGAAAATGTGGTATATATACACAATGGAATATTACTCAGTCATAAAGAAGAATGAAAAAAAAAAAAAGAAGAATGAAATTATGGCATTTGCCCATAAATGGATGGAACTGGAGATTATCATACTAAGTGAAATAAGACAGACCCAAAAAGTCAAATGTTTTCTCTAATAAGCAGAACGTCATTCAAAATAAGAAAGAAGAGAGGGAGAGAAGGAAAGAAGGAAGGGGGAGGGAGGAGTTCCATCAAAACAGAAGAAGCCATAATAAATGTCCATAATCAGGTACAAGCTGTCCTGGGAGAAACCAAGATATCTAGAGTAAGATAAACTTTTTTTAGTATAATACAAAAGCAGACAGATACTTACCTCGACAATATTCCATTAAGATAAGTACTTCCCATACATTATCACTAATTGAATTAACAGCACAGTCCAAATAGCCCACAATATTTTTATGACCAGAAAGCTCTTTCTGTAAAAAGAAAAAAAAATTTTTTTAATTGGAAAAATGTACACTTGTATATTAAACCAGTATCATTAGCAATAGTCTGAAGCCTAAATTAACATTTAATCATTTTCTAAAGGTAAGAACAATGCATAAATATGGAATCTGACCTATTTCAAACAGCCAAGTCTTCTATGGTTTCAATGCAAAGTTTACTTGTATGAGCGTGTCATTCTATAACAAATAATCAACCAATACTTATTTAATTTCTACCAAGAAAACTGTTCACTCCAAAGTAATAGTCTCCCAAACCAAGTGTCTTTTTGAGTCTTTGGGACTCAAAAATAAAATATCAGAACTGTTACTTACATTTATTTTTAACTAAAAAAAAGTAATTAAGCTCTAATATTAATGAACTACTCTCATTTGTTTGCCTTCAACATATTAAAATGTATGTGTATACAGATTTATGGATATATGTACTCTTTTGGGGGGTAGGGGGAATCAGGTACCAGAAAATGAACTTAGGGGCACTCCACCACTGAGCCACATCCCCAGACCTACTTTGGTTTTTATGTAGAGACAGGGTCTCACTAAGTTGCTTAGCACCTCGCTTTTGCTGAGGCTGGCTTTGAACTTGTGATCCTCCTGCATCAGCCTCCCGAGCCACTGGGATGCACCACTGCACCCAATGGACACATGTACTTTTAACTAAATAACTTAAAAATTGAATTAAGGGTTAAACAATGTTGTGGAAAGTACCCAAAGGTTAAGGATAACACCAATAACATGATTAAAAGAAATAACAACAAAATGACAAATCTGGATTCTCTACTCCTAGTGCAAGGTAGTCATCTGCTTACAATGATTTTAAAACAGGACTGGCGATGTAGCTCAGTGGTAGAATGCTTGCCTAACATGGATAAGTCCCTGAGTTCCATCCTCAGCACCACAGAACAACAACAACCACCCCTAAACACTCCCCAAAAGTCTAATCGAGACTATTTAGATACTAAAAACCAATTATCAAGATTACCGTTTTAAATGAATTTACAACCACTGTCAGTAATAATAAGCTACGCAATATAATGTAATTAAGAATAAACTATGCAATGTAATTTCAGATAAGGACTAATGGTCACTAAATATATGTTATGATTTAGACATGAGGTGTCCCCCAAAAGCTCATGTGTGAGACAATGCAAGAAAGTTTAAAGGGGAAATGATTGGGTTGTAATGTTTAACCTAATCGGTGCATTAACCCACTGATCTAGGTGGGTGGTAACTGTATGCAGGTAGGATGTGCTGGATGAGGTGGGTCACTGGAGGTGTGCCTTATAGGTATATATTTTGTCCTTGTTGAGTGGAACTCTCTGCTTCTGTGTTGCCATGTCCTGAGCTACTTTCCTCTGCACATCTTTCTGCCATGACATCCTGCCTCACCTCAGGCCCTAGGGAATGGAGTCAGCCATCTATGAACTAAGACCTCTAAAACTGTGAGCCCCAAAATAAACTTTTCCTCCTTGAAATTGTTCTTGTCAGGTCTTTCAATCACAACAGTGAAAAAGTTGACTAAAACGACATGCAAATAACTTACTAATATTTAATACGTAGTAATAAATACTCATAAATAGTAATACACAGAGAAATGGGTTATCAAAAAAGTTTGGTAGATCACCATTCCAAAGAGCTAATCTCCTTTAAAGTACCTTCCTCAAAGGCATAGGATTTGAGTGGTACTACTGCTAACTACAGCTTACATGTCTCAAAATTATAAAAATTCTAGTGAAAGGATGAATTATGGCACAATAGTATAGTATTATCTGGTCACAAGTTAGACAATTAGGTCTAGGCTTCACCATTATCTTGGAATAAATCCTTTTCACCCTTTTGCTAATATCTTTACCTTAAGGAGAAAAAAAAAGTCTTGGCCAGGCATGGTGACACACACCTGTAATCCCAGTGGCTCAGGAGGCTGAGGCAGGAGGTTTGCAAGTTCAAAGACAACCTCAGCAACTTAGGAAGGCACTGAGCAACTCAGCAAAACCCTGTCTCTAGATAAAATATTTGAAAAAGGCTGGGGATATAGTTCAGTGATTAAGCACCCCTGGGTTCAATCCCTGGTACCAAAAAATGTCTCAAAGCCTAATCATATCTAATCAAGCTAAGGAAGAAAGACAAGAAAAGCCAAATTCAAAAGTTAAATACACAATTGGGCATAATGGCACACACCTACGATCCCAGCTATTCAGGAGACTAAGGAAGGAAGATTGTGAATTTGAGGCCAAGTGGGGCAACTTGGAGACCCTGTCTCAAAAGAAAATAAAAAGGACTAGAGATGAAGATCAGTGACAGAGCGTGCTTACCTAACATGCATGAGGTCCTTTTTCAAAGTCCTGAGTTCAATCCCCAGTCCCATACACACACAAAAAGTTAAATACGGAATTACCACAAGACCCATCTATTCCAGTCCTACATGTATATACATGTATATACATCCAAACAATGAAAACTACCTACTCAAACAAGTCAATGTTTACACATATTCATATTATTCACAATAGTCAAAAAACAGGAACAGCCTAAATGCCTATCAGATTAATTTTAAAAATTCATTAACAGAAAAATGAATAAAGAAATTGTGGCATAAAAATACAATAGACTATTATTCAGCCAAAAGAAGAAATAAAATACTAATACACACTACAATGACAGGAACCTCAAAATATTATTCTAAGTGAAAGGAAGACACAGAAGGTCACATATTGTAAAACTCCATTTATAGAAAATATAAAGATAGATAAATTCATAGAGCTTCACAAACAAAAGGGTGGATGTCAGAAGTTGAAGGAAAGGGAGAATGGGAACAACTACTCAAAGAGTAAGGAGCTTCCTTCTGAGATGGAAAGGTTTTAGAATGAGGTAGAGGCAATGGTTGCACAACACTGTGAATGTACTAAATGCCACTGAAATGTTCACTTCAAAATAGCTTTTTTTTAAAAAAATAGTTGATTTTATAGTATGTGAATTTCACCTAAAGACAAAAATAAACACATAAACATATACATAAAAGCAATTGATAAATAATGGAGGAGGAGAGGTGAGAACAAGAATACGCAGTCATCCATAGCCCTGAGAATAAGCAATACTAGAAAGGAAATTTTTATAATTATCTTTAACTCTAAACTAAATAACTGAAGTTTTTAATGGCCTATTATATTTATTTTTCCTGATATTTAAAAAGAATTCTCTCTTGCTGAAGGATACTTCATCATAAAGTGCAAAGTTCTTAAGAAAAACAATCAACTTTACAGCATAGTTTTTAAAATGAAAAGCAAAACTAATTGTTGTTTATGAATATAAGTACATACAGTAATGTTTAAAACATGAATGGGAATGTTAAATAACAAAAATTCAAAACAGTGATTCCTTTTTTAGATGAGAACAGTACAAGAATACAGATGGGGAAGAATACAGCAAAGGCTTCTACGGTATCTGTTAAGGTTTTAATTCTTAAAATGGATGATGGTGATTATTACGTGATTATCTAAATTTTTCTATCCCCAAAATACTCCCTAAGTAAAATTAATTTAAGAAAAGAAAAAAGAAAGAAGAGTAGTTTGCCTGTTGAACCTACAGTAGAGAACAGAGGAAAGAAGAGGGAATGAGGCTGGCTGTATTTAGTCTTAAGTATGGCTATAAGGAATAAACTATAAATTCCCAGATCATTTTTGGATTTCATGATCTTCAAAAGTTTTCTAAATTTGTATAAACCAAAAGTGTACGAACATCACAGTATAAAACACAAAAGAAAATATACTTAATTAAGCCAGGCATGGTAGTGTAAGCCTGTCATTCCAGCTACTTGAAAGGAAGAAGCAGGAAAATCTCAAGTTTGAGGTCAGTCTCTGTAACAAAGCAAGAATCTTTTTATTGAGATAAAATTTTTATTTTATCTCAAAATAAAAGATAAAAAGGGCTGGAGATGTAGCACAGTGTAGTGTTTGTTTGCCTAACATGCACAAGGCCTTGGGTTTGATCTCAAAGGAAGGAAGGAAGGAAGGACCCAAAATTTCTAGAACAAAATTACTCTTTTACTTACCATAATTGTAATTTCCCTTTTACAAATGTTGAGGTCTGGCATGTTATTGACATACATTCTCTTCAATGCACATCGAACTCCACCATTAGTACGCACCAGAAAAACTGTGGAGAATCCACCTAAGAAGAATAAGTACAAATTAAAGAACCACAAACCACTGTCAAATAATGTAATTGCATTTTGGAGCTTCATATCTAAGGAAAATAAACAAGAACTGTACCCAAGGAAAAAAATAAGTAGACTAAGAGCTAATCAACTAGAAGCAAACATTGGGTCCCTGTGTCCATCATGAAGTATCACTTACAGGATTAACATGCTTCTCAAAATGAACATGCTTCCCTTTCAAAAGCCAATATACTATAATTTTACTTTCTGCACAGGAATACCTGTTATGGAACATATCTAAAACTGTCATAACATAACTACAGTCTGGCATATGCCAGTGATTGTCTACCCATCAGTCTACCCCTATTGTGATGACAAAGCACTAACGGTTAAATATGAGACATGATTGAGATCATATAGTTGGATCCCTCCTTCAAGTCTAAGAAAGTCATGGAAATCTCATTTCTTCTTATCAGTTTGGGTATGCAACCAGTTCTGACTAATAAGACATGAAGACATAAAGTAAAGTCTGTTGTGATTACAGGGAAAGATTTTCCACTCAGATAAAAGAAATTGGTGGGAAGAGCCCTGTTCTCCTTTCCTGCTTTTAGATTTTGTTGTGAAAGAATGTGATGCTTAGACATAATACAGCCAAACTGGCCATGGTCATCAGAATGATGATGGCCACAACACTAAATGCTGGGTTACTGAATTAGCCAACCTTCTTCCAGAATTCATGTAAGACAGCAAATGTCATTATTTAATCCACAGTTATTTGGATTTTCTGTTTGCACCTAAGAAAGCATCATATAAGAAACACATAAAATTAGAATAAGTATTGTAAAGAAAAATTACTTTTGTGATATTTAAACAAAGAATTCCACTTAAGATTTTTTAAAACTTGTCCTGGCATAGAACATTCTATAGCTTAATTATAGTTTTTTGAAAAATTATGTGTCACTTTTCTTAATTTGATGGTCTTTATAAAGCAGCATTCTCAGCAATAAATCACCTGTATTCCAATTCAACACAAAGCAAAGAAAAAGTAAACTATTAGGGATAAACATTAGAAAAAGATCTAGGAGTCTCTAAAAATCAGTATATACTCATTCCAGACTTTCCATACTCTACAACTGTGGTTACAAGAAACTGTACAATTTCTTGGAAAGCTGATTTCCAGGCATATAACACAGAAGAAATGAAATTAGCCACTTTATAAGGCAGTTACCAGAAAGGACATATGATGATAATGTTGGAAAAAGGTAATTCTAGTCAAAGTTCTATAGTGCAGGGCATTACTTTAAAAGACTTCATTTAGCATTGATTTCATATTCAAACACCAAAAACATCTAAAAGTAAAAGACCTACTAATGAAGAGCCACTTAAACTACTCAAGTTTTATTCAGTTATGAAAATTAAGGATAATGCTGAAAGTTAGAATATACCTAGATAAGAAGGTGGTATGAATACAGGTCAAGAGAAATAATTTAAATAGCCTTTGTTTTGAGACATTTATCTACTAGGGCAAAGTTATTCACCTGTATCAATAATCTAATGCTATCCAAACATAAGGTAACATCAGAACTGCCTGGCAAGACAGTATGTGAATTTAACTCTTGTAGAGGTTTCAAGTCTGAATCAGCAGGTCTAATGAAGCTTTGGAATATGTATTGCTAAATATTCTCCTACTTGTTATGCTGTTGTACTTTTTTGTTTGTTTTAAATTGCTTATTAAAGTGTAAGGCAGGTTTACCCAGATGATTCTGATGCACAAATTTATATGGCCACTAAATCAGAGGAATAGTTCCTGGAGGAACCATGGATTCCATATACCTATTCTTATCCACCCATAGATCAATGTGATTTTATCCCTGTGAATTAGGGAAATGAGAAAAAAGTATTAACTAGGTTGTTCTTATAAAACTCATCCCTAAAGTGAAGGTTTTCCAATTCCACTAATCCTAATTTAGAGATTTGGTCAAATATTAAGTTTCCAAAATAAAATAATGTTTATCAACTTTAAAATATGATTTATACCTAAACATTATAAATAGTGATCTTCTTGCTTTGAGAAAGAAATTGAATATTTATATATTCCAAAAGACCATATTTTCCAGAATTTCCTTATTATTAATTAATATTATTTCTGTTTGAAGAATGCATTTAGTGGGAATTAACTAGTTAACCCACTAGAGGAATCCAAGATATGAGTATCATATTGCCACCAATTCATAGCTCACAAATTATTTAGAACAAGTTTGGGATCTAGCCCAGTGGTAGAGAACTTGCCTAGCATGTGACACTCAAAGGGTTCAATCCCCAGTACTGAAGATGATGATGATGATGATAATAATGATAATAATAATAATAATGGAAGGAGGGAGGAAGGAAGGGAAAATAACACTTCAGCACTTATTTTTCCTCACAGAAATCTTTCATGACCAACCCAGTTTCATGCTCATCATTCACTCAGGCACCTATACCTTAAAGTTGACTACATTATCAAGTACTTTAGTTCTCTACTCATTTCATACCTGAATAAAAATAAAACAGCAGTAACCATACATCCCATTTATTATATATTTCTAGGGCTAAGGATATACCTCAGTGGTAGAGTGCTTGCCTAGCACATATAAGATGCTAAGTTCAGTTCCCAATACCACCAAAACAAAAAAAGTTAAATTTTTCTATGTCCAATTCAATTCTATGAAGGCATATCACTAAATTAGAATTCAGTGATAAATTTATAATTTTAAAAATTGACAAAGAGGGTATTATTAAGTATTAAAAATGTTCTCAAAATCCCATGAAAATGAAAGTAGTGATAGATACTAATTTGACAAGTGGAAAATAAATGTGTATTAATGAAAGTAAATATGAAAAGGAGAATGGTATCTTCTATAATCAGTAAATTATATGAATTGTATAACTACAGGAGTTTCTTCCCATTCACAAGAATATACTCTAAAGAACAATGATTTTAACCTTCCTCTAGCTTTTTTCCAGGATAAGACGTGAGACTCAACTGAGAAACAATTCCAGGGGACACCTAGTTGAAATTTAGCCTTCAGATTAAAATGAAGGAGTGGTTTTGTTAAGGTAATTTTATGTAGGTTTTACCAGATATTTTTAGAAATGTCTGGTTTTAAAAATTAAGATACTCCTCTTAAGGTTCACCTTCTTTACCCCCATTTTTTAACAAAAATAGAATCATACATATTGCAGTAATATATTAATACCACCCTTGAAATCCCCATGATTTAATGATCAATAGTTTATATAACATAATAGTTTATATACCATTATATGCCATAATTTAATAATTTTCAGAATAGCGGTCATTTAGATTGATTTGGGTTTTTTGTCTATTTCTTGCCATTATTAATAAATTTGCATTAAATACTCATATCAATATTTTTAAGGGCAGGTGCTTTTGTTTCTATAAAAGAGATTACCAAGATAATTCAGTAAAAGCAAAAGCACACTTCAAATTTAATACTGCTAAAATACATGCTAAAAGGTTATTGTAGCTTCCACCAGAAACACAGGAGCCAGTTTTCTTTAACCTTCATCAGAAATTGCCAAGGCATTTTAAATTTTTCCAATCTGACAGGGAAAGTCTCTCATATTGTTATTTCTATCTGCATTCCTCTGACTACCAATGGAAATTGAGCATCTTTACCTCAGTTTGCTGGCCACTTACATTTCCTCTTCTGTGACTTAACTTCATATCCTTGGTCCCTTTTACTAAGGGTTATCTTTTTCTTTCACTGGAAGGAGGGTATTATAGAATTCTTAAACAATATGTAATAAGTGCAAATATTTTTCCTGGTCTTTAATTTCTCCTGGTCTAGTATTTGTTCACTTGGTTTAAGGATAATGTCATTTACAAGTCAAAAATCTTGTGCAGCCAGGGACGGTGGTGCACACCTATTGTCCCAGAAGCTCAGGAAGCTGAGGCAGGAGGATTGCAAGTTCAAAGCCAGCCTCAGCAAAAGCAAGATGTTAAGCAACTCAGTGAGACCCTGTCTCTAAATAAAAACACAAAACAGGGCTGGGGATATGGCTCAATGGTCATGAGTGCCCCTGAGCTCAATTTCTGGTACCCACAAAAAAAAAGTCATGTGCAATATTTCTATAAATATAAAAAACAGTGAGACTAGATGCTATAAAGCTTGCCTCAGGATCATAAAATTGGGGAATGAGGAACTTTTCCTTTTCATGCTATTGTAATGTTAAGCGGTACAAGGGGTGTATGTTTATCTAGTAATTTGCATATGTGAGTTTGGGGGTGGGGAGATAGGGATCAAGCCCAGAGATGCTCTATCACTGAGCTACATCACAACCCTTTTTATTTTTTAATTTGAGACCACGTCTCATTAAATTGACCAAGTTGGTTCAAACTTACGATTCTCCTATCTTACCCCACCTTATGTCACTGGGATTACAGGTATTTGCCACCACTTCTGACTTCACAGGTAATTTTGTAAAGAGAAATGGATGGGGAAGACAACTTTAGAGAGCTGAGCATGAGAAAAAGAAAAAAAAAATTTAAATAGAAGAAAAAAATGAAAAAACATATAAAATTTCCTTTAAAGGAATGAGAAAATTATCACCAGATATCAAGATGAAGATGGACATAATTGTTAAGAATCTTAGCAAGCAGAACAGCTACATAGTAAAAGCAGTATAAAAAAAAAAAACCTCACACAAGTCAACAGATTTCCAATTAAGATATGGTGGTCATTAACATTAGTCATTTACCTCCACGACTTCCAAACAATAACTAAAAGGATTTTTAAAAACATAAACCCATGAGGTAAAAAGACAATGAAAGAAACAAGAGATACAAACAAAATTTTGGAAGATGGGAAATTTATGGACACATTTTAACAGAGAAAAACCATATTAAGCATCTGATTGGGGCAAGGAAGGGACAAGGGTGGGCAGGAAGTAACCCTATTCTAATGGCATAAAGTTGGAAACACTAAAGAATTAGGAATCCTTTGAGAGGAGGGGTAGCAATTGAAAAATAAGAAGACTGACTCAAGGTCTTCATAGAGGCCTTAAGATTCCCCACCTCCTTCCTCACGGGCAGGCCAACACTTGCTCATAGGCAGAATTAATTAAATCATCAGTATATGTGGGATACTGTGCATCATTTCTAGAGCTCGAAGACAGAAAAGGGGAGGAGAAGGAAGGCACAATACTAAAAAAGAGAAGAATTAAGAAGCCTCAATACTGAAAAGAAAATGCCACCACACTTCAACCCAATCTACTGTTCAACTACAGGAACATGCGGCTAGAGATTCAGGGTTAATCACAAAAGGAAATAATAATAGAATTTTTCTTCTGGGAAACTAAATGGAAAAAAAAATACAGATACTGAAATATGGGAATTATAGTATAAAAGTAGCTTTCTGCTTCACCACACTAAAGTGAAGCCTCAAATCAAGAAACCCTCAAAATTTGTCCAGATTGCTTCCAATCATCACTCTGAACCTTCATTCTTTAAAAAGAACAGACATAAAATAATGATTAGATATTCACAGAACGTCTCTAATGTGACAAGAGATGAAAAACAAATAGAAAAATAGAACTTTAAAGAGGTGCTGGGAGCCAAAGAAATCAACCAAAGAATATATAAATATTCTCAGAGTTGAAGAAAGATATGTAGTCATGAAAGTCATGACAAGCAAGGGTCCTAACAAAGGGGATATTAAGAGAATAAGAAATGACTTTCACAAATCATAAAAAATCAAAATAAAAATTTCAACAGAGGAACAGAGGTGCTGATAAGAATAAGGTGGTCTTCCAAAAATTTTCCAGAGGATAAAATAAAAAGAGGAAAATTAATAACAGCAGAACCTGTATTACAACAATGGAAGTTCTAGGAAAAAAAAGAGAAAAATATATCAGAGGTATAAACACACATTCTAATTTGTGGTACATGTGTAAAGCATTCACTAAGTAAATATCCAGGATATTAAACAAAACTGAAGATCCACATCAAGGCTCAAAATTTCAGGAGGCTCAGGATTAAAAAAAAAAAAAAAAAAAATCCCAAAAGCTACCAGAAAGAAAAAATGATTGTATATTTGCCTTAGTTAGGAATGGTTTTAGCCCTACATCCCTATTGAGTCACCTTACAAAGCAGTGAATAAATGTGTAAGCACAATTAATCTAGTACTATTTTTAAATTGACATTATATATTGAATTTTACTAAATACTTCCTTCTCTAAAATTATGCTGAGAACTTTTAAAACTACTTCAAGATGCTTGCAATTCCAGCCAACATAAAATGATCATTGCAAATTATTTGTATAATAATATTAACAACACCAGTAAGCAACAGTAAAAATAACAGCATTTAGAAGATAACTCTAGAATCTACATCCTACTACAGAATGGCTTTCTAGAAATCCTATATATTATATAGTAAGGCCGAATGACTATTCCAAAATCATCATTTCAAATAAGATATAAGCAAGATAAATAGAACAAAATTTGGTCCTTTATATTAATAGCAGATATCATGGAATTGGAGATTTTGAAGCAATAAGCACTGCTAGATACATATAGTCCCCTCTTATCCACAGTTTCACTTTCCATAGCTTCAGTTTGTAGTCCAAAATAGTAAACGTAAAACTTCAAAAGTAAACAATTCATAAGTTTTAAACTGCAAAACATGTTAAGTGGTGTGACAAAATCTCACACTGTCCCACTTCATCCAGCCCTGGATGTGAACTGTCCCTTTTTCCAGCATATCTACACTATATATGCTAGTAGTCAGCTTGGTTATCAAACCAACAGTGGAGGTGTATCTCAGTGCTAGTGTTCAAATAACCCTTACTTAATAATGACACCAAAGCACAAGAGTAGGCATCAGGGCATAAAACATGGAAGGACAGATAACTCTCCTACTATGTGGCAACGAAACAAGGCATGTAAGAAAAAACAGTACATGTAGGGTTTTGTACTACCATCAGCTTCAGGCATATACTAGAGGTCCTGTAACATATCCCCCTTTGATAGAAGGGACTTCTACAAACAGAAGACAGAGTAATGCCCAGTAAGTTAGTAGGCACACAGTATTATTTGTTCACTGAATCAATCAATAAAATATTTTTTAAATGCTGTTAAAATTTTTTCTTGGAAACCAGAATGGGAAGGGGAAAGCAAGTTCTTTGGTGTAAGTAATAAAATAATATACCAATTTCACTAATACTAATTTTGTGACCACAATCAAATTAACTTCTGAGCCCTGGCTTCCTCATACATTCAGCAGAAATAATAAGATCTCCTCATAGGACTATTCTAAAGAATAAATGTGAGGGCTGGGGCTGTAGAGCACTTGCCCAGCATGTGTGAGGCACTGGGTTCAATCCTCAGCAAGACATAAAATAAATAAACATTCTGGTCATCTACAACTAAAAAAAATTTTTTTAAAGAATAAATGTGAATATATTCATATCGGTCCATTTCATAAACGGTAGCTACTGTAATTACTATCCTGCTGCTACTCTGCTTCATCACAAGAAGGTTGGATTTAAGCTATACCTCCTAAAGAATATGAAGAATGGAAATAAAAATGTGGCTTGATAAACAAGCTAATACAAATACAGTGATATTTAAAGAGAATATATTTACTGCTTAAACATGTGCAATCATTTATGAACACATACATAAGAAATATACATAATTCAAACCCAAAACCAGTTTTATAAAATAATACTTCATTTTAAAGATTTAGAAATTTGAGATAGTTAAATAAAGGCTAAAATAACTATTTTAAACACAAGAACCCACTTCTATACTTTTTTTTTATTCTGTTTAATAGCAATTCACTAGAGCTTTTCAAACTAATGTCTAAATGAACATCTCCAATGTTCAGTTTAGACAAATATCCTAATAGTTAATTATGTGTATTGAAAGCATTATGAATATATTTGAGTCTATTACTAAAGAAAAAAAATAAACATCTTGGTCCCCAGTTCCTGATACAGATTCTTAAGAACACTTGGAATGCCCTGACATGCACATACCACTGCTAGCAAGGTGATTCATCACAGAACCTCTATATAGGTTCAGAATAAAGGGTGGTTGCCAGAGAAAACAACCAGAGGTTTGATTAGAGGACTGGGAACTTTCAGGTCAATTCTTCCAACCTCTGGGGATGGGAAAGGAACTACAGACTGAGTTCAAGCACATGGTCAATGATTTAATCAGTCATGCCTATGTAATAGAGCCTCCTCAATAAGAACTCTGAATAAAGAAGTTCAAAGAGTTTCCTGGTTGGTTCACATACTGATATAATGGGAAAGTGGTACACCCTAATCCAACAGAAGTGTCTGCCTCCTGAACCTTCCAGTTGTAAGATGTACCTGCATACTCTGTATCTTTTATAACAACATGGTAATTGTTAAGTGTAACTTAACAATTGAAAGTGTAACTTTCCCAAATACTGTATAAGACATTCTAGCAAATTATCAAACCTGGAAGAGTGTCATGGAAACCCCCAAAATTGTAGTCAAGTCAGTGACCCCTTGGACATACAGCTGGTATCTGATATAAGAACAGTCTTGTGGGTCTGCACCCCTTAACCTGTTGTATCTGTTCTATGGGCACTTTCAGTATGGAATGGAATTTTCAGCACTCAACTGGTATCAGAGAATTCTTGTTGGAACACATCTTACTTACTCAGAAATAGAGGTTACAGGTATATTTTATTTTTTGCTTAGATGTATATGTGCCATATACAACAACAATTATGAAACTTCAAATTTATCCAATAATCCAAACAAACTCACAGAATTCAAAAGGCCCTAGAAGTCAGTTTGAGATAACTTAGAACACACAACATTGAATATATACTTGATAAATATTTGTTTATACAAATAGACTTCCTTCATAGAAATTCTTAAAACTCACACACCTTCCTGTCCATACCATATGGGCTAGAATTATAAGGAAACTAACACAAAGAAACAATCAGACCAAGCAAGATGGGAAACAATAAATAAGACAACTAAATATCATGGATTTAAAAATGAAGGGTGGAGGGATACTAGATTTTAAGATGTTATAATCAAATGAAATGAATAATCTTTGATTTAATACTAGTATGAAAGAAACAACTATAACATGTTTCTTGATGGTGGTGAACTTCCTCAAACTAAGTTGCAGAAAATCATATTATTTTACTCATTAATATTTAATAGGTATTACACACGTATGCATCCTAAACTTGCACATATTATCCTATATAACCACAGTAACTCTGTCCCACCTAAGAAAATGAACAATTCTTCTAATGCAGTCCTCATTCAAAATTACTCACATACTGCAAAAATGTATACAGAATTATGGTAAAATGTCATTAGTTGTTGTATCTCGAGAATGGGCTTTCAACTTTTCTGTACACTCTGAAATGTTTCATAGTAAAATTGGGAAAGAAAAAGAACATAAGATTCAATGTGTTTTTCCTCAGGTATTTCCTTTCTGGCCATCCAACCCTACCCCCACCACTGAGAATTCTTTCTTTCTTAAGAAGTTTTTCTTAAGACTTCTGCCTCTACTAATTATCTAGACTCAAAACTTCCCCAAAGGAACCATAAGTCTCTTGCTGCAGAAAATGTTTATGGTTTCCTAGAGACCTACAGTGCTAACATCCCAACACACACAAGCACTGCATGTTTATAAATGAATGAGCTATTAGTGGTATTTACTCCTATCGAGTTTGCTTTCCTAGGGAGTGGAAGAAAAGAGAAAAATAAAACTGCATATCATCTTTTTTTTTCCTCCTCCTTCCCTTTTAGGCTAAAGGAACATCCATTTAGTGACTCATTCATTCATTCAACAAATATGTATTAAATGCTCATAATATGCCAAGCAATGATCTAGGTGGTAGGAATAAAACTACAAGCAAATCAGAGAACTGCCTTCCTGAGTTTACATTCTAGAGTGACTGAAATAAGATAAACAAGTAAAATATCCACTGCATAGAAGATAGTGATAAGTCCTGAGAAGAAAAAATTAGAGCAGAGATGGGTGGTACCCTGAAAAATTGTGTAAGGGGAGGTGTGGGGAAGGATGAAATATTTAATCTAGATGCTTGGGGAAGGAATGAGGTGACTTGGGTTAAACATGGGAAGAAAGTGATGGGACAAGCCATGTAGAAAGCAAGGCAAGTGCATTCCAGGAAAAGAGAAAAGAAAGTGTAAAAGCCCTAAGTGTGAGCATGGCCAATATGTTTGAGAAACAAAGGGACCAGAAATCCTGAAGCAGAATGAACAAGGTGAAGAGAAATAGAAGAGGTCAGAGAGTTTAAAGGGAACCAGATCATGCAGGACCTTAATATGGATGAGGGTAAAGGCTTTGCTGGAGGGTTCTGAGCAGAGGAGTGACATGACAGTACTCAGATTTTAATGACTGCTGTGTAGAGAAGAGTGAAGACAAATCAGAAGCAGGGAAACCAGTTAGTTGCCTACTGCAATAATTTTGTTGTCAGATGACAGGGATTTTGATCAAAGCTCTGTGAAATAGTGAGAAAAAAAGAATTCAAGATACATTTTGAAGATAGAGTAACAGGATTTCTTAACAGACTGCATGTGAAAAGTGAGAGAAAAACAAGAGTCAAAATGACTTTTTAAAGGTTTTTGAACTGAAGGGCTAGGGATGTAGCTCAATGGTAAAGCACTTGCCAAGCATGCATGAAGTCCTGACTTCAATCCCTGGTACTGCAGGGGGGAAAAAAAAAAGAAAAGGAAAAGAAAAATGTGGGTGTGTTGGTACACACCTGTAATCATAGGTATCTCAGGCAGGAGGTTCATAAGTTCAAAGTCAGTCTCGGCAACTTAGAAAAACCCTGTCTCAAAATAAAATTTAAAAGGGCAAAGGATATAGCTCTGTTTTCCTAGCATATACAAGGCCCTAGGTTCAATTCCCCAGTACTGCTCTCAAAAATTTTAAAGTTTTTTACACTGAGTAACAGTAAAAGTTATTAACTGAAATGAAGACTGCTGAAAGACAATTTTACATGTTCTCTTGAATTTCTACATATCTTGCAAGCAGAGGCACCAATTGCCTATTCGGGACTCTATTTTCAAGATTCTATACATAACCAACAACTTCAGAAGGCACACAACATATCACTCCGAAAAAAAGGGCAGATTTGCTTACTTCCCAATATAGGCAAACCTTATTTTATTATGCTTCACCTTACTGTGCTTCACAGATACTGAGATTTTTTTACAAACTGAAGGTCTGTGGCAAGCCGGCATTGAGAAAGTCTATCAGTGCCAGTTTTCCATTAGCTCAGGTCATTAGCATTTTCTAGCAATAAAGTATTTTTTAACTAGGACATGTAGTTTTTAGACATAAAGCTATTATTACACACTTCATCTATTACAGTATACTATGAACATGCTTTTATATCTACTAAGAAACCAAAAAATGTGTGACTTGCTTTATTGTGGTAATCTGATATTGGACCTGCAATATCTCTAAGATATGCCTAAGCAATAATGCCTCTTGCCCCCAGGCAGACTTACTGTCTATTATAAAAGATTCTGGTTCCCTAAACTCAGGGTTCCTCTCATATAATGTAACCCACTGCATATGCAGGCATTACCTAGCCCTTTCCCATAATCCTAGAAGAACTGAAGCTCTGGTAAATGAAGCTATTGCTGATAATCTGGCTATAACTACTGCTCTTAATAATAAAGTTCTTCACTTCACATTATCTGCCAGCATGCATTAAACTGGCAGGTTAACTTGGTAAGGTAAAAACTCAAATTCTTAACAGTTCTTGGCAGACAACAGAAAAGATGCAGGGCAGAGTATCACAAGCACATTTTTGGACCTGTTAAGTTAGAGATGATTATTGGACAGCCAATTGGAAATGGAAAATTCCACATGTAAAGTTCAGAGAAGATATCAAAGCAAGGGATATATATTTAGAAAACTTACTAATTTATAATTAAGGTTTCATTACCTATATTATTTAATAGCCAGGGAAGAGAATAGTTGTGCTGCTGCAAAAATTCCACTGTTAAGAAAATCATGATTTAATAATAAAATATTACATTTGTTACCAGGAATGTTCTAAAATAAATATTCTTTAATAACTTCTTGGTGAATATGAAAATTAATAAAATCTTTGCACCCCAATCATAATTCAAGATAATATATATCAAGAGCCTTAAAAATATTCAT
Source organism: Sciurus carolinensis (assembly GCF_902686445.1). NCBI lineage: Eukaryota > Metazoa > Chordata > Mammalia > Rodentia > Sciuridae > Sciurus > Sciurus carolinensis. The sequence continues at coordinate 77,078,576 of NC_062222.1, forward strand.
ATGCTTTGATGTGGGTTTTATTTAAAGGATTCTAACAAAGAAATTATTAAGATTATATTAGTCTGTTTTCTGCTGTTATTGCAAAATAACTAAGGTTTGGTAATTATTAAAAAAGTTTATTTAGTTCACAGTTCTGAAGGTCCAAGAGTATGATGCCAGTTTCTCCTCTGCTCTGGTCAGGACCACCCTGGCTACATCACAACAAAGCAGATGGCATGAGCACGTGCCAAGAAAGAGAGATCACATGGCAGAATAAGAAGCCAAGGAAATTAGGAGTCAGACTGGGTCTTTTTATCATAACTTACTCTAGTGGGAACTAACTCATTCTGCAAGACCAGTATTAGTCATTTCCAAGGGTGATGCCCCAATAACCTAATTCCCTTTTACTGAGCCCCACCTCTTAAAGCTTCTACCACCTCTTAATACCACTACATTGGGGACCAAACCATGTCAAACCCATTGCAACATTTATTTCCAACAACATGCAAATGGTAAGTATGTCACATAGGATGTAATATTGAACAGGCATTTACAAAGCTTATGAAAACACTAATGTACTGTAAACACATAAGAGATAAATACTATCTTGGTTGGCTTTAGGCACAGCTGAATTTGGGACATCAAATGTCTGTCGTTCAGACAATAAAATTCCTTTTTGGTAAACTAATTTGAGATAGGTTCCTTTTACCTGTAGTCATGAAGAGTTCTAAACAGATATCAAAAAAAATAAATAAATAACTCTTGAACGGCCTTGGAAGCTAGTCACCATTCCCATAGATTATTTTCATAAGAATGCAAATATCATGTATTTCTCACTGAAAACTACATGTACAGAATTATTTCCAGAGAGAAATTTAGAAGAAAAAAAAAAAAAAAGACCAGCATTTAGTACTGTAATATTCCTTTGTTTTGAGTATTAGGTAACATATTATAAAAGGGATTAATACCAGTTTACTTATAATGTTTAATACCACTGTATTTTACAGTTCATCTCAAACAAAATTGGTTATTCGTAAATGTAGACATTATATGCTTACAGACTCAAACATTAGTGTTTTGTTTAAAATTAACTATCTAAATTCTCATCTTAATGTGTGTATATATAAAATTCTAACAAAACAGTCTGGTCACTTGCAAATATCTAGCAATACATATAACCATACCTTTAATATTAAATTAATAATAAAATATTAATAAATATAAAATTATTTTAATATAAATTTTATGCTGCACAATTAGCAGAAAGTAGATGGTAGAGACACAACTGCCACAAAATACTTACTCAAATGTTTACTATCTTACTCTCTCTAGACTTCAGTTTCCTCATTTATTAACTTATGTTAACAAATACTGATAATCTCCAGGGATTGAAGTATTAGGAAAGAGAGATAAAAAGTATTCTCAAGTATCCCACAATCTAGTAGGAAACAAAAATAAGCAAATGAAATATCATTAACAGGTATCATGAAAAATTTATAAGACATAAAAGTTATAAAAACAAAGATTGTAGTTATTAAATACTGACTTAAAAAACAATAAGCTTAATAATGTCTTATTTGTGGATTAAAAAAAAGTAAGGGGGGCCAGGGTTGGAGTTCAGTGGTAGTGCACTTGTCTAGAGTATGTGCAGCACTGGGTTCAAGTCTCAGCACTACGTAAAAATAAATAAAATAAAGGTATTGTGTTCCTCTTCAACTAAAAAACAAAAATTTAAAAAAGACAGTAAAGAGATATAAAATACTGGACAATAATATAAGTCTTAAGAATATCATCATATTCTCTTGGGAAGAGAAAATGGTGTGATGCGTTAAAACATTCTAAGGTTTTCTTGTACTTGTGAGATGTATAAATACCACTAACTTTAGTCTTACTGCATTAGCCACTGGGAGTAGGGGCAGAAAAAAATGCATGAGTTAAATATTATCTCATTCAAATTAATGGAAAGCAAGATTGAAACAGAGGAAATAGAAACAAGCAGTCCAAACCAAAGCAAGGCAAAAATTTAAAAGCTAATTAATAAGCATTGTTGAAGACAGAAATCAAAGACAGAATCAGGAGACAAATCAGAAAGCTGTTTCAACAAGAGAAAGGCTCAAAAAAAAAAAAAAATATATATATATATATATGTGTGTGAAGAACATTCAGAGGGGAATGGGAGTAGGTAAAGAACTTCTGCCTTACAGTTTATTTTATAATGAAAAATTACTTCTTCATTGCTTATGACATTACACATATACAGCTACTTTGTCAGTTTAAGCAATAGATAATAAAGGTAATTCACAGAAAGGAGATGGTAGATGAATCCCCAGTTTCTCACCTGGGCGCCTAGGCACCTCCCTTTCGACCAAGAAAGATAAGTTAATATGGTGAGGAATTCAGGTTTTTTAAAGTTTAAAAGTGTTTTCAAGAGTTTGATATCATGTCTGCAACAACGACAAGGAAGCCTGGACTAGAGAGATAGGAAATTTGGGGAATTTGAGGTTTCTGAATACATCCATCATATGAAATGATGGAGAGCAAGAAATGCTCAGGGAAAGAAGAGTTCACTAAGCATTATGGAATGTGCTAACTCCATCTTAAAATATTTTAGACAACTATTAGGAAAGAAATAAGAAAATGTTTTTTAAAGTTTGAAAATACATTAAAAGATTTACTCAACTTGAAAAATGTATTCATCCTCCAAAAACTTCTTTATATCAAATACAATTTTAGCATTTATTATATTTAGGTATTTCTCATATATAACCAAGGCAATTCAATCTAAAGTTAACATATGATTTGAGCTTGCCATTTTTAAATGTTTAATTTGTAATAAAAATTCTATTTTTATTAGATAAAACAGCTCTTTTCCAAGTTTTGAATTAAACTGTAATTTAAGCCATTCAATTAAAAACACAAAAATGAAATGATCATAGAAGATGCAAATGCAAAACGTGTTTTTTAGAATACCTGGAAACTAAACCAATCTGACATTAAACAACTTCCACACAACTACATTCCAGTATTCAGTTCATTAAAGTAGAATTAAAATTACACATGACAATCTAAGGTCAGCAAACAAAAACCACTAAAATCTGTATTACTGAATGTATATGAGGCAATTAGAACACAGTAGTTTCCCATCATCCACTTAAAATAAGAATGAACATTTGTTTTTGTTTTCTTTTTTTTTATTGTAAACAAATGGGATACATGTTGTTTCTCTGTTTGTACATGGCGTAAAGGCATACCATTTGTGTAGTCATAAATTTACATAGGGTAATGTTGTTTGATTCATTCTGTTATTTTTTTCCCTTCCCCCCCACCCCTCCCACCCCTCTTTTCCCTCTATACAGTCCTTCCTTCCTCCATTCTTGCCCCCCTCCCTAACCCTAACTCTAACCCTAACACTAACCCCTCCCACCCCCCATTATGTGTCATCATCCACTTATTAGCGATATCATTCGTTCTTTGGTTGAGATTGGCTTATCACTTAGCATGATATTCTCCAGTTTCATCCATTTGCCTGCAAATGCCATAATTTTATCATTCTTTATGGCTGAGTAATATTCCATTGTATATATATATACCACAGTTTCTTTATCCATTCATCAATTGAAGGACATCTAGGTTGGTTCCACAATCTGGCTATTGTGAACTGAGCAGCTATTGTTTTTGTTTTCTTAAGTCACAGAAGTAGATCACTAGAGTACAGCAAGCAGATCAAGAAGGCGGGGAACCAAAGAAAGGTACTAGAATTTGTGAATGATCAATTTATGTAATATGCACATACAAATAAGGCATAATGAATTCAATTACTATGTGTAATATAATGTGCCAATAAAAAATAAAACAAATTTTTTAAAAATCACAGAAAATAGAGTATGCTATATGAATATGTCAAATTCTCCTGGCACTATCCTTTTATCACTATACTAGTCCCAGTATGTCCATGCTTATGCATACACTTTAACAATCTCAAGTGTGCCAAGTAAACATGGTGCCTTCTGTTAAGTATTTCAGAAGAGGGAGGAGAGGACTACTGAGGAAAGTCAGCACAGAGCCAAAGTATGAGCAGAGACACTATCTGTTACTTCAAGGTCTGATACCAGAACATTGGCTCAAAAACAGATACAGGGTTACACATTCTATATAAGCCCAAAGAAATGCACTCTACATTGTTTCAAATAAAAATTATCTTGGTTTTACTGAACACAAATAAGACTTTGAAAAGAAGTTTATATAATTCCTTCCTTTCTAAGAGAACTCAAGTCTATATCCTAATTTATTAGGGCTGTCAGGAAGAGTAGAGCATATCCATCTCAACAATTTCCACCATTCCCTGTGCTTGCCATTCCACTAAATCTGTATTTATCCTTCTAAAGGAAAACCATCTAGTATTATAGTTGCTTTCTAACAACTTGAGCAATTCATTGGATAAATGAAGAAGTCTGCTTTCAGCCTGTGTTGTCTGGCAGTGACTTCCAAAACCATCAGACCACTTTGAGGGTTGAGGGGGAAATCATCTTGGCACACTTGCAAATCATTTGCACACCAGTGTTACCAAAGTACATCAGCAGCGATCTGATCAAACTCTTGTGATATTCAAAGGTAAGTCTAGACACAGACTTAAAAACACTTTATGTACTTTTGATAGAAAAGTCAGTTGTACTGATAAAACTTGTACATAAAACTCTTCACACATACACATATCCAACATTTAAATGAGCACTAGAATCTCCACCAATGAAACAAGTATTTGTACACATTAGAAAAAAGTTCTTTTCACTTCCAATATTTTCATGCTGATTATACTTATAGTCACTAGGAAATATATCTAAGCTACAAGAACACAAACCTTGAATATAATTTTTAAATCATAAGCATTACATGAAATCAAAGAGTAATTTACAGAAAGTTTATACACACTCTGAAATCATATACCAGATTTTCCTGAAGAAAGGATCTATATAATTTTCATGAGATTCTCAAAGAAATACACAATTCCCTGTTATTTTTAATAACTTTATTGCAACACACAAAAAAACAGTTGATTCTTTTAATGCTCATTTTTTCAACCAATTTTAGCGTCTGTGTTAGCCTCTGGAACACATTTTAAGTAGGATACCATATGTTTGAATGTATGGCCTATTGGGGGACAAAGACAAAAGTAAGTTATTATGTAATACTGTGAATTCTATAGGAAACATACTAATGTACAAAGGACTATAATGAAATAATTATTGGAAGAACCTCAATCCAACAACTTCTCCTAAACAGGCCCTGAAATCTCATTTTAGGAAGTCTTTCTTAATGAGTCCTGACCACGTAAGTCAAGAATCTGTTATATCCACAACATCATGAACCTACTCAAAGTAAACATGAAACCATTTAAATTCACATAAACCCTAATTCAGTGGCTTATTTGTATAATGCCCCTTATGATTAAGGAAAAATAGTAAGCAAGAACCCCATAACTTTAGTATGTTTACCACTTTAAAGTTTTTTCAAACTCTATGAATGTTCAAGTTTTTAAAAACTCGTTCATTTCATCAGATTCCCAATTTCATAGTATATTGTATTCCAACAGCCTCTAAGACTGCTTTTAGAATTCAGAATATTTTCCCACAGAAACAATCTCACATGTGATAATTAGGTTCTCAAATAAACTTGCAGTTTAGTACCAATAGTGCTATAAAATATCTAAAGTCTTTCTATAAAAACATTTCTATGGGAACATTCATTCAGGTTTCAATTTAAGAATATAAAAATTCATCTCACTATGGCACCACCCACCCCACCAATTTTGCCTACCCTATTACGCTGAAAATGGATGCCTCTAGCAATAACCAAGTAACTATAAGCAACAGCTCACCCACCCCTTTGAGAACACAAGAAAACCACACATGGATGTCTATGAATCCTGGGTTAACAACTCCGAATACAAAGTATAGGGTCTACACAATAAACTACATGCTACATATCAGCACTGTACTATGTCCACCATAATGTGAGCCATGTATTAAATTTCTTAGTAGGTACACTGAAAAGGCAAAAAAAGGAAATTTTAATAATATATCTTACTTTAATATATCCAACAAACTATCATTTCAACATACAATTACTATGATAAAAACATTAGAGGCTAAGGGTGTGCCTCAGTGATAGCATGCTTAGCAAGCCTGAGACCCCAAGTTCAATCCCAAGTACTATAAATAAGCATATTTAGGTGTATGGGGGTGGGGAGGGTCTTTCACATTAGTTTTTCATTAATTAAAGCTTTGAAATCCTATGTACATTTTATACATACTATACATCTCAACTCAGACTGGCCAAATTTTAAGTACTAGGTAGTCATATATGGCAACCAACTACTATATTAGACAGTTTTATTCTACTATACAGAGTAGACCAAGAGATTTTCAAGCCCTTTGATTTCAGGGTTCCTTTACATTCTTAAAACTATTGAACAACTCAGATGCTTTTTATTTACATGGATTTTATCAATCCACACTTAGCTATATTAGAAATAAAAACTGAGAATGTTTTATTAATTCATTTAAACTAATACTCATTAGATGTCAACATATTTTTATGAAAAAGAACTACTTTTCTTCCAAAGCAAAAATTGAGACAAAAGAATAGCACTGTTTTTTACATTTCTGCCAAGTTTTTAATATTTAGTTTAATAGAAAACTTATACCTACTTCCAAAGTAAATCTTCAATATATTATTTTGGTCAAATGAAGCTTTTGAAGAAAATTCAACTTCACATAGATAAGTAAAAGGAAAGGTGAAAGTTATTTTAATAGTCTCTTCAGGTAACTACAGATATTCCATTCTTTTTTTTTCTGTAGCAAAACATGTCAATTAGTGGTTTCTTAAAGGTTTGTCACAATATAGCATATACACCCACACTGCTGAATTTTTTGCACTATTACCATTAATACCCATGGGTCAGTCTTGTACTTTTTAACATCTTACAATGAAAACGATCAATTCACCGAACTATATAGATCTTTCATTACACAATTTTTTAAAAAATCAAATTTGTTAACATCATTTATCCCCTCAAAAAGTTTTTAAAATAATGGGAGTCTTTCAAGTTCACAATGGCAAATACAAGTTTTCCAAAATTATAATTGTTTGAAAGCTCAAATTCCAACATTAGTAACACCTGTCAGTTGTTTTCCTTGAAGTGACAGACTCTCTTCATCATTTGAGAAAATGTCTGCCAAATACCCAAGTCTAAATTGAATAATCATAATTTGTCAACCATTATTCTTTAAAAAAAAAAAAAAGATATTCCATAAAATGGAATTCCAAGTGTTTTTCCTCAACTTCTTATCATGCTTCATCATGCAGCAAAAGTGGTTTATGTAGGACTGGGGATGTAGTTCATTGGTAGAGTGTTTGCCTATCATGTGCTAGGGTTTGGGTTCAATACTCAGTACAAGGTGGGAAGCAGCTTATGTGTATTTCCCATTTCTACAAAAGATGTAAGAAAGATATAAATGGTCAATAAGAACATGAAAAAATGCTCAAAATCACCAATCACTTGGAAAATACTCATCAAATCCACGAGATACCATTTCATATTCATTAGAATGGTTATTACTAGGGAAAAAAACAGAAAACAGAAAATTGGTGAATACTGATGAGACAAGGATGTGAAGAAAATGGAACCCATGTGAGCTGCTGGTGGAAGTGTAAAACGGTACAGTCACTGTGAAAAACACTATAGCAGTTCTTCAGGAAAAAATTAAACAGGGTGTAGTGGCACATGCCAACTGTACAGGAGGATTGCTGTGAAGTTCAAGGCCAGCCTGAGTAACTCAGCAAGACCTTGTCTTGAAATAAAGAAAAATAAAGAGGGCTGGGGAATGTAGTTCAGTGGTGGAGGTTCAATCCCCAGTACAAAAAAAAAAAAAAAAAAAAAAATGGAATTTTAAACAGAATAATCACACAACCCAGTAATTCTACTTCAGGGTATATAACCAAAAAAAAAAAAAAAATGAAAGCAAGGATTCAATATATATTTGTAAACTCATGTTCACAGAAGCATTATTCACAACAGTCAAAAGGCAGAAACAATCCAAATGTCCAGATGAACAGATAAGTGAATTACATTACTACATATATATACATATATGTGAATATTTTTCAATCTTAAAATGGAATGAAATTCTGATACAAACTATAACAGGGATGAACCTTGAAGACATCATGCTAAGTAAGTCACATACAAAAGAAAAATATTGTTTGCCATTTCTGTAAGGTACCTAGAGTAGTCCTATTCAGACAGAAGGTAGACTAGTGGTTATCAGGCACTGGGGGAAAGAAGAAATGAGAAGTTAGTGTTTAATGAGCTCAGAGTTTCAGTTTAAGATGATGAATAATTTCTAAAACTGGACAGTGATAAAGGCACAACAATACAAATGTACTCAGTGCCACTTAAAAATGCTTAAATGGTAAATTGTGTATTATGTATAACTCAACCTCAATTGCGATTTCAAAAAAAGATATGTACTCAAGGTTTACTGAAATATTTTACAGATTTATCAAGGTTATTCTTAAGGAAATGGTCCTTTTTTTAAAACTGAGTACATGTGACAGTAAAGAATATAGTTAGTGCCAATTGCCTTGATTTGTGCTAAGGTATTAGCAGTGCAAATGGCAATTGTGTTTCAGTATTATTATGAAAATAATTTTTAGCTGACAGAACCCCTCAAAGGGTCATTAATGAAACCCATTCTTTCAGAAAAGTCAATGAAGGAAGGAAAGATCACCTAACAGTTTTATTTACGTTTATAACTGAGTACAGTACTAAGGAACAAGAAGAAAATAGGAGAAAAATCAGATCAACAGAAAAAGGAATAAGGCAAAAGGTAACCAGATGGACAGTTCCAAAGTTGGAGATAAAGGAGAGAGAGATATTAGAGGAGGGGAGAGAAATTTGTTACTGATCTACAAAAGTAAAAAAAAAAAAACTCTCTTCACTTAGAAAAATACAGACTAGACAAATGCTTCTTGATAAGAGGTGATGATTCCATATATTGAAAAATATTAGAAATATTATCCTTTAATGTTTTTAAATCATAAATTAAGAACCACTCTATTTTCTATTTTGACGTTTTAATTGCATGTGTCAGAAGTATCACAGAAGTAATATAATGTTAAGTTACTTATTTCCTGCCCCCCCACACACACAGTCTTGCTATGCTGCCCAGGCTGGCCTCAAACCTCAAACTCTGATTGTTAAAGGGATCTTCCGACTTCAGCCTCCCAAGCATCTGTGGCTAAATGTACACACAGAAGACAATGTCTTGTTATTTTTAGGAAAATTATTTTATGATATCATAAGAATCTACTTCACTGCAAAGACTTGAATGTTTAACATTCCAGGTTTAAGTGAAATGTGCTGTGATGTAGTAAAATAAGTTTGAAACTCTATTGTCTTTTTATTTTAAACAAATGTAGCACAAACATCAAATAAAATGCAAAAAGATAAACAATATTATAGCCCATCAGACTCCACATCTTAAAATTCCTATAACCTTGAATTGGAAACAAAAGTATGGGATAAGAACTCAGATATTTCTCTTCCTCTTTTCCCTTTCCTTCCTCTATAGAGCAGGTCCTAAATACTGCTACACTAGATAAAACCAAAGCTATGCTACTTACTTTACAGTTCACAAATACATTACACTTAGCACTGAACCTCTGTAGACTGAGGCAATATACTAATTCTAAGGAAATTGAGATTTTAAACTTTATTCATTCTAGCTGGGATTACATGTCTGTAATCCCAGTGAGACAGGAGAGGAGGATCTCAAATTCAAGGTCAGTCTGGATGATTTAGAGAGACCTTGTCTCAAAACACAAAAAAAGAAAAGAGGACAGATATAGTTTAGTGGGGGACTGCCCCTGGGTTCATTTTGTAGAAACACTGCACAATCATCACCATCATCATCATATCTTAACTCAAAAGCTATAGTACATATGATTTGATGGCCTTCAGAAAGAGCAAACATTTTTAACTCTGAAATTCAGGCAAAAAAGCTTTGGACTACCTCACCTCAAGCACCTATTAATACTCCACCTACCTCCAAGTTACTCAAAGTACCCTAGTCTCTTAGGTCTACTCCAAGTCACCATCTCAATCAAAGGCCAAGCACTGCCTTTATGTGTACAGGAGCTAATTTAAAAGACCACAAATGTATTAGAAAGACTGCTAGATCAAAATCATAAGACCCAAGTTCTACTCTCTACAACCAACATTAACAGTGTGACTTGGTTTCATATCTTACTTTACACCTTTCCACAGTTAATGAAGGAACTAAAATTGAAAAATCACTACAATTATGGGAGGTTTGATGAAGTCCTAGCATTTTAAAAGAAAGACTATTAATCTAATAATCTCAATTTCAGTTAATATATTTAGGTTATTTTCTGAAGGATGTTGAGATGTCCTACACTTAATTCAGGTCTGGTACACCGCCCACCTCCCACCATTCCCATTGTCTTACAAAGAGCAAAAACAAAAACAGAATTGACCTCACACTAACCATAATGGTCTCCCACAATTTTTAAAAATACCCGTAGCATTTACTAAAAAAAACGGCCACTACTCTAATGGCAAGAACAAAACTGAATCTTTAATCTCCAAATAGGAGCTTCTCCTGCTAAAAATTTATGGGACATTATATAACATCCAACTTTGAACACTGAGGATTCATATACCTCTAATGAGCTCACTTACAGCACTCCCTTTGGATACACAAAGTATCATAACAATAACATATTTTAAAAAATAAAACCACTTGCACCATTTTATTGTTTCTAAGAAAAACAATAAAATCCATAATACCTCCTTAAATGGATTAGAAATTAAAATGACTATCAATTTGAGTTGATATTCTTAAAGAGTTTCTCCTTTGAAGTATATACACAATATTTTCGAAAAAGATGAAAAAATAATAAACATTTAGCCATCCAGTTCACTATTCACTTAGGATTTGAACTGGGTTGGTTGAATGAATTAACCAAACTATCAAGCTAATAAGACTAAAGATGTAGTTTAATTCCAATTTCAGTCTATCAGCTTTACCACACAAACTTTTTAAGATATTCACATTACTGTACACACAAATTTGTTACTGATCACAGAAGCATAGCATCAAGTCTTTGCACAGTTGAGCATACACACACCCTACTTCTGAAAAAAAATAACTCAAAGCATGTGTTCTACTGATTATGAGTCAGTAGCATAAGATTTTTTTTCTGTACAAAGAATAGACCATTAATATTCAGTAGAAGAGATTCTGTGATACAGGCCAGAGAATGAAAAAGTGGGTCACAGTCAGTAACACATAATCCTACTTCCTAGAAAAATAGTCCTGAGAAGATTCAGTTAAGTAAAATATTTCACTATTTTAGTTCAAATATCTTAATGATTCCAGAATGAATAGTAAAATCGACACTATAACTACTGACAATCTTACTCTCAAGAAAATATTTAGTATGTAAAATCTCCACCCAGCTCTAACAATGATTCTACCACCAAAAATTAAGGAAAATAAGTAATGACAGCATTTAGGCAAAGGAAGTGGTGTGTTGGAACCCTTTTTTCCAGGGAACCAACAAAGGAATAAAAGAACATCAAGGTGATAACTAGCTATTAACAATACTGAAATGACTTGATTTACTACCCTCTAACTTTTCTGACATGCTTACACATTTCCTAATCTAAAAGCAAACTCAATGCCTCTCTACCTATAAAATAAGTAGCTCCATATCACACAGACCAGTTAGAGGGGACCCCAAAATTAACTGTCACTTGTTTTCTTCCCTCAAACTCTATTTTTTTTAAATAAAGATATACATTCTTTTTTTTTTTTTTTTAGTTGTAGATGGATACAATACCTTTATTTTATTTATATGTGGTGCTGAGGATCGAACCCAGTACTTCACACATACCAGGCAAGTGCTCTACCACTGAGCCACAACCCCAGCCCCTTCCCTCAAATTCTTAGAGATGAATTCATGTTCTTCATAATCCATCATTCTTTTAGACACTCATCATTCCATAAACCTTGGCACTGCCACTCAACAGAAAGCCATATGCAGCTGAACATTCCCAAAACAGTTTCTTATGATCAGTTATCCAAAGCAACATTTTAGATCTACTCAGTTCCTCTCTATCCTACAGAAGTGACTTTCTTTAGTGAAGTAATAATATAGCTCAAGGGAACTCAAGCAAGCACATTTTAAGAGCTATACCTAATAAGAAGCACAATGCAGTACCTATGAAACAAAGATAACACATATAATCATAACAAATAAAATAGGCTAGAAATCCAAAATTAAGTCTGGTGCTATATTTTTCATCCATTGTACTACTGTACCAAATTATCAAATATGTCCTTATTTTAGTTTCCATAAAAGAACAATCTAGGGTTGGAGGTATACCACTGGTAGAGTATGTACTAAAGCATGTGTGAGGCCTTGGGTTCAATCCCTAGCACCACAAAATACATAAACACACACACACTCACACAGGCCAAATATCAACTCCTACACATCAACTGGACAGTTGGGATACGTCAAATGTAGTTGCTATTCAAATTGTTTTACAGTAATATTTAACAGGCCCTCTGACTGCTTTTTAATTCCAAGACTTAATCTCTTAGTAATGTACTGAATACCTACCATGAGTAATAGCACTGCAAGAGATAATAGATGATTACAAACCAGATCTTAAAGGGATTAAATTTTGCATTTTATTGGAATAAAAACAAAGTTGTATAAGATACCAGTTATGAGGAACAGCTGCTACAAATGTCATCAAAGGAAGGTATTATTAAAACTCACTTGGTAGCAAAAAGGGTTTCACGGACAGATAAAGACTGCAAAAAAGTAACTTATTTTAAATGTATCCTCCAAGACCCAATTTCAATAGAGTGGACCCAAATTCAATGGAGAATTTGTCTCCATTCTAGACAAATGTAACAACATAAGCCAAAAAATTAAGAATGGGAAAAAGTCTTAGTTTTTAAAAAGACACAAATTGGGTGACATGTAGACAATAAATTTATTTCTCACAGTTCTGGAAGCTAGGAAATCCAAAATCAAGAAGCTGACAGATTCAGTGCTAGTGAAGCCCACTTCCTCATAGACCTCTTCTCACTGTAATTTCATATGGTAGAAGGGGTAAAAGGTCTATGGGATTCTTAAATTCCGTTCATGAGGATTCAGGCTCTCTTGATCTAATCTCCTCCCAAAGGCCCTGCTTCCTAATACTAACACCACAGGGGTTAGGATTTCAACATGCAAATGGCGGTCTGGAGTATCACAAATATTCACATCATAAGCAGAAAGTATGAGAGAAACACAGGAATTACCAAGTATAAGTGCAATAATATACATATGGAATGAAAATGATATTAAAGTTAAGAGTTTGGGGGTTGGAATAACACTGCAGAAAGTCTTGAATCCCAGTGTCATGTCATAGAGACATGAGAAGATGTCCATTTCAGAAAGAATAAATTAGAAGGAATAGAAAAACTGGTTTGGCAAGGAAAGACGCTGAAAGCACAGTCTGAATGTTAATGCAATTCTCTAAGAGAGATATATTAAGGACCCAAATGAGGGTTGACAGCACTGTAAACAAAGAGTGCCAAAACCTTCACACATTTCATGGGTAAAAACTTCCTATCCATAAACTCACTCCAAGAAAGTACTGTCATAACTCTTCTTCATAAATTCTTTTCAAATAAAACTTGAAAAACAAATTTTCTTTTATTTCCTGATATCCTCCAAAATATGTATATTACAAATAAGTGATTCGGAGAACACAAAGTATTAAGATAGAATAAGTAATTTAGGTAGCATAACTTCTGAAACTAAATCATACTCTGAAATGCCACACAATTTTATGTAAGTTATTATTCCTTGATTTCAAAGAGTACCACAGCAACTTTGGAGAAAATGTTTTCCCAATGATTACGGAATAATTTTATATTATAACAATAAAAAACAAACTGTTAATCCATTGTGAACTCAAATGTATGATGATCGAATATCATTTTTTCATATGGTCTTAATTCTAAAATGGTTCATTGCTATTCCTCCCTATCCCATACTTCTCTCTTATCAAAAGGAGCAATAAAAAGTAGTTATAAAGTAGGTCAAGGTGGCTGATAATGTTAAACCTTCTATATCATTACACCTTCCAGCAAAGTGAGGGTGTTTAAAATGTCCAAATATGATTGTGGATTTGTCTTTCTTGTTTTATTAATTTTTACTTCATGTATTTTGGAATTTTGTTATTAGGGACACACACATTTAAGATTGTTATACTTTCTTGAAGAAGTTACCCTATAATGATTATGAAATGTTCCCCTTTAACTCTGAAAATATGTTTTCTTGAAATTTATTTTATATTAATCGCTGTACTTCAGATTTCTCTTGCTTACTTTCCCCATCTTTCGTTTTTAACTTATTGGTGTATTGATATTTAAAGTGTAATATACGTATAGACCATATAGTTACTGCTTTCTTTTTACACATGTTGAACAATTATCCCTTTTAATTATACATCTAGTTCATTTATATTTAAATTAATTATTGATATTGTTGGGAGGAAAAAAGAATACCTGACATGAAGGTCAGTGGAAAACTGGGTAAATGATAGGTTTGATGATGGAATATTTCTGGATAACAGTTTGAATAGTCCTGCTGTCAGGCTCCGAGAAAAGACTGTTGGTTGGAACACCTCTGTTGCAATTGTTCATTCCCTCATTTATCATATGGTACACAGTAATAGATTTATTTTACTGTTTGTTAAAACTTTTTATTTTGCAAATAAAAATCTGTCATCATAAAAAAAAGTAGTTATATAGACAGAATCATAGAACACTAAAATGGAAAAATGTGTTACAAATTCATCTTTAACCACTTTTTTTTTCTTGAAGAAACGAGTCAAAATATCACAATGCAAGTTAAGAGCAGAACAGGGACTAGGAGTTGCCCTGACTCCAAGTTTTGCCTTTTTGTTCCCCAGATAGGTGCTTCCAAGAAGGCACTGTTTCAAAGATAATAAAAAATGTTAAAATGGGCAAACCAGTAATAACAATCATTTTATATTTTAAAATAATATGCATTACAAAATGCCTCTCTAAAGACCATACCCCACTATATTCCTAATGCTACTGGAATTCAAGACTAGATAGGATAAAGCAAAAATTCCAAAAACAAAGTGTCTGTGGAAAAGTTCCTACATTTCTAGAGTCTTTGAAACTGTTAGCAGACATGTGCTGACCGATTTCATTCATAAAGATGACACAGAGAATTTCCAAATTAGCTAAGTACCCAATGGTTTAAAAGAGCTGTCAATAAACACTCACATTCCCAAATCAGCCCCCCTTAAAATAGAGGTCTTCCATATAGGTAAATGGTTCATCAGAAGCATAGAAAATATAATGAAAAAATAAACAACCTTAATCCTTTGGAGATAAAAATTTATGTCCAGACCACTAAATAAAAGCATGGCAACTTTGAAATCACTATTCAGGACTCTTAATTTTATAATTCCAACTTGAGGTTTTAATCATTTGGATAATAACTACCAAATGTGCTGTGATACATTCATACACACATACATACACATATGTAGGTAGATTAGATAGAAAGAGACTGCCTCAAATTTTGACCCAAAAAAGTGGGAAATGGAAGAAAATCCAAATAATATACAAGCTTAATTAAGAACATAATAGAAGATCCAGAATTAATCCTACCTTTGGCATGTTCCCCAATATTATCATCAAGGACCTTTTCTATTATTCCGTCCTACAGGCTCCTAGATGAAAGATACTAATAAATTCATTAATAAATGAATAATTCATTTTCATTATTTTTAAAATACACATAAGCTTCTCAATCTGCTTAGTCTGAGAATGTCAATATTAACGACAGGTGACTACAGCTAAAAATAAATTTGATATAATGAAATCTAGTACCTTTATTGGAAATAAATACAT
The DNA here is from genome assembly GCF_902686445.1 of Sciurus carolinensis. Classification (NCBI taxonomy): domain Eukaryota; kingdom Metazoa; phylum Chordata; class Mammalia; order Rodentia; family Sciuridae; genus Sciurus; species Sciurus carolinensis. Next base: position 77,094,595 of record NC_062222.1, read on the forward strand.
AATTTCCACTAAGTTTTTTGAAATGCTGAAAATTAGACAAATTGCTTCAGTGTTAGTGTTTGTCCTTGAATAAAACTGCCAACTCTAGAAAAAATACCTCAGTGGACAATCAAAAATTACATTCTAGGAGTTAATCTTACAATGATAATATAAACAACCCAAAAGGAAAGCTAGTGGTAATAATATTCTATGTAATGCCCTTTGCTGCAAATCACTTTCATTTCCTTGTGACAGCATATGCTGCTATGAATGTCTCAATTACATATAGGTGATCAATACCTGAAAATTATATGTAATTAAATATTAAAATTTATCTAATTAAAAGTTTTAGATTTTATACCAACATAAATGTGGTATGTATTCAGATAAATGTGATACCTAATCTAAAAGCAAATTACTACAATTTCAGAACCAGATTTCACTGAAAGTTTATAACCAAATCTTAATCTACAGTTCACCTGTATTTACTGAGAGATTTGAAAAGCACTCTTAGGTATTGTCACACATTTCCTTCTTTATCTTTCATAACATATGTTTCAGAGGAGGAGATAATGTATCCTAAGAGTTTAATCAAAAACAAAAAATTTCTATGTACCACATAGCAGGAACTAAGGAAGGAGTAATATGGAATCAAACCATGGTTCTGCCCTCAAAAAGCTCTCCATCCAGAAAGTCTGTCAGAAGTCAATGACAGAATGTAAAACATGTGATAATACTTGCCTTTTTTTCACTCAGTTACCTCTGTAGAAAAAGAAAAATATACTGTCAATTGACTAAGATAACAAGTGGACGTTCAAGTTATTCCTTTTGATGATTGGTTTTTTGTTGTCTGTTTTGGTTTTGGGGGTTTGTTTCCTTTGTTTTTCTTACAACTGTTGTGTGTGCATGTGTTCCCAGGGAGAGACCCAGGGTCTCATATAAATGAGGTAAGTGCTCTACCACTGAGGTACGCCCCACCCCCTTTTATTTTAAGACAGGTTCTAAAAGTTGCCAAGGTTGCCCTTGAATTTGAAATCCACCTACCTCAGCCTCCCAAATAGCTGGTATTTACTGGCATATGCCATCATGCCCCACACCACTTATTCTTTCTTCACTGTTTAAAGGAAGCAACTGAAATGATACTCTGTCTTGATTGTTGTTTGGCTTCACCAAAATTGAAAATTCAGGTCCCCTGGGCCTAAGTATAAGACCTTCGATGATTCAATAAACAGCCCTCCATCGATACTTTTCAATTTGCAAATTAGGTCTTAAATTCCATTAAAGAACACTATATGATAATTTTAAAAATCAAACATTATTTCCTTGGAGAGTATTTGATTAACCATATATATAGCAAGACAATTTGTAAATACAATTAAAACAGAATCTTGCTAGCCACAAAAAGTTTATCTACTAAGGGAGGTGAGAAACAATAATTAACCATCTTCATGTTTCTAAGTGCTTACATAATTGCATCTCAAGACAAAAGATTAAATGTGATAAGAGGGGAAAAGGTAAATAACTACAAGTGTCCACAGGAAGAAGGAAGTAATCACAACCAGTAGTTAGGGAGCAAGAATTACAAAGGCAGAAACAGATAGGCAAATATGACTAAGTCATGGAATAACAGGAAGTGGAGCACACTGAGCACAGTATTCACCTAGCAAACAACCAGAGGTAAGATTTAAGATAGAAGCGAACATGGGTAACTGTGAATGCCAGACCAAAAAATGTGACCCAGTAAGATGACTTCTCAGCAATACAACTGTTCACTCCCTTCACTTCTTGAAATAGTCTTAGTTTCTACGCATCAGATCCTCATACCTCTCTGGTAGCTCTTTCTTAGGTCTTCTATTCTAAATCAGTAGTTTTCAAGGTGTGATTCTGGGACCAGAAGCATCAACATCATTGAGGAAGCTGGCAAAAATGCAAATGCTGGGCTTTACCTAGACAAAATCAAACTTTAGAAGTCAGGCTCAGCATTCTGGGTTTTATCAGATCCTCCAAACAATTCCATAAATACTAAAGGTTGAGATCAATGATCTATAGGAGTTCTTCAGTGAGCACTTTCTCATTTTAACTGTCTCCCTACATCCATCCTCTCCCTGGGCTTTAAATAACAGCCAAATGCTCACTAATTGAAGTGTCTCTCTCTCTAAACCCAGTCTTCGCTGCACAGCTTCATCCCCTATACTCAAGTTCCCATTTGACATTTCTTTCCAGATGTCTCAAACATGGACTACTAGTCTCCCAACACCAACCCCACCACCAAATCTGTTCATTACCTATCTCAGCAAATGGTACCTCCATCCAAGAACTACATAAGCACACCCCTGTACAATCCACCTCCGGCATTTCATCCCCATCTCAACCACTTTCCATCTAGCAATCAGTATGATCATATGAAAATATACACTGCATGTCACTGCCCCACTTTAAATTCTTCAATATCTTCCCATTGCATTTTAGGTAAAACCTAAACTGGAATGGCATACAAAGCCCCCAACTCTGGTCATCTCTTCAACATCTTGGGTCTCTCTTCCTCTTGATTCACTCATTACAGTCCACAGCTCTAAGTATATTTCAGTTCCTGAAACTCTTCTTCACATAATGTTTTTCTTTTCCTGATAAGCTCCAAACCACCCTTACCTTCACATCTCAATACTTTATCTAACTCTTCTCATCTTTCAGGTTTCTGCTAAAATGTTGAAAAAGCTTTTCTTGATTTCCTAAACTGAATGAATTGTTCTCCCATAAACCCTGATTTCTCTTCAAGCTTAACTACATTAACTAGATGATTTTTATTTGCTTGGTTTTAACATTTGTCTTCCACACTAGATTGTAAGATTCATAAGACCAGAAAAATAATTGTACTATATAAGTAGCACCCAGCAGTGCCTGGTGCACCTAAGAACTTAATAAAGAGTTGTGGAGTAGTAACAGTTGTGATATTTCTGTAAAATCCTTCCCTCTGTTCTCTCTTGGGAGCATTAACTTAGAGATTACTTAGTAGCCACAGATGATTTTCGCCAATAAGATATCATACTTAAATCTACCATTTTCCTCTGATTTCTATAGCAAAATCAGATGTTATTTTTTATTACCTTCCTGTAAAATTAATGAGAAATGGTTAATACTTTGAGCCTATATTCACTCATTCGAAGCAGTTAACTGAGTTTTAGAGAAGTCTATAGTAAATCCCTGGCTCCAATTACTGACAAAACCAATAACCCCCATGCCTACATCAGTTAAGTCCTACCTTCCTCACCATATCCACAGTACCATTCCTATCTAGCCCTGATAACCTCATTATTAGATTATCTCAACCAATTATCATTGGTCTCTCGGTCCTGACATTTCCTTTTATTCAAGTCCATTTGTGCCAAGAACATTTAAAAAACGTATTCTACACAAAAACTGACTCCTTTCCATTATCAACAAGGTCTTCTTATAGTGATGCACATGAACAAGAAGCCAATCCTACATATTAATAAAAACTTGAAGGTTATTTTCCATTATATGTGCTTGAAAATTTGACACTATTTCAAGCTAAAAGTGACATACAACTCTAATTCATTTCTAAAGGCCAAAGTTGGGTTTGCTTAAAATAGATTCCTGAAACTAAACCATGAAAATGCCTATAATATCAGTCTTCTAAACTCTGAGTAGGAACCAAAAGATAAAAAGGGACAAATTTCAATTGGTCACAGTGGCACACATCTGTAATCCCAGCAGTTTGAGAAGCTGAGGAAGGAGGATCAAGAGTTCAAAGCAAGCCTCAGCAACTTAGCAAGGTCCTAAACAATTCAGTGAGACCCTGTCTCTAAATAAAATACAGAATAGGGCTGAGGATGTGGCTCAGTGGTCGAGTGCCCCTGAGTAAAATTCCGGGTACCAAAAAAAAAAAAAAAAAGTGCAAGTTTCAGTATATTCAAATATACAGTATATATGCTTGTCTAGAAACACAATATGATAGAAAGTATATATTTCAGAGAGAAAACTACTCCAACAATTTAGTTATAACAAAATAAGCATTTTAGGGAAAATATGCTTTTTAAAATTACATATACAATGTATACGTGCATACACATATGTATAACAATAGTTACACCTCATTTTTGGGGATTCCATATTTGCAAATTCCCCTACATGATAAAATTTGTTTTAATCCCCCAAACCATTATTCACAGCACTTTTGTGGTCTTTTGCAGAAATGTGCACAATGGTAAAAAAGTGGAGTCCTTATAGTGATATTCCTTATAGAGAAAATACATGTTAAATCACCTTCATTAAAGCATGAATTACAGCACTACTGGCAATGATTTCGATATTAATGAATCAATAATAAATATTAAATAAGATGTCTTTAAACAGAAACTCACATAAAGCAAGGTTTTATATTGATCAGTTGATAACAATGTTGTGAACAAAAGCTTACCAGAACATAATCCTGTTATTTGCCCTAGAAGTAATGATTCACTATTAACTAACTCAGTGTTCCTAGTAACTTCTGGAATGCAACTAATTTATATATATATAATACACACACACACACATATATAAATATATATATATATATATATATATATATATATATATATAAAATACACACAGAGACCAAGAGATTTACTGAAAAGACACTGCAAAGGTCCTTCTGAATAAGCTTCCTATGTTTGCAGTGGCATAACAACACATCAGGGCATGGCACCTACTATGTCCTAGTCCTGTTTAAACAACATAGATCCGAAGCAAAAAATGTAAAATCTACCAAGTTTGTTTTTGGTCTGTCTTAATTGCTACTACTTTTTCCATTCAGTGGTGTATTTCTCTGCTATCCAGGCACTCTAAATTCTAATACTTTTTTGCAAGCACTTGGCCCAATTGACAGGTAAACCAGTCAACGACTTATTAATCATGCTTAAATGTGAACCAGACTTATATTTAAATATCTAACTTGTGGCCTTACTTGTTTGGAATAGAGAGGAGATATTAAGGATGTGAAATAAGAACAAACCCATCCAGATCAAGAGTAAACTGAGTATAGATAATTTCAGTTGAATGTGCTAGAGAGATAAGAAATGCACAAGGGAAAAAAAAGGCTAAGCCATGGCTCTCTTCTAGGGAAGAATAAAAGCCTGGTCCCAGGAGCTGAGGTGTGAGCTGGGGCAGTTCCTCTTCCAAAAGCGTTTCTTTAACCCTAGCTTCCCTCTAGCACTCGATTACTCATTTTCAAAAAAAAGATAAATTTATAACAAGTCAGTGGAGCATTCTTAACAATGACATGAGGGCTTGAAAAGGTTTTTTTGTTTTTTATGGGTAAATGAAACTCTTGAAAGGCATTTTTGTTTTCATTTCTCAAAACTACATGTTAATTAAAAACGGGACAGGATATGCTTAGAGCAGTGATAAAAGTTACAAACACAAATTTTATGTATGAAACGTCAATACTTTCTTTGTCCTAAATAAAAGAACTGTCTGGGATTTAGTGAGGAAGTGACTGTAACAATACTCAAGCTACATTTCAGTTAAATACTAAAACAACTCAAAGACAGAAATATGGCTTTTAGTTCATAGCCATGTGTTCTTAAACTTACAACCCAACCTAAACCAACACCTGAAATTCATGTGTAATAAAGAGCTAGGAAATTTTACAGCATAGTAAATCTATCAAAACCAATCACCATATACTCATTCTTTGGAGAAGATAAGCATACTCCTCCTACCACCTCTCCAAGATTCAGTTAGGCTTATCATTCTAAGCAATGACTTACAAAATAATGACATCCACTCCTGAATAATTCCTGATTTCTTTCTTTTCAGAATATTTTATAGACAAAAATCTTCAGTGTTTTCTCTTGCACTAATATACTTTTGTTTATGGCATATCAAAAAATAGAAGTGAAATCTCAGTCTGTTTTCAAAGTACATCAAGGTCTAACTCTGTAAGTCTCCCAGAACCAAAACTACTCTTCAGATTTTTCTCTTAACCTTAGAACTTAATAGGGTGATTTTACTGACAGAAATTACTTCTTATTAATTTTTAAGCATTTATTTTGTAGTATCATTTTGCAATTAAAAGTTCAAGGTCAACAAAGCATGCAATAAAAAAGAGAAAGTATTTTCTACAAGTCAATTATACCAGAAATACAAAACTAGATTTCTTTTTTAAAACATGGAGTAAACTTTTTCTGTAACTAGACTTCTACCTTTGTCCTAACTAGTTGGTTCACCATAAAACTTCACAAGTGAAAGTTAACCTACCAAAAAGTCATACTGGGAGGGCATGAAAAGTACCTTGCCCGATGGAGAAGATTCTAAGGAACAAAGATAAACAGGCTTCAAGTTTACCTGCTCTCCAAAGCCACCTCTTAACTAAATTGGGACAAAGTGTCAAAGGACACGAAAGACTAAATAGACCCGATAGATGATTGATTGATTGACTGATTGATTGATTGATTGATATTCAACTGATGACAGAGCAGAAGCAAAACCCAGGCTCAACCAGCCGCTGCAGGGTCCTGTGCCCAGCGTTGCGGGAGGAAGCTCGGATGAAGAGGCCAAAGCGTGACACCCGCCTGAGCCACAGCTGGCAAAGTAAAAGCCTTACTCCTGCTCGATCTGACCCTCTAATGAGTCAGTGGCCCAATCATGCCACCACATCACTTGCTAGGACGTCTTCTATTTATTTCCTCACGTCAAGAACAAAAAATGATTTAAACTAGTAATGAAAGAACGGCGCCCTAATCAGAGCTGCCAGCGGCTTTTCTCGCCTTTCTTAAGAACGAAAGCCCGAGCTACTCTCCAGGAGCCCTCTTGGCCCAGCAGATTGAGGCATAACAGGAAAGAAGAGTGGGTCGAGAGGGTGAGGACCCGGAGAAGCTCCGCCACGCCCCAGCCCTCCCTCACCTGCCTGCCCGAGCCTTCCCGGGCGCCCGTACCTTCGGCCAGGGACTCCTCCAGGGTGACCTGGTAGCGGCCGACTGAGAACACCCGGACCCCCACAGACGAGCCGCCTGAGCCGCATCCGGCCCCGGCCGCCCCGCCACCCGCTGCTCCGCCGCCGCCGCTGCCCTCCGACTTGGGCATCCGAGAGAACTTCTTCATGGTCCCGCCGGCGCGCTGGAGGGCACGGGGAGCGCGCAAGGGCGAGCGAGAGGGCGAGTCCCCGGGCCGGCGCGCGCCGGGCGTCCGCGAGGGGTCGCCGCCCTTCGCCCGTCCGAGAGTCCGAACGTACTGCGGGCCGCCAAGCCTCACATTCCGCGCGCCGCGAGCGCACAGCTCCGGCCCGCCGCCCGCTCCACCGCTCCGCTGCAGCTGCCCGGCTCCCGCAGAGGGCGGTGGGGAGGGCGGGGACAGGGCGGGGCACAGGGGGGCGGGCCCGAGCACGGGGGCGAGGACGACGCCTCCGCGAGCGCCCGGGGCACCCCCGCGCCTCACTAAGCGCCGGAGCGCGAGCCCGGGAGGAGGTAGAGAGGGAGGGAGGGACAGGGAAGGGGCGGGGCGGCTGGCTGCTCGGGGCAGTGGGCTGGACCGCTCGGCTGCACACCCTCAGGACCGCAGCCCGCCGTGCTGCCGCCGCCCAGCCCGACCCGTCCCGCCCCGCCCGCCACTCGCGGCCGTTGGTGGCACAGCGCTGCTGCCAACCGCTCACAGAGCCCTGGCGCCCCGCGCAGGCGCGCTACCGCGCCACCGGAAGTGACGGTTCCGGCTCTTGTCACGTGGAGGAGGAACCGGGGACGTGATTGTGGGGGTTGGGGGTGAGAGTGAAGTCCGGGGTCCGGGTTTCGGGTCGCTCCGGGAGGGTTTGGGCCTGGTCTGTGGGTTTGGGCAGTGAGATGGCCCAGGGACTGGTTCCCGCGCTGGCCTGCAATGGGGCTGTCAACTCAGCCGGTCGTCGCTGTGTCATTCTTAGGGTCCTAAAAATGTGACCAACAACTTTACCCCCTCCAAGGAACTTCTTGCTTCATTTCTTAAGTCAGTTTTTAAGACCTTCCACCCTGAGAAGCTTCTTCCGCTCGCCCATCCTGAGCGTGGGAGGTGAGCGCATCGGGAAACGAGAAATGAATTCCAGTAACGCAACTTCTGAAGCCGCGGTGTCATCGGATTGTAGCGGAGGCTTGCACTAGGAAGCTTTTTGTATTTTATAAACTTCTTAGAACTACTTTTAAAATCTCATTTTGTGCTGTGCAACAACTGTGTGGGGTATTCAAAACAAATATTAAGGCCGCTTTAGAGACCATTTATCACCTTTGGCTGAGAGAGCTTAACGGAGTCGCCCAAGGTCACCCTTGTGGTAGCTGGGACCATCCGTTCGTTCACTCTTAAGTTCCATGCTTCTGGCCATTCTGAAAATGTAGTTAAGGGTCAGACCAGTTAAGGGTTGAAGACCGGCAGATTTAGGACTTTCAAAGCAAAAGCAGTTATTGGTGTCCCCTCACCCCTTAAAAAGTTTTACTTATTAAAAAAAAAAAAAAAAGTTGTATCAATTTAATAACCTATCAGTTTAATAACTTCCCTGCAGGTTAAGGCAGGCAAAATGAAAATGGGTGATAGAAAGACATTGGCAGTGGTAAGGAATGGCAAATTGTAGAGCACGTGTAACTCCAGCCTACTTTTCCGCATAGGAAACAGGCCACGGTAGCCAGAGTTTGTAATTTCTTCAGAGAAGCCAAAAATCAGGAATTTTTTTTCTGATGTGGCATTTCCCAAATTTTAAAAAATAGACCAAATAAATTATGTCTGACCGACTTTAGTATGCACTTATAAAAGTAGATGAATATGATTGTTTTCCCATTTCTTAGTCCAACTTGGTAGTGAGCTACAGGCAGAAACGTAGGAAAATGTGTTCAGACAAAAGACTTGGAACTTAAAAATCCTTCATTCTTTCTTCCTCTCTGCTATTTGAAGAGAAGCTATTTCTGCCAACACTAAAGCAATGCTCCAGATTTAGGCATTTCTGCTGCCTAACCCACTAAACTAAAATTCTTCGTCCAGAGACCTGACCTTTAAAATACATTCCGGCTCAATGGAAGTCAGATTATATGTCAGATGATTGATATGATGTAGCAATTGGGGATTTCCACTTGGAAATAAGCTGACCATTTTCCTTACTGTGGGGATTCTCTGTCATTTCTACAACATTTGAATTATTTCAGGCAAGAATAATGGAGAAATTTACTTCTTGAAATTCAAAACCAGAGTCAGTCTCCATTTTGGGGGGATGGCAAAGTTTGAGCCTAATACAGATTCACCTAATACAACACAAGAATAAAGCCTATAATCACTTGGTTGTCAACTTACCACAATTGTCATGGTAAAGAAAATCACTTCCTTGAACCCATGTAATGATTTCTGATTTTGAAGCTTAAGCTATAGGCATCCTCTGAAAACTATGAGTAACATCAAGCAATATGTTTGATTTGTCACCAAATGTGATGAAACTTGAATATTCTCTGATCTTTACAGAATTTTTTTTTTTTTTTTTTTTTTTTTTTTTTTTTTTTTCAGGGGACAGGGGATCGAACTCAGGGCCTGGTGCTTGCGAGGCAAGCACTCTACCAGCTGAGCTATCTCCCCAGCCCTTTACAGAATATTAATTCCACATATTCTATAACAGTAACATATTACTTAAAAACCCCAAAACACTGTCAGGCACAATTGCACAAGTCTGTAATCCTAGCTACACTTGAGGCCAGGCTGCTGAACTTATGGAGACACTGTCTCAGAATAAAAAGCTCTGGAGATGTTGCTCAGTGGTAGCGCATGCAACAGGTCCAGTACCATAAAAGAAAGAGACAATAAGACAGCAAAACTACTGTATTACTAATAACGAAAGTGCAAAACATTTACAAACACTACCAAAAGATCTTGATAGCTGTTGTCAGGTGGATTGTATACTCTAAATGTGTGAGTTAAGAATGAGTATTCTTAAACCATTTTGTACAAATTGAAATACTGATGGCAGGCTGTAATCAGTAAGGAAAAAATCATTCTCTGAATATTTTAGTTTTTTAGATTGTTTCAAAAAGTGTTTTAGGCATATATTGAATTCTCAATCCACCTAAAAATTACCGGTTTAAAATAGGTTAGCCATGTGTACTAGTACCTGCTTATTATCCCAACTATTAGGAGGCTGAAGCAGGAAGATTTCAAGTTTGAAGGCTGCCCAAGCACCATAACAAAACCCTATCGATAGCCTTGTGCTTGCAAGGCAAGCACTCTACCAGCTGAGCTATCTAGCCCTCATGCAGTTCTTATACATAATAAACTACTGTTCTTGCTTTAGAGGTAGTGTTGCACAGCTGTTATCCCAGCTACACAAGTGGCCAAATAAGGGATTCAGGATCAGCCTGGGCAATATAGCAAGACTCTCTTAAAAAAAAAAAAAATTAGTGTAGTGGTTCTGAAGCAGATATTTTGGTGACTATGAAGACATGGTTCACTGCTAATGTTGAAAAGGAAATATTTCCAATGCCCATATCCCCACTATATGTGTGTAGGGTTCATGTAGAGGGAAGTCTCAGGCACTGTGGTGGTGAAGTAGTTTTTATTTCTTTTAATTACAGTTCAGATTTCCTGTTCTAAAACAATTTTATCTTTGTTGTTGTTTTTTTTGAGTGATTCTTTTGTGATTGCCCAGATCCCATTCTTTGCATGTTCCTACACCCATTTCCCAGTGGCTGTGGCCAGAGATGAACCAAGATGAAACCAACATAAACTGTGTGGCTGAATCTTTCAGTGTGCTCTTTCAGGTTTGACTTGATACTTCCACACTGGCAGATTATCCATTCATCAGAAATGATGTGGAGGTTATGGCTACATCAACATCCAAGTTCATATTCAATTTACCAGTTTATTAAAAAGGATACAACTCAGGAACAACTACATGGAAGAGACAAAGCATTGGGGGATCGACAGAGGGGATCCCCTTTCCTCTTGGGGTGCACCACCCTCCCAGCACCTCAACATATTCACCAACCCAGCAGCTCCATCTTGTACTTATATTAGACCATAGCTATGGAAAAATACCCAACTCGATTTTGCATTGGAAAATGAAATCTCCAGAGGGAAAAATGTGTAGATAATGTAGATTCTGTCCATCTCAAGCACTGGCATTGAGGTGAGTTACAGTCAAAACACAAAGAATTGTTTCATAAAGGTAAAAAATTATATTTCAATTTTTTATAGCTTTCCTAATCTTTCAAATGCATTCAAATAGTTAGGAAGTAGCCACCTAACAAAGACTCTTTTAAAAATAGATTGTTTCACATTGCAAGGCTTCACATTACAGTATTCTGATAAAGTCAAGAGAACATTGTAGCTAACTAAACTATTCTGAGATCCCTACACAGGAAGAATTTTGACCATGAAGGAAGAGAGAATTGTTATTTATGTCTTCTATGGGAAAATTATAACTCTTCCTGTCTCATTGACCTTCATCTATTTTGCATTAGGATGCCTCTCAAAGACAATATGTAAAGTAAGAAAGACTGACATGGATGAAATAAAATATGCTTATCCCACTAGGCTGATTTCATTGCCACAATTGCCTTCATAAGTCCTCTTCCAATTTTTACTAAACTCAACATTTTCCTTTGATGATGCATCTCCTATCATTATTAGCTTATGTTTTATTAAGAATAATTTATTGCATACTTAATGCCCATATCTTCACTTTTCAAAAAAAAAAAAAATTCTGCCTGTCATGGTAGTGTACCACCAGTACCTTCAGCTGCTAAAGCAGGAGGATTGCAAGTTCAAGACCAGCCTAAGCAATTTAGCAAGACCCTGTCTCAGAAAATAAAAAGGGCTGAGGCTGTATCTCAGTGGTAGAGTCCTTGTTTGAGGTCTTCAGTTCAACCTAATACTACAAAAAATAATAATAATAAAAAAATTCTAAAGACCAGTTAAATAATATATACATCTCCATGATGAAATGTTTTAAAACATCATCAATATGTATATCTGTTTGACATAATCACTATATCTTATAAAAAGTCATATACACCTAAAAAATCAATCTAGTATTATAGTTTAAAATACCAAGATATTCACAGATTTTCTTTTTTTTTTTTTTTAAACTGGAGAGTGAACCCAGAGGCTCTTTACCACTAAGCTACTTTCCCAGCTCTTTTTATTTTTTATTTTGAGACAAGGTCTCACTAAGTTGCTGAGGCTGGCTTTGAACTTGCAATCTTCCTGCATTGGTCTCCTGAGTCACTGGGATTACAGGTGTGCACCACCGCACCTATCTTCACAAATATTCTTAATAGGAAAAATAACTCATTTGACACAAAATATATTTCTGAGAAAGAATTTTTCCCCACAATTTGACCATGCTTTTCAGAACACTGCAGGAAGTAGGCAACTTCATCACCAAGAGAAGCACTTTGATCCCCACGCAGCTGAATGGGGTCAGAACATTCCTCATAATTCATGACAGGCAATAACTTCCTGCCTAGAGAAGTATTTGTCCTACAGTGGGATTCAAGTCATATTCCTGGATATGTTCCTGCCCTCGTTTTTCTTGTTGGCCTTGCATTTCCTGCCTATGGTTGAGCTAGTACCTTGTATAAAATTGGAACCAATTCTTATTGGGTACTTGCAATGTGCCAATGTTATTCTAAAGTGCTTTACAAATATAAATCTTCATGACAACACTATAAGGCAGATTCTATCATTACTCCTACTTTATGGATGAGAATACTGATATATAGAGAGAATAAGTCACATGCCTGAGGTCTTATGTTTTGTAACAGTGCTCAAAATCAGGTAGTATATGACTTAAAGGTCCATTCTCTTAACCACAACATCATATAAACTCCTCGAAAACATGCAATAAATAACATGATAACTACAGTCTGAGGTGATAATGCCCTCTAAATACTCACCCAGTATGAGTACTGCTGCAGCTCGGGAATAAAACATAATCTCATTTACTATAGTAGTGAGATTATGTTTAATTCTGGATTAACCTGTGTTATGCTTTTGTTATGTGGTGTCCCCCAAAAGCTCATGTATGAGACAATGCAAGAAGGTTTAGGGGTGAAATGATTGGGTTATGAGAGCCTTAACCCAATACATGAATTAATCTCCTGATAGAGATTAACTGAGTGGTAACTATAGGCAAGTAGGGTGTGGCTGGAGGAGGAGGATTCCTGGAGGCCTGGAATTCCTGGGGTATATATTTTGTCCTTGGTAAGAGGAGCTCTCTCTCTTCATCCTTGAGCCACTTCCCTTGGCCACATTTTTCAACTATGATGCTCTATCTCATCTGAGCCCCAAGGAATGGAGTCTGTCATCTATGGACTGAAACCTCTGAAACCATGAGCCCCAGAATAAACTTTACCTCCTCTAATTGTTCTTGTTAGGTCTTTTAGACATGGCAGCAAAAAAAGCTGACTAAAAGAGCCAGGTATTTGTTTAAACAAATATTTGTTGCATATCTACAATGGGAAAAGCACTGTGGATTAGGAGAAACTGAATAAGTTGAATACCTTAAATCAAGGTCTCTGAGTTTCCACTCTTTTGGAGGGGATACAAGTATGTGCAGAACTATATAATAGAGAAAGAAGGAGATTGGGAGGGTGAAAGAGGACTATGAGCTCTGTACAGAAATGAAGAGCCCTAAAGTTGCATTGTTATGATATGATGACTTTAAATCTCTGGCAGTATAATTGTTGTTCTGATTGTAGAAAGTTCTGGAGACAGAAAAGCAGCTTTTCTGGATTTAGAAGCAAGTGAGCAGCTCCCATGGAAAAATCTTGAATTCTACCCAGTGTGCTGAATCTCTACACACCCATGACATTTACATGTACATATGCAAAAATCTATTCAAGTTACTATAAGAGACAGAGAGGAAGAAAGGATTGAATCTAAATTCAGCTTTTAATTGTTTATCAAAATTCTCATCTTGTTTTACCCAGACTTTTGCCAACTGTGAGAGACTATTTATTGAACATGTACAATATGTTTGTCTGTGTGTGAACCAACTTACAATAAGAACCCATGAAGTATACAAATCATGGAGGGAGGTGGGGGATGTAGCTCAGACACTTGCCTAGCATGTGTGGGACCCTGGGTTCAATCCCCAGTACCACCACCGCCAAAAAAAAAAAAAGGTGGCTCAGGCATATTCCACATGGTTATAACAAATGGAGAAAATAAAGAGGCCTTGAGGGGAGAAAGAAGTATTTATGGAACATCTAGTATGTCTCATGCATATGCTTAGCATTCTATATATAACACTTCTTTAATCCTCTTACAAAGGAAGTGAATATCACCCCCAACTTTCAGCTCTTATCATTCCTGCCTGCCCTGAACCACTTTCATTTCTGACCAAGCTGCTTCAGCCCCCAAAGTTCTCTCAGAATATCTTGTCTTTTCTGACAGTTGTCTGACTCAGTGGGAGGCTATGTGGAACTCTAGGGCCAGCTTCCCTGTGAGGGTTTTCCTGACCTCTGCCATCTGCCAGTACCACATTAGAATAGACTAGATTCTGTTTGTATTTCACACCACACTTTACAGACCTCTAGAAGTATACCTATCAGTGATAAGGGTTTCCTTACATGCCTTTCTTCCTCCACTGTGCTGTGCTGTAAGAGCTTTACTAAAGGAAGAGAGCATGTCACATTGTTCCCTTAAAACTCAGTGTCTAGCAGTAGGTTTGACATATGGTGGATATTGAATAAATGGATGACTGACTTAGCTGAAAATTTAGTAAGTTTTAGAGATGGGGTAACTGAGCCAAGTTTAAGTCTCAGACCTATCTGAAACCTCAAGCTTACTCAGCCTTTCTATACCTGAGTTTTGGAAATCTTTTGAATAGGAAGAATCATTCTACTTTTTATTTTCAGGAGTGTTGCTGGCATTTTGTGTTCTGTTTTCTGAAGTGGAGGCTGGAAGTGAAATGAACTATGAGTATTCAATAGCATATAATAAATGTTAACCAGCTGGGCACAGTGGCACACACTTGTGATCGCAACTACTCAAGAGGCTGAGGCAGGAGGATCACAAATTCAAGGCCAGGCTCAGCAACTTAGAACCTATCTCAAAAGAAAAAAAAAAAAAATTAAAAGGTCCTGGGTATGTAACTCAGTGGTGGAACACCCCTGGGTTCAATTCCTAATACTGCAATAAAATAAAATAAATAAAATAAAAATAACAAATAATAATCACTGTGCTGAACACATAGTAAGTGATCAAGAAATGTCAGTTCCCTTTCTCTTTCCTTATAACATCTTGTTCGAGGTTAGTTGAAGTGACAGAGCTTGGACTCAACAACTCTGCCATGCTCCCCTTTCATCACAGGTGTTCACAAATGTAATGTATTCATTCCTATTTTTGATGAATTTTAGTCTTCTTAGTTATAATGGTTTGGATTTTAAATGTCCCCCAGGAATTAAGGGCTTGGTCACCAGCCTGTGGCACTCTTGAGAGGTGGTATAACCATTAGGAGGTGAGACCTAGTGAAAGGAAGTGAGGTCACTATGGGTGTGCTCCTGAAGGGGATTTAGGACCTCAACCCCTCGTCCTCACTCTCTCTTTCCTGATCACCATGAGGTGAGCAGTCTCCCCTTCCACACACTTCTAATAATGATGTATTGTGCTGCTACAGGCCCAAAACAGCAGGGCCAAAGGACCATGAAACCATGAGCAAAAATAAACCTTTCCGACTTTAAGTTGCTTTGTCTCAGGTGTTTTGCACAGTGACAGAAAGCTGACTCACACATTAGTACTTCTCTTTTGTTTTTGCTTTTTTTTTTCTATTTTGATAGACTTTAAACTTCAATCATAGTTGATGACAATAAAATTGAGGCAGATTTGGGAAGGAGGGAGTTTTTACCCTGGCTGAAACCTTCTGAAGGGTAAGAACCACAGCTTCTCCATCTCTACAGACCTGTCCCCTAGAAGATTCTTAATAAACATTTGTGGATCTGAAAAGCATTGCCCAACATAAACTTGGGTGATTTCCTGGATCTCTGAGGCTAGTCCGAAGAAGAAATGCAGATAGGAATGGGGAACTGACCTGTATATGGAAGTATAAATAAGGATAACCTGATGCTAGAGTGAAAAACTTAAGCAAAGGGATGAAATCAAGACAGTATGATGAAAAGATAAAAATGGACAAGAAACTCTGAAACTTGAAAGTTTGTCATGATGATATATATGTGCCCGTAATCCCAGTGAGTCCAGGGGCTGATTGAGGCAGGAGGATTCCTTGAGAACCAGAAGTTTGAGGTCAGCCTGTGCAATACAGTGAGACTCCATTTCTTAAAAAAAAAAGTGATTGAGACTTGAAATATATCTGAAAGCAAAGCCCAGTCACTACAGCACAAAACCCACAAATCTGCTCCAGGAAATTGAATAGCTTTCTATTACCTAAAATATCTCACTGTTTTCACCCTTTTTTGTTCTTGATTGTTCCCTGACCCTGAACAACATCTTTCCCTTCTCACCATCTGCTTGATATATGCAGCATTCAAACTTCACATACCTCCTCCAAGAAGATTTTTCCAACTTCCCCGCTTCATAATAATACATCATTTCTGCTTACAAAGACTATCATACAGTATCCTTTAATTGCTCAGTATATATCATACAGTATCCTTTAATTGGTCAGTCTTAACTGTCAAACAAAATACACGATGTATAGTTTTCATTTTTAAGTAATTCTGTCACCTACAAAGCTCAAAGCTGGACACATTATAGATGCTAAATTCTTATTAATCAAACAAAGAGCCTCAATTTTGAAAAATGCCTCTTTGAATTGATTTTTTTTTTAACAATGGAGGGACTCCGTTCCAAGAGTCTCATGTATGCTAGGTGAGCTCTCAACTGCTAGGCTACCAACCCCAAACCCTAAATTTGCATTTCAAAGATATATATATATAATCATATATAATTCACAGAAAATAGAAAGGAATTAAATACAAATGTTTTGAGGAGACATTTAAAATTGATGAGAGTCTAGATAATAAAGGTAAATGTGACTGTACTGCTGTTTATTGGTACAAAAGAGGATCCTATTCTAAATCTTTCCTCAGAAAAAAATCTTTATGAAATGTAACTGAATATTATCTAAAAGCAATTTTCACCATTTGTTTTCATTCTGATGAAGAGTAGATACCATCTCAATGCACAGTCAAAGCTAAACTGGAAATTATATTAATATACCCACTGCTTAAAGTATACTATTTGAAAATTGCTTTTTACTGAACTTCTTCAATTATATTATTTGCATGTTGCTCTAAAAATAGCATTCAAGATAATTGCTCTTCACAGGGTAAGTATACTTTTTAAAAAACCTTGTTTCTGTTCTCTCTTATCTCTTGACAGCAGTAATCCCACTTATACTGACAGATAGCAACATTTTCCATTTACCAAGACCACACCCACCTAATGTTTCCTGATAAACTAGCAGCAAGTCAATGCATCTACAAGATGCAAAGGGAATTTACCCTCATGAGTAACTTCAATTTGGGAATGAAAGGAATGAAAAGGCTAAAAGAAATGCATATATTGTTAACATTTTATTAAAATTCTTGTCATTTTTATAGGAATGAAATATCCTCTGTTGATTTCTCATGTTGAAGCCATATTATAGACAAGCACTTTTTTTTTGTACTGGTGTTTTAACCCAGGGATGCTTTATACTGAATCACATCCCCAACCATTTTTGGGAAACAGGGTCTCACTAAGTTGCTTAGGGCCTCATTAAGTTACTGAGACTGGGTTTAAACTTAGGATCCTCCTGTCTCAGCCTCCAACATCTCTGGGATTCCAGGCATATGCTACCATGCCCAGCCCAGAACAGTACATTTTAAAATGATCTCTAAACTTATAACTTTAACATGTGTGTATAAGTATGTATTTAGGTAGCTATGTACTTTTCTATAATCATAGACCTCAAATTCAAATTTCACACATGTGAAAATGTACCTAATAATACATTTAAATCAAAATATTTATTAGAAGAAATATTGATGCTCATGTTTTGTCCCAAAGAGACAAAGACTAGTCAACTACAGTGTGGTCCACTTAAACTTTGAATTTTCAGGACTGGAGTAGTTTATGATTTTTTTTTTTTCATTCCCAGTCCTTGTTTTCTTTTCTTTTCATTTTTTTATCTTAAGGCAGGATCTCACTATGTAACTTAGGGCCTCACTAAATTGCTGAGACTTGCCTTGAACTTGTGATCCTAATGTCTCAGACTCCCAAGTAGTTGGGATTACAAGTATGTGCCATGAGAAGGGCTTGTAGCTCAGTGGTTTAAAACAAAACAAAATTTTGAACTTTCTTATAATAATATGACAACAAATAGATGATCAACACTTTAAAAATATTAAATAACAAAAATTGTCTCATTCACATAGCAATTGTTATTTTTGTCAGATTTATCACTTATTTTGGTAGCATTCATAAACACTAGAGGACAAAGAGTAACTTCAGTTATTTGGCTACCCCATTGTATGCAATTAAGTTGATTAAATAGGCACTTGTTGGAGAAGTGTATAGACACTCATATACAGCATTGTACTAGACCCAGGGGGAAAACAATAAGACTTAAGATCCATATTCTTTGCCAGAATTTGCATATAAAAGTATAGGCATAATTTCTTCTGCTCATGTTCATCCTATGCTTTTTTATATTTCTTCTGCTTTCTGACCAACACATTCTCTCTTCAAATCACTTTGGTAACTTTCTAATTTATGACTTATTTACTAAGCTTCCCTGTAATAATTATGTTTCTCTAATAATGAGAACTCTGACCTTAGCAAATTAATTTCTCCTAACTGAATATAGCAATTCCCTGTACATCAGGGATAAAATTAATTGAAATATATACTGTATATACATTTTGAATAAAAACAAATACCTCTAAGACAAACATGATTGTTTCCATTTAGTAAAATTATCAAGAATACAAACACATTTTCTTATTTTAAAGGTTCATTTAAATTGTTCTTCATCTAGGAGAGGGGTACAGTGGCACATGCCTGAAGTCCCAGCTACTCTGGAGGCTGAGGCAGAGGGATCACTTGAGCCTAGAAGTTGGAGGACAGATTGGGCAATATAGCAAGACCTGATTAAAAAAAAAAAATCTTCAACAGAAAAATTGATCATTAGCAATTTAAGTAGAACATTCCTTAATATTTCATGTTATCGCATTTCTGTTAGTGAAAGTAACACTAATTGCTAATTCAACTAATTCAATCTACTGAGAATTATAAACACATTCTAATTTTTAAATTTTAAAATTGATTGTTTTAGAAAGAAGTAAAATGCAAAATTGTGTCATCCTTGTTTAGGGTATGCCTGTTACCATACTTACTCATTAAGATACCTGCAGAATGTGGAATCACAGTTTCATATTTATGCTTTATTCAGAAGTCATGAGGATAGTAAATATTGTTTATAACAGCACTTTAAGATAGTATATCATTATGTTATTTTTTAAAATTCCTTAATCAACAAATTTTATTGGTTTGGGGCATGTAAAGCAATATAATTTGTGAAAGAAATAGAGAAGAATATAGCTTGATGATTTCTGTACTTTTTATTCATTGGCAAAGAGAACAATAAAGATTGACAATTTCACATATCTCACATTTTATCAGATAAAAGCATAATACTATGTAAAGGCAATGGTGTTGGTTGAGTCTTCTAAATTCTAATGAATAATGGTTAATTTTGTAGGCTACATGAATGATGTATTTTGGTTCTGAAGAGAAATTTAAGTTCTTGATGATGCCATTATTTTGCTTGATTTGTTGGCATGTTAATATGTGGGTTTTTTTTTTTTTTAAACTAGGAATGCATCAAGAGCAGAAAATACTCTCACCAACAAAGCGTTTATACCAGCATCTACATCCTGATTTTATATCTTTGAATCCTAATATCAGCATTATCTGTTATAAACAATCCAACACGTTTTCAATTCATATTCAATTTAAGATTCGCTATTCAACCAACGCATGTTGAGCTAACCAATGTGACTTTGCAACAGATAAAATGATTAATAATGAACATTTTTGTTAATAAAGAGTTATACTCTGAAAAGACAGATGTGTTCACATCTAACACAAGGCAGAATGCTAAGTGCTGTAATGGAAAAGGAAGTGCTATAGAAGCAGTGTGAAGGGTTTGAGCAGGGTTTTACAGATGAGTTCACATTTGAAATGAATATCGAACAAGAGATGAGATTTCAACAAATGCTGATGATAGATCCTACAAGATTGACTTAATTTCCTATTCAGATTTTATTGTTATCCATAGCATTCATCTACCTATTTTATATTTATCTTACTTATTATCTGCCTAGTCCTGCTAAAATGTAAGCATTCTGACAGATATCTTTGTTTTGTTCACTGATGAATGTACTTTGGTGCCTTGAAGTTTCTGCTCACTGAAGGCATTTGACAGATATATGTGCAATTAATTAATGAGGGGAAAACTCAAGTTAATCCTGAGGCAGAGAAGGTGGGATTTTTTTTTTTTTTTTCAAATAGTAAGGGGTCCAAAGTGGCTAGTCTAGCTAGAAAACACCTTTTGATGCTGTATGTTATAAATAGGAAGAGAACTAAATTTAGAAAGAAGCAGCCTGAGTTTTTTCCTCTAAGTAATGAAGACAATCTCTCTGGAGCTCCATTTCTCATCTGAGAAATAGATGGTTGACTATAATAATATGAAGTTCTTAATAGTTATTGAATAAATTAAATGACAAGAAACTCCAACTCTGAAATCTTTTATTTTTGAGCTATCTCCCATTTTATTTGTACACATTTTATATGTATTTGGGCTTTGCTGTTCTGAAATTGTATTCTTGCTAAAGTTGCCTCTATTTCCCTTCAGTTTATTTTTTTAAGAAAACTGAATGCTATAAAGTAGATAAATTCCTTCTATTGAATAAAATAATGTTGAATGAATAAGTTAAAAATCTGCTAAAGTCAGATGATATCAGAATGTAACATGACATGAAATGTCAGGTTAATTACACACTCTTGGATGCTACATCTGTTAGGTTTTACAGTTACAAATTGCACCAACCTATTGGAAAAGGTATAGTCTCAGGGATAAACCCAAGTGGTAAATCACTAGAAATCTAATCTATGGTATGTTAGTAAGTCTGGTGTCCACTTTGCAAATCCATATCTTTCCTATTCCTATCATTAAATAAGGTCATTTATTTACCTCCCTTTTAATGTTTTTATTTCAATTTTTTTAAAAAAACAATATTTTAGTAATATTATAAATCTATTTGTTGAGTGTCTAGATCAACTTTGTCCAAAAGACTTTCTGAGATGTTTCAAATGTTCAGTATCTGCAGGGTCTGATACAGTAGCCACTAGGCACAGAGGCTGTTACTGAGCATTCAAGATTTTGCTAGTGCAACTGAGGAAGTGAATTTTTAATTTTTTTTTCAATTTTAAATAATTTAAATAAAGTTCTTACATAGCTATTGGCTGTACTCTATTGGACAACACAGGTGTAGATATTCTTTTTTTTCAGATGTTTCAATAATGACTATATACATGTTTATTTGACATTTTATGGAATAAAAAGACATTGCATGAACTTCTACATCCAGGAAGACCAAGTAGAGATGTTTTTATTCTATCTCTAGGTTTCTTCCTGGACATTTTACATAACAAGCATAACAAGACTATGAAAAGTGGAGAGCAGGCAGACTAGCTAGAGATTTGGAGACAAGGAACACAGTGGTGAGTTCTCTGAATTTTCTTTTTGCCTCATACATCCTATACAAAAATTTTCCCAGAAAATGATGTTTACTCTAATTAAAGAACCAGGAAAGAGGCACCCTAACAAGGCAAAAAAAAAAAAAAAAAAACAGGAAAAGGAAAAGAAACGAAATAAGAAAATCAACATAAATTGCTCTACTTCAGTCAAACCCTACAGAAAAAACTATGGTCCATACCCATCCATGCCAGCAAAAGCTGAGTGAGGAGCATGGAATTCCAGTCTTGTCAGACTATGACATATCCCAATCCCCAAGGTGGTATCAGAGAAGGTCAAGTCCTTTCATCCCTGTTGAACCGTAATGATTGTCCCCATTCCCTATAGTATCACTGGATACCACAAGGGGAGTCTGGATTTCCATTACCTTCTGGCAGTATTAAGAGTCACCTTCCCCTTTCCAATGAGGCAGTATCAGTGGAAGTCTAGTTGGAGAGTCAAGACTTTTACTGCCACTCACTTGTGATGCCAGTGGAGACCATGTGGGGGGAATAGTAAGGACTAGTGAGGAGTCAGCCCCAATCAGCTGCTGCTTTCCATCTCCACTTGACTATGAGGAGGTAGTGCCCACACTTTCATCAGGGTGATGTCACAGAAACCAGTAGAAAAAGAAGATTTAAATAAGATGCAGAATCTCATAAATCAAAAATATTTATGTTTCATTAAAAAGCACTTGTAATAAGAACCAAGAAGAGTTGAAACTGATACTTTTTCTTCCCATGATTCAATAATGAATGAACCTCAACTGAATGAATGAATTTCAAACTCAAAAGAAAAAAAGGCAATCAATATATGCCAATGTTGAGATGCTAGAGATGTTAGAATCATCTAACAGATTTTAAAGCAGGCATGATTTAAAAATAAAAAAAGCTTCAGTGAGTAATTATAAACATACTTGAAACAAATGGGAAAATAGAAAACCTCAGAAATTAAATAGAAAATATGAAGAAGAATGAATTGTTTAATTTAGAAAATGTGGAAAAATATAATAACCAATACCAAAAAACCCTCAGTGAATTGGCCCAACATCAGAAGGCCAGGGGCAGAGAAAAGAATTAGTGAACTGGGCTGCAGTTGTGGCTCAGTGGTAGAGTACTCATTTAGCCTGTGTGAAGCACTGGGTCTGATCCTCAGCACCACATAAAATAAATAAAACAAAGGTACTGTGTCTATCTAGAACTAAAAAATATTTTTAAAAAAAGAATCAGAGGGTATGATAAATGGTGGAATAAGACAGACATCATTATCCTACGTACACATATGATTACATGAATGGTATGAATCTACATCATGCACAATCACAGAAACGAAATGATGTACCCCATTTGTGTACAATGAATCAAAATGCAGTCTGTAAAAGTGAAATAAAGAAAAAAAGAAAAAAGAAGAATCAGTGAACTGGAAGATAGAATGATAGAAATTACTCCATCTGAACAAAAATGAAAAAAAAAAATTAAGAGTCTTAAGGACCTGTAGGACTGACTGTTTAGGTTCTAATCTAGAATTCCCTCCAAAGGCTCATGTGTTGGAGGCCTAATTCCCAAGGTAACTATGTTCAGAGGTGGGAAGGATTGGATCATGAGGGCTCTGACTTCATCAATGGATTAATTCATTAACTAGATTCATAATGTGATGGCATTATTGGGACATGGTGGAAACTGGAAGATGTGGGGCCTAGTTGAAGGAAGTTTGTCTCTGAGGGTTTGCCCTGGAAGAGCTTATTTTGTCCTGGGACTCTTCATATGTCCCTTGTCCACCTCCTCTTTTTCCTCCCTTCCTCTTTCTTTTCTGCTTCCCAGCTGTCACCAACTGAGCAACTTTCTTCCACCATGCCTTTCTATCATGACGTTGTGCCTCACTTCAGGCCCCAAAGTAGCTGAGCCAATGACCGTGGACTAAAACCTCTGAAACTGAGTCAAAACAAATCTGTTCTCCTTTAAGTCATTTTCTCAGGTATTTTGTTGCAGAGAGAACTTAACACAGAGAAGCTATAAAAACCTATGGGAAGTTTACAAGTCCTTTATCAAGGACTTGTAGAAATAATGGCAGAAAAGTTTCCAGACTTAAAGAAACAAAAGCCTATAAATTCAAGATGCAGAGAAGAATCCAAGCAGGAGAAGTCCAAATAAATACACATCAAGAACATTAAAACTAAAACTAAACATTAATATCTGAAAACAAAAGACAAGAACTTTTGGATACAGAGTTACCTACAGGAAGAAAATAATTCAAATGACAGCAGATTTCTTATCAGAAACTATGAAAAACAGAGGAAGTATCACAAGATCATTCATCAGTTGAAATAAAGAAGTGTCAACTCAAAATCTTATACCTAGCAAAAATACCCTTTAATTAAAGGGAAATTAAAAATTCTCAGACGAGGAAAACTGAGACTTTGTTACCAAAAACCTACTTTAAGAGAAGACTAATGAAAGTTTCTAGATAGAATAGAATTGATAAAGGGTCTGGGGTTGTGACTCAGTGGTAGAGCAGTTGCCTAGCATATGTGAGGCACTGGGTTCAATTCTCAGCACCACATATAAATAAATGGATAAAATTTAAAAAGTTCGTCTACAATGAAAAATATACATAAAAATAATTTTCAAAAAAGACATGATAAAGCAAGCACTATTAGATTATCAGAACAACATAATAAGTAAAAATATATGTTAATACAGTAGATTTTCTTTTTCCTCTGGAATTTTTTGAAATACAGATTGATGGTTAAAGCAAAAATTATAACATTTTCTGATATGGTTCTATGTAGGAATTATGTAAGATATATATTGTAAACAAGAGAGAGTAAAGAAACATTCAGGAAGTAAGTCTCACATCATATATAAAAATGAACCCAAAATAGATCATAAATTCAAGTGTAAAACTTAAAACTACAAAACTTAGAAAAAAATATTTGAAGTTAAATATTTGTTAATAAGTGTCTTAGGAAAGGAAAATTAAGTCAAAAGCGAATTAATGAGCTGTATGTCATCCAAATTTAAAAATCCTGTAAAGAGCTGAGCATCATGATGTACGTCTGCAATCTCAGCTACTTGGGAGGCTGAGGTAAGAAGATCACAAATTTGAGGCCACCTGGGCAACTTAGTGAGACCCTATAAAAAGTAAAAGAGCTCTGGGAATGTAGCTCAGTGGTAGAGCACCCCTGGATTCACCCATTACAAAAACAAATAAAAACCAAAAAACATAAAAACACCTGTATGAAAAGACCAGGTCCAGATTGGAATAGAAAATATCTATATATCATAAATGGGACAAAGATTTAATATCTAGAATAAATAACTAGTAAAATTCAATAGAAAAAACCCCTAAGAGTCCAATTAGAAAATGGCCAGATGAATACATTTCGCTTGAAAAAATATAAAAATGCACATTAAAAGATGTTCAAAATTATTAGCCATCAGGGAAATGCATATTTAAATCATAAGGCAATTATCAATACATACCTATCAGAATAGCAAAAATTTAAAAAGTGACATCAACGAAAGTTAGCAAGATTGCAGAGAAAGGGGTTCACTCATACATTGTTGGTGGGAATGTAAAATGATATAGCCATTCTCAAAAACAGTTCGGCAGTTTCTTCAATAGCTAAACATGTAACAACCTTACAAACTGGCAAATGCAATCCTGAATATTTATCTCAGAGAAAGAAGGGCTTGTGTTCATACAAAAACCAGTATATGAATATTTGTGGCAGTTTTATTTGTAATAGTCAAAAACTAAGAACAACCAAATGTCCTTTTTGATTAAACAAACTAGCATATCTGTATTATGGAATGCTGTTTAATAAAAGGAAAGAGCTATTGATACTCTCCATAACCTATATGAATCTTCGGCAAATTATGCTAAGTGAATAAAAAGCCAATCCCAAAAATTAACCTACTGTATAATTCCATTCACATAAATTTTTGAAATGACAAAATTATAGTGCTATGCACTGTTTTAGAGGTTGAGAAAAATATTCCTATCTTCCTGATATATAATATAAGATGGAGATAACTGTTATGGGATAAAAAAGACCCTCCCCGCAATGCGGGGTGGGGGAGCATAGGGAATATAGGTGGTGGGATGCATTACTAAACAGGGTGATCAATAAAATTATTGTTTTACATCTAACGGTGAATAATCACATTGTGGCATGTTCAAATGTAAATTTTCCAAAGAAAATGATCATTTATAGTAAAACAAAAAATGATGACTACAGAAGTGGAATTTGCAAGCTTTTTCTCTACTGTGATGCTTGAGACTGAAAACGTTCAATGTCATACACTTTCATAGGTGGACAAGTGAGACTGTGTAATTCCTGGTACCTGGCTATAATCTTCCTCATTCTCTTACTCAGAAAAATCAGCTAAAAATAAATCATTGAGTAATAATGTATGTTATTGTAATAGACTTAAATCTAAATATGCTTAAATAGATTGTCTTAAAGATTCAGGTTGGATGCAGTGGTGCATGCCTGTAATTCCAGTGGTTCAGGAGGCTAAAGCAGGAAAGTCGCAAGTTAAAAGTCAGCCTCAGCAACTTAGTGAGATCCCATCTCAAAACAAAGCATAAAAAATGGGTTGGTAGGTGGATGAGTGGTTAAGCACCCCTGGGTTCAATCCCTGGTACAAAAAAAAAAAAAAAAAAAAAAAAAAGGAGAGAGAGAGAGAGAGAGGGAAAAGAAAAAAATCAATACTTTATTGCTTGTAGTATACAACTGATTTCAACATACCTGCATATTGAGCCTTTGGCATTAAAAATAATAGCAATTTGTATGTGTATAGTAAAATCTAATTGGTAGCTCATATATCTTATCATATAACAGGCAATTATAATATGGACTGTACATTCAGGGAAGTTGAGACACAGGATAAAAATTATAGATGCTGTTTTAGCATAGCTTCAAATCAGCACTCTCAATGAATACTTCAACAAGAGCTAAAATTTTACCATTAAAGTAAGTGAATACCCAGTGGACTGGATGACTGAAATTTGCTACCTGAATGGACAAATTTTCTCAGCTGAAAAGTAAAATACATCAATTGTTATTCTATGGCTGTTCAGTATTACTATTCACTGGTTCAAAACATTTCAAAGGAGAAAAGAAAATAATTGCAGCCAGTCAAACAAAGCCCAAGGTAAAATACTCCTCACCACAGGAATTTTTCTTAGTGTAATAAACATGTATGAAATGCCAATAGGTTAGGCCCTGTGCTATACACTAGAAACCAAGAAAAATAAATAAGGTGAAATATTTAATTTTTT
Organism: Sciurus carolinensis; assembly: GCF_902686445.1. Taxonomy (NCBI): domain Eukaryota; kingdom Metazoa; phylum Chordata; class Mammalia; order Rodentia; family Sciuridae; genus Sciurus; species Sciurus carolinensis. The sequence continues at coordinate 77,121,596 of NC_062222.1, forward strand.
TCTTGATTTAAAATAATTTTTATGGCATCATCAACAGCCTAATTGTGTTGGCTTTGATATTTCCAAGAGAGTAGATTTATCATGAAATTATATAATTAAGATCTTGGTCTGAAAATTTTCAAGAGAAAAAATATTTGAGAAAATGAATGTTGACACCAGACAGATCTTTTCTATTGAACGAAGTTTAGGATAGGGGCCTCAGTGGGAATTCCTTAAAGCTATGCTCACTGCTGGTCATCTCCAACAATCCCAAATCTTGTGTGACGTGCTCCTCAAACTATTATAGATTCTGTCATGTCTAGTGTCACAAAATAAGGGCTTAATACATGTTTGCTGAGAAAAAAAATATGAATCCAACTTTCCAGTAGAAGACTGATCCTTCAGGATTCTGAAACTCAAGTCCAAAATCTGCCTAAAACACTTCCAGAGCCTCCTGATGGCTGCTAATATGCCCCAATTGCAGTGGGAAAACAGGTATGTGTCCTTGCATCGTCGCTACTTTTCTGTAGAGCTCCAGAAAAATCTCCATTTTGGTGACCTATCACTCCTTCCAGAATGTGAGACCCAGGACAGGAATTTGAGAAGAGCTAGAACTTCTGCAAGTACTCGAGTGTTTTGGCAGAGATCCAGCCATGGTGAAATAAACAGGTGGGTCTGCGTAGAAGGAAACCAAGGAGACTGAGGTATAGCTTAGTGGTACACCCCTGTGTGGCAAGGGCAAGGCCCTGGGTTCAATCCCTAGCACCCAAGTGGAAGGGGAAAAAAGGGAAAGCTTGAAACCACTCTTACCTGTTTTAGACTTTGGGGATTCAAATGTGTGAAGGAAATGGGTTCTGAAAGTCAGCAGTCGTGTCTTTGTAACTATCATCCTCCGGGAAGTGGATTTGGATCCCTGACTAATGAGGAAGCATTTTGAAAGTTACCTGACCCTCCCATCCATTTTCAGGAATCAAATTTGATTTCACAGTGCTTTTCACGCAAACTCAACCCAGGGTGGGAAACTCCTCCATGGGGGCTCCTCGTATCCCTCTGTAATAGGTTGTTTCTTGGTCGTCAGGGGAGCCAAGGGACCCTCAGAGATCACCATAGCGACCTAAAGGCCTACTTTCTGAAGTATTAAATGGACTTTCTTAGCTTAGAATTATGAGTTTCGGGTGCAATTTCCTGAAGCTTAAGGCTGAGGCCACCCAATTCCACCCTACTTCTGTCCCCCAAATCCTCCAAAAAGTGATTTATTTGAAAGGTTACCCATTGTCCTTGTAGTCAACAAGAGATGCCAATTAGGGGTGTATGAGGACTTGGAAAAGCTGAGCATATCCTTCAGTTTTTTATTCTAATTCTTGAATGGATATGTGTTCCAGAGCAAGCACAAGAGGGTTTCTGCCAACGTAGTATGGCTTAGAATTCTCCCACTCCCTGAAAAAAGTGTAATTCTGGACTTAGATGTATGCTTTGGTAGCAAAGAGGTTCATTAACAGAAAATGTTTTCAAATGTTGAGAGTTTGAAAAAATGTCAGATGAAGGGTACTAATTCTTAAGTCTCCATCACTGTATTTATTATGTCAAAATTAGCATATTTTTACAACACATCTGTATTAATGGCATTGAGTCAAAGGGTAGCCTTGTAAGAATTATTTCATGGTTAAGCACTTTCACAGGTCTTTAACTTTTAATTTTTAAAAAAACAAAGATTATATGTGCCCACATAATGATGAATATTATAAAACCAGGGATTCATTCATTCTTTTAGTAACTGACTTTTTTGTGAATGCTTATTTTGTACAAAGCACTGAGTTGAAATTCATTTATTTTGGGGGGATCCTATTTACTGTTATTCTTTTGTCATAAATTAGTTGACTGAACTGTAGTTTATCACCTGCAGATTTTTTTAGCTTGTCTGATTAGGTTGCATTTCCCTTTGCTATTTTCTTTCCCTATATTACCAATAACAGCTATCTTGATGTCTTTTGCTTTAAGTAAACATTTCTCTTTTTTTTTTTCCCTTTCTTTCTTTTTCTTTTTTTCTTTTTTCTTTTTTTCTTTTTTCTTTTTTTTTTTTTTTTGTACCAGGGATTGAACCCAGGGGTGCTCAACCACTGAACCACATCCCCAGGCCTTTTTTGTATTTTATTTAGAGACAGAGTCTCACTGAGTTGCTTAGGGCCTTGCCAAATTGCTGCGACTGGTTTTGAACTCATGATCCTCCTGCCTCAGCCTCCCAAGCCACTGGGATTACAGGCATGTGCTACCATGCCTGGTTTAAGTAAATATTTCTGATCTGTAGAATTTTAAGTTGAACACTACCTTTAAAATTTCCCCATGTAATAAAAAAGTAGAAGAGTGAGGGATAGGGGAAATAACTCAGGTAGTAGAGCACTTGCCTAGCACGTGCAAGGCCTTTGGGTTGATCCCCATCACCACTGTTCCCCCAATCCGCCCCCAAAAAAATGAGAGAAGAAGAATGAACTTTTAATGTATTTTTTTGCCCTTAGCCTTCCAGGATTTTATGATGTTAGTTTTTAAGTGCTGACTATAAGGGAAAATACTTTTGCAAGCAAAATTCTAGGAAGTCTGATAAAATTTAAGGAGGTGACATTTATCTTCTGTATGTCAGTCCCTCTAATATTTCCCTTTCTGTTTTTAGCATGACTCTCTACCACAAAGTGCCCAATATTCCTGAGCTATAAGGAAGGAGTAAGGAGGACAAATCAGATTTGCAAAACTACATAGCTTTGGATAACTAATTTATCCTGTAGACCTGAGATTCCTCATCTATAAAATAGGGATTGTCAAAGTATGTTCCTCAGGTTGTTATCATGAAGATTAAATATAATATTGATGTAAAGCACTTAGCATATGTACATGTTTGCATCAAAGATGAAAATTTGCTTTTTATTTTGCCAAGTAAAGACATTAAAGAAAAAAGCACCATTTCTATCTATTAGCATAATCATTAATAAAAGAAATGACCTAATACTATCCAAGAAGGAGGGCATGATCTCAGAATTTATAATTTTTTTTTCCTTTGAGAGCCTGTCTGAGAATTTATCATTTTAATTAAGAATTTACTACATTGTCCTTATTCTTCACATTTTACTACAAATTAATGGGTATTTCATCTTGGACTGTGATCTGCAGACCCACTGTAGATCTCTTCAGTGTTTGTTTTCCATCAAAATTCATCTACCATACTCTCATTCCCTCAAAGCCCAGCCTTCTTTTCTAACAATTTATAGCTCACTGGCCTACGTCGAATGCAGATGGCTTAATATATTCACCTCATCAAGAACATTTTTATATTCTGATGTAGAGACTTTATCCAAAAAAGTAAAAGTAACAGTGAGAGTTTCAGATCAGTTGGCACATCTAGGGGGGAACAACTTAGGTGTAAGTGCCTTTCTCCACATTCTAAATGTCTACCTGCTTTATCCAAGTGTCTGTCTGTCCCTGCACCCCACCTACCTTAGTTTTGGATATTAAGAACTGCCACAGACTGAAATCCCAGCAACTTGGGAGGCAGGAGGATTTCGAGTTTGAGATCAACTTGGACTATATAGTGAGGCCCTGTCTTAAAATAAAATTAAAAGACTGAGAATGGAGCTCAGTGGTGAATGATTTGCCTAGCACATGCAGGGCCCTGTACAGAGGGGAGATTTGCCCCACAGAGGCTGTTACCTTGAGTGGTTTTTCTCAACAGTATCTACAACCCACATTTATCATTGTAAACAAAATGAGGGTCTGAAGGTTCTCTAGATTATTTCTACATTTATAGCACTTCTCCTGAGTCAGGTCTACTGTATCAAGTAAAGACACATCATATCCTTAGTAAATCTTTGAACTGTCATGACTCTTAGAGAAAAATAAATTATTTTTAAGTAGGTTCTTCCAAGGATTAACATGAAAGAGGCACAACTTGCTGCAGAGGTTGGCCTGTAGGCTGCTGGGCTTCTCTAGGGACAATGAAAGCAATATTAAAACAATGGACTCTGTGCCGGACGTTTCAGGGACAGGTAGATGAGACAGCCCATAGTGCACTGTAGCACAACAGTAATGAGTAGTCTGGGGTCAGAAGACCTTGACTCAAATTGTGGTTAGATACTTACCAGCTGTGGAAAGTAGTCAATCTCTCTAAACTTCAGTTTCCTGACATGGGGTTAAGAACAGTTTATACATCACAGAGTTTTTATGAGGATTAAACAAGTTAACTCATGGAAAATGTTTTAGGATAGCGCCTGCCCATGGCTAGCTCCCTGTTAACATTAGCTTTGTTGTTATTATGAGCTCTGTAACAGGATGTGCCCACTTTGCCACCAGCTTCATTAACCACTTATACTAAGTATATTTTGCAGTTTTAGTCAGAATATACTCTGAAATCACAAAATATGCAAACTCGGGTCCAGATCTGTGCAAATGCAAGGCATATCTTGGAGTTCCCCTTTTAGTAGGTTCCACAGAAATATCCCAGCTTTACTGAACTTTAATTTACTTCCTCAAATCACCTCTCTCACTTCTCTTTTGTTGCTGATGTCACTCCTGTCTCACTGAGATTGTTTCTAAGAGACTTTTTTGCCCCTTTTGTGTGGGCTATTGTGATTGACAGCACATTCTTTAGCCATGAGCAAACATTACTTGAGTTGTCTAGTGGAGTAAACATCTTACTTCACATTGTTTCTAAAGAGTGATACTCAATAAGTTTGTCTTGAGGTTGTCAGATTTCATAATTACAGTCAATTTTCAATTATCCACATAAATAAAAAGGTCATCTGTGTACATAACAGAAAGTTACAGGTTATAAAATTGCAGCTAACCATACAAGCAGAGTTGAACCAGCTTCTATATATACCCCAGGACAATACCAAATGGGTTAAAAGAATTCAGTCTTCCTGTAATCTCCTTTAAACCCTGTTCTTCCATATAAATGCTTGACATTTTCTCAGTCTTATGAAAAATACTAAGAAATTACAATTTCAAGTCCTTTTTTTTCCCCCAATGGGAATGTGACTTATGCATTCCTATAAAATGCCAATTCTACAATTGCTTCTGTGCCACTCTCAGGCTGCAAGACAAACACACGGTAAGGCCATGATGCATGTGATTAGTTTCCAGTGAGTACAACCCAGGGAGTGTTAGCTGCACATGTGGTCTACTGATCTCCCCAAGGCCACCTTTAGTAGGTAAATAGGGGAAAGTGGCAGCCTTGAGGGAACCTACTCAAAAGAGGCACACTAAGATTGTTATGGCATGTCTTCTCCACATAGTTCCCTCCCTCTCACTTTCTCCACTTATTTTATCCCTTAGGCTCAGGACAAATCTATTCTTTGAATATTTGGAGGAAGCTATTCTACTCTGCCTGGCATTGCCACTGAATAGAATAGCTTAAATTCCTTCATCCCTCTGAGCTTATTATTATTATTATTATTATTATTATTATTATAGGAAAGGAGGGAACTGGATTAGGAGATCTATAATAAATGCTTTCATTTTAATATTATATAACTCAATGAAAAATCTCTTGATGATAGTCAAAATAGTAATTTATAAACTATACACTATATCCTATACTATCCAATAGTATATCTTATACTAAACAGTGCACTTTACTTACATAATGTCAACTTTGATCTTTATAATATTCCTATAGGTCAATTGCTATTTATGTTTGTAATCAAGGAAACAAAGAGTCAAAGAGTTTAAGAAAACCCTGCTTTAAGTTTCTAATTTTAGCCATCTGCTCTTAAGAATTAACTTTAAAATCCCTGAGCTTAGTTGTCCAACTGTAAAATGGGTTTAACAACAAAACCAAATTCACCTTTGATTCAGCATACAATATGGCATGCTCTGTGGTCTTTGTTCCAAGATGTCGTGGGGCTACAGGGATTCATTTTTGGAGAACTGCCAAACTCATTCAAGCAGGAAAGAAGTTTAGAAGTTGATTTAAAAATCAGTCCCTGAATGCATAAGCATGTGAGCCTCTTATCAGAACCAGGACCTTAAAAATTCAAAGACATTATTGTACAAAGATAATTTCTTTGGCATTCAGTCACTAGGGCCTGTCATATACCAGAAATTGAATAGTCAATTTTACCTAAATTCCCTCATTTATTTCCTATAAAAACTCTGTGGGATAACAGTTTGTGTATGAATTATTATCCTCTTTTTATGTGAGAAGAGATTACATTAATAGAATGACCTGCCTAGCCTGTAAGTGGCAGATCAGGATTATAACCAGGCATTTTGGGCTCCAAGTTTCAGATTCTTTCTACCATGACAGTACTTTTCAAAGTGTGTTTCAATTCATATTCACCCCACAATATGCTTGTCATAAAACAAATAAACAACAACAGAAACACCACAGTCAACCGTGTTTGATTCTGCACACTATGGAATCTCTTGGAGGTTCCCAGAGTTTAACACAGTCAAATGTCCCAGAAAATTCTGAAAAGGAAGCATGTTCAGCAAATTTCTTCTTTAATTTTCCTAATTTAATTGCAAATACACCTTTTAATGCAATTAACACATAGTAATACCCTAGAACTCTACTCCTGCGGAACTTTCTGAGAAATGGTATACCATGCCAGGATATGTTAGAAAGTAATTTTTATAGAAAGGGATTGTCACCACAAACTGTTCTTTTTCTTTATGATAATTTTTTTTTTTTTCCTCATGAGCTGACTAGTAGATCTCATGAGATTCTAAACCAAATGTTTATAGAGAGCCAACAAACCTGACTCTGACCTAAGAGAATAGGATGTTGCTGTGGAATTTCATGTATGAGAATGCCAGATGGGAATACCAAAAACAACTACATAAACAAGCATTAGCTATGGTGATGGTATGTATTCTACATTTGTATATGTATGGAAGGCACAATTTACCCTTCCCCCCAAATCCTGCTATTTGACTTGCTCTACCTTTTTTTCTAATATGAATGATAGAAAATATTTTTCAAGATAGTATGAAGAAATCTGACCACTGGAATCCATTTATAATACCTGGGATGTTGAAAACCATCAGTGGAAGTCATTGAACAAGGTAAATTTAGTTGGATTTGGTTATGAAGATTCATTACTTAATTAGATGTTTGGGGTCAAGGTTGTGGCTCAGTGGTAGAGTGCTTGCCTTGCATGTGTGAGGCAATGGGTTTGATTCTCAGCACCACATATAGATAAATGAATAAAACAAACATCCATCAACAACTAAAAAAAATAATTTAGATGTTTGGACCATTGTTTACTGTAAAAAAAGTCTTTCTGTCCATAGTTTTCATTGCTTTTATGATCTGCCTGCTAGTTCACACTAGGCTATGGTGTGCTTTCAATTCTTTTTTTCAAAGTAACTTTTTAATTGGCAATTGTAAGTCAACAAAAATCTAAAAATTTCTTGGTGAAGTTCATTATTTAGGAAGTGAAATATCATGACTTTCGTATGACTATACCTACAGAGTAGCAAACTGAGGATTTTTATTTCATTGAAAAAATGAAAGGAAGAAAAACAAAGCAATACTTGTTATAGAATACTTGTCAAACATCTGCTCTCCTTTATTCATGTATGCTATTCAAGTTACCTGTTGCTATACTACAAATGGCACTAATATTTAGTAGATTAAACAAATGTGTTATTTACCTCTCACAGTTCTGTGAGGAAGTTGGGAAGGGCTTCACAGGGTGATTCATTTGCTCAGTGTATTGATAATTGAGTTGCTAGTCTGGAGGGTCCAAGATGGTTTCAACGACATACCTGGTATCTTGATGGGAGGGTTGGAAGGCCAGACTGAACTGGTTTCCTCTCTATGTAGTCATCTCTGTGCCCTCTCTAGCAGGGTAGTTGGACCCAGTTGAGGTCTCCAACAAGAAGTTTTATCAAAGATAGGAAGTGAAAATGGTTGTTGTCTCAAGGCTTGAGCCTCTATTAGTCAGAGAATCTGAGAGGTTTAGGGACCAACTCTCAGTGAGATTATCAAAGAAATCTGTGGTCAACATTAATCTGGCACATAGACCAAAATTCCTGGCAGAAAGATCCGTGTCATGAAGGAAAATAATGCAAAAGTTCTTCTGAACTCTTTGACAGATTGACCATGAATCCTTTTATTCATAAAGCCAAAGCAATACTGCAGAAATGTATACAATATGAAGTCTATATAAAGTTGCTTTATGATAGAACACCATGTTGATTCTGACTTCCATTTCTCTTACAATCTTATGCTTCTTTCCAGCACTTTCATTCCATCTTTGCTACTTTGCATTTCTAGCCATGTTAGCTAATGTTTGAAAAAGAATCTGCAAAATAAGCACTACAATAAGCAATAAAGGTAAAACAAACCTGCCAATACAAAACACAATGACTAACATGCACATGACTGCTCTTTATTGTATTGAGGTCAGCTTTGTCTTTGCTCTGGGGCAGCTCTTGCTCTTATCTGTGAAGATTTGTAAATTTTAAAGTACCTAAGTGGGAAAGTCTCAGCACTAAATTTTATTTAGGTAAAACAAAGAGTGACCTTTCAACTTTAGCCTTCTTTGGTTCCAGGATAGCCCACAACTATTTAGGCCCAGGTAGTCTCCTTAATTAATTCTTTTTTCCAAATTCAGTGCCTCAACTTTTATAATGTGAATTTTTTTTTTTTCTTTTCCAATTCTGGGGATTGAACCTAGGGCCTGTGCATGTTAAGCAAGCACTCTACCACTAAGCTACACACACAGCCTGACACTGCCTCAATGTTTAAACTGTTTTCCTCTAGACTTGGGACTTACAGACTCTTTTCTTCCTATGCCTTTCCTGCAAAAGCAAACATCTTTCCTTGGAAAGCCAATGGTTTCATATGTGATCACTCTTTAGAGTTCTTTAATAAAAATCATATCTTAATATAAAGAATGATTTCATTTTATGTAAACAGTGGTTTAATTTCAGAACAATAATTATACAAACATTCCTTAGGATATTTTTTCTGTGTAATCAAATTGTAGCAGTATACAAACTACAACTTGCAGGTAAAATCAAATCAGAGCCTGATTTTTTAAATAAAGTTTTATTGGAACACAGCCACACTTGTTGGCTCACATATTTTCTGTTGTTGTTTTCATGCAACAAGGAAAGAGTTGAATAATTCTGACCCTTTATAGAAAACATTTGTTGATGCCTGTGATGGAGTGAAATTCTTTTAAAATTTTCTAAGAAAAATAATTTATTTTTGTTTATTTTAAAGACACTTACTTTGCCATGGATAATAAAAGACTGAAAAACTCATAGATTTTTAGTATCATGAGAGACAAATATACCATAATAAAACTTTGGATTTGTATGGGTAAAGGGATCCTCCCATGTATTATATTCCAACTCACTTCTTTTGCTACTGATCCGACTTTTGAAATTTACTGAGTAACTTGAAACAAAGGCAGCCTCAGAGCTAAGACACATGAAAGTACAAGGAACAAAGGAGTCAAACAAGAAAAGTTATAGACCATGGTGGCCAAAATTATGATGTCAATTCAGTCCTTTTGTCCCTGCTTTTAAGTTTTGATTCACATGATATGGGAGCTTAAAGGAAACCCCAGAGAACTCTCTGGATCATTTAGAAGGGAATGTATTTAGTTTTCTACTTTCTATCCTCGTTAGATTACATATGGGCCTACATATGAAAACAGGTGGTTGATAATACCCAGCATTAACTGGGATATGAATTAGCCCTCTTATCACTATTTGTGAGGGTCTAATTTATTTCAAAGTTTCCGAAAGGCTAAATCTTCAAAAGCCTTCATAATTATCTTAGAATTTCAATGCGAATATCTCCCTAATGAAAAATAAACTAGAGTGGATGTGTAAATTTATTTGTAAAGATACAAATTACAGCTTTACAGCAAAACATTGTCAAAAACATATATATCAATTATAAGTGATTAGATGTAGAGTAAAGGAAAATTAATCATACATAATATTTAGGAGGAAAAACAAACTACAAACAATACTTACAATCTTAGCCCAATTTGATTTATATAACATACTCATATATACATATTTATATATATGTATACAATGTATTCATATCAAAATCCCAAAGACATATAATTATAAGAAAGCAATAATGATTATATTTGAAAGGTAGATTTATGAATAATTTTATTTTGTTCTTTGATTTCTTTTTTCATATTTTCCAAATTTTCCATAACTGTATTATTCCTGTGAATGCAATAAAACAACAAATATTATTTGATTGATCGGTCTTCAACTAATAAAACATTCATTTCATGTAATTGAAAAGAAAAATAAAGAGGTTTTAATTGATTTTTAATGGAATCATATTGTTAGCTGAATTCATAGAATTAAATAAACAGTTATTTGTGATAATATAGTCATAGCCATGCGTGTGTGTGTGTGCGTGCACACACTGAGGTCTGAACCCAGGGCTTCATGCAAGTTAGGCATGTACTGTACCACTGATATACACCCCAGCTATAGATATGAGTTTCTTTATTCCTCCTAGATTCAAGATCGGGTCTATTCTCTTATCTTTTAACTAAATGTATGCATAGTTTTTAACTAACAGAAAATATTTTTTGTAACTAAAAAGTTAGTCAAACAGATATATGGATGTATTTCAGAGTTATTTTGCTTGCCTAGCATGTGTGAGGTTCTAAGCTCAATCTCCAGCATCACAAACAATAGGCTCACTTCTCTAGAACATTGTCCTTGTAAAAGATGCGCCACAACTATTGTGTCTTAAATCCTGAATAGTGCCACTTTCCCTCACTAGAAAAGTTGAGTCAGTAAAGTTGAGTTTCAGTAAAGTCTTTTTTTCCTACAGAGGGTTAGTCCTACAAATTATCAGACCAATTGTTCCTGCCTTTATTACTAAAATTGTCCTAACAGAAGAAAAATGATAGTATTTGGATCTGAAAACACCTGCTTGCCCTCTTTGACCAGAATCAAGATCTTGAGAGCCACTAAGCAGCTCTGAGATAAAGACAACTTTTAACAAGTGAAGAGACAGACACTTCAACTTTCATTTCCTTCTTTTGAGTCACTTAGCCTTCTCTTCAACCATTACTGATCAGAATGTCTCAAATTTTAACAAAAATTTCTACAATCCAGCTACAGAATTGATTTTCTTCCAGTGAAAGGTTCACAGAAGTTGTGTGAAATCAAAATGTAAACAGAGTAATCTTCTAGCAACTGTGAAAGAAAGATACTTTCAACAACAGGTGGCAAAGCAGATTGCATTACAGGAAGTATTAATATTCATTAGGAAAGGGATAATTTTAGATTTGGCCTGAAAGGTAACCAGGAATATTGTGTATCAATGCAATGTTGTCTCTACTTCCAGTCTTGCTATCCAAACAAAATTTTCAGGCTTTATCATAGAATTTGTCAAAAATCATGAGAATTTCAAAATTCGGTCTATGTGATTGTAGCTGAAGCATTTTTTTTTTCATGTGCATTGAGAAAAATAAATCAGTAACTGTTAACAGGTGTTGGTCTATGCTGGAAAAGACTTGAAATGAATGGACTGAATTTCTTAAAAACTTGCATGTTTTAAATACCACATTTCAAAGTTTTTCCTAAGGGTTAATTGACCTTGGAAGATTCTTTCATATTCAAGACATTTTTATTTTCTTTTATATTATTTGCAGTAAGAATCTCACAGAGGAAAAAATTTTACTGTAACTGTTCAAGGTGAGTGAGAAAACATTTGGCATTTAATTTTAATATATATGGTTACTAATTTGATATTTTTACCACTTCTTGCACCTTGCACAAACCAAATATCATGCATTTGGTTTCCAATATGGAAATGGGGATAGACAAAGTTCCTTGACAAATATCCATATCTTGGATTTTTGCATGCTAATATATACTATAAACACAATTGAATTTCCCAGTTAATTTTGTTGAACTCAAGAGATTTGATTTTGATGGTAGGTATTGAAGATTGAACCAGGGACACTGAACCACTAAGCTACATTCACAGACTCCTGACCCCACTTTTTTTTTTTTTTTTTTTTTTTAATATGGAGACAGGGTCTTGATAAGTTGCCCAGGCTAGTGTTGAATTTGAGAATCTCTTGCCGTGGCCTCTGAATATCTGAAATTACAGGTGTGCATTATCATATCCAGCTAAGAGATATGATCTTTTAAATATCAAATTTATCATTTCAAATCCTTGGGTTGATTCCTTAGTATAACACATTTGGTCCATTTGGTTCTCCAATAAAAGTTTTTTGATGGTGATCAAGATGTAGACGGTACACCTTCTTTGAATGGAATGTCATTCTTTCTGTTGACATATATATGTCTGACAGAATCTGGCTTCTTATTAATATGACTATTTTTTTTTTTTTTTGTCAGTGCTGGGGATGGAACCCAGGGTGTCCCAAATGCTAGGCAAGTACTCTACCACTGAGCTACATCCTCATTCCTAGCCTTAACTTTTTTGTCATCACAAAAATTTTAAGGTGACCAGGAGAAGCAGGAGATTTTATAAATGTTAAGCACTTCTTCTTTCCAAGACTCTAAACTTCTCCCTCCTCTTAGTTTTCTTGCCTCACAGTTCATTAAACTCTGATCTAGTGGAAAGCACCACACATAAGCAAAAACACAGTATTGTGCTAGAAACTGTGTCATACACCTGTAGTTCAGCTACTAGGGAGAATCACTTGAGGCCAGGAGTTTGAGACCAGCCTGGGTAACATATGAAGACCTCATCTCAAACCAAGAAACAAAAAACAGTCTTTGAAGTTAGATACCTGAAGTTTTAATTCTTGGCTCTGTCATATTTTGTCCTTCTAAAGATTTTCACAATCATGAAAGACTTTTCAGTGATGTCACGTAAAAGAGTATTTAGGTAATTAGTGCAGTAAGAAAAATTGCTTTTGCCATCATGAAATTCATTTGGAAAAATAAGAACTCCAGAATAATGAAAGCAATCCTCAGTAAGAAAAGTGAAACAGGAGGAATCACAATACCAGACTTTAAATTAATATTACAGAGCTATAGTAACAAAAATGGCATGGTATTGGCACCACAACAGACATGGTGCAGAATAGAATACACAGAGACAAACACACATAAATACATTTATCTCATACTAGACAAAAGTGCCATAAACATACACTGGAGAAAAGCTAGCCTTTTAAACAAATGATGCTGGGAAAACTGGAAATACATATATAACAAAATGAAATTAGACCTCTATTTCTCACCCTACACAAAATTCAACTCAAATTAGATCAAGGACGTAGGCATTAGACCACAGACCCTGTGCTTACTACAAGAACAAGGAGGCTCACATCTCCATTATGTCAGCTTAGGAACTGAATTCCTCAACAAGCCTCTTTAAAGCAAAAGAAGTAAAATCAAGAATCAATAAATGGGATGGTGTCAAACCAAAAAGTTTCTTCACAGCAAAGGAAATAATCAAGAACATGAGGAGAGAATCTACGGAAATAAATATTTATCATACACAGCTCAGATAGAGATTAATCTCCAGAATATATGAAGAACCACCCCACCAAAAAAAAAAAAAAAAAAACCCACCAAAAAATCCCCAAATAACCCAGTCAATAAATTGGGCTAAGGACCTGAACAGACATTTCACAGAAGAAATACAAATGGTCAATAAATACATGAAAAAATATTCAGTAACACTAGTAATTAGAGAAATGCAAATCAAAAGTACTCTAAGATTTCATCTCACTCCAGTCAGAATGGCAATTTTCAAGAATACAAGCAGCCATAAATGTTGGCGAGGATGTGGGGAAAAAGGTACAATCATACATTGCTGGTGGGACTGCAATTGGTGCAACCACCCTGGAAAGAAGTATGGAGATTCCTTAGAAAACTTGGAATGGAACCACCATTTGACCCAGTTATCCCACTCCTCAGCATATAACCAAAGGACTCAAAATCAACATACTACAGTGACATAGCCACATCAATGTTTATAGCAGCTCAATTCACAATAGCCAAGCTATGGAATCAACCTAGGTGCCCTTCAACAGATGAATGGATAAAGAAACTGTGGTATATATACACAATGGAATATTACTCAGCCTTAAAGAAGAATGAAATGATGGCATTTGCAGGTAAATGGTAATTACGCTAAGAGAAATAAGTTAATCCCCAAAAATGGAATGCCAGTGTTCTCTCTGATATGTGGATGCTATGTCACAATGGGGGGGCATTCAGGGAGGGAGGAGTGGAGGTTTATCTGATTGGACAGGGGAGAATGAGGGGAAGGGAGGAAGGTGGAAATGGGAAAGACAGTAGAATGAATTAGACATAACTTGCCTATGTTATATATAAATACATGACCAGTATAACTTCACATTATGTACAACCACAAGAATGGGAAGTTTTACATATGATATGTAAAACTGTTATGTATTAAAAAAACAAAAAATTGCTTTTGGTGATTGCTGGTATCAAGTTAGATCAAAATTCTCTAATCCTAAGTATTCTTGAGACAGCATTTGTATTTCTTTATGGGTAAACACTTTCCTTCTTTCCTTCCTCTCTTTCTTCCTTTCTTCCTTTCTTTTCTTTCTCCCCCCATCCCTTGTGATACTAGGAATTGTACCCAGGGGAGCTCTATCACTGAGCTACATCCCCAACCCTATTTTATTTTATACACTGAGACAGAGTTTCACTAAGTTGCCTAGATTGGCCTCAAACATGAAATCTTCCTCTCTCACCCTGAGTTGTTGGGATTACAGGCATGTACCACTACACCCAGCAGGTAAACACCTTTCAACTCTGGGAAGATTTAAATTTAATTTCAGAAAAAAATTAAAGTAATCCAAACCATACCATGAATATTTTTATATTAAGAAGGAGTCTGTACCTATTTGGTATTCCTTTTTATTGTTATAATCAGCTCCTAAATACATAAGCTTTTGACTGACAGTGAAAATTTTCCTTAACAGTTGAATTAGTTCAAATCTACCAAACAGTATCTGTTATTTTCCTCTGTAAATTTAAAATATATTTTAACTGAAATTTATTTATTCACTAATGTATGCAGGTAGTAAATAACTTACAAATATCCTAAAGACAGCCAGTTATTCTAGGTACCTGCTGGGAGTACAGGTACTAGTAAGTTAGGTGAGGTTGCAGCTCTTGTGAAGTTTATTCTAGTGGAATTAGACAATAAAAAGATAAGAGCATTTCAGATACCGATGAGTGATCTAAAGAAAATAATGTGTTAGTGGATAGTGACTCGGGAAAGTTTAATTTACATGAAGAAGTAGAGAACAGACTAACTGCAAGAATCTCTTGCATGAAGAAGAAAAAACAGTGATTCCACAAGTCAAGGCTTCTGGATGTATATCTACCATTTCAATTTAAAGATTTTTAAATATTTTGATCTTTTAATTCAGAAATGTATAAACAATTTCATTTGTTTCTTTGTTTGATACTTAATCTGACCATATGAAATGTTCTAGTTTAGGTTATATTCCCTAATTAGAAGGATCATTTAAACTTTCTCTTTCCTAAATTTTAATTTACGCCGTCAGTTTGTCGTTTTCACAGTTGCCTTAATGTTTTTATGGATAGCTTTGAAAACTACCTTAAAAGTAACTTCTGTTGCCCAAAATACTAGACACAATAAATCACTAGGCAAGTGTTAAGTAGTCTTTTCTGCATATTTTTTTTAAAAAACCAATAACAGTTCTAATTCACGGATTATGCTAAACTTTAGACTCATCATGATCCAGAGATGGGGGATGGAATCTGACTTTTAAATTTGTATTTTTCTTTTTCTGTATTCCACCCCCCCCCCCAAGTTTCTTTAAATCATATTGCAGTGTAGGTGTGAACTTATTTGTGCAGGAAAGGGGAAATGGGTTTTGGGTGGGCAAACCCTATCATTTTCTATTTCAAGATGCTAAGACAAATTATAAATGAGATCACAAGACAGCAATCTTTGAGACAATCAGAAGACCAAGAAATATTCAAGACAGGAAAAAAAGTGACCTCAAACAGCAAACTAAAGAGCTTGATATCAATTCTAGTTCAAAATCAGGAATTGGTTTTGAGAAACTGTAGACAGCTAATCAGATCCCGCACCTCGCACACTACTAGCTGTGTAAATCCTGAACTTTGTCCCACTTCTGCGCCAACCCTTTCATCCCTGTCTTCCTAGACCCCCTGCTAAGAAGAAAGCTCTTTTCTATTACTCCATCCTTTCTTCTCAATTCTTTAATTATAAAGCAATCCTCCTACAGCCGTTATCTTTTCCCCAAATGCTCTGTTTCCCTTAGTTGCAATCTGAGGTGTTTGAAGAGGAGTCAGCTTTTGTACATTGTGTGTGTGTGTGTGTGCTGGTGTGAAGGTTTTGAAAGGTTTAAAGTGCTCACACCTCTTTGAGCACATCCTACACCCTACCACACTACTCTGCTGTGCACCTTTATTTGGACATATGGGCAGCTCTGCCACCCTGAGCCAACCTAAACCCTAACTCTCTACTAAATCAAAGAAATGAAACAGTAAGGAGGGGGGAATAGACAAATAGGGTGAGGTTGGAGATGTAAATCTAGAGGTTCACAGAGGATGTGACACTTAAGCTGACATTGTACAATCTGGACAAAGTAAACAGCAAGTGTTGCAGGACTTCATTTAATATGGCTAGATCACTAGGTAAAGAGAAATAAGACTGAACAAAAAAGTAAGGCCATCTCTAGTGCATTATATTTTATTTTGTTTTTGATGCTAGAATCAAACCCAGAACCTTGTACATGCTAAATATGCAGCCTACCACTGAGCTACACTCTCAGTCCTCTGATGTTTTAAAAATAGGGACCTACTGCCATTAATTCTGATTTAATTAGACTGTACTTAGATAGTTTTGAAAGTTACTTGGATGATTCTAATATCCATTTGGGTTGAAAAATCTCTGCTCTAAAGAAACATTGAAGCATTTCAAGTAGTATGATGACAGTGTCAGATTTGGGTAAGGTAGCCCACAGGCACACTGTTTAGAATGGAAGGGGGAAGGCCTGGAGAAGTGGTACAAGAGATAGAAACAATAGCGTCTGGAAACCAAGAAAGAGGGAAAGACCATCAATGTCAGATTCCTTAAAGAAGTCAAGACTGGGCCTGAAAAGGGAGAACTGGGTATTTCTTTTCTTTTCTTTTCTTTTTTTTTCTTTTTGGTACTGGGAATTGAACCCAGGGCACTTTACCACTGAGCCAGATCCCCATCCCTATTTTGTATTTTATTTAGAGACAGGGTCTCACTGAGTTGCTTAGCACCTCACTATTGCTGAGGCTAGCTTGGAACTCTCAATCCTCCTGTCCCAGCCTCACTCCCGAGTTGCTGGGATTATAGGCGCTTGCCACTGCGCCCACCTTGGATATTTCTTAATAACATTATTTGCAAGAGTGACTTAAAATTAGAAGGTTTGAGAATCACCTAGTTTAAGGAGTGAATAGAAGGCAAAGAGGAGAGAATAGTAGGAAATAGACTTATAATTTAGCATGGGAGTGACTTGAGATGTTCATATGTTGAGAGGAATGAATTTGTTTTACTCATAGCATGGATTGAAAGTGACTTACATGTTTCATGTCACAATAAGTCTAATACAAGTAGACCAGCAGATCCTATAACATGATCATTGTTGTGGTCTGAATGTATGTTTCTCCCCAAATTCATGTGTTGAAATCTCAACCTTTGAGAGATGGTATAGGAAGGGGGGCCTTTGGGAAGTATTTGGGTGATGAGGGGAGAGTTCTCATGAGTGGAATTAGTGCCCTCAGAAAGAAGAGCAATGGGCCACTCCCATGTGAGCTCATGAGAAGCTGCCATTTATGAAAAAGTGGACCCGCACCAGACTCTGAACAAACACCTTGATCTACCCTTCCCAGTTCTAGAACTGTGAGAAATAAATACATGTTGTTTTTAAGTCACCCAGCTCAGGTATTTTGTGATAGCAGCTCAAACAGACCAAGATAACCACCAATGTACATATCTGCTATGAGTATACCACCACTCTTACCACTAGGTGAGCATACACCATCCTTATAACAAGTAGGCATTAGTTATCTTTTACTATTCAGCTCTGATCAGATCACATACAGAACTGTATTCCCCTCTAGCATGTCACTCTAGGTTTATAGACAGACTGGGCCCCATTCAGAGGTGAGTGGTCAAAATATTGGACAGAATCAAAACCATGTCATATGATGCATAGTTGAAAATGGAATATTTTGCCTGGAGAAAAACAGATTTTAGAGGACATAATGCTTTCTTTATATATTTGCAGCCTTTGCTGTGGAAAATGAACAAGACATTCTGTAAAAGCCTGGAAGATCATTCTTAGACTGTTACTAAAACAAAAGCAGCCTGGGGGGTGAGGATAGAAAAATAGGGAGAGTTTTTTCCCAAGACAGAATAAGAATGACCTACTGGAACAAACATGCTGAGGCCTCCTTGAAAGAAGCCAAATTAAATGACTTAAATCAGAAGGGGAAAAGTATATATGGAACAAGAGAATTAGTGTCTGGTAGCCAAGAAAGTAGAGAATAGGTCAAGGCAAAGTCCCCTTCTAACCTTGGAAGATTATGTGGTTGCTTTAAGAAATTGAAGTATTACAGATAATAAAAACCAAGGAGAATACAGGAATCCCAATATTAGGTAAAAACTGTGAGGATATAAATTTTATGACTTCATACCTATATATCTAGAAATATCTAGCTATATCCACATATGTAGTATAATAAGGATATAGGGTATATCATTCTCTTATGTATTATTATAAAAATCGATACAGAAACAAAATTGTTTTATTCACATTTGAGGTTTTCCAATGAATGATACTCTTGTTTTCATCCGAGTTCAGAACCAATGAGAGAAATACAGAGTCAGGCAGATAGAGATCAAAATGGTGGTCTTGTTACTGCTGGAAATACTGTGGGATGTGGCCCAGGTGGGAGGCAGCAGTGGGCCAGGGTAACTCTTACCTGCCCCACTCACTGGGAACACTGTACAATCAAAGCCTACCCTTGTAAGCTTGTAGGTGGAGTGGAAAAACAGTACGGTTTCTGGTGGAGTCTGATTTCATCCAGAAGGAGAGAAAATGTGATTGAGTTAGATTTGTTCACTTCTACAAACCCTAATAATGGTGCTTCTGTAGTGCACTCTCCTAACCTGAAAATAAGAGTCAGAGAGTGAGGATTTTCCCTCACATTGTCCAGACAACCTCCAAGGACTGGAGTAAGGAATAAAGGTCAAGAGGATCACAAGTTTGAGTTCAGCTTCAACAACTTCATTAAACTCGTCTTAAAGTAAAATAGAAGGGGCCTGAGGATGTAACACAGTGGTAGAATGTTTCTCTAGTATGCATGAGGCCCTGGGTTCATTCCCCAGTATCACATCTCTCTCTCTCTCTCTCTCTCTCTCTCTCTCTTACACACACACACAGAGCCAGAATGTAAGGGAAACACTCCCTATTAGAAACAAAGGCATGGGAATTATTTTTCTTACTGCCCTCCCTATGAGAAACCACTGTTAATAGTTTAGAATTTATCATCCTAGATTTTTTCTTGCATGGTTATAAAATTTTTACTTTTTATGTACAAAAATCAGAATAACATTTTGTAAATTTGTTTTCAATCACCCCCTTTTTTTTACTTAACATGTTGTAGACTTTTTTTTCAAATAGTTACATAGATACAACTTATTATTGTTAATGATACTTAAAATTTCAATAATTAACCATTTCTGTTGATTGACACTTAAGTTCTTGATTTTTTTTTATTTTTAAATTTTTTTCATACATGTATATAAGGTAATAATGTCTGTCTCATTCTACCATCTTTCCCATCCCTATGCCCACTCCCCCTCACTTCTCTCCACATAATCCAAAGTTCCTTCATTCTTCCCTACCCACCCCCTACCCATCAGTATCTGCTTATCAGAGAAAATATTCGACCTTTGATTTTTTGGGATTGGCTTATTTCACTTAGCATAATAGTCTCTAGTTCCATCCACTTACCTGCAAATGCCATCATTGCATTCTTCTTTAAGGTTGAGTAATATTCAATTGTGTATATGTACCACAGTTTCTTTATCCATTCATTTGTTGAAGGGCACCTAGGTTGGTTCCATAGTTTAGCAATTGTGAATTGAGCTACTATGAACATTGATGTGGCTGTGTCACTATAGTATGTTGATTTTGAGTCCTTTGGTTATATGCTGAGGAGTGGGATAACTGGGTCAAATGGTGGTTCCATTCCACGTTTTCTGAGGAATCTTTATACTGATTTCCAGGGTGGATGCACCAATTTGCAGTCCCACCAGCAATGTATGAGTGTACCTTTTCTTCCATATCTTTGCCAACACTTACTATTGCTTGTATTCTTGATAATTACCTTTCTGATTAAAGTGAGATGAAATCTTAGAGTAGTTTTGATTTGCATTTCTCTAATTACAAAGGATGATAAACGTTTTTATTCATATGTTTGTTGATTAGTTGCATTGCTTCTTCTGTGACGTGTCTGTTAAGTTCCTTAGCCCATTTATTGATTAGGTTATTTGGAATTTTTTGGTGTTAAGTTTTTTGAGTTCTTTATATATCATGGAGATTAGTGCTCTATCTAAGGTGCGAGTGGTAAAGATTTTTTTTCCCATTCTGTAGGCTTTCTTGTGAAGAAGAAGCTTTTTAGTTTGAATCCACCCCATTTATTGATTCTTAATTTTACTTCTTGTGCTTTAGGAGTCTTGTTAAGGAAGTTAGATCCTAAGCTGACATGATGAAGATTTGGGTCTACTTTATCTTCTATTAGGCACAGGGTCTCTGTTCTAATACCTAAGTCTTTGATTCACTTTGAGTTGATTTTTCTGCAGGGTGAGAGACAGAGGTTTAATTTCATTTTGTTACATATGGATTTCCAGTTTTCCCAGCACCATTTGTTGAATAGGTTATCTTTTCTCCAATGTATATTTTTGGAGCCTTTGTCTATTATGAGATAACTGTATTAAGGTGGGTTTGTCTCTGTATCTTCTATTTTGTACCATTGGTCTACATGTCTATTTTGGTACCAATACTATGTTGTTTTTGTTACTATTGCTTTGTAGTATAGTTTAAGGTCTGGTATTGTGATGCCTTCTTGTTAGGATTGCCTTGGCTATTTTGGTTCTCTTATTTTTCCAAATGAATTTCATGATGGCTTTTTCTAGTTCAATGAAGAATGTCATTGGGATTTTAATAGGAATTGCATTGAATCTGTGTAACACTTTTAATAGTATGGCCATTTTGGCAATATTAACTCTGTCTATCCAAGAGCATGGGAGATCTTTCCATCTACTAAGGCCTTATTCAATTTCTTTCTTTAGTGTTCTGTAGTTTTCATTGTAGAAATCTTTCATCTCTGTTGTTAGATTGATTCCCAAATAGTTCTTTTTTTTTTTTTTTTTGAGGCTATTGTGAATAGAGTAGTTTTCCTAATTTCTCTTGCAATGGGTTCATCATTTATGTATAGAAATACATTTGATTTATGGGTATTGATTTTATATCCTGCTATTTTGCTGAATTCATTTGTGAGTTCTAGACGTTTTCTGGTGGAATTTTTTTGATCTTCTAAATATAGAATCATGTCATCAGCAAATAGTGACAGCTTGAGTTCTTCTTTTCCCATTCGTATTCATTTAATTTCTTTTGTCTTTTTGATTGCTCTGGTTAGATTTTCAAGGACAATGTTGAATAGAAGTGGTGAAAGAGGGCATCCCTGTCTTGTTCCAGTTTTTAGAGGGAATGCTTTCAATTTTTCTCCATTTAGAATGATGTTAGCCTTGGGCTTAGCATAGACAACCTTTACAATGTTGAGGTATGTTCCTATTATTCATAGTTTTTCTAGAGTTTTGAAC
The DNA here is from genome assembly GCF_902686445.1 of Sciurus carolinensis. Lineage (NCBI taxonomy): Eukaryota > Metazoa > Chordata > Mammalia > Rodentia > Sciuridae > Sciurus > Sciurus carolinensis. Next base: position 77,143,452 of record NC_062222.1, read on the forward strand.
ATGAAGAGTTGCTGTATTTTATCAAATGCTTTTTTGATTTTTTTAATTGTTAAAAATAATAACTCTTAGGGCAAAATGGCACACACCTGTAATCCTAGGGACTTAAGAGACTGAGGCAGGAAGATTAAAAGTTCCAGGTCAACCTGGGCAATTTAGTCCTTGGCTCAAAATAAAATTTCAAAACAAGCTAGGATTGTAACTAGCATATACAAGGTCTTGGGTTCAATCTCCAGTACTGCAAAAGCAAACACAAAAGTCAGTGAACATCAGTGTTCATAAAGGATGTAGACTAATAGTACTGTTTCAGACACAGTGACCTGCTTGTTGCTGAACATATTTAAACATAGGCGATGACATACATAACAGGTATCATTAGAGATGACAGAAGTTGCAGATGAGCAGTTATACTGGATAACCATGGTGACCTATACCAATAGGAGAAGTCTGGCAAGTGAAAGAATTGTATACTGTAAGTTATAAATTTCCTCAGCCTTGACAAGGTAAGACTGCCTCACATGCATTTGTTCAAGTTATTAGCAAGTGCACACTTAGCTCTCCCCATCATATCTGTGTTGTCCTTTCTAACTCAGCAGGATATTTATGTATATAAATATGTATGCATGTGTTTTGTTAAACTTTTATTTATTTATTTTTTGTTAAGACAGGGTCTTGCTATGTGGCCCAAAGTGACCTCAAACTTTGCATATGCCTAAGGTTAATTATATTATTTTACATAACTACAATACAGTCTGCAGTTTAAATAATGCTTTCTCCTTACTTAATCTAATAAAGAATAAATTTAAATCTATATGTCTAGTTTTCATCTTTCATTCAAGCTCCAGAAGAATATTTCAAGAACTCACAAGATATTTCCAGTTTATTTTCTTACAAGTACTCCAACTTTTATGCATGCCCCACTTTTCCCAAACTTGGCAGATCTCTGTCTTTGCTTAAATTTCCTTTGAAAAAGGAGACTGAGATAAGAACTTGGGTGCAGGCAATTTTGTGGGGAGATGACCACAGGGAGCTTGAGGGAAGCACAGAAGAAAATGGGACAGAGGATAGAAAACTGGAAAAAGGGAGCATTATCGTAGTCACCATTGAGGATGGTTTTTTTATGACATGAGAAGCCTGCCCCATTTGGCATTGCCCAACTGAAAGATGGGATGCAGGTAAGGGGCTGTGTACCACAGAGGTTTTAATCCTCACCTCAAGGCCACATTTCAGTTTATGAAATATCTTTTTTTTATATACTGGGGATTGAACCCAGGGTCTTGCACATGCTAGATATGTACTCTACCACTGAGCTACACACAAAGCCTGAAATACCCTTTATAATTTAGTATTAAAAAATACCAAGTTGACACAAGAATTAATTACTTAACTTGGACAAATGCCTCCTTCTGCCACAAAGTCTTCTAAAAGAGAAGAACCAATTTTGTTAATGTGTGTACAAATATTAAAGAAAAATGATTCTTTTGGTACCTGCTTCAGTGGTAAGAGAACTTTTAAGTGTGTCTAGAGCAATTTGAATATGTGAATATATTTTCTTCAATTGTCAATTTTATGAAACTTAAGTTTACATAAAATGTTTCAGATAACAATGGAAGATCCAAACTGAAATGTACTCTAAATGTAAAATACATGCTGGATTTTGAAGAGCTTTTATGAAAAAGAGAATGAAAAGTGGGCGGTTTCAAGATGGCGGACTAGGGGGCGGCTGCATTTCACGTTGCTCCAGGACGCAAGATTCAAAAGAGGAGATAGTGAGAGACTTGGGACCAACTCAAAGTTGCTGGGTGAGTCTCTCCCATTGGGGAGGCGTCCCAGATGGGGCGGTAGCCCCGGAACGCAGGGAACTTTGTGAAGTAGAGTTGTTCAACGAGACGCCCCTCCCCCCACTGGAGTGGTAAACACAGACAACTGGGATCATCGTAGAGGAGGCGGCTCAGCACAGCGCTTGGACTCGGAGCAACCACTGGGGCTCCGGGCGGCTGCCTGAGGAGGAGCTGCGTGGCGAGCTGTTTAGACCCAGAACGACCGCTTCTGAACACCGGGGGGCTGCCCAGAGGAAGAGGAGAAGCGCGGCGGGTCACTTGGTCTAGGAGTGACTGCATCAGAGCTACAGGCGGTTGCCAGAGGAGGAGCTGCGTGGCGAGCTGTTTGAACTCAGAGCGAGCGCTCCTGAACACCGGGAGGTTGCCCGGAGGAAGAGGAGGAGCGCGGCGGGTCACTTGACCTAGGAGTGACTGCATCAGAGCCACAGGCAGTTGCCAGAGGAGGAGGCAAGTGGTGAGTTGATTGGACTAAAAGCGACCACTCCTGAACACTGGAGGCCTGCTTGGAGGAGGAGTGTGGTGGGTCACTTGGTCTCGGAGCCACCGCTCCTGAACACCCGGGGGGCTACCCCGAGGAGGAGGAGGAGGAACAGAGCGGGTCACTTGGACTTGGAGTGACTGCCTAGGGCTACGGGCGGTTGGTGGGAGGAGGAGACGCGAAGTGAATTGCTTGGGCTCCTAGAGACTGTGTCGGAAACCCGGCCGCTGTCCGGAGGAGGAGGTGTGTGGCGGGTCTCTGGGTATCGGAGCTATTGTACGGGGCTCCAGGTGGCGGCTCAGAGGAGGGGCCGCATAGCCAGGCGATTAGGTGCAGAGCAGGGTCCCAGGAGCTAGGTGGCTTCTTGCTGGAAGAGCCGCACAGAGACACACCTAGGGGCGGAGTGAAGTTTCCAGGACTGCGGGCAGAGTCTCTGGGAGAGGCAGCCTAAGGAGACTCGCCTGCGAAGGGTGAGGCTCTCAGGCCCAGGAGGTAGGTCCGGCCCCTGGGAACGTTGCAGAGGAAGACAGCCCAGCCCAGGCGGTAGTTGTAGATTGAGGGGAACCTCTAGGAGGGGAACTGATCAGCAAGACGTCCCCACCGAGTGAGTCTTCCCTGCCGGGTGAGGTTTTCCCACAGGGACGGTAAAACCAGAGACACAGGCACAAACAGGACTTGCCTCAGACCGCAGCCTAGTTCCCTGTTGGAAGACCATTGGTCAACAAGTGGAGGCACCTCTGCCCACTAGCAGGGAATATACGCCACCTGAGGGTCACCACCCCTAGAGAGGCAGCTTCTTCGTGGAGCTCCGCATTATCAACTTCCTCCAAGACTTCAGGCTACTGAAGGATAAGAGGGGATATACTAGCAATCTTCAAGGACATTATAAGTCGATAGAGGAAATCTGCAATATCTTAATGACCCACTGATCCCTGAACAATATGAGAAAACAAGGGAAGAAAATGCCCCAAACAAATCTAGATGTTACATCAATAAAATCCAACGACAGCATGGCAGAAGAAATGACAGAAAGGGAGTTCAGAATGTACATAATTAAAATGATTAGGGAAGCAAACGAGGAGATGAAAGAGCAAATGCAGGCATTGAATGATGAGATGAAAGAGCAAATGCAGGCATTGAATGATCGCACCAATTGACAGTTAACAGAGCAAATTCAGGAAGCAAAAGATCATTTCAATAAAGAGTTAGAGATATTGAAAAAACACCAAACAGAAATCCTTGAAATGAAGGAAACAATAAACCAAATTAAGAACTCCATAGAAAGCATAACCAATAGGATAGAACACCTGGAAGACAGAACTTCAGATATTGAAGACAAAATATTTAACCTTGAAAGCAAAGTTGAACAGAGAAGATGGTAAGAAATCATGGTAAGAATCTGCAAGAACTATGGGATATCATGAAAAGGCCAAATTTGAGAATTATTGGGATTGAGGAAGGCTTAGAGAAACAAACCAAAGGAATGAATAATCTATTCAATGAAATAATATCAGAAAATTTCCCAAATCTGAAGAATGAAATGGAAAATCAAGTCCAAGAGGCTTATAGGACTCCAAATACACAAAATGACAACAGACCCACACCAAGGCACATTATAATGAAAATACCTAACATACAAAATAAAGACAGAATTTTAAAGGCTATGAGAGAAAAGAACCAAATTACATTCAGGGGGAAACCAATACGGATATCAGCAGATTTTTCAATCCAGACCCTAAAAGCTAGAAGGGCCTGGAACAACATTTTTCAAGCTCTGAAAGAAAATGGATGCCAACCAAGAATCTTATACCCAGCAAAACTTACCTTCAAATTTGACGATGAAATAAAATCATTCCATGACAAACAAAAGCTAAAAGAATTTACAAAAAGAAAGCCAGCATTACAGAACATTCTCAGCAAAATATTTCATGAGGAAGAGATAAAAAACGAAGAAGCATATCAGCAAAGGGAGGAATTACCCTAAAGGAACTGTCAAATAAAGAAGGAACCAAGATGTGTCAAAAAATAAATAAATAAATAAATAAAATTTTAAATATGAACCAAATGACCGGGAATACAAATCATATCTCAATAATAACCCTGAATGTTAATGGCCTGAATTCATCAATCAAAAGACATAGACTGGCGGATTGGATTAAAAAGAAAGATCCAACAATATGTTGCCTGCAAGAGACTCACCTCATAGAAAGAGATACCCATAGACTAAAGGTGAAAGGATGGGGAAAAACATACCATGCACATGGACTCAGCAAAAAAGCTGGAGTATCCATCCTCATTTCAGATAATGTGGACTTCAAGCCAATGTTAGTCAGAAGGGATAAAGAAGGACATTTCATACTGCTTAAGGGAAGCATAAATCAGTAAGATATAACAATCATAAACATCTATGCCCCAAACAGTGGCTCATCCATGTATGTTAAACAAATCCTTCTCAATTTTAGAAACCAAATAGACCGTAACACAATAATACTAGGTGATTTTAACACGCCTCTTTCACCACTGGACTGATCTTCCAAACAAAAATTGAACAAAGAAACCATAGATCTCAATAACACAATCAATAATTTAGACTTAACAGACATTTATAGAATATACCATCCAACCAAGAGCGAATACACTTTCTTCTCAGCAGCACATGAATCCTTCTCTAAAATAGACCATATATTATGCCACAAAGCTAATGTCAGCAAATACAAGAAGATAGAGACACTACCTTGTATTCTATCAGATCATAATGGATTGAAGTTAGAAATAAATGAAAGAGTAAAAAACAAACTACTCCAACACCTGGAGATTAAACAATATGCTATTATATGATGAATGGATAACAGAAGATATTAGGAAGGAAATTAAAAAATTCTTAGAGGTAAACAAGAACAAAGAAACATTATATCAAAATCTCTGGGACACTATGAAAGCAGTACTTAGAGGAAGATTTATTTCATGGAGCGCATTTAATAAAAGAAGTAAAACTCAAAAAATAAACGACCTAACACTACAGCTCAAAGCCCTAGAAAAAGAAGAACAGACCAACACCAAAAGTAGTAGAAGACAGGAAATAGTCAAACTCAGAGCTGAAATGAACGAAATTGAAACAAAAGAAACAATACAAAAAATTGACAAAATAAATAGTAGGTTCTTCAAAAAAATAAACAAAATTGATAAACCTTTAGTCACACTAACAAAGAGAAGACGAGAGAAAACCCAAATCACTAAAATTCGGAATGAACAAGGAAATATCACAACAGACACGACTGAAATACAAAACATAATTAGAAGCTATTTTGAAAATCTATACTCCAACAAAATAGAAAATTTTGAAGACATCAACAGGTTTCTAGAGACATATGAATTGCCTAAACTGAACGAGGAGGACATACACAATTTAAATAGACCAATTTTAAGTAATGAAATAGAAGTCATCAATAGCCTACCAACAAAGAAAAGTCCAGGACCAGATGGGTTCTCAGCCAAGTTCTAGAAAACCTTTAAAGAAGAGCTCATTCCAATACTTCTCAAAGTATTCCATAAAATAGAAGAGGAGGGAACCCTCCCAAACTCATTCTATGAAGCCAATATTACCCTGATACCTAAACCAGACAGAGACACATCCAGGAAAGAAAATTTCAGACCAATATCCTTAATGAACATCGACGCAAAAATTCTCAACAAAATTTTAGCAAATCGCATACAAAAACATATTAAAAAGATAGTGCACCATGATCAAGTGGGTTTCATCCCAAGGATGCAAGGTTGGTTCAACATCAGGAAATCAATAAATGTAATTCACCATATCAATAGACTTAAAGTCAAGAATCACATGATTATTTCGATAGATGCAGAAAAAGCATTTGATAAAATACAGCACCCCTTCATGCTCAAAACACTAGAAAAAATAGGGATAGTGGGAACATTCCTTAACATTGTAAAGGCCATCTACGCTAAGCCCATGGCTAATATCATTCTAAATGGTGAAAAACTGAAAGCATTCCCTCTAAAAACTGGAACAAGGCAGGGATGCCCTCTTTCACCACTTCTATTCAATATCGTCCTTGAAACTCTAGCCAGAGCAATTAGACAGACCAAAGAAATTAAAGGGATACGAATAGGAAAAGAAGAACTCAAACTATCCCTATTTGCTGATGATATGATTGTATACTTAGAGGAACCAGGAAATTCCACCAGAAAACTTTTAGATCTCATAAGTGAATTCAGTAAAGTAGCGGGATATAAGATCAATGCACATAAATCTAAGGCATTTTTATACATAAGCGATGAATCTTCAGAAAGAGAAATCAGGAAAACTACCCCATTGACAATAGCTTCGAAAAAAATAAAATACTTGGGAATCAATCTCACAAAAGAGGTGAAAGACCTCTACAATGAGAACTACAGAACACTAAAGAAAGAAATTCAAGAAAACCTTAGAAGATGGAAAGATCTCCCATGTTCTTGGATAGGAAGAATTAATATTGTCAAAATGGCCATACTACCAAAAGTGCTATATAGATTCAATGCAATTCCAATTAAAATCCCAATGATGTACCTTACAGAAATAGAGCAAGAAATTATGAAATTCATCTGGAAGAATAAAAAACCCAGAATAGCGAAAGCAATCCTTGGCAGAAAGAGTGAAGCAGCGGGTATCGCAATACCAGATCTTCAACTCTACTACAAAGCAATAGTAACAAAAACGGCATGGTATTGGTACCAAAATAGAAAGGTGGATCAATGGTACAGAATAGAGGACACGGACACAAACCCAAATAAATACAATTTTCTCATACTAGACAAAGGGGCCAAAAATATGCAATGGAGAAAAGATAGCCTCTTCAACAAATGGTGCTGGGAGAATTGGAAATCCATATGCAACAGAATGAAACTAAACCCATATCTCTCACCATGCACGAAACTAAACTCAAAATGAATTAAGGATCTCGGAATCAGACCAGAGACCTTGCATCTTATAGAAGAAAAAGTAGGTACAGAGCTTCAACATGTTGGCTTAGGACCAGACTTCCTCAACAGGACTCCCATAGCACAAGAAATAAAAGCAAGAATTAACAACTGAGATAGATTCAAACTAAAAAGCTTTCTCTCAGCAAAGGAAACTATCAGCAATGCGAAGAAAGAGCCTACAGAGTGGGAGAAAACCTTTGCCAATCATAGTTCAGATAGAGCACTAATCTCCAGAATCTATAAAGAACTCAAAAAACTCTACACCAAGAATGCAAATAATCCAATGGACAAATGGGCTAAGGAAATGAATAGACACTTCACAGAAGAAGATCTATAAGCAATCAACACACATATGGAAAAATGTTCAACATCTCTAGTAATAAGAGAAATGCAAATCAAAACCACCCTAAGATTCCATCTCACTCCAATTAGAATGGCGATTATCAAGAATACAAGCAACAACAGGTGTTGGCGAGGATGTGGGGAGAAAGGTACACTCTTACATTGCTGGTGGGGCTGCAAATTAGTGCAGCCACTCTGGAAAGCAGTGTGGAGACTCCTTAGAAAACTTGGAATGGAACCACCATTTGACCCAGCTATCCCACTCCTTGGCCTATACCCGAAGGACTTAAAATCAGCGTATTACAGAGATACAGCCACATCAATGTTCATAGCTGCTCAGTTCACAATAGCCAGATTGTGGAACCAACCTAGATGTCCTTCAATTGATGAATGGATAAAGAAACTGTGGCATATATATACAATGGAATATTACTCAGCCATAAAGAATGATAAAATTATGGCATTTGCAGGCAAATGGATGAAACTGGAGAATATCATGCTAAGTGAGATAAGCCAATCTCAAAAAACCAATGGACTAATGATATCACTAATAAGTGGATGATGACACATAATGTGGGGTGGGAGGGGTTAGTGTTAGGGTTAGAGTTAGGGTTAGGGAGAGGGGCAAGAATGGAGGAAGGAAGGACTGTATAGAGGGAAAAGAGGGGTGGGAGGGGTGGGGGGGAAGGGGAAAAAAATAACAGAATGAATCAAACAACATTACCCTATGTAAATTTATGATTACACAAATGGTATGCCTTTACGCCATTTACAAACAGAGAAACAACATGTATCCCATTTGTTTACAATAAAAAGAGAATGAAAAGTGTTTCATTAATAATTTTTATGTTAATTATAAAATCAACTCTATTATACTTAAAATCAATTATATTAATATTGTTCATACTGCTTACATAATATTATTGATATGTTGAGTAAAATGAAATATACTTCAGGTTAAGCATTCCTAATTCAAAAAATCTGAAATCTGAAGTACCCCCAAATCTAAAACTTTTTGAGCACTGACATAACACAAGTCTGATATTTCAGCATATACAAACTTTGTTACATGCACACAAGTAGTAAAAACATTGTATAAAATTACCTTCAGTTCACATGCATAAGATAAACATGAAACAAATGAATTTCATGTTTGGACTTGAGTCCTATTTCCAAGAGAGCTCATTATGTATATGCAAATATTCCAAAATCTGAAAAGGAACTGAAATTCAAAACATTTTTGGTTCCAAGCATTTCTGATGAGGGATATTCAAATTGTATTAACATTTATTTCACCTATTCATTTTAACTATTTTTAATTTGGCTGCTTGAAAATTTAAAACTACATATAACACTACATTTCCATTGGTCAGTGCTACTCTAAGTAATCAATTATAAAACTTAGACATTAATAAAAGAATTCAGTAAGATAGGATACAAAACTAACACTCAGGGGTAGGGATGTAGCTCTGTGAGAATGCTTGCTCAGCATGGCAAGGCCCTGAGTTCTATCCCCAGCACTGGAAAAACAACAGAGAAAGAGAGAGAGAGAGAAAAGGAAGGAAGGAAGGAAAAAAGAAAGTTAATTCATAGGGAAAAATAAACATTCTAGAATATCTAGGGAAACATGGCAAAGTAAGAACCTCAAGAAAAGCATAGTCATACCAGCTTTAAAAATACACTGCAAGAAGGCTTCCGTGATTAAAACCATATGATACTACACATGAATAATCAAAAGAGAAAAACGTCCAACTACATATGGAAATCTTGTGCAAACTCTCAGACAGAAATAGACCCAACTACACATAGATATCTCATATATGTTAACGATGGGATTTCAAATCCCTGTGGCATACATGGACTTTTTAATAAATAGGGTTGAGACAATTGGGTAGGCATTTGGAAAAAGACTAAATTAGATATTCATTCCTCATACTGTGCATAAGAATAAACTCCAGGGGTTGGAGGTGTTCAATCTCCAGGGGAGGGGGGAAAAAAGGAATAAATTTCAAATGCATCAGAGATAAAAATGCAAAAAATGAAACTATGTAAGTACTAGAAGAAAACACAGACAAATTGCACTTTAATTTCAGGGTAGGGAAAAACTTCTTTGTATAATTTTAAATCCAGATGTATAATTCTGACTACATTAAAAAATACTTTGCATGGGCAAAAATATAAGCAAAGTCAAAACTGAGATGACAGATTATTACAAACTGTGTGTCTTATGTATCAAAGATAAAGGACTAATTAATTTAGGCAGGTTTTATTAATTTCAAAAAAACCTTAAAATCCTATTGAAAATGGGAAAAATACATGAGAAACAGCTTGCCAAAAAGGCATAAAAAAGAAAGCATGTGATCCTGGACTGAATTTTGTATTAGAGGTAGAAAAATGCAATAAGACATAACTGGTACAACTGACAAAATTAGAATGTAGACAGTATGTTGGATAAAAATATTGTGTTTAAATTTCCCGAATTTGATAACTGTACTGTAGTTATATAAGAAATATCCTTGTTCTTAAGAAAGTGTTAAGGGGCATGAAATAAATGGTTCAGAGACGATTGTGTAAGTGTGTGTGCTTGTGTCTGCAGGCGTGCGCCTTATGCTCATGAAAGTTTGAGGTCTACTGGTTTAGAAAGGGATTGACAAACTTTTTCAGTAAACATTTTCCACTTAGTGGACCAAAGCACAAAGTTGGTTTCTGTCACAGCTACTTAACTCTGTTGTGGTAGCACAAAGGCAGCCTTAAAAAAAACACAGGGATTGGGGATGTAGCTCAGAGCATAAAATACGTGCCTAGCAGGCACGTGCAAGGGTTTGATCCCCAGCACTGCAACAAAACAAAACAAAACAGAAATATTAATGAATGGCTATGCTCCAAGAAACTTAACCAACCAAACAAATAACAACAATAAAAACATATGGGAGGATTTATCCTCCTCCCCCAGATCAGTGTTCTAAGACTTTCAGAAGAAAAGGACAGATACTAGGAAAATGCAAGTTTTGCCATAAGCAATTAGCCTAGGGCCTGACCTTTAAGGTCGTACTGAATAATAGATATTGCTGTGCTTTATTCTTTCCCTCAGTATCTCTGTGCCAGTATAAAACTTGCATTTTATAGTCTTTTTTTTTTCAATTTTTAAATTTTAGTTGTTCTAATTAGTTGTACAGGATAGTAGAATGCATTTATACATTTTGATAGAACATGCATAAATACAGTATAATCTCTCATTTTTCTGATTATACATAGTACAGGATCATATCAGATGTGTCTATATGACTATCTGCCAGTCCATGAGAAGTGTGGTATGTGTGACTTATGTATCAAAGATGTGTGACTTCCTACTGGTGGTCTTAAAGGGTAGACACAGGCCCACCTGTCCTATTCACCCATCTTTCAGGCTGTAATGTGGCTATAAGAATGAGCCACCCTAGACCAGGGTGAGAAAGACAATGCTATAGGGGTAGAACAAAAATAACCCAGAGCCTGGGTCCCTGATTTGAGTGCTTACATACAGAATATTGGGTGAGAAACAATCTATCCTGTGTGACTCATTTATGTTTTAATTTCTTTTAGGACATCTAAACTCCATGATAAGTAATATTTTACTTCATAAGCATTACCAGTATTCCATGGAGGTGAAAAACATGAATTCTAAAACACTGCCTATGTCTAAGTCCTGGTTTAGCCATTTAACTAACCGTGTGACTTTAGGGAAGTTATTCGATGTTTCTGTTCCTCAGCATTTTCAGTTTTGAAATGAGTACCTAACTCCTAAGTTGTTTTGATGTTTAAATGAGTTGATACAAGAAAAATGCTCTGAACAGAGCTTGGTATACAGCAAGAACATTAACTATTCTTTAGTCCTCAAAAAGACCTGAGAGAGAGTTACTATTTTACACATTTTATACATGGAAAAGTTCAGACAAAGAAAAGCTAATTAACCTGCTCAAGATTATGTAATTAGCAAATAGTGGAAATATGGTTTAAATTCATCTTACTCCAAAGTCTGTGTTTTATAACTCTGTTAAATACTGCTTTGACTGTAATATTGAGGAGCAACTCTATTGTTGGATTACCCAGAGACAGATTTAGCACTTGGTTAAGTAATCCACAAAATAGGTGACCCTCCAAAAAAAAAAGGAAGGACAAATTTTTGATGCACTTTATATTTTTAACATGGCATTATAGTAGTTATCTTGGGAAAAATAAAAAATGTTGATAGGCCCCCTGATATTTATTTTCTGTTTCAGTGTCGCTTTTATTTGAATTTAAATAGCTCCATGGTGAAGCACTTGCCTAGCATGCATGAGGTCTTGGATTTGAAAGCATCATAAAAAAGAAAAAAAATGGGGTTAGGGATGGCCCTAGTATCAGTAGAACCTTCAATACTTAGGCTTTTAAAAGCACTAACTCAGCCTTGTGTGAGTTAAGGTAATAAATAACACGGTGTTGTAGAAATCTCTTTTTGTGATATTTTTAATATAACCTGGTATAACAAATGATTTGATCATGCAGTTCCAATGCAGACAAAAGGCATGATAAGCTCCCAAACACCTTAAAATATAGTTAACTAAAACTTGAGTTGTAACCAACATGCTCAAGAACTCTTAAGTGTCCCTGTTAGTGTTATTGCTGATTTTACTACCTTCTTTCTTTTTCTGTTCAGTTGGATATTTTGTCAAGTAGAGGCAAAACTGATTATCTGCTACAGTCAAGCACTCTCCCAGTTGAAATGGGCACAGGCCTTTGTCCTCATGGGGTCCTCTTTGCTCTGAGGCATGACTGGTCAAGAGTAGGTACTATTCCAGAAAGAATTAGTTGTTTACTGCCATTGCACCTTTACCAGCATCTCATTTGTAATTCTTCCTCCCTGTTGTTTTAGTCTGTTTGAGCTGCTGTAACCAATACCATAAACTGGGTGGCTTATACAGTAGAATTTATTTCTCACAGTTATGGAGGCTAGTAGTACAAATTAAGGGTATCAGTATGGCCAGGATCTAGTGAGGGCTCTGTTCCTGATTGTAAGCTGCTAACTTTTTTTTTTTTTTTTTTTTTTTTTAACAGAGTCTTACTATGTTGCCCAGAATGCTGGAACTCCTGGGCTCAAGTGATCCTCCCATCTCAGCCTCTTGAGGAGCTGGACTGTAGGAGTGTGCTACCATGCCTGGTTCCTGCCAACTTCTTTTTGTTTTCTCACGTGTAGAAAGGGTGAGAAAACTCTTTGGGGTCTTTTCTTCTAAGGACACTGATTGCATTCACAGAGGCTCCACCCTCATGACCTAATTACTTCCCAAAGGCTTCACCTCCTAGTACCATCCTATTGGGGATTAGATTTCAACATGTGAAAAGTTGTGGGGGGAGCACAAACATTCCATCCATAATACCTGTCTTTTTTCCTCAATTAGAAACATATAAGACTCCTCTCAGGATATCTGCTAGTAGTTGAGGGAAATCCTCAGTAAATAGAGACACCAAAATACAAATGTGTACCCTGAAAATGTCCATTAAGGGCAGAATGAGAGGCAGTTTACATTCTCAGGGTTTAACAGCTGTCAATCCAGGGGATGGAATGTAGTGAGTTCAGGGTGTAGGGTATGAAATCCTCATAGATGATTATCAGTTAAGGAGAAAAAAAGCTCAGGTATCAGAGGCAGGAGGATCACAAGTTTGAGGCTAGTCAGGTAAGTCAGTGAGAGTGTGAATCCAAAAACAAAACAAAACAAAAAGATCTGGGGATGTAGTTCATTGAGAAAGCAATTGCCTCGCATGCATGAGGCCCTGGGTTCAACCCTCAGGAACACACACACACACATCAGAGGAAGAATGATGGATTTTGTTGATTTAAGAAACTAAGGTCTTTTTTTGTTTGTTTGTTTTGTTTTGTTTTGGTGCTAGGGATTGATCCCAGGGCCTACATGTGTGCTTAAGCCCGTACTCAACCACTGAGCTGCACTCCCAAACCTAACATTAAGGTCTTGTTTTCCATTCATTTACTCATTCTTATTCATTGGTTCATTTATTCAGCAATATTTAAGCATTTGTATAACAGTCCCCATGGTACTTACTGGGCATACACAGATTCATACAGTTTAATAGATCTTGTCATTCCAATCTCTGCTTATTTGTGTTTCCCCGCCTCCTGACCCCAAACTAGAGATTGAACCCAGGGGCTTTCAACCACTGAGCTACATCCCCAGCCCTTCTTTAATTTTGAAGAAAGGTCCTGCAAAGTTGCCCAAACTGTCCTTGCACTTGCAGTTCTCCTGCCTTAGCCTTCTGAGTAGCTGGGATTACAGATGTGTACCAGAGCACTCAGTTTACTTGTGCCTTCTTGTTTCACTATTAAGCATTTATTTGTGTCTTTTTCCTTTTAAAATTCCTGTCTTCTTTAATAACATTAATACTCCTTGAAGACAGTAGGGTGCCTCATTAAATTTGATTTTTCACAGTATCTAATTCTTGACTTTTAATGATCTACAATATTTATTTATTGCTTTGGGTGATTTTTTTTTTTTAATCTCAAAACTGGGTGATTGAGGATGAAATATTTAGCCAATTCTGCAAAGAAAAACAGCCTCCTAAGATGCTTAATCTCCAGAACCTGTGAATATGTGTCCTTACATGGCAAAAGTTTTGCAGATGTGGTTAAGTTAAAGGTTTTGAGATGAGGATATTATCCTGGGTTGCTTGGGTAGACCTAATGTAATCACAAGGATTTGTACAAAATGGAGGCAAGAGGGTCAGAGTAGGGGAGACAGAAATTTGGAGATGCTACGCAGCAGGGTTTGGAGGTGGAAGAAGGAGCATGAGCCAAGGAATGCAGGAGGCCTCTAGAAGCTCTACCAAAAACAAGGAGAGGAGCTGGAAAACTGGATGTGGTAGTGCAGCAGGCCTGTAATCCCAGCAATTTGGGAGGCAGAGGCAGGAACATTCAAGTTCAAGGCCAGCACTCAACAGTGAGACTGAGACCCCCTCTCAAAATATAAAGGGGATATAGCTTAGTGGTAGAGTGCCCCTGAATTTAGTCCCCAGGACCCCAAAAAGCATTAAAAAAATAAAATCAAGGAGAGATTCTCCTCTAAAGACTCTCCAAGGAATACAACCTATTGACACATTTTTGTTTTTCTGATGTCCAGACTATGAAATAATAAATTTGTGTTGTTTTAAGCCAAAAAAAAAAAAAAAAAAAAAAAAAGCCAGTTTATATAACACCCACAGACATAATTGAGCAGTTCAAAATCTCTGGACACTACTGGCTACTGGGACTCCCAAAGGAGTCTCTGAATAGGATAGAACCTGCTGGGCAAGTCCTGGGACTCCTGTGCCTCCCAGAAAGCCAGCATTGGCCTCTGTGGGAGGACTGAGCGAGTGCTGACTTGTAGGCTGGAGAGGGGAGGAAAAAAAGCGTCAGTTGATATCCAAAGAGCTCTTGTCCAGGGTTCATCTCTTTAAATCTCTGCTTTCCCGTTTCACCTTTACAACTAAGAGGGAGCATGGGTCTCCTGGACCACCCTTAGGGGCAGGAGGATAGAAGTGGCACACAAGAACACTTCTTTGCCAAGCTGCTTCTCTCATGCCCAGCTTTATAGGGCAATACTCATCCCTGCGTGTTTGTGGAGAAATCCAGGGTTTCATTAATTCTTAATGTAATCTTGAGTGAAGTTTCAGCTGACAGCTCACAATGTTGTCAGTTCCTTCTGAAAAGGAGCTTTACTTCATTAAAACATGGTGATAGAAACATCACATTTAATAGAATGAAAACTAAAAATGGGTGCATTAAGTGGGTTGTGAATGAGAACCAGGATGGATTAGAAAGAACCTGGAAATCCCACAGATTCCCCATCTGGAGTGACCTCTGGTTCCCTAGCACACACCCTGGGGTTGTGATTTACTGTGGCTCTAGGAAGAGCACCATCACATCCCCAGGGAGTTAGGTGCCTCAGGAACTCAAGCCCCCTCCAGACCTAAGGAATCAGTCTGCAGTTTAGAAAGAGGTCCAGGTGATTCTCCTTCAGAGTAAAGTTTGAAAAGAACTATCTGGGTAGATTTAAATCACAAAGACTTCAAAGCAGGGCTTGGCACTTGAGGAAACCTATCCAGCCGCCCCACTCTCATTTTGGCTGTGTTTTCAGTCAATCCTGTGGAATATAAAGGATCATTTTAGGTTGAGCTCAGCAATAATCCCAGATCAATGTTCAGGTGTCTAGAAGCTTCTGGGCTAGAAAAGAAGACTTATACTGTGACATTTTATGCAAGAAATAGGTATTATTTTTTCCATTTTATAGATAAGGAAAGTGGGGTTCAACAAAGTCAGTGTCTAAGATCACCTTGCCAGTCATGGCATAGCAGAGATTCAAGCCTGGGTCTGCCTAACTCCAAAACTGGTGCTTTCTCATATGCATAATGCTCTTGTGATCTTTGTTAGCGATTTTAAATTGCACTCTACCAGTCTTTCCCTTCATATATATATTTTTTCCAGGATGTATTTATACAACAGCTTCCATTAGTGCTGTTTCATAAGGTTTAAGTTTAGTTATTGGCAACTGCCAACCACCCCATCCCCCTTTGAGCAATCTTCAATGCTAGGTTCTGTAACTGCCACAGGGAAAGGGAAGGAAATAGAAAGGCGAGTGAGGGAGTGACAAGCTGACTCCACTCCGGAAATGACCCTAAGCGGGTGCCAGAAAGAGGAGGAAGATAAAAGAGGACTCAAACCCAGAGAAAGGGAACTGTGTAAACAGATGGTTCTTTCACCTTTGGCAGTTCTGCCTGTCACCTCATTCTCATGGACTTCCCACACCTCACACAGAAGGGAGGAGACTCAAAATGTGGATAGTGACAATGTCAATGCCATGGTGTGAAAGGATGTGGGGCGGTGCTCTGCACGTGGCCACAAGCTGCAGTTTTATGACAGGTCATATACTGTACTGCTGTGGAATGTGAATTTTTCCCTTCTTGCAGTAACTTGGAGGGAAAAGAAGAGAGAAGTGGGTGGCGGGGGATGGTGAGGCTGGGACAAGCTGGAGCTGAAAGTTACAAATGGCAACCCCAGAACTAAGCTGTAGAGCCCATGAAGATATCTAATATTTTGTAATAGAATTCTAATCCTGAACTAATTTTTGAAGTAGACCAGCCTTCATCTATATTCCAAAAGGAAAATATAGTCTGCTGTTAGAATGAACTCTACAATATTTATTTCCTCCCAACTTTATTTTTTATAAACTTAAAACCACAGAAAAATTGAAACAATAGTACAATGAAAACCTGTGTACCCACCACCTAGATTTAACAATTAGTTCAATTTTGCTTTTCTTTCTCTCTCCCATTTTGTTTCTTATTGAACTATTTTCACATCATTTTATTCATAAATATAAACATGCATTTCTAAGAACAGTCATTCTCTACATAACAATATCATCACATCTCAGAAACAAAAACATTGATGTACCATTTCACAGAGAGATCATATTCAGATTTTCCTAATTGCTCCATATATATTGTTCTTAGCTCTGTGGTGGGGGGGGATAACTTTTTTTTTTTTTTAATCTAGGACCCAAATAAGCTTCATGCATTTTATTTCATTGTAAATCTCTTAAATTTCTTTTAATCTGGACATTTTCCCATGCTTTTCCCTCTTCATTTCTTATCACATTTTCTTTTAAGAGTTTAGGGCAGTAATCTTGTAGAATATATCACAGTCTAGATTTTACTGATTTTTTTTTTATAATTTGTTTCAGATTCATATGTAGTTAAAACTGAAGTCATTAAACATGATTTCTGAGAGGAGTTACTACCACAAATGAAACCTCTTGGAGTTAAATCTTGCATTATAAGCTTCTCACTAGAGTAAGTGAAATGATCTAGAAATAATGTGGGCAAATTACTCTTTGCATGAGCCAAATCTGACCCACCTAATTTTGCAAATAATGTTTATTGGATCTCAGCCAGTTCCATTCATTTACTTATTTTTTATGGCAGCTTTTTGTATCTTGCCATGAAGACAGATTTTGAGTAGATGTGACAGAAACTGTGTGGTTTGCAAAACCTAAAATATTTACTATGTGGCCTGTCAAAAGGCAAGATTACAACAAGTTTTGTTTAAAGATCTAATTGGTTTTTATTTGCAATTCTAGAATCTGGCAATATCACATTCTATAAATTAGGATGAATGTTCCAACAAAAGGAACAGAGGGGTTTGGTTTTATAGACTGAAAAGAATTGAAAAAAAGAAAGCGGGAAGAGAACAAAAAGTGGATCATTTCAAAGTTCCTTTCCTCCTAAAGGTTAATGTGCAGGGACTGCCTTATCATGCTGGCTAAAAAGGGCCTGATGGAGGATTTGGCTACTATCATTTTTCTCCTGGTTTCTCAGAAGGTCAAATAAACCCTAGTTTGTGCTTAGTGGCGTGGAACTCAGCATGAGTGACTCCATTTTGGTTTGGTTTGTTAGTCTGAGTGCAGGAGCTTATTCCAAACCAACAGGCTGTTATAATTTTATTTAAGAAGCCCTTTATATAATGTTTGCTGATCTGCGATCCAAAGCAAAAGATAAAAATTACTTTCTCCTTTGACTGTCAAGGCATGGTTCAAATACTATCAAATAAATCACATAGTTCCTCTTGTTGTTTTAATAGTTGGGAAGTAGGAAGAACTATATTTATCGAGATCAATTTCTCCCTTTACCAACTTATTTAATGGCCTTATCTTGCCCACTTGGATTTAATCCAAGCTCATTGGCATGAAATTCAAGGAAAGACCCCTCTCACAATCTGATGCTAGGCACCATTTCCTATATCCTACAATATTTGTTCCCCTGCATTCTAGTTCAGGGGCATAAAAGAATCCAAAACCAAACAAAACAAAGACTCAAGGGGGCATGTTTAAAATGTAGATTGTCAAACCCTGTCCCCAGAGACTTGAATTAAGTAAATCTTGGATGCTGAGTGTGATAGCACTGGCATATAATCCCAGCTACTCAAGGGACAGAGGCAGGAAATACAAGTTCAAGACTAGCCTGAGCATCTTTTCAAGACCCTGTTTCAAAATTAAAAAAAAAAAAAAAACAATTAAAAACAACAACAGAAAATGGTAAGAGATGTAACTCAGTGGTAGAGCACTTGCCTAGCATGTGTGAAGTCCTAGATTCAATATCCAGTGCTGGGGGGGAAAAAAAAACAAGTCTGGGTTGAGTTGCAGTAATTTGCAATTTTCACAAGTTTTTGCCTTCAACTACTGCATACCTTCCATACCCATTTCCATAAGTTTGAACTCCTCCTTCTTCTTCATTCAGGGTCTGGACAAATGTCACTTGGTGACACTGCTTTAATGCTCTTCCTCCTGGGCTTTTGCCTCACTCTCATAAGACATTCACTTTAGCCTGATCTAACAGAAATGTGTACAAAGTTATTATCATGTATCTCATTGCGTTATTGCACTTATTGCCTGACAGCACCATGGAGTCTAGCGAATTCCTTGATATAAAGAAGGGTCCTAGCAGTCTTTGCACCCAAGGCACAGTAACTTGTACATAATTAACTTGGGATAAATATTGAAATGTTACTCTTTAAAGATAAAATGGTCATTTGAAATAGTTTTTATTTGAAATATATTTTATTTAAAGCTATTCATATGTTATTGTATTATACATGTTGCTAATTTAATTAGATGCATTCTCCTTTACATTTATTATATAAAATGTATTTATTCCTGAAAAGGATTTGGGGTTAAAAAGCATCATTAAGACAGTGAAGGGAGGTGCCATAGACTGAGAATTTATTCTCAATTACATACATCTGACAAAGGATTCATTACAGGAATGTGTTAAGAGCTCCTACAATTCAATAAGAAAAAGACAAACCCACCTCATTGAAACCAAAAGCAAAAGATTTAAACAAGCTCTTCACCAAAGATCCAAATGGCCAACAAGGATATTAAAAGGTACTCAACATCCTTAGTCATCAGGGAAATGCAAATTAAAACCACAATGAGATACCACTACACATCCAGAATGACAGAATTGGCAAGGATGAGGAGCAACTAGAACACATTGGAAGTGGGAGTGTAAATTGGCAGAACCATTTTAAAAAAAGTGTTTGGCAATGTCTATGAATTCTCAATGCACACCTACTCTCTGACCTAGCAATCCCATTCTTAGGTTTATATCCAGGAGAAATCAGAGCATTTTCTTTAAAAGATGTGAAAAAGAATATTCATAGCATCATTACTCATAATAACTAAAAGTTGGACAATCCCAAAGTCCATCAACGGAAGAATGAATAAATAATTTTAGAATATTCATACAAGGGAATACTATACCTCAATAAAAATAATGCATTTCTAATATATTCAACAATATGGCATAATCTCACAAACGTAATATTGAGTAAAAGGAACATACCATTTGTATGAGATTCAGGAACAGGTAAAATTAATCTGATGACAGAAGTCAGTATAACAGTTATCTTTTGGGAAATTTTGACTAGGAAGGGACTAGAAGGATACTTTCGGGATGTTGGAAATATATTTTTATCTTAATGATGAGTTCTCAGTGGATAAAAACTCATTAAGCTATACACTTACTAGTGTATCATGTACTTTATTAAAAATATATTAATTTTCAATGAAAAAGTTAAGAAAAAAATCCAGGCCAAACTTAGATCACATCTCTGTCTTGCCAGTCTCAGACTATGGATGGCATAGCCCCAGGATTTAGCTAATTGCTTTAATCTTCCACTCCTTCCCAGGGACTGTTCATCTGTGAACAGGGATTATAATAGTACTTTCCTCATTCGGTTGTTGTAAAGATTAAATAAGTGAACATGGAACAAAGAAGTTAGAACAGTTTCTGGGATATAGTAAGTGATGTGTAACTGTTAGTTATTATTATGACCCAGTCATGCTAAAATTTACACAGTAATGTAAAATATGCATAGCTGATAGTTATGTTTGCAAACCACAATCGCCAACTTTTACCCTGATGACCAACTTTTTAAAAATATGGTTTTCCTACACAATTTGTCTTTTTCTTTAAAAATGTGTATATTAAAAATATCAGGGACACACACCTGAAATCCCAGCTACTTAGCAGGCTGAGGCTAGAGGATCCCAAGTTCAAGGCCAGCCTAAGCAATTGACAAGATGCTGTCCCAATACTAAAGATGTCTGGGGATGTAACTCAGTGGTAGAACACTTGTTTAGCATGCATGAGAACCTGGGTTTGATACCCAGCATTGCAGAGGTGGTGGGCAGGGATCGAATGGAAAAAAGAAAATAAAAATAAATATTACCCACAGTCCACCAATTTCTTATTTGATAGCATTTGCAAAAATATCAATTACAACAAAATAAACAAACTTCAGCATTTGTTTAGACTTCATAAAATAATAAGTGTCCTTCACTTTCCCCTTTACTTTTCAGAGGTAACTACCAACAAGAGATTAACATGTGCCTGAATTTGTTTTCAGGAAAGAAACATTCTACTCTGCTTGTTAGTCTGAAGATGATTGGCAGAAGGCAGTTAGTACACACAAGCCAAGAACAAGTTAAGTATAGTTCTCTGATGGAGAAGATGCCTTGGAATATCATCTTCCTGAAGGAGTCACAACTTGCTCTTTTGTCCCTTGCCTAAACCAGCCCCTTCTCCATCATTCCTGCCAGCACCAAGACATTTGGTAAAATAAGTGCTAGGAGGTGCACAACCACAGACTCACAGCTGAGGCTTTGTCTTTTCTCAAATAAACATAGTCTTAACAATGAGACACTGTCTGAAGGGATAGGGGGCGGTAGGAGGGGTGGTTAGTTAAATTCTCTTTTCTGACTAGTTACTAGATTTGTAAAGCTTTTCCCCCTTGCTTTTTTTCGAACAGCTCCCAGTGATTTTTGATACTCCCTCCAGCATGACTTTATAGCGGGTCCAATGAGCCCCTAGGGTGAGGAAACTTGCCTAGTGCCTTATTCTGCAGCTGGGGTTGGAAAGAGTTGGAGGGTTTCTGGAGCCTGCAGGGCCCTTTTACCCTGAATCAGGGGTGCAGTTTTTCTCTTTGAGAATTATTATTTGCAGTACTGAGGATTGAACTTGGGGCCTCATGCACTCTCAGTGACAAGCACTCTTACCACTCTACCACTGAGCTACCTCCCAGGCCCCCTTTTTATTTGTATTTATTTGGTTTTTATTAGCACATTATAATTTGACATGAGAGTTGGATTCATTACGCCATGTTCATACATGTACATAATTTTATCATCTCACTCATCAATACTGTTCCTTTCCCTCTTCTCTCCCCCCTTCCTTGAGCTACACTCTACCAATCTCCCTTCTTCTATAAATATGATTACTATTTTAATTAGCACATTATAATTATATATAAGTGGGATTTATTGTGGTATATTCATACATGTACACGACATAATATGGTAGGTTTTGTTCCCCAGTACTTCCCCATGCCCTCCCTTTTCCCCTCCCTTTGGGTCCCTTCCTTTACTCTATTGATTTCCCTTCTATTTTTGTGACATTCCCCTTTTTTAATTCTTTGTTTTTTTCCTCTCTCTCAAACTTCTGCATATGAGAGAAAACATTCGACCCTTACCCAGACCCCTTTTAAAAAATATTTTATTTTGAGACAGGATCTGACTAAATTGCTCAGGGTGGCCTTGAATGTGTCATCTTCCTGCTTCTCCACAGAGTAGCAAGGATTACAGGAATGTATCACCTCACCTGATGAGAATTATTTGACTTTTTTGGGGCCATGCTGTGATGAAAGCTAGGGCCCTGCACGTTAGGCAAATACTCTGCAACAGCTAAACCCCCAGCCCTACGTTGCGTTCATAGCTCTTGCAGTACTAACCTATTCCTGAGCATTAATCCAGTCTCACGAGGATGACATTCATTCCTCTTAACAACCTATTACCCTTAAAGACTCCATTATCTGTTGATACTGCCATATTGGGAATCAAGCCTCAACATGAGTTTCGCTGGGGACAAATCATATTCAAACCATAGCACATATATTCTTAAATTTTAAAATATGCAATAGACTGTTTTTGCTCTTATTTGCTTTATTTTCCCCATCTTTGTACATTGTTTCTCTTTCCAAGATATTCACATTATTATTGTATTTTTCCCTCCACAAATATCTTTTCTTTTTCTTTTTTTGGTACTGGGGATTGAACCCAGGGGTGCTTAACTACTGAGTCACATTTCTAGGCCTTTTTATTTTGAGACAAGACCTCACTAAGCTGCTGAGGCTGGCCTTGAACTTTAATCCTTCTGCCTCAGCTCCTGGGTTGCTGGGATACAGGCATGCACCAACTGTGCCCAGCTCAAATATCCTTATTGACTTAATTCATTAATTCATTTAACAAATATTTTGTTTACACTTACCATTACCAGGCACAGCTTTAGTTTTGGGGCTACATCAGTGAAAAAGACCAGATTCTTTGCCTCATGTTCTTACCTTCTAATGGAAAACAGAAGATAAACAAATATATATATGTATATAAATATATACATACATAATACGTAAAGTTGGGTCATATAGTAATAAACATCATAAAGAAGTCAGCAGTGCAAATGGATGGAGAAAGATATGTTGGTAGTTATTTTAGGTACTTTGGTCTGGCGAGGCCTTTCTAAAGAGGTCACATTGCTTTCTATGCTTCCATGTTCTTCTCAAGTCTTTGAAGGCAATGGTGACATCTCTGCAGCTCTCGTTCTATACCACCCTTCTCACCTGTGTCTTATCTCAACACGTCCTTCATTTCCATCCTTCCATCTCTGTCCCACTTTCCTCTGCTTGCCCTCACCCTGCACTTCCTCCTGACAGTCTCATATTCTCTCCCGTACCATTTCCAGGAATTTCTTTAAATGGCTTAACCTCATCACAAAGAATTTGCATTTGAGTGCTTAACACATACTTTAAATATCATTCATACACCTTGGAAATTGTTATTTTAGAAATGATTTTAGTATAATCCAGATTTTTTTTTTTTTTTTTTTTTTTTTTTTTTTTTTTTTTTAGTATAATCCAGATTTTAAAAACTTTTGGTTTGATACATTACTGTATGTGGGGGATAAAAGGCTCTGAGGCCTCTCCCAGCTCTTCCCCTTAGCCCTCTGAATGCTGCTTACACTGATAAAAATATCAATTCAGTAGAGCTTTTCCTTAATATATAGCCATTGTGGTAGCCATTCAGTACCCACTTTTTGCTG
This sequence comes from Sciurus carolinensis, assembly GCF_902686445.1. Taxonomy (NCBI): domain Eukaryota; kingdom Metazoa; phylum Chordata; class Mammalia; order Rodentia; family Sciuridae; genus Sciurus; species Sciurus carolinensis. The sequence continues at coordinate 77,167,305 of NC_062222.1, forward strand.
AGCAGCATATGTTGAAGTCTGGAATGGAAATGACTTTTAAAAAACCATGTCGAAAAAAAAAAAAAAAAAAAAACCCACATGCCTTTTTAGTGTGACTCACATTTTGAATGAAGACCAGACCACCTGTTGTTTATTCCCTACCATTTGGAACTCTACCTTCATTTCTGGGTTTCTTCCAGGGACACAGAACAGGGATTTGCACATAGTCTTCCATTAAATAACTAAATCCAACCATGGAGTGCATCCTGTGATTTTCATTAAACTGTATGCAGAAGCTCAATTTCCAAGTTTCTAGAATAGGCTCTCTGGACCATATACCATATATATCATGTGCCAGTGCTCACCTAGCATAGTACCTGAAGGGTAATTACTATTGAATGCATGAATTAATAGGAAGGGAAAGGCCATGTCTACTAATTAAATAATCATGAACTCTTCAGAATAATTCAATTCTGTCACATACATAATTTGGGAACTGTCTATGTCAGCTTTTTCTTTTTTTCAGTGCTGGGGATTGAAACCAGGGCCTCACACATGCTAGGCAAACACTCTACCACAGAGCTACTTCCCAGCCCGTATGTCAGCTTTTCATAACGTGAAGTAGTTTTTATTAGAACAGTAAACATGGAACTGCATTATCTACACAGATTCAATGGCCTACAAAAAGAGTATTCACACTCTAATTAAGAACAAAGCACCCAATTACATCAGATTGAATTTCAGAATCACCTCTTTGTTTTTGTTTCATCCTGTAATGCTGAACAAGGCATCAGAGGGACTGGGTCAGGCAAAGGAGCTACTCGAGGATGTAATTAATGGATTGTGTCTTGTAACTACTTTTAAGGCTGTGCAGGTTAAGCCAGAAGGATGGTAACATTGCGGTGGTTAAGAAGCTTAGCTGTCAGTTTTGCAGGCTCTGAGATTTCATGCTGTTGGTTTGCCAAGTATCAGGCTCTGTCTACTTCACAGCTTCTCTCCTGGTCCCTGACTTCTGACTCCACTTCAGGCTTACCCCTACCGAGACTCCATGACCCATCTAGAGTCTTCATTTGGGAACTTGTTAGAAATACACCATCCTAAACTCCATCCCAAATCTTCTAAATCAGAGCTCACATTTTAATAAGATCACATGTCTGCATATTAAACATAGAACAGTACAATTCATTTTTCTTTTGCTTTGCTGGGGATTAAACCCAAGTCTTCCGCATGCTAGGCAAGTGCTCTGCAGATAAACACAATTTTAAGGGACTCTAGTTCAGCACTGAAGAGCAAAATTATCAAATTTCAGTGAGCCCCCAAATCATTAGCTAGTATATAAAAATGAAAATTTCTGGTTCCCACTACAGAGCTTTTGATTCAGGTCCTTCTTAGAATCTTCCTTTTCTTGGATATGTAGTGTTGGTTCTGAACTCAGGCTTAATCTGGACAATTGGGTTTCAAAATAAATTTGTGCCTTTATCCCAGTTTTATTAACCCATGTCATTGTGTCTCTTCCCCTGCTTTAAAAACCTGTTTTCGGTGGTAGAGCACTTGCCTAGGATATATGAAGCACTTGGTTCAATCCTCAGCACCACTTTTAAAAAATGAGTAAAATAAAGGTATTGTGTTCTTTTACAACTGAAACAAATTAAAAAAAAAAAAAAAAAAAAGCCCTGTTTTCAGTGTTGGATTTCAGAATTTCTATGCAGAAAGTGACAATAACCTAGCTTGAAGAAGGAGACTTGAAGTTATTTTTATTTAATACTTTATAAGTTTGAAGAAAAACCATATCAAGAAACTGGAGATGAAGTTAATCATGATTACTGAGGACACAATTACTATCTCCTTAATTCTTACCAATCTCTTCCTGGGCCCTTCTCCTAACAGATTTGCTGTTAGAGTCCTTTTATCACAAGCATCAGAACTAGTCTCTATCTAACTCAGCACAGGAATTTACTAGGAAAATATCAGATGGCCCACAGAATCAACAAGAAATTTATAGAGCAAGGTGCATAAATGGTTAGAAAGTAGGGCAGAGGTAGAAGTCTAGAGAGCAGGAACTTCTCAATGGTTTTGTCTCAGAGCCACTCCTGGAATGAAGGAAGTTCAGTGATTTTCAATCTTTTTGCTACTCTTCTGAAGATTCAAATTCTGGGGTAGGAACATTTGGCCTGACTTGCTGTCAGAGAGCTGTTCACCTGAGTAACAGTCTTAACAGACTCTAAGAGTAGGTAATTTCTTATAGAAATGATCATGCTGGAATAGATGCCTAGGAATCTAAAAAGCAGACAATGGGAGGGTACAGCTGTATATTCCCAGCAACTCAGGAAACTGAGGCAGGAAGACCACAAGTTTGAGGCCAGATTGGGAAAGTTAGTGAGACACTGTCTCCAAATAAAATATAAAAGGGTTCACATTGTAGCTCAGTGGAAGAGCACTTACCTGGCATGCACAAGGCCCTGGGTTTAATCCCCAGTACTAGCGGCGGCGGGGGGGGGGGGGGGGGGGGGGGGCGGGGGGAATCAATATCCACCATACCACTTGGGTGGGTAGAGTCTTGCTACCTGACAGTGCATTTTTGTGGCTTCTCAGATTTCACTAGAAGTCAGTTTCATGAGATCAAGATTTTTTTTTTTTTTTTTTTTTTTTTGTCCATTTTAATTCCTTCTATGTCCCATGTGCATGGAACAGTGCCTGGTAGAGTCTCCATTAATATTTGTTGAATGAATGAATGACTAGAGAGGCTGTGTGGTATGATGGTTTAGATGTAGCCTCAGGAGTCAGAACCCAACTCTATCACTTTTTAGTCAGGTTAACCTTGGGTTGGTCCTTAACTTCTCTATACTTCTGCACTTAGGTTTCCTCACAGTTGAAGTGTCTGTGGAAAGAAAGAATTGTAATTAGGATGCGCTTGGAACACTGTCTATTCTGTTGGCTATGTTTCATCTATTGCTATGTAACAATCCAAAACTTGGCGACTTACATTGACATCTTGTTTGCTCATGATTCTACAGTTTAGGCAGTTCTTAGTGGGGACAACTGGTCTCTGTTCTCTGTGATGTCTCCTTATATTGGGATGTCCATGATAGTTTCTTGGCTCACACATCTGACACCTTAATAAAGATGGTTCAGATGGTTGGGAGTCAGTGGGAAGAGCTTGCCTGGGGTTGTACATCTGGAACCCTGTTTTTTTCTGTGGGCTGGTTCTCACTTCTCCTTATGTAGCCTTTGAACTACTCCCTTTTCATGTGGTCTCTTCTACAATCCCCCATGTATCTGAGTTGCCATGTAGAAAGCCAGATTACCCACCTTCCAAGAGGGAAAACTTCTAGGTCTTCTGAAGGTTTTTGTCCTTTTTAAGGCATAAGTCTTAAGGTCTAGGCTGCATTCTGTTGGCTTTTCAGCCTCACCACCATTGACATTTTGACAATTCTTTGTTGTGGGGAACTGTACTGTGCATTGTAGAATGTTTAGCAACATCCCAGGCCTCTACACACTAGAAAAGTAGAAATGACAGTGGCACCCTGTCCCCATGCCCCCAATTTTTTTTTCTTTTCTTTTTTGATACCAGGAATTGAGCGCAGGGGCACTTGCCCACTGAGCCACATCCCCAGCCCTCTTTTTTGTTTGTTTGTATTTTACTTAGAGACAGAGTCTCGCTAAGTTGTTGAGCACCTCGCTTTTGCTGAGGTTGGCTTTGAACTCACAATCCTCCTATCTCAGCCTCCCCAGCCACTGGGATTACAGGTTTGCGCCACCACACCTAGCTCATATAATCACAATTTTTGATAAGAAAAATTGTCTCCAATATTCCTTGGGGGACAAAATCTCCCCTTGCTGAGAACCACTCTGTTAAAGCAAGTCATAGGTCCAGGCCAGATACAAAGGGGAGGCTTTGCGAGAGCATGAATACCAGGAAACTTGGTTCATTGAGGACTAACAATGTAAAAAACCCCATGGCTATTATTACCCTTGCACCTTGTTTCCAAGGAATCCCTGTTCCTGAGTTCTCATAAGTTGAGCCATCTTTCTCTTCCTGATGCTCCTCATTCTAACTGCTTGCCTGAATGTCCCCTTTGGTCTTTAGCAGTGCTCTGCAGTCTTCATGTTTCTTCCCCACTGCTCTTGGTTTCCTAATCTGCACCACCCTAGTGGCTAGTCTAATGTTGGTTCTCTCCTTTCCCCAAGCCCTGTGGTTCCCTGAGCTGTCGCTAGTGCTCATATTGTACACATGACCAGGCCCTGGGGACAGATAAGGCCAATTCTGCAACCTCTGATTATATCCTACTCTCTCATATCCATATGTGAATGCTTTCTCCCTAAAAAGCACTTGCCTTTTCACCCCATTTTTCTCCTCTAACTCCTATTTTTTCTTCGAGATCAGCTCAGGGGCCTCTCTTCTAGGAAATCTTTCGGGAAAGCCCTGTTCTCCAATTCAATACAACAATTTCTGGAAGGCAGAGGCCATTTCATATCTCATGTTCTCATCACAGTATCTATTGCATGGAACATTCTTCTTAGATCAACAAAGTAATGATTTAAAAGAAAAGTGAAGAGTTTAAAATTTGAGGAGAAGCTAGGTGTGTTGATGCATGCTTAAAATCCCTGTGGCTCAGGAGGCCGAGGCAGACTCAGTAACTTAGTCTCAAAATAAAAAATAAAAGCAGTTTAGGATGTAGCTCAGTGCTAAAGTGCCCCTGGGTTCAGTCCCCAGTACCCCACATCATCAAGAAATAAATAAATAAAAATTGAGAAGGCTGGGAGTAGAGCTTGTGGTAAGAGTCCTTGCCTAGCAAGTCCAAGACCCTGGGTTCAATCTCCAGCATTGGAAAAATAAATAAATAAATAAATAAAAATTAGAGGAGAGGTTGAACAAGCATGGGGGTGAGTTGTGTGCTTTTTGAGGGGGAAGAGCCTTCTGAGCAAGAGGAGCAGCTAGTTCACAGGTTGGAAGCTGAGGTTCACTGAGGCTAGAATGACTGTGGATTGCTGAGGAAGAACAAAGAGGCTCAAATGGCTGGGGAAGGAAGGAAGGAGAAAGATTTTGGTGAATGGTTTTGGACAGGTAACACAAAAAGTCATTTGGTTTTGTAAGTTAAAGTAAGACCCTGGATTTCATTCTGAAGGAGATGAGAAGGTCCTTGGGGAGGTTTTGTGCAGAATGACTTACACTGACCAATGCTCCTGGGATTTTTCTGGTTCTGGTGTTGAGAACAGACTGTGGCAGGGGCAGGGAGGAGGCAGAAGGCCAGTTAGGAAGCTATTGCAACAATCTGGCAGAAGATGATGATAGCCTTCCCTGGTGGATTAGATGTGGAATATGAGAGAAGGAGAGATATTAGGGATGACTCCAGGGTTTGGGACTTGAAGAGGAAGAGACATTTTGCTGACAGAAGGATACTATTTGAGGATGGAAATAAAAAGTTTAGTATTGATATTTAAATTTGAGATTTTTATTATGTATTCAGTTGGTTGCAGAATAGACAGTTGTATATACAAGTATAAATTATAGGAAAGTATATAAATTGAAGCTATGAAAGTGGAAGTTATTAGCTCTATTACTTAACCTAAGACAAACTTCTATGATTACATAAACAACAACAATAGAAGTTTATTTCTCACAATTCAACAGTCTGAGAAAGTTCCAGATCATTGACAAACTGTGACAGGACATATTTCTATGGAGAGTTGGGGACAGAAACCTGATTGAAGTGGTTCAATAAAGAATGGGGAGAAAACTCATTCAAGGCATTTTGTTACAAAGGGGAGCCAAGAAATGGGATGGTTGCTTGAGGGAGATGTAGGTTCAATATATATATATATATATATATATATATATATATATATATTTTTTTTTTTTTTTTTTTTTTTTTTTTCTTTTGTAGTGCTAAGGATCAAACCCAGGGCCCTGTGCATGATAGGTAAGTGTTCTACCACTGAGCTACATACTACAGCTTACACTTGTTCATTTTTTTTTTAATAAAAAAAATTGTAGCATGTTTGAATGTAAAAGGAGAGAGAAAATTATTGAGGATTCAGGAAGGGAGAATTTCACAAGCCCATTTTGAGGACATAGAGGAAATGCCAATCACAATGAAGGTTTGACTTAAGGTAGGAAAATGGCTTATCCATCAAAACATCAGGTCAGCCAAGTACATAGGCAAGGATGCAGGTCATGTGATCAACCACTCTGCTTTGAATGGGACTCAGAGGCTTTCTAGATCATGAGACTTTCAGTGCCAAAATTGGGGCAGCCCTGAGCAACCTGGAATTGTTGGACACCCTACGAGTGGGAAATTTTATAGTGGAAACTTAAGAAAGCTATCTTTTGATTGCTTTGAGCATTGCCAAATGAGAAAGAGTGAAAATTCCTGAGTAATGTCAACCAGTTACTAAACATGTATGTAGCCTAAAAGCCAGCATTATGCAAAGTGAGGGATATTTCAACAAGCAAGTTGTAGTTTTTGGGCTGGGGATGTAGCTCAGTGGTAGAGCACTTTGCTTAGCATATTTGAGGCCCTAGGTTCAGTCCCCAGCACCATACATCTCCACTTCCTAAATCACAAACCTTCCCCAAATAAAACAAACCCCAAACCCAAGCAAGTTGTAGTTCTTATTTTGGAGGAGTTTAGTCTAGTGGAAGAGAGAAATGAACATAACAACACACATAAGGTAAGCCAACACAAGATGTATGTCATGAGTTTATTCATTGTACATCATCTAAGTCATGTTCTGTACCTTTAGGGACATGCTATTGACTGGAGTAAATAATATTCAATAAAAATAATAGGAAAATTTTTCTGAGATTTACTGATTTCCTGCTGCTGTACATGTATTATTTAGTCTTTACAACTACTTATTGAGTAGGTCTTCCTATTAACATCTCCACTGTATAACTAAAGAAACAAAGACATAGTGATTAAACAATTTGCTCCAGATCATATAGGAAATGGCAGAGGAGGGTCTTTGAAGCTCGGTTGATTCCACAACCCAATCTTTCAGCACTACATTATATTACCTGTCAGAAATTACTATAATGCATGGGAATAAATGATGAGTAGCACAGACAAGTGGCCTACAGATTTAGAAGAAAAAGAGATAAGTTTTCTTTAAGGTAGTCAAAGAAGTTTTCACAAGAGAGTATTATTAAATGAAACTTTAAGGAGGTTAGGATTTTATTAGGTAGGGTGAGAATAGGACCTGCCAGGCACAGGAACCTCAAAAAGCACCAGAGTTCTCTTTTTTGTTACCTACTATCCTCATGGGCTCCAAGATTTTATGACCAGGTTGGTTTGCCTTCCTCTGCCTTTTCATCAAGCAGATTTTTCATTGCTATAATGAAATACTTAAAGCTGGGTAATGCATAAAGAAAGAGGTTTATTTAGCTCACAGTCTTAGAGGCTGAAAGTTCAAGATAGGTGGCCCCAGGACTTTGACATCTGATGAGGTCCTTATGGCATCATGACAGGAGAATGTGTAAGAGTAAGAGATCAGATAGTGAGACAGGAAGCCAGAGAAACTGGGGAAAGGCTATCTTGTTCTTTTATAACATCCTCTCTTGTGGGAACTAACTGTGATATAATAAGACCATGTAACTTCTGTTGAGGATGATGCCTCTAGTGACCCAGTCACCTTGCACTAGGTTTCACCTCTTAAAAGTCCTACCACTTCTTACATTGCCACAATGGGGACCCAGCCTCCAACATGAACCACTGGGGAACATAATCAAACCGTATACAACCACAGCAACCTCCAAGAAAGATGTTTGGGATTTCAAGAAGGTGAATCACAGAGTGGAATGATGACTTTGACTTTCTCATATGCTCAGCTTATCTCCAGAGTTTTAGAACGGAGAGTAGGTCTTCAGTAAAATGGACTAATAAAAAAATTTATTCTTAAATATGTGTTTTAAAGTATGACATGCATACAGAAAAAATGTCTAAACAATAAATATTTTAGTTAAGTGAACATATTTGTATAACCAGTTTCCAGATTAAGAAATAGGACTTTGCCAGCACCCTAGTAGCCCCTCTCATGCTGCTTTTCAATCAATCACCCCCCATCCCTTGTCAAGTTAATGACTATCCTGACTTTTAAAATTAGTTTAACTTTGCCTGTTTTTGAACTTCAAAGTAGAATCCTAAATCGTGTCCTTTTTTGATTTTGGTCTCTTTCATTCAGTGTAATATTTGTGAGATGCATTCATATTGTTGGATATACCTGTTTGTCTCAGTCTCACTGATGCATGACATTTCAATGCACGAATATTTCAGAAAATTGCACTTTTTATTAAGTCATTTTACTGTGTTTTGTTTTGTTTTGTTTGGTGATGATGCTGGGGATTGAAGATAGGGCCTCATACATGCTAGGCAAGCACTTTTTTTACTGAGCTACATCCCCAGCCCATTTTATCGTTGATGGGTGTTTTGGTAACTTCCAATTTTGGACAGTTAGTAATAATGTTACATGAACATTCTTACACATCCCTTTCAAAATGTTTTCATTACTTTTGAGCATAACCTCCATATACAACAAATAATAAAAAAAACTTGAAATGGAAATAATACAAAAAAAAAAACCACCTCCACATATATTTAAAGGTATGCCAGATTTTTTTCTAGTGCTTTTATATCTTGGTGTCTTGATGGGTTTTCAGCACCATTTGGTATGTACAAGTGAGGTCAGAGGGTCAAAACCATCACTTCCGTGACACTAGATCACCAAAAGTTTCCCTAACTTTGCCTTCAGTGTGTACTACTAAGATGAAAATTAAGTATTGCATGAATTCCATTTAGCCAAAATCAAGAAAAAGTCAGCTCTAACTTCTTCCTGGGTGGCTCCCATCAAAGCATTAAACACAGCCAATTCTCACTCCTAATCAGTTACAATTGTGAAGTCCTGGTAGGTAACTAGTCATGGCCTAGGTTGTTATTTACTACTGTGTAACACACATGGACACTCAATATTTATTTAATGGCAGACTGACTGGTTTGATTCCTGATGGCATACTAAGTTACATCCTTGTAGCTTTTCATAGCACAAATTCCCTCAAATTCCCTTCCCTTTCTCTGTCTCCGTCTCTCTTTCTCTGTCTCTCTCTCTTTCTCTCTTTCCAGGGACTGAACCCAAGGGCAAGCTTTATCACTGAGTTACATTTCCAGCCCTTTTGTTAGAAATTCTGTTTTGAGACCTGGTCTCACTAAGGTCTGAACTTGGAATTCCCCTACCTGGGATCCTCTCACCTGGGATCCTCCCACCTGGAATCCTCCCACTCTCTTGTCCCTTTCTTCTCTTTTATCTATTTCCCTTTGACTTTCAAAAGATTCCCTCCTCCCTCCCACTTTTCTTTTCCTTTGTCCTCTCTAGCTTCCATAGATGAGAGAAAATAAATGAACTTTAACCTTCTGAGTTTGACTTATTTCATTTAACATAATGTTCTCAAGTTCCATCCATTTTCATGCAAATGACATAATTTCATCTTTCTTTATGGCTAAATAAAACTTTATTGTGTGTATCTACCACAATTTCTTTATCCATCCTAGGCTGGTTCCATAGTTTGGTTATTGCGAATTGTGCTGCTACAAACATGGGCATGCAAGTATCACTATAGTATGGTGACTTTAATTCTTTAGGATAAATACCTGAAAGTGGTATAGCTGGGTCATACGGTGGTTCTGTGCTTAGTCTTTTGAGAAACTTCCACACTGATTTTCATACTGGTCATACAATTTACAATTCCACCAACAGTGTAAAAGTAATCCTTTTTCTCCACATCCTTTCCAAAATTTATTATTGTTTGTATTCTTAATGACTGCCATTCTGACTGGTGTGAGATGAAATATCAGTGTAGTTTTGATTTGAATTTTCCTAATTGCTAAAGATGTTGAATATTTTTTCATATAATTGTTGACCATTTGTATTTATTTTTTCAAGAAGTGTCTTTTTTGGGGTGTTAAATTTTTTGAGTTCTTTATATGTTCTGGATATTAATCCTCTGTCAGAAGAGTAGCTTCCAAAGATCTTTCTCCTGTTCTGTAGGTTTTCTCTTCACATCCTTGTTTCCTTTGCTGTGCAGAAACTTTTTAAATTGATGCCATCCCATTTATTAATTCTGGGCGTTATTTCTACAGATTTAGGGGTCCTATTGAGAACACCATTGTCTGTGCCTATGTGCTGGCACAGACAGCTGTATGCTGTGTTGACTCCACATTTTTTTCTAGGAATTGCATCATTTCTAATCTAATTCCTAAGTCTTTGATCCATTTTGAGTTGACTTTTGTGAGGGTGAGAGATAAGGATTTATTCTCATTCTTCTATGTATGGATAACCAATTTTCTTAGCACCATATGTTAAAAAGCCTATCTGTTCTTCAGTGTATATTTTTGGCACTTTTGTCAAGGATCAGATGAATGTATCTGTGTGGGTTTGTCTCTGCATTGTTCTATTCTGTACCATTGGTCTGTGTCTGGAATAAACCTGTTTTCTTCACCAACCTTTGTCTTTCAAATTTTAGTGAAGCCAAATAATGGATCTTTCACTACTGGTAACAAATCCCTAGTACTGGAAAAAAAAAGAATGCAAAATGATTTCATTAATTTTGTGTATTGATTACATGTCAAAATAATATCTTGGACTTTTAGGCAAAATAAAATATATTGTTAAATTTAATTTCTTTTTTTCTTACTTTTTTATTGTGGCCACTAGTAGATTTTAAATTGCATATTTAGTATTTGTAATTTAAGCCTTTAAACATGCTTGGATTAACTTTTGCTCTGTTAATCTACTTTTTCAGCTATAAATTTTATGAAATCTAAATTCACATCAGGGATTTCTGATAAATATTTCACAACTATATTAAAAAGTGCTATAATAAAAGACAGAGAATATATATATTATATATATATATATATATAAATATATATATATATATATATAATATATAATGTGCCCAGCTACTTGGGAGGTTGAGGCAGGACATTATATTTTTGTTGGCTAGTACTCTTCTAGAGTTCCCCAAATGCAATGTTTCACTACATTTCCTTACAGAGTCTACTGCCTCAGAAAGTTGAGTAAGAATGTTTATTTACACAATATGTTCCTGTATGGTCAAGAAAAGATAGTACATTTGGTAGAGAAGAATGAGCATGAACTGTGGAATCAAACCTGTCTGGGTGTGTGTCTGAACTCTGCACCTTAAACAGGGACCTTCAGCAAAGCATTTAAGCTGAATGTCAGATTTCCCCTATGTAAACTGGGGATATAAATTCTGTTGAGTGCTCCACCCAGATTCCCTGAGTCTCATTTATAAGTGCATGCATTCCCTGCCATTTGCTGGACCAACCCATATCTATGACCCTCTGGGAGACTGCCCTTGGGCTACTGGAGCTACTTGAGACCACAGCCACTGTGAGTGGTGCAGAAGTACGAAAGCCCAGCTCCCTAATTCAAATGGGGAAAAAACTTCAATGTGTAAAAGCTTTTACACATTAAAACGCCCCTGGAGCATCTGACTCAAGCAAAGACTTCACCGGGAAATCATATACTTAGTACCCCTGTTCTTTCCTCTTCTCTTTGTAAAGGTAAGCTTCTGGGAATTCAACCTAAATCAGTTACCTACTCACACATTTTTTAGGGACAAAATGAGAAGTACCTGAACAGAGGCAGTTCAAAAACCCACCCTTCAATATCCATCATTGTTTTAGTCAGCTTTTTCACTGCTGTGACTAAAAGACCCAACCAGCACAATTATAGAGGAGGAAAAGTTTATTTGAGGACTCAGTTTCAGAGATCTTAGTCCACAGAAAGCTGGTTGCATTCCTCAGGGCTCGAGGTGAGGCGGAACATCATGACAGAAGACTGTGGCAGATGGACATGGCTTACATGATTATCAGGAAGCAGAGAGAGAGGTCTCCACTTGCCAGATACAAAATATCTACCCTAAAGTTACACCCCCAATTCCCACCTCCTCCAGCCACACTCTATCACATCGCTTACCACTCAATTAATCCCTATCAGAGCATTAATTCACTGACTGGGTTAAGACTCCAAAAACCCAAACATTTCTCCTGTGAATCATCTTGCATTGTCTCACAAATGAGTTTTTGGGGGATACCTCACATCTAAACCATAACAATCATCCAATATAACCCAGTGATTTTACTACCGCATCAGGAAGATATGAAGTATCAATGATGTTTTATAGACTTGGGGGTGGGTTTGTGTGGAGAATATCTACAATCTCTCTCTCTCTCTCTCTCTCTCTCTCTCTCTCTCTCTCTCTCTCTCTCTCAGTTCCTTACTCCTATTTCTTCATCAGTTTAGATGTAAAGAACATGGAAGAACTCAGGTTCATTGGAACCTTAGAGAACATCAAATCCACTTATGAACAACCAATGCTGGATGTTTCTGTGCTTTCTGAGTAGTGGTAGACAAATGCTGTGAAAAATTAAATCACTCTTAGAGTATAAATGGTACTACTTAAGAAGAGCATAAACAATTTCGGAATCAAAAATGAAATTCTTTTTGCTGAAAAAATAGCTTACTGACTCAAATAGGAACTGAACAGATATATGTACCTTTTCACTAAATAAACACTTTTAAATGTTGCAATTGTAGCATTTTATATATGAAAGACAACTGTTTATATTTTCATAGACTTTCAGTTCATTCATTTCTATTTATATTGCATTTTAAAAACTGATATATAAAAACATAAAATTATACATAATAATAGGTAATGTGATGTTTTAGTACATGTATACATTGTATGATATTTGAATCAGGCTAAACATATCTAATTTCTTCAAACATTTTTCATTTCCTTAGCTGGGTATTATGGCGCATTCCTGTAATCCCAACAACTCAGGAGCCTGTGGTAGGAGAATTGCAAGTTTGAGGCCTGCCTAAGAAATTTAGTAAGACCCTGTCTCAAAGTAAAATATTCAGAGGAATAGAGATATAGCTCAGTGGTAGAGTGCCCTAGGTTCAATCCCAAGTACCACAAGCAAAACAAAACAACAACCAAACATTATTCAAAAAAAAACCCCAAAACATCATTCATCATTTCTTTATTGTAGAAGCTTTCAATGTACTTTCTTTTAGAGTTTTGAAATGTACTTTCACCTATTCTTTTGACAAATTTTTGTTAACACTAATACTCACCATTTTTGACATTTATTATATGCCAGACATAATTCTAAGACATTCATAGACACTATCTCACTTTACTCAAAAACTCAGTGTAAATATTAACTCTTTAAAGAAGACCTACCTTTCTTAACTGGCCAACCTCAGTTGCTCTATTGTGGATTTTATCACCATCTGAAAATTTTATTTATTTGGCCGATGTGTTAACTGTGCCCCCAATCCTTCCTCAAGTAGATTGTACATGTTTGTCTTGCATTCTAATGTCCTAGAAAAGTGGCACATGGCAAGCACTTAGTAAATATTGGTTGAATGATTGAATAAATGAAAACTTTTCTATAATGAGTCTTCTGAAGACAGAGATGCTAAAGACTGAGATCTCAAAGCTGGCAAGTGTTAAGAGGTATTACTCATATTTGAATCTCTTTTATCCACTAAACAATATTATCCTTCATATTATGTGGGCTATTGAATGATAAACCTTGCTTGTAAGGAAATCACTCTCTGGTAAGAGAATACATTCACTTCTAGTCCATGAACATTAGCTAATCCCTGCTAGGCACTGTATTAAGCACTAGGGACACAGATGTAAGCAATACAAACAGAGCCCAGGCCAGCATGGAGTTTTTTGTCTGGACTCAAGTAGAGAAGACAGTTATTATAGGTAATAAAAGAGATGAGATACATTTTGAAAGGAACATACTGGAATAGAAAAGAAAGGCAAGGTAACCTGACCAAATCAAGGGGGTCAGGGAAGTCTTCTCTGTGGGAAGGGAATGTAATCTGTTTAAGAAACAGAGAAATACAATGCAAAGGTCATGTAGAGGTGAGACCAATAATAGCAGGAGGTAAATACAGAATGGTCTCGAAAATGATATATGTAACTAATGATCACACATGGTGAAAAGTGATGTGCCCTAACAGGTTGATTACAGGCTATGGGAGGTAAGATTCCCACATAGAGAAAGTTGCATGAAAACATCATAATGACACTTGCACTTTGAGGGCTAAAAGAATACAGATACATTGAGATAAGCAAAGAGCATATGGTTTGTTTCTTTCTTAATTTTCTTCCTTGAGTAGGCAATGCATTTCCTATGGATATATATATATATATATACACATAAACCGTAAAATATCTCACCTGCACTCCTGTTTCTCATCCATCGTCCTCAGGCACCACACCACCATATATAATCTTTTGTGAGTTTTTTGTATGTCTTTTCATAATTACTTTAAATAAAAGCAAATATTCCCCAACCTTTTACTGTACTATATATTACATACACCATTGTATACTTTACTTAACAAATAATCCTTGAAATCTTTCCATATCAGCACATAATGTCCTTCCTTATTTTTTAACAACTGCCCAGTGCCCATGTGAATATATCATGATTTATTTAACCAATCTTTTATTGATGAGTTTTTGGGATGGTTCCAGAATTTGACTATCAAATACTTCTGTAGATATGACCTCTTATAACTGTGCAAATATATTTATAGTTTTAAAAGCTATTGCCAAATTGCCCTCAATGGGGTTATATGAAAATGCCTCCAAGTGGTTAGCTTTAACTACAAAACCAAACATAAAGCCAGAGAAGCAAATAAAATGAATTATGCTTTTAATGACACTACTAATACACTTGCTCATTCTCCAATAAGATACTAGATACAGCTAAAAGTTAGAAATGGAAAGCTGTGTTTTATATTAGATCAGGTATGGATCCAAATGCAGGAGACCTTCTTCAAGAAAAATAACACAAAATTACCAAATATGAAATTGGTAAAACAGGACTTTGGAAGGGACTCACACACAAAAAGGGATTCTAAAGTGTAAGTTTCTCTGTGTTGTACATACATGAACACATGTGGAAGACAGCAAATTACCTGTCCCTTTCATTCAAGAGAAACCACGTTCAAAAAAAATACGAACTGCTCCTCTTAGCTACACATCAGTAAGCCAATTCCACAGTCCTTAGAGCTTGCAGCTCCATGATACGTATGCTATTCCATATATCTCCCCAAATGAATATATTCCACTTATGTAACATCTTTCATCTTAGAAACCTCAAACACCTTATGGATACTTCTTATTAGCATTAGCAATATGATCATGATACAGAGGACACTATAACACTCTAAAGATAATTCCATGGGAAGAGCTCAAAGGGCATCCATCAAACTCTTTTATTTTGATAACATACATAAAAGTTCCAGCTGGCAAGTGGTTACCACTGAGAAATGACTTCCTTATACTAAGTTTGAAAGAGATAAGCTGACAAATTGTGTTCAATGACTTGAAGTTAATGATCTATCTTTGCAATAGGCAGCAGCAGCTTGTTTGCCTGCTCCCAGGTTTGGCTGCCACCCTGAAAGCTGTCACCATTATGATACCTCTGGGGAGAGAAGACAGTTAGCTGATGAGAAGACAAGCATGGTCTTTGGAAATAGCAATAGAAGAGAAAATGTAAGCAAAACAGAGAGGGATTCAGAACCATGCTTACAATACAATGAACTGGTCTTATGTCAGTTAAAAACAAAGAGAAAGTCAAGCCCAAAAGAATATGGAACATGGAATAGAAATTCAAAAATATGGGGTACCTGCCAAACAAGATTAGGGTTTTAGTTTATTCAATTAAGTGAGATTTTGAAACAGTCCAAATCTAGCCACCTGCATCATAAATTTTAGAGATTCTATGACTTAGTTAAGGTCATGTTGATCTTCAGTCAAATCTGCCCCATAAACTGAGTTTTATATTCGCTATCAGTGTCCACATGTCCATAGTTGAGTTCTCAAGTCCATGGTGAACAGATTTGGTAAGTGCTTGCTAGGAAGCATTGGCTACTACTCTTGCTTTTTCCTTTTATGTTAAGGATGACTCACTAGGTTAGGAGGAGAAGGTCGTTGATGCCAATATACAAGATCATCAATTTATAGCCATAATCTCATTTGTAGGCAAATGGTCGAAATTGGAGAATATCATGCTAAGTGAGATAAGCCAATCTCAAAAAACTAAAGGACAAATGATCTCGCTGATAAGCGGATGAGGACATATAATGGGGGTGGGAGGGGTTAGCATTAGGTTTAGGGTTAGGTTTAGAGTTAGGCTAAGGAGAGCGGTAAGAATGAAGGAAAGAAGGACTGTATAAAGGGAAAAGGGTGGGAGGGGTGGGGGGGAAGGGAAAAAAAAGAAACATCATTACCCTATGTAAACGTAAAAAAATAAATTAAAAAAAAAAAAGGAAAAAAAAATTTATAGCCATAATCTGACATACAAAAAAATCACTTTTTGTCCTTTCTTGTTTTGTTATTTAAATAAGTGTGTATAGAATTATTATCTTAATATTATTATTGGTTTCTTTAAAAGTCATCCTAATCTCATTATGTCTCAAATAGGTGGTGGAAATTCAATCTGTCATTATTAGAGTTTCCTCTCCCTGTGATCATATAGGAATCAAGAATGCTTACATAGTGCCCAGGAAGTTGAGTGTGGAGGTCATGATCTCTCTCCTATATGTTGAGGTTCTTAAAAATTAATAGAACGCCTTTTAAGAAACTCTTACTTTCTATTCCTCTACAAACCACCTCTGAGACAAGAAATAAAATTTAGTTCTCTACTTAAGCTGTAGAAGATCAAAACTTATGGAGAAAACCAACACAAGTTAGTGTCTTAATAAATTACTTTGCCACACCTACCAGACTAGCAAAGTAAGGCTATAGCTAGAGACACTGTGGGAATGACAGCGGATTAACTAGGATGACTTCTGAGTCCTGTACCAACCTGCATAGATGAAATCATTTGGCATAGTTCTGTCTCCACCAGGCAAGTTTTCCAATGCAGGGGATGCTTCCTCACATAAAAGCATGAGAAGGGGTATTTGGATGAAGGTGTGAAAATGGAAGGGTTCTAAAGAAGGAAAGGAGAGTGAGGATAACTAAATTTTAATCCTGAACTTGACCTCTTCTAAATCCTTTGCTGCTTACGTTTTTATGTTTTTACCATCAGTCTTTATGCATAAGAGGAAGTTGGAGCTTTCATTTGAAAGTGCTTACTTTTATTTCTTGATATATATATATATATATGTATGCACACACACACACAAACATGTATATTCAAATATATGTAAATTTGGTTAAATGTTTTGTTTTAAAATTCAGTTTTTTGAAAAGGTGTGTCAGAGTGAAGGACCAGAACCAGGAACAGAACTGATAAAAAATTATGTAATTATAAGAGGGGATTTATTATATAATTATAAGGGGTTGGATGGTCCTAAATAACGGCCATCTGCAGGCTGGAGAGCCAGGGAAACTAGGAGCTACTTAATCTACAAGCTGAAAGCCTCAGAACAAGGTGCAGTCCCAGTCCAAGACTGAAGGTCTGTAAGCTGCCTTGAGAATTGCTGGTACAAGTCTGCACTCAAAGGTGGAAGAGTCTAGATTCTGATGTCCACGGGCAGCGGCAGCTGCAAAAACACACTTAGTCAAGAAGAGTTTGAGTGTGGGTGCATTGCAAGATTCCCCCTTCTTCTTTTCATTCCATCCAGATCCTCAGCCTATTGGGTGGTGCTGTATTCAAGGCAGTCTTTCCCATTTAGTTTACTGAACCACATGGCCATAGTCTCTGGAAACACCCTCAAAGACACAACCAGAAGTGGGTTTTAACAATGTTCTAGGTGTCTCTCAATTCAGTCAAGTTTACAACCAAGATTAAACACTGCAGTAATCATTTACATGGTTAATTGCAGAATTGGTTGTATAGCAGATGACTGGGAACAACCGAAATATCATCAACAGAAGTCTGATTAAAATAAATTATAATTGGACACTTTGGCACATGCCTGTAATTGCAGAGACTCAGGACACTAAGGCAGGAGGAACACAAGTGTGAGGCCAGCATGAGCAATTTAGAGAGACCCTGTCTCAAAGTGAAAAATAAAAAGGGCTAGGGAGATAGCTTAGTGGTAGAACACCCTGGGTTATATTCCTAGAACCAAAAAAAAAAAAAAAAGAATTTTCTTCATGTAGCATCTGCATGTTTCTTGTTATGTTAATTCCAAATATTATATTTTATATTATTTTTGTTGCTTTTGTGTTCTCTTCCATTCTGTATTTTAACTGGTTGTTGTCTACTTACATGTTTTAATTTCTGTTTATAACTTTTACAGTTTTGCTTTTCTCTTGATTTTTAAACATTTTCCTAAAGTTCAACTCTGAGTAAGTTTAACAGAGCTCACTCTTTTGGCCCAGATTTCTCTTTATGATGCACGACTCTTAGATTCTAAGGGTTTTGGTGCCATGATTGCTGTAAGCTGCAGTACTCTCAGGGCTTCTCACAATAAGATATGCTTCCCGCTGTTCAGAAAATAATTATAATTCAGGGACTAAGTGTAACGGCATTGCCTGACTATAGTTCAATCAAAACTACAAGATAATTTCACAGAAACCTTTCCATTCATTACTGCAACACAGCTAGTATATATCTTTCACAGATGTTTTATTTGTCGGCCGAACTATTGTCTATATTTCTTCAGAGCTGGCAGCACACTAAACCTCACATTTTGCAGGGCTAGTTTATCATCCTTGAGCCCATCTATCAGTAAGGTTTTCTTGCACAATCATCTGAACTGCTTGCTCTCATATGGACATACAATTTTAATGCAATATAATTATAATAAATGCTTTCTCTTTCTGTATTACTTGTAGGCAGTCATAATTGGCCAAAAGGGACAAATATTATCAGATCTATTATATAATTGCTACTACATGAAGCAGTAAGTGGCTGGATTTTACATGGGACAATGTTATATAGTTATTTTCCAAAAAATTTGGACTCATAAGGTCATTCAATCAAAATCCAAATACTTGTGACCAAGTATCATTCCCTTATGATAAAAACCTTACATTTTCATAATAGTCTACAAAAACTGCTCCCAAATTATAGCAAAAATATTTTTCAAAGTCAGGTTTCCATTATACAGGGGAAAATTACAAGGTTTGTGGCTCTTCCTAGACCAAACCTCTCTCTTGATGCCTATTTTCCAGTTATTTCAGGTTTTATTGGCAGCTTCATCAGAGCCCATCAGAGAGAAATGAAGTCATGAGACTTGGAGAATCAGTTAAAGAATTATAGTTTTGGAGTTTATCTAAACCAACCTCTTCATTTCATACATTGAGAAACTAAAGAAGGGCCTAGCATTGTGGCTCACACCTGTAATCCTAACTACTTAGGAGGCTGAAGCAGGAGCATTGCAAATTTGAGGCTAGCCTGGGCAACTTAGTGAGAACCTGTCTCAAAATAAAGTAAAAAGGGCTGGGGATATAGCTCAGAGGTAAAGCCCCCTGTGTTCTATTTCTATCATTGCAAAAAAAAAAAAAAAGGAAAGTAAAAAGAAACCAAGGAAGAAAATTGAAAATTGTTAAATGGTGACTAGCCCAGTGTTATGCAATGATTCCTAGGCAGTCAGGACCAGAGAATTATTCTCCAGTTTTCCAGTCCATCATTCCTTCCGCCACATTATGATGCATGTTCCCAGGCCTGCATGAAAAACACACACCAATAAGTATTATTATTGACAGTGATGTGATTACTATGAGAGAAATTTCCCACAACATATGTAATATTTTCCAGAGTATTCTTTTTCTTTTGGGAAATCTTGTTCAATTCCACAGTTGTCATCACTTCCTGTATAATCAATGATTTAAATTAATATAGCATGCTCTGACTCCTTTGTACACCATGGCCTGAACTAAAGCTCTACCCACTTGATTCACAACCACTCTAACACAATCTTGTGGAGAGAGTTTATTTTTAATTTGCATTACATCTGTTCTTTCTGTATTTCCTATTTTGTTTCTTGGCTCAGAAATCGCTTAGTTGTCTGAGTCCTCATCTTACCCTTCATATCCAATTCATTATCAATTTCTGTGGCTCCATTCCCTAGATATGTCTCATGTACTTTCTCACTCTTTGTCTCTATTTACACATATCATGGTTATTTCTCACCAGGACTCTCTGTATTAGTCTTTTTCCTCTTCAAGCTGCTCTCCACAGTATCTTTTTTCTAAAGGATAAATATTGTCTTGCAATGTTCTTATCTGAGATTTTTTTAGTGTCTTCTTCACATGCCTTAAATCAAGCCCACATAGCATAATTACTTAGTGTCTTTCATGATTTGTCTCCTGGTAGCCTAACATCATCTAAAATCATAGTTTTTTGATGTTGGGTTCCATGAACACGAAAGTACTTGCAGTTCTTTAAACTTGTTAAGTTAGTTTCTCCCCTATATCTTCACACATGTAACTCTCTTCATCTAACATACTGTCCTCCTCTTACTTTCCCCACATGCTATGCACTGTTATTCTCAGATTCATCTTGCAAGGTCCAGTATAAGAGGGCTGAGGGGAGTATTGCTCAGTGGAGGAACACTTGCCTACCATGTACAAGATGTGGCTCAGATCCCAGCACCCTTTCCCGCCAAAAAAGGTAAACGTAAAAGAAAACTTCAGTAGAAGTATTAATTCCTCAGTGAAGCCTATAGGCAGAGTTTAGTTTTTGATCCCTACACTATGCCTTTTAAGTACTTATATTATTATATATTACATCAAATTACGATTCCTCATTTACACAACACTGCAGTATTCATCTTTGTCTGGCACAGTACCTGAACAAATAGTGGAACAAATAAATAGGCACATGTAATAATAATAATAATATAGAGAAACATTAATTTTATGATCAGATGGAACCTAATATACTTACAACATCCTGAAAATAATACTGTTTGGTCAATGCTGCTCAGAATGGACTCATTGCCCAAGCTATAGAATTAAAGTGTTTTGAATTTATAGAATTTTAATAACTATAATTTAGAATGATTATGATTCATTACCTTACCCTTTCATTGAATCATGAGTTTGTTTCCTCACTATGAAATCACTGTTCATAATTCTCACCAGATGACAAAAGAGTCATTTCAGTGCAACATGCAGTTCAGGGAAACAGCGTACATTTTATCTCTTTTTCAGTTGATATTTAATGGAGTGTTTCACATATCTTTAGCAGCATTGGTTAGCAGCTATATCTCTACCAATCTTTAGTCAGACTAATTTTATTGTACATTATTAAGATGTTCTGGACTTCTGGGTTTTAATAACATAAATGGATGAGGCTATTACATATGTACTCATAGATCAGATATGTGGGGTTATATCTGATGTTTACTAAATTAAATGGGGACATTTAGCAAATTGTAAAACTAGCCTAGGAACTGGCTAATGTTTCATTTCAGAACTTTTCATACGTTCAACCAAAGTAAACATTACAGAGAAGAATGATTTTGTATCCCTGGGGAATGTAGATGCTCACCTCCTACAGAGGTAAAATTTATTTGAATTACTAATCGTGCCTAGATTTTGTACTTTACGTCATTACACATATTTTTAAATAACTTTTTTTGTGGTCCTGGGATTCAAACTCAGGGCCTTGCACATACTAGGCAAACACCCTACCACTGAGCTATACTCCCAATTCCTAATAACTTAATTTTTAATAAAGCTTCTCTATAACTCTAGAAGCCTCGGCCAGGAATAAAGTATAGTTTCTAGCATTTCCCTTCATT
Organism: Sciurus carolinensis; assembly: GCF_902686445.1. Classification (NCBI taxonomy): domain Eukaryota; kingdom Metazoa; phylum Chordata; class Mammalia; order Rodentia; family Sciuridae; genus Sciurus; species Sciurus carolinensis. Next base: position 77,189,049 of record NC_062222.1, read on the forward strand.
TTGCCATATGTGCCAGGGATTATGAGTTACCACATTTGATAAGCAAGGGATGGTATAAAGAGTATAAAGAATACTGTGCTCCATTGCAAAGACTTGGATTCAACCCTGGGTATGCCAATTACTAGCTTTTGATCTTAAGCAAGTCACTTAATCTTTCAGTTTCATTTTGCTTTTTAAATGAGAACAATAACTCCTGCCTTACTCTCAGATCAAATGAAAATTGCTCAGAGACATGAAGAGTTAACCTTGGAAAGTACACAGGAAAAGGGAGTTCAGACAGTCAGAACCATAGCCAAGTGCACCATATTTGAACCACTGCATCAAAGACACTGCTGCTGCCACTACAGCCCTGGATGTCTTACCATGGGTTGCCTGCCATCACTGCTGGCCCCAAATTAAGCTTATGGAGGATCACTGTTGCTGCTATCAACAGTGCCAGAATGAATTATCAACTGAGTCCTAGCTCCATCTACAAGGAAGGCTAGAAATGTACACATCAGACCTTTTGTCTTTTATAGTAGTAGATTGGCCAATGGTTCCCCAAAAGGGATCATTCCCTGTAGTACCAGAGGGAATTAAGATGCTGGGCCCACGGTGCCTCTTCTTGAACTCTTGCCACAGCCTCCTAATCGGTACCACTGCCTCCAGCTCTGTTCCCCTGCAACTCACTCTACCTGCTGGCATCAGTTTCTTTTTCAAAGGAAAACCAAATTCTGCCACAACTCTGTTTAAAGCCTGAAATGATCCCCTCCCCTTACTGCCTAGATAAAAGCAAACTCGTTAGAATAGCCTATCCCTTCCAGTCATACTCTTCTGTACTTCCTTCGCATTGTCAACTTTATAGGAAATAAGAAGACAGTTTATTCTGAGCCAAATATGAGTGACTACAGCCCCGGAACCTGGATTCATATTACCCTGAAGGACATGTTCCACCATGGAAGAGGTTACATGAACTTTTATACTCAAAGCACAGAAGAAAGTCAAATATTTATACATTTACCAATGATATTGGTGGGAACATCAGATAGGTGGGCTACAGCAAGGTAGGGACTTATCTTCTGTAGGTTTCAGATGTTACAACATTCTTAGCTTTAGGATTGGTGGAGCCCAGAAGTCTGCTAAGCTGAGTGATATATTCTAAAAAGTTTATCTGTTAGTTATGAGAATGTTAGTCCAGATACAAAAGTTAAGGTTATTGACTATTTAAAGGGACTAACCTAGATCAAGATAATTTTGACGTTCCACCTACAACATTCTATCTCTCCACAATTGTGATGTTCTAACCAGGCAAAGTCAAGCAGTCTTCAGGATCTGCAAGATCTTTAATATAGATGCAACTTCTTCAAGAAACTTCAGCTCACACTATCCTCTACTGAACACTTCTGCCTGGCTGAAATGCTAGTTTTCCAATTGGGTCATGCTGTTTAGTCTGTCCCTGTGAAAAGAGGAACTATGAAAGAACTGAACAAAAGATTACCATACTAACATCTTTCTTCAGAAAAGGACAACATCATGGGACCTTCCAGACAGAAACAAAAAAAGGAAGGACCCTTCCTAGGTTAAGGTTGAGGCTATGAGAGGGAAGAAAGAGGAACTCAGTGGCATGCTGCTATGGATGGGGCTATGGCCAGCCTGTGGCCAGTATGAGACCCCTGAGCCTTCCCAGGTTTCAGTACACAAGTGGCAGAAGTCAGAAACTAGTGGCAGAGAGCATCATGGAGCCAAAGAAGCAAATTCATACCTTTATTACATTTTCCTGGACAAACATAATCCAAGGATATTTGTTTTGACCCATGGAGGGGAAAAGAAAGCTCCTTAGACAAATGCAATGGAGTATTTTTCCTGATGACCAATGTGATCTCAGCCAAATAATACTTAATTTAGAGAGTATTGTATACATGTGGATTTGAAATCAGTTACACCCATGACAGTGCATGCTATGTTCTTTCTCCGCGTATAGAAACAACCCTTCCCCTTGGTGACTGCCAAATGACCACTACTCAGCTTTCAAGACTGGCCCCCATATGCAGATAAAGAAAATTATAGAAGCAGCATTCAGAGTAAACTAAGATTTGTTATATCTGGGTAAGGAGAGTAGGTGTGGATGGGGAGGACTTTCTACATTCAATCTTTCTCCAATATTAGTATATAATTTTTATAATTTGAGTTTCAAAGGTTAGAAAAATGATGATATCTCCTTCTTTACAATTTCCTTTAAAAATGATCTAAATCGTCTTATAAGGAGGGCATAAAAGCCATGTAGGAAATGAAAACTAAAAAAAAAAAAAATACCTTAAGTAGTTTTAAAATATTATTATAATCTTAAATATTATTGATAGCTGTTATTCCAGTTAAAATAAATAAAAAAGAGTATGTTGTATGTTCTTAGGTATGCAAACAATGTTCTTATCCACCATGGTTGGGTCATTAACCTCTAGTTTTTCCTACTTTGTCCTCTTCCATGCTTCCTGACTGTGGGGCAGTGCGCAGAGTTCCCAACTGGTCACATCAGGTGTCCTGCCACCCTTCCTTCCACACATACACTAGATTTTATACCACACTCTACTTTTCAAAATGTGCATCAGGCATACTTTATCATTTGATTTCTATTAAAACCTTTCAGGAATAATACATTTATTACCTCTTTAGTGAGGAGGAAAACTCCTGCAGAATTTGACCCTGGTTTTCTGATCATGAACACAGTTTTCTCTGTTTCCACCATGCTGCCTTTTTTTGCTGTTTTTGTTGCAGTGCTGGGGATCAAACCCAGCGACTCACTTATGCTAGGCCAGCAGCTTTTTTGTTGCTGTCACCAAAATACCTGAAACAAATAACTTGGAGGAGGAGAGGTTTATCTTGTCTCATGGTTTCTTAGTTAGCTGACTCCATTTCTCTGGGCCTGAGTTTCTGCAGAACATCTTGGGGAAAGGACATGGTGGAAGAAAGTTGCTCAGTTCCTGGCCAGAGAGAAGACAAACTCTTCCAGGGCATGCTCACAGTGATTACTAACTCTAACAAAGTTCTACCTCCAATTCGACTATCAAGTATTCCATCCAGCTATCAATGAATTAATCCTTCAGAGGTCAGAGCCCTCATGATCCAGTCATTGCATAAAAGCTTTACTTCTCAACTTTGCTGCATGGGAAACTGTACTTTCAACATGTGAGCTTTTGGGGGATTTCAGATCCAAACCATAATACTAGGCAAGCACTCTACTACTGAGCTACATCCCCAGATCTACCTCATCATTTGTATTGACTGACAGGAGAAAATTTCTGAGATATCCTAAATTTGATTGCAAAAGGTTAGAAGAGATGGGGAGAGGTTAATCAGTAGCAAGCTACAAGCCAGAAAGAACATATTCATTTTTACATTCTTGTATGTGTGATCAAACCTTGCCTCAAATCCTTTCACTACTCCCTATGTGCCACCATGACCTGCTTGCAGCTCCAACACCTCCAGAGGCAAGAATTGCTTCACTTGTGAACTGTCCTCCTATCTAGAAGCTTTCTCTGCCTTGTGTACTTCTACCTCTTTTATCTATGGGCAATGCAGGTTCAACGTAAATAATTTATGGTTTCCTTCCCTGAATTTTCATCCTAATGGCCTTTCAGCTCCAGCAGACATTTTTTCCAACTACTGCTATCCTTGCTGCTAGGGGCTGCCCCAGTCCATTTTTTTTTCTGGTTAATATTGTAATGGCTCAGTAAACCCCTTTATTTCAGGGATTCCTTGGTCTCTAGGGTTTTGATTTAACACATTAGACTTGCACTCCCAAGTTACAATTCATGCACTCCACTTTCTGTAGTATTATTTTAATGACATTGCTATCTCGTTCTTCTCTAATATTATTTCTCAATACTTTCTTCTTCCATAGCATGAAAAATTGAATACATATATGTAGTATGGGCTCCCTTGAAATTGTTTTTTTGCCCCTTTTTGTGCTTCTATCCCTTCCTAATCCTTTGTCTGAAGAGAATCCTCACTTAGATGGTTCTATAATAAATGGCATTTCTGGTCAACTTAACACAAAACATACAAGTTAACTTCCAGAAGAAAAGGGTATCTGTCTAAAATGCAGGAGCTAGGCCCAGGAGGTGAAGGTCATTACAATGTCCTGGAGAAGACCTATTGCCCAACCAGTCAAGGATCTACCAACCCAGCTCCACAAAAACCCTCCATACCCCTAAACCCAAGAAGACAGAGCTTTATGGAGCTAGCCCTTCTATCTTCCTCAGGGCCTGCTTTGAATAAACCTGATGCCTTCCCACCAATTCTTGTCTCCTGAATATTGGTACTTGAGTAGCAAGAAGCCAAGAGTTTGATTCTGGTAACCTCTATTCAAATTGAGTGTGTGTGTGTCCAGTTCCTTAGCCAGCTTGGTGAAGTTGCTAAACCAAAAGATGCTAGAAACTAAGGGATGAAATAAAAGAGTTTATTGAACCATACAGATGCTACTCAGAAAAAGAAAGGACTAAGTCTTAAGTTTCTGTAACTTTCAGGGGCCAGGCTGGGTAGCAGCTGGAAAGCAAAACTGGAGCTAGGGGCATTTTTTCTAAACTTTGGGGAAGGAAATCACTGTAACCTACATTGTCTAAAGATAAGGGAACAGAATAATGTGGAGTAGAGAAAGCTTGGGGAGAGGAGGGTAATCTATATTGAGTTGTAAGACCACCCTTCCTCCAGAAGGATTGTTTGGGATTAACTATTCTGAAAATTTACATACACACTGGGTAGGGTGGACCTGTGGCATGATGGGATGGGATTTAAGTCAAGATTTCAAGAAAAACAGGTCTTCATGTTGGTTTCCCCATAGCTGTTAGCTGATTATTTTCTCTGATCTTTTGCCTCCTCCACCCTTGGTCTTTGCTATTAAACTTAGGACATTTCAGAACTTTTTCTTTCAATGAGTACAAGGACTAGGTCTCCACTGTCCCCTCTCACTGTTCACTGAATGCTTGGCATATAATAGGCATGCAATAAATATTTGATGAACGAGTGAATAAATGAACAACTACTTTTTCAGTTAGGCCTCTCTTGCTTACAGATCTCTTATAAACTAGCTTAAACAGAAAAGGAAATTGATTGACTCAAGTGTTACATAAAAATTATTATCTGAGCATCTTAACTAGGCCCCAATAGACCAAGTTTCAAATCAAAATGGAGTCACTCTGCTAAAGTTTCATGTCATCAAGTTGAAGCTAAGTTCTTTGTCTGAACTTCCAAGAAACCAGGATTAGGGAGATAACCAAATTTCCCAAACAGGCCAGTTTCAACTGGCATGATAATGAATTTCCCTATGCCTTACTCTTTACACCAAAAAGGTAACCTGAAGTAACCTGATTGTGACTAATGAGTTGTTTTCCCATTATTCTGTCTCTGTGTTTCTGCCTTACAAGGAAAGTAACATTGAAATAACTAATTCATTTGTGTCTTTTCTTCTCTTATTTCTGCTTTTTTCAGTTTTTCTGTCTTTAAAGCCAACCTCTTCTTCTCAGCCCATGGGAACCTTTATTCTATTTTGTGGAATGAAGTGTTGCCCAATTCTAGAATTGAAAATAAAGCCAATTAAGCTCATTAAACTAAATTGTTGTAATTTTGTCCTTTGACACAAGGATCTAGGAAGTTCAGGAATCAGCTGGCTTCAATCAAGGCTCAGCTAAGGTTAGATTAAGCTGCTTTCCTTATTCCCCCGTCTACTCTTCCTCCCCTTTCCCCTGCCCCCTTCCTGTCTATTGTCATCTCCTCCTCCTCCTTTCTGTCATTCTCTCCTGCAGCTGGGCCTCCTCCATGCATGATGAAGATGGCAGCTGGTAGTTCTGGGATCTCCTGCCTTAGTTTAGCATCCCAGGAGAAAGAAAGCATATCTATCTCCACATCAGTATCTCAGTTTCAGGAAAGGAGAATTTTAGAATTGGTTATGCTATCCCTGTGATTGGAGAAGGGGTGGGGTATCTTGATTGGCAGTCTCTTCTAAGATCATGTGGAAGGGGGAATAGTGGTTTCCCAAAGGAAGAGATGCTGGGCAGATGCAAACAACATATGTCTGCCATAAATATTTTCTGAGAGAATTTTATTAAGAAGTAATGGAGAGCCTGCTTTTAATAGGAAGTAACTTCCTGCCTCTTGAATGGAAGCTCCTTGGATGGAGCTACATTATGACCTTTTGAACTATGTGACTTAGATCATAAACTTTTAAAAGATGGACTGCACTTTATTCTTTGAGTCAAAGGTATTAGTAAGTCAAGTACAGTAATAAAAGAGAAGCCCACACAACCTGATGCCTTGGTCTGTTCAACAAAGCAAATGACTGCAAAGCAATTTATTGTTTATTTTGGTTTCCAGCCAAATAGGAGCTCTAGAAATCTGTTTTCAGATGAACTGTTTCAATGTTGGAGAGGAAATGTGCTGCTCAGTAACTACCACAGGATGCAGATCTCCATTTCATGGAGAAAAAGCTGTAGGCAATATGCTCATTTTCCTGTGCATATGAAAAAACATAGATTGCCCTTCATTCGCATGACCAAAAAGGCATTGGAGATCATGATGTTTTTGGAGCCTCAGTTCTTAAAAGGGAAAGTGGATTTTCAGTTTTGAGCATGTTTTAATTTTCCCAGATCCCAGAGTTCTAAAGCTACAGTCTGGAAATGAAGTGATAATCAGAATGAAAAAAAAAAAAAAAAAAAACCCACAACAAATAACTCTTTCCTTGGCTATTGCTACCTTAAACTACTTTACTTTTGTATCCTTTTCATATTGGCATTAAATGCCTGAGAATACAACAGTTAGTATAAATTGATGAGTGAGGATGAATGTGACAAATGTTCTATTCAGATGCTCAATATAGTAGGATCAGAGACTTTAAAACTACTGCTGGAAAATAACACAGAATATTAGGCAGGGACTGTGGCTCAGTGGTAGAGGGCTTGCCTAGCCCTGGGTTGAACCCCAGACTGCAAAACAAACAAACAAAAAGCTAAACCAAAACCCAAACAAATAAAAAACAATAATAAAAAATAAACCCAAACACAGAAAGTTCTAAATTAATTATTGAGGAGGGAGCAGTTTTTTAATTTTATAAACTGGAACTTAAGGAGAAGAAGGAGTAAAATTTTTGGTTTCTTCAAGTTATTAAATATATATGATTAATAAGAAAAACACTGAAGGAAATGAAAACAGTCTCACATCCTGTACTTCCTGACATCCTCTTTTGATTTTATGAAGTTTCCGGTCATTATTTTTTTTTACAGAGTATTTACAGAGTATTTACAGAGTATTTATTTTTAAAGAAGTTTCTTCAGCAAGAAAAGAGACAACACTCTGACTCCATGGATGCACACACACACACCCCAGAGATTTATAAACTTGTTTTGCAGCATATTCCATATTTTGTGCACCATGCCTTATGGCATACATCAATAGGTGAACACATGAGTCCGGGAAGCAGCGGAGAAAAGTCTCAAAACTAGAGAAAGCAGGAAGTGTCAAGTCTTAGATCTCTCTGCATTTATTCACACTGAAAGAGCTCTGATATAAAGATGTCAGAATCACCATTAGTTTTTGATAATACCTACCATTTCTTGAGCTAAGTGTTTTACACACACACACACAAGTTGAAATTTGTCACATGGTCATGATTTTTAATATCAGAGTTTCTGCTGTGGGTTAAAATCTATCATGACCCATTAGTGAATCATATTAATTTGATGGGTAGAGATAAACTCAATGCTATAACATCCCTGTGAGGTGAATTATATTATCCCCATTTTACAGATGAGGAAAGTCAGTCTTTAGGAGACCAAGTTCATAGAGCTAGTAAGAGTCATAACTGCATTTAAAATCTTTTTATCTCCAAAACCTGTCTTAACTACAAAGGCTATCCTACATCACTGACCATAGCTCCCAAAAATTCTGAATATATCACATTATAAATACAGATATATGTGTGTATATATATTGATATTTGTATATCTAGCTATCTATACATGAAAGAAAACCTATTCCCTAATATATCTTACAAGGGAATATAAGGCTTGTGATTTATCAACCAGCCTGCATTATATTAAATATAGACTTAAAAATCAAATGTATATGTGTATATGTATGTATGTGAATATGTATGTGTGTATCAATTATTTGCAAGGAAAAAATTCACAAGACTCAGAACCATTAATGGAAACATAAAATTTCATTCAGGATTCAAAATTCATAAGTGACTTCTTAGGCAAGAGAGAGTTTCATATTTAAAAAATGCAAAATAATGATATTTTCTATAGTACTTTACAGTTTATACAGAGCTCTCAAGATATGGTGATCTTCAAACATTCTATGGAAATTATATGTGTGGCCTCTGTCTGGTACAGACTGTAAGAGTGGTTTTAGCTGATAATGACTCTTTATCAACAAGAAAGTCAACACATTTCAACCACAGTCCAAAAGTATAAAAATGGTGCTTACAGGTACTCTGTCATTTCCAGTTCTTAAAAAAGTTGCATAGCTACCAAATGAATGATCAAGCAGATAAATTTAGTAGGTTCTAAAATGTTAAACATAAAAATACAATCAATAAATTGGCTCTGGAAACATCTCTACCTTCCAAAAGGAACTATGGTATTGTTTCTTAAACACATTTGTCACTCTAGAAAGATCTCTTGAAACTACCATGACTATTGCAGTTGTCAGCATTCATTTACTCTCACTCACTCTTTATTTTCTCAGAAAAAAAATACTTATAAATTTATGGAGACAGAACCTCTTACAGTCTGTGTTAGCTGCCATTTTATTCAGGTTTAAATAAGACTTTAATTTTCCTCAAAAAATTTCTTGCAAGTTCATCAGATCACCATTAGAGTATCTGCTGTGGGTTAAGGAACTTTTTTTTGTAGTCCCAACCATCCATGAAATCAACTTAGTAAATAGAGACACTTTTAAAAAATGAAATACAAGAGAATAGAAAATGTCAGAAGGTGTCACAGACAGTTAATGGCACTTTTCATGACATTTTTGTTTCAGTGTTAATGGGCATACTGAGTGTTGATAATTAATGTGGATTGTTGTTTAAAAAAAGCTTTGAAAGCCACCAGGTTACAGCATTTCATTGAAAGTATGGGATATTTTTGTTTGTTTTATTTTTAAGAGACAGGGTTTCATCATATTAACAAGCTCCCTTCAAACTCTTGGGCCCCAGCAATTCTTTTGCCTCAGCCTACTGTGCAGCTGGGATTGTAGGTGTATGCCACTATGCCCAGCTTGATAATACAGTTTTTAGGTAATGTCTCAGGACACACAAGAGTTCTCATCACATGTGGTTATACAGTAAAGGGAGTTACTAGGAGGTGAATAGTGGTGACATCCAAAGTACAAAAGAGGACAAAGGGGCAAAATTCCACCTTCTCCAGTTATACTTAGTGGTGGTCCTTTTGTTGTGGTGGTGGTGCTGCTGCTGGGATTGAACCCAGGGCCTCACTCATGCTAAGTGTGTGCTTGACCTCTGAGCTACACCCGGAGTCAGATCCTTCTCTTTCATTTTGGCCAAGGCATACCTATGGCTGCCACTGCTGGGCTGAATGGCAAAAGAGAAGGAAAGAAAGAAGAGGCTGGAGAGCAAGAGGGGAACAATGTCAGTGTGGACAGTTTAAGAGCAAAGGTAGGAGTTCAGATGTGAAAAAGAAGAAAAGAAGAGAAGAGAGCAAAACTAAGAGATGTATAGGATGAGGATTGGCTGACATAGTGACTCTTCATTGAAAGGATGCCTTTAAACTGGGCATAATGGTGCACGCCTTTAATCCTAGCAGCTCAGGAGGGTGAGGCAGGAGGATCATGGTTCAAAGTTAGCCTCAGCAATTTAGTGAGACCCTGAGCAACTTAGCAAGACCCTGTCTCAAAATAAAAAATAAAAATTTGCCAGGGATGTGGCTCAGAGATCAAGTGCCCATGGGTTCGATCCTTAGTACCAAAAACCAAAACCAAAAACAAAACAGGAGATCTTTAACTCTTAACTTTCAGTAAGATAAACTGGACTTAAATGGCTTAAACAATAAAAAAATATATTGGTTGATTCACTGACTTAGTTACATCACAAGGATCCACAGTGTTAACCTCAATTTTGTACCTCTTTGTGGATGTGGGGTGGCTTGTGAATACAGGATGCCTATAAGAGCAACTGGGACTATGTGCTTCCTTACTCTCATCTAAGGAGAAAAAGATTGGATCCCTGTGGTTTTATGAATGGCAAGAAATAACATCTTTCATCTTCCCATAAATTTCTGCTCACATCTTATTGGCCAGAAATGAATTCTTTGTCCATTCCTGAGTCTATTGCTGACAGATGACTGGTGTTACCCAGACCAATATGGTTCTTCTCTGGAACTGGAATGAGCCTTTCCCAGATACATGGCTAGGTGGGAGGAAAACAAAATTGATATTCTGTTAGGAACATGGTAGAAGATATTTTGCTGAATGTACAATCAACAATTTTCACTGCATACAAGAAATTTTCTAAACTTTGGTAACATATTCTAATTGTTCTAGTGGATTTGATATTAAACATTTCCATCATGAAAACAGTTTCATATTTGGAGACCTGTTAATGCCATTCTCTTGTCATAAAGGAATATCTTTGGAGGAATTTAAATAAAAGCAAAGAAATGAGTATGGAGAGCTTCTATTTTCTGTATACTTTAACATCAAAAGAACTCTCAATTTTTTCCCCAAAAATAATATGCTGCATTCACTCCCTCAGAGACAATGCACAATGATTGACCTCTGTTGGAACAAACATCGTAAGAGAGAACTACTAGCCATTGTGCAGAGCTTTACTTCTGATTCCCTCCCCCACCCAGAAGTTGTACTTCAGCATTATGCTCATGTGCACTTGCCAACTTTCTGCATCACGACACAAAGACATTGCTGGTTAGGATCATTCTAGTCTGAAGAAAGGCAAGTGCAAGGCCAGCCAGGCTTGGATGAAATGCACACTGTTTGCTGAGCGGCCACGGTGTTCTGAGGGCTCCCTTTATGAAAGGCTAGCATAAAGTCAACAGCCCACAGTTGCTCAAATCTGTGCTTTGGTTTCATTGCCACCACCCGCCACTTCCCCACCCAGGAGAATTATAGCTAAGTGGTGTTTTAACTATGTCCCTGGGGGAGTGTTGAGTAAGATGAAAAACATGCTAGGTCACCAATAAATCATTTCTGGAAAAAGGGACATTTCAGGAAAATTAAACAAAGTGCAGAAAAGCCTTAGCTTGCAGTCTGTTGTTACAGAGTTTGAATGATGGCTTTCCTCCCTGCTTAGACAAACACCAAGCAGGAAGCTCTGAACAGGAAAAAAAAAAAAAAATTCTGTCCAGAACTGTAGAAGAGAATAGCAAATGACAACAGTCATTGTTCCTTCATTGTCTACTTAAACAAAATTAAGGCAGCTAGCTCTTTAACCCTTTCTAATTGATCTGGTTCTTTTCAAAAGTTCTGCAGGGAAGACCCGAAGGACAACTCTAGAAATCCCATGAGCATGAACACAAATTTTCTAAGTTGTTTTCAAGCTCAGCTTAATCCCAAAATAGTTTAGCTATAGTTTACCCTCCCTTTGTGCCCTGCCTACAATGTTTAGGTAAATTGCTCTCCTTGGGATCTTTGCTGATGGTTGGCTAATACAGGAAAACACTGCTCATAGCTCATTCACTGGTATTTGTAAACACCTCTGGAGTTTGAAAACATCCTTTTCCTATATGAACCTTGTGATGTTCGATTTGGCACATTTTGTTTTGGTCCTCCTGTTTTACTGTTCCTGTTCTGTACAGTTCTGTCACTTGGCTGTCTAATAATTACTGCTGTCATACCATCCCATGACAATGTCAGCCCAAATTTATCTGGGCTCACTGCTGGTTGCCTCCATAGCAACCAACCAAAAATATTATAGGACTTTCCCCATGAGCCCATACAGAATAACAACAACAAAAAAGCACATTGCCACTTCTCTCACTTTTAACGTATGTCCACCCCAAGAGGAACTTCGGCAGAATTCAGAAAATGTTATTCATCTGGGAACAGAAATAATCAACTAGTCAATTGCTGGGTTTTATTTCTTTAGATGCCTTATTAATGTTGCCTCACTGATGACTGATTCATGCCATTCACTTGAATAAGTTGCTGTGTTATCTCAATGTCTATTTTATACTCCCTAAAATTGATATTGCAAGGATGAGTAAAGTCTTATAACAGGGAGGGATTCCACGAGCATGAAAATATTTGACTAAGTAATTCCTCTTATAAGATGATTTTAAGATCATTTAAAATTTCACAATCTCCTTAGGATATTAACATTTTAAGGCAAGCCTAGGGCACAGATTTTCATTATTTTTGAAGGATCCTTCCAGCTTTTAAAAGGTATGAATTTATGAATAAATACTACCATAGTCCCAGCAGGGGATTCTGGATTATTGATTTTCATGAAGGTTGAAGAAATCAGACATTAAGTAAGTAGTGGGAAGTTGTGCATAAAGCAAAAAACTAGCATGGTTCTGTCAGTATGTAATAATAGCTTGTATACAATAGACATTAAACTATTTTTTTAATTCATGACAACTTAACATTTTCTAATTATCAGTTTGGTAATTCTATAAATTACAGTGATAGAATTTTCAAATAGGTCATTTCATGCAAAACATTTCATAACTTATATAACCATAATACATTTATAAGGGACTTTATTACTTTCATGTTATGGTAGGATGAGGTCTGTCATTTCTATCAGTCTTCACAGGGTCTCCTTGTTTAATTATGTATGTGTATGGCTTCATGGAGGGTTACTAGAGTGCTATTTTTTCCTTCCATTATACAGAAGACAGATATTAAGAGAGTAAAACCATAACATTCCTTCCCAGGAATATTCCAAACCAGACAAACAAATAGAAAACCAAAAAAAAAAAAAAAAAAAAAAAAAAAATCTTCACCCCATTTGACCTTAACCGTGCTAGTTAGGTTTAACATCTTCTCTGCTGAGGTCTATACCCTTGTTTGGTTGGAACTCAACCAGGTGATATCCTCTTTGTTCCAACAGAAGGAAAGGTTCAGTCTTACTCCTGGTTTTATAGGCATTGCTCTGTATCCTTCTTAATAATCCCTGGCAGCTTGCCTTGGCAGTTTTCGACCACCTTTTGAAGCTTACTGCCTGCTCCCCATTTCTGACTTCTGACTTCCAGAAATCTACTGAGCCACTCAGGTATACCTAGCCTGGTCTTTCCCCAACACCTATCATCATCACCACCACCACAATAATAGTATCTGATATTTATTATTATGTGCCAGTTAAACAACATGTTTTATGTGGCTTATCTCATTAAAACCCCATAACAACTCTAAAAGGCAAGGGCTGTTATTCAGTGCTTCAGTGTGTAATTAAGAATGCACATTGAATGGGGTGTGGTGGTGCACTCCTGTAATCCCACTACTCAGGGTCTGAGGCAGAAGCATGGCAAGTTTGAGGCCAGTCTCAGCAATTTAGTGAGAAAAATTTTTTAGAAGGGCTGGGGATGTAGCTTAGTTGTAGAGTGCTTGCCTCTAGCACATGTGAAGTCCTGGGTTCAATTGGTGGTACTGCGAAAAAAAAAAAAAATGAATGAATGAAAGAAAGCACATAGCCAACATGTAGTTGAAAACAGTACTTGAACTCAGGCAGTCATTCAACTGCTTTTCTACACCTCCTTCCAACTGAGTATGAGCCATTCGTGCTGAGACCTGAGTATGAGGAACTTGGGTAAGAGCCAGGCTCCCTAACCATATGGTGGGTATTGTTACCAATATGGGACAGGGTGCAGGTCCAGCCATGAGAATGATGCTGCCTTCCAGTAGTTTTCTCTTAATTCTCATAGCAATAAGTGGCTTTATTCATTTCCTTTGTGCTCAAAATTAGCTTTTTATTTTTTAATCCACACAAGATGCCAAAGACAGCCCAGGTTGCAATAATTATGGGTTATTGTACCTCTAATCTCTGTTTTACAAGAAGGGTTCTGGGCTGGGAATGTTGCTCAGTGGTAGAATATTTGCCTAACATGCATGAGGTTCTGGGTTCAATTCCTGGTACTGCAAAAACTAAAGTAAAGGAAAAAGGGTTCAGGCTTGGTCCTTGGTCTTAGTTATTACTTTTAGGTGAAGTCATCTTAGGAAAAGTTAAAAGTCACAGAAACAGAGTTTAAAAAATGATGAACATTGCAAGTATTCATTTTATACCCACACGATCTTTATTTTCCAATTTCTCTTAGTTGAAAACAAGAACAGTAAGAGATCTTAGAAAATACTGGATCTTTAGAAATATAACTACCTATAAACAAAAAACAAGCACACCTCCCTCTTACATCCTTGCTCCATAGGAATATTAAAATCACTTGGAAAGTACTTTATATTTGTATGTAGCCTACCAAAATCTAATCACAGGCAAATGAATGGGAGCTTTGAGTAGCAGATACATGGCTAATCTTTGTTCTTATCATACAAACCAAAATAATAAAAAAAAGACTGAATTGTAGATTCAGTTAAGAACTTTTAACAGTTGACATTTTCCAGTAAATATCTCAGGCTGTCTAAATATCACTACCACCAAGCAAATGAAGATCCCTCTGAGGAGCTAACCTGCCTCATGGAGAAAATCAAGGTAAGATAAGAGATGGAAGTAGATTTGTGGTTGCCAGTGCAGGGCATAAATATTGGTAGGTAGGAAGAGCCCTCTCACTTGATGAGAGGAAGAAAAAAAGTGAAAGTCTTAACTTTGTGGGAAATGAAAGATCTAGCTCCTCAAGCGTTGCTGTGAGTTCTGAGCAACAGAAACAGGAAGGAAGTATGAGCAATACCCTGGTCTGTATTGCACTTGGTCTGGGGCTTGTGATAAACTCAGTCTGCTCCCATCTCATGTTCTCCTTTGGAATCTTAAACCACACCGGGTATTTTCAAAGTAGATTATCTGATTCTGAAAAGTGACCACCCACCTAAATACAACATTCTGGATGGCAGGGGTCTTATCTGTTTTGTATACAGCAGTATTGTGAGCACCTGGAACATAGTAGGTACTCAGTGAATATTTGTTGAATGAATGAATGCACACCATAGAGCCAAATAATTTGAGAACAGCTTGAGAAATATTTGATTCTTTGTTTTTCACCTAAACAAAGATGACAGAAGGAGAAGAAGGAAGAAGAGGAGGAGGAGGGGAGAGGTTATTCCCCATCTGCCATAACAACTGAGTTATTTTGTTCATATCCAGTTCATATTTGTGGCTTCCTTGTAGAGAAGATGGCAGAAGACTGCAATAAAAGGATCATGTGTTTTTGTGTTTGTTATATGCATGCGGCTGTGTGTGTCTACTCTTATTAATGAAGGTGTATCAAATAATGTAGTTATATCTGTGTCTTTGGTTGACTTTAATAACTCTACATCAGCTCTGCTGAAATGACTTTCCTAATTCTCCTGATTCAGCAGTGATTATTTAGAATTATAAGAAGCATTATTATGATTATTAGCTCATAAACAAAGTGGCCCATCCTTTCTTAATGGCACAGTTTAGCAATAATAAGAGAAAGGTAATCTGGGAAGGTCACACCCCACTCCAGAAATCTCAGGACATCTGAATCGGGGAGTTGGTGGCCATGTAAACAAATTCAAATTACCTTCCAGCAAAAACCTCAAACTACTTGTTTGAGATGATTTTGGTTAGATGTGAATCCAGATCAAAATCAAAAGCCACAGAAATACTGAAATAGCTGAAACAGAGACATAGTCATTACAGGAAGCTTATGAAGGTTCAAAGGAGGTTAAAAAAAGAAAAGGAAAAGCTGCAGCCAGAAAAGCTGGTGGTATTGCCCATCCCTACTGGAAATGTCGATGACATGCTCCCAAGAGGAAGGGGAAGGGGAAGGAGTTGGAGGTGCCAAACAAGCAGCCTAGATAGTGACAAAACAGGAAACAGGAGTGCGGGTGAAACTCAGCTGAAAATTGGGAAGACAGTAAAGCATCAAAGCCACAGCATTGTTAAAGACATCAAGGAGGGCAGAGCAAAAGCAGGGAGGGGTCCAGCACGGACTGCCGATTAAATAAGCATTTACAGATGATGTCTGGGCCAGGTGGTGCATGCCTGCAATCCCAGGAACTCGGGAGGCTCAGGCAGGAAAATTGAAAGTTCAAAGCAGCCTCAGCAATTTAGAAAACCCTGTTTCAAAAAAAAAAAAAAAAAAAAAAAAAAGACTAGGGAGGTAGCCCAGGGGTATAGTGTCCCTGGTTTCAATCCCTCATACTGCCCCCAAAAATTTAAAAATAAAAATAAAAATACTCCCCCACAATAAAAAACCTGAATAGATAGTGAAAGTCTCAGTTTTCCCTATTAAGATGACCTGGAAATAAGTTTAATCCTATTATGATCATCTCAGGGGCATTCTATTCTTCTAAAATTACATGGATCAAATATTGCTTGAAATAAATTTACCTTCAACTTTAGGAGAATTTTATTCTCAATATATAAAGATTATTTCATAATCGTATTGGTTAGTAGTCATAGGTAACATTTAGTACAGTGTCCATAATACTTTATGGATAATATAGTTAATCCTGAGATTAGAGGATCAAGAGGCTAGGGTAGAAGAGCCTCAGACGTAAGTTTACCACCCTTCACTCCAGAGTCTATGTTCTGAGACTACCATGCCCTCCCATAACTTGTCTCTCAAGTTACAGTGCCATTTGTCATTCTTCTGAACACACCTTTAGCTTACTTTCATTTGCTCTATTTACCAGTACTATTGTTTTGTTGTTGTTGTTTTCCCAAAATTTAAAGGAAGACAGAGTGGGCAGCAAAATGCTCAGAATTAAGAAATGTCCTAGGAAGAAAAAGAGAATCTAGAATTGATAAGTAGAATGGTAGAACACCCAATCCAGGTGGCTATTACAGATTCTAGAGTTCAACTCCCTCATTAGAGTGAGCCCCAACTAAGAGTCTTGCAAAAAGTTGTCTTAGCAAGTTAGTGACAAAAATTCTTTGACCGGATGAGATATGACCAGTAAGTTATTTTTCTTACATTTCTTTAATAGTATAGCAATAATGGCGGTGGGATTACTCTGTTGATAAGCTAATGTAAATTATTATTGTTGTTATCCATAAAATAACAATTTGGTGTGGGTAAGTAATTTGCCTAAAGTCATATAACATGACCTATTTCAAATTTCTCCAAATCTTAATCTCATCCAGGAATTATACCATATTCCAGTAAGGCCCATTGTGGATTGAATATAACTTATGCCACTTAGATGTAGCTTGTGTTTTGTTTTGTTTTGTTTTGGCAGTGCTGGGCACAGAACTCAGGTCCTCATGCATGCTGGGTCACTACTTGACCACGGAGCTACACCATCCACCAGTTACAGTTGTTTTTTAAAGAAATGAAAACTTTGCTTCAGAGTTTGGAGCTTCTGTTTCTTATTTGGCTGCCATCCCAGTATTGTGGCATGCAGAGGACACTTCCCAAAAAAGCCAGGACCGCTTTGGATGCTTCACTGCTCTTTCATAACCCAGTTGGTGTGCCATATTCCTTGGGTTAAGGAATGAACCCCTCGGGCATAGTTGCTCAAAGTTACTTAAGGAT
Organism: Sciurus carolinensis; assembly: GCF_902686445.1. Lineage (NCBI taxonomy): Eukaryota > Metazoa > Chordata > Mammalia > Rodentia > Sciuridae > Sciurus > Sciurus carolinensis. The sequence continues at coordinate 77,206,667 of NC_062222.1, forward strand.
TTTTTATTTTTTGGTACTGGAGATTGAACCCAGGGGTGCTTTACCACTGAGTTATATCCCCAGTTCTTTTTATTTTTTCATTTTGAGACAAGGTTTCACTAAGTTGCTTAGGGCCTCACTAATTGCTGAGGCTTGACTTCGAATTTGCCATCCTCCTGCCTCAGTCTCCTGAGTTGCTGGGATTACAGGTGTACTACTACACCCAACTCAAAGTTACTTAAAGTCTTAAGAAGGCAAATTCTCAATGCATGCAAAGGGCCACAGATACTCATGGATAAGGTCAACACAAAATACCAAGAGGATTTCGCTTATTGCTTATTGCACAGTCATGTTGTGAGGGATGTGAGGACAAATGAAGAAAGATGCACATGCTGCAACTACAATTCAAGGACGTTCTTTGTTGAGAAAATTCAGGGTGCTTCTCTTATATTGATGATATTCAAGTTAATCTACTTTCTAAGAAACACTTCTCGGCTAAGGCTGTTGGACACCTGGGAAGCTGATAGAGTACATGTGTGTCTAGACTAGATGTCTGTAATTTTATTTAATTTGAATTAATCAAGTTCAAGTATATTCATGTGACAAAACACCAGTATATCATATTGCTTTATAGAGAATATAAAGAAATAGATATACCTGAATTGAAAAAAAAGGATTTATTTTTTAAATTGAATCAGATTCTACTGTGTACTATTATATGAGAATGGTAATATTCTTTCTCTCTCTTTTTATCTTTTTTAGTGCTGGGTATTGAGCCCAGGGCCTCACATATGCCAGGCCAGTAAGTACTCTACAACTGAACTATACCCCAGCCCTGTACTATTCTTACAATTAAAGGAATTTGTAAAATTTTGGAAAAAAAACTTATGCTTGAGGACATTCTATCCATTAACTTGTCTTTTCTTCTTAACTAGCTGCCTATCTTCATATCCATTCTCTTCTTACTCTTTAACAGACCCTGATTTTTAGCTGGACACAGTGTCTCTCAAGACAAAAATTTCCATTTCCCAGTCTTTCTTGTGGCTAAGTGTGGTTATGTGACTAGTTTCATTCAAAGGTATGAAAAAGGAGCTCCTCACTGGAATGACTAGAAAGCTATTTGAAGGAATTCTACTCAGCCGGGAGTGATTCTTTCTGCTTTCCCCGCTTTTGGTCTGTGAAACAGATGTAATACCTGGAGCATTAGCAGCCTGAGATGACCATAATAATAAAAGTCATATGTTATGATAATGGAGCAAAAAAAAGATAGCCTGGGTCCCAGATGGCATCATGGAATGACTCTAGCTAGATTGTCCCTATCGCTATTTCTATCTGAGAAACACCTCTCAACTTCTAACTTGCTTTAGGGATGGGTAGCTTATGTTTTTCTTTTCTATGCAGCAAAACCTAATCTCAGTTGTTTTATTAGCAACAAATGTCTGCAGCCCCAGTTCTATTATTGGATTTCAGAGCTGGAACACCTAAAACTACTACTAATTCATATAATCTAAGAGTATAGTTTGGTTATTATCTGTTGATTTTTCAAAAATAATAAAGATAATTATTTAAACTAACTTTTATTTTTAGTTTTGGAAGTCTTGCTTTTACTAAATAATATTAATAATGAGGAGGAGAAGAGGAGGAGAAGAAGGAGAAGAAGAAGGAGAAAGAGAAACAGAAAAAAGAAGTGACCCAAGATTTCATTTTTTTTAGTTCCTGGATATATTCTCTCTCTTTCTCTCTCTCCCTGTCTTTGCTCTTTCCTCAAGTAATAACCAGCAAGGGTATGATTCTTCTTGGACAAAGTATTTTCCTACATGTTTGTATAATACTTTGAGTTCATAATGCATACCCATATAATTATCTCATATGATTCTTATAATAAGTTCATGAAGTATGGAAGAAAAACATAATTATATCCATTTCTACCAAAGTAGAAACTGGGTTTTCATCCTCATTATGTCATTTTGAGGTACACATAAAGCAGAATCATGGAATGCCCAGTTATCTGATCCAATGCCTTGAGTACAAGTTGGCATTTAGTAAATACTTGTTGGCTTCCTGGATGGGTGAGGGTGAGTGAGTGAATAAGGAAACTGGAAGTTAAAGGAAGTACCAGAGTCACAGCAACAGAATGAAAATTAGGGCTTCCTCACTCCTATTTTAATTCTTTTTCCATTACACCATGTTGCCTCTCCCTAGAAATTCATTCTCCAATCTGCTGAGCTGTCCATTTGGGTGTACTGTCGGTGAAAGGCAGTGTTTAGATGGTCATCAATGGTGAACTTCAGCAGATGCCCCAGCACAACATTGCACACACCACAAAAGAGTTTGCTTTTGCTGGCAGCTCTCCCAGTCCTCACATATTAATGCTGTGCCAACAGCTATTGTCTTTGACAAGTGACTGTGCTGGCAACATAGGATTCCCTTACACAAAGTCCTTCACACAGAGAGCCAGCAAGGATTCCACTTCTAGCTTTGCCGGACACCCTCACATAGAGGGTTTGTTTCACTTGGGAAAATACTTCAGAAGACACTGTGCTGTGGTGATGTGGCTTAAGGACAACCAAAAGGTTTGAACTGGGAAACAGCAACTACTCTGGACCCTGACATTTAGAACAATTTTCTTTCCTCTGAAAGAGCTGAGAATTATGCAAACATCAGAAAAACCTGAAATCATCGTCCCAATTCATTCTAAGGAATTATCTAATGTGAATGTACATTTTTTGCAGACTGTGAGATACATTAAAGATCTCAGAATTCTAAGTAATCTAATTTGTCAAGACATGAGGTAGAAACTCTAAGTCCAATAATAGTCAACAGGATAGTGGGTGAGACTCTAAACCTGCTGCTTATTAGCTGTGTGACTTTGGAGAAATGAATTATTCCCTCTGATCCTCAAATTTAACATATTTATAATTAGAGTAATACTCCTTGACTGTCAGAGTTGTCAAATGTTAAATGGGATATTGTAAGCCCAATTTATAAGTCACTCAGTTTCATATTAGTTTTGTTCCTTTTTCCTATGATATCAGCTCTATTTTCAGAACCTGTCACCACATTTTAAAAGTAGAAGCACTAAGAAATCCAGTATAATTTTTTAAAGAAATGTTTAATTTTGTTTATTTATTTTTTTAGGTTATGGTGCTGGAGATTGAACCCAGGGCCTCACACATGCTAGACAGACACTCTACCACTGAGCCATATACTCAGCCACCGATATAATCTTCTTCTTCTTCTTCTTTTTTTTTTGGTACCAGAAGGACTCTTAACCACTGAGCCACATCCCCAGCACATTTTATATTTTATTTTGAGACAGGGTCTTGCAGGTGTCTCTTTGACATCTTGGACATCTTGGTTTCATTTCCCTTGAATATATGCCCAAGAGTGAGATTGCTGGATCATACGGAAGTTCTATTTTTAATTTTTGAGGAAACCCTATACTGTTTTCCATAATGTTTATATGAATTTATGTTCCTACAACAATGTGCAAGGGATCCCTTTTCTTTCTTTTTTTTTTATGTTTTTCAGTTGTAGATGGACACAATACTTTAATTTTATTTATTTATTTTTATGTGGTGCTGAGGATCAAACCCAGCGCTTCACACATGCTGGGCCAGTGCTCCACCGTGGAGCTACAGCTGCAACCCCAAGGGGTCCCTTTTCTTACTAGCACTTGTTATCTTTTGTTCAGCAAGTATTTTTGAAGCATCAATGATGTGTCAGATCTATCTAGATGCTGAGGATATAACAATTAGCAAAACGGACAAAAGTTTTGTTTGTTAAGAAGGAGAGACAGACAATAAATTAAATAAATATGATCTGTTAAGCATGATGGAGAAAAATAAGGGAAAAAGGGAGATATGGAATGGTTAGACAGAAGCAATTAAATATGGTGGTCAGAAAAGTCTCACAGGAAGATAAACCAGTGAAGACCTGAAGGAGATAGGGAAGGAACCAAGTAGAAATTTGGAAGACATAACTCATGAGAAGTATGTAGAACTTGAGGCAAGAAAGTACCTGGCATACACAAAAGAGTAAGGAAGCCAGTATGGCTACGACTGGAACAACCAAGGAGATGAGTAAGGAGCTGTGGAGGGGCGGATTGTGTAGGGCCACTATAAGGCTTTCTGTAAATGAAGTGGAAGCCTTTGTGGGCTGCAGCAGAGGAGTCCCATGATCTGACTTATGTTTTAATATGAACCTTCTAATGTGCTATGAAATAGACTGAAAAGCAATGAAATCAGTCAGGAGATTATAGTAATAATCCGATGGGACAAGATGCAAATATCTGCTGATGGATTGGATGTGAAAGAGATGAGTCAAAAAGGACTGCAAGTTTTTTTGGCATGAGAGAGTAAAGGATGGTTTTACTATTAACTACAGAAAGACTACAGGAAGAACAGGTTTGGGATGAATCAACAGTTTGATATTAGATTAAGTTTCAGATGATTGTTGGACATCCCAATAAAGAGATCATGTAGGCAATTGGTTATTGACTTGGAATATAGGACAGAAATCTGGGTTAGAGATATGAATTTGGTGGTGTCAGCCTATACATGATATTAAAAGAAGGAAAGTAGATACATACGTCTGCAGGGAGGCAGACGGGAGGTGAGATGTGGTAGAGGGAGCTTGTAGAAAGTCTCTTCTGAGTTGTTTCAGTTTTCCAGTGGAACAGGAAGTGATGTTATCCAGTGAGAGTTTCCACTGAAGGTCCAGGAGTGGCATATGCCTGGTTGTAGAGAGCAAGAGTGATTCCCAGTAGCAGCATGATAAGCCTCATCTTCTGAGGTTCCCAAACTCTGCAAGTCCAGAGCCCTTTGTCTCAGAGTCCTCTCTCTGTGTTTGACTACCACCCCAGGTGTTACTTTTTCCCTCTTCTATCTTTGTGGTATGGATAGACCATAAAACCATACAACTCAGCAGAGAATATAGTCTCATGATTCAAAGAACCTGCTCCTTGAAACCATCTGGAGACAGGGTGCCTGAGAAGAAGAAGGAAACATTGAGTTAAACAACTTCAAAACCCCTCAAGTTAAAAAGTTGATCAGCTCCAGAAGAACACTTGACTGAATGGGGCCTGGGGTAGAACATGGGAAAACTCCACAGATCACAGGAAAAACGTGCAGAGTGAGGTGACTCAGTGATGTGGACTCCCTGACTCACACCCACAAAGTGATTCAGAGACTTATTGGGTGTTCGGTCTTCATGACACGTGGCTTACACAGCGTGGTTTATCTGTTCATGACTTTAAAAAGATTATAGAGTGTTCTTTGACTCATAATTCTGTTTCTTGACATAAATCCTAGGGAAACCATTTTAGTTATGGCCAAATAGTTATATGTGTGGATGTTCATCGGTGTTATTTAGAATAAAAAAATGGAAATAATCTAAGCGTCCTGAGAAGGCAAGTTGTCATATATTTAGAGCTTTAAAATACAACAATGCTTAGTAATGTGGAGGATAACTATAGTATGTTAGATAAAATTAATATAAAGCAATCTGCAATATGATCTTAATTTTATGCTTTCATGAGTACAGAGAACACAGAATGAAAAATAAACCCAATAATTATCTGTCCGTGGTAGACTTGAGATTTTTCCTATGTCATATGTATTTGTATGTTTTCCAGATTTCTCATCAGGAGCAGATATTATTTTTACAATCATACTTTTAATTTTTTGATTGAAGATTGTAAGTAAAGACTAAAATCAGGAATCCCTGAATTGTTCCCTGTCTTCCTTGAATTACTGTACGTGGCTGCTGATTCCTCTGCTTATTTTAGACCCCTCAAGGATTTGGTATCTGGTTCTTAGAACAAGTGGTCAAATCTCAACGATTGAGCAAAAGGTGCCAGGATGTTGAAGAAGAGCGGAGCTGGTAGGGACTGTGTGACACTGGTATGACAGATGCCAGAGTGATTTCTTGGAGCCCTGGAGCTGTTTATCAGACTGGGATTTCACTCATCTGAGCTGGCCCCTGGGCCCCTCTTGCTCCCAGGACACCTAGAATTCATTGTTTGCCTCTTGATTGTTTGTTCACTCATACTCCTGAATTCTTTGTAGCCGAGTCATTTCCCGTTTAAATTTCTTCAACTTTTCCTCTTTAGCCCAAGACTGACTGAGCATCATCTCTATTCTACAGTGCATGAACTATTCTTCACAAAGGTAAGCTAGTAGTGATGTGTTAGTCTGTCATGTTAAAGGGCAAAATAATTGGGATCTACAGTTTGTCCATCTGATTTGGGAGTGACCACTAGTCATTGCAGATGGTGCACCTATCCCAATTGAATCAGTACACAGCATTTCCTGTATTGGTAAGTCCAAGTTTTTCTGTGTGAGACTAGCTTTAATATCCTTCTGCTTCTTTAAGATTGGGAAACCACCCAGGCCTCCCAGCTCTTGGCAAGCAACAGACTGATTTCATGTTGTTACTCAGCATTTTGCTTCTTATTGAAATGCCTGGCTCTGCACAACCGGTTTGTAGAGTCTGAAGATCCTCTGGGTGTGTCCAGGAACATATCAGCCTCAGGAAGACAGAACTGAAAGGGACAGAGAACAGGAGAAGGGCTTCAGAGCTCTGATCAGCTGGAATCTAGCCATTGTCAACAGCCTCAGCTCCTGTTGCCTTTTAGAGTCCTTCCTCTCTCTTTGGTTACAGTTCCACCTACTCTTCTAGAGCAACTCAAATGCCACCTTTCCCAGCCTAATCTAACCTTTTTCTCATCTGTGTTTCTTATAATACTTTTGTCTACTTTATCTTACAAACTTGCCTTATATGAGACTTGTATACATATTCACATGTATGTCTCCCTACCAGGTTGTAAGTGTCCTGGAAAGTTAGAGTGAGCCAGTTTGGCACAATAGCTTGTGTTCATCAAATAAAAATGTTTTAATTAAATTGAATTGAATCTCGATTGAAGGCAATAAATTAGATTTAGGATAGATCTGAGAATGCAGAGTAATGTACAACTCCCGCCTTCCTTGGGTGGACCTGAAACCTTGAGTAGACATCAATCAGCCCCAGGTTTGTAATAGATTCAGCAAAGATGACATTTCCCAGAGTTGCTATGGCATATAGGATCTCAGCCTTCATCGGGCTGGGTGTTTGTCTTTAAATGCTATGGAAACACACTCATTTTAATGGTTCATATACTAGCATTGTGAAGATATTGAAAAAATTAGCAGTTTTAATGGGGAAAAAAAGTGCATTCTTGAAGTGCTAATTTCTTGAAAAGAAAGAAATAGCCATGTATGTAAGAAAACCACGCCAGACACGGGAAATCACATAAGAGGTTTTATTAAGCAAACAGAGTGTTTCCCTGCAAGTTAAGAGAGAAATGAGAGGAAAAGAGAAAGAGCACCCACTAGAGAGAGTGGAAAAGCGAGGAGGAGAGAGAAAAGCAAGAGAAAAGATGGCAGAGGTGCTATCCTTAAGTAGTTGAATTCCACTGGGCTAACGGGACCAATAACGGAGAAGGATACTTGCAAGCTGACTGATGAACCAATAGCTAGCTAGGATGTTCACAGACTGACAAGTAGTTAGGAGGCGGGGAAATGGCTGCAGCGGAAAGGGCGGGGAGAGCAGCTTTCAGACTGACAAGCTAGGTTGTGATACAATGGTAAAGGGAGTGGAGCAGCTTTGTATTACAATGTATAGGGGATTACATTTTTATCATAGGCAAAGTGGAAACTGACAAATTCAAATCATAATGTAGACCTATGTTTATTATCATGTAAGAGTTTCATGATTCATTGTTGGGTGAAAACAAAAATGTTCTTCAGTAGCATGTTTATTATGATCCTATTTTTTTTTGTTAAAAACAAACAAAACAAAGAATAACCTTTATGTAAAATATGTGTCCACATACCTAGAAAAAACATTTGGAAAATAACATTTTTACTCATACAGTTTAAGTATCTGTAACAAGAATTAGACACAGCACAATTATCTAATCAGTATATAATTTATTTGAACTACTCTTTGTAATAACTAGAACTGTTTGAGAGGTTGGGAATTAGTAGAAAATAAGCTACTGTTTCCCAGGCTGTTAAAGTCTGTGCTATATAGCCAGCCCTGCACAGCAGAGGTGGTAGAGAATATGAAAGTACTACTGGGTACCTGGGGCAAACATAAGGAACTTAAGGAAGGTGGAACACCCCCACCCCCACACCACCCACCATTTTAGTTTTATTGAACCCAGGGCCTGGCACATACTGGACAAGCACTGTACCACTGAGCTATAGAGCTATATCCCCAACCCTGTTTTTGTAGGGGTTTTTCCCACCCTAGGGATTAAATCCAGGGGTGCTGTACCACCAAACTACATCCCCGGCTCTCTTTATTTTTATTTCGAGACAGGTCTCACTAAGTTGCTGAGGGCCTCAATAAGTTGATGAGGCTGGTCTCACACTTGGGATTCTTTTGCCGCAGTCTCTGGAGTTGCTGGGGTTATAGGTGTGTGCCACCACACCCTGCTGTTTTTGTAGGTTTTAATCTACCTTTTAAACAGTTTTTTAAATAAGTTGATTATGATTACAAAAACACACACACACACACACACATATATATATATATATATATATATATATATATATTTTTTTTTTTTTTTTTGCGGTACTGGGGATCAAACTCAGGGCCTTGTGCTTGCAAGGCAAGAACTCTGCTAGCTGAGCTATCTCCCCAGCCCTAAAACATATCTTTTAAATTAAAATTATGGGAGGGGGAAACATGTTCTACTGTGAATTTAATGGGAATTTCTCTGTTCCCATTAAAATATTTTTTAAAAATCTTGGTTTTAAATTTAAAGTTGATTTAATTTCAATAGGAGTTACCACATTAGTAAAGAATAGAATCTGAAAGGCATTTTGGCTCATTGCTACATCCCAGTCATCCCTCCTGTTTCAACCAGAGTTACCTATATTTTTATATCTCTTGGTAGTGTCAGATTTCTCAGGAATGCACTTATTTTGCTACGATAGAATAGGCTATAGGCTAAAATATTAAACGCAGTAAATTTTCAATTGATAGGATATTAGGAATTATCTATAGTTTTTTAGATTTTTTTTCACAAAAGGTAAAAGAATCAGAGATAATTTTCGAAACCATTTTGTTGAACTCTGTGAAGCATGCCTAAATCTTACATTATCATCACTTTTTAATTCCTCTTTTTTTTTTTTACTTCTGGTCTTTAGTCTTGGTTAGTATTGCTAATGCAATGAAATGTCCTCTTAGCATGCTTTCTCTTCCCTACCTCCCTCATTTCACAGTTCATGAAAAAAAGAAATTACACATTGAAATAGTATTCAGAAAGGAAATTTCTTCCTGGAATTTCCACTGGAGTTTGAGTTTCATTTGATCCATACTAATTACAAAAAAAATTAATGACAATATCTACTCTACTTAGTTCATTTAAGATTTTTAAAGTAATAGCAAATTCATAGGAGATATTTATCTTACCAGGATGGGTAGGAAAAGATTGTATTTATTTTATTTTATTTTATTTATTTATTTTGCAATGCTGGGGATTGAACCCAGGGCCTTGTACTTGCAAGGCAAGCACTCTACCAACTGAGCTATATACCCAGCGCTTATTTTTTTTTTTTTAATTGAGTGAGAAACAACCTTGAAAACTGGAGGTATTATATGTGGTAAATGATCACATTTAAATTTTTAAAATATGCCTTTTGCACTACTTTCACTATAGAGAGAGTCAAGTATTTTTCTAAGCCTATTGGAAAACAGCACCATTTATTTGCAAGAGCAATGTATCAATCAGCAGTGAAGGAGACCACCTCAGACCCTGTCCCGGCCCGCGGGACATCAACGGGAGACGGCGAACCTAAGAGAGAAGGAATGAAAGGGACAAGAGACACAGGGAGTGACAGCAAGACAGGAATTCTGATCAAGCTGCAAATTTTTATTGTTCTCACGGGTATTTATGCTGAGGGAATGAGGGGTATGACGAGGTGCAGGCTGGTTGGCTGTGTTCTTCTATTGGGCTCCTGATAGGGTGCAAGTTCGTGCTGGCGGGAAGGTGAAGTTCGCGCCGGCGGGAAGGTGAAGTCCCGGGACGGCGCCATAGGCACCATACTGTAGGAACTATCAGCCAGGAGTGGGGGAGGGGCGCTGCTGCTTATTGTAAAGGTCAGAATGTTCTCAGAATGAGAACTTCTTGGTCCCTGACAAGACCCAGGAAAACATCAGTTCTCATCTTGCTGGTATACCTGTGTTAGTCAGGTTTTCATTGTTGTTATCAAAATACCTGACAAGAACAACTTAAAAGAGATAAATTTTATTTTGGCTCCTAGTTTCATGATTGACTGACTTCATTGCTCTGGGCTCAAAGTAACACAGAACATCATGGCAGAAGGGCAGATAAATGAGTGCTACTCCGCTCATGAAGGCTGGGAAGCAGAAAGAGTAGGGAAGGTTTTTCAGGGAAGATAGAACCTTCCAGGTCACACCTACAGTGACTCCCCTCTTATAGCCATGCCTGACTGCTTAGTTACCATCTAATAGTCCATTCAAACTAGGATGGGCTGATGAGGTTGCATTAATAATTCTTAAAATAGAATCATTTCACCTCTGAATGTTCTTGCATTGACACAGGAGGTTTATCTCCAAATGATAAGAACCCCTATACATTAAACCCTGAGTTTACTTCTTGTGCCTTCTGTTTTAAAAACTCTCCCCCTTCTCTTATTGTCAATCATTTTATTTTTCTCTCTTGCAACAGGCTAATGTAAAGCTAGGGTGAAAGAGTTGGATGAATACTGATAAAAGACTTAGGGACCAGGAGTCTTATCTAGTTCTCTACTAAATTAGGCAAATCACTTCTTCTATCCCTCCCTCCTCTATTCTATCTATAAATATTTGTTGAGCTCCTATGCTGTGCTGGAGACTGTTCTAGGTTGCAGAAATAAATTAAGACAAGACCTCTGAACTTTGGGTTGGGGCCTCTAGCCCCTTGATTGTCACTGAAAAAAACAAATATCAAAACAGTGGCTGAAAGAGTGAGTGGGCACAAGTCTGTGGCACTCTCCATCAGCTGTCTGACCAGTGAGGCAGTGTGCCACAGGTAGGCATCTACTGGGCTCCTCAGTGGCAAGGGAGGGAAGCACGAAATGTGGAAGTGATACAAGGTTCTGTTAGATGGTGATTGGGAGTAAAAGATGGTAGCAGTGCATCAGCAATTTGGCACCAGGTCCTTGAGCAATGCCAGCTGTTCTGATGCAGTTGTAGTCATTGAAGCCAGTTCACCTATGTTGCATAAATTTTTTTTTATAAGAAATCACCTGTCTGGAAGAGTCACAAGAATACAGACTTGCTTTGAGCTTTGGTTATAGAAGTAGTAAGTTTGGAAGTCAAAGAGAAGCTGGTAAATTTGAAGCAAATCATTTTGTAAAGGTAGATGCCTAGTCCTTTGGATAAGGGACTCTTCTTTCTCTACCCAGACCCACCATTTTTAGTGCCATGATACTTATTGAACCAAAGAAGAATGGCAAAGCTCTCTGGAGAGCTCTGGAAGCTTTTGGAACTTGAAAGTATGGTGAGAGTATGTCCTTGGTGGAAAATTGGGAGAGACTGGTAACCAAGAGCTGAGCTTTTCGTTTAAAATAAGGACACATAAAATGGTATAATGGCATGGTCTTATCCACACTTTTGCTTACAGAGAGGACTCACTGGGAGGCCTGATGGAGGAAAGCAGAAGAGGGGTAGAGATTGGCCATGTTCCAGGTCCCTCTCGAGTCTGAGAAAGTGACTTGTCCTCCAAGCAGTAGACGACCTAGGGGAGGACAGCTTTACTGTCAGCCAAGGGACTGAAAAACAGTGGGTGGGGCAGAATGAGGACAGATTTGGAGTCAATGATTAGGAAGGAAAGTTTCACTTTCACAGTTTGTGACTCACTTTTGACAAAGTTAAATACTTTGAGACTCAGCTTCCTCTTCTGTAAAATACCACCTCCAACTTGTTTAGTGAGCTGCTTTCTATTACAGAACTTACTTGCTTTAGAGATTTTCTTACATTGAAACATTCTTCCTTTACTTCTTCAACAAAGTGATTCTTTAATAGGAATTGCATAACTCACCTTTTTTTTTAACCTTAGTTTTCTTCATCATTTGTGTTTATGAAGGGATATGGAGGTGAATAATAAAATGTCTTGCATAAATCATTTCTCAGATTTATGGTTTAAGCAGAGATTTTCTTCCTAAATACAGTATTCCTGCATTTTTTATTCCATTAAAATAAAGGAAAATGTACTTAGATATTCTAGTTTAAAGCTTCCTTCTCATATATTTTTTTCCTAGCATGATACATATTCCTTTGAAAACACAAATACATCCTGGTAGTGCAACTGTTCAATCCCTACCATTAGACTCCAGAGACTTTCAGACCCTAATACTGCCTCAGAGAATGTGTGATATATACTATTTCATTTGCCAATTAGAAATATAAGTTTTAAAAAGGACAAAACTGGGGCTGGGGTTGTGGCTTAGTGGTAGAATGTTCTCCCAGCATGCATGAGGCCCTGGGTTCAATCCTCAGCACCACATAAAAATAAAATAAAGGTGTTGTGTCCACCTACAACTAAAAATATAAAATGAAAAATAAAATAAAAAGTACAAAACTAATAATATTCTTTGTAAAATAAAGAAACACAATGGGAAGTATAAAGAAAGTTTTAGGGCTGGGGAGATAGCTCAGTTGGTAGAGTGCCTGCCTCATATGCACAAGACCCTGGTTCAATCCCCAGCACCACAAAAAAAAAAAAAAAAAAAAAAAAGAGTTTTAAAAAATAGAACTTTCATTCATTTGATTACCAGTAAGAAAAAAAATGTATGCGTTATTAATTATTTTCACTAATGTGGATTTTTGTGTTATTCTTACATTACTTTTTTTTTTTTTTGTACCAGGAATAATTGAACCCAGGGCACCTTAAGTACTGAGTCACATCCCCAGTCAGTTTTTTATTTTTATTTTGAGAGAGGGTCTTTCTGAGTTGCTTAGGGCCTCCCTAAGTTGCTGAGGCTGGCTTTGAACTCAAGATACTCCTGCCTCAGCCTCCCAAGTCACTGGTATTACAAATGTGTCTTTGTGCCTGGCTGTTAACTTATTTTTTTTTATTGTAAACAAATGGGATACATGTTGTTTCTCTGTTTGTACATGGAGTAAAGGCATACCATTTGTGTAATCATAAATTTACATAGGGTAATGTTGTTTGATTCATTCTGTTATTTTTTCCTTCCCCTCTTTTCCCTCTATACAGTCCTTCCTTCCTCCATTCTTGCCACCCTCCTTAACCCTAACCCTAAACCTAACCCTAACCTTAACGCTAACCCCTCCCACCCCCCATTATATGTCATCATCCACTTATCAGCGAGATCATTCGTCCTTTGGTTTTTTGAGATTGGCTTATCTCACTTAGCATGATATTCTCCAATTTCATCCATTTGCCTGCAAATGCCATAATTTTATCATACTTTATGGCAGAGTAATATTCCATTGTATATATATGCCACAGTTTCTTTATCCATTCATCAATTGAAGGACATCTAGGTTGGTTCCATAATCTGGCGATGGTGAATTGAGCAGCAATGAACATTGATGTGGATGTATCTCTGTAATATGCTGATTTTAAGTCCTTTGGGTATAGGCCAAGGAGTGGGATAGCTGGGTCAAATGGTGGGTCCATTCCAAGCTTTCTGAGGAATCTCCATACTGCTTTCCAGAGTGGCTGCACTAATTTGCAACCCCACCAGCAATGTATGAGTGTACCTTTTTCCCCACATCCTCGACAACACCTATTGTTGCTTGTGTTCCTGATAATCGCCATTCTAATTAGGGTGAGATGAAATCTTAGGGTAGTTTTAATTTGCATTTCTCTTATTACTAGAGATGTTGAATATTTTTTCATGTATCTGTTGATTGCTTGTGCATCTTCTTCTGTGAAGTGTCTGTTTATTTCCTTAGCCCATTTGTTGATTGGATTATTTGTATTCTTGGTGTAGAGTTTTTTGAGTTCTTTATATATTTTGGAAATTAGCGCTCTATCTGAAGTATGAGTGGCAAAGATTTTCTCCCACTCTGTAGGCTCTCTCTTCACATTACTGATAGTTTCCTTTGCTGAGAGAAAGCTTTTTAGTTTGACTCTATCCCAGTTGTTGATTCTTGCTTTTATTTCTTGTGCTATGGGAGTCCTGTTAAGGAAGTCTGATCCTAAGCCGACATGTTGAAGATTTGGACCTACTTTTTCTTCTATAAGATGCAAGGTCTCTGGTCTGATTCCGAGGTCCTTCATCCATTTTGAGTTGAGTTTTGTGCAGGGTGAGAGATAGGGGTTTAATTTTATTCTGTTGCATACGGTTTTCCAGTTTTCCCAGCACCATTTGTTGAAGAGGCTATCTTTTCTCCATTGCATATTTTTGGCCCCTTTGTCTAGTATGAGAAAATTGTATTTATTTGGGTTTGTGTCCATGTCCTCTATTCTGTACCATTGATCTACCTGTCTATTTTGGTACCAATACCATGCCGTTTTTGTTACTATTGCTTTGTAGTAGAGTTGAAGATCTGGTATTGCGATACCCCCTGCTTCGCTCTTTCTGCTAAGGATTGCTTTAGCTAGTCTGGGTTTCTTATTCTTCTAGATGAATTTCATAATTGCTTGCTCTATTTCTGTAAGGTACATCATTGGGATTTTAATTGGAATTGCATTGAACCTGTATAGCACTTTTGGTAGTATGGCTATTTTGACAATATTAATTCTGCCTATTCAAGAACATGGGAGATCTTTCCATTTTCTAAGGTTTTCTTTAATTTCTTTCTTTAGTGTTCTGTAGTTCTCATTGTAGAGGTCTTTCACCTCTTTTGTGAGATTGATTCCCAAGTATTTTATTTTTTTCGAGGCTATTGTGAATGGGGTAGTTTTCCTAATTTCTCTTTCTGAAGATTCATCACTTATGTATAAAAATGCATTGGATTTATGAGCATAACTGATAGTTTCCTTGCTTGATTTTTTATGCATCTATGGAAGAGTTTTTACATAGTAAGGATATTAAATATTTGTCAGACATTCAATTCTTCTTCTGATTTGTTATTTGCTTTTTCTCTCTTGTGATACCTTTCTCATATGGACATTTTAAGTTTTTAATTCCCTTTTTCTTTATAGTCTTTATATTCATACTTTAATGCCCTACAGAAATCAGATAGGTGACCCTAAAGATTCAAAATCATGGTGATAAAGATGGAAATAAAATGATGACCAAAAACAAAAGACTCTAAATATAATTGGCAGATGAATAGAACAGACCATTGTTTGTAAATTCACCAAATTCACCAAAGTCCTGAGTGTGCACTCTGGGATTAAGTCTTGCTATGCCTCTTCCTTGCTCTGTCAGTCACTAGCAATTTGAACTTTGCAAATTGGCTTAACCTCCCTGTACCTCACTTTCTTCACCTATAATATGTAATATTTTGTGTAGGTTGTGACGTTCTGGTGGTTTGTAAACTCTCAATAAATATTTTCCATTCTTATTTTCTATCAAGGTTGAAGAGTAGGTGAAGAAATGGAAGTAGGATTGTTTCTGGGATGAACTAGAGAAGAGAAAAATTCAAACCAGGGACTCTGAGAATGCCCAGGAGGTGATGCTTGACTGAGAGCTCCGACCAGAGGTGCAGAAATCACCTAGGGGAGTCACTCTGAGGGGTGGTTATGCCATGTAGGGAGAGTGACTCAAAGCAGTTATTGAGGGTAGAAACAAGAAAAGATAAGCTGGGAAAGACAAGACAGAACTCTGTCAAGACAGGGTCTCACTAAGTTGCTCAGAGCTTGCCAAGTTGCTGAGACTGACTTTGAACTTGAAATCCTCCAGCCTCAGCTTTCTGAACCGTGCTGGGATTACACGCAAGTGCCACCATGCCTACCCTCTATTGCTAGATCTTCATGGAATATGAATTATAAATGTCTTTTAAGACATTCATGTTAATAAGCAGCACAAATCATAAAAGCCCCTTACTGGAATTACCCAAATGCCCTTTCACTATAGAATGGACAGACACACTGTGCTGTATTTTCTCATTGGAAAGAAGGCCACATGGGGAATCACAACCACATGGACCAACCTCAAAAAACTGAGCAAAAGCAATGGACCCAAAAGAGTCTGATGTACCACTGCATGTGATCCATTTATAGATAGTTCAAAAACAGGGAAAACTAATTCTGGTGTTAGAAGTCAAGATTTGGTTACTATTGGGGATGATCATTGACCAAAGAAGAAACAATTATGCTGGTGGGGTGGGGGTGAGGTAGGTAGGTTGGAAAGAGCTCTATTGTTTGTTTGTTTTCCCTTTTTTTTGTAGAGCTGAAGACTGAACCTGAGGCCTCATGCATGCTAGGCCAATGCTCTATTATTGAGCCACACCCCCAGTCCTATGTTCTACTTCTTAATTTAGGTGGTGACTACATGTGTATGTTCATTTTGTAAAAATTCTTCTAAGTATACATCATTACTTGTGCATTTTTCTTATGTATGTCATTGCTCACTAAAAATGTTAAAAATACTGATCCATATTAGAAATTAACAAAAGTCACTAAAAACTCTTATATTTGCTCACAGAAGGTAGAGCTGTTTATTGTCAGTTTTATGGTGATATAAACAATTTTTTGGAAGTAGTTTTTTTCAGTTTATTGCTTAAGAAACAAAAGATTAAAGAGTAACTTAATTTAGGGTTATTCTCTGATTTTATAGATTCAGAATACTAATCCTATAGATTATTAATATAAAGCATTTTTTAGCACCCTATTTTATAAAACTAACCACAGAAGGTGCCTGTACATATTTTCTATAGCTGGTTGCCTGCAAATTCTATGACCCGATATAAGAGAAAATTAACTGGGAATATAGGTATTACTGGACACGAGAGCAGTCCCATAGTTAGCAACTCACAGGTGACACACCAAAAGAGGTCAGCTGAAGAAGTCTAGGCTCTAGCACATTACCATCAACAAGTGTGAACCTTTAGACCAACAATTTTGAAGCTACTTCCATATGAAGAAAGTTTAGATAACAATACCTGTTTCACAGTGAATAATGTAGGTAAAAAAGTTCTTAAAATCATGAAATCTCATAAAAGTGATGGGAAAGGGGCTTTGTTCCACCTCCTAAAGCTTCCTTTCCATTGGCACAACAGCCTGAGCTACCCCTGCCCACCACTCACACTGCCCCAAGAAGGCAAAATTGATATATTTGGCAAATAGCACATCCTTTTTTTGACCTTTCCCTTTTAGAAGTCAACCTGTCAAGAAGGAAAGGTTATTGAACCTTATAGAGGTTGAGTGCATGCCCCAAATTTAGATGGATAAGTGACAGAGAGAATTTGAAGTCAGGTCTCTACAACTACAGAGACCATGCCTTTCCCCATCCCCCTGTATTTCTGGCCTAATTAGTAATGGATTATATAAAAAAATAAAAAACTAACTCTATGGTATGGGTAAGAATATAATAGGGATGCAGGAAAAGGGGTGCTCCATATAAGGACCAGATCAAGGACGACTACCAATTGATCCCCATGCTATAGGAATCAATTCCCACCAAGCTCTGTGTGCAAACCCCAGGAGCCAGAAAGGCTGGAATTATCACTTACCTCATAGCCTGCACAACAAGAGGAAGAGGTACCTGTTGTTGGCAAAAACACAATTAAACAGAGTTTAATCTTATGCCACTTGCTTAGGCCCCAGCACTTAGCCAGTTTCTCCACTGGTGTAGCTCCAGTTAGTCATTTACTTTTGTGACTGTTTCTTTGAATTCTTCTGAACTTTACCTCAAAAGACATCCTAAGGTATGAAAAGGGATGGGAGGCAAAGTTTCAGAACCTTGAAGCATGAGAATGTGCTTCATAAAGGAAGATTATTTATGTGTTTCATAAAGGAAGATCATTTGTTTTATTGAGGTCATAATTTATATTCAAGAGAAAGCATTGATCTTAGGTGTTCAGGTAGATGGGTTTTAACAACTTTGTACATCCATGCAACCACCAGCCAGAGTAAAATAAAGGCCACTGTCACCACCACAGACTATGGTTCCTGATGTTTTGTGTGTGTATCTGGCTTTTCTCACTCAGCATGGTATTTTGGAGAGTCATCCTTGTCATTGCATTTACCAATAGCTTGTTTCATTTTATTACCAACTAGTATTCCATTGTATAGATATATGACAATTTGTTTATCCATTCCCTGTCCATAGATGTTTAAGGGTGCTTCTAGTTTTTTGTTATTATGAATAAAGCTATTTTGAGCATTTTTATAAGAACCTTTGTGTGAACATATATTTTCATTGCTCTTGGGTAAATATCTAGGAGTGAAATTGTTGGGCTACAAGATAGAAGTATGTTTATTATTATGAGAAACTGCCAAACAATTTTCCAAAGAGTTGGACCCTTTTACATTGCTACCGTCAATGTTGCTTTGCTCTCCTGAAGGAAAGATCTTAGTAAAGATATGTATCATGGTGTCTAGGGAGGGGAAGATTGCTTTGGGAATAATTTAGAGGGAAGAAAAAAAACTCCAGCAAACAGAGGGGAGTGGATTGGCACTCACCAAATAGAGTCACCAGGAAGCCAGCCGGAGAGGACCACGTGGACAGTGGGCTCCATAGCTACCAATCAAGGCTGTGTTCTCTGCTGATGACATTCATTTCACATGCCAGGCCCTCTGTCTCTGATCCAAGAAATCTGGGCAACTTATTGTTTTTGCTCAAGTTGTACTTCATTGAAATTCTTTTTGGAGTGTCCCTTTCGGTCACAAGTTCCCTTTCCTGTCTAAGAGCCAAGAAATAGCACAGCAAGCCTTTTTGAACTTGTGCTGCTGACTCCACCTTCAGTATGGTGGTATCAAAACTGGCTAACCTGACCCAGCACAGGATCAACTTTTCCAGGGTGGCTGCAAGCCAAGAGCAAGTGGCTGTTTATCTTTTAGCCTCTTCCCCCAGGTTACTTTTAGCAAGGTTTTCAGTTTGTTTTTTATGCTATTATATTCAAGAGAGGGCAAGGTCTTTGGCACTGCTTTAAGATGATTTCATTTTGAGACAAAACCTTATTCTCTGAGGTTTTTTTTTTTTTTTTTTTTTTTAAGGTTATCATCACAGAGACCAGAAGTAGTGGGGATTAGCTCAAAAGAATAAATCTAACTTTCTTTCAGCATGGCTAATCCTGGCTGTGTCTTCTTTTGATTCAAACCTATACTAAAAGCTTTTGCTAAAGTGGGTAACCAGCAGTCCTTATTCCTCTAACTGTACAGCTGGCCAACTCTCACACTTTGCACATTCTTAGCTTAATATCTTTAACTAAACAATTCATTGTTTCCTGAAACACTGAAAGAAAAGTTCCAAAGAATGCCTTGCTGGCTAGCTTGAAAGACGCTCTTGTCCCTGACCAAACCCATATCCTGGAGAAGAGTGCTATGCTCAGGTCTTGGTCGCTCATCTGCCTGCTCCACAGAAGCATGAAAGAGAAGATGGAGAATGGGGACAAGGATGCTTAGGTGGAAAACAGAAACAGGCATCTAGGATGGAACACTTGCTCCAGTGTTTCACTCTGTCTGGAACTAGTTTTGGTTCACCCACCCTCACCATTGCCACAATGTTCTAATAACTAATTCTATTCATCACTTGGCATTCAGATTGCATGTCATTTCACCAGAAAGACTTCTCTCAATCCAAGTACAAGTCCCCATTCAAGTGTCCTAGAGCTCTTGTTCATTTGTGTGTTGGTTTAGTATCTAAACATCACTTTGGCTCTGAGCTGTATGAATTCAGGATAGTATCTATATTGTTCATCACATAGTAGGTATTCAAAAATATCTGTGGGCCAGGGATGCCTGTAATCCCAGCTGCTTGGGAGGCTGAGACAGGAGGATTACAAATTCAAAGCCAGTCTCAGCAAACGTGAGGTGCTAAGCAACTCAGTGAGACCCTGTCTCTAAATAAAATACAAAATAGGGCTGGGGATGTGGCTCAGTGGTCAAGTGCCCCTGAGTTCAATCTCTGGTAACTCCCATCCCCCCAAAAAAGAATGAATAAGAATGAAAGAAAATCTGTCAATGGCTTCTCTTGGTCTCAGGTTATAGGCTAACTCCTTTTTCGTAGAAGGTCAATAAATGAATCGCTGGTTAAATTTCAGACTCGGTTGTTAGAACCACTATAAGTTATTTGGTCCATTTCTTTTGTTTCTTTTCCTCCTTCTCCTTTTTTTTCTTCCTTCCTTCATTTCTTCCTTCCTTCCCCTTCCCTCCCTCCTTCCTTCCTTCCTTCCTTCCTTTCTTTCTTTCTTTCTTTCTTTCTTTCTTTCTTTCTTTCTTTCTTTCTTTCTTTCTTTCCTTCTCTCTCTCTCTCTCTCTCTCTCTCTCTCTCTCTCTCTCTCTCTCTCTCTCTCTCTCTCTCTTTCCTTTCTTTCAGTACAGGAGATTGAACCAGGGTTTCATCCATGTTAGGCAAGTGCTGTACCGTTGAGTTATGTTCTCAGTCCACTTGCCTCAATTTTACAGTCAGAAATTTAAGAACTGCAAAACCCTTGGAAGTAAAAACCATTGAATTGAATGGATTAACCTCATCATCTTTTATTGAAACAAAATATGTAATATCTGTGTGAAAATATCTCTTATGATAGAATAGTAAAACCATGTGCCTCACATTACATAGTGCTTTTATGTGATTTCAGCTACAAAGTAACCCAGTAAGACAAGTAACACAGGCAATTCCACACAAGAGATGAGGAAAAAGCAGGGAAAAGGCCTGAGAACCAAAAGGCAAAGATGAATTTGAATCACACAGAATCACATGGAGAACAGTGGTCCAACACGGTTACACTCAGCAATCCTTTGGTGCAGTCTGTGCTCATTCTGCCAACCCAGTGTTAGCCAACCTCTCCACCTGACTGTCCACTCACACTGCTGTGAGTTGTGGAGTATGTGAGAAGGCCACAATATTTAATGTAGTAAATCTGAATATAAACAGACTTCAGGTTTTTTCTATTACATGCACATTCTAGTTATTTGAATTGTTATATTACATCCCCAATTTTTAGTTAATGACTTGCTCCATCCTCATTTTCAGTCCCTGTCAGTGTTTCTAGTGATTTTTCCTAGAGGCTTTCTAGCCAATGAGAGCCTAGAATTCTTCAGGATGTAGATTTAGGGGTGACACATGACCCATTCATAATAATGATCATGATAATAATAAAAATGCACATCTTTGCTAAGGTTTCTAGGACACAGGAGATATTCTCAATGGACTTCAACTTGGGGTAATCGGAAGCTGGAACTTCTGCAGTTCATTTGCTGCAGTTCATTTGGCTGAAACCAATTGGAGAAAGGCAGAGCTCAGAGATGAAGAAAAATCATAACTGAGTTGGAACCCTAAATTCACTTGTGACTAAAACCCATGCTATCCCTGGAGTTTCAGTTATGTAATTCAATCAACTCACTCTCTCAGGTGAGGGTTTTCTGCCTTTAACATCCAGAAGGATCTTAACTAAAGTATTCTATAATAATGTGCTCTTACTCAATTACATTCCCATACTCTTTCTTGAGAGGGAGAGAAACAAGCAAAGTTATAACTACTTCCTGGAGAATTAACTCCATATAACAATGAGATGGTTACAACAAAACAAAACAAAACTGGGAGTAAACTCACTGGAATTTAGTTCTACTCTTTTAAAAAAAATATTTTTAGTTGTAGATGAACACAACATCTTTATTTTATTTATTTAGTTTTTTTTTTATATGGTGCTGGGGATAGAACTCAGTGCCTCACGCATGCTTGGCAAGTGCTCTACCACTGAGCCACATCCCCAGCCCTAGTTCTACTCTCAAAATGCTTTGTTTGGTATCATTCTCTTTCAAATTAATGGTGAGAGGGTAACTTCCACTAACCCCTAAAATAGACTGACAATTTGCTACCTTGCCAGCTGACAGGCCTTCCAGAATTTTCCCTAATGAAATTTTGTATTAGTCTGTTTTTCATTATTATAACAAACACCCAAGCCAGGCTATTTTATAAAGAAAAGAGGATCTTTTAGTTCATGATTCTCTTAGTTCAAAGGCATGGTGCTAGTATCAGCTTGGCGCTCATTTGGACCTCTTGCTTCATGGGAGAGATGAGTGGCAAGAAGTGATTATATGACCTGATAGGAAGACAGAGAGGAATTCAGGGGTTGGGCTCCTTATAAATTGCTCTCTTGAGAATTCAGGCTCCCACAAGAACTACCTCAATCTCTTCCTAAGGTGGGGCTTCCCAGTGACCTAAGACCTCCCACAAGACCCCACCTCTTAAAGGTCCACACTACCTTCCAGCATTAGCACACTGAATACCAAGCCTTCAATACAGGAATTCTCAAACCATATCCAAATAATAGCAAGTACTATACTTACTCTAGATGGCCTTAACACAGTTGCAATTCCCTCTAGCTTTCTAAGTTTATAGCCTCTTCTATGCCAAATGTCATTGTAAACCACTCCTAGGAACAACCTGCTACAATTCTTTCAACTCTCAAAGTAGAATTTCCAGGTATCATCTATATGAAAGAATACCTGTCCAAAAGTTAAGCCTAAATAATGACTCATTTTTCTGATTGCCTGTCTGGCAGAAACAAGGACAGGGAGAATATGGTATAGGAATTCTTATAGGTCAGAAGAATTTCTCACATAGAATTATTTAGTTAGTAAAAGTGGTTTCAGCACAAGATATTTTTAGACTTTCATTTTAAATTTTGAAGCATTTGATATCCCTCAGGAAAAGATGATTTTAGTCTGTATCCTGGCTAGGGAAATCCAGCAATTACTTTCATTTGCCAAAATGATGAATACTTCAGCTTTCCAGGAACTAACATTGCCTAATTATATTCCATACCTCTGACAGATGATAAGAACATAGTCAATCATAATAAATTGGTAAAAAAAAAAAAAAAATTCAACTGGTTCTTACATGAATCTAAATAAGTTGTTAGGTTTTGCTGGTTCTTTTCAAAGCTCTTATCTTTCAAAAGAGGAAAGTGATTGGGTATCAACTAATTCATTTCATTTGTGAAATTGCATGTGTCATAACACTGATTCTTAGCCCATATATGAATAAAGGTGGAGGGCCATGTCATTTCCAATAAAAACAAAAGAGAGGGTTCCCCATGTTAGTCATGTTTTCTCAGATATTCCTGGAAAACAAGAAGAGAAGTTGCTATGGTATGTAGTACAAACTACTCTGGGCTCTGAATTAGGCAACCTGAACTTTACTTTTTTTTATTTGTTATTTTTAGATATGCAAGAGTATATTTTGACATATTATACATACATGGAGTATAATTGATTGTAATAAGGATTCCATTCTTATAATTGTACGTGATATAGAGATTCATTGTAGTGTATTCATATATGAACATAGGAAAGTTATGTCAGATTCATTCTACTATCTTTCCTATTCCTATCCCCTCTCCCTTTCCATCATTCCTCTTGGTCTAATCCAATGAACTTCTAGTCTTCCCCTCCCTTACTGTGTATTAGTATCCTCATATGAAAGAGAACATTCTGCCTTTAGTTTTTGTGGATTGGCTTATTTCACTTAGCATGATACTCTCCAGATCCATCCATTTGCCTGCAAAAATCATAAAGTTCTTCTTTTTTATGACTCACTTATTCCATTGTATATGTATATATACCACATTTTCTTTATCCATTCATCTGTTAAAGGGCACCTAGGTTGGTTCCATAGCTTGGTTATTGTGAATTGAGTTGCCATAAACATTGATGTGACTGTGTCACTAGTATGCTGATTTTAACTCCTTTGTGTTTATACCAAGGAGTGGTTTAAATGGTGATTCCATTCCAAGTTTTCTGAGGAATCTCCATACTGCTTTCCAGAGTGGTTGCACAAATTTGCTGTCCTACCAGCAATGTATGAGTGTCCCTTTCTTCCCACATCTCACCAACACTTACTGTTACTTGTATTCTGGATATTTGTCATTCTGCCTGGAGTGAAATGGAACCCCTGTGTAGTTTTAATTTGCATTTCTCTATTTGCAAGAGATGTTGAACATTTTTTCATGTTTGTTGAGCATTCACATTTCTTCTCTGAAGTGCCTGTTCAGTTCCTTTGCCCATTAATTGATTGGGTTATTTGGTTTTTTTATGTTAATTTTTTTAGTTATTTACATATCCAGGAGATTAATGCTTTATGTGAGATGCAGGTGGCAAAGATTTTCTTCCATTCTGGAGGCTCCTTCTTCAGGTTCTTATTTGTTTCCTTTGCTGTGAAGAAGCTTTTTAGTTTGATACCATCCCATTATTGAGTCTTGATTTTAATTCTGTGTTTTAGGAGTCTCATTGAGGAATTCAGTTCCTAAGCCAACATGATAGAGTGTTGGGCCTACCTTTTCTTCTAGTAGGAACAGGGTTGCTGGTCTAATGCCTAGATCCTTGATCCACTTTGAGTTGAGTTTTGTGCAGGGTGAGAGATAGGGATTAAATTTCATTCTGCTCCCTATGGATTTCCAGTTAGGAAACTTAAGTTTTGTGTGGCCCTAAACAAGTTACTTCTTTTTCAGACTCTCTTCATGTATAAAATATGGTGTTGAATAAATTGAGGAAGTGTCTAAGTACAAATTTTGATCACTGAAACACAGCACTGTCTGACGGAATTCTTGTTTTCATCTCAGTGTGCTTCCTCATCAACATGATCTAGGCACAAAATGTCTATCTCAAAGAACTTTGAAGATGAACACAACAGACAAAATGAATTGAACTGGAGAAAGAGAGAGCCTTGGTATTAATATTTATCATTTATTCATTCATACATTGGAGCACTACCACAGGTGCTAAGGATGCAATAGTTAAAAAATCAGAGACTCTCATTTTCATATCTTTGTGGGTTATGGTATTTTTGGTTGACATTTTTTTCCTTCAGTACTTAAAAATCTCATGCCACTCTCTCCTGGACCATAAGGTGACTGTTGAGGAATCTGCTGTCAGGCAAATTGAGACACTCCTATGTGTTATTTGTTTATTTTCTCTTAGAATCTTGAGAACCTCCTCTTTCTCTTTCACCTTTGGATGCTTGATTTATAAGATGCCTTGGGATAAACTTGGTTGAATTAAAATTGACTGATGACCTTCAACCTTCCCATACCTGGCTGGATATTTGCATCCTTCTACAGCATAGAACATTTTGTTATTTTTTTTTGTAAGCTTTCTACACCTTTGATATTCTCAAGTCCTTAAATCCCAATAACCTGAATATTTTCTCTTTTAATACTGTCTCAGAGTCTCCAAAAGCTAAATTCATTTCTCCCATTCTTTTTTCTTCTCCAACTATATATTTTCAGATAGCCTATCTTTGAGTTAATTCTTTATTCCACTTGATCTATCCTGCTATTGATGCCTTCTATCATATTTTTAGTTATTCTTAGTGTATTTTTTCAGCTCAATAATTTTTTTCCAATTACTTTCATCTCTTTGTCAGGTTTCTCTGTTAGAGTATTGAAGTATCTCTATGTTTCTTGAAGCTGATTGAGTTTCCTTAAAACAGCTGGTTTTTGTTCTTATTTATTTATTTATTTATTTTTTGCAGTGCTGGGGGTTGAACCCAGGGCCTTATGCTTGCAAGGCAAGCACTATACCAGCTGAGTTATATCCCCAGCCCCAAAACAACTGTTTTAAATTCTCTCTCTGAGTGATCTTCCATGCAGATGACTAACTGATCAGTTGACCTCATTTTGAATATCAGCTGAGATCTTGTTTCTTGAAATCTCTTGATGCTTGTTGACATGCAGCATCAGTTGCACATTGAAGGATTGGGTATTTATTCTAGTCTTCCTAATCTGGTTCTGTTTGACCCTGTCTTTCCAGAAATTCTAGGCAGGTTGCTTATTTTTTCTAAGACTGTAGTCACTTCCACCATTTCAGTTGGATGACACCTACCTCCAGAAACATCAGGAGTTGCTTTTGGTGTGTCATTCTCTTAGTACTAGAAGACAATCCAATCCCAGGTTTGTTACAAATACACTTGGTCTATTATTCACAAAGAGACAGAAGAGTACCAGAAAGAGTAAATCTGCCCCCACAAGCCTCTCCCTGGGGCCAGGGCAGGCCCAGATGCCTCATTCACAGTTACTGGTCTATGGCTAGGCACTGCAGAATCACTGCCGATGAATCAGCTCCAGTCTTCAACGTAACACCCATGGACACCAATGCCATCACGATTTGTCACAACCTGAGCCCACAACTCACCAAGACCAGCATAATACTGGAGTAGGAACAAGGCCCACACTGCTATGGGCTGTCTATTGCTGAAATAAACTTGTGGCCCAAGACCACTGCAACAACCCACAGGTGTTGCTAACTAGACTAGAAGTCCAACAGACTGGACCATGCATCTACCCTTGGCACTGGAGCTTCTCCAATGGCTTCTTCTTCAGATTGGTCTGGGGATGGGAGCAGTTAGGATCTGCCCAGTGTTAATTAGGTTTCACCAGCCTAGCACTTAGTTCCAGGGAAAAGTCTTGTGCTTACTACTCTGTCCTATCCCCAGTGAATGGGGTCTTGCACCATGCTATGTCCAGGGTTTGGATAGTGTCAGTGAGGGTAATTTGTTGGCTATCTAGGCCAATACTAAATTGGGTGGCACCTGAATCTCATAGCCACAGGACCTGTGGTCTCAGAGGTACACTGGGCCCTTGCCACAGATAATGGTGATGGGGGCCAAAATGGAAGTCTATCCCCATGGGGCACAAGTATATGCCTGGTGCCAGGGAAGTTCTGTGAACACTGGCCTGGTGATAGCCATGCTGCCTGAGGTTGGGGGACCAGTGGGGATGACTGTCCTGTGGCCACCTAGGTTGATATTTAGCTGGGTTACTCCTGAGTCTCAGGAGCCTGCAGTCTTTGGAGGAGTGTGGGTGTGCTCCAGGCCCACTCCAAGACTGAAACCCATGTAGGACGAAAGTTAAATATGCCCCACTGGCCCCCAGATCTCTCTGTCTGATGTCAGGGCTGGTGTAGATAATCTATGAGCTCTGATCTATGCACAGGACCTTTAGCTTAATGGTCACTGGGTCTTACCACAGCAGGCCTGGTACTGTCCTCCAAAGCAAAGCCCCATGCTAGTTTTTGTGCTTGACTTCCTGCTATGCTACCTGAGGTTGAAGGAGGGTTGTAGAGGCAGGCAGCTGCCTGGTCTAATACAATTCCACATCTCAGTCAATGAGAAGTGGCCTGGTAGTAGAGGTTGTGGGACTCTGCCCAGTGCTGGGTTTCAACATGGTGGGTCTGGCACTGTTTTAAGTCTAATGCCTGGACTTCATTCCTTCTCCCCATCCTCCCTGCTGAGCAGGAGTGTTCTCTCTCCACAACTGCCCAGCTGGTTGGCATTGTGGGAGGGGTGAAAATATAGCAAATCCTTCTTCCTATTCATTCACTGTTCATTTTCCTATACTAAAAGCAAGCATGATGGTCTCTCACCTTATTTTCTTACCTCTTGTGAAGGTTGGTTGGTGTGTGAATAGCTGTTAGAATTGGTGTGTCTGTGGAGAGAATCTTAGCTGCCATCTTGCTCTGCCCTCTGAGACTAGAAACTTAAACACACTTGATCCATACTTCTGCACTAGGGGTTTGGCTAGGAAATCATTTCCACAAAGGAGATGCACTCTGATGAGTTAGGAAAGCAAACTGAAGCAGGTGACACCTTTCTGCTTCTTTGCTGTCTGTGTTGCCCCATTGTACTTTTTCTGCAGTCTAGTCCACTGTCCCATTATGAGTTTTATGGTGTCAAAGGACAGTTACTAAGATGGCAGCAGCAGCAGCTTTGGGGGCAGCAGTATGACATTCATTGGCCCTCGATACTCAGTCTTTATGGGCCCCTTTCTATAAATAAATAAATAAATAATTCAACTGTGTTTGGAACCACACACATTATTATAATACAACAAAACAGTTTATTCAATCTAAAAGTTTATTTTTTCTTCTGATTTTAGAAGAAATTAATATGTTTTTGTGGGCCTCTAAAAGTACTGTAGGCCCAAGATACTGTGCCTCTGAGATCTAATGCATAAGTCAGGTCCAGGGATTACAGCTGAAGTACTTTGTTCTTGAAGTCTGCATTTCTGGTGGCTATCCCCCAAGTGCCAGTCTTCTTGACTGTGACATGGGAGCAGCTACATGGAAGGCCATTGCTGTGCTACTCCAGGAATCATTTCTGGGAACCCAGTTTTTCCTAAGGTTTTGTAAGTGCATGATTCCCTGAGTTAAATCCAAAACATTAATATAATTAAAAGGATTTCTGTTTCCTTCAATTAAATTTAATTGTTGGAACAAAGTTTATGCCATTATTCTCATGAACCTTTTAAATCTCTTCCTTATTTTCAAGTTCCTTATTCAGTCAGTTTTGCCCTGACCCTGTTCTCTCTCTTTTACTTTTTTTTTTTTTTGCCTTTTACTGTAATAATTGGAGTTCCCACTACGCCGTGGATAAAGTCCCTATGTTGGTCTGGATTTTCAGAGAAGCAGAGGTTATTTTAGGAATTGGCTGGTGACCTACGACGGAAGAGTCAAAGTTTCAGTTTAAGTCCAAAATTCATCTGCTGGCATTGTTTCTTCCTCATATTGGTGGAGTATCTAACTGTTAAGGCCTTTAGTTGATCAGTTGAGGCCCACCCACATTATGGAAGATAATTTGCTTTACTCAAAGCCTGATGATTTAAATGTTAATCACATCTAAAAATGACTTCACAGAACTATCTGGAATAATGTTTGAGCAACTATGTGGATACTGTGGCCTAGTTAAATTGATATGCAAAATTAACCATCAAGTCCTATTCACCTAAATCCACTTTTCACTTCTGCCTCCTTGCCTGAAAGGAGCCTTCCTGTGAACCCGTTGCTCTCCCAGTTGTCTTCAGCATGAGGCTGGTCTTCGCCATGCCTCCAGTCAAGGGTCAGCTGGAGTGGCCAGCTTCCTTCCTTCGGCAGCGTGCTTTCTCTTGCTACCCTCACCGGCTCTCACCTTCTGTCCTTTTGAAGTCTGTGCCATTCTCAGCATTGACTCCATTCTGCTTCCTGATGCTCCTGCAGCAGCTGACACACACACATCCCTTCACCTCTTCCCTGCATATTGCTGTCAAATTTA
The DNA here is from genome assembly GCF_902686445.1 of Sciurus carolinensis. NCBI lineage: Eukaryota > Metazoa > Chordata > Mammalia > Rodentia > Sciuridae > Sciurus > Sciurus carolinensis. The sequence goes on from NC_062222.1 coordinate 77,235,808, forward strand.
TTGACTACCACATCCACCTTAACCTTTCAGGTTCCTGGACCCCCTGGATGCTCAGGCTTATCTGATTCTGAGACATTGTCCCCTGGGCAGCCACAACCTGTCATCTCCTTTTATCCCACCCAGTCAACCCATGTCCAGCTTCCCCCCCCAGCTCTCCTACTTCACACAGTCTATCCCACTTTGTTCACTAATTCTGCTCACCTTCCTGCCTTCTGTCTTGTTTATTAGAATTATAGACTCTTTGTGCCTCCACATCCCAGAATTGACTTGCAAAGAAAATGGAGATAAACTTAATGTCGTAGGTAGGGAGTAACATTTTAGATAATAATTAGATGGGATTCTCCCTTCCTCTTCTATTTTTATTTTAAAAATACTTATTTTTGTGGTGCTTGGGATTAAAGGCAGGGCCTTGCACATGCTAGGCAAACATTGTACCTCTAAGCCACACCTCAGCCTCTCTCCTTTTCTTTTTATTGCTCCTATTCTGCATCTTCCTCTCATTTATTTTCTTTTCTCCTTTCCAAGTTACTCTGTGATTTTAGAGGAAAAGGCGGAACTCTGAATATACAAATCATTTCCTGCTCAGTGTTATATAACTTTAGCTATACCATGGCTCCTATCTCTCCATTTACCTTCTACATCTATTAGTGACTCCCTAGCACACACACCCAGAGGATTTACCTTTCTAAATTATGTCTGCCCTCATAAGCCGTCATTTTCTTCCCTCAACTCCTGCAGTTACACCTTCTACTTTAGAATGACTGCTACAAATCATCCTTCCTATTTTCAAATGGGTCCCTTAGCAGAAGCAGATGCTGAGAAAAGGACCCAGGGATGCCAGGAAGCACTGGGAAGCAAGTGCAGAAGTGAGACAGAAATGCAAGGAAGCCACTACAGGCTGCATGTGAGCAGGCTGTCACTAGGCAGCTGGGACTCAGTCTTCTCCACTAGTCTCTGGGAGGCAGTGTAGATCATATCTCAAAGTTGTCCCACTTGAAAGGCAAGAGCCTGCAGATGCTGATGGCCTCCCATCTGGCTTGATTGAGGGCTGCCCCAGGGGCATTAACTCCCTGGCATTTCTAGTCTATCCTAGAGAGGATCTGCACCAATACAGATCTTACTTCCAGATAAAGGCCACATCAGAGTCACAGGGGCTAGCAGTTAGAAGTAGTGAGCACATATGGAATGCTGAGTGTCAAAGGGACACGGGTGGGGCACCAATAACAGTCTATACTTCCTACACACTTAGCTATGCTGTAACATGTAGCTATTCCTGTTTCCACCTGCCAATCCTCTGATGCAGTGTGTTGGGTACTCTTGGAAATATCATTTTTATATAATTGTGTTTACCATAGATGTTGGTATTGTCTCATTTTTCCATAAGAAGAAACTAAGAAGTTAAGATGAAGAAACTTCACATAAATTACCCAGGGAGTAAGTTTTAGAACTGTGATTTTAAGACTCAAAAATCAAAAACAGTAGAAATCCAAGGGCAGAAACTTGGAATAGTCATTGTTATTAGCAATGTCTTGGGTAAGAAGAGATGGGCTCAGAGTTATCGTTGAGAAAGAGAGAAACTCCTCATCTAAGACTAGTTTATATCACTGTTCCCTGACTCTATTACTTTTGACACTACTTTGTGAAGTTGACAAGGCTGGATTTTACTGTTTTCATCCAGAAGTCCTTACATAATTTCTAAGAACAAAGATGTGCTAAAATGGAATTTTCAGAATAAGTCATGCCTGGAATGGACAGTTATTAGTCCAAGTTCTTCCCACAATTATATATCAATTACCTAATGTAGTAAGGCTACATGCTAAAAATAAAATATCCACTGATGTAAGATATGAGTTAGCTTTTGAATATGACGTACATATATACACCATGTTATGTTTGAATCTGAATGTCCCCCAAATCTCATGTATTAAAGCAGCAATGTTCAGAGATGGGGCTTTTGGGGAAGTGATTGAATAATGAAGGATCTAATCTCATCAGTGGATTAATTCATCGATGGGCTCATAATTTGATGGCATAATTGGGAAGTGGTGGGAAGTGTAGAAAGTGGGGCCTAGTTGGAGAAAGTAGGTCATTGGCAGCATGTCCTTGAAGAATATATTATATCTCTGGCTCCTTCCTGTCTCTTTTTCTCTCTCCCCGCCTCCTTCCCTCCCTCTGCTTCCTAACTACCACAAAGTGAGTGGCTTTATTCCACCACACCCTTCTTCCAGGATGCTTCTGCTTCACCACAGGCCCAGAAACAATGGAACCAGCCAACCATGGACTCTGAAATCTCTGAAACCATGAGTCAAACTAAAGTCTTTCCTCCTTTAAGTTGTTTTTCCTCTGATATTTTATCATAGTGATGAAAGCCTGACTAATACCACAATCTTGAATTGGCTTTAATTATATGGAACCATCTACTAATTATGGTCATTTAATTTTTGCAATTAAGATGAACCTAGTACTCAACTTTTTTCTCAGTCTGCATTTGCCTAGACTTATTTTTGATGCATAACAACAGTGGATAATATTGCTATAAAAAGAGCACACTCAACACAGGATCACTGTATTTAAGAAAATAATAACTGCCAAATCCCAAGCATTTTATATAATTTATCACATTTATCTGTACTACAGCATGCCAGTTCCATAAAAACAGCCTCTGAATTTCTACTTAATGTAAATGCAGCTTTTAGAATAATGTTTAGCACACAGTGAGTCTTTCATTAATATCGATGAGCTGAATGAACATTGATATCATTACTCAAATTTTTTAGTTGCAATAAACACTCAAAGGACTGTTTCTCAGTGTTTACAGATTTTGGAGTTCTAGAAATCTTGTCTTGAATCATTATGGAGATTCCTCAAAAGACTAGGAATAGAACTGCCATATGACCCAGCTATACCACTCCTCAGTATTTTATCCAGAAGAATTAAAATCAGCATACTCCAGTGATACTTGCATTCCCATGTTTATAGCAGTGCGATTCACAATAGCCAAGTTATGAAACCAGCCCAGGTGTCCATCAACATATGAATGGGTAAAGAAAATATGTTATATATAGAACACTGAAGTTTTACTGAACCATAAAGAACAATGAAATTATGTCTTTTGCAGGGAAATGGATAGAACTGGAGAGCATCATGCATCCTGTTGAACAAAGTAAGCTAAACTCAAAAAGTCAAGAGCTGTATGTTCTCTTTCATATGTAGAAGATAGAGAAAAAATATTTTTAAAAAGGGACCTCATAAAAATAGAAGGGAGACCCATAGAGTTGAGGAAAGAGATCAGGAAGAGGGAGAAGGAGAGGTACTAAGAAATGAAATTGAGCAAATTATGTTATGTACATGTGACAATGAATCCCCCTGTCATGTACAATCATAATGAACCAATCAGAAAAAGACAAAAAGAAGAGAAAGGAAGGAAGGAAGGGAATAGGCCTGGAGCAATGGTTCATGCCTGTAATCCCAATGACTCAGGAGGCTGAGGCAGGAGGATTGCAAGTTCAAAGCCAGCCTCATTAACATGGCAAGACCTTAAGCAACTAAGTGAGACCCTGTCTCACTTAGTTAAATTAAAAATAAAAAGGCCTGGGGATGTGGCTCAGTGGTTAAGTTCCTCTTGGTTCAATTCCCAGTACCAAAAAAACCCAACAAACCAACAACAACAAAAAAAAAAACCAGAGAGATAAAGAAAATTGGGGTTGTATTGTGGCTCTAGAACTAGTGATTCAGAGTGGTCTTAACTTTTCTGACCCTCAGTTTCTTAACTAGAAAATGGGATAATGTTACCTGTCTAATGGAGTCATAAGATTAAAATGAGATAACATATATAGACTGCCCATAGTGAGTGCTAAGAAAATGGTGCCTCAACCCCACTGACTCAGGAGGCTGAAGCAGGAGGATTGCTAGTTATATAGAGGCCAGCGTCAGCAACTCAGTGAGGATCGAAGCAACATAGCATGACTCTGCCTCAAAGTAAAACAAGGAAAGGGCTGTGGATATAGTTCAGTGGTAGCATGCCCCTTGGTTCAAGCTCTGGTACCAAAAAAAAAAAAAAAAAGAAAAGAAAAAAAAAAAGAAAAGAAAAGGAAAGAAAAGAAAAAAGTACCTCTTGTTATTGAATCAAGAAGATACCCCAAAGGGTACAAGTCAATGCTTATAAGGTTTTCAGTTCTGTTTGCTGAGAAGAGACTGATGGGTCATATAGCCTAAACTCACAGGGAGACTGAATTTTTTCTCTGCGAGGGAGTCAAGGATGTGGCATAGCTTGTTAAGGTTTAGAAATTTCACATGGTTATCATACAGAATTTATAATACTTTCTTGGCTTTCCATAATTATTAATAATAACTCCTTTGGTAATAAAATCCTTATGTATGTACTTAATATAGAAAAGATGGGGAATTGAGGAAAGGTGTAAATAATAACCAATGATTACTACATTTCAGGGAGTGTGTTAGGTGCTTTACTTTTTTTTTTTTTTTGTGCATGGTACTGGAGATTGAACACAGGGCACTCTACCTCTAAGCTACATCCCTAGACTTTTATTTTATTTTTTTTTATTTTGAGATAGGGTCTCACCAAGTTACCTAGACTGGCTTTGAGCTTGTAACCACCTGTCTCATTCTCTCAAGCATTTAGGATTACAGGTATGTGCCACTGTGCCTGGTGAAGTGCTTTATTTTTGTTATCTCATTTACTTCTTTATGTCTTCTAAAATGCATCTAAGCATTCCGTCCTTCCTGGCACCTGGATATTCCTGGCATTAAGAATTAGATAAATTTTTATACCCATCTTAGAAACAGGAGGAAGTGGTGAATCAAGAAAGTCAAGTAATTTGTCCCAGCCTGTGGTATTTGAACCCAGAACTCCAGAGCCTAGATTCTTTTCTTTATATCTAGAAAGGGGAATGTCAGGGATATTGTTTTTCCTGAAGAATGACAGGACTGTCACATTGAAGAAGCAAAGAGCAGCCCACGAGAACCAGGACAACTGTGATATCCCCAGATACATAATTAGAAAGAACTATAGAGTTTCCCTACAGGGGCTTGCTCTGTGTGCTTTGAATTCTGGGAAAACTTGGACCTCCCAAGAATTTTATGGAAGCACCGGCCTAACCAAACTCTATACCCAACACCCAGAAGAAAGAGTGAGGAGAAAATCAAGAAAGGCAGATTATTGTCTGGTGGCCAGTGAAGGTCTCCACATTGAACTAATTAGAAGTAGACTAAACAGTGCAAAGACTTTTCTTTGTTTTGTCAGTGTTGCTAAAGTTAGCCAAGAATTAAAGCAGAGGATGAGGAAGAGAGGAAGTAGAGAGAGGAAGGAAGTGCTTTTCTCCCTGTCACCAAGTCTTCTTTCCAGAAATATGTCTGGATAAATTGTAGACATTCTCCAGTCGTTGCTCTGTAATTTCGGCTCCAGTGACGTCAGGCTAAAATGTAGACTGGTTTCACAGAGGATCTGAAATAATTATTAGGGACCCTGAGCTTGTTGGCCTCACATTGTGGTTACATATAGAGAGAGCATATTCTATTGCTTCCTTGGAGTCCTGAGGCCTGAGTTGAGGCATGTGAACCAGAAAAATGGACTGCTATCAGATGACAGTTGATCTGGACCATCCACTTCCCAGGAAGGAATCAGCTTTGAGTGTTCACAAGATGGACTTGATGCTGACTCTAATCCTTGAAAGGATGGTCTGTATGGCTTTATTTTACCTTCCAGTATCTGGACATTGCTTCAGCACAAAGAAGATAAACTGGTCTCTAGCTGACTTCAACAGATAGGATCCCATTATGAGATTTCTGAAATTGAAGTCAGAAAGAAAGAACAAAGAGAGAGAGAGAGAGAGAGAGAGAGAGAGAGACCAAAACCAGTGAAAATTAAGGATGAACTCTATGATATTCAGTACCCGAGGAAGTTTTTTTCACTGAACATTAACATCCCACTTAACTCATGCACTATTTGAAGCATGATTTTCCAAAATAACCAAAGAATTCCTGATCAAGACAGTTTTGGGGACCTCATAATCATCTCTTTGATGTATGATGCATGATACATCTTTATGTCTTCAAAGCCCCTACCAGTCAATTCCTTTAATACCCAGCTCAAAGGTTACATTCCCAGTGACTCCTTCCCTGACATAGCTAATCAATCCTTCAATTGAGTTGCAGGCACCTTTTAATAACCAAATTTTTTATATTTCATGTAAAATATTTTTAAATTATTGAGCCAATCTGGCCAAGTATGGTGGTGTGAGATTATAATTCCAGCTATTCAGGAGGCTGAAGCAGAAAGGTCACAAAGTTAAGGCCAGCTTAAGCAACTTCGTGAGATCCTGTGTCAAAATTTAAAACAATTTATAAAGAGCTGGGGATGTAATTCAGTGGTAGAGCACCCCTGGGTTCAATCCCCAGTACTACAAAAACAAAAACAAGCACAACAAACCAAACCTGTGAGCTTAAAATTATTAAGCCAACAAATAGTTGAAAATGTAGAAAACATAGCTTAGAAAATAGAAGAAAATGAGTCAGCTATGTATTTACAACCCATGAGTAAACAAGTAACCATTGTCAGGAACATTTCTTTCAGTCTGTCTGGTCTTCTGTTTCCCACTATTTTGTCAACCTACTTTTTTCCATTTAACAAAATATTGTTAAGGATCTCTTTTACATGTGTGTGTATATCTCTGTCTCTCTCAACCCTTACCTTCACCTCTATCAACTGTAGGGTGCACAGTCGTCCACAGCATTTTTAATAGCATTGTGGTCACATCACGTTTTCCTGCAGTGCTGGGCTACTCTGAATACTTACAAGCATTGATCCATTTAATCTTTGTAATGCCAGGTGGTTTGTTTAATTACTGTAATTCAAACTTCATGAACAAGGACAGTGACAGATAAAGAGTTCAAATAATTGGTCCACGATCATACAGTTTGGAACCGAGAGCTGGAATTCGAACCTGAAGTAGGCTGACTCAACTTAACGAGTGTGTTTTACAGTCTTGAATAGAGCACTTACCAATCAGCAATTCCTAAATATTTTATCACTTATTCTGCAAGTTACAAACAACAATGTGAAAATCTTGTCTGAGGTCCAGCAGCTACTTGGATGGGGCAACCCTCTCTGCCAGATCCAGAGCCCATCCTCCTCCATGGGCAACACGCTGCCTTGAGAACTAGCCAAGCATCTGTCTTTACTTCTGTTCCTCATTCCCTGGATTGTCAACTCTGTACGGTCAGGAAATGTATAGCCTTACTCATCTTTGTAATCCCAGCACATGTTCCTGGACTATGGTGACCTTGCAATAAATGTTGAAGGAATAAGGGACCGAAGGAGTTTGTTTTGACTGGTAACCACCAAAGAAAATACTTTGCATGAAATGATCAAATAACACCTATTTTTATAGAATTTGCAGTGTGTGACCCAGGTTTTTCTTTAAGGACTTGGCTCTCAAATACGACACAGAGCAAAACAAAAAGTTAAAAATTTCCACACCGAAATCTCTGAGCTCTGTGTGAGGTATGTGGCCAGGAGCACCGAGGCAGGCCAGTTCTGCTCTGGATTATGGCAGTTCTCTTCAGGGAGAGCAAATTTGCCCTTGTTCTTGCCAACTTCCTCTCCCTGGGACCTTGGTTCTTCTCCTCCCCCACCCCACTCCACACTGTGGCTTGCTCCTTTGTGTAGGAGTTGACTTTGTCTCAATGTTCTTTCTCAAAATTCTCTTTTGCCAGGTGGTGAATATTGTAGCAATTGGCAAAAAGCATCTGTTGCTTCAGAGCAATGTCAGGGCTCTGCAAGTCACCTTGGACCATTTTTTATTGCCACTCCAGTTTCATAGAGCTTGTGCCAAAAGAGGACACATTCGTGTTTTGACAGTCAGTTTTCTCTAATGCACAGTTGTGTTTTAAAACATACAGCTGAATGGACTGTTTCTGGTGTCTTGAGTTTTGGGGTTTCTTTTTAGTTTGCAGCAGAAGCCCTTCAGTGTTATTCCTACTCAGTAACCTTCCTCCTCCTTTGAAATTCTTCTCTCTTTCACTTTTGACTTTGTAAAATCTATGGAAACCAGCAAACTCTGCTTTGTTTTAACTAGAAGAAAATACAGCACTGGTAAAACAGCTTAAGCACAAAGCAACAAATACTTACTTGGTTCTAACAGACCCATGGGAGATGTACAGAGAATGGGTGGGAAAGATCTGAGTTTGTCAGTTTGCTGGGGTGGGTTGAAAAGGAATCTGGGGTACTTTCCACGCTTCATAAAACAAGGTTTCAGAGGCAGGAAATTACCAAGAGGTCCGCTTTGTCTTCTTTCCTACTTACAAACTAGAAGAGAACTTTACAACATCCCCAAATCCCCCAAGTGAATGAGTGTAAGCTATTGTGAGTCTTCCAAACTGAGTTAGAGAACAATGACTTACATTTATTGAGCACTTTAAAGGATGCAGGCACTATGCTAAGTGCTTTACCTAAACTGACTGACAGAAATTTCACACCATCCTCAACAATAAATGCTCTTGCCATCCTGGCTTTACCAATGAGGAAACTAAGGCATGGAAAGTTAGACAACTTGCTTACTCATATGTCATACAATTAACAATTGATGGGCAGAAAATAAGCCTAAAGAACTTGTTTTCCTTCCAATCCTGCAATCACTGAGATAGACACATTTGACTCCCTTTGTCACAGGACACATTTGACAATGTAACAACTGATGTCATTGAGAAATTCCCTGAAGCCTTCCAAGGCCAGTCTTAGAGATACTATTGCTGTGCAGTTCTAAAATAAGTATCATTTATTCTTCAAACTTTTATTGAACGCATTTATTATTTGCTATTCATTAGGTAAGGCTATGCCAATTCAATTACTAGTAACCAATTTTTACTAAGTTAAATTCTTTATATGCGTCTTCTCATTTAATCCTCACAACTCTTTGAGGTAGGTACTATTGTTATAAAGAATCGAGTTGCAATGAGGTTAAGTATTTGTCAACTACTTACTGCTATACAGACTGGTGCATAAGTAGGGAAGCCAGAATTTGAACCCACTTTGATCTAACCCCCCAAAACAATGCACTCCTTGGGGGTCATTGATGTTATACACAATTGCTATGGAAATGTAAAAAGGAGAGTACACACAGAAGAAAAATCTGAATTATATTATTTGAACATTTCCTTCAAAATGCCCTCACAAATAGGCTAGAGAATCTTCTATTCAGAGTCTTCATTTGCCATTTTTGCATCTCCTGATTTATAGTCCAAACATTCTATTACTCTAGAATAAGAGACACAAATCTTCTGTCTTCTGCAGTTCGACAATCACAGAGTCTAGGATTCTTCCCAGCTTGTGAATTTTTTCCTTCTCTGTCTTCAGGGACTAAATTTAGTGCTTATCAAATTGACCCAAGTGCACCACTTATGCAGTTATCTGTAGCAGTTAATATATACCTCATGTAAATGCAGATGGTCCTGGGAATCCTGAGAAGTCAGAGGATTAAATTAAATGATCTGCATGTTCCATTAAGAGTTTGCAGCAATAATAAGATGCCTGGACCATGACAAACACCCTACAGAAGATGTTTCAAACAGTTCATAGGCCAGTTATTCTGAAGCAAGTAAAGTAGATTTTGCCATTTGGACACAAAGCCATGGGGTGCACTTTGAAGTTGACCTGCCACCTTGTGGAAATTGGAGGCAATAAAAACATGGCCCTTGAATAATACACTATAATAGTACTATGATATAGGCTAATATTTATTTTCTTTCTTTTTTCTTTATGAGACAGGATCTCATTATATATCCCAGGTTGGTCTCAAACTCTTGGGCTTAAGTGATCCTCCTGTCTCAGCCTCCTCAGTAGTAATAGTACCTACTTCATAAGTTTATTTTTATAATTCAAATAAAAATTTTAGAATTAAAATTCTGCAAATAAGTAGAAAATAAGTGGCATGCACTTAGAATCCTATGATTGGCTTAGTATAACATTTATTGAGGCTATTAACAGTGCTACATACCTTTTACATGTTTTCTCATTTAGTTACATAAAATGACCTTACAAAGTAGGTATTATGATTATCCCCATTTTAAAGGTGAGAAATATGTGGTGTTTCAAAGGATAAATTGTCTGAAGTCACAGATTTGGGCAGCCGGAACCTAAGGCCCATGAACTTAACCATGGAACTGTTCCTTTGTCATATATTGTCCCTTTTATTCAGTCAAACATTTAAGTATTTTAAAAAGTATTGTAATCCTTCAGAAGGATCATTAACAACAGCTGTATTTAGAAAGCTATGTTCTATCAGAATAAACAAAAATACACTTTCAGCAGCCTCCAGCTGGTCCAGAGTATCTCAGGCAAAATGAATAGAAGGGTTGGAGGAGGAGAGCTTCCCTAGGTTTCCTTTGATTATCTCTGCTGTTTTTCTTTCTGTAGTTCTTTCACATGATCACACTCCCTTCTCATTCCCACTCTGCACAGATAAGTTTAAAGTCCAACTGGCCTGAATCCTAGGCTTCCCTACTGTGTAACATTGGACTGGTTATCTAAGCTTTCCAATCCTCATTTTCTTTATTTGTAAAGTGCGGAGATATGGACACATAACCATGCTTTGTTTCAGAACAAGTTTAAGATAAATGATATCGTTCTGAAGATAAATGAAGTCTAAGATGTTTAGCACATGACTTGGAATATAGAATGTTCTCAATTCATTTTTTTCTTTTCTTGGTATCAGAGACTGAACCAAGGGGTGCTTAACCACTGAGCTACATCCTCTGCCCTTTTTTATTTTTTAATTTTGAGACAGAGTCTCACTAAGTTGCTTAGGACCTTGCTATATTGCTGAAACTAGCTTTGAACTTGTAATTCTCCTGCCTCAGCTTCCTGAGCTACTGGGATTTCAGGCATGCTCCACCATGCCCAGGGCAATTCAAATTTAAAATTAACGCTAATATTCTAATGCAATATTATAATTCTATATTACATTTCAATAACATTCGATACTTCAAGGTTACTCCTATCAGTATTTTCTGTGCTTCTTACAACAGTCTGGTCTGGCTGGCAGGGAAGTTCTTTTACTTCGCCTTACAAATCATCACTATGAATGGGTACCTACTGTGAATAGAGACCTGGGTTAGGAATTTAGAGACATCAACGTGTAGGTCGACATTCAGAATGGCTTAGTGGCTTGTCCCTTTCTATGGAGATAAAGGCTACTTCTGTGGCCATAGTGGGATACCCTAATATCAAAGGTGCATAAGGGGTAGACAGCCAGAGGGAAGAGAGAGGAAGGAGTGAGAGGGAGCTGGGATAGGGTAGAGAGGAAGGAAGGAATAAATAAATATGGAAAAATTCTACTGATATAAAACATTTTTTCTCCAGGAGGAAAGAGAACAATTAGTATTAAAATCCACAAGGAGAGAGATTCCTTCTCCACAACTTTAAAGAGTGTGGCCAAGGCTAAGTTAGTAGTTTGCAATGCCATTTTAGGAGTTTGACTTAATGTTACATAAAGGGAATCCCATATGCATTTGAACTTGTTGCTTCTCCAGAAGTTCTAATATCTTGACCCACTTACAATATTTCTCTTGATAGTGTGGGTAGCTTTGCAGAAGTACTCTGTACATGGGTAAATTTTTCACCAAGCCTCTCTACCTAGGAAGTTCAGGTATAATGACATGTTTAAATAACCACTCAAATTCATTTGCATAGTTCAAATGCTTAGAGTACAAAGAATCTCATTCATTTGACAAAGATTTCTCATGTGGCTTTTACATGCTAAGCACTAGGGTGATGCAACAGACAAAAATCTCTGCTTTCAAGCAGCTAACATTCTAGGATTGAAAAGAACAGTGACCCTAGAATGGAAAAATCCTAAGGCAAAGTAGTGGTTAAGAGCTAGGATAAAGGAGCGGGGTTACTTGTGTTTAAATCCTGGCTCTTCCAAAGGCTTACTTTCTCTAAGCTCCATTCTTGTACTGTGAATTAGTACCTATATTGTAAGGTTGCTCGAGGTTTAGCAATTTAAAATAGACTACACTTGCCAGGTGCATGCCTATAACACCAGCTACTCAGGAGGCTGAGGCGGGAGAATATCTTGAGGCCAGGAGTTTGAGACCAGCTGGGGCAATAGAGCAAGAACCCTTCTAAATAAAATAAAATAAACTACACTGTTGAACAGTGTAAGCACTGATACAGAGTAAGCACTCAGTGAGTATAAACATTGATTTATTCCTTGGTGACAGAGGCATTTGCCATTACTTAAGTCAAAATTATAGGGGCACACTTGATACCTGATGACTTTGATCACTGTGTTTGCTCAGGTTCATCTCTGAAATATTGAGGTTTTTGTTTGTTTGTTTGTTCTTCCTTACCATCATCATACTTCAGTGACATTTCTAGTACTGATTATAGAACTAACTTTCTAAGTGGGTTCCTTGCCTCTAGCTTTCTTCTCCTGTACATTCTTCCTTCCAATCTGCCATGGTTTATATCTGGTTTGAGTGTGCTACCAAGGATTCACATGCTGAACTTTTGCATGTGTGTTTGTGTAGTGCTGGAGATTGAACCTGGACTTTGTGCATGCTAAGCACATATTTCAACCACTGAGCTACATGCTCACCTCCATGTGTTGAAATAAAATCCCTGTTCTGATGAATGAAGAAAGGCAGAAATTTAATCTCATAAGTGTTTAGAGGTGGAACCTTTAGGAGGTGATAAAGATTAGATAAAATCCCTTGGGGGTTGAGCCCCTCATGATTGAATATTTGTGTTTATAAGAGGAAGGAGAGGGAGCTCCCTGTCTCTTGCCAGGTGATACCCTGAGCTTCCTTGAGCAAAAAGACCATCATCAGATGTGGGCATATGAATCTCCAGAGCTATGAGCTAAGTAAACCTCTTCTATTTATAAAGCCTTTGGTATTTTGTTACAGTGATGCAAAATGGGTTCATGTGTCCTCTGATGGATTAAAATTTGACATAATTTCCCTAATTGAAATCCTCCTAGAATGTTCCTCCCATGACTCTTCCTTACTTAATAATCTGACTCTTGCTTATCACTATTCACTTTACCTGTACTCTAAGCCTCAACCACACCAAGGTTTTGGTGGATCTGTGCATACAATGAAAGTTCATAGCTGTACAACTGCAAATGCTTTCATCTGTGTGGAAAGCCTACCTCCTTTTCTATTGGTTGAGTTTGTGACCTTCAAAAGGCTGAATTCCTGCTTCCTGCCCACAATGTCACTTCCCTGAGAGTGTTCAGTACACACTGTGCTACATTTATCTGCTTACCCGTCTTCCTAAACAGACTTTAGTCTCCTTGGAAAAAGAAAATGAGTCTTAGTTTCTTTGTTGTATCTAACACTTACTCAACACAGGCTTGGTGTGTGGTAGATGAGCTGAAGTCTACTCAGAAATGGCTGCAGTTGTGTCATGATCATGTTGGTGTGCTTGGACACAATAATGGCAGTTAACACACCTGAACTCTGGCCACATCAGTGAGTATAAGCATTGATTTATTCCTCGGGAATACACACATTCACCAAATCACTTAAGTCAAAATTGTAGGGGCATACTTGATTCCTGATGACTTTAATTACCACTTTTACTCCATTTTATCTCCTAAATATTTGAGTGGGTTTAAAAAAATTCTCCCTTACCATCATCTTAGTTCAAGTCACAGTTTAGTATTGATTATAGAACTAATTTGCTAAGTGGATTCCCCACCTCTAGCTTTCTTCTCCTGTGTATTCTTCCTTCCCACCTGCTACAGTAGATATGATTTGACTGTGTCCCCAGGGCACAGGGATAAGCACTTCAGAGACATTAGCTTACATACGCTTTACCATCCTATGAGGAAGGTAAGGACTATAACAATCAACATTATAGAGATAGGGAAACATAGTCTTCTCAGGGTTTAGTAGTAGCCAGGGTCACTGAGCTAGTAAACAGAGTCATACCAGGTGTGTTATGACTCAGCCCCTGTGCTTTATCTTCTCATGCGTTTTAAAAATCCCAGAACAAGAAATAACTTCGTTCTCTTTCTGAATGATCTCAGAAGTGTTCACCAGTAGACTGTGTTGACTCAGACATCACTGCTGCAGAATGCTCATTCTATTCAGTCTAGAATAGACTCCAGTTGAAAGGTTTTACTTCATATATTTCTTATCAGTCAAGGTATGTCTTATTAAATCCTATTCAAAGAAAACACAAGGGATTTTCTTTTTCAAAGCCAGTTTTGCTGTCATAGGTGGGAAAAGATACCATATAGAGGCTTGATTTTAAATACCCATTTCTGGGAAAGTAGTATTTAGCATAAGCAACCACAATTAATGCCTGCCATTCTGACTGGAAGTGGTAAAATGAATTGTTCAGCAGATATTTTCTGTGGTCTGAAAGAATTTATGCTTTGAAACTCCCAGAGCTTGGTCATAACTAGAAAGGGTAGACCAGGGTCAATAGTTCTTTATTTTTATTTTTTTAAAGACTGATTAATAAAGTAATGGATACACTTAGGCATCAAGAGATTTAATAACAAATATGTGTTTTAAAATATCATTAGTTAATCACCTAGACACCATACATATTGGTAGACTTTAAAAACAAGTAGACAAATCACATACATTTAACAAAGACAATGATTTTTATTACCCTGCTTTATATGCAGTGGTTTAGATCTATATGAAGGTTCTGACTTCCTAAGCAGAAATATAATTTGAATAGTTTTATCAGATCCTTAATACCACTTTATAAATTTCATTAATTTATAAAAAACACATAATAAATGAGATGCTCTGAAATAATAACTTTTGTAATTGTTATTGCTATGAAACAATGAAAATTTCTGTTAGGCAAATAAGTTGCTATTTTCTATTTAACGCTTACTTGTACTTTTAAATGCTATGAGAAAGAAGCAAGCAGAACTGTTGGAAAAGTCTATCTTGGGAGCAGATTATCTTCTTGACTCAGTCATCTCCTCCACAGATCTTTAAGAGTGTGATTTCATAGTCCCCAGAAGTATCTGACTGCAAAGAACAGAACCAATAGTGAAAAATAAATATATGCATAAATAATGAGAGGAGCATAATTTATGCCTTTCTTTTTTAGGTCATATTAATTTTTCTTTTTTTGGGGGGTGGGTATGGGGGGTTGAACCCAGGGGCACTTTATCACTGAGCTAACATCCCCAGCTCTGTTTTTCATTTTGAGACAGGGTCTTGCTAAGTTGCCTAAGTTGACATTGAACTTGTGATCCTCTTGCCTCAGCCTCTTGGGTCACTGAAATTATAGGCATGACAACCAGTCTGGTTTAGGTCATATTAATTTTTCTTAAGAAGCTAAATGCTTCTGGTGGCCTGTGTACCATGGTTCTCTCTTCTCTCAACTTTGATCCCATCTTTCACTCTTCATATTTCATCAATCCTGCCAATTCTTTCCTTGTGGTATTATTCCTTTTATTCCTTTTCCCAAACTGACCACAGTAAATCTAGTCTGGGCTTTTATCTCTTGTCACTGGTGTGACTACAGATTCATTAATCTATACCCACGATGTTAGTTCCTACATTTTTGTAAATCAAGTGCAATGACGAGCATATCCCTCGAAAGTAAAAACATTGTCTAGCTCTTATCTTAATTTTCTGTCAGAAGAACATAGTATCTTGTTCATTTCGTCTTGGAAACATTTTCTTCCCGTGACTACTGTTCTTTCTACACGCAGGCCTGGCCTATCTTCCCCTTCTTTGCAGGCTCCTCCTCCTCTTCCTCCTTCGTTAGATGTTAGTGATGCTTCAATGTCAATTCTAAGCTTTCTTCCCCTCTCATTCTACATTTTCTCCCTAAGGGACATATTTCATTTTCAAAGTCTATCTCATCAAAGTTCACTATCAGTCTTGTGGACATGTCCACTTACATGTGACAAAGACATCTCAAACTCATGAACTTCCTCCCACTCCCCAGAAAGAGGAAGCCATAAAACCTGACCCTCTTCCAGGAAATGGCACCGCTTTCTGCTTCCCTACTTAGAATACTAGGTGTCACCCTTGACACCATTCCTCATTCCTCACACCAGGATATCACATCAAGTCTCTTAAGTTGCATCTCCTAAAAATCTTTTGAATCCCGACTTTCCTTTCTTTGCAACCAACCCCATAACTACTACAATATTACTGTATAATAGCCTCCTAACTCACCACTCTCCATCTCTTCTAGGTCATGTTTAATTCATTCTCCAAGTCACAGGGATCTTCTCAATGCTCATGACCCTGTCTTGCATAAAACTCTTCACTAGCCTCTCATTACTCTTAAGCTAAAGACGCCCATCCTTAAACATTACCTAAAAGGTCCTGCGTGATCTGGTTCTTTCATTCTTATTTTCCATTATGTTTCCTCTCCTATGAGATCTTTTCATTTGCAATTCCTTTTATTAGAATACCCTACCTTCATGACCTTCAGCCTTCTTAATATCATTTATCAGATCAGAATCATAATTTCCTCATAGAATCCTTTCCTGTCAGTCAAGTTCTTCTATTATGTGATCTCATAGCACAATGTCTCTTTCCCTCATACTACCATAGTTGCAATTTTTACATTTTATTTGTAATTGTAAGAGAAAGCACACTTCCTTCCCTAGCATTGCAACCCTAAACCTGGCACGTTACATGCCTTTAATAGGTATTTTAAATTGAATGGATGCAGTTCAAATTGTCTGATTTCAAAGCTCTTTTTAACTGCACTCATCTTGCCTCTTGGATTTTATTTCTCAGTATTCCCCAAAGTAGACTCTCTAATCAGGTAAAGGTCTTATCATTTCTTTTCCTCCTGCCTCTCATTGTAGTTGTGTTTCTAGAGTGTTTGTTGGGACCATGTCGACCAGCAGAGCAGCTGGCCCACAGAAGATTCTCAGTATGTGCTGTTGAACTGAAAGGCGGGCTGGAGACTGACTGCTCCAAGAAAGATTCCCTATCTAACCCCAAACTTCTTTCCTCTCAGTTCCTATATTTCTATGTCTTTACCCCCCAGTCTAGTACTTAGCTGTATGTTGTTTCAAATTTCATCTTTTTATACCTACCACAAGCCTTCACATAGGTTATGAGTTTACTAATGGTGAGGGTAGCTACCATATTTTCCCTTAAAGAGCCATATTTATTAGATAGGTACATAATTTATTGACCAAAATGTAATTCAATCACATTTTCCACTAATATCTTCTGGTAAAGTAAAAGAAAACACCATTTTTTTTTAACCTCTGTTCTTCCTTTCCTTTCCATCAAATATCACATGAGAAAGGTGTTAGTAAGTAGAAAAATATCTACATTGTAGGTGGAGGGGAGAAGACTGAATTAAAGGCTTGGATGAGAGATGAAGTGGAACTCTGCCTCCTGGATTTCAGAAACTTAACCATCTCAAAAGATTCTGCTCGTCAGTAGGAAAAATACAATAAGATTATCCAATCATGTACATTAGGTGGTAGAAATAAAGGGATTTATATTATTTCAAATTACAAACTGAACTCTTCAGTGATGGATTTTTCTTTTTATCAAACTATGAACAGTTTAAATGTTTTCTAATACAATAAGTCTCAATTACCCAGACCATTGGGGGACTGAGAGCCGTTGCTTAATTTAATTTTCTGGTTTGCTGATGGTGAACTGAAAGCCCTCTTTGTGTATCAACCTTGTTACTGACAATTGTTATAAAATGTATGAGTCTACTTTTCTGCCTTAGTAAGTACAATATGGTTAACGTTATTGAATCTTCCTCTGAAGATTGAAACTACTGTAATGTGTCAGGATCAATTCAAATAGAATTGAGAGTGAATAGTTGATGAAATCTGTGCTAAGCCCCAGGCAGAGTTGGTTGCTTTTTAAAGTAAGTTCTTGATTTCGACTTTCAGGTCAACAGTATATGGTAGAGCAGTAGGTCTCGAGTCTGCCTTTCAGGTCAACTAAACCCTTTTCCAAAGGTTCAGTGCAGACATGAAGGCTCAGGTTTAAAAAAAAAAAAAAGTTAAAAAAATCTAGCTGACTGACTGATATCAGTTAATTCATTCTTCATTAAAAAAAAAAAAAAAATTTGTGGACTCTGAAGCAGGAATGCTCTCAAGATGGCTGCTAAGAGGCCTGGCCAGGCCAACATTTGTGTCTGGTCAGGAGTGGCTATCTTGGGTAAGGCCACAGCTGCATCACTGGGCTCCTACCTCCCAGAGAATTGAGGAGAAGTAACTGCAGGAGGGCTAACCAGGGTCAGCATCCACAGTGCACAAGTGACCCCTCAGCTGAGCCTGGGGTGTCTGGAGAGCATGACTCCACTCCCAGCTTTGGATGTTCAGTGTTCAAGAGTGAATGCTCTCCCCTGGGTTGCTGGCTGCTGGCTGCTGGCTGCTCCTTCTTTGTCCTAGCCCTTCCTGTAGACCCCAACTCCCAGCTTGGTCCTTGGGGAATCCTCCTGGGTCCAGCTCCTCAAAGATTTTCTCCTGACATTCCAGAGGGTGGATGGGGAAGCAGAGGCAAGGAAGCCATGCAGCCTGCAGGAAGCCAGCCCTTGACTCCAACTTTTTACCTAGTCAATAAGGCCCTGGTGATTGGGATGGCAGGGCAACCCAGCTCAATCTCAGTTTCACTTTGTTCCAGGGAACTAGTTTGGACTAACACTCTGAAGTCTTTCATATATCATGGGGCCAAGATAGAAAAATGAATCAAAACAAGACTGTCAGCAGGACTGGGGCTAATCCCTTAGTTTGCCATTTATTTACCAGTTGCCATGTTCCTATTGGCTCTATGACTTTCAACCATGGCCTTAGGGTATGGAAGCTTCTTGTACATTTTTTTGCCAGTCTTACTTCCTTATTAATTCTATTTAATTTGTAATTTATTTGAGCTTCCTATGTATATAATTATATGAATTGAGATCCGAGAGCATTGAAAATTGGTTTTATTCTTTAAAACAGGAAGAATTATAGCACATTTTAGAAAGATTCTCCTCCATGATGGTAGAAACGTATTGGAACAATTTGTTTAGAAACCAAAAAACTATAAGAGATTGATAAATTCAATAAAACAAAATTACAACTTCTGTTTGGGAAAAATACCTCCAGTCAGGTAAAAGATCAAATAACAAATTGGGGAAAATATTTACAAGCTAAAAGACTAATCTACCTTACATAAAAAGAGGTCTCAGAAATTGCCCAAAAAGAACAAAACCCCAAAGAAAAATGGGCAATGAACACAGAAAAATACATCATAGCAAAAGAAAGACAAATGGCATTAAAACATGAAAATACATTCAGCCTCAGACTCAGAAAAAACATACATTGAAACTACACTAAAGATATAATTCCTCATCTCTCAGATTGTAACAACACAAAAGAGTTGTTTGTGTCATTGGTACAAATACACAAACAATGGGATGATATATAACTGCTAAAAATGAGAAAGCTTCTAGATTCTGCAACGAAAAGAACTGAAGCTGAAGAACTATACAGTCTTTTGTATACAACAAAGAAGACATATGTTGTTGTCGTTGTTGTTATTGCTGTTTTTGGTGCTAGGGATCGAACACAGACCTTGCATATGCTAGGCAAGCACTGTATGACTAAACTACATCCCTGGCCTACAAACGGGAAATTTAAAATATGTAATTTTCCCTTACATTTTCCTGAACACTGAACTAAATATATAAATAATAGGCAAACAACTTGCATGTGTGTTTCACTAAAGAAGAAAAATTCATGGTCAGTTCAACTGAAAAAATGTTGAGAGGGGCTGGGGATATAGCTCCATAGTAGAGTGCTTGTCTACCACGCATGAGACCCTGGGTTTAATACACACACACACACACACACATGCACAAAACAAAACAAAAAACAAAGAAAGAGTTGTCTATCATACACCTGGAATTGTAGAGTTAAAAAACAGTCATTATGTTTAAGGAACATTTTACAGTAACTATTTTAAATTCAGAAAACACATTGACAAGGAGAGAGAAATTCAAGTCATATATTTCTGTTTTAAGTGATATAAGGGAAAGTGGATGAATCAAGGGCAAAATACATTGGCTATTTTTAAAGGAAACTTACCTTAATTGCTGAATATAGGGAATAACCATAATGCTTCTTGAACTCTGCTCTAATGTCCAAAAGGTCAATTTCAGATCTGGAAACCATTATTCGGTTCAGAGTAAACTCATCGGTTCCAGCGCCCTATTAAGAAAGGCAGGTGTTCACAATGCATATCTCATGGGTTGCAAAATGACTTGTAGATCTACATTCAAAAATATATACATATATGTCTATGTATGTATATATATATGTGCACAAAGTGATTCTTCTTCATTCATCACCAAATTCCATCATTCATTTATTCAACAAATACTTATTGAACCCCTATTCTGTGCCAGCACCATGTTAAATCCTGAATAACAGAGGAGAGGAGATATCCCTGGTAAACTTCTGATTTTGTAAAGGATACAGGTAAGAAAGCAGGCCACTGCAAAATGAACTGACCTGGAACTACTGGGTGCTATGGAAGTATATATTAGTGATAAGAAAGATTAAAGATTAGGAAGGTCCAAGGAAGTGACATTTATACTGAAACCTAGATAATCAACCAGGGGAAGGAGGAGTGGGTTCATACAGAGAGGAAAAGATGATCCAATAGAACAATGAAAGTTGTATTGTGAATGCAAGTTTAGGGCAAGAAATAATGCACATTCCAAGATACATCAATAACAAAGAAGGATGACAAGAGATGTGTCAGGAAAAGCCAGCCCTTGTTAACCATGAACTGCAGCTCTAACTTGATCCCAAATGTGGAGAAACTATTACATTATTTTAAGCATGAGAATGTTGAGATCAGATCACATTTGAAGTTTCAAAGATCGCTTTGACTGCAATATGAGGAACAGATTGCAGGGTAGGAGTAAAATGAAGATAAGGGAAAAAGACTAGAGTCTTTGGGACCCCCCCTGGGATGAATGCAGTAATAGAGATGATGATGGACTGAACTAGAATAATGGCAGTAGAGATGGAGAAAATGGGAGATTTGAGAGACCTTATATAGAGAGATTGACAAAAATAATGATGTATTGCTTAAGGATAATGGAGAAGAGGGTAAAATTTTAAGCTGAGCAATTAAGTGGATGTTGATTCCATTTATTTATGCATATGGCAAATGCCTATGAGCCTCTGCTATACCCCAGGCATTGTTCCACATACTCTGGATATGGTAGACAACAACACAGATTATACCTGTCCTCCTGGAACTTATTTCTAATAGGTGGAGAGAGTAAAGCAAATCACCTAATCGAATTAGTAAATATTAATAAGAATTGTGAAGAAAATAAAGCAAATAGAATGGAGAGGGACTAAAAAGGAGCAACCTGACACAGCATCACCAGGGAAGATCTCTTTCAGGAGAGGACATCTGAGCTGAGACCTAAAAAGATGAGAAGGAGCCAGTCATACATAGAACTGGAGGAAGAAAATTCTGGGCAGAGAGGACAACAGATGCAAAGACTTTGATGCAGGAGTAGCCTTGGCATAGTCAGGGAATGGAAAGAAGGCTGAGGGGCTGAATGAGGCTGGGGATGAATGGTACAATTTCAGCAAGCTAGGTGAGGTCATCTCCTGGTGGGGTTATCCACTGAGATGACTAAACACAGAGGGAGCAGGTTTGGGAGGGGTGGTGAGGGTGAGGAGAGAGAAATTAGGTGCTTACTTGGACATTACTGTGAAATTATATGTGAAAGCACAGGAAATGCCCAGTAAAGAAATCAAGGTAAGCATCTTCTATGTGCCAGGCCCTGTCCTGAAGGTACACAACAGCATGACACATGAAGCTCACCATCTAGCAGCAAAGACAGACAAGAAAACACAGGGCTTCAATATCCTGTTAAGGTTGCTGACTCAGCCTGGTTTATTTTAAGTGAGGTTGCTTAAGAAGCCACCAGATCTCAGGGGTTAAGTTTGAGGTTTGGCATTCTAAAGCAAGTCCTACTGCCTGAGCTCACTGTGCAATGAGGGAAATAAACATTTAGCCAACAATTCACTGTCGCTGTCTCTATATTAACTGGAATCCTCTGTATTGAACAATGAGACAAATTAGTAGACAGATTAGCTATAAAAGGGAACTCATTGAAGAGGAAAAGGGATATGACATTCCATCAATATTAAGCAATATTTTTATATTATCCATGAGAGATGCTAAAATGTGTATGAAATTTCCAGACCAACCTTCAAAGCTTGATGCAGTCTTTCAGCTAAAAAGGCAGGCGTGTTCCTTGCACAATGAACTGTTATAAAAAGCAAATCATTTAATAGAAACTGGGTTAATCTATAGTAATATGTTTTTAAAAGAAAATTCTTGGGATTGTTACACCACGCTACCCGATCCCCACAACTGGCTTTTATTTAGAATGAAAGAAATTCTGCTTAACCTGAATTTCAAAGCCTTATAATGTCATATTTGCACAGAACTTTAGCACAGTAATTATCTTCAGCCATGGGGAAAATAAAATTACCTGCCAAAGAAACTCCCACGGCGTCTGACTCATCTCTATATTCCAGACACACTGAACACCTACGCTTACACTGATAATTCCCTAGGGTGTACATCACTCAGTTCCCAACATCTTTGGCTACTGATGAATAACTTTGGGCCTAACAACTGCAGAGATGTGCCTCCAAATAACTCATTAGGTAAGAAGGGGCACTAGAGTTCAATTTAAAACATCTTTTTTTCCCATGGAAGGATTTTCTTTTAAAATGACTGGGTTATAATTTATAGGCTGGTTGGAGTAACTATATTAGAGCTAGTGCCTGCAATTTAAATTCTGTCATCTAAAAAATACCATCATACTATCATCTTTCAAAATCTTTATTTTGGAATAACAAGTAAAGCTGAAATAAAACCAGAAATAGAAAACTGCCAAAAACATGAGTAAATTAGTTAGCCTTGAAATAAAGTGAAAGTAGTCAGAAATAGAAGTCTGTAAGGAACAAACCTATTTACAGCAGCACAATTATTTTTATAATCTTAAATCTGATCTACGGGTAGGAATCTTACAAAAAGTGAATGGCTTTTATAATGGACTTTGGGTCTCAGAACAAGAATAAATCTTGGCTGTCTCATAGCGGTTAACAGAATCTCTTAAAGAGAGCTGAAAGACTTGATGTCTTCTAATCACCTTGTGTAAGTGAAATAGAACCCTGAAAACTATTAAATGTGTGAAGTTGTCTGACAAGAAACCAACTGTTTGAATTAGTGCTATGTAAATTCTCTTAAACTCTTATTAAGTAAATCTTAATAATTTGATCAAAAATCATTATAACTTCTTTAATCCTATCAAGCTTTTCAAAACCCAAACCTAACTAGAATTGTACAATCTTTTCAGAACACTTTCTCTCCTTTCAGCTTGCCCTCTGCTTTACGTTCTTAGGTACCAGTGCTGGGGGCCGTCTATGAACCATGTGTGAACTGAGCCATTAGGCAGGGAAGTCGCTGTCTTGGGAACTCCCAGGAGGAGACTTGTCTTCATGCTGGCACCCTAACCTGCTCACAGCTCAAGTTCAATTACAGCCTCCCAGAGATGGGTGTGGCCTGCCAATTGCCAATCAAGCTGTTTACTGCAAGACCCCTGCCACACTATAAACAAGCACCAAAACAAGACTCCTCCCACTGACTCCTTATCCCTGCCTTTGGTGTACTCCTCCTTAAATAAAGAATTGGAGCCTTTCTCAGTTGTTCAGTTCCATTTCCTATCAGGACTGGAAGACACATCAGGTGCTCTGTTTTGTAAATCTAATCTTTCTCTTTGTCTTATTTCTTACTGATTGTTTCAGACTTTTTATTTTCCCAGGTAGCTAACACTTCCTGCTCTGTTGGCGTGCTGGCCACCCCGTAATATACCAGATCTATTGTCCTGTCTAAAAATGTGAGGAGGTGCAGTATATTTTAGTGGTAAGAGAGTGTTTTTTAGCACCCAACGGCATAGGCAGGGAAACTTGGGGAGCCCATTAGAGTTAATTACTAAAACTAGGAGTTCACAATTGCCCTTTCCCCACCCTGCTCATTCTCTTGACCAAACTTCAGTCAGGCCTCTCTTCCCATAAGCCCCTGAACACTGGCTTGCCCCTAGTCCTGAGCATGCACCAGAGTGAAGACCAAGTCCCTTCTCAGCTTATTCCAAGAATCCAGCTGACCAAGCAGAACACATGTCCTTTCAAACCCTAATGACCATAACCCTTTGGTCATCCAACTCCCCCTCAATAGTTCCTGTTAGTTCTGTTTGTCCTCCCTATAAATGGGAAGACTTTTCTGTTTGATTTTGAGATTCTTCACATTTCTGAGATCAAAGTGTTCTCCATATTGTAAGAGTCTTTTTGATCAAAGTGTTCTCCATATTGTAAGAGTCTTTTTGAATAAACCTTTTTTTTTTTTTTTTTTTTTTTTTTTTTTTGCGGTGCTGGGGATTGAACCCAGGGCCTTGTGTTTGTGAGGCAAGCACTCTACCAACTGAGCTATCTCCCCAGCCCTAAACCTTTCTTTATTTAAGTATGGATTTGGTTTTATTTGACAACTAGTAGGCTCCTATTTATTATATGATTCTAAGGTGAAATGTTTAGATGGTTTCATGTCAAAAACCATATGCTAACATACTGTATTAGATTTCTTGACTATGAAATATCCAGAATAGGTAATTTTATAGACAGAAAGATTAATGGTTTCCAGGATCTGCAAGGTAGGGAGGAATGGGGAGTGACTACCAATCAGTAGGCTAATGAAAATGTCTTAAGTTTAGATTGTGGTGTTGATTGTAAAACTTTGTAAATATATTAAAAATCACTGAATTGCACACTTTGGATGAATTTTTTGGTATGTAAAATTTTTAAAAATGTTTTATTCCAACTGTAGTCTGATACAGTGAATTAAAATGGGACATATTTTGAACTTTAAAGTAGTTGAAGTAGAGCATGGAGCAACATGCTTGTAATCCTAGTGACTTTGGAGACAGGCAGGAGGATGGCAAGGTCAAGGCCAGCCTGGGCAACCTAGTCTCCAAAAAAAAAAAAGGACCGAGAATGTAGGCAGGGATAAAGTGCCCTGGGTTTAATCTCTAGTACCAAAAAAAAAAAATCTGAGTTATAAGTCTTTTTTTTGTTTTGTTTTACTTCATAAAATAATGTACACTATAGCCTAAAGTTAATGCTCCACTGCTGTAGTTTAGATCTGAAATGTCCCCTGAATTCCACCTGTTAGACCTGATCTCTACTTACAGCAGCATGTCAGACTGGTTGGTTAATATCACAGACTATGGATCCCAACTCCTGAGGTAGAATCCCAGTTCTACCATGCTCTCTCAAGTAACCTGGGGAAGTCACCTAATCTCTTTGTGCCTTAGGTTTACCATTTCCACCATGGGGATTTAATAGTACCTACTTCACAGGATTATCATGAGGCTTAAATTTGCTAAAATTTATAGAGAGTTTGGCACAGTGCTCAGCACATGGTAAGTTATTTAAAAATAAAATTTAAGGTACTCTAATTGGGAGTTCACCCTTGGACTGAGAATTAATATTTGAATGATGAATCCTAGGCTCCACTTCAGAGTGGAACACCCTGGAATAACTTAGTGACATAGGAACATAGTCACCAGAGGTGCTGTGAATTACTGTGATAGAATTAGAAACTCTTTCTCACTGCTAAAATGACAAGATGTGTGTTCCAGGTATTTCTACCCTGTCAACAATGGAGAAGGATTCTGGGGAAAGCCTAGTGGCTACCATATACATAAGTGTCTTGTGTTAGTCAGCTTTTTGGCACTGAGAACAAAATACCCAATAGGGAAAAGTTTACTTCAGGTTCACAAATTTTAGACAGTTCAGTCTGTGGTCAGCTGACTCCATTGTTCAGGGTTCAAGGTGAGGCAGAATATCATGGTGGAAGGGCGGGGCAGAGGAAAGCTGCTCAGCTTGTGGCAGCTGGGAAGCAGAGATATAGAAAAAGTGCCAGGGAAAAGGTAAACACTTCCAGGACATGACACTAGTGACCTACTTCCTCCAAGTAGGTCCTATCTCTTAGTAGTCCATTCAGTTATCAATGGATTAATCTAGCAAATTCTAAAATTTGAACCTTGTTGAATTGGAAATCATGCTTTCAACATATGCAAGAATCCTCTCTTTGAGCAATGTCTCATTCCTTTGAATGCACTTTTCTTGCAAGGTTCTTTCTTAGTGCCTGAAAGGACAGACTGCTGAGACTTCATGCTTACATAACTGTGTTTTCGACTGCCTGTTTAATGCATGCATCTGTATAGAAACAGATCCAGCCTGAAACCTTCTTTCTTTTTGACATATCCCCTGCTCACTCAACCAAGGAAGAAGAGACCTCAAATTGACCTTGATTCTACTCTGGGAGACCACTGACATCTTTCAGAAATAACCAAATACAGTGAAGTACCAAATTGGCTTAGGTCTTGGTTTTCAACAAGCCTCAATGAAAATGTCAGTAGAAATGTAATATTTCAGCTTTTAAGGAGTCTACAATCTAAACAGAGTGACAAGCCAAATATAAATTTAAAAGGCAAAGTAAGAGGTAAAAAGATAACTTCTTCATGCATCATTTAACAATATTTGTTGAGTCAATTGTTTGTACCATGGACTATGCTGGAGGCTGTGGGGAACATAAAGATGGATCGGTCAGGATTCTTATATGAAAGGAGCTCACCTTGACTCTGAGTTAAAAGAAGTGCAAAGTAATTCTGTTTATTAGTACTCCAGGGCTTACCTACGGCCAGCAGTAAGTCTTCAAAATGCCCAGATAATTCTCCTTTAATGCTGTTCTCAATGTCCTTCTGGCTAATATTTCTGTATTCATCAAATGCTAAAAAGTAGTACCGCAAAAATATTTAAAATATTCCAATTGACCACACTTGAATATATTTCAGTTTTTAAATTTGTTATGCAGCAGACCAAGTAGCAAGCTCAAAAACTGCTTTAAACCATCAGAATTTAAGTACAATAAAATCTGAACTTCAGTGATCTCTCTCCCCTCTTCCCAGGCTGAAATATTTAAAATTACCTGAAAGTTTAAATGATAAATAATTTATTTATGGTCTTCTAATTATTGTAGCAGCACCTGGGAAATAATTCTGTGATCATTAGTCCAATAAGTTTTATCTGATAAAAGAAATCCTAATTATGAAGATTTCTTTGTGGTGAGTGAACCATTCCCTAAGACAGCATGGCCAATTTCCCACCTACCAGAAGACATTTGAATTTCTTGATCAGTATTTGCCCCAAGCAAAACCTGTACATATATCACCAAGTATACAAGCATCTTTTATAAACCAAGTAAATTTTTTCCAAAGAAATTTTGAAAAAAAAAAAAAAGAAATTTTAGGGAGATATCTGGAATCATTTGATTTTTGTTTTCCAAATACATTAATAAAGTAACTATATCACCATTATTTTATAAAATCAGTTAAAGCCAAAATTAAGAAAAGACCCACTTTAGAATTAAAAGTCAGAGTTAATATCCTTATCTTTCCTCATTTTTCCCTCAGCTCAACATAAGGTTAGTCATGTCTTGTGGATGCTCTCTAACCAGACACCTAGAAGCCAGAGTCAGAAGATGTTCACAGTCAAGGCAGTTCAGGCTTCTGGCTGCTGCTGTTTCCAGAACAGCTCGGGGAGATGCATGTGTGAGAGGGTCGGTGCTCAGCAGCTCCACATAACTGCCGGTCTGACAAAAAGGATTGATCCTCCTTCTTCCCCTATTTTCCTTCATATCAGAGAGAGCTACATGTAAATCAGCATTAATTAATCAATAAAAACTCATGTGCAATGCCTGGCTTTTCTGGAAAGTGGCTAACTAGGGAGAGGCAGGGTGAAAGCAATGAGCCAGGCTCTTCCATCCCTTTCTGTTCTCTTTTCTTCTCTCTGCCATCTCCCTCTACCAGCTATTGCCCATTACTCACTAGGTAATCTATTTGGTCTTTAGGGGAAAACAAAGAGGAATGTCAGTGAGCCCTGCCTTCAGTTAGAATACAGCTTGCCCAGTTTGTTTCCTGAAATGTTGACACATAAGCTGAAACAGAGTTTATAATTTTAAAGTTCATTTTCTAGAACCCTGTATATTAAACCCAAAAACTTTTGCAAGAATAATATAAAACAAAAAGGATTGTGAGTCCATACTTAGTTTCAGTTGAGGAAAGCTCCTTAAACAGAGGATCTCTGTGAATTTATCTTCATCTGTGCCCCATTTGTTCTCGCCAGCATTGTAGAGAATCTATTGACAAGGGGAAGAAGACTTATATGTTGTTACAGACACAATTCTTTCTCTCTCTCGTTAAGGGGGTGGAATGAGAAAAGTGGGAGCTTTAGTTTATTTTAGAGGTCAGTGAGATCATCTATTATGTAAGACTCTCACTTTTAGCAGACTAGAAACCTGAAGGTTGGGGTGACAGGAGCCAAGGGGAATGATCATCTGTGCTGGAGAAGGCAGCTGCCTTGACAGCAAAGGAGAGGACAGCCCTGGATGGTACCACCCTGTCTACAAGAATGCAAAGGTCATCAAGGAGGAGAAGAGTTAAAGGAGACATTTTCATTGCTCTGTTACAGACCTGGGCATCTTTTTTCGCCAGATGTTCATCCACTTTCAGACTTCCATCTCTTCTACCCTAAAGAGGGATGATAAAAACAAGGTCAATTCTTTGAGGACGGAAGATTCTAACACTCATTACTCCAACCAGCAGGACATCTTGGTGGTTTTCCTCTAGCAGAGGCCATGAAACAGGGAGGAATTGAGGATTCTAGACTCTGGTTCTGGCTCTGCCATGCACTAGTCATGATATCTGTAGCAATTCACATAAATTTTGGGACTTCAAACTCCTCTGAAAATTCAGAGGTGTTAAGATGAAAAGATAAGCCACTAAGAAAACACTTACAAACCATATCTAATAAAGGATTTATATCCTAAATATGTAAAGGACCCTTAAAACTCAGATAACAACCTAATTAATCAATGAGAAAAAGATCTAAGCAGATACATTGCCACAGAAGAGGTACAGACAGAAAGAAAGTATATGAGGAGATGTTTCACATCATGCTCCATTAGGAAACTGCAAATTAAAACAGTAATATGCCACCATATATCTATTAGAATGGCTACAATCCAAAACACTGACAATACCACATACCGAATTTTTATTGCTAGTGGGAATGTAAAATAGTATAGCCACTTTAGAAGACAGTTGGTTAGTTTCTTATATTACTAACTATGTTCTTACTGTATGATACCACAATTGCACTTCTTGATATTTACTGAAATGAGTTGGAAACATGTCCACACAAAATCTTTCACATAAATGTTTAATAGAACTTTTATTTTTAATTACTCAAAGTTGGAAGCAACCAATATGCCCTCCAGTTTGGTGAAAAAAATATTCCATACAATAGAATATTATTCAATGATAAAAAGACTTGACCTATCTGGAAATGAACAGATATGGAGGAATTTAAATGCATGTAACTAAGTGAAGGAAGTCAGTCTGAAAAGACTACATAGTATGTGATTCCAACTGTACAGCATCTGAGAAAAGGCAAAACTACAGAGATAGCAGAAAATCAGTGATTGCCAAAGTTTAGAGGGAGGCAGGTTTAAACAGGCAGAGCACAGACGACTTTTGGAGCAGTGAAACTATTCTGTATGATAATGTAATAGTAAATATATGACATTATACATTTGTCAAAACCCATAGAACCTGCTGGGCATGGTGGTGCACACCTATAATTCCAGCGGCTTGGGAGGCTAAGGCAGGAGGATCACAGGTTCAAAGCCAGCCTCAGCAACTTAGCAAGGCTCTAAGCAACTTAGGAAGACCCTGTCTCAAAAATAATAATAATAATAATAATAAAAAGAGCTGGGTAATGTGACTCAGTGGTTAAGTGTCGCTGGGTTTAATCCCTGATACCAAAAATACAAACTATATAGAACTGTAAAAACAAAGAGTAAACCCTAATATAAAGCATAGACTTCAATTAATAATAATATATCAGTATCCACTCAGCAACTGTAATGAATGGATCACATTAACACAAGACTGTTAGAAACTGACCAGGAAAGAAGGGCATATAGGAGCTTGATCCAGCATTTCTCCTTCCCTTTCCCCCTCTCTCCCCTGGTCCCTTTCCTCTACTCTATTGGTCTCCCTCTTATTTTCATGATTACCCACCCCCTGCCCTTTTTCTTTTTCATCTCTAGTTTCCACAAATGAGAGAAAACATACAACTCTGGACTTTCTGAGTCGCCAACTCTAACACTGAAGACTCTGTAGTGAAGTGTGCATGTGAGGCTATGAATAAATACTTTAGCACATTATAGAAAGATGAAAGGCAGAAAGGGAAAACAATATTGCCTGAATTATTTTGAAAAATCATAGGCGAACAAAACTTTTGGTTATAAGACTTAAAAACAGATTTGCTTCCATTTTCAAACGTTAGGTTCTTGTACTCCTGTCTGATTTTTTGCTTGGTTTCTTAGCTATACTGCTGACCTTTGCAGGCATTAGTTTGCCTTCTCGTTCTTTCATTGAGCACTCTGCTCCAATAATAAAAGTGCTGATGTTTATTAACCATAATAATATGAACCATTATTCCCATGTATTAATCACTTTCTATGCTTTAAGTACTGCACAAACTCTTTTTCTTCTTTATCTTCACTGCACCTTAGGGATCATCAGTATTTTAATTTCACAGATGTGAAAACTAATGCTCAAAATATTTTGAAATAATTTGTTCAGAGACACAAAGGGGGTAGGCATGCTGAAAGCCCAGCCCTGAGTCTAAAGTCCTGCATTGGAGCCCTGCTCTACTGCCCCCTGTGGGTATATCAGCTCATATTCACGCACATGGATGTGTACTCAGGACTATATACCTTTGAGAGCAGATGTTTGCAGAAATGCTTCATAAACTGGGGGTTGTGGGTTCAATATTCATAAGATTTTCAGCATTTTAATTGAAGCCATAATTAGGATAAATAATGTCCTAGTGACAAAATCCCTCGCTTGGACAGGTGCTATTCAACCTTCAGGCTGAGGCCATGATTGGGATTTTCTTACACATTAGAAGCTGTGAAAATCAGCTGGTGAGATATGGCTTGAATAACTTCCTCTCTGACATGCCTGTGAATACATCTCATCCTTGGCCTTATCAACTTTATCACTGAAGTTATGAGCCTTCTAAATAAAGCAAGGAGTGGCCCCGTTTGGTCACACGGTGATTAATGGTTTAGCAGCTTTTCCAAGGTGGCAAGGATGAAGTTGCAGGTCATTTTTTTAAAATTCTGAAACTGATACTCATTTCTGAATTTAATACCCATATCTGAAAATAACTCTTCTGTATCATACTTCTCACTTAACTTCAAAGAAATAAATATTCTTTGGAGTTCAAAAGAAAATAAACATATTCTAAAAATGGAGACACTTATAACAGAAATGAAAAAAACAATTATTTTATGTCAGGTGATTTATTAGGACATTTTCTAATGTATTCTGAAACCTAGTCAAAGCACTTTTAATCCATAAACAGAACCAGACAAGATTTTATTTTGTTACATCACCATGAATGTTTGTAAGATCTTGGTTAAACATTTTGCTGACAATAGCAATGCAAATGTAACATGACCAAATCATTTCATAAGGAAAATTGCAATCTCATTGTCTCAGGTTTTTTTTAACTGCCTAAGAATTATTATTGAGCATGCAGCTTACTGAAGAGTTTAATAACAAAAAATAAAACCTTACATCTGCCAAAGTCAACAGAGCTTTCCTGAAGTCACCAGATGTTTCAGAACTAATGTCATCTCCCAGACTCTTCTTATATACTGAAATCAAATAAGAATGAAATTAAGATTTGACAAACTGAAAAATATTACTATCAAGCAAGAGTATAAATGCCAACATTAGCAAGGAATGAGTATCAGATAAAATAAATCTTGCATTTTATTAAATAGAACTTCTTGATTCCTTAATTGTGTGAGATGGAGACAACTGTATGTTGTGGTAGATGCAAAAGAATAGGAAGAAATGCCATTTAGGAACAAATCTGGCCTTTTCATTAGACCTGGCACTAAGGAACACAGGGGTGGGCAACCTGCTAATTCCCCTTCCAATTTCCATTAGCTCCTTCTCTCATATTAACAGGTCCCTAACCTTTAGCAAGACACAATGTGCATAACCCTAAAATTACATTCTCAGCTTCCATCTTAGCTAGAGACAGCTCCATAACTAAGGTTCTCCACAGTGATTGTGGGCAGACATATGCGACTTTGCTGGGAAATCTCCTTAAAGCGATAGGCCATGCTTGGCTTAGTCCCTCCTTGATCTTACTACCTTCTGTGTGGATTTTTTTTTTTTTTTTTTTTTTTTTTTTGTGGTGCTGGGGATTGAACTCAGGGACTTAGTGCTTGTGAGACGAGCACTCTACCAACTGAGCTATCTCCCCAGCCCTTCTGTGTGGATTGGTACCCAGAGCCTGGGCTATGAAAATAAGGACTGCATCTCAGCGATGGCAAAGTGTAATCAGGAGGGGGCCTGTGATCCTGGAAGTTCTGAGGAACTATCACACCAGTCTTCCAATTGCCCATCTCCAGACTTCTACATATAATAGAAATAATCCTCTATCTTATGTAAGCCCCTGTAATGTTTCTGTTTTATTGAACCTTATCTGAATCTTTTTTTGTGTGTGTGTTTATTTTTTTTTTTATTTTTTTATCTTTTTTATTATTTTATTGTAAACAAATGGGATACATGTTGTTTCTCTGTTTGTACATGGCGTAAAGGCATACCATTTGTGTAATCATAAATTCCTAACCTGAATCTTAACAAATATATCTAAGTTATATTTGATATAACTTTTGCAAAAAAAAAGAAAGCTATACTAAAACCTATTATTTTTCCTTAACAAAGGACAACAATATGTTCACATATTTTAATATGAACTAGTTATACTATTCTTTGCATGGCCTATGATATGCAGTAACTATATCATTCCATCTCATTTTGCAGTACTGGGGATCAAACTTAGGGCCTCCTGAATGCTAGGCAAGTGCCCTGCCACTGAGTTACACCTGGCCCCTGCCCATGAATCTTAACTCTATGTTCTTATCCATCCAAGGAGTAATCACCCTTTTGCAGCTAATACATATCTGGACGTAGGTGTCACCAGGTGGCAATCTGAACTCTATATCATTCTCAAGAACTCTATATAAATTAGCCATACGAATGCTCATCCTTTTGAAGCAATGAAAGACAATTATAGAAAGTGATATGACATTATCTAATAGAAGAACTGCTGGAATGAAAACTTCCTCAGCACGAGTTTAGTAAACATCTTTTAAAATGAAATCTATAATTTTTCAAAGAAATTCATATAAGCAAAATCCACTATAAATGTAAATTATTTATCTAATGATAATAACATTTAGCAGCCATCATTATGCCTAAGTCATTATATTGTTACATTTATCCTTCAGTTTAGTTAGAATTTTTTTTTAACTTAAAAACATCAAGTCAAAGAATGAAGCTTTTATTTTTTAGAATTTGGAGAAATATTTTGTAATTTTAGAATGATCTAGATGAGACTTTATAGTCATTTCATGCAGCCTCCCCACGCTTCTCTTTACCCCAGATATTTTGCAGAAAATTAGACTATTAAAATGAAAATGATTTCAATCAAAGTTGACAACTATTTTATTCATTTTGAGGCATTACAGAGAATAGAAAAATGAACATGATATTTTAACAGTGTAGGCACCTGAACACGAATGAGTTCTTGATTCCTGATTCAGTTTTTTTTTCTCAGATACATTAACTTTTAGAATTCTGGGAAAAGTCCAGTATTCAGCTCTCTATTTACTAGACTATTGTGTCATGGTACTACATAAGCCATATGAGATGCCTGACTGATCTCTTTATGGATAGTCTGCCTTGATGAATTTTTTATGCACAGATCACCACGTCACATTACATGACACTCATTCCAGCTGATTGCAACAGGATTGGCACCAGCATATAGATTGTCAACAGCTAAGAGTTAACCTGATGAGAGAACTTTGCCCAAAAGAATGCTCTCTATTAGGGACTTCCTGAACCCATTGAATCTAATCTTGAATGGAGTAAGTTACACAGAAAAAGAGGCAAAGACAACAGAATAACAAAGAAGTGAAAGATCCCCAGAAAAAAAGGCAGAAAACAAGACAAGAACAACCCAACACCGTGGACAAATATAAGCCTTGGGAAGTCAAACATTATTTGGTAAGGAAAAAGAAGCTCTTGGTAGTGTCAAGACCCTCAGAAACAACAGTGATAGGAACAGAGTTACTATAATGGAAGATAGTAAGGGAAACAATGGATGCTAAGGCAGTGACAAGATAGTTGGGTCCCTCAGGCTATACTGTGTCCTGAATCTCTGTAAAATTTGACTCTACATAATTGAGAATCTTTCCTCTTGGTTTTCTTGTGTATCATTAATCTAGTAATCAAGGCAAACTAGTTGCAATTCTATTTTTTATAGCCTTAAATTAATTCACATAGAAAAAGAGACTGTGGGAACTTTGAGCAACTATCATTTGTTACATTTGCAAAACATAGTCCTAAATGCTTCAACTTTCACTGTCTCTTAAGATCTCAACCTCAACCTTAAGGACATCCATTCAATAAATATTCGAACTTAACTTTCCACTGTTCTAATCACTGGGGCTAGAACAGTGAACAAAACAGACTAGATTTCCTACTAGCAGAACTGAACATCCTGGGATTTTTGGTACATAAATGCTAGATTCCAGGGAGCTATCAAAGGAAGGTCTACTCATAGAATAGCGAACTTCTAAGAGACACCAGGAAGTAACAAGCCACTTTGGATAGAGCATCTAACTGCTGAATTTTTAAAAATATTTATAACTTGTTGAACAGAAATACGTTAACATCAAATATTTTAAACACCTATCGTGTACCCACTTGTGCCTATCATCAAGCAATTCTACTACTTACTTCAAATTCACCCATTCCTGTTAGGTTCCATCAACAGGGGAAATCGAGGGATACTTGCCTGCTATTCATGTCAGTGCTGACCCAGCAAAAATCTTTCACCCTGAAAGAAGTAATTGTCTCCTAGAACATGACATTTGCACTGCCAAGTTCAAGCCAGAAGGATCCTGTTCCCAGAGGCCTGAACTCCTCCTTAAGCCTCTCCTCTGAGCCCTGGAGGTACTAACACTAGGCAGGTGATGTCCCTCTTAGTTTCAGATAACTCCAACCTCCTCCCTGTGTTGTCTCAGTCCTGAGGGTTATAGACTGTATTACCCACTGTGTTCCCCTTTTGCTTTTTCATTTCTCCAAAAAAGGTACTGAAGCAATTCTCAATATTAAATTCTCTCTCTCTTAAAATATCCATGCTGTTTATATTTTTCTAACTAGTGCATCAATAATAAAACAGTCTCTTGGGCTGGGGTTGTGGCTCAGTGGGACAGCACTTGCCTAGCATGTGTGAGGAACTGGGTTCGAACCTCAGCACCACATAAAAATAAATAAAATAAAGGTATTGTGTCCATCTATAACTAAAAAAAAAAAAAAAAAAAAAATTTAAAAAAAAAAACAGTCTCTTGTCATTAAGGTATTTACCTTATATGAGAATTTCCCAAAGTAACCTAATACACATCCAAGGCCCAGTACCAGTTCTTGAAGTTTTTCCCACTGCAAAACTCCTCTGATACACAACTGACCTTCCAGAGACACAAATTTAGAAAATGTGACTCTCTTAAGGTACCTGAAGAGGGTTATAGGTGGTTACTGTCTGAGCTGAACTGAGCTGGTCTTTGCCCTGGTTCTGAGGAGGTGCCCCCTAAATCCTAGGAATTTCCCCAGTGATTGGAGTGTCTTTGTTATTTCTAGTGGTCCCCTCAGTTTATACTAACAAGATGACTCATGATAGAGGGTAGTCACATCAGAAAGACCAACCATGAGCTTAGAGGGTTGAGGCTTTGAGCCTCATGACATCAGCCCCATCTGGGGAAAGGAGGAGCTGCGGATTGAGTTAAATCACTTGAACAATGATTCAA
The DNA here is from genome assembly GCF_902686445.1 of Sciurus carolinensis. NCBI lineage: Eukaryota > Metazoa > Chordata > Mammalia > Rodentia > Sciuridae > Sciurus > Sciurus carolinensis. Next base: position 77,271,913 of record NC_062222.1, read on the forward strand.
TCAACCATGCATGCCTATGAAATAAAATGCCAATAAAAACTATGGATACCAATGACCAAGTGAGCTTTCTGGTTGATAATTACACATCAGTGGGCCTGGAGGGTGGAAGCTTCACATTGGATGCTTCCAGACCATTCCCTATGTGTCTTCATTTGAATGGTTCTGATTTGTATCCTTTATAATAAAACTATAATTATAAATATAGCACTTTCTTGAGTTCTGAGTCATTCTATCAAGATATTGAACATGAAGGGACTATGAGAACCCTGGATTTGTAGAGGTCTGAGGAGCTTGAGAATACCTGAGTGTATAGAATGGTGCCTAAAGCGAGGTCAGTCTTATAAGTGTGAAGTCACACTATGTGTGGGTGGAGTGAGAATTGCACTGTAAGGACTTTATCATTTTTACACTGCTAACAGACCTTTAGGACTTAAGTTAATTTTATTGTATCCACATGCTCATCTGTATCCTCTAAATGGCCCGTCTCATTTCCCACACTCAATATCATGAGTCTAATCTGAGTGGGTTTTAATATATAATAATAATATGCAATGATTTTAGTCTCTAACATTGATGAAAATGGTTGATTCAATTAAGTGATCGCTGAAAGCAATCAGCACAGCTGGAATATTATAAATGTAAAATGTTAATGACATTGTTATGCAGCAGCATCTAGCTCATATCATATTCTAATTTTTTCTGAAAATCCACAACCCATTTTAGAAATGTACCTTCCACTGTACAACTCCTGACTTCTCAAAATGACCTGTGAAGAGACTGGTGGAATTCTGGTAAAAGCACCTTGGCTCCTATATTTGTGAACAGTGGTATGGGTAAGTAGAAAACAGGATTACCTGTATAATAGGCTTGAGAGATCTCTTTCATTTGCTTGCTTGTCCTGGTAGTTAAGATTTCAATCAAAGCATCTTCATTTGTTCCAGCGCCCTAAAAAGCCAACAGAAATCTAATTTTTAGGACACTTAAAAAACTCAATTTCATGCTTTTCAGTCTTAATATCTTATTTTATACAGATGAAAGAACAGTTTTGAGTAAATCAATATGAGATCTCATATTGCTCCAAAGTAGTTTTCTAATTTTCCTTACATTTTGGTGTTAAAATAACATGAGACATCTGGAGTAAACTGACAAAATTTTTCAAGAAAATTTCCTACTCTAGTGCAAAAATCAATTGAATAATTCTAGAAATAAAGCATATAAAGAAAAAAAAGCCTGTGTCATTAAAGATCAGAGTGATAGTCTAATAGGATTAACCCCAATGGGTATTCAAGCATTACACTATGTTTTGAAAGGTCTCTCCAAACCTTTGGAGCTTATTCCTGCACCCCTGTGCTGGGTGGGTCAGCATGTATCGTCCTCTTCACACACAGAGGTTTTCAAATCTTCAATAAGGGCTGGGGAGATAGCTCAGCTGGTAGAGTGCTTGCCTCACAAGCACAAAGCCCTGAGTTCAATCCCCAGTAAGGCAAAAAAAAAAAAAAAAAAAAAAAAAAAAAAAAAAAAAAAAATCAAATCCTCAATAATGTGTCATGGTTCTGACTGGCTTAGAAACTGGTTACCCCTCAGCCATATTTATATCAAGGTTACTGAATCCCACTGTGATTCCAAGGGAAGCCATTTATAACTGGACTTGATCAAATAGGGCCAATGAGACAAGTGAGCAGAGACTGAGTTCAGTTCTGTCCCTCTATGGCCGGGATTCCTAGTAGCCCCCAACCTCTTTTGTCATTGTTGCTTACCAATAGATCCTTCAAGATTTAATTTGGCCCCTAACTATCCAAATAACGGCTGTATTTCTCAGTCACCTTTACAGCAAAGTTTATCCATATAACTAAATTCTGGCCAATCAGATTTATATAGAAGTATCATATCAATGTATTGGGAGTGTCCTTGGAGGGAATGAAACCTTCTTTTTCCTTTCTTATTTAGTTGATGGGAATGAAGATACAATGGCTAGATCTTTAGTTGCAATTGTTGGGCAAGAAGTAGAAAGCATGAGCTGAAGATGGCAAAGCCTCAAGTCTGCAGGGTCCTATTTGATAATGGTGGTGCCACCGCACTCTGATCTGAACTGCTTACTTTGGATTTTTTCATGTAAAGAAAATTTTTCTAATATTTCCTGGTGTATCTAATCCAGCTAACCTCTCTTCATGTGGTAGTCATAGAGGCACATTGCTCTATTTCACCTGTGGAGTAGCTACTGCAAAGAACGTAGTTGATCCAGTTCAAAAAGGTTGTGCTCATTCCAGGCTTCAATTAGCCAAGGACTGAACAGAGCAGGGGTTCTGCAGCTGGGCCATTTCTGCCCAACCCTGGACTCCTGCGAGGGGCAGTCTTTGCTCAGACACTTCTCATCAGCCTGTCAAGCTTTCTCAGAGCTGTACTACTCACTAAGGCTCTTCTGATCTGACCCTGTTTTCTTCCCTCTCTTTTTCCCAGGTGTCAGACCTGCATCGCAGTCTGAGGGTTCATCCACTTCCCCCGCTCTGTCTTCTCTTTGTCCTTCAGAGATCTCACAACAAATCTCTTTACGTCTAATTCCAATTTGCCATCTGCTTCTCAGATAAGCATACCTATTCCACAGAAAATAAAATAACTCCTATCCTTGATGGGAGGGCAGAATATGGCTTATGTCTCACAACCGGACACCTTTTAATATTTCTTTCCTTCCTATCAATAAACATGTTAAGCACCTACTGCAATTCAGAGTGCTCTAGGATAAGGATACAGGCTAAGAATGATGAGATTCCTTATCATGATGGAGGTTTGCTTTTTATTTTTTTTAATGTATTTCTTTTTAAAAAAAGTTTTTTTTAGTTGTAGATGGATACCTTTATTTTATTTATTTATTTTTATGTGGTGCTGAGGATGGAACCTATTGCCTCACGCAATGCCTTGTGTGCTAGGCAAGTGCTCTACCACTGCGCTGTACCCTAGCCCGAGGTTTGCCTTTTAATGAGAAGAAAAGAGATAACAAATAAATGGATTAAAAAAATAAGAAAAGACAGGACAACTTTAGGTAGAAAAAGGTGCAATTAAAGAAAGAACACTGGTCCGGGTGGTGGCAAATGCCTATAATCCCAGCAGGTTGGAGAGGCGGAGGCAGGAGGATCACAAGTTTAAAGCCAGCCTCAGCAACTTGGCAGACCCTGTCTCAAAACAAAAAATTTAAAAAGGGCTGGGGATGTGGCTAAGTGGTAAAGTGCCTCTGGGTTCAATTCCTGGTATCAGATCAAACAACAACAACAACAAAAACCCTGGCTTTTCCTGTACCTGACTTGAGGTGATCTATGAAATATTCATGTATTCATTTGACCCAGAAAACCTCATAGAAACATGCAAATCAAGAGGTTCAAGACTTTATGTCTGCTTTAAGAACACCTGTGAAACTGTCCAGGCCAGTCATATGCATATATATGAAAAACAACCAAGATCTGACAGATGTCACCTTGAAGAAGCAATATGCACTAGGCCTGATGACACATGCCCATAATCCCAGCAACTCAGGAATCTAAGGCAGGACAATTCAAAGTTTGAGGTCAGCCTGGGCAATTTAACAAGACTTTGTCTCAAAAAAAAAAAGTTTTTTTTAAAAGGTTGAGCACCCCTGGGTTCAATCTCTAGTACCATTAAAATAATAATATTTTTTTTAAAAAGCAGCAGAAGCAACAGCAATGTGTGCCACTTTGGCATTACAATGGTGGAGCTTGTAGGGGTGCCCAGGCCAAATAGTGAGGCTATTCAGTCAGTAGCCCACAAAGGGTGCTAAATTTTTTGCTGTGCATGCCTTAAAATTCAGAGTACTGCGGAGCTTAAGCATTTCCATGTAGTTTCTCTGGTCACTGAATATATCCAGGTGAACAAAGCACCCAGGATGGGCACCACACTTACAGAGCTCATGGCAGGATTAGCCCATATATCTGCTCCCCTTGTTGAGCTGAGATGGTCCTTACTGAAAAGGAACACATTATTTCTAAACCAGAAGGGGAGGGTGCACAGAAGAAAAAGATATCCCAGAAGAAACTGAAGAAACAAAAACTTACAGACCAGGAATAAATTCAGCATAAATAAATGCAAATAAGAAAATTAAAAATAATAATAAAAATAAAGCTGAGTAAACAAGTAGAAAATGTCTGGAGGAAAAGCATTGCAGATGGAAGGAACATGATGTAAATGGGCTTCAGAAGAGGAATTAGCTTATAATGTTCAAGAAGCAGAGAAAAGGCCATAGTAGCTACGTTTGAATGAGGAGAAGAGGTGTAATGATCAGTTTTAGGTGCCAAATTGGCCAGGCTATGTCCCCCTTATTCAGTTGAACACTAATCAAAGTGCTGCTCTGAAAGTATTTTGGGAGCATAAAGTCTGCTATTAACTGATGCTAAGTCGGGGAGATTATCTTAGCTATTCTGCATTCTAGGTGGGTCTGATAGAATCTATGAGAGGCCTTAAGAGCAGAGTTGAAGATTCTCTGAAGAAGGGATTCTGCTGACAATTCCAGCCATTCATTCTTGATCGTCTGCCCTAAGATTTCAGACCTTTTTGTCAGTCCCACAATTGTGTCGCCAATTCCTTATAATAAATCTTTTACTATATCTGTCCTGCCAACTCATTTTGCTTCTCTGGGGAACCCTGACTGACCAAGAATTTTTAAAGCCACAGAGACAGACAGGAGCTAGACAAGTTGGGTGATGAAGATTTTAAGTACTTGCAATCACTAGAGATTTATGCAGGTAAATAACTTTATAAAGTAATTTTGGCTATTCTGTGGAGAATGGATTCAAAATAGGCAGACATGGAGGCAAAGAGATGAGTTAGGATACTGAAGGTTCAGCCAAGAGATGCTGTGATCATGGTGGAAGGGCAGCAGTGGATTTTGAGAGAAATGCACATATTTTCAGAGGACTTTGGAGTAGAACTAGTGGACTAGCTCATAGATTAGGAACTCTGAAGACAAGGGTCCAAGCACAGTATGAGGATCTTGGCCTAAGCAATGGAGCTGATGACAGAGTTATTTACTTCCAGTACCAACAAACCAGAGAATTTTGTCATGTCCAAATAAGAATGTGACAATATCTTTCAGCCCAGGAACACGTGGGTTCCACAACTGCTCCCTATTTCAGAGTAATCCCATCACTCAAGGAGCACAACCAAAACAGCATTCAAGTCCACTCAAGCCTCAAGCACGCACTGAAGAGAGTTCACTGTTTCTGATGACTTAGTCAAACCCTGCGCAGGAGCAACTTGGGCAGGGTTCATACCTTCATGGATTTCTTTAGCTGCTTTGCATCAAACACTGCTGGTGGGGTCACAAGAGCTACCATGAGATGTTTGAAGTGGCCAGAGAGATCACCCTTCAAGTCATCTTTCAGCTCCTAAAAAAAAGGCAAGGAAGGAATTGTGAAATACTTTTCTCCTTCTCTAAAGTCACCTAATGAAAGATAAACATAAGTATCAAAATAAGACAAAATTGGTGCAGTCACTCTGGAAAGCAGTGTGGAGATTCCTCAGAAAACTTGGAATGGAACTACCAATTGACCCAGCTATCCCACTCCTCAGTTTATACCCAAAGGACTTAAAATCAGCATACTACAGTGACACAGCCACATTAATGTTCATAGCTGCTCAATTCACAATAGCTTGATTGCGGAACCAAACTAAATGCCCTTCATTTGATGAATGGATAAAGAAACTGGTATATATACACAATGGAATATTACTTAGTCATAAAGAAGAATAAAATTATGGCATTTGCTGGTAAATGGATGGAGTTGGAGAATATCATGCTAAGTGAAATAAGCCAAGCCCAGAAAACCAAAGGCTGAATGTTTTCTCTGATAAGTGGATGATGATACATAACAGGGGGAGTGCTGGGGGGTTAAAGAAGAATAGATAAACTTTGGATGTTGTAGAGGAAAATGGGGCTAGAGGGGGTGGGGGAAGGAAAGATAGTATACTGAGACAGACCTATGTATACGTATGATTACCCTATGTATACATATGATTACATGAATGGTGTGAATCTACATTGTGTACAAACATAGAAATGAAAAGTTGTACCCCATTTGTGTACAATGAATCAAAATGCAGTCTGTAAAAATAAAAAAAACATGTAAAAAAACAAAAAAAGAATCAGATGAAAACATGCCCATACACAGGGCATAAACAGAAATGTTGAAAATATTTCTATGGATATTAATCTGCATTTATGATTGCTTCCAAAGTGTTTCATTTTATAGAGGATTTTTATGTGCACCACAGTTAGGAATTGTATATTAAAATGCATTTCCTGTAACTACTTGAATTTGATCATTATGTGTTGGATACATGTATTGAATTGTCATATGCTACCCCACAAATATGCATAAATGCACAATTAAAATATTTTAAAAATGTATTTCTGGGTCCTTGATGCTCTTAATACTTGGGATAGGGCAAGAGAAGAGGAGGAGGGAGAGCTTTAAAATTCACACCCAGCTTCACTGGTAGGTGCCCTATCCCTGGGTGCCTTGCCTCTCTGTGACTCTAACAAGCTCTGAAGACAAAGGGGAAGGGAGGACAGTGGTTGGTCATTTGCCTCTGGTGAGTGCATGAACTGGGAGGCAGTAGAAGCTGTTTCCTGGTAACAACAGCGAGGGAAGTTCTGCGTGGCAGTGGAATTACTTATTGATACCACCCTTTGGCCCTGTTTTCACACATTACATAACTACAGCGCATCTCCCTTGCCTAAAGGCAGATAACATGATTTCTATTTCCATTATTCAAAGGAGTTACACAGAAAAAAAATTTTTCTGCTCCCTGATTGTTTTCAGGTCTGACACAGAGGCTGGCGGCCTCCCGGACTAAAACGGTGATGCAGAACCACACCACCACACCACCAGGGGCACAGCAGGGCCGGGCTTCTGCTGGAACAAATGGGATGGAGCCAAAGGTCGCCAGCTCTGCTTTAATTGCCACAGGGTTTTTCCTCATTAAATGCTAAGTTCTGCTTCTATTTGTCCTCAATTCAAGACTTTGGAACTGAATCTTATCTCACATGCTCGCATTCAATCCCACTGTGAGAAATGGCTGTAACCCTTGCCTCCAAACTCCCTCCATATTTGGAAATAATGAAAGACCAACTGATAATTCTTGTTCCCTATATATGAAAGTACTGCCTTGCCCAGATGCTTGGCCATCTATTCAATTCAATGCATGTTTACAAGTACCTGCTCTGTGCTGTGCCTTTAAAAGGTGAGTGAGATAAAAGCCTGATCCCTAAGGTATTATGCCCTAATAGGAAAAACAGAGATCTTCAAAGATAAAATTTCATTAGAATGCCTTAAGTATCTGATACAGGGAGCTCTGAGAAGGAGTTTTAATGCCTGGGGGCCTGTAGAACACTCTCAGGAGACGATGCCTGAGCTGGCTTTGGATGATCACTCCACTGTCTCCATGGCCTGACTTTCTCTATTTCCACACTTTCCTTTCCACAGTTCATTACTACCAAAGACAAAACAACCTTTTAAAAATAAAAATTAGATCATAACATTCCTTTGCTTATAAACTTGTAATTTTTTAAAATTTATTTTTATTGTACACAAATGGGATACATACTGTTTCTCTGTACATGAAGTAAAGGCATACCATTTGTGTAGTCATACTTTTACATAGGATAATAGTGTTTGATTCATTCCATTACTTTTTCCCTTCCCCCCCAACTCCTCCCACCCTTCTTTTCCCTCTATACAGTTCCTCTTTCCTCCATTCTTACCTCCTTCCCACCCCTACTCTGTGTCATCATCCACTGATCAGGGAGATCATTCCTCCTTTGGATTTTTGAGATTGGCTTATCTCACTTAGCATGATATTCTCCAATTTCATCCATTTGCCTGCAAATGCCATAATTTTATTATTCTTTATGGCTGAGTAATATTCCATTGTATATATATATACCACAGTTTCTTTATCCATTCATCAGTTGAAGGGCATCTAGGTTGGTTCCACAATCTGGCTATGGTGAATTGAGCAGCTATGAACATTGATGTGGCTGTTTCTCTGTAGTATGCTGATTTTAAGTCCTTTGGGTATAGGCCAAGGAGTGGGATAGTTGGGTCAAATGGTGGTTCCATTCCAAGATAAACTTGTAATTGTGTGGCACATGCCTGTAATCCCAGTGATTCAGGTAGCTGAGGCAGGAGGATGGCAAATTCAAAGCCAGTCTCAGCAACTTAACAAGGCCCTAAGCAACCCAGTGAGACCCTGTCTCTAATAAAATACAAGAAGGGGCTGGGGATGTGGTCCAGTGGTTAAATGCTCCTGGGTTTGATTCTCAGTACCAACCAACCAACAAACAAACATTTCATTGTTCCCTATTGTCCTCAGAATAAACTGTAAACTCTATACCAAGACCCAAGACCCAAACCTGGACAACACAGGGAAGACCAGTCTCAAAACAAACAAAAAGGTTTTTTTGCCAGGCACACACCTACAGTCCCAGCTACTTGGGAGGCAGAGGTAGAGGATCACTGAACCAGCCTGGGCAATACAGTAAGGCCCTTCTCATAAACAAAGTCCCAAAGACTATCATAGTTTTGGCCTCTTTCCAGCTCATCTCTTTCTTCTGCCCTCTTCAATTCTGTGTTCCTGTCATATTGGAATTCTTTGTTTCTCCAGTTTGCCCAGCTTGTTTCTACTTCAGGGCTTTTGCATTTATTATACCCTCTCCCCAATATGCTTTTCCACCAGATCAAGCAGGGAAGAATCTTAGTATGGCTTAGTCTAGTTGAGAGTAAGTTGAGAAGCCCTCAGTGACCTTTCCTCCCCACCCTACCTTAAGCAGCTGTCGCCAGTTGCCCTCCATCACACCACCTCATCTGTATTTTCTCATAGCACCAACGTCTGAACTTACTTTAATTGATCATTTATTACTTTTCCATCAGAATGATAGCTCCACAGGAGAAGGAAGTATCTCTGCTCTCTGTGCCAGTGTATCCCCAATATCTAGGGTATCTCCTGACACAAAGCAATAGTCAACAAACAGGTGATAAAAAAATAAACTGTATAGCAAAGTCCAAGTCTCGTTTCTCCTTATGTAATTTCTAAAATTTGGCAAGTTGTCTTTTTTTTTTTTTTTTTTTTTTTTTTGCAGTGCTGGGGATCAAACCCAGGGCCTTGTATTTGTGAGGCAAGCACTCTACCAACTGAGCTATTTCCCCAGCCCTGGCAAGTTGTCTTTTGCTGAAGGAATTAAGCCCACAATTACAAGGATATTGTAGAATAAGAAGAGATCAGAGACTCTAAAGACAGGATTTGTCAGATAGTCATTGTTGTGGGGGGCTGTCTTGTGTACTGGAGGATATTTAGTAGCACCCCTGACCTCTGCCCACTAAAGCTAAAATCCCCACCCTCCTGGTCCCATACGTGGTAATCAAGAGCTTCCATTCACGCCAAGTGTCCTGTGGGGAGCAAAATCACTACTGGCTTAGAATGGCTGATCTAAGGTGACGCTCTTTATTCCACAGGTGAAGAAACTGAGGCCCGATGCAAAACTGGGGACTTGGACAACAGGTTCAACCAGTTAAAAGCAAAACCAGGACACAGGTCCCAGGTTCCTGACGGGATACACAGGGCACCTTTTACTACACTCATCCTGGAACAAATGATCTGCGGGCACTGTCATAAGGGAGCAACTGTGGTGGAGCAGTGATCATCCCTCTCTCCTGCTAGTGTTTGAATCAAATTGTACCTTTCCATATGCTGCTTGATATTCCTTAGCAATCAGCTGCCGCTGTGCCTTTGACCTCTCAGTCAGAATGCTGATGAGCGTTTTCTCATCCGTCCCTAAAGGAAACAAAAGTATTTAACTCACCATCAACCCAAGGATGCTCAATATCTGTCTCGAACAAAAGAAAAATGATCAATAGGCTGAAACAAATGGAGAGAGTAAGGCATTTTAATTTCCAGCTTCCTATGAGGTTCTAATCTTTATTTCTTTGTTTCTTTGCCTGGCTTTTGGAAAAGAAAGTAAACTTTATTTGGATAGTTTTGGGGGAAGAAAGTAACCACTGTCTATGATTGTCTTCTCCCTTTCTTAGATCAGACAGAGGGAGGAGCACAAATAACCTTTAGCTTCACCCTTATGAGGTTCAACAACTATCTTACCACTTTTTATCTCTCAAGGCCATACTTGACATCAAGGTCTTTCTGCCCTAGACAACAGGAACTGACATTTACTGAGAACCTACCATGTACCAGGCACCTTTTTATTCCTTGTCTTAGATGACAGTCATACGGTCCTGTATAGTAGGCAGGACTAAGCTGTCCTAATGATAAAGACATTAACACTTAGAGAGCTTAACTTGCTTGCCGAAGTACATAGCTCCTAAGTGGTACAGCAAGGATTTAGACCTAGCCTCTGTCCCCCAAACACGTATTTCTATCTCTGGTCTACACCGCTCTCGTGCATGCCACACCCATACACTTAACCAACTGTTTGTAAGTCAGGGGTAACATGAGGCCAGAGCTAAGGCTGGTCTTCCTGATAATGTAGAATTAAGATCAGTGTGTGAACTACAGCTAGGTTGGGAAGCTGTGAGTTGATGAATTGGCTTGAAGGCCTTAGGTATGCTGACTAGACTGATATGAAGATCAACCGGAACTGGAGACTCAACTTCTCTGTGTTGAGGTGATTCACACACACCTTGTCTACACCTGTCCATGACAGTGGTACACACCTACCTCAATGAGAGGGCAAAAGAATCTGTGCATTTATTTATCTGCTGGGTCTCCCAAAAGAAAGACACCACCTTTCTGTACCTTTGGTATTGTATTTTTCTATATTGTTAAGCAAAGAGAATTGGATTAAAGCCCACTGCACTCTTGGTGTCTGATTACCAATTTGACCTTTCACGGCATCGGTGTCAGTGTACAACTAGATACCTCCAACTGCACAACATCTCAAGTTCAGCACGCGCCAGGTGGAAGTTTTTGTATTTCCTCTCTAACTCTCCTTTTAGTCTATTCCTCATCAATCATACAACCGTGGATAACAGCATCCAACAAAAAATTCTGGCAATCATCCTAGGTTCCTTTCTTTTACTTATTCTATACATTGTAGCCAGTATTTGCATCTCTGGAATTTGTCCTCTCCTCCTCACACCCTCTGCTATGTGTCCTTATCCTAATTTAACCAGATAACTTAAATAGCCTCATTTGACCCCCATATAATTCATCCTGTATACCACTACTTTAAATAAAGAAAAAAAAAATTTAAATGTGAACTGGCCATGTCATTCCCTTGGCTAAAATCTTAATGGCTGTCTGTAATCTGAATGAAGTTTAAGCCCCTTAGCTCCTATACCAGCTCCTGACTTGTGTCTCTTTTCTCATACTCCACCCTTCTGTGTAACTATACTTTTGTACCCAGGCTCCACACACATAGAACTACTTGCAGTTATGTGTAACTTGTATGTCTGGGAATTTCTCATCTCTTATTTTTGTACACACTCAAGACCAGTAACTAAAGCAAGCTTCATCCCAGTCCACAGACTACATTTAACATATTCCTAATGCAAATGACATTGTGATGCTTGGTTCTGGATTCAGAACATATCAGAGACGATGCTCACAAACAAAACCTCCATCTGGGCCTGTAAGCCAAAATGCAAAAACTCATGAAGAAACAATATTAAGAAAGTCAAGCAACAGATGTTAAAGATATTAATTCATTCAATTTGAAACTACCTCACGGAGCAGTCTGTGGAACACTGGGTATGATGAGTAGGGCAATCAAAGAGATATGTGAAGAAATGCTTTCATTTAAAAATGGGGGAAAACAAAAATCTAGTCAGAAATAAGTCAAGATGACACTGACATAAAGTCCTAATAGTATATTTCGTGAAATTTTACAGCTGATCCTAAAATTCAAAGAGATAAAAAAATAAATAAAACCCTTGCCCTACTAAACACCAGCATCATTATAAAATTATAATTGTGACAAGGTGGTATTAGATAAGGGAGAGGTAAACAGACAAATGGAATATAAGAGAGAACAGAAAAACAGGGAACATAAAACAGAGGTGGTAATACAGATCAGAGTGGAAAGAAAAAGCTTTTCAATAAATCGTGCTGAGACAAACATCCATATGAGATAAAATAAAATTAGACACCTTTAAATATTATCCGTAGATGTTAGCTCCATATAGATTATAAGATCACAGTGTAAAAACAAAATTTTAAAGCTTTGGGTAAAATGCAGGGGAATATATTGATGACCTAATTACAGAAAAGATACAATAAGCATAAATCTGAGAGAAAAAATATTGGCAAAGTTGATTTTGCTAAAATGCACAGCTTGATGCAATAAAAATTATCATGACCCATATTAAAAGAAAGTCATAGATGAGAAGATATTTCCATGTCTTGAAATTTAAAATATGCTTTGTATCCAGAAATTATAATTTAAAAATTTCTTGCTAATCATGAAGAAGACATTCCAACTGAAAATAAAGGATAAAACATCTGAAGAAGATGAATAAGTATTGCATGAAAGAGGAAGCAAATAAACAAGAAAGGAAGCTTAAATGCATCAGTAATCTTACATCCACATGGAGAAGAGAGTAAACAAACACATATAGAATAACATTCAATTTTAGATCCAGTCAATTGGGGAAAGTGCATAGTATTACAGTATTTATGAGAATATGGAGTAAAAGGAAGTCTCATACAGCGCTGGAAGCAATGCTAATTTCTGCATTCAGTTAGGAGAGCAGTTTAGCAAAATTTCTGGTTAATCTAAAAATAAGCATCCCCTTCCACCTGGAAATTCCAGTTCTTGTCATAGTCTAGAGAAATGCTAGCAAATGTTTGCAATGAAACATAAACAGAAATAGTTATTGCACAGTATTTTTATACTGTAATAGAAAAGAATTATGGGCAATTTAAATGTTTCATTGATATTTCCATTTTATGATGCAGCATACAATAGACAACTATGCAGTTAAAATTAATGAACTAGAGCTAAACATATCAACGAGGATAAATCTCAAAAACATTGTTTTAAGGAATAAAAAACAAATTGCAGAAAAATATATATAGAACAATTTCATTTTTTACTGCTTAGGTCCATATAAAACAATATGTACATACATACATACTTATGGCATTTAAAGTTTCATGGGAATAAACTGTAATTTAGGATGGTGATTATCTTTAGGCAATGGGGTGAGGAAGAAATCTAGGAAAAATCGACAAAGATTTTATCTGTAATACTTTATGATGATGATGATGATGATTGCTATGGCTGGCAGCAGCGGTGGTGGTAGTTTTTAATATTAAGTAAACATGGCAGATGTTATAGGTAATAAAACTGGATTCTTCATTGTTTTATACTTTTAAAAATCCTTGGGCTGGGGTTGGGGCTTAGTGCTAGAGCACTTGCCTAGCATGTGTGAGGCATTGTGTTCAAGTCTCAGCACCACATAAAAGAATAAATAAAATAAAGATATGGTGTCCATTTACAGTTAAAAATATTTTTTAAAAAAATCCTTGACAATGTGTCTACTTGAGTAAACTTACTTGGATAAACTGAACTAGGGCACTTTCAGAATGTAACTTTCCTGATTTGCTTCAGCTTTAAGAAAGGAATTGTAAAGCATCACTTACCAATTCCTCTGATTGCCTTATGAATAGCTTCAGCATCCACTGATGGGCTGAAGCCTGGATAATCTCTTATTGTTCCTCGGGGTCCAACCTAGGAGGAAAATATTTGAAAGTCTCACTAGTTTGAAATAACATGTTATTTATATTATATATGCATATTCTCATGTGCATGTGGGACATGTGTGACAGACCCAGAACTTGCACACCTTCCTGCCGTTTTCAGGAGTGGTGTAAGAAAGCCTCCCCTCCCTAGACATATAGGCAATATGACTTCTACCACATGCAACATGAGGCCTCTCTTTTTCTCTTGTGTAACAAATTACAAATATAAAAATTGCTTCTCTAGAGCAAAGTTGTGTCAGTCTTGGTGACTCCGAAGAATATTTGCTTTAAAGTGGCATCTGCATAAAAACAACAAGAAAGCTGAAATTTCTTACATCCTCTGTTTTCAAGCGATAATTCAAAGTTCTTCACTGCATCTCACACAGAAGTAATTGCAGTTTACAGACTTCAAGACGTTTTAATTAATGTTGACCATTGTCCTTGGGGAACCCTACACTAAAGGATCCATAAATGAAAACCCTATTAGGATTGTCTGTTCTTAAGCTTTGTTTAATGGATGTGCAATTGTGACTGATAAATTCCCTTCTAAAAGCTCCACAGACATCATAGATCTTCAGGAATAGCAAGGAAATAAAAAATACCACACTACCAATTTTAAGCACATAAATTAGAAACATGTCAGTTAGCTGGGAAAGACTGTACTCCTGAAAGAATAAAATATTCTAAAACTGCTTAAGAGACAAAATAAGGACAGCCACAAAGACATTAAGAAAAAAATCAAAGTGAACATGTACTTCTTACATGGAATATCCTAACCCTAAGAATAAAAACCTATCTTTATAGTAATTACATTTTCTTTTTAAACAGCATTTTCCTATCCTGTTACTAATGTTGGCTCTGATGTCTTGTATTAATATAGCTTCATTTAGGCTCTTCTGAAGTGTTTAATATTTTCATGAAAGGACATTATCTTGTCACATTAAAGTGAATGGAAAATTAATGTTCTGGCATTGTAAAAAATGATAGTCTGTTGACTCAATAGAACAGACTGAACAATTTGCTTCGTTACAGTCAAACACTGTTTAATCTTAAAGCACCACAAAATAGAGTTTTGAATTTAAAAAAATAATAATTATAATAAGTAAGAAGCCAGTTGTGATTGTACCAGAGCAGAAGACACTTGTAAGAAATCTGTCACTTTAATGTATTCTCTTTGGAGAATTCTTTCCCCAAGGTTTAATAAATAGCTTATAGATTCACATAGTCAACTGGCTTCATTTCAGTTCTATCCACATAAGAACATTCGTGTTTCTCTTATCTGGCATTTTGGAAGAACCATCATTTGAACATTGGCATGTGTCATTCCCAACAATGTCCTAGGTCCTTTATATGTTAACTGCCTGGCATGTATTAGAATTAAAAATTCCATTAATTTCTTCTATGGTAAGATTTTTTGCAAGTCATATGAACATTTCTGGATCATTTGGGCAACCAAGTCTATCAAGTGAATACTTACTTGTAGTGCTGTTCGTTGAAATAACTGAACCAGTTTTAAATATTTCACTAGAATTCTATTTTGTATCCCATGGTCTGTACTGGAGGTACAGCTCAGTGGTAGAGCATTTGCCTATCACACATGAGGCCCTGGTACACAAGAGTGCACCATTTCACATATATGGCACCAAGATGTGAAAAGATTGGAGATTTGCTCAAGTTCACACAGTTGGTTAAGCAATAGAATCTGAACCTGAATGCCATCTAGACTATTCTAGCCATTCCTGGTGTTTTTTGAGATACAGTCTCTATGCTGGGGTGAAATGCATATGGTCAGGTCCCTAGACATAGTGAATCATATTTTTAAATAGAGTGATGAGGTCTACATGTTTAAGAAGCTTCCTGATTCTGTGCCACAGGGATATTTACATGGTTGCATCTGAATACAAGACAAAATTGTGTTCAGATCCTAATTGTTTATGAATTATGAAAACTCAGGGTTTGCATTCTAGCAGTGACCTTTTCACTGCCTTGTACCACCTACGCATCAAAATATGTTAAAAATTACAATATGCAAATTTAGAGGAGGATGAAATTCCTAATCTATTATGCAACTTTCTATACAGTGAGAACTAAATGGGTAAAAAAACTTGTCTAATTAAAAGAAAAAAAATCTACACACACACACATACCAACTTGAAAGACAGCATGGGCTTTTACTACTTATTTACTTTGTGGTAATGGGGATCAAACCCAGGGCCTCATGTGTGATAGGCAAATGTTCTACCACTGAGCTACACCCCCCAGTGCAGGTCATGGGAATTACAAAGTAGAATTTTAGTGAAATATTTAAAACTGTTTCAGTTATTTCAATAGACAGTTTTAAAAATTTCACTACCAAGTATTCCCTTGGTAGACTTTTGGTTGCCCAGATGATCCAGAAATTTTTATATGACTTGCAAAAAATCTTACCATAGAAGAAATTAATGGAACTTTTTATTCTAATACATGCCAGGCAGTGAATTAAGTGACCTCAATGAGGTAGATTTATTAAAATGGAAGAAATCATCTTGGAGCCATATGTGCTTAAATAGGATTCTGCTAATAAGGACAGCCCCAGTAATTTAAAGCCACTTCCTTATGACTAAAATGCCCTGTGCTCTACACCACATCACCTTGCCTGGCCTGGGAGTGGGCAGTGGAGGGCAATCTTGGTGGTTCTCACAGTATGGTTCTTGGTCATCCCCATCAGAACCACCGGGAGCTTACTTCAAGTGCAAACTCTCAAGCACCACCTCACTCTTACTGAATTAGCCACCATGGGGTTAGGACTCAGACTCTGTTTATACAAGCTCTCCAGGTGACTTTAAAGCACTTTATGAACCAATGCTTCATTTCATTCTCAGTTGCTTAGAGAACCAAAGCAAAACTGAGCAAACAAGCCAGGAATTCTTTTATGGGTGTGGAAGAGGAGGAATTTGATGATGAGCTCATTGTTTCAGGAATGTTGGCCTTTTCACAGTCAAACAGAGATATCTGCATTTCCTGCTTCATTGTAAGCTTTAAAGCCTTGCCATTTAAATTTCTAATCAATATAAGGCTGCGTTTATTTAAAATAATCCTAGTACTCCAACAGTGTCAGTACTAGTGTAGGACATCATGTGATTGAAAAAGCAATTTAAAAAAAAAATTAGGTTTGATCAGATTTCCATCCATATCCCCTAAACATATTTAGTTGTTTTCCTTTTCTTAAACTTGATCTTCACACATTTAGTTATTTTCCTTTTTTTAAACTTGATCTTCAGATGTCTGTAAAGGGAAAATGACCTGAAGTCAGATGGAAAACAAATTAAAGGAAGGAGTGTTTAAAAAGAAGTTGTAGAAAAATAGGAGAGCTTTTTGTTTTTTTGCACTGGGGATTGAACCCAGGGGTGCTCTCCCACTGAGAGATATCCCCAGCCCTTTTATTTTTTATTTTGAGACAGAGTCTCACCAAGTTGCTGGGGCTTGGCCTTGAACTTTTGATCCTCCTGCCTTGGCCTCCTGGGTAGCTGGGATTACAGGTCTTCACTGCCACACCCAGCAGGACATCTTTATAGTAAGAACAATTGCTGCTACTCACTATGTGCCAAGAACCGGGCTAAGCACATTTTCTGTATTAGCTCATTCAATCCTCACAGTAAACATAAGGTAGACACAATAAATCCTATTCACAGATGGTAAAACTGATGCTTAAGAAACTTGCCCAAGTCCACACAGTCAGCAAGTGGTCTGTCCTATCAACCTTTGTTTCTACTTACTAGACCAGGCTGCATCTCCCATGAACCATCTTCTTCATACCAGTATAATTCTCCCTGATCTTCTAAAACTATCTATTGGAGGTCAGCCATAGGACATGATGCCAAAAAGCCATAATTGTGGCCAAACTGGCTCTGGGGAACTGTCTGCTGCTACCCCAAGATGTCAATCTGTCCTTGACTCACAAAATATTATTGTATCTCACTTTTCACGCCAAGTAGACTGGGTTTGCAAGAAGTTAAACATTTGTATTCAGAAGAATGAATAAAAGAGAAAAATGCAAGGTGCCAACTCTGCTGACATAAAACATATTTAAAGCCAAATGCTCCGGAGCAAGAATAGCAGCAACTGCAGGTACATTTTGAAGGTGAGGCAAAACCAAATCACTCCTCACTTCATAAAACCCTGTAAAGGCCAGGTTCAAAAATTAAGGCTTCAAATCAAAGTCTCTGATAAAACTCCAGGACTGTGGAGTTCTCAAAGAGCCAGGGAGAAATGACCATTCTCTGCTCAATGTCAAGGCACTGTTGGGTGGTGAAGTTTTATGATACAAGGTGGAATAGATGACAAAAATAAAGCAATCAAAACTTGGAAAATACAAGACTTCTTGTTCAATTCTTCAAGCAAGAAGTCATCTTCAAAACCAAAGAAAGTTTACTGCAAAAGGCCTCAAAATGAAATAACAGTCAAGTGAGGCAGGTGGTATGGGTTGAACTGCTTCCTCCCAAAACAGATATGATGAAATCCTAACCCACAGCACCACAGAATGGGATCTTATTTGGATAAAAGGTTACTGCAGATGTAATTCATTGAGATGAGTGTTAGGTCGGAATTTGGGCGACTATATGAGGGAGAGCAGAGCAACTGAGGCAAAGGGCAGCGCGCCACACGGTGACCAAACGGGCAGGAAAACTCCACTGACTCTTACCTCCACCTATCACTCAGCAGGACCCCTACCCACTCTGGCCTATAAAGACCCTGGGCAGCTGGGGCCACATGCAATTTTCTCCGGCTCCCTACCCTGACCTGTACCCTGCGGGGGGGGGGGGGGGGGGGGGGGGGACACTGGTAATTTCGCCCAAGAGCCAAATTCCAATAAAGCTTGCTTCCTTGGCTTTCTGTCCGATTTTATTTGGCCACTGGCCTTGTCCCCGAGCTTACAATGAGGTCTTTCTGCAGTAGGGTGGGCCCCTAATCCAATATGGCTGATGGCCTTATAAGAAGACAGCCCTGTACAGGGAGGATGTATGGAGACAACGAAGGCAGATACCTGCATTCTGCAGCTCCAAGAAACGCAGAGTTTGCCTGTGTGGAAAACCAGAATACGTCTCCCCAAACATGAAGACTTGTTGAGCTGAGGATATTCAGAAGAAAAGGGCACAGGACAGCCTTCAGCCCTCCCACTGTTGCCTAAAACCAGGACATGGATTAACAAAGACAAAAGGTGGCTGGCTGCTCTCACCAGAGAGAACAGAAGTTAAGAGACAACTTGAGGAGACCCTTGTTAGCCTGGAACCTGGAGGTACCAGAAGATTTATATTAACAAGTTTTACTAACTAACCATTACCAGTCAGTTATTTACCTTCTCCTCAAATTGCTGCTTATAGAAACTTAGTCCTTTCTTTTCCTTTGTCTTATCACTTCTCTAAAAATTTACTCTTTGTAAATGCTATATTCTCTTTGAAGATGCTATATGAGCTGAAAATCAAAGGCACCTCTTTGAGAACTATTCATTCTCTAGGAGTCGCCCATGTGTATTAACAAAGCATGCATGTTCATAAGTTCATTTTTTTCCTCTTGTTAATCTAGGTTTTGGAACAGGGGTCAGTTCCAGCTATGAACACAAAGGGGTTATTATTACTCCCCTGTACAAGGAAATCACTGGAAGCTAGGAAGAGGTAAGAAGGCCTCCCCTGGAAGTTTTGGAGGGAAGATGGCCCTACTGACACCTTGATCTTGGACTTCCAGCTTCCAGAAGTATGAGACAGTGTATTTCTATTGTTTGAAGTAGCCAGTCCATGGTACTTCGTCGCAGATACCCTAGAAAGCTAATATAGCAGGTAAAATACCAGAGAAAAGGACTGGTAACAATTCTGTTCCTCCAGGGCAAACACCAGGGGCACTTCCCTCTCCCACATACCAGCAGCACTCACTAGACCAAGGGAGTGCAAGGAGCAAACAGAAGGCTCCCACCGCCCCTGCAGCCTAGAGGGCAGTAAAGGGCAGCAGCAGGTGCCCAGTGTGCTGTCAGCAGGAGGGAGGGGTGGCCATCAGGGGCCCTGATAGAAATGAGGCTGACATGGCTTTGTTTGCCATGTGTCTAAGAGGTCTGAAGGAAATGTTTGCAAGCGTTCTGTGCTTACTCAAGCGAGAAAGTCAAACACTCCAGCTTTTCTTTTATAAATACAGTGATTTCATCAGGAGCGGTCTCTGGGAGCAAGAGCATGGGAATGTGATAACAGAGGAGGGTGTGGGCTGGAGTGGAAAGACGAACGTGGCTCAGAAAGCAGAAGACAGGGACAAACAAGCAGTTTGGGATGCATTTTCCATGAAGCCTGGATTATGAGAGGAAGCAGCTGTGACCTCTCAGAAGCCTGTGTCCCTCGATTCACCTACCCAGCCCCTGCCTTCTTCAGGCTCCTGTGTCCAACCTCCTGGGTTTCTTCCCGCCCCACCAGCATGCATTTATTGTCCTTTGTCAAGCAGGCACTTCTAAAGTGCAAAGTCCCTTTTTAATTCTGCTGTTGGTTATTTCTTCCACTCTCTTCTGTATGCTGACAACTCCCCCATTTATCATAGCTCCAGCCCCAACTTCAATCTGTGCGCTCGTCTTACATATTCACTGTCTGCTCCATGTGTCAGTTTTCATATCTTACTTATTATCACTACTTCCCCCCAACCTACTTCTTCCCACAGGTGACACTGACAGTACTGTACTTTGCACATACCTGTTCATTTAATCCTCCAAATCACTTTGTGAGGTAGGTACTATTGATTCTATTTTGACAGGGAGGAGATAGAGACAGAGAGAGGTGAAGAAACTTGCCCAAGGTCACATAGCTGGTTTGTGGCACAGCAGGATTTGAATCCAGGAAATCTGGCTCCAGTCTTAGTACTCATCTGCAATTTGCTTCTTTAGTCATCCTCATTCCTGTAAAGGGTACCTTTATCTCATTTGGTTCCTTCATCTCCCTTTCCCTCCAAGTCCAGCCCATCCGCAAGTCCTGTAGAGACAATCTTGAAAGGTAACGTCACATGCACATCTCCTCTGCCTCTTTGTCCCTGATGTCTTTGCACTCCTGGCCATCTGAAGTAGACTCCCTCCCACTTCTTCCTATTGCCCACCTCCAATTGTCCTCACACTGTAACTGAAGATCTGTTAAAGATAGATGTCAGATTAGTCACTCCCCTACTTAACAACCTTCTCTGGACCTGAATTAAGTCCAAACTCCTTGCTCCAGTCCATACAGCTATGAGTGGTTGGTCCAGACTCCTTTGTTGCCTTCATCTGGATCGTCTCTCTTCTTCATCCATCACAATTTGGTTCTCTGAAACTTCAGCAGGTACACATGGAGTTCTTTCCTACCTCAGGGCCTTTGTTCATGCCTCTCCATCTATGTGAAAGGTCTTTCTCCCTTCAGGCCTCTCTGTAAGGGCCATCTTCTCTGATAGACCTTCCTGGGCACTTGATCCAAGTGGTCCTCTCCTGTTATTCTTCATTTTGGCAGCCATTTTCCTTTTCGGGTACAAGTATTCAGTAATTTCTCTCAGTGTTTATTTCTGTCTCTCTACCTCTTCTAAAACAAAGTTCCACAGGGCACAGACATTTGGTTCACTCGCTACCATATAAAACAGATTCTAGCCCAGTGGTTAGCCCCCAGATGGAGGCTTAAAAACAACTGTTGAGAGTAAGTAGATGCAAGATAATGACATCCCAAAGTGTGGAATTTCTCCAAGGTCTACACTAGATAATTGGCTGCCTGATGAAATGGTTTCCTTCAATAATATTAATGATTCAGAAATCAAAGCAACCATATATTTTGGGAGACTTGGGAGATGTTCTGGAAGTTGGTGGTACCTAGAGAACCAAGATGTTCAGTGATTCTACTCCATTCTCTTCCCTGTTTCTCCAAGCATTCAGGGTTGTGTGGCAAAGGCAGCAGCCCCAACTTTCTGGATCAAGCTTAAAACATCAGACACCCCCCCGCCAAGAAGGACTTCATCAATACAAAAATCTTTCTCAGAATAACTTTCATTGTTTGTTTGAAGCAGGTCATCCTTTATATTCATCTTCTTTGGGTCATCTAGTATCAGCATCTGAGGATTATACATTTGTTTCAAAATTAAATCTCATGTTTAACTTTAGTAAAGAATTCTTCACCAAATTCTCCTCTTAGCCAAGGGCCACAGAGAGTTGAGACTTATGTGGCTATTCTGGTCCCATCCTCAGCTCTGTGTATATTTAACTTCATCTTCTGAGAAGAGGCCTCTGTCCAAGGGACCTGCAACCTAACAGTGGAAGATATAGGGAGTTTGGCTCACGGAAGCGGGGAACCTGGCATCATCTCCATCCTAAATGGTCCTTGGCTGGAGGACAGTGGCTGGCTGTCTTAATCCAGGCTGCTAAAATAAAATACCATAGACTGAATGGTTTGTAAACAACAAATATTTATCTCTCATAGTTCTGGAGGCTAGAAAATTTAAAATCAAGGTACCAGCAGATTTGGTGTCTGATCAGGACCCAATTTCTAATTCACAGATGGTGTCTGCTTGCTGTGTCCTCACATGGTAACCAGCTCTTCTGGGTGTCCTTTATAAGGACACTAATTCCATCCATGAGGGCTCTGCTCTCATGACCTACTTACCTCCTCAGGGACCCATATCCTAATACCACTACCCTGGAAGTTAGGATTTCAGTATGTGAACTTTGGAGGATATAAACATTCAGACCATAGCATTGCATTACAGGATTTGGGGGCTGTAGTGATGAAACCCACTCTCCAACCACCTCACTTCTATGGGGACAGGAATCTACCCACAAAGGAAAGAGATCAGAGACATCTATTGTTAGCAACGGTATGGGAAGAAATACACTTTTGCAAAAAATGACCAGAGTCGCTGCTGTTTACACAATATGATGGCAAAAATGCATTATTTTATGGGTTATTTATAAATTTGGAAAATGACCAAATTATTTACAAGTTTGGGAAATGACCATCTAACACATTGCCCCAGATTTAAGAGTTCTTCCTAATATAAAGTAAACCTAGAGAAGGAAACTCCTTGAACAGTTCATGAGAAGACTACTGGAGCTCTCTGGGGCCCTTGGAGGATCCTAAAGCATTTTAAAAGAGAACAGTGACATCTCCCCAAATCTCACTCTAATCTTGCCCCCACCTCTCACTTCTTGGAGATTTTTCTTGCTGGTCTCAGATACACCTCACCAGTGTGCCTCAGAGTTTGACACCTGCTGTTTACATCAGCACCTGCAGGGGTGCTCTTCTCCTGCTCACTCCCTAACTCCATGTTGACTTCTGCTCATCTATCCCAGCAGAGAATCTAGGTGCCCATCTTTGTTTTCCCCCACAGCACTTAAAAAATGACTTGCTATATTATACACTTCTTTATTTGTTTTCCCTTATAAAATATAAGTTCCATGCTTTTTAAGTTTCTTTTCTTACTATATCATCAGAGCTTAGTTTGACACATAGGAGATGTTTAGTAAAACTCCATTGAATGAATAATTGAATAAAAGATTTTTTTTTTTTTTGTCTAGATCTTGCTTCTTTTGACAATTCTCAAATGACACAACCAGATTTTCAGAGCTCCAGGTCACATGACAAAATCTTACAGATGCATTCTTATTTATTTATTCATACTGGGGATTTACCCAGGGGAGCTTTACCACTGAGTTACATCCCCAGTCCTTTTTCAAAAAATTTAAAAAATTTGAGACAGGGTCTCACCAAGTTGCTTAGGGTCTCACTGAGTTGCTGTGGCTGACCTTGAACTTGGAATCCTTCTGTTTCTGCCTCCCGAGTTGCTGGGATTATAGGCGTGTACCACCATGCCCAGCTCCACCTTTTCTAATCCCTGTTCACCTGGAGCTGTCACTCCTTCTATTTAAACATGCCTCTAGGACCTGTGTGATATTTAAACAAAAACAGAATTGAAATGAAAGGAGCTAAGATCTGATAATGAAGGACTGAACAGACTTGAGAATTTTCTGCCCTTTTGACTTATTCCCTTTCAACTCCTGTAGGACCTGTGTATTAATCTTATTGCACAGTACTCTAACTGCAAACTGCTTTGTATCCACCAAAAAATATACTTTCAAGTGAATCGAATCATACCTTCTCCTTTTCACATTCCTTGCTCTCCAATTTATAACTTTTCTTTTCCTCTTGGCCTGATTTATCAGGTCTATTCCTGGGTACTCATTAGATTCAGAATTTATGCTTTCATCATGATAAAATGTGGAAAAGGGACCCTCCCTTCTTCACGGCTGGGCTCAGATCAGGGAGTGGCAAAGAACAGTTTCTCCATGTTCATTCCATTCATTCCTAGCAAGCCTCCCTCTCCTCCCTCAGATTATAGAGTATTTCTTTCCAAGCTTCATCCTGAAACAAAGCTTTACTGTTTTCATTTGGAACCCAGCTCTAACCTATTTTTCACTGACTTCCTCCAGAGGGCCATCGATCACTGTACCAATATTTACCTAAAGACGCTTCAGGGAATGTGGTTTAAAACACACATAGCAAACAGGAAGTTGCAATCATGAAGAGTACCTAACCAGGAAAAAGACCTGTTCTGCCCCGGATAATAAAAGTCCATTTCAGAGAAAATAGCATTAAAGCCAGATATTCCATGTGGTAGATGGGAGCGAGGCCAGAGGAGAAATTCCGCTGGCCCCATGTGGGCACACGGGTATTCTCCTCAGGTGCCTTTTAAACCTGCATAGTCATGAAGAGCAAACACACCAGGAAAGAAAGGTGTAGTAGGAAATCCAGAAATATGCAACTGACAGGGCTCTCAAAATTCCTTGAACCCTGACCAATAGCATCCAAACATCCAAAGCTGGTGGCATCCGTGGGACAGAATTTGAAAGGCATTACCTTCCCACATTCTTTCATCTTAGTATACCACACCCTTCCTGAGAGTCCCACCACTGGGTTAACCACAGAAATGAGACCACTGTGTCCTCGTGTGTTCAACTGCACCAATCTTGTTTCCAGAAAAGAAAGGAAGGGTCCGGTGGGGAAGGGAGGCCTGACTCTCACCATGGACACATCCTCCTGGTTTGCTTTTCCTGTTTGCAACTTCCTTCTTTATTATCAGCCTTCCACAACTTTTATACCATGAAGATCCTTTATAGTTTCTTCTACACGAATGCCATGTTTTTGAATGATTCTGTCTGACATCAAAGATATAACTAACAAGTAAAGCTTCTGATCAGTACTAAGATAGCCAGTGTCTTTAGTCTTGATACAATTTTAATAAAAAAATAAAGGATTATGATATTTTGGAAACTCTGTGCCTTCATGTGAGTCATATATGTACAGTATAATAAGGAATATATTAATGGTAATTAATAAAGTAGAATAATTAAAGCTAATTATGATAATTTATAATACATGACACAATAATTAATAATAAGCTTATATTAATATTATATTTGCCTTGTTTGTGGCAAAGAGTTTCAAATATCCTTGTAATTTTCTAGTGAGTGGTTTTGTTATGCTACTGAGGTGACAACCAGCAGGCCCTTAGATAGCCACAGGATGACAGCTGGTCACCTGAAAGACCAAACGTGATTATAGGGTTGGAGTTTTGAATCAGGCTAAACTTGGGGAGGAAAGGAGGGCCATAGGTCAAGCTCAGTAAAGTGATAAACAATTTAATCAAACATGCTTACATAATAGAACCCTGATTAAGACACTGGATACTGAGGCTCAGAGGAGCTTCCTGACTGGTGAAGACACTGATGCGCACGGAAGGCGATGTGCCCTGACTCCACGGGGGAAGGGCACGGAAGCTCTATGGTCAGGAATGCTCCAGATCTTGCCCTGTGTGTATCCCTTATAATACATCTGCAATCACGAGCATAGTGTTTTCAATGAGAACTCTGAATCAGACTAGTCAATTGTGAATTTCAGGGGATCATGGAAACACCCAAATTTATGGCCAGTCAGTCAGAAATTTGGGTAGTATCCAAGATGTGACTGACATCTAAAGTGAGAGCAACCTTGTGGAGGACAGAGCTCTGAGGAATCAGATGTAACTTCAGGAAGTATTAGAATTGGACTGGAAACAGAGCACTGTATGTCTTTAAAGACACGTGTTAAAAATACTATAAAATGTTAAAAATAGAAGTGGTCAGAAAGAATCTATTTGAGTACAAGCCTCATTCCAATGAGGAAGAATGGTATTAATTTGAAATAAAATTAAGCCAGAAAATAGGCAGTGGCTCCTTTACTAAGATAGTTGTAGGGAATTATTAAATAAATAATAAATAATAACAATTATTATTATTTAGCAGGGAGTACGATTTTAGAAAATAAAAGTAATATATTAAAATGATAATAATTCCACTAAAATTTAATGAATTTCTACTCCATTGCAGGGACTATTTATGTATTTTCTAGGAAATGGTTTAATCTTAGAAGCACTGGATGATACAGGCATAATTATTATACCCACTTATAGATGAGGAAACTGAGGCAAAAAGATTAGGTCATTTGCTCAAGGTCATATTCAAGAGCTTGCTTTTTAATCAACTATGGCACTGTGAAAGATAACACTGAGATTGTGATGGGCTATCTTTACTTTGCTCCACTAGAGCCTATCTCACTAGGTACTTGCTGCTTTAATTGTTTATGCTTTGGATGAACTTCAAGACAAAGTTAATAAGCACTGTATTTATTTAAAATTATATTTTTATCCCTTGGTTCCAGAGTAGCTCCATGTTCTCTTTCCTCCTTTTGCAAACTGGAGTTTAGAATAGGGAAAAAAGAACGTATAGCAAGTTACAATATTAGGAACAGTTCATGTTGATGACAATGATTATCAGTTCATCTGGAAAAATTTAATAGCATGTGAAAATTCTAAATTAAGAGTTTAAACCAAATAGGAATTGCATTTATTATTGATCTATAAAAGTAAGTTAGGAATTAACCAAGGAGGAAGGAGCTCAGAATATTTACATGAGAAATCATTGTAGGGAGCATGCATAGAAAAAACATTGCTTTTGTATCTTATTAAGAAGTCATATCCTGAGATATTCTAATTTGTGAGCTTCCTGAGTGCTTGCTATGGACCCAATGACAAGACATGACAAGGAACCCTGAGTCCACAGAGACAGATCAACAAAATATCAGACCCTTTCATCAAGGGTAAGTAGTAGAACACATGGCTGAAGAGAGATATTTAAAACTTCAAAACAAAGGAAATACTCATGTAACAAAGACTGTTTATTTATGTGAAACAATGGTAGCATTCCAGTAGCCCTAGATCAGCTATTTTGTTTTGCAAAATCCTGAGTCACATCATTGGCTTCTACATGCATCAGGCAGTGAGCCCTTGCTCCAGAACAGAACTTTGTGAAAAAGAGTAGTTACAGCTGGAAATATGAATTTTTGTTAAATCTTAATCAAGTGCATAGTTGAACAGTGGTCAGAATATTCACACTGTTTTGAAACAGATTACCAAATCGTTTTCATCTTGCAGAACTGAAACTGTATGCAGACTAAAAAACGACTCCCCCTTTCCTCTTTGCCCCTGACAACCACTGTCCTGCTTTCTGTTTCTAAGAATTTGTGTACTTTAGATATCTTGTATAAGTTGGAATCATACAACATTTGTCCTTTAATTACCGATTTATTTCATTTAGCATAATGTGCCTCAGGCTCAACCATTGTACCATGTGACAAGATTTCCTTTCTTTTTAAGGTTGCATGATATTCCATTCTGTGTACATATCACGTTTATTTTATCTATTCATCTGTCAATTGACATTGGGATGCTTCCACCTCTTGGATATGGTGAAGTACTGTAATGAGCATGGTATGCAAATATCTCTACAAGACTCACCCTTCATTCTTTTGAATATCTACCCAGAAATGGAATTTTTCAATGATATGGCAGTTTTATTTTTAATTTCTTGAGAAGCTTCCATGTTGTTTTCTAGAGCAGTTGAGTTTTTATTCTCTTCTCACTGAAATCTCACTCAAATATTAGTTCTTTAATTTGAAAAGAGGAGAAAAGAAAAAAATTTTAAAAAGGAGGCAGTATGAGTGCCTCTCTGGCTAGGGCCTCTTTCTTCACTTCCCTCTTGCCTCCGAACAGCTTCCCCTTACTGGCCTGCTCTCTCCTTTGCCTGAAACCAATGCTACCATCTCCTAATGCAGCCAGACTTCCAGCCCCTATGGTAATCACAATGATGTCCCTCCCCTAAAACACACACACAGGATTTGTTGGAAGCGGTGACTGTGTTCTGTCACATGACAGAACGGGCTTTTCAAATGTAATTAAGGTTCCATATCTTTAAATAGGGAGATTATCCTGGATTATCTGGGTTGACCCAATCTAATCACATGTCCCCTTAAAAGCTGAGAACTGTCTCCAGCTGCCCTTTCTGGGCAGGAGAGATGCCCAGAAGGGAAAGTCAAAGAGATTCCAGGTGCCAGAAGGATTCAGTGCACCAATGCTGGTGCTGAGCTACAGAGGCCAAATGCAAAGAGCCAGCAGAGGTCTCTAGGAGCTACAGGCAGCCCGTGCTGGGGTCAGCAGAGACCCTACAGTCCTTCAACTATAAGGAACCAAACTCTGCAATACCTAAGCGAGCTGAAAGGAGGATTCTTCCCACAGTATCGAGTGGAATGCAGCCTTGCCAGTGTCTTGATTTTTAGTGCCTTGAGACCCATTTCAAGCTTTTAACATATAAAACTATGAGATAATAAATGAATGTTGCTTTAAACTGCTAAATTTGTGGTAACTTGTTATGACTGCAACAGGAAACTAATACATCCGTACTCAGCTGGGTCTCTCCCAGCCCACTGAAGGTGTCAGTTGGAGAGCCTAACCAACCAATCCCATGTCCACTTACTAATGGGCAAGGGTTAGCATTTCAGAAAGAGGCTTTATTTTCATCTGACTGTGCTAGTAGTTGATAAAAACAGAAGTTTTCAGATCTGGAAAGAGGCAGGATTAGCTTCCTGTTCAGTGATGTGGGAATAATGTGGGGTCCGGAGAAACCTTGAGTCAGTACATCTTCCCCTCCACATCAGGCTAAGGGCTGGTCATGATTCCTCATGCTTCTCTTTAAACTTCTCCCACCCTGATTTATTTCATTTAGCATAATGTGCTTCAGGCTCATCCACTGTACCATGTGACAAGATTTCCTTTCTTTTTAA
This sequence comes from Sciurus carolinensis, assembly GCF_902686445.1. Lineage (NCBI taxonomy): Eukaryota > Metazoa > Chordata > Mammalia > Rodentia > Sciuridae > Sciurus > Sciurus carolinensis. The sequence continues at coordinate 77,300,835 of NC_062222.1, forward strand.
GGTTGCATTCTGTGTACATATCACATTTATTTTATCTATTCATCTGTCAATTGATGCTTCCCAATGTCAGCATTGGGATACTGATAAAATATATGCTCATGGCTTAAAGAAACAAATTGAAGAGTACAGAAGGTGACCCAACGAAAAGTGAAAGTATCCTTGCTCACACTCCCAGCTTTCTAGAAAGTGTCTGTAATAGTCGATATATGGACCTTTTTCCTTTCTTTCAAACAGAATTGCTCTGTACATACTATTCTGTAACTTGGTTTATTTTTCTCTAATATATTTGTTTCCAATTTTGTAAAATAATACACACAGAACTGACTCCCTTTTTCCTGCTTCTTTTTAATGATCATATATAAAAGGCTGTAAGCTGCCATACCTTTCAATTCACTAATTCATAAGAACAGATGGTCATTTATGCTATCTGCATATTTTCACTAATACAAATGAATATCTTCAGCACATACATTGTTCAACTGTATGCAAGTTTATCTATATGATAGTTCTCAGAATGTATTACTTTTTTCAGAAGTGGATCTGTAAATCAGAAGTGGAATTCCTGGGTTAAAGAACATGTGCATTTAAACATGAATAGAGATTAACAAAATACTACCTAAAGGTGTACCAAATTCATTCTCCCTTGAGCAGAGTAAGAAAACATGTCTCGTCCACAGAGTCTATGATGTTGGTTGTACTGGATTTTTTCACCTTTACTAATTTCTTAAATAGAAAATATTTTCTCATTATGTTATCTATATTTCTTTCTCAGTGAGGTGCAACATCTTTTTATGTGTTTGTTTGATATTTACAATACTTTCCATTTCCTAGTTACCTCCCTTAGAAATTTTTTCATCATTTTTTAAATTGAGTTATTCAAGTTACTTGCGTGTTAAACAAATAAGTCTTCTGTTTGATGTGCTGAAAATACATTTCTCCTGTATGCTGTGTTCTGACTCTACTAACAATGTTGTTTTCTGTCACCATTATAAATTCATATGTAAATAGATCAATATTTTTCTTTTGGGCTTTTGGTTTGGGGTCATGGTTGTAACTGCTTTCTCCACTCCAAGATTATTTTTAAAACCACCCATATTTTATTTTCTTCATTTCTATATTTTATTCATCTGAGATTTATTTTACAGTAAGAAGGTAAAAGGAATACAGGCTAACTTTATCTCCAAATAGCAGTTTTTCTAACTTTATTTAATAAAAAAGTCATCTTTTCCTTACTGACATGAAATGTCAGCATTATATAATAAATATATGGTTAATTTATACTCTGTTTTTGACCTCTCTTCTTTGGTGTAAGCACAAATTGCTTTAACCATGTAACTTTATAAAATGTTTTTTAGGAGTTAGGGTTGTGACTCAGCAGTACAGCACTTGCTTAGCATGTGTGAGGCACTGGGTTCAATCCTCAGCACTACATATAAATAAATGAATAAAATAAAGGTCCATCAACAACCAAAAAAATTTTAAAAAATGTTTTTTATTTTAGTTTTAGATATCCTTTAGCTTCTTTGCCAAGTTATTTTTTTTGGCGAACTTTTTATCAACTTTCTAATTTTATTCCTGATATTTTGATTTTTTTGTATTTTGATTTGACTTGGATAAGTTACTGTGTTATGAAAGCTTGAGTTTTACTTACCCAAATGGATGCCATGATCTCTCTCCTTTTCCTTAAGTTGAGATCACACTAACCTATTAAAAGAAAAAAAAAATCATTAAATTGCATAAATCTGTGATTCAGAATGCAATCATCTTAGTCCAACTCTTAATCTTTAATCCAGAAAACAGAAGTCAACTTCAGAGAAAAACTTTCTCAGGAAAAGGATGTGTCTCTGACTGAGGAATCCCATTTGCTAAACAAATAATTACTGGGCACTTTCCACATATGAGGCACTGCACTAGATCTGTGAAGGCTCCACAAGGGAGAGAGAAACCTCTGCACTTGAGGGGCTTAAAGACAAGTTTCCTGGAAAGTTTATTTTTTTACTTATTTAAATTCCAGTAGTGGGTGTGGTAGAACACACCTGTAGTCCCAACTACTTGGGAGGCTCAGGTAGAAGGACCTATTAGACCCAGGTGTTTGAGACCAACCTGGGCAACACAGCAAAGCCCTGTCTCAAAGAAACCAACTAGAATTATGTCGGTTACTGCTTCCTTTTAACCAGGACAGACTGCCATTACAGGGAAGAAAAAGAAAAAGAAAGAAAGGGAGGGAGGAAAGAAAAGATGGAAGGAAAGAAAAGAAAGAGAAAAGGAGGGAGGAAGAAAGAAAAAGAAAACACAGGAAACTGCTCTTCCCCACTAAACCAAGACAAATTCCAGATGGCTTCAGTTAGCTTCCTTGTGCTTGATGGTGGAATCTCATGCACACTTTGCAAGGCTCCAAGTCTACTGCCTGTTATAAACAGACACATCTGCTCTTTGAGGAGGTCAGTTCAGTCCCTGGTAGGTGCAGAGGTGAAAGGGGCAGTTCTTTGGGAACCCGAGCACACTTTCCGTAAGTAGACTTTATTCAAATATGCTAGCATGTGTCCAGCATTGATTCAGAAACACAAGTTGCTCCCACCCATCCTGGGAACAAAACAGTCTAAAAATTCAACGATAGCCCCAAAGCAAAGTTCAACAGGAAATCACACCAACAGCCCCTGGAAATATTTAGGCCTGGGTTTCTCAGGCTCTCTATCGCCTAGAGTTGGCACTCTAGTTAGAGTCTAACACTTATTTCTCCCTCTGGAGTATAAAATAGATATGCGATGCTATTAATTGTAGTTTTTCCTATTTAACCAGATACAATTTCTTTGAGCCTCAGTTTCCTCATCTGTAAAAAGAGGAGACGGTTATGTGCCAGGTCGTACAAAAAGTACTATTCCACAAGGCTGGGGATGTCTGTTCACTAGAGCATAGTAGGCACTGATAAATACTTATTGAATGAATGAATGATTTAACAAGTCTCACAATAATGCAGTGCATTAGATATCAGTAATAATATCTCCATTTTGTATGTGAAGAAGCAGAAGGCACAGAGAGGTATGAAAATGTTCCACAGACACAGCTGGTGAGTAGACCCTACTAACTCAGAAACTCAAAGATACGAACTTGACCCACATGGTGTCTTACGAAGTAAGGTGCCTCACCATACCTGGCCAAAACTGATGCTCAGTATTTGTTGATCTAGTGTAATTTTGTAAATAATTAAGAAGTACTACTGATCTATCGTTAATTTTAAGAATTACTCCAGTGGAGTCCAAATGACTTAAACAATAGAATTTCAAAACCCATCCTTCCTGAAGGGCATTACAGAAATTACATAATTTCCTTTTACTTCTTCCTTGATCCTTATTTCTCAATAGATTTCTCCACATCACCAAACAGCTCTGGGAACAAGGGTTTGGTTTTCTTTATATTTTAAATTCTCGTTTTTCAGTCTGAAGATTCCCCCTTCATGAAACCCAATGGCAATGTCTTCAAGGAATAACGTTTTAATTAGTCACATTTAGGATGCTGATGAAAAAAGTAGTAACTGTGACTCTCTCCAAGGGCAGAGCCTTGTTATCTGTGCTGAACATAAATCCTTGGAAAGAATTTAGCCTGATCTGTGTGACTTCTTATCAGCAGCCGGGGAGGCCTCCAGTCACCCAGAACCCGCAGCCCCAGCAGAAACTACAATTTCCTATATTTGGTCATCTGCAATCAAGTGCTCACATTTCCCACCTGCTGACTCAGATGCCAAGGGGAATGATTCGTGTTTAATGAATCGGGATTCTGTCTCAACCAAAGAAAATGGTGAGTCTTTCAGGAGAAAGCAAACTTCTTCAACTTCCAACGCCCAACGTCCTAATCAACCTGTCTCACCTCAATAAAATAAAATATAAAAAAATAAATAAATAAAATAAGTAAAATAAATAGCCTAGGTGAACAGAAGAACATGCTCACAGGATGGGTAGGTTCCTCTGAACCAACCCACCGGGGACACTGAGGACCACTCCAGCTCTCTGGGTTTTTTGGTCCTCAAGACCTTTAGGCACCCGGAGGCAGAGATATCTAACTGCTCCCTTATGCTGCTTAGATGTTATGAAAAATGAATTATCCATGGAGCCAAAACAGCTAAGTATCAGCTGGAGCCCTGCCAGGACCCTAGCTGGGTGACCCAACTAAGGAACCTCACTTTTGTTCCCTCGGGACTTCAGTTTCCTCGATTCTGAAATGCAAGACGTGAACTTGCGTCCACGGAGGCCCCTCCAGCCCCGCGCCCGCGTAGCTGGGTGGGTACAGAGCGCCGACGCCAGCTCAGCGCTGCCCCGCAGCGAACAGCGCTCGCGGGGGTTAGTGGGCCAGGCGCGCCGACCGCCCCAAGCGGCGGGAGAGGCTCGCGGCTGAACTTACCCCAAGCGCGCTAGAAGGAATCGCGTGTGGCCCGGAATCGCGTGTGGCCCGGACCCGCCCGCGAAGGTGTGCGCCCCGGGCGCTTGTGCTCCGCGCGCTCCCCGCGGCGTCGGCACCCCTTCCTCCTGCCCCTCCTCCAGCCTCTGGACTCCACCTGACCGCGGCCCCAGGCCCGGGAAGGGAAGCCGCACCCCTCTGCCGCCGGGGCTTCCGTGTTGCACACAGGGCTCCAGCCCTCAGCCCTACCGGGTCTCTAAGCTTTCCCACTGGCCTCTCCCACCGTCCGCACGTCGAAATCCATTTTCTCGGTTTTCATATATTAAGGTCTTCAAATTTATTGCAGTACTTATTTTGTTTTAGGCACTGTGGATTCAGAGGTCGGTGCGATCCCTTAATAAAAGGTGGCAGATAACTAACACTGATAACAGTAATGTTAATCTAGTATTTAGTTTGTGTCGGGCACTCTTCTGAATACTTTACACCCGAATTGATTTAAATCTGTATTACAGTAACTCCATAAGGTAGATGTTACTAGTGTTCTCACTTTATGAGAAAATCGTGACAGAGATTAGGTAAATTAAGCAAAATAGAACTGAAAGTAAATGACAGAGCTAGATTTTTAAATTAATTTTTATTAGTGCACTATAGTTATACATATAGTGAAATTATAGTGAAATTAATGGTGACATATTTGTACGTGCATATAATAATTTGATCAATTTCGTCCCCTACTACTTCCTTTTACTATCCTCTCCTCTCCCTCCCCCGTTTCTCATCCTCTATTCTACTGGTCTCCCTTTTAATTTCATGAGACCACATCCCCCTTCCCCACCCCCAAACACATATCTTTATCCCTTTTTCCTTCTAACTTCAACATAGTAGAGAACACATATGACCTTGGACTTTGTGAGTCTGGTTTATTTCTCTCTACATGGTGTTCTCCAGTTCCATCCATATTTTCTGCAAATGGCATAATTTCTTTCTTCTTTATAACTGAAAAAAACTACTTTGTGTGTATATACCACATTTTGTTTATCCATTCATCTGTTTATGGACACCTAGGCTTGTTTCATAATTTGGCTATTGTAAATTGTGCTGTTATAAACATGGGTATGCATGTATGTAGTATGCTGATGTAATTCTTTTGAATAAACACCCAGGAATAGTATAGCTGGGTCTTATGGTGGCTCCATTCCTAGTCCTTTGAGAAACCTCCATACTGATCTTCATAGTGGTTGTACTAATTTACAATCCCCCTAACAGTGTAAAAGTGTTTCTTTTCTCCCACATCCTCACCAGCAATTTTTTTAAATTATTATTTGTATTCTGTTTTTTTTTTTTTTTTTTTTTTTTGATACCAGGGATTGAACCAGGGCCCTTTAGCCCCTGAGTCTCATCCCCAGTCCTTTTTATTTTTGTTTTGAGACAGGGCCATTTTTATTTAGAGACAGGATCTCACTGAATTGCTTAGCATCTTGCTTTTGCTGAGCCTGGCTTTGAACTCACGATCCTCCTGCCTCAGCCTCCCGAGCCCCACTAGGATTACAGGCATGTGCCAAAGTGCCCGGCTTCAAGATGTTTTTTAAGATATACAGATATAATTTGTTTTCCTTAGGTATTCTTTTTTTTTTTAATCCATTTCTCTCTCGTTCTCTCTCTCCCCCCACCTCCAGACATAATCCAACAATAAATTCAGTGTTATTATTATTATTATATATGATATGCTAGTTTCAAACTATTGATATATCCATAAATATTATGTAATACTGTTTAGCATACTTTAAAACTTTAAATGGCATTGTGATGTATATTTGGCTGCTTGTTCTTTCTGTTCAACTCCAGCTATTGTAGGATCTATACTCATTCATTAACTTTAACTGCTGTATGTATTCCATTTTATGGCCATATCATGGTTTACTTATCATTCTCCTGCTGATGTATACTACATAGTTCAATATCTTGCTGCTATTAATAATGCTGCAGTGAACATTATTGTACATATCTTCCTGTTTGCGAATGTGTGAGTTGTTGGCTTAGCCATTTGAAATAAAATAGAAAAGGAAACAAAATGAACACTGGCTTGGAATAAGGGATGATTTGCTAATACCATGTTACTTGTTGGAGTTTTAAGGCAGTGATTGGCTCGCGTGGGCTCTGACCTCATCAGGCGGATTAATCTATTGATAGCTGATGGATTACAAGGTGGGACCTAACTGGAAGAAGTAGCACTGGGCACATGACCTAGAAGGGTTAATCCTCTTCCTGTCTCTGTCTTTCTGCTTCCTGGCTGCCATGAGCTTTCCTCCACCACGCTCTTCCACTATGATGTTTCTGCTTTGGAGCCAGCCAACTGTAGACTGAATCCTCTGAAACAGTGAGCCCAAGGACATTTTTTCCTTCTCTAGGTTGTTCTTGTCAGGTATTTTGGTCACAGCAGTGCAAAGTTGACTAACACAAATATCATCCCTGTTGCTAATGAAGTTTCAAAATGGAAGGGAAAAAAAAGTAGTTCAGCTTCATTGGTTGATAGATCTTTCCTTAAAAGATCAGATAGTTTAAAAATTTCTAAAAAAATGTACATCAAAGAGTCTAGCTCAGGGTTGGGGATGTAAGTAACTCAGTGGTAGAGCACTTGCCCAGCATGTGCAAGACCGTGGTTCAGTTCCCTGTACTGGGGGAAAAAGAAGTCCAGCTTTTACTTTCTTCTCTTCCACACTGTTCTCCACTCTGTCCTATCCCTGTTAGGTAGATACTTTCTCTAGTTTCTATTGTTTCACTCTGAAAGATCAAGCAAAACAAATAAACCTCCCTATTTTTTCCATTTCTTGTAAAGGGAAGTATTTTTTTTTATAGTTTTGCACTTTTTTTTCTCATATATTTCATTGCTTTGTTGATCAAAGCAGAAGTGTGAATTTATTTTTGTCAGAAGTTATCAATAAATATTTATATATTTTTAAAAGTTTTGATGAGTAAATATTCATAGCAAAGTGCCATGAAGGATTAAAGGGAAATAACAAAACATAGTTTAAATCTCAATGAAGTTATAATGTACTTTGTATCAAGACAAACTCATTTGTAACTAAAGTAAAAAAATACATAATGGTCTTCTAATTTTTGGACTGGACTACAAGAAGCTGGAAGTTGACACTCTTTTCTAATGACAAGTAAAAAGCTGAACAACTCTTCTTAGATCTGTCAGAGATGTGGGGAAGAGAACAAACCACTGTCCTCCAAAGTGGAGAGACTGATGGGCAAATGCAGGGATTTAAGGTATCATGGAGCGGAAAGCTATGAGCACCAGGTTCTAAGAGAACCAGAGCTAAAACACTACTGAAGACCTATTTACCATAGTTTCTTTTATGTACTACATCATGTCTAGCTATCAAGAAAGAAATTACAAAGCATATCAAAAGGAAAAAAAATGTATGAAGATAGCCATAATCAGAATCACACTCAAATATGGCATGTTGGAATAATCAGACCAGGAATTTAAAACAACTCTAATTAGGATGCTAAGGGCTGTAATGGGCAAAGTAGACAGCATACAAGAACAGATGGGTAATGGGAAAAGAGAGCTGGAAATTGGGAGTCAGAACCAAGAAAGAAATGCTAGATATAAGAAAATCTCTCTCTCTCTCTCTCTCTCTCTCTCTATATATATATATATATATATAATATAATTTTATTTTATCTCTCTCTCTCTCTCTCTATATATATATATAATTTTATTTTTATGTGGTGCTGAGGATGGAACTCAGGGCCTCGAGTGTGCTAGGTAAGAGCGCTACCACTAAGCCACAACCCCAGCCTCAAAGAATGCTCTTAACAGAAAAGAAGAATGACTTTAATGGGGAGATCTTAGTAGAAACTGCAAAAAAAAAAAAAAAAAAAAAAAAAAAAAAAAAAAAAGTAAAGAGAAAGAAGACTGAAAAGATAGCATGATAGTCAATGACTATGAAATGACTGCAAAAGGTGCAACATGCATGTAGTGGGAGTTTCAGAAGGAGAAGAAGAAAGGAGCAGAAGAAATTTTTGAAATAAGAGTGACTTAGGTTTCCCCAAATGAATGTCCGACACTAAACCACAAATCCTGGGAGCCCAGAAAACACCAAGCAAGATAAATGCCCAAAAAACTATACTTAAGCCTATCATTTTCAAACTATAGATATTCACAGATAACAATAATAACCAAAAATCCTGAAAGAAGACAGAGGATAAAAACATCTTCAGAGGAGCAATGATAAGAATTACACTGGACTTCTCTTCAAAATCCATGCAGGCAAGATGAAAGTAGAGTGAAATAAAGTGTTGAGAGAAAAACTTGGCAATCTAGGATTCTGTATACCACAAACACGCCCTTCAGAAGTAAAGGAGAAATAAAGATTTTCTCAGACAAACAAAAACCAGGGAATTTGTCCCAAGTAGATCTGCCTTGTAAGAAATACTACAAAGAAATTCTTTAAAAAGAGTGAAAATGACCAAGATCAGAAGTTCCAATCTCTGAGCATAAAAGAAGGAACAAATAAAGGTAGAAATTAGAAAAAAAAAAAACACTTTTATTTCTTATTCTTGATTGATCTAACAGATAACAGCTTGTTTAAATAACAACAGCAACGATGCATTCAAAGCATACATATATGCTTGTGTATAAGTGAAATGAAAGACAGCAATCCTGCAAGGAACTAGAGGAAGGACTTCATAGTATTTTGTTACTTTAATTACATTAAAAAGATAATAAAAAGTACTATAAGCAACTCTATACCCATAAATTTGCCAATCTAGATGAAGTGGACTGATTCCTTGAAAGCCACAATGTGACATAAGTCACCTGAGAAGAAACAGGACAATCTGAATAGGCCATTACCTATTAAGGGAATTGAATTAATAATTAACAACCTTCCTAAAGCAGGAAGCACCAGGCGCAGACGGGTTTACTGGGCAATTCTACAAATTATACCAGTTCTCTACAATCTCTTTCATTAGACAGAAGCTGAGGGAATACTTTCTTATTCATTCCAGGAGGCTAGTGTTACCCTCACACCAAACCAGACATTTCAAGAAAAGAAAATTATGGAGCTCTATCACTCATGAGCATTGTTGCAAAAATCCTCAACAAAGTATTTACTAGTCAAATACAATAATGTATAAAAAGAATTATACCTGACAAGTATCCTAGGTGTGCAAGGCAGGTTCGGCATTCAATGACCAGTTAATATAACCCATCATATCAACATACTAAAGAAGAAGGAAAAACATGTCATAGCAACAGATGTAGAAAGAGCATTTGATAAAATCCAACACTTGTTCATGATAAAAACAAACTAGAAACAGAAGAAACTTCCTCAACTTGACAAAGAGTATCTACCAATAAATCTACAGCTAACATCACTTTTAATGATGAGAAACTTGAGACTTTCCTATTAAGATCAAGAAGAGGGCCAGGATGTTCCCTCTTACCTCTGCTTTCAACATTGTTCTGGGAATCTTTTTTTTTTTTTTTTTTTTGGTGCTGGGGATTGAACCCAGGGTCTTGTGCATGCAAGGCAAGTACTCTACCGACTGAGCTATCTCCCCAGCCAGTTCTGGGAATCTTAGCTAATACAATAAATTCGGATTGGAAAGGAAGAATAAAACTATATTCACAATGTGATTGTATATGTAGAACATCTAGAATAATTTTAAAAAAGGCAAAAAAACAAACAATGACAACCAAAAAGTCCTGGAACTAATAAACAATTATAGAAGAGTTGTAGAACATAAGGTTAATATGCAAAAGTCAACCACTGTCATATCAGCAATGAACAGGTGAAATCCAAAATTAAAAACACAATATCACTTACATTAGGGCCCTCCAAAATGACACTTAGGTGTAAATCTAATGAAACATGTAGATCTCTATGAGGAAAGCTACAAGGCTCTGATGAAGAAAATCAAATAAGAACTAAACAAATGGAGAGGTATTTCATATTTATGGATGGAAGAATCAATATTGTGAAGAAGCTGGTTCTTCCTAACTTGATCTATAAATTTGATTCAATCCCCATCAAAATCATAGCAAGTTATTTTGTGGATATTGACTGATTCTAAAATTTATATGGACAGGCACAAGACTCAGAATAACCAAAATGATTTTGAAAGGAAAGAAGCAAGTTGGAAGACTGGTATTACCTGAAATTAAGACATTCCATAAAGCTGTAAGAAATCAAGCAGTATAGTATCGGTGAAAAATGGAAACAAACAAATCCAGGAGATATTCCAGAAATAGACCCAAAGAAGTGTGGTAAACTACCCATGACAAAGGAGCAAGGGCAATACAGTGAAGAAAAGAGTTGCTAGACATCCCCAGGCAAAAAGTGAACCCAGACATAGACCTTACACTTTTTACAAATATTAAATCAAAGTGGATCACAGATTAAATGTAAAACACAAATCAACAAAACTATTAGAAGATAGCATAGGAGAAAATCTAGATCACTCTAGATTCTAAAAATCTGTAAATGATTCTTTAGATGAGACACCAAAGGCAGAAAAAAGGATCACAAACTAGATGTCATTATAATTTAAAAATTCTGCTCTGGAAAAAGACCCTGTCAAAAGAATAAAATGACAACCTCCAGAGGGGAAAAATATTTGAAAACACATTTAAGGTAAAGAACTCTTATCTAAAATATACACAAAATTCTTAAAACTCAACAGTGAGAAAATGGGCCAAACACCTTGACAGACACCTCATCAATGAAGACTTATTGATGACAAATAAGCATTTAAAAAGATCTTCCCCATCATAGGCCATTAAGGAAATGCAAATTGAAATAACAATGAGATATCACTATACACTTATTAGAATGACCAAAATCTGGAACACTGACAACACCAGGTGCTGGTGAGGATGTGGGCCAATGGAAACTTTTTTCTTTGCTGGTGAGAATACAAAATGGTACACTTAGATAATTTTGCTATTTCTTACAAATGTAAATTTACTATACAATAAAGCGATTGCAATTTACCCAACTGATATGAAACACATGTCCTTGTACCAAAAACTACACATGATGTTTACAGCAGCTTCATTCATAATTGTCCAAACTTGGAAGGAAACAAGATGTCCTTCAGTAGGTAAATGGCTAAAATGTGGTACATCCAAACACAGGAATATTATTCAACACTAACATTAGACAAGCAATCAAGCCATGAAAAGACAAGAAGGAAATTTAAATGTATATAATAAGAAAATGAAAGAAATTTGAAATGGCTGCCTACTGTGTAGTTCCAACTATGAGACATTCTCAAAAAGGCAACCTTATGGAGACAGTAAAAGGATCAGTGGTTGCCCAGGGTTGTGGGGGAGGGAGGTTTAAGTAGGTGAGCACAGAGGATCTTTAAAACAGTAAGACTACTCTTCATAATATGCTAATGGTGGGTACATGTCATTATAAATTAAAGCTGATAGGATGTTCACTAAGAGCAAGCCCTAATGTAAACTATGAATTCTGGGTGATAATTATGTTCATCAGTTGTAATAAATGTACCAGTCTGGTGGGGGATGTCAATAATGGGAGAGATGGTATATGTAGGGGTGGGGTTTACCTCTGTACCTTCCACTCAATTTTATTGAGATTCTAAAACTCTTCTAAAAATGAAAATGCTAAAAAATCCATTTTCCTTTTAGTTTTGCCTTATAGTTTTCATATATAATGCTTAGATCTGGGGGAAGGACATGAAATATTGTGGGTTTTAGGAGAAGAGGAATATCAGGAAGGCCATGACTCTTGTGAATGCCCATAAACATGATTTAGATAAATTCCTACTTTCTTTTTATTTTAAATGAGTATGCTCTATATTTCTCAACCAATGATATAGGTTGTCTTACTCCTATTGCTGTTTTTCTGAGAAAAGTTTAGTGAAATTTAAAGAAAAGGAGTAGGACTAATGAATGACCATGTAGTTTTTAAACTTCTGGTTTGGTTTATTTATAACAACTTTGTCAGAATGTATTTTTTTCTCATTTTTCAGTAGTTGGTACTCCATTACTCCATGCCTTTTTTTTTTTTGTACCCAGGATTGAACCTCAGGGTGCTTAACTACTGAGCCACAACTCCAGTCCTTTTTAAAATATTTTATTTAGAGACAGGGTCTTGCTGAGTTACTTATGACCTCGCTAAGTTATTGAGCCTGGTTTGAACTTGCAATCCTCTAACCTCATTCTCCTGAGACACTGGGATTATAGGCACTGGGATTATTACCACACCTGGCTACTCCATGCTTTTTAGCTTTGACTGAGTATAAGTACCTTAGCCTGCTTATGTGTGAGCTGGAAAGACTAGAACAGTCCTCAAAGCTGGGCCCTGGGACCTGGAAACTTGTTAGAAATGCACAGTTTCTCAAACCCTATTCCAGATCTGTTTTAGCAAGTCCCTCAGACTTACCTAATGCACCTTAAAGTTCGAGAAGCTCTGGTTTAAGAGGAGCTTCAGTGACAAAAGTAGAGAGGTGGACTTGCTTAAAACCCAAGTGCATTTGAAAACTGCCAGATTTGTAAATCTAAAGTGATGAGCTTTTTGTCACAAGAGAAGATATGACTGTATTCTGTACTGTATTCTACATTGTAACTTCCATTCAGAGATAGACTGTTAAATCCCAGATAATCCTGAGAATCCTGAGACTAGCATAAGCAGTAGGTGGGAAAAATTTATTGAGAACTTACTATTTACGCCAGACTTTGAGTAACTCACTTACATACGTGATCTTATATCCTGTTGGGCCAACTCTAAATTAGGTGTGGTTGCTTCTATATTGTGAATACAGAGACTCAGAGTGATTCAGTAAATTTGTAGGTTGTAATTCTCACAACCAGGAAGTAATAGGACTGATTTGTATCTGGAAGGAAATGAGTAACAGGTGGTTTAAATGGAGGATTTATTTTAATTGTTCAGGTTTAGGATTTAACTTCTTTGGTTTCAGGGTGTCAACTTTAAAATAAAACACACTCTAACAGTTTTCCTAGCTGTAACAACTGCCTGCTTACCATCATTTAGACTAGAATCATTTTGTCATATACTATAAAATTAGTAGTTTCCTCAAAGGATGACTTTTCTCAAAAGGTAATGTTAGATGATGATGTTAGGATCCTAGAAACCAGGTTTATACTCATACAGGAAAAAAAAAATTAAAAACATTGTTTTTAATGAAATTTTCATGATTCTGAATACTTGGAACTGTTCCATAGTTTTATAATAAATTAATTTCCCTATCATGTTTTCTCTCTGCTTGACAGAACTATTTAAGAGTCAAATATGAAATTTTAGAGCAAAGTTATTAAGGTATATTTAAAAGGTATGTATGGCAAAATGTGAGGGTAAAACCAAATGACCAATGGTTATAGATATTAAATGTATGTTTGCTCTTAACAGTGGTGTGCTGGAGCTGGCTCGTACCAGCACATGAAATCCAACTGCTAAATGTTCAAGAATTTACAAGTTGGGTGTTAAACAGAGCCATTACTTTAAATCAATTTGAAGTCTGGCACAGTGGCACATGCCTATAGTCCTAGCTACTTGGGAGGCTGAGGCCAGAGGATTGCCTGAACCCCAGGAATCAAGATCCTGTATGAAAAAAAGAAGAGTATATCACTAGACACAATTGATTGAATTAAGTTTAAAATAAGGTATCAGGTGCTCAAAATTTATCACTTCCTAATTATTTTTGCTACAATTTTATTATTGTTGATGCTCTTGAGGTTATTTATGTCTATTGCATGGATATGGTGGAAATACCATAAAACTAGTACCACTGTGCATTTCTTCTCAATTCTGTATTCAATGAAATTATACTGGTAAGTTTAATTCAGTCATGGTGGGAGTAAATACGACACAAACCCCAGCAAATGTTATAAATCAGGCTTGCCTTGATTCCAAAAGCAGGTTGTTAATCATTTATCAGCACACCACTTCTTCTAACATAATAAAGGACAAATTTAAGATAGAGACTTAATTTGAGTTCAAGTGTTTGTGATTTTTATTAAAAAACCGAAACAGATGACATTTAGCTTAAGAATGGTATAAATTAGGGTAGAAGAAAGATGGTATACTCAAAGAATTCGAATGAACCGTTTAATAAAGGTACTATTTACAGAAATGTGGGCAGGGTTAAGTTAAGGCATTCACAACAGCACGAAGTCATTGCTACCTCCATGCTTGCATGGGCAAGGGAGGAAAGGGATTTATCCAGAACTTGCAGGAACTGTAACTGTGTAACCTGTTGCCTGGATGGAATGCAGCCCTGGTCAGAACCACACAGCAAGGCAGATGGGGCAGGGAGAGCATTGACACTCCCAAACTTTTCTCTCCTATCTGCGACTGCACTTGGCCAATCACAACTGGAAACAAAGGCAAGGGAGTCTTGGAGAAGCAGTTAATGCAGGTCAGTTTCCTGGAGCACTGAGCAGGGCACAGTCAGTGTGGAACAAACAAAGTCAGCAGCACAGTGACATTTGGTGTGACTGGCATTCATCACTGGTTCATTTTTGAAACATTCCTTAGTTGGGTATATAAGGGAGGCACTTTGAAACTGGGTTTTGACTATTTATGGAAGTTTTCTTACACACTGGGATCCTAATAAACTTTTATCACTTGTTGACTAATCTTAGAACCAAAATGAGCCTAAGTATAAAATTCCACTAGCTTTTGAAGAGAGCGAGGCAGAGGGGGTCTGTGATATTCTATCAACCAAGTAATGGAAATTTTCATGACAAGCATTCAATTTAGGTTATAGGGGCTTGCACCCATTTTTAAGCAATGCCACGTTGTGCTTGTGGAGGCCTTCAAGGATTTGAAATTCTGGTGTTCATATGGAACTTCCGAAGAAAATTATCCAGGATAATTACCTCAGAGTTGTTATGAGGACAATGGAGGTGAATAATGTAGAGGAGTTATTGAACTTGATTGTAGCATTGCCAGAGGTCCCCAATATATTTGATATTGTTCCTAGAATTTTACCAGGGCTCTTAACTACTCACAGTGGAACAATCTAAAGGGGTCTTGTTTAAGACTTGTCTCTGGCTTGTTTGGAGTCAAAATCTGTATTATATGTTGCGGTATCTTAATATTGAATCAAGGCATACAAAAGTGGATATTGGACTACATATAACCTCAATTTCATGTAGCAGAACTTAATAGCAGTTATTAATATAGCTATTAATATAGTTATTAAATTGTTAAAATAGTCTCCCTTCCTCAGTTTCCATTAGGTTTCTTCAAAACCCAAGTCTATGAGATATTTTAAATTTTCTAAATGGAGATGTATTTTCTGCCAGTCATCCTCCAAGATTCCTAAATTTTATGCCCATGAAACTTCAGGTCTCAGATACATTTTTGTAGACAATTCTAACAAACGTAGATTGATTCCTGGTACAGCATCTCCATGTACCCTAGAGAAATGCACTCGAGGAGTAGAGTCTGCTCTTAGCAAGGGACAGCGAGCATTTGAAGCTTACATTGAGCCCATGGTTCCCAGGAACTTCTGGGCTTGGTTGTGGCATCCCTTGCCCAGATTTTATGAAAGCACACTTTCTCATCTTACTGAGTTTGCAAATGTGCCAAAAGAGCCCTGCTGGTCACTGTCACTTTTTGTTTTTGTTTTATCAGAGGGTAAAGGGACACAAGTGCACAGGCTAGCAGAATGCCAAGACAGTCTGGGCGCAGTTCCATTCTGTCACTGCCATTTTTCTCTTCTCAAGCCAACAAACTCTTTTTTTTTTTTTTTTTTTTTTTTTAGAGCTCTGATTGATCATCTCCAGGGTGAGTTATGGACACTTAGCGAATCTTTGCATATGCATAAAAGGACATAGCCATCCTCACACTATATCAAGTATCTTGAGAAGGTTTGATGATTAATGTAGTGGAAATAATTATCCTATCATATTACATGTGGAAATCTAAATTTTTTCCTCTTTCTCCTAGTGTTTGTGTCCTGATTGCAAACTAAAAGCTACAATGATGTGAGGATGTGTAATTTTATTCAGCATCTTGTTCTTAGCAGTTAATTGGTTTCATATTTAACAGTATTAGAGGGGTGTTCCTTAAAACAAAAACAAAACAACAAGAAAACCCTACTCAAATTTCAGAATGATTTTGCCATCTTGGTGGCAATGTTAATGAGATGAATAATTTAAAAAGAATATAGCAAAACAAACAAAAAACAACCAGACTGTTATTTATTAATACAAATTTATATAGTGGCATATGGTATTGGAGAAATCAGAAATTCATAACACACAAATTCATACTGGAAATACAAAAAATCATTTGAGGATCAAGAAATCAGGTTGACAGCACCACAAATGTTTTACTCAGTCTGAGCAGGTGTTTAGGATCCAAGAATAACAAATACCTATAGGAGTCTGAGGCTGAATATCATAAAAGTGTGCAAACACATTCCGCACTATTTCCCATACAACAACAGGGATCTGCAGGAGTCCTCCAGGAGGCCTGGGGTACTATAAAAGGCCAGCAAGGCAGAAAAATGGTTCAGACCATTATTTCTTTTAACCTTCACAGCCAGCATATGATAGCAAGTAGCAACCCCTGAGGGTTTTTTGTTCCTTCTCACCTGAAGGCATGATATAAAAGGTTAGTTAAACACACACAAGGCATTAGTGAGCAAGTTAGAGAAAGAGAAAGCAAAGCTTTCCTTGAAATATAATCCACATTACTCATCAAATTATCTGATCCCTAAGATGAAGCATAAAATGTAAATGAAACGAACACTTCTACATCAAAGGGGTAAATCTCAACTCTGCATTTCTTAACGCTTTCTATTTAACAAGTGTGCATTCACTAGGGCATTCTAAAACGTGTATGTAATGGGTTGAAGGACAGAAAGAAAGGGAGGCAGGAATATCGCAAGGCTTTCTCTTCACAAAATTTGTCCTCCCCAGGTCCTCGGCCGGATGTCACCATTGTCACTTTATACCCTGTATGTGCAGGCTGCCAGGAGCACTCCTGGGTTTCCGTCTCCTTCCCCACACTAGATTCATTCTGCCAACTGTCTGCACTCTTCCCAAACACATGTCCTATTTGGTAGCAATGGAAGCAGTGTGCAAGAAGAACATCTGAGCAGAGGGAAACGTGCTGCTTTAATGTGTGAGCATTCTGGCATTCGGAGCAGTGACGAGCAACGCCAAATGGAGCGCTGCTCTGTAGATGACTGGCTCCCTGTCCTTGCAGAATGAGCATTCACCCTCTAGGTTGTTCTGGAGCAGACTCTGCCAGGCTAATCAGCTCTCCAGCCGTGAGACATCAAGTCTGGATGTTCTACAGCTGAGACAGAAGTTCTGCCTGAATGGCCCGAGCTGGTCTGAAGTAGCACCTCTTCAGCCAGGAATTTCTGGGCTTGCTTTGATTCACCCTCTCTTGAGAACCTTACACTCATCTCAGAATGTGAAGTCAGACTTGCCCTTAAATCTCCTGTTCTGGGTGCCGATTCAGTCTCATCTCCTGCTAATATATTCTGTTCATGCTTCCTGAGGATCGCTGCCAGTCGTACCTCAGTAAAGCAGTGTTTCTTTGCCCCAATTTGAGTGTCATTTCATAATCCAAGTAAAGGAGATAACGTTTTCTCTACTCACTCTTGTCATTTTGTCAACCACGCTCTCTCACCTTGTCCTTCTACATTTATTCCTCTGTCACTCACCCATTGAACTGGTCATTCGTTCACTTGACAAAACACTTCTGAGTGCTTGCCTCTGCCAGGCACTGCTGAAGAATGAAAAGGTGTGGCTCATGCAGGTCCTGCTCTCAAGGAGCAGTCTGACAAAGCTGCCTAAAACTGTTCATGGCTCATTCTTTCTAGCTTTTAGTACTGGTCTGATGTTTTCAGTCTGGAATGTCCTCAAAGAGCTTGACTTATTCTAACACAAACATTACACAATGTGAACAGTCTGTCATTCGCTCAGTGATGATGGTGTGCCCATGCATCAGGAAGGGAACATGTGTTTTACTACCGAATAATGGAACTGTGCCTCCAGTTCAAAACATGACATGCATGCTTATGTATTTGCCAATAAGGCAGAAATAAAAGAGAAGCAAAGGCAAGCTGTGAGCACACTACACACAGAATAGGTAAACTGATACGTGAATGCTAAATTATTTTAAAGCCACATGTTTATGGCCTTGTCACGTGCTGTTACGGTAAAAATAAGTGCCTGAGCTACCAGAAAAGAAACCCCAAAGAGAAATACCTGAAATCCTGCACCAGGGACAGTGCCTCCATCTCCTGGGTGATAGACAGCAAGGAGGACCAGTGTACATCTGTTTACTCTGATTTCACTCCAACCTGGGCTTCCTCTTGTTTTATTCAAATAAATCACTTGCTTCGCTAAAACACTAACAAAATTAAATACCCACTGCTGGCAAAGCATGTGGGCTTATCAATTACTGGACTGGGCAAAGCCTGGGGTAGCAGGAAAGTGTGGTTTGTTTTTTAGGCATCCGTGGCATACAAAGGCCAGGATGTAATGATTCTGTTTTTCAGCATCCTTTATCAGACCAGGTTCCTATATCCCCCAGGGCAGCCCTCTCCCCTTTGTAAATACTTTCAGAGAAGTCCTCTAATCTGAAGCACATTGAGACTCCCTAGGTGTAAAGGGTTCTGGAAAAGCAAAGTATACTCAGAGATCACGGAGCATAGGCCATCAGGAAGAAACAATGTGCAAACAGAACTGTTGTGCTGATTAGCTGATTTCTGAATGGAATCTGGGTGTCAGCAATTGGTGCTCTACTGTCTGGAGTTCATGAAAAGTCCAAGGAGGAGAATACTGGAGGAGGGAGAGGAAGCCAAAGGTCCTATACACAACTCACTCTCGGGGAGATCTGCCACAGTCCATGTCTGGTCCTCTGCACTCTATCAGCTAACTTAATTGTTCAACACCTGTCCTAGTGCAAAAATACTTGCTTTCTAAGATCAGCCTTTCACAGGTACTCTTAGTATCTGCTGAGACTGTGAAAGGGGTCTACAGAACTATCTCTACTCCAGTACTCTGGGGGTCTCAGTGGTTCTTTGTTTTATGAGGTAGCTCAGTTGAGTTGATGCGTGTGATGTGTGCCATCCACCACTCAAAGCTATAGTTTTCCCTTTTTTTTTTAATCTGCAAGATTATAAAAATACCAGTATTTCCCCACTTTATAAAAATGATTTTTGATAAAAATACACATGGGTCTCCTCCATTAAACTTCCGTTCCATCTTGTAAATTGTTGTGCACTCTGACTTCCAGATTCAACTTTTTTACTTTAGCACCTTTGAACGTATAGGTCCCCTCTGCGTCACTCAGTATGTTGACATTCCGCACGGTGCAGTACTGTCTGTTCACGTTCTTCTCCACCCTGTCCTGGTTCCTCTTGGGCACATCCACCTTGGTGTTCAGAGGGTATTCTTCCAAAATGTCCTCTGTGGGTTGTTTCTTCCTCTGTTTTTGGCATTTTCTGGTGATGAAGCAAGCCACCAAAAACAAAAGAAGTAAAAGCATGATAGCAGCCAGTGCGCTGCCAATAGATGCTCCAGTTTGGGACAGAGAAGCAGCCACAATTGGATCTTGCATCTCCAGATTTAGGGACTTCATATTGGTGCCATTCTTGATTTGGTCCCCTTCATTGTCATAGATGAGGGAGTCATCAAGGGTCAGTTGGCCACTGGGGTCCACCAGGTCCCTTCTGTGGCGCCTCAGGAGGGCGGTGAGAGAACGCTGGACCCGGGGTCCAGAGATAGTGTCCGGACCAATGATGTAGATCACCTGGAGATACCACTGGTGTCCTGCTTCCACCTGCAGGAGGAGGGACACAGGGAGACAAACCACATGTCACTGTTGCCCACAAACCATATCTGAAGAAAGGAAATGGAAAGACAATTGCCACCATATGATTAGATAGAGAAATGGTTTCAAGAAAAGTATTAGCAATGCTTGGCATCTTCTGAGACAGAGGACTGAACCAACCATTATGAGTTTTCCCTTATATTTCCAAATTAGGATGATTTAGGTTCAGCTATTCACATTCTTCTCTTTTTCCCTACCAGTATGTGGAATAGCCTAAAAACTTATTTTTCATGGTTTCTTTAGCTAAGTGAATGCTTATGATTTATTGTTTTTTGTTGACAGCAATGACATAATTGTCTTCATAATCACATTCATTCCCA
The DNA here is from genome assembly GCF_902686445.1 of Sciurus carolinensis. Classification (NCBI taxonomy): domain Eukaryota; kingdom Metazoa; phylum Chordata; class Mammalia; order Rodentia; family Sciuridae; genus Sciurus; species Sciurus carolinensis. Next base: position 77,321,416 of record NC_062222.1, read on the forward strand.
GTTATCTTCAATTGTTTGTTTTGCTAATTTAGTATTTATTGATGAACTTTAGCTAAAATGGGGCATTCAACAAATATTTAACACCCATTCTGAAAGATTCTTGAACAGGCTGAATCTGAATACTTCCTCGATCATCCCCTGAGAAGTTAGATCATCAAGTATTTTATTTCCTTCTCATCTTCCCCCACTGAAACCCTCCATGGTTTTGAAATAACTTCTGAAGAATGATTATTAATAGTGCCAAAATCCAAGGTCATGCATTATCTGGAAACAGAAAAATAGTGAAACTTGAGCTTGGAAATTCATGTTTATTGCTGGAACTTAGGGTAGTTTCATTTATCTGATATTAGTAATTCTTGCCATTCAAAGCAGCTGTATTGTGTTTATGATTTTGTTCAATGTTTTCCACATGGCTGGGAAAATGAGCTGGCTCAGCAGAGAGTCACAAAGGTAGGTAATTCAAAAGCACTTAGGAAAAATTAGAGCATCATACACAGCCCAGGTGCACACAATGACAGGTGACTGTATGCAAATTAAATAATTTTATCATTGCTTTGGTCTAGTGGGGATAGATGGTGAAAATTTTGGGTGAACAATAAGCTTAAAAACAATTAACAAAGATTTGCCAACCAGAATGCTATAAAAAGAACCTGCTAGTCCACAGCTGGTGGAGAAAGTCTATCTCTGTACTGGCAAGGATGGCTATGTGCCTTTCTTTGATCCTACAGGAACAATCTACCAGCTTTTTTTTTTTTTTCTTTGCGGTACTGGGGATCAAACTCAGGGTCTTGTGCTTGCAAGGCAAGCACTCTACCAGCTGAGCTATCTCCCCAGCCCCAATCTACCAGCTTTAAGGTGGACTTGGTTCTAAGTTTCTTCCATCCTTCTCACCAAACTCACCTTATAGAGAGCATCTACTTTCAGAGTAAATCCATCCACACCTGGCATGCTACTGACCACATGGAAATCCGGTAATTCAGAAGCAAAGTGGGCCTCAAAAGGCACATCATGGAAGTACTTATCAGTGACCTCTGGCTGGCTGCGGTCCTAGAATTAAAAAAAAAAAAAGGAAACATAGGCTTTAGAAGGATGGAACCACTGTACTGGTATGTACAGTCACTGGGAGGAGAAAGGCATTCTCCACTGCTGCTCTGGGTTGGGTCAAGAGTGTATGTTGCAGATGGCTTCACCTTAAGTCAATCACTGTCTCTGGGCACCCACTGTCTTCTTTAAGGGAGCAATTTGTTGGGTTTTGTGATCTCAAAACAGAGTGGATAGCCTAGATCAAAAGTTCTCAAGCTATTTTGTCTCAAGGCCCTTTACACACTTAAAAAGCAAGGAGTTCAAAACTGCTTTTGCTTGTGTGATTTCTATCTATTCACATTTATTATGTTAAAATTTAAACCAAAAACATTAAAAATACTTAAATATTAAGTCATTCTAATATGACAATGAAAAATTCATTATATTACCCTAAGTAAGATATTTTTAGTGAATGAATCTTTATTCATCTTCTTCCTCCCTCCCAAAAGACAGCTGGCATTGTTTTACATTTTTGCAACTCTTCAGAACAGAACTGGATTCTCCTAACTGCTTCTGGACTCAATCAGTTGTGATATACTGTTTTAGTTGAAGTCTGTGAAGAAAATCTGGCCTTACACAGCTGTGTGGTTGGAAAGGGGAGGAATGTGTTCATAACTTTTTCAGATGATTGTGGATATCTTAAAATACTAAATCAAAACTTGGCAAGTGATTTTTAAAAAAAAAGATTAATTACAATGTGGAGTCTCAAATCATATCAATAAACTTTTCATGTTTTCTTCACAGATAAGGGAACAAGTGTGAAAAATTGGCCCCATCACTGTACTGTGACAGCTTTTTTGAGCTTGTGGGTTCCCTAAAAGAGTCTCAGGGACTTTGGGGGTCTCAGGACTATCCTTTGAGAAACAGTGGCTTAGAATTTCCTCTTCCTGGGACATCAGTAATGGCATGTATTGTTACCCTCCATCAACATCACATTCAGTAATGTGTGCGAGTGTTTAGCTCAAAAGAGAGAAACAACAATATATATTTTTAAAAAAAACCATTAAGAGTGGGGCTTTATCTGCTTTAGGCAGAATTCCATCTGGGGAAATCCCATGGTGTCTGCCTCTGAGCACTGACAGCTTACCAACAGCAGGAATCTGTGTTTCAGGTGTTTGTTGGGCTGAATGCATCCATACTGTGGCCCTTCATTGTAGATTGTTCCTGTAGGATCAAAGAAAGGCACATAGCCATCCTTGCCAGTGCAGAGATAGACTTTCTCCAGCTGCAGTTTATAAGCAGAATTAAGGTTTTGTTCTGGATTCCAAAGTACTCGGCCATAAAGGATTTGACCTGAAAAGATTGAAAGGCATTAATTAGGTCAGACTTTAAAGAAAAATAAATGTCAAGGGTAGAAAGGATTTAACATGCTCCCTTAGAGTCAAAAGTACCTTTCCATGAAGAGCTCTGCTAATTCATCATTTATTGCTGCTTTAATTCAATAAGTACTATTTAAGAATTTAAATTAAGCCAAACACTTAGATATGTGCAGGGGACACAAAAATGAGAGAGATGCAGGTGAGAGGAGAGAGGAAAAAAAGCAGTGTTTGATAGAAATAGTTAACATTTATTAAACTCACTACCTGCTAGGTACTTTCAGATTAATGTCCTGATAACTCATGTATTGCTCACAGGTTTAGAAAGGAGGAAACTGAGGCACTGAGTGTCTAAGTGATTTGTTGAAGGTCATGGATCTAGCAATGGCGAGGGTGGGATTCAAAGTCAAGGCACTCTGAACCCACAACCCACACTATTAACCCCTACGATGCTATACTGTCACCTGCCACAACAGAGAAAGGTATGTCACATTAAATGAACAGAGTCAAGTATGGAAATCAGCCTTGGGAGAGGTAGGGAAGGGTTTAAGGAGAGAGGATATTAGAACAGTATACTGAAAAATGAGCAGGCATTTGTCAGAGCATTTGGGGTGGGAGGAAAAGGCAGGAGAGAGCATTCTAGGCAAAGTCCATGAACAAAATACTGAATGCTGGGCAGGTGTGAATCTTGGTGTGGGCACTGTTTCCATTGTGCCTGCTACAGCACCAAGTTCTTTACCTACACTCTCTTACTTAATCCTCCCAAGAGTTTAAGAGAGGCTCAATCATCATTGCCACTTTTAGTAACTTATCCAAGGCTCACAGCGATGATGGGGTGGGAGAAGAACTTCAGCAAAATAAATCTGCCTCTAAATGCTTATCCAAAGCATTACTTATGTGGCAATAAGTCAGTCAGCCTTGCCAGAGGGGAAGATGTGCAGGTGCAGAGGCTCTGGCAGGACAGACTCCTGGGGAGAGAGAACAATCATGCTGAGGATGCTGGACATAAGTATGTGACTAATAAGAAACATGGAAGCCTTTATGCAGGGGAGGAATAGCAATACAACCTTTAGAAACAGAGAATGGAGCAAAGACAAAGAGACTCAAGCACAGAGGACAGTTAGGGGACTATTTGAATACTCTAGTGAGTGATAGGCACCTAGAATACAGTTTTGCGGCAAGGGATGAATTCAAGAAACATCTAGGGGTCAGAGTCCATTCATCTCAATAAGAGATGGAATGTAGGATGTGAAGGAGTTGAGAATAAATGAGATTTCACCAGGGGCACCTAGCATAGGTGAATACAGTTCATGGTGCAACAGATGAGGGAGGAGCATGTTTGGAAGGAGAGAAGTCCAGTCCTAGATAGCTCTAGGTGTCTGAAGAAGAGCCCATTCAGGCTCAGCAGTCCAGATCTGCATGTGGAAGTGCACAAATGAAGCTCAGGAGAGATGAGGGATAAGGTCAAGGTGTATGGCTGTGGAGTAGAAGGGGTATGGATTTTGGGAGTAAAGGGATGGTCCAACTCATGGGAATGACCAGAGGTAGCACTCAGGAAGAACAGAAGGAGCCATGCAGGGACCTGAGAATAGGAACACAGAAGGGGCAAGGACAGAAGCCAGGGCAGGAGAGGGAGAAGTGATCTGACCTGGTGAGGCTGATGCAAAGGAAACCAAACAAGAGAAAAGTGTCAAAACCCATGGGTTTGGTATCATAGGAAGGAGAGCAATAGAACAGAATCCAGTCTGTAGCAAAGGGACAGAGGAGAGACCATGAAGGGCCATGGAGACAAGTATGCTTACCACTCCTTTAGGAGGTTTGTCAGAGAAATGAAAAGTTTGAAGCTGAGGGGAAGGGAGGGTTGATGGTTTATTTCTGTGATGTACTGGGCTTGAATGTTTTTTCCTTTACAGCTTTGTGTGTGTGTGTGTGTGTGTGTGTGTGTGTGTGAGTGTGTGTATGATGCTGGGGATTGAATTCAGTGCCTCATGCATGCTAATCATGTACTCTACCTCCTAGCTATAGCCCCTACCCCCTGAGTATGATTTTAAGATGAAAGGAAAGAAAATTTAAAGAAACAAAGATAATCAAGAGATAACTGAGGGAGGAAAGGCAGACAGCTGAATAATTCATTTATCCTTCCAACAATTATTTGTTGAGCACCTGGGAATGGTACTATGTTGTGCAAATTTGATATGTGGTCACAATCTCATGAACCTTACAGATTAGGGTTAACATAGGCAATAAAATAAATATACAATATGTATAATATTAAAAATTATGATGAGAACTGTATTCAATGAATGACATTCTGCAAAAGTGAAATATATGGAGCCCATGTTAGAGTGTCTGGGGTGTCAGGGAAAACTTCTTTGTTGAAGTTCACAATTAAGTAGAGACCTGAAGGACAAGAAGGAGCTAACCTTTTGAAAAGTTAAGGGAACCACGTTTTTTCGGGGGTGGAGGGACTGAAGGACCATTTCGAGCAGGGAAAGCATGACAGAGAGTATATTTGGCATTCCTTTAAGGTTGGGAGGCAGTGGGGGTAACACTGCAACCTCTCTGAGGAAATGGGAGATAAAGCAACTTACCCAGAGTTAGTGTGTTAGAATGGGACTGGAAACATCTGTCTTCCTACCACTCAGACCAGTGCTTTTCCATGGTAATACACTGTCAATCATTTTGATATTATTTCAAAAGATGAGGAAGAATATGAGTCTGGTCCTTGACTCGACCTTGGCTGCTCTGGAATCAACCCTCAGGAATCAGTTCCCTCAGGAACTGAGAGGAGAAGAGCAGGGATTCTAGTCCAGGAACTTTCTCATGTCTAGGCAGAGCCTCTTTCTGCAGGTAGAGGAAGCAACTCACCTTTTGAAAAGGCTCCTTTGTAATCCATTTCTGCCAGTGACATGTCAGATGTGTTGGGATCCATTAGGAACACCTTCTCATTATTGCAGAGCTGAAATTCAGTATTGAGCGAATACACTACAGGCACAGGACGGTTGGTCTGCTGGAAGGCAATGGGTATCAGGAATCTAAATGTGGGAGAAATAACAGTATCAGGAATCTAAATATGGGAGAAATAACAGATGCTTGAGAGCAGGGTTAATTTTGCATGTGTCATTTGAGCTGCCCTCTCTTCCTTGCCCTTCTCAGGATTGTGCACAGAGCTTTGCTTTGGACACTATGTATTTACTGAAAATAAATGTGGGAGAAGGACTTTATTTGATCTTTATGAGGTTAATCAGTTTTTTTTTTGAACAAGAATAATTTAATTAGTCTTTGAAACTCTTTGGTATCCTTTGCTTTGTCCCCTTTCATTCTGAGGGCCCTCAAAGTTGCTCTTTGATTGCTAAATGGCTCCCTGCCATTGTGCATGGGCCATAATTCTTCCCAGATTTGCACGCTCTTGAGACTTTGACCATTACTCTTCCACCCTGGTCAATATTCACTCTATGTGGCACTGTTTAGGACATTGCTAGGAGACACTCTCTTACTTACTCACACCTCCCTGATCTTCTTCCTTGGTCCCTTCTTTGCCCCTTTTGGCAGGTAAGAATTCCTCCAGGAACAATCCTGGGAGCCCTACTGTTTTCCCTCAATAATTTCACTCCAGGTGATCTCAGCCTTGTCACTGAGTCCATTATCCATCCCAAAGGTAGTGATGCCATGTTCAACTCTCTAATCCTCATTTCTCTTCCGAGCTCCAGAAATACCTATCTGTCTGACACTGACTTCCTCTGATAGCTTTGGCTTTCTCAACAATATCTCAAACTCAACCGACTCATCCCTCACAAACTTGATCTTCCTTCCAGTATTCACCAAATGTAAAGTATTAGTTCTCCTAAAACTAGTGTTTTAGGAAGACCAAATGTAAAGTATCAGTCCTCCTAAAACTGGTATTCATGGAGTTATTCTTAGTTCCTTTTAATCTATTTTATATGATGCAATCAATGAACTCTATAATTTTAAAACGGCACTCATACTTGCTTATGACCTTCCCGTTTACATAAACCTTAGGATGAAGACCAACATTTTAACAAGACTTATGCCATGGTTTAGATGCGATGTCTCCCAAAAGCTCATGTGTGAGATGATGCAAGAAGGTTCAGAGGAGAAATGATTGGGTTATAGCCTTAACCTAATCATTGAATTAATCTCTGATGGGATTAACTTAGTGGTAACTGGAGCAGGTGGGGTATAGCTGAAGGAAGTGGCTCATTGGGGGCATGGCTTTGGGTTGCATATTTTGTATCTGGAGAGTGGAGTCTCTCTCTCTCTCTCTCCCACCGCTCCCTCTCTCTCTGCTTTCTGATTGTCATGGGAGCTTCTTCCCTCTGCCACATTCTTCTACCATGATGTCCCGCCTCACCTTGAGCCCTGAGGAGTGGAGCTGGCCTTCTAGGAACTAGGACCTCTGAAACCATGAGCCCTCAAATAAACTTTTCCTCCTTTAAAATTGTTCTGGTCAGATCTTTAGTCACAGCAGTGGAAAAACTGACTAAAACAACTTATAAAGCCCTGACCTTTGCTTATTTCTCCAGCCTTATCTCCTTCTACTCTCCTTCTTTGCCTCCTTCCTGGAATTTAGCCAGAATGGCTGCCTTTTGGTCTCATGACTGGTTCTCTTCTCCATGATCTCTACTGCTTTAGGAGTTATGCATTCAACAAATAATCACTAGGCATTTACTATATGACAGACACTAATTTAGTAATGGAAATTCATCTGTGGATAAGCCAGAAAATGTGTGGCCCAGGGAAGTTATACTCTACTGAGGAGGTAGTCATTAAATAAGCTTAAAAATAGTATAACAAGCTAGAAGGTAACAGATGATAAGGAAAAAAATGAGGAGAGATGGGAATGCTAGGAGAAGGTTGAGATGAAAATCCTAGATGATGTGGTCATGGATACAAATTAGTACAGCCATTATGGAAAGCAGTATGGCAGTTTCTCAAAAAATTAAAAGTAACCTAGTAACTTTTATATATATCCAAGGGATATGTAATCAGCACATTATAGAATAGCTGCACTCCTATGTTTGTTGCAGCATTATTCATAATAGCCAAGATGCAAAAATAGCTAAACTGTCCAACACTTCAGGATAAAGAAAATGTGGTGTGAAAGATATACCCAATAAAATACTATTCAACCCTAAGAAAGGAGATCCTGCAATCTGTGACCACATGGATGAACCTGAAGAACATTAGGCTATGTGAAATAAGTCAGACACAGAATGAAAAATTCTTCATGATCTCATTTATATACAGAATCTAAAAAAGCCAAATACATAGGGAAAAAAAAAAAAAGAGAGAGAGAGAGAGAGAGAACAGTAATTACCAGGGGTGAAGAGAAGTGGGAAATGGTGAAATGTTGGCCAAAGGATGCAAAGTTGCAGTTATAGAGGATGAGAGTGTCTGGGGTAAAGCATGATACAGGTGATAATATGGTTGCATACTGGAAATTTACTTAGATTACCAAAGAAAGGTAACTATGTGAGGACATATATATGTTTATTTGCTTTATTATAGTAATCATTTCACTACATATATGAATATTAAAACATCTTGTTGTACACCTTAAATATTTGCAATAAAATAATGGAACGAAGAAAATAATTTCTCAACTCTATTGTAGCATGAAAACAACCCTGAAATATTAGGTGTGGTTTATTCCAAGGTAAAACTTCATTTACTAAAGCAGGTAGAGAGTTGGAATTGTCCTCTGGTCTGCAGTTTGCTGATCTCTGACCTGGAAGGCTGGAGCTACCGTTCACCAAGATGGAAAACTGCAGAAGGAATATATTTAGTGGAGAAAGATGAAGACATGTTAAGTTTGAGAGACCTCTCAGAGCCAAGTAGAGATCCTGAGTAGTCAGTTCGATGGACAAGTGTCAACTCTAGAGTTGAGCCCTGGGCTGGAGGTGCTCCTTGGTACTGAAAACATTGAGAGTGGAGGATGAAGAAACTCAGTAAGCAAGTAAAAAGCAATACGAAGAGACTGTTGTAGCCTGATCCTGAGGACATTCCAAATTCAAAGACTATAAGAAAGATAGAGAACCAACAAAGCAACAGATGAAGAGCCAATGAGGTTGAGAGAAACCTACAGTGTGATATTCCAGTTGAGAGAAGAAAGAGTTTCAAGGAGGAGGGATTGATCAAATGCTAAGTGCTTTTGAGGGCTGTGAAAAGGAAGAGTGAGGCTCCATCCAGGATCCAGGAACATGCAGTCATTGTTGACCTTGAGAAGAACAAACTGCATTGAGTAGAAGCTTGGTCGAGTATTTAAAAGATGATGGGCAGAGATGAATTGGAAATTGTGAATATAGACAACTCTCTGGAGGTATACTGTGGTAAAAGAAAGGAGAAAAATGAATGTTGAGAGAGAAGTGGAATGTCAAGACACATATTTTTTTTTAAGGTGAGAGAAGTTACAACTTGTTTTTCAGCTGACTAGAGGGATTCATGGAGAGGGGAGAATTGCTTGAGATGTTCTCTATAAAGAGGACAAGAGACTTCAGGTTCTAGTGCACAGGAGGAGTGGTTGCCTTTGGAGAGGGGCTCAGAGCCTCTGCGTGTACTAAGAGGTACACAGGCACAGATGCACGCAGGTGGGATGTGGATAGGAGCCTGTGGGAGCTCTCTTCTGGTTTCTTCTGTTTCCTCCACACAGCAGAACACAAGGTAATTGGTTGAGGTCAAGGATTGAAGATGGAGCAAGTTTCCGAGAAGGGATAAAACAGTTTAAAGAGTGGGAGAGTGGGTGGGTTAGGGAACCAATGTATTTTGCTTAGTGACCCTAGATATCAATTTGAGATTAGTGATAATGAATTTAAAGGTTTCTGGCTTTGATCTTGTTGAATATTCTGCTAGAACACTTTCTCCTCTTTTGTCTATTCTCTTTTGCCTAGATAGCTCTTACTTATCCTTTAGCTGGCAACTTGAATTCTACTTTCTCTAGGAAGTTTTCCTTCTTGCTCTTACTTTCTAGGCTAGCTTAGATTCCTTGGCATCCATTCTCATTATACTTTATACTCTTCAGTCACAGAACTCCTCATGGTTTAAAATTTTATTTCAATGTGTGACTATGATTGACATCTGCTGTTGCACTACAGGTCTCTGTTTACTCAGCATGCATGCTTACTGCTAAGTTTCTAATGCACGTATTTGTCAAAGAATAATGAATGAGTGGTTATTTCACTGTTTTACTCTGTTCCCTACTTTGAAGGTGCCCTACTGGGTAGACTTGAGAGGATTAGGATGTAGGAAGAACTTGAAGCCCACACAAGCCAGAGCTAATCCTGCTTCAACAGCTCTGATATCACCATTAGTTGTATCAAGAGTTCATTTGCCTGACTTGGGGATAATGATTTTTCTCTTTGAAACTTACATTACCAGAATCCACCACAGTGCCTGGTGCAGCATAAGGCATTAATGTTGATTAAATAGGATAAATAACAGACCTGAGATTATTGTAATAAATAATAATTTTGTAATATATGACAGACCTCACAAAAATAGTTATAAGATGAAACACAATTCTTTTCAATTAAATCTGAGTTCTCTGTTTCAGTCTTGATTTTAATTTCTGTTATAATTCTATGGTACACATATGGAGCCATACAAAGAACTGAGAGCAAAGTTAGACCTGGAAGAAATAATGGAGAATCTATAAGTAATGCTCTCCCTGGTTCAAGACAAGGATATCAGTGTCCTCACAATTCTCTTTCCCCTGCAGCCTCCTCATCCACACAGCTCTGGGCCTGGAGATGGAGCTGGAACCTTTGTTGCTCCATTTTGCCATTTTCAATCATGGCTTCTCCGTCCTTTTAAAAAACCCAAGCGCCTATCCTGGAGAAACTGTTTTTACATAGTTTATAACAAGAAATACTCATATATATATGAATACTCATATATATATGAATATTTTTGTAATAGAATATGCTACAATAAGTCAAATAGAATGATCGTATAAATGGTAGAATATTCCTACAATGAATACGTTAATGCAGTGAGCTATAAACTGCAGCTACATAAATTGACACAAAGGAATCAACAATGATCCATGCAGAAAAGAAAAAAATAGCAGCAGAGAGAATTTGCACAGTATGAAACTTTTACATAGAGTTCAAAAACATGCAAAACCATTACAAGTAAACATGAAGTAAAACCATAAAGCAAAACTAGGGATTGTAAATACAAATATTGGGTTAGTGGTCATCTTAGTGGGAGGAAGCAGGGAGTTTGACTGGATAGGGACACTGAGGATCTTTAGAAAGGACTGGCAGCCAGGCACAGTGAAACATGCCTATAATCTCAGCCACTGGGGAAGCTGAGGCAGGAGGATCTCAAGTTCAAGGCCAGCCTCAGCAACTTAGCAAGACCCTGTCTCAAAATAAAAAAAGGACTGGGGATGTAGCTCAGTGATAAGTACTCCTGGGTACAATCCCCAGCAGAAATAAATAATTAATTAAATAGAATTGGTAATGCTGTGCTTCTTGAGGTGGGTAGTAAACACGTTTATTTTATATATCCACAACTTAAGGTCCTCAGAATATCTGAAACATTTTATAATTTAAAAATGTAATATGCAGTTAAAAATTCCTTAGCATATCCTATTAAATTATTTGCCTCTGTTCTTCCTTATTGTGCTGCTTTCCTGGTCCTGGTGCCTCCCTAATGTGAATGACTATGATGCTCTCAGGCCTTGTTCCTGCCATCAATCATGCTCATTTTGACATCCATATGTAAAAACCATCCAAACCTTCACCTCTCAGTTTCCAGACTTCCTCACCTCCACAGAGCTTGCTCTGACTGCACCACCTGTTCTTCATATTCCTTCTGTGCACAGGCACCCCAAATCTCATTTTCAGATGCCTCACTCTCCACCACCTCCTATTCTCCCAGTTTCTCTTTCTTTTACCCACTCATTAATTCTTCAATGACAGCAGAGCCTCCCTGACCACCTTTACCAAGATGCAAAGGAACTGGAACCCTTACACACTCGTGGTGGGAACATACACACATAATTTACTATTTATAAATGCTCGACAAAACAGTCTGACGGCTTCTGGAAAAGTTAAAAACAAACTACCATGCGATCCAGCCATTGCATTCCGAGGTACTCACGCAAGAAAACAGAAAACATATGTCCATATAAGGCTTGCACTGTACGTTCACAGCAGCTTTATTTATCATAGCCCCAAACTGAAAACAACCCACATGTCTATCAACTGATGCATTGATTAATTGTGCTAAATCCACATCATGGAATTCAACTCAACAATAATGAGAAAAAACTACTGATATATAGAGTAACATGGATCAATCAAAATTATCAGGTTGAGTGAAAAAAGACAGAAAAAAAAATCTTATTGTATGACACCATTTGTATAAGGTTCTGGAAAATGGAGACTCACCCATAGTGACAGAAAGCAGACCACTGGTTCCCCAGGGAAGACGATGGGGTGGGAGGGCATACATAGGGGTGTGAAGAACACTTTTGGAGGAGATGGCTGTGTTCACTATTTATCAAACAAAGATGTGCAGTCTACTCACAAATAAAGATGTGCAGTCTACTCACAAATAAAGATGTGCAGTCTATTCAATGTCAACAGCAGGCAATTTAAGATCAATTCTGCTGGCCTCTGCCTGCCTGCCACTGCTGCCATCGCCCTCTGTGGTACTCACTTCTTTCCCTTCCCGGGGATGATGGTTTACTTTCTCCTCTTGTCTGGAAACTCTGGGTCCCTCACTTCCAGCTATTACCTGACTTTTCATTTCACATTTCACAAAAACCGATTCAGTCAGATGTCTATTTTGTCATCCTCACTTCCCCATTACCAATCCCCCTGGCCTGAATCCACAGGCCTTCTTCCTTTGGTAAAGGAATGCTCCAGGCTCCTTGCTTAGGTGGCCCTTCCCCTCAAGTCCTGTTCTCTGTTCCCCAGGCTCAGAGACTTTGCTCAGATATGTTCCACCTCTCCCCTGCACCGTCCAATGTAGCCCCTCTATTAGATTACTCTTACCAGCATACGGACATCCTGAGATATTGTCCCCCTTAAAACACAATTGAATAAAATCTCCTTCTTATTTGACTTCTCATCTGTTTCCCATTACTGTTCCATTTTTCTAAAGTCCTTTTAGCAGAATTTCTTAAATGCTCTGTCCCTGTTTCTGCTGTCTTAGTTCTTTCTCTTGAATTCACTCCAAGCAGGCCAGTGTCCCCCTCAGTCCACCAACCTGCTCTTGGCTCAGCTCATCAATGAATTCAGTATTGCAAAATCCAATGGCCAATTCTTGGTCTGAATTTAAAGTCACATTTCAAACGGTGTTCTCTTCATGTTAATGTCTGGTTTTATTTTCCATATCTTCTCTCAGAAATGGTTCCTAATCTACAGTTATACCACTCTGAGCGTGCCTGATCTCACCTGACCTTGGAAGTTAAGCAGGGTCAGGCCTGATTAGTATTGGGTGGGAACGATGTTTTCTATACCTTGCTTTGCTCTGAAAGAGATGGTGCTGGACCGTAAACTGCCTGAGAGCCCAGGTTGCTTTTAATCAACTGCTCAAATATACTGCTATAATCTCTGATGCGTAGGCTGGAGCAAACAGGAGAAGGGTTGAATGAACACTGGTGGAATGAATGAATACACAGGCACAATGCAGACAGTCTCGGGTCTGAGGAGGGTACAAGTTGACAGACAGTTGATTTTTCTTATTCACTGTAGTTAGGCTCCAGAAAGTCTCCCATAAACATTGAATTTGTGGACATTGAAATAGTGCTCATGGGAGAAAAACAGGGTTAGGTTTCTATAAGCTTTCTGGTCACAAAACTTATTGATCAACTGATCAATACTTAAGCTTGTTTTATGTGCGTTCCTGTTTAAAGACCCCTTACTCAATATATATTGTGGATTCATTAACATTGAATTCACAGTCAATGGCACTGTAAGTCACGCCTGAATGAAACTTACCCAGCACTCCACAGGCACATCATGGCCTTCCTGTGGTTAGGAATACTAGAAGGCACTTCAGCACCATGCTTGGGAGCCATTTAAAATATGGAAATCATAACAAAAAGCACATAAATGTGAAAAACACGGCACTAACTAGACTACAAAAGGACACTTGCTTGTCACAAGACAGCTGAAAGCAGAAGGCAGGCCTTGCCCAGCCTCAGCTGGGGATGTGCATGCTAGGTGACTTGGACTCTTTCCACACTGTGCATGTCAGTGAATGACTGTAAAAGCAAGGTGGGTATGGATTTGGGGGTACAAATAAATATTAGTGAGTAGGAGAATCTGTAAATAAGGAAACCACATATGAGTATTGACCACATTTTCCTACCTTTCTGGAGCATGTGCAGTACAGGCCAAGGGCTTCTCTCCTGGGTCAGTCCATGGCTGGGTGGGCTGCACTGTGCAAGGGATCAGGTAGATGGTATACTCTCCGGAGTAGTCCTTCCTGGAAACAGGCAGAGCAGACTGGTCATGGGAAACAACTGAGAGACTATTAACTGCCCCAGAAAGTCCCAGACTTCATCCAACAGTGTGCAGATGGTATTTGTGTCTAGTATCTAGGAACTTTACTGCAAATACCATTTTCAAGGAATCATCTCTGATTATTCTAACTGTCCAGGTATTATCCAGAAGTGTTAAATAGAGCTATTTTCACTTATTCAAGTTCTTTTTTGTGAGGAAAGATGAGAAGTCACAGTGCTTACAGAAACCTAAAAAATTCAGATGATGACAAAACAGAATTGGTCACTTCCTTTAGATTTCACTAAACTGGTTAGACAATGTGTTCAGTGTTTCTTGTCCACAGATGCCTGTTCAATTCATTCTCAAATGCAAAAGCTCTTGTTAAGGTGTGACTGTGTCAAGTGCTGCTCTTACAAAAGAGGTGGCAAATGCCTCAGGATTATGGGACACCACTCCAGGGCCTAACAGAAGCAGGGTCCTGTGGAATACCCCATCCCCACTTCATTAGCACTCAATTTCAAGGTTCCCCTCCCAGAATCTACAGTCTCATCCCTTTGTGAAGCTGAGGAATATGATCCCTTCTCACTGGAGATACTCACTGGGAATCTCCCTGTTAATGGAAAATACAGGATTCTCTAGGTCATGACCCTGAAGGTCTCACCCTTAATTTCCCACACTCCTTACTGGGTAGCAGTCCCAGCCCTGGCCGGTTGCCTAGAAAGCAGTCAGACATACAGAAACTTCCAGAAGATTCTTCAAGGAACTTGGAAGGCTGCCATCCATTGGATGGAGAACAAAGGGCTTCGAATCCTGATTTTAATTGTAGTGAGGAATCTTTGAACAGTTCTATTTGCTATGTTCATTCTTTGATGATTGTTCTGTATTTATCTATTTATTAGCTCTCTTTTCCTTTTTCTGGTGCTAGCAATTGAACCCAGTGCCTTGTGAACACAAGGCAAGTACTCTACCACCGAGCTACGTCCTCAGTTATAATCTGTTTATTAGTAAAGTGATAGTAAAGATGTGGTATAAAAAATAGTAAAAGTTTAATGACATAACTTGGGGTGATTTTAGTGGAGTGACACAAGTTGGGCACTGGGAGAAAGCCTAATCCTGGCTTGGCTTTGCCACTGCTGTGCTTGAATAACTGAGAAGCCATATGAAGGTTTGGGGCCTTCATTTCTAAGCTACTTGCCACTCTATGGTCTGGGTATCTGCAGCTTTCCTATAGGGTTCCTACCTTCCTCCAAAGCTTAGACTAGCAGGAAATGAGACCTAATACACTATATTTGAATTACATGAAAATTAGCACCTCTAATGTGATAGTTACCTGTAATTAGCAGAAATATTTAATTAGGCAGAAAAATCCATGCTGGACCTTGCTTTTAAAAAGTCAGGCCAGGTCATGTTGCTTCTGTGCTCAGACCCAGCGGGGGCTTTCATTACAACCCAGGTGACACACTGGCTTAAGGGGCTCCACACTGTGCCCTACCCCACCTCTCACTCTTCAACCTTATAACCTCTTGCCCTCTTGCCCTCTTCCTTGCTCTCTCCCAGGCAGCCACACTGGCCTCCCTACTATTCCCTGGGCTTGCTGGAAATGCTGTCATCTCAGGAACTATGAGAGGAACCCTGTTTCTAGACATCTGCTTACCCAACTCTCTCACCTTCTATAAGATTCTGTTCAAACTTATCTTCTTCATGAGAGTCACTGGGAATATTCTAATTAAAGTTATGGTGTACGCCCATCCCAGGTTCTCCTTACCTGGCTCTGTGCTTTATTTTTCCACAACACTTATAACTTTCAAATGTATATTATACAGTCCTACGTCACTTAGTGACAGGCACATGTTCTGAAAAATGCGTCATTAGGTTATTGAACATTGCATGAACATCGGAGAGTGCATTTACACAAACTAAGATGGCTATGACGTCACCAGGTGGCATCATCTTATGGGACCACTTCTGTCCCTATGTTGTTATGTGCCAAGTGACTATACTTTGCTTATTGACTATGTCTACTGGTTTCGTTTCTTCTTACTTTGCTGTAAATCCTGTATTCGGGGATCTTTATTTTGTTGACTGTTATAATCAAAGTTCCCAGAATAATTTCTGTCACATAGTAAATGTTCAATAAATGTTTGGTCAAACAAATGAATGCAAAAGAAATTGCATGGTTTCCCAAGTCCTCAATCCTCCTTTTCCCTATTCTCAAATACTATTTAGGTCAATTTCTTTTTTAAAATTTTTTATTTGTTCTTTTTAGTTATACAGGACAGCAGAACATATTTTGACATATCACACATACATGAAGTATAACTTCCCATGTTTGTGGTTGTACCTGATGTGGTATTTGGGTCAATTTCTTCATTAACCCTGCAATTATGTCAAACACAGTCTAGACACAGGTCTTTGATTCTGTTCTCACCTCCTTTCTAAAAACAAAACATTTCCCATACCACAAATTCACCCCACCTCCCCCCAGAAGCCTGTGCGATTCCCAGCACCCACTGACCCTCTGCTCCCTGAACAACAGTGGTCGTGATGTTCTGTACATCTCAGTGCACTCAGAGCAGAATGCTTGGTGGCACTCTTCATTTTGCCATTTATTTATCTATGTATTTTATCTCCTTACCTCAAAGGGAAGTTCCTAATGGCTACTTTTTTAGGAACTACTATGTACTAAAACCTGCAGTGGGATTTAAGATGAATGAGACAAGGCTTTCGCCTGGGAAGCTTGCAATCTAGTGAACAAATGGAACCAGTAAAGGGGACCATTGTATGATAATCAGCTGTGCTCTAGTGGAAACGAACACACTGGGACCATGAGGATGAAGCTGTTAGCACTGAACAGTCAGGGAAGCTGTCCCAGAGGGATCAGTGTTTGAGTTGGGTCTCAGAGGAGCTGGAGTTCTGCAGGAGTGAAAGAGCAGGCAGAGTAGAGGTGATGGCCAAGGTGCAGAGGTATGGCTGGGCTGGTGGGCTCAGGTGCTGGTGAAATACTGAATGTGGTTGGAAGGTTGAGTTTGAGACAAGGCTCAGGGGAGGGCTGGGCCTTGTGTGCTGCATGGGCGTGGACTCCATCAGGGGGCAGTGAGGAGCCTGCTGAGAACTTAAAACAGCACAGTCTCTATGCCTCTAAAGTGGGACAAAGTACACGAACAGTCAGTCTCACGAGGTCCTAGGGAACACCGTTCCTAAAGATTACTATATGTAGATTCCAAAGGAATCACTACATAATAAAAATACCTGATATAAAGTTAAAAAAATTATAATTAAGGAAATCTTTGGGAAAATGATTAAGATAATCTGCCACTTCTTAACTATAAAACTGGAACAAGATATTCATGTTAGATATAGCTCTTATTTTCATGAACTATAAAAGAGCAGACTCCTGTTTTCCCCCTTTTCCTTTCCACAATGGTTTTAATTTTGCCTTTCCTAGTCTTTTAAAAATGAGATATTTCACTACTTCCTCTTCTCCTGTATGCTGTGTAGAGAGAGGTATAAATCTTGTTATTTATTTTCTGGTCATTGGACTATCAAGGTGGCACCTGGACCTAACAACCAGAAATCCTAGATTTTGCACTGATTGTGGTAATTGAAACAAAGTATCTTTAGGATACTTACTAATGTTTCAGTTGGACACAGTTCCTGGCTTCTCTTTGAGGTGCCACGTGACTAAGCTCTAGCCAATTGGATGTGAGGAGAAGTGACATGTGCCTCTTCTGATCTTTCCCTTGGAATAAGCCTGACCACTTCCTGTTGTAAGCATCAAAAGTTGATCTGCGCTAGATTTGCTTCTTTCTCTATTTGCTAGCGGGTTGTTTCTGTGTTCCTTTTAAAATAGAAATTTGGTCTTCAAACGAAAACCTTATGTCCCAAGCTTCTGAAAGAAACTGAAAACTTTTCAGATCAACCGCATAAGTGTCTGTCACCTACTTACCTATTATAGGAGCTCGTGGCTCTCCAGAGTTGATATGGAGAATCAAAAGTCTGAGCACTCCACAAGAGCTGTAGGTCAAATTCAATTCCTCCTAGGTGGTCTGGAGTTAATATGAAGGATTTCACATCAGGGAGAGTGTGGTGCTCCATCACAAACTGTCCTGTTTCATAGAGAAAAACACACACTTATTTGTGAGTTTTAGTGTACTTGTGGTAAAACCCCTCTAAAGGCCTAAGAACTGAATTCATGCTGTTCTATTGAACAACAAAGATCTTATACTTTTGCCCCTTCAAGTGTATTCTACATTGGTTGAGAGCACAGCATCTCACCCCAGCTGATCACCCCACTCATGGCCTTCACGGAATATGACACATGTGTAAACAATATTAATATGCCTTGTAGAGATGGTGAGGAGCTTACATACAACAAGGTGGACATTATGTGACCATGAACATTGAATGTTGCTAGCTTTGAATTCAAGTCAACAAGACATTTGAATATAAAAAGGGTTAGAAGTTTATAAATAGAAATACCAATGTTGGATAAAAAATCACAGTTAGGGACACTTAAACCCTTGGTGGAAGGGAACAATTGTGAAATTATAAATATTACTAGATGAAAGTTATATAGCAAGACACCTTTGTTCTCTAAAACACCATTGACTGTTGTGAATAAAGAGAAGTAGGTGGATTATTCTAGATTAAAGAGGAAAACAACCAAAATGTAACATGTGAAGCTTGATGGAAACCACCTATCTTTTATATAAACAGGTATAAAATAAATATAAAGAAACAAAAACAATTAGAAAAGACAGTTTGGGGGAACAATAGAGGAAAATGCATGGGAACGGAATATTATTGAATCCATGTTAAATATGTTGGAGGTGGAAATGGCATTGTGTAAGAAAACATTCTTTTTCTTTGGAAATATCTATTAAAGTATTTAGAGTAACCTGACATGAAGACAGTGGTTTGTTTTCAAATGGTGTAACCAAAAACAAAAAAATGAAAAATAAAAAATAAAAAACAGGTGTGCATATGTATGTTCACACATGCAGAGTAAAACGGTAACAACTGTTGGCTTTACTTTCTATTGTTCTATTCTTTCAACTTTTCTGTATGTTCAAATTGCTTCTTAATGAAACGTTGGTTAAAAACCCCATGTTGTTATTACCTCTGAATTTGGCATGGGTCTTGAATTCAATGACGAGACGGCCATCTTCTCGAATATAGATTCTTATTATCTGAAGCCTCGCAGAGAGCACACTGTCTGTCTGGATTCCTGGGCAGGCATACACAAAATGTCCACGTTATGGCCTGGAGAAGACCTTTTTGAATGGTAGCCTACTTTGAAGTTTCTCATGGTTCTCTCTAAGTAAAACTGCACATTTATTTGAATGTGACATAAGAGAAAATTAATGTACTCACATGAGTATAGACTCTAGAGAAGTATTTGCCATTAAAAGTATGACAGGAGCATTGTTTGTTGGGCATTGTTCGTCGTTCGTTGGTCTTTGTCTTTTGGGCTTTTTTGTTCGTGTGAAAAGGAAGCGTACGCGTTATCATTGCCTCCGCCGGCAGAGGGCAGTGATAAGTGGTGCCGAAACCCGGGAAACTGAAAACTTTATAAAGAAAACAAGGGGGCGATCCAAGATGGCGGCCTAGAGGGAGACTGCACCTCCAGTCGCTCCACAACCCAGGAGTTAAGAAGGGGAGGCATTGAGAGACTCGGACTGAAGCCGAGCCACGGGTGAGTCTGCCCACTGGGTAAAGCTCGGCCCGGGTGGCAGGCCCAGATAGAGGTGGCTTATCGGAGCCGGGCAGGGCAGCTAGAGTCATCCACAGGCAGTCCTGCGCACTCCGGCGGTGGGCCCCGCCCACACAGCCAGCTTCTCCAGGTTCTCGGAACGGAACTGGCCCGCTAGTGAGAGCCTGTCTGAACAGAGCAGGCTCCGAGTCCCGGAGCCGCTGCAGTGCAGTGTACTCCTGCAAAGAACCAGCGGAGAGCCTCGATCTGCAATCAGCCTCAGGGATAAGGGCAGGGCAGCCGGAGACCTCTTCAGGCGGCTCTGCCCACTCCGGCTGCGGGCTCTCTTCACGGGGCGATCCAAGATGGCGGCCTAGAGGGAGACTGCACCCCCGGTCGCTCCATAACCCAGGAGTTAAGAAGGGGAGGCATTGAGAGACTCGGACTGAAGTGGAGCCACGGGTGAGTCTGCCCACTGGGTAAAGCTCAGCCCGGGTGGCAGGCCCAGATAGAGGTGGCTTAGCAGAGCCGGACAGGGCAGCTTGAGTCTTCCCAAGGTAGTCTTCCACACTCCGGCAGTGGGCTCTTCCCACACGGCCAGCTGCACGGTGCAGGCCCACAGTGAGAGCATTTCCGCACAGACCCAGTTCCAAACCGTGGAACCAGTAGGGGGCTAGGGGCAGTATTCTTCGAATGAGCTGCTTTATCAGATTCCTCCAAGACATCAGGCTACTGAAGGCTGGGAGGTGATACACTGGAAATCTACTGGGACACTATAAGCCAATAGTGGAAAACTGCAATATCTCAGGGTCCCACTGACAACTGACCATTATGAGAAAACAAGGGAAGAAAATGTCCCAAACAAACCTAGATACTACATCAATAAAACCCAATGACAGCACAGCAGAAGAAATGTCAGAAAGGGAGTTCAGAATGTACATAATTAAAACGATCAGGGAAGCTAATGAGGAGATGAAAGAGCAAATGCAGGCATTCAAGGAGGAGATGAAAGAGCAAATGCAGGCATTAAATGATCGCACCAATCAACAGTTAAAAGACCAAATACGGGAAGCAAGAGATCATTTCAATAAAGAGTTAGAGATACTGAAAAAAAACCAAACTGAAATCCTTGAAATGAAGGAAACAATAAACCAAGTTAAAAACTCCATAGAAAGCATAACCAATAGGATAGAACACCTGGAAGACAGAACCTCAGACATTGAAGACAAAATATTTAACCTTGAAAACAAAGTTGAACAAACAGAGAAGATGGTAAGAAATCATGAACAGAATCTCCAAGAACTATGGGATATCATGAAAAGGCCAAATTTGAGAATTATTGGGATTGAGGAAGGCTTAGAGAAACAAACCAAAGGAATGAACAATCTATTCAATGAAATAATAACAGAAAATTTCCCAAATCTGAAGAACGAAATGGAAAACCAAGTACAAGAGGCTTATAGAACTCCAAACATACAAAATTACAACAGACCCACACCAAGGCACATTATTATGAAAATACCTAACATACAAAATAAAGACAGAATTTTAAAGGCCGCGAGAGAAAAGAATCAAATTACATTCAGAGGGAAACCAATAAGAATATCAGCAGATTTTTCAATCCAGACCCTAAAAGCTAGAAGGGCCTGGAGCAACATATACCAAGCCCTGAAAGAAAACGGATGCCAACCAAGAATCTTATACCCAGCAAAACTTACCTTCAAATTTGACGATGAAATAAGATCCTTCCATGATAAACAAAAGCTAAAGGAATTTACAAAAAGAAAGCCAGCATTACAGAACATTCTCAGCAAAATATTCCATGAGGAAGAGATGAAAAACAACGATGCAAATCAGCAACAGGAGGCGCTAGCCTAAAGGAATAGCCAAATAAAGGAGAAACCAAATCATGTCAAAAACAAATATGAGTCAATTGACAGGGAATACAAATCATATCACAATAATAACCCTGAATGTTAATGGCCTGAATTCATCAATCAAAAGACACAGACTGGCAGATTGGATTAAAAAGAAAAATCCAACAATATGCTGCCTGCAAGAGACTCATCTCATAGAAAGAGACACCCATAGACTAAAGGTGAAAGGATGGGGACAAACATACCATGCACACGGACACAGCAAAAAAGCTGGAGTATCCATCCTCATCTCAGATAATGTGGACTTCAAACCAAAACTAGTCAGAAGGGATAAAGAAGGACATTACATGCTGCTTAAGGGAAGCATAAATCAGCAAGACATAACAATCATAAATATCTATGCCCCGAACATTGGCTCATCCACGTACGTCAAACAAATCCTTCTCAATTCCAGAAATCAAATAGACCACAACACAATAATACTAGGCGATTTTAACACACCTCTCTCACCACTGGATAGATCGTCCAAACAAAAATTGAATAAAGAAACTATAGATCTCAACAACACAATCAGCAATTTAGACTTAACGGACATATATAGAATATACCATCCAACAAAGAATGAATACACTTTCTTCTCAGCAGCACATGGATCCTTCTCTAAAATAGACCATATTTTATGCCACAAAGCTACTGTTAGTAAATACAAGAAGATAGAGATACTACCTTGTACTCTATCAGATCATAATGGATTGAAATTAGAAATAAATGACAGAATAAAAAACAGAAACTTCTCCAATACCTGGAGACTAAATAATACACTATTATATGATGAATGGATAACAGAAGACATCAGGAGGGAAATAAAAAAATTCTTAGAAGTAAACGAGAACAAAGACACATCATATCAAAATCTCTGGGACACTATGAAAGCAGTATTTAGAGGAAGATTTATTTCATGGGGTGCATTCAAAAAAAGAAGTAGAAATCAACAAATAAACGAGTTAACACTACAGCTCAAAGCACTAGAAAAAGAAGAGCAGACCAATACCAAAAGTAGTAGAAGACAGGAAATAGTTAAAATCAGAGCCGAAATCAACGAAATCGAAACAAAAGAAACAATCGGAAAAATTAATAAAATAAATAGTTGGTTCTTTGAAAAAATAAATAAAATTGATAAACCCTTAGCCACACTAACAAAGAGAAAGAGGGAGAAAACTCAAATTACTAAAATTCGGAATGAACAAGGAAACATCACAACAGACACGAGTGAAATACAAAACATAATTAGAAGCTATTTCGAAAATCTATACTCCAACAAAACAGAAAACCTTGAAGACATCAACAAATTTCTAGAGACATATGAACTACATAAACTGAACGAGGAGGACATACACAACTTAAATAAACTAATTTCAAGCAATGAAATAGAAGAGGTCATCAAAAGCCTACCAACAAAGAAAAGTCCAGGACCAGATGGGTTCTCAGCCGAGTTCTACAAAACCTTTAAAGAAGAGCTCATTCCAATACTCCTCAAACTATTCCATGAAATAGAAGAGGAGGGAACCCTACCAAACTCGTTCTATGAAGCCAATATCACCCTGATACCTAAACCAGACAGAGACACATCAAGGAAAGAAAATTTCAGACCAATATCCTTAATGAACATCGATGCAAAAATTCTCAACAAAATTTTAGCAAATCGCATACAAATATATATTAAAAAGATAGTGCACCACGATCAAGTGGGTTTTATCCCAGGGATGCAAGGTTGGTTCAACATTCGGAAATCAATAAATGTCATTCACCATATCAACAGACTTAAAGTTAAGAATCACATGATTATTTCAATAGATGCAGAAAAAGCATTTGATAAAATACAGCATCCCTTCATGCTCAAAACACTAGAAAAAATTGGGGTAATGGGAACATTCCTAAACATTATAAAGGCCATCTACGCTAAGCCCATGGCTAATATCATTCTAAATGGTGAAAAACTGAAAGCGTTCCCCCTAAAAACTGGAACAAGGCAGGGATGCCCTCTTTCACCGCTTCTATTCAACATCGTCCTTGAGACTCTAGCCAGAGCAATCAGACAAACCAAAGAAATTAAAGGGATACGAATAGGAAAAGAAGAACTCAAACTATCCCTGTTCGCTGATGACATGATTATATATTTAGAGGAACCTGGAAATTCCACCAGAAAACTTTTAGAACTCATAAGTGAATTCAGTAAAGTAGCAGGTTACAAGATCAATGCTCATAAATCCAATGCATTTTTATACATAAGTGATGAATCTTCAGAAAGAGAAATTAGGAAAACTACCCCATTCACAATAGCATCGAAAAAAATAAAATACTTGGGAATCAATCTCACAAAAGAGGTGAAAGACCTCTACAATGAGAACTACAGAACACTAAAGAAAGAAATTCAAGAAAACCTTAGAAGATGGAAAGATCTCCCATGTTCCTGGATAGGCAGAATTAATATCGTCAAAATGGCTATACTACCTAAAGTTCTATACAGATTCAATGCAATTCCAATTAAAATCCCAATGATGTACCTCGCAGAAATAGAGCAAGCAATTATGAAATTCATCTGGAAGAATAAAAAACCTAGAATAGCTAAAGCTATCCTCAGTAGCAAGAGCGAAGCAGGGGGTATTGCAATACCAGATCTTCAACTCTACTACAAAGCAATAGTAACAAAAACGGCATGGTATTGGTACCAAAATAGACAGGTAGATCAATGGTACAGAATAGAGGACATGGACACAAACCCAAATAAATACAATTTTCTCATACTAGACAAAGGTTCCAACAATATGCAATGGAGAAAAGATAGCCTCTTCAACAAATGGTGCTGGGAAAACTGGAAAACTATATGCAATAGAATGAAACTAAACCCCTATCTCTCACCCTACACAAAACTCAACTCAAAATGGATCAAGGACCTCGGAATCAGACCAGAGACCCTGCATCTTATAGAAGAAAAAGTAGGTCCAAATCTTCAACTTGTTGGCTCAGGATCAGATTTCCTTAACAGGACTCCCATAGCACAAGAAATAAAAGCAAGAATCAACAACTGGGATAGATTCAAACTAAAAAGCTTTCTCTCAGCAAAGGAAACTATCAGAAATGTGAAGAGAGAGCCTACAGAGTGGGAGAATATCTTTGCCAACCATACCTCAGATAGAGCGCTAATTTCCAGAATCTATAAAGAACTCAAAAAACTCTACACGAAGAATACAAATAATCCAATCAACAAATGGGCTAAGGAAATGAACAGACACTTCACAGAAGAAGATGTACAAGTAATCACCAGATATATGAAAAAATGTTCAACATCCCTAGTAATAAGGGAAATGCAAATCAAAACTACCCTAAGATTTCATCTCACCCCAATTAGAATGGCGATTATCAAGAATACAAGCAACAATAGGTGTTGGCGAGGATGTGGTGAAAAAGGAACACTCATACATTGCTGGTGGGGTTGCAAATTAGTGCAACCACTCTGGAAAGCAGTGTGGAGATTCCTCAGAAAGCTTGGAATGGAAACACCATTTGACCCAGCTATCCCACTCCTTGGCCTATACCCAAAGGACTTAAAATCAGCATACTACAGAGATACAGCCACATCAATGTTCACTGCTGCTCAATTCACCATAGCCAGATTGTGGAACCAACCTAGATGCCCTTCAGTTGATGAATGGATAAAGAAACTGTGGCATATTTATACAATGGAATATTACTCCGCAATGAAGAATGATAAAATCATGGCATTTGTAGGCAAATGGTCGAAATTGGAGAATATCATGCTAAGTGAGATAAGCCAATCTCAAAACACTAAAGGACGAATGATCTCGCTGATAAGCGGATGAGGACATATAATGGGGGGTGGGACGGGCTAGCATTAGGTTTAGGGTTAGGTTTAGAGTTAGGCCAAGGAGAGCAGTAAGAATGAAGGAAAGAAGGACTGTGTAGAGGGAAAAGAGGGGTGGGAGGGGTGGGAGGGGTGGGAGGGGTGGGGGGGAGGGGGAAAAATATAATAAACATCATTACCCTATGTAAACGTAAAAAAAAAAATAAATATAAAAAAAATGTATCTCTTATAGACTATAAAAAAAAAAAAAAAAGTATGACAGTTCATTCTACTTGGCTTTTTTTTTTTTATAGTTCCTCTGCCTTGACAAAGACTCTTGATACATGTAGATAGAGTTCAGCCTATAGCTCCAAAAATGACAGATCTAAAACTTCTTAGTATTGAACTTTATGAACCAAGAAGTGGTTATGGAGTATCTGCTTCATAATGTATTTTCTTTTCCTTTCAGTATTAATAAAGTCATGAGTCCTGATGGCTGCAGTTAGTGCTGAACCAGTGGAAAAGTAAAGGGAAGCTTGCAGAGGGCCAGCTGTACAGGCGTGACATGAGCAAACTGTGACTTTAGAAAAGTCAACTGCAGTCACGATGCCCAGCAGGTTCATAAGGACCCCCAAAAAGGATAACTGAAGGACAACAGCTTTACTTCCACCCTCTAGTTGCTAGAAACTGAAAATTTAAAGTATCACAGTTATTGAAGTATAGGACTTTGGGAATGAGGAAAAAACGACAAAACCAGGGATGCCCCATTGGAATGAGCTGAGGAGAGAACCTGGGAGTTTTAGGGGATATTTGTGCGGTAGCAGCAGGAGCAGGTGTGTATGGGGGAGACACTGAGTGGGATTGAGGAGATGTCCCAGATCCAGCCCATGGGGGCTCCTCTGAAAAGGGGCAAGAATGGGGACAAGCCTGAGGGGAAGATTATTTTAAAAATTCAGCATTACTAACATCTTTATTTTTGAGACTCAAAACAAAGGAGGCAATGATGTCAAATGAATCAAGTGGGCCACTTGACCTATCACATCAAGTGGTTCTGACATTTTCCCATTTCCGTGCATCTAATTTGAAGATCCGTTTGCTTCTTAAATAAGACGAACCACACCATTTTTAACCCGGAGAAACTGAGCATGAACACACTCCATAGGAACAGGTACTCCCTGAATCCTTAATGGGCCATCTAGGACCCACTGTCACTTGCCATCCTCTACTCTGGGCCCCTGGCAAACTGCCTTCTGGGGTCAGCAGATGACATGGCTCTTTTTAGGGAACCATAGATCTGCAATTTCCAGACTTGAGATGAACCTCCTGTGACTTTCTACAGGAAAAC
Source organism: Sciurus carolinensis (assembly GCF_902686445.1). Classification (NCBI taxonomy): domain Eukaryota; kingdom Metazoa; phylum Chordata; class Mammalia; order Rodentia; family Sciuridae; genus Sciurus; species Sciurus carolinensis. Next base: position 77,348,071 of record NC_062222.1, read on the forward strand.
AGGAGTAGAATTGCTGTCAACAGTCACTGCTTATTTAATCTTGACTGACTGTGAGGTTGGAAGAGTAAGATGTCGACAGGCATACCTGTTCTCCAGAGAACTGTGTCATAGAAGAAGGAGAACTCCATCTCCGTGTGGTGCTCCAAGGAGGCCCAACCCCTGGGGGCAGTCACGTAGATGTAGGACACATAGAGAGGCACGTGCACGGTCAGGAACGACTGAGCAGAGTCCCTCACCTGGCAAGAAAACAGTGTGTGTGCACAGAGGCTTATTTTTTCCCCAGGCAAAAGGGCATATGATTGTCACCTCAGTTCAATTTCCACTTACTCTGTCATGCATTCATCTAATAATGAATAATCAGATGCCCACAGCTGAACTTAATTTAAAAAAATAAAGAAGGTAGAAAATGGTCAGGATGCTTCTTTAGATTGGATGATCTGCAAAGGCTTTTCTGAACAAAAGTGTTTTGTTTTGTTTTTTTGAACAAAACACCTCTGAAGAGTGAGAATTAGCTTTACTTCCACCCTCCAGTTGCTAGAAACTGAAAATTTAAAGTATCACAGTTTTTCCCAAGAGATGGACCTACTGGCTCTACCATTCACCACATTCTCCCTCTGCTGACAGCTCACAGGTGACCTGCAGGACAGCCTGAATCAACCAGGACTGGGAAGAGGCCCAAGTGCGTCCCCTGGGAGGAACATGTGCCTGGCTCAGGATGTTTTAGTGTTTACCAGGACTGCCTCCTACTCTGGGAGCAAAGACCTGTAGATCGTATCTGGGAAGCTTATAACACACAGCTTGGAGCTTCATGTGCTTTGATAATTTCCTATCCTGTTAAATGCTTTGGAAAGAATTTTGAAAAGACATCAAGAACACTTCTTTCTTAAGGTGTTCCTGTTACTGCTATTAATTTGGTCCAACAATATTTGTTTTACTATGAAATGAGCAAAAACTGAATGGAAAGACACAAAAGAACAGCAAACGCTATTTAGCTATTCATGAAGCTAACTGGGTTTATATGGGTAAGTGGGGGAGTTGGTTTACTCATTTTAAAAAATGTTTTATATATTTCTGCCCGTAAATATGCATTTCTTTTATACGAAAAGCTAAGTTAGTTATAATTTAATTTTGTCATTGGCCAAAAACTATATAACATACAATGGAACTTGTATATTTTTGGTTTGAAAATACAATGTAAAGAGTTTTTATGGATAATTAAGAAAAAAAACTTTATCAATATTTAAGACATTAAAAACTTAATTTTTCTAAAAAGTGTTTTTCATATTCAAAGTTGTCAGTGATCGAAAATTTGATGTCAACTTTTTCAAAAGACATACTAATTCCAAATTCACTTAATTGTCCCTTTTGGACATGACATATTCTGTTTTCTTTAGAACTATCCAGATTTTATCTGAACTTTATACCATGGCTATCCACTAAAATACAGATTTTGCTAAATACACCTGCCCCAATCTCATAATTGTTGACATTAGAACCTCAACAGCACTTTAGGTGGTTGGCAAAATTAATTTCCCCCTCTTTGTTTCTTATTCTTTTTTAGATTTCCTAGTGTTACTTAATAATCTTAAAAAGTAAAAATACCCTGACAAATGTTTCCTGCATACCTATTTTATTCCAGACCATGTGCTAGGTACTTTATCATGTTGAGATTACAGTCAGAATTTCAGATGAGGCTCAAAGAAGTTTTATCTCATTCAACTCTGATGATATTTGATAGAGAAAGATATGAACTAGGAATGGTTCCAGGTTCTATATTTTTTCTATGACATTTCAGCAATTTCAATTATTTTTAAAGAAGCTTTAAAAATAAACTTTAAAAATGTTCCAGGAGAGGAACAATCACTTTTGCAATTTCCAGCAACTGTAGGTTATGCAACCACAGAAATAGAAACAAAACCCAAGACAGCCTTAAAATTCTATTCAGTAGAGGGCAGTAGTGTATACAGAACCAGAGGCACTGGAACAGAGAGGCATTGCAAAGAACAGACAAAATTTAATCAAAGATACCTTCCCCAAATGACTACGTCCTGTACAAGTTCCCTCCTTCAGTAAGGTTAAACCTGACTTGAAATGAAGAACAAACATCTAACTAATTTTTGTCTCATTGAGATAAGGGCTCAAAATAAGATGAAAACTGTTTTAGAATTTATTTTCCCATGAGGATGGATAAGCCTAGTTTCTCTGCTATTTGCTACACCTGCCCTGCCCCTCTATGACTCTGGCTTCTTGCTATAAAATTTCCAGTTGTCGCTAACATTTTATTGTGTCCTCTCTCTTTCTTTTTCTCTGTCTTCATCCCATAGGAGTTGTCAGTTTGGAATAGGTATGGAATGAAAGTGTTTCCAACAGTTATCTCTCCTCAGGGCTTGGGCCAACAATGCTCTTCTTGTCTTCTGAAAGTCAGGGTGTCTGCCTGCCATTCTGACTCACTGCCCCAAGTGGGGAGGAGAGACACCTTTGTGGTAATAACCCTACCATCAAATGGAGATCTTTTCAGTTTCCCAAAATATACAGAGGGAAAAAATAAAAATGCCCAGAGAAGTAAATATTAGATTTTTATATAAATGTGGCAAACAATATTTTTTTCCCCCTTAACTTGATTTACAGGACATTGGGGGCTAGTCACAATGCTGCCACCATCTTGCTTGAGAAGCTTATAAAGAAGCATCCCTCAGTGGGTTGGCTCAGTTCTGGAGGCAAAATGCTATTTGAAGTCCTTCAGGAATGAACAGGGTAGGTATCAGAACCCATGTGCATGCAGCCCTGGGATGAGCCCCCAGAGCACCCACCTGGAAGTCAGCAGTTACAGAGCCTCCACAGACATCAATGAGCTCAGTCATGTCATAATATGCATCAAAGGTCCACACACAGCTCTTCAGATTCAGGTGTTTGTACAGCTGGATGGTCTTTGGCTCCCGCACACTGGGGTCAAACTGGAAGGGGCGGTCATAGCCAGGACCCAGGGCAGTGCTGTCATAGACCACATCATCCAGGAAGCCTGCCTCTGCCAGAGAGGGAAGGGATAAGGAATGGTAACTCAGCTTGAGGATGCCTAGATGTTGGATGGGGAGAAGAGACTCACATTGAGAGAGCTTTCTGCTCATCTGAGACTATCAATAGAGCTACCCAGGGCTCCCAAGGCAGTGAGTATGCGAGAAGAGTTTGTAAAGAGCATTGCTGCCCACTGTCAGGTGTTAAATAAAGAACTTCACCTCTAAGAGACCCCAGGAACCAGGGAGGAAAAGGTGGATAAATGATACCGCGAAAGAAGAAAGCAGATCTTAGAAAAGAAACACACCGGAGCTCCAGAGATAGCTCCTCTTGGAGAGCGCTCCCCTAGCATGCGTGAGGACCACGGTTTGAATCCCCAGACCCGAAGAAAAGAAACACACCATAGCTTTACCTGTATGCCTGGCCAGTGTGTCTGTGTTTAACATACTTCACAATCAGTCTTGAAGAAATGGATTTACTACATGGATCTTTCACTGACCAATTACTATTTATGAAGACCAATTTAAAGAACAGCTTTTATGGAAAGCCAACAAACCAACATCAGACTCCCTCCTCTCCCTCCCTCCTATGGTTTCTGAACTTTTAGGGAAAAATGTCTTAATGAGTAAATAGCTGCCTAATGATGTTCGACTAAACCTCACCTGCCACAGGCAAAAATTATTGGATCAAAAGCTTCCAAGCAAGTGAACTGTTCTAAATTAAAACAGACCTTTATGCAGAAGAGAGCCAAATACAGATACAATTTTAGTACATTATGTTTAAAATTTTTATAGTACTAAATGTGATGATAGTATTTTAAAAGAGTTAATGCTTTTCTTAGAATGATACCAGCAATCGGCCTTTGTCCCACAAAGACAAGGTACTCAATTGGCCTGTGTTGAATCCAATTGTTTTCAAACAGCAAGAGGTGCAAAGTTTCAGTCTTTAAACATAGTATGTTTCTCCCACTAGCAGCTTATGGGAGGCAATTAAACTTTGATGTGTAGCTCAATGATTTAAGAATATTCTGCCCTCAACTAATTCTACAGAATAAAGACCATGACTACCAAAAATGATGTCTACTGAATATGAAAGAGCATATGAATACATTTCTGTCTTCAAAAACACTGTTAAATGATTCACTAGTTGTGAGGGAGGAAAAGCGCTTTTAATGTGCACTTGCTAAGGTAAATGGAAATGGACGGGATTCTTTGTAAAGTCAAATGTCTGTTGTGGTGATGTGTCCTCTGCCTCCCCCTCAGCTCCTTCAGGACTGCAACAGCTGCAGAGCAGCTTGGCCCAGGGTCATGACTCTTTGGGGCAACCTGAATTCAGTGACCAAGTGAGGTGGGCTATGAAGGTCTGGCCTTTTGGGCTGGAAGTAGGAAAAATCTCTGCAGAGTTTCTCAATTTGTGAGCCTGCAGGGAGTTTGACTTCTCCTTCTACCAGTCCTGTTTCCTTTCCTTCCTTTAAATAGGAAGGAAAAATGCCTAAAAAATGCCTCACACCCCAAACTTCTCAGTTTCTGTTTCTGGAGAATTCTTCCTTAAACATCTAACATCTGCACCTCAGTTTTCTGAAGATGCAGCTATCATGGGATTTTAGAGCAGAGACCCCCAAATGCTCTCTAGAAGGGAGGGAAGGGACTGCAATTTACCATAGTAGGCACTTTAAACACGTCAACACATCAAATCCTCACCTTGATTGGTAGCAATATTTACCCTCATGCTATAGACAAGAAAACAGTGGCTCAGAAGAGGTCAAGCTATTTCTGTTCAGTTGCATAGGTCATTGGATAAGGATTTGAATCTAAGTCAATTTGACTTCAAAATTTTTATTCTTTTGTATTCATTTCATTGTCTGAGTTCCCTATGTTTGGATGCTTCCAAAGGAAGAAAAACTATACGCAGATTTTGAGGACAGGAAAACATGAAAAATAGATTTTTCCCACTTAGCCACATCCCCAAAGTCATTGCACAGAGCTGCTGTGGGAAAACCAGTACCCAACTCATCCCTTACCTGAGATGCCTTTCAGGTCGTGGGTGGTGACTAAATTAGAACAGACATGCTGGTGTCTATAGATGGACTCAGATAATAGAAAATGCAAGTTGTGCAATGGCATTGTGGAGATAAGAGGCAGCATTCCATCCTGGTGTGGGATCTGCACTGAAATGTGGATTCTAGGGGAGAAAAGGAAGAAACAAGAGTTTAGCTGCATGCTCTGAACAGTCGGTAGGATGCACTTCTTTCTCATCACAAATTTGTTTTCACCAATGAATTTAGCAATCTTTCTTCCCCTGCAGCTTGCTATGTATGATTTCTATCTCAACATGAGGATGTGGATACACATGTGGGATTGCTTCCCCCCTAAGAGATCCTCCAGACTGAAGACTGATAGCAATCAGGAATCAGAGAGGTTTTTTCCTATAAAAGATAACATCACAACCACAAATTACTTTAAAGCTTTCTTTTGCTTTAAATGGAAGGTTTGTATCCTCAGGAGCTAAAGCTGAATGAATGATACAGGGAGGTGTCCCTGTTCTGTCTCACTGACTATTGGTGGAAGTTGGGAGGGTGCCATACTCATATTTTTAATAGTATTTGTTTGAGTCAAAAAGGTATCATTGGGGCTGCAAATGGGCTAGATAACGTACCTAGCATGTGTGAGTTCCATCCCCAGCACTGAAAGCAAAAATCATTGAATTCTTAAACTCTAAGGCCAATTTCCCTGCCCACCCAAATATCTTAGAAATTATAATGTCTCACTACTCTCTCCTCAAGTGAATACAGCCCTCTCTCTCTTCTTTCTCTGTCTCACCAACACCTTGCCCTGGCCCTCACTAGCCTCAAACTATAGCATGTTCTCCCTTCACCTGTATTCCTCAGCTCTAGGTGACCTTTGTAAGAGGAAATCAGTGACTTATGTATATGGGCTGCTTTTCCTTCTATGTTTTGAGGCTCTGCTTATCTTGCCTCCCCACTGTGAGGATGAGGACCATTTCCTTCATTTCTTTTGTTTCTTCACTGCATGTAGTACACAATTCTAAATAAAATATGAGCTTAATAAATATTGGTTAAGACTGCGACACAACAGAACTGTACTTATAGGCTGCATTTGTTTTCATTGTATGAGTTTATATTTTCAGCATGTTTTATTGAAGGTGTGTTTTGGGTATACATAGCTTGCCTCTGCAAGCAAAGAACTATATTTTAAAGAGGAATTTGAGCCTCAGATGTAAAGAGGGTGGCCCTTTTCCTAGGAAGGGGTCTGTTGTACTTTGGGTACTTCTCATTGCTCTTTAGCAAAAGCAAGTTTTAGTCTATTTGGAAAGAAAAGAGGGATTTGTGTATTTGAGAGTCCTCATGCAAACTCACTTTTCTTCCATGCAAAGGAACCCATTTCTCTGAACTCAGTTGTTCATAAAGTACACACTTAAAACTCTACAAGATTTAATGAATACGTATGGTGTATGTGAATTCCTTTTTGCTATAAAAATTTTGAGTATCCCTCTCCCACTAAAATCATGTTGGCACAGGAAAAATAGTCAAGTGACTTGAAGTTTAGACAGTGTCATCACTCATTTTTTCATCAGATATTCTGCAAGTGCCTCTTAGGCCAAATAGCACAGAACTAGATATACAGGAGATGTGAAATAAATAATCATGGTCTCTTCCCTTAAGGTTTTACCATCTACCATGTGGATAGAGAGGAAGAATGATGACAATGCTCTGAAAGAGGCATTGGCAGGTGCCAGAGGAGCCTCTAAATTAAATTGGAGGAAATGATGAAGATTTTCCTAGAAGAGATGCTATGAGCTAGATATCACAGGGCAGCAGGATTGAACTGCATCAAGTAGAAACGGGTGTGGAGAGTTGGAGCTGGGGGTAAAGGCACACAACCTAAACCAGGTGGAAGCCCCTGGGAATTTATCTATGATTCTCTGTGGGTGGACTGGCAGGTAAAAATGTTAAGGTGAGGGAAAGGAGGCTAGGAAGATAGACAGAACTGGAGGAGTCTTTGAAGGAAAAAAAATTTTGAAGCCGAAATTACCACTACATTTATTTTGTAGAAGCATTACTCACTGATCTGTTCCACCTGGAAAGCACATAAAGGATACCTGAAAGTCACTCATGGTGGAAGGGACCACCTGTCTGACCTGTTTGGATGCTCCTTGTGTTTGACGTCCAGGTATTTCAAGGTTGCGATGAAGGACTGTGCCTGGAAGCCTCTAGCTGTCCCAGCCACTACTGGAGTGTGGCAGATAGCACTGTCTGTTCCAATAGTAACAATGTTGCTCCTTAAGGGGGTCCCCACATGGCCCACCTTATCCACAGCTTTTGCCACACAGCGCACATGAAACCTCCGGCTGAAGTAAATGCTATCTAGGACCTAGAGGAAGAATAAAGCACCTCAGACATGTACGTACAATCTGAGCAGGTCCTTACACTGTGCCTTCTGGGTGAGATGACACAATGAGCTATTGGCACAAAGTAACTTGGGAAGGTCATTCACTCACCCACCCACTAATCTGTCCATCCATTGATTCATTCGTTTGTCACATAACCACTGATTTTCCACCATGAACCAGGCACTAGGGACAGAGCAATGAGTACTTGTAGTCTAAGGGGATAAGATGGAAAAGACAGATGTGGGGCAAGAGTCCAAACATGACTGCCTACCAATGAATAGTATTATTCTTCTTGTATACTAGTTTAGCAAAAGGACTACCCAACTGTCTTTCAGACCTTTCAGCAAGACCGGTTGACCTCCAAGCCATTGTTGTTGAGAGCATAGAGAAATTGGCAAAGGCCTGGACACGACTAGACATAAAATCCTCCTCGATTTATTCTAGGATGCTTGGTCAATGATGTCACAGTTACAAAAGCCCTTACACAAAACATTAAGTCCCCTGGAAAAAAAAATACATCCAACCAACAAACAGCTCTCTCCTCTCCCGTCCTGTAAATTCTTCTACTATCAACCAATTGGGAAGCAGATCTGAGCTTTTAGCTTCTGATCCCCTTGTCAATTGGCCATGTAAGAAAGTTGCTTTCTGCACGAACCCAGTGCTGTGGTATTGGCTTCTATGTAAGTTGGGCACTAGCCTTTGCTTGATGACAATGGTGTTTGGATACTGAAGAGAGATGCTTCCTCCTCAGGAATTCTTATTTCCCTTTCTTTTCTACTGCTCCACTCCCAGACCCTGTAAGGGTCACAATAACATGCAGGCTAGAAGCTGAGAACTCGACCTCTGATACTTCCCAGCCTTTGAGGGTCTTTGTATAGATTCCTTCCCATTTTCAGACATATAGGAACAATAAGAGGGCTTAACTTAATCTATGCAGAGGCAATGTAGGTCGCCACGACTATGTGTCCACACTCAAAAGGAAGTGCATAATGAGAAAAATTAATTAGTAGTTTTGTATGCCTCAGACCTCCCACAAAGCAATCATACAAATGTATAAATTCTTCCCATGAAAACAATTTTCACTGAAGTCCATTAAAAATTAAAGAAGATTTTTCCATTAAACTTTTTTTTAATTAGCTGCCAACTCTTTATTTATTTATATATGGACTTATTCCAAAAGGGATTTGAGGCATCTTACAAAAACGCAAATAGCACAACAGTATTAAATCAATTGAAGAAATAAAGATAAAGCAAAGGAAATTGGGGTAAAGGGTATTAGTTACCAATTCACTGTAAGACAAAAAACTGTCATATATTTGGTACTTATAAAAAATGTATATTTGGCTCAAATATACAGGTATGATTTTGTTGAACACAGAATTAGATATTTATGAAACAATAAGTTAAGTCTTGCCTTTTTAATTTTTTAAAATACAGAAGATGACTTAAATTTGAGCCAGGTTATAGTGCAAAAGAATAGATCTCTGGTCTTTCTAAGTAAGCTGTGCCAAAGACAATTGATATGAGTGACCCTTTCAATCAAAAATCATGGACTGCTCATTGTGTGCTAGATTTTGTGCTGAGCCAGAATCTCAACTGCTTTTGTCTCTTTTGGAAGAGAACCAACTTCAGTGGTGCAATGTGTAGAATCACTGTAGTGGACTGGCTCCTAAGGCTAAGAAAATAGCACTATTCACTGCTCTCTGATGGTCTGGACTCAAAGGTCTTTGAAGGCTGTAACTGCCTTAGGAACTTCTTTTCATGTCCACCCACAGGGCTTTGCAAAATACTGATCACTCAGTAGCCATTCTATCCTGTTGTAAAATTGGTTGCTATTAAAGTGCTGGCCACTTTGGGATATACAAATATGATAGAAACCTTAATCCATGTCCTTAAGGAGTTTATATCTGAATACTTTTTGAATGATTAAAAATATGTGTAAAGAATAGTAATCACTTAATGGTACTGACCTGGAATTTTGGACTTATTTTATCATTTATAGTAACATTGGTCAGTGACCTTGTCAAGTGACTAAGTAGAAGAAATATTGTTTTGCAGATCCAGAGATTAAGACTAAGACAGAGCAAGTAACCTTTTAATATCACATAGTTAAAATAGGCAGAATCAGAGTTTGTGAACAGGTCTTCTGACTAGCAGCTTAGTTTTCTTTCTATTATACTATGGTGCCTTTCCTTATGTATAAGAATAAACAAACTATATATATATGTTTGTTTTATTCCAAAGGCCATGCATGGATCTGAAGGAATTTGACAGAGTCAGAGTTAAAAAGAGTGACAGCAATTCTCTTGCTCCCCAGCCCGCCCCAGTCACCAGACCTACCATGTGGTTGACGCTGGTGAAGGGGGTATTGTCAGTGATGGTTTCAAAGGGAGACCGGGCCCCATTGCCATCAGTGGGGGCAGCCACTTCCCAGCTGAACTGCACGGATGTCTGGTTGATGCCGGCCTCGCTGCAGCGCTCCCTCATGACGGCATACCTGGGGAAGTGAGGGTCACAGGGGGTGACACAGACCAGAGGGTAGCCTGGAGAGGGGGCCTTCCTGACTCCTTCCTTGGTAACCTCTTCCACATGGTCGTAGTCAGCAAGGGTGACAACCTGAGAAAGGTAGCAAAGCTTCAGGCTAGGTTGGTTATCAGGATGGTCAGAGGTCCCTTGCCCAGAGACCCTCCTGATGGCTTAATTTCTAGGAATTCTTTAAACTGTAACAGAAGGTTTTACAATCCTTAGCCAGTCACCCCTAAAGGCACTGCATATCTTTAGTGGTGCAGGAGATCCTCCTACTGCTTGGGCTAAGAGCTTTATTGTCCTATTAACTGCTTTCCTAAATCAGAATCCTTATCACTCATGTGAAAAATACTTTTATTTTCCTGCACACTGGAACCAAAGCTATATCATGAAGGGCAGTTGCTAGCTTAAAGTTACATTAAATTGTTACCAGTACATGGTAGCACACTTGGTAAATAAAAGTAAATAAAGGTAGTGTATTTCTTCCAGGTCAAATAAGAGAAAAAAATCTGAAAAATTTGAAATAACTTCTCTTTTAACATCTATGAGACTAATTAAGGGAGGTTAGAAGGCTTTTTCTGACTGCTGCACTATTATGTGTTAAATATCCCCTGATGATTTGTAGGCATTTTCCTTTTGTTTTTTTTTTTTAATTTTTATTTTTTAGATGTTGATGGACCTTTGCTTTATTCATTTATTTATATGTGATGCTGAGAATCAAACCCAGTGTCTCACACATGCTAGGCAACCCCAGTTGCCTACCCCAGTCCCAGCATTTTCCTCTTAATTGTAAAGTCAGTACATTCATTCTGTTCATCCTGAACTGGGAAACACAGTACCACATTTCTGCATATACTTAACCCTCTTTATAAGGTGAATATGTAGGATAATAGAAATGGGTTTTATTTTCTTATCTTCCAGGTCCCACCAGAGTAATAAGGCCAATTGTATTGTTCTTTCTGTCTTTATCAAGCTAAGCTACCTACACGGTTTGGTCTTACTCTTGTGTCAGAACAAGATTTCTCACTCTTGGCCCTACTGACACTTGTGCCAAATAATCATTTTTGTTGTTCTGTGCATGGTAGGTAGTTAGCAGCATCCCTGTCTTCTACCCACTAGATGCTAGTAGTACCCAGTGTCAGTTGTGACAACCAAAAATGTCTCTGGACATTGCCAAATGTCCTCTGGAGGGAGAGACTAGTGGGTCAGATTCTCCTGGTTGAGAACCAGTATGTTAGAAGAACAAAGAAGTAGAGTGCAAAAGTCCCACTTCTCTCAAGTTCTCATCTACTGTTCACTAAGACATAAAAGCAGCAATTCTTGGTGTCAAGCAACTCACGATGGGTGGCGCTGGCAATATGAGACTCCCTGCTGCCTCCTGGTCTAGAATTGTCACTGTGGCAGTAGTTACATCCCCAAGAACTGCTTCCACTGGGTCGTCTGGGCCAAGGACTAGAGAAAAAGATTCATGCCATTCCCGGTCTTCATTAGACAGGATCTCCACTTTAAAAAAGATGTGATCCACACCTTCGCCAAGGACAGAATAAAAGGAGAGCAGAGGCCTTGTTAATGGACATACCCAAGAAAGCACCAGCTGGCACTGCTGAGACGTCAAGTTAAAATATAAGCTTTCCTTTCAGAATTTTTCTATATATGCAGTGACTACTAATCACTTTAGCCCCATCCTCAGTGAGGAATCTGTTTGACAGACCGAATTCCACCTGTGGTAGAGGCTCCGTCCTGCAGATTACTATTCAGCACCATATGAGGATTAATGGTCCCTGCCTGACACACTGGCTGGCAGTAATAAAAATCTATGATCCAAAATACATTCATCCTGGTTACAAGTTTTTTTGCTTAATTTTCCTTTCCCATTTACACTTAGGCATGAGCTCCTGTGTGGCTGTGAGTATTCACACACCCAGATACCCTTCCAAGTTGTCTCCTGAGAAGCAGGAGCTGCCAGGTCCATCTCCACAAAGATCATATTTTGGAGGTTTAGGGCTTGGAAGGGCGCTATAAACCTGTCCTTTCCTGTAAAATGATTCTTTGAATGTACAAACATCCCTGCTGGTAGGTAAGACCTTTCTTCCTCTCCTAAAGACATTGGGGTCAGCTTGTTTCCAGGTCTATCTTTCCTCAAGAGGGCTCCTTCTGCAAATGTGGAAGAAGAGCTCTTCTTTTCCAGCAAACGTCAACTAGACACATGTGGGATGGAGCTAAAAGCCTTTTAAGGCCCCAGTGAGTGGGAAAGAGACACAGGGACCCCTCACTTCCAGCCTCCACCATTTCTGAGTCACTATCTCCATCCACTTGCTAGGACACTGCTGTTCACCTCTGGCTACACTAAAAATGGTGCTAGGAACTATACCAGCTCTTTACTTTACAACTGCTTCAGAAAGTTCTAAGAAAAAACCTAGCCTACATTCTATTCTTTACTTGGTCATTCCCCTCATCAAAACTTCAGACACACAGCTGGCTGTGATCCGTTCTTGTCTTTCACTCTTCTCTGGCTCATCTCTATGTTTCTCTCTGGGATAGAACTGTTTTTGGAAAGCCTATAACAGGGTATTGTATGTTTCTTAGTAAATGTGAAATCAACTTGAGCATAGGGATTATGCCTTCCAGATTTTAGCAAGCTCTGAAGGATCCAGTGTAATGCTTTGTACCAGTGCTTGTTGAAGGATGCATATATTTTTTAAAACCAAGTGTTCCTATCACTCAACCAAACCGCAGAATAGCAAAATACTTTTAAATAAACAAAATGCTTAGTATGTTCTGATGTTAGGGACTTTTTAACCCATGCCATGTTTACAAATTAAATTTCACTTGCAACCTCAAATGTATGCTTAACAAATGCATTCTGTTATTGTAACAACTTTGTTTCTCTGCTCATTCCTTTCTTCAAATACAAGATATTCATCTCATCTCTTCATTACGAAAATCCACAGATTGGAATAGGCGTTCAATTACCAGGACTGAATTTCAAGACTCGACTCTTTGGGTAATAATCCACACCAGACTGGGCAGATCCATCCCGAGTGCTACAGCGAATTTTGGAGGTCCTGTTCTGATCCCCTCTGCGGATCACCTTGATGTTCAGAATTGCAATGGCATCTGGCCCTGCGGGTTCCCGAACTTGGTATGCAGCTTCTTCAAACTCAATGGTGGGCGCTAAGGAAACATGGTTAGGAAAACAAGAGCAAGTTAGAAGAGCACAAAAAAATCCAGACTCCCATGCAAATACCTTATAACGATAAGAAAATACCTTATAATGACAAGAGGGAACAATTCACATTATTAGTTAACAATACCAAGGCAAAATGGCTTGTAGTCATAAAAAATCAATCAGCATTTACCCTTAAGCAATGCTTTGGAAAAGGGAATTTATTTGTGATCCTTTAGGAGTTATTTCTCACAAGTATATTAAAAACAATATAATGGGAGAAATATTTTTAGAGACTTTGAAGTCCAAGTTTCCATCTTGGCATTTTTTGCTCCCAGAATGTTTTTAAATTTGCACAATTTATCAAGGGACTCAGACATAGTGGACCCTTGATAAATTGCAATTGATGACATGAATCAAATTTTTATTTATGAGCTATGAATTCCTAAGGTTTTTAATTTTTCTCATTTATATACTACTTGAATTTACCAAATCCATCCTTCATCTCTCGTCTTCTAAGACACCCTCCTAGTGCCCTCACCTCCCGACACTCGGCTGTTCCTAACTCCTCACAGGTTATTTAGGTAAGCATGGTTAGTTTTAGCAACTGGCTACAACGGTAATTCAGGAACTCAAGACTTTCTAACACTATCTGATTTGAGATTCTCCTGTCATTATTAGGAAATGACTAACAATTTTTTTTTTTCAAAAAAAATTTAAATCATGCTTTCTTTTCTATTACATTCTCATAGGGAAGGGCAGGATGGTGGTGGTAGTGATAGTAGAGAGAGTGAGATTGAAGAGATGAGAAAACTGAGAGCAACTATAAGTTTTACATCATTTTAATATATTTTAGTATATTGCAGAAACTTCTTGCCTCTGTTTCCCACTCTTCCTTGCTCTTAGTCTTTCTAATTGTAGATGTACCTTACTCGAGACTTTAGAGTTTACAGTAAGAACAGTCGCAGCTGAAACAGTGCGACTGTTACTTCTCTGAGCCTCGATGGTTGGGTTTTCCGTTTACTGGGAGAGGCTCACTTCAGGATTTGAATCTAAATCTATCTGGGTGAAGGACTACTTCAACTTCAAGGCTTGTTTTTCTTATTTTATGTGATTTTGAAAACAGTTCCTGGTTTTTCATTAGGAACCTTGTGAGTCTCACTGACTCTCTCAGCAGTTAAGAGTATAGATTTTAACCAGGCATGATGGCATATGTTTGTAATCCCAGCAGCTCTGGGGACTGAGGCAGGAGACTCACAAATTCAAAGTCAGCCTCAGCAACTTAGCAAGGCCCTAAGCAACTTAGTGAGACCCTCTCTCAAAATAAAAAAAAATAAATATAAAAGGGCTGGGGATGTTGCTGAGTGGTTAAGTAATCCTGGGTTCAATCCCTGGTACCAAAAAAAAAAAAAAGCATAGATTTTAGAATTGGTTCTCATTCAGTTTTACTGCTAATAGTTTTATAAATAACAGTGCAAATTACATGATATTGCAGAAGTTTAGTTTCTTCCCTATAATATAGGGTAAGAAGAATTATTTAAAGGGATTACTGCCAGGTTTAAGTGAAATAATATAACATAGTTAGCATGTACCATAAATATTCAACAAAAAGCAGCTACTGCTGTTTGCAATATTTTATACAGTCATTCTTTAAAATATCTACTTTAGTAATAGTGATGTCCTAATTCAAAACAGGGTTTGTTTCCTCTTGTTCCTGGGTCACTCCTTACTAACACCTGACTACAGAATGTAAGATATTTTTTAAGGTTAGTAGGCCAAATGAATTAGAAGAAAACTGAAAAATTAGACTTTCCCAGGAAGGTAGCAGTGTTTTAAATCAGTTCCTTGGAGTCAACTGATTTTGACTGTATTTCCAAACCTGCTCTGAATCTGCAGTGACTTAAATGGTTTCTATTCTCTGTGTCAGCATTTCTGTCTTAGCTTTTAATCACACTTATTTCTTATCTTTTGGCAATGTTGTAGGGAATAATGAGATTAGAAATACCATGAACTTATGAGAATGCTGTAGAGGGTGATCACTTGCTGTAAAAATTTGATATATACATTCAGAGACTGTTATTAGTAGGCACCTCTATAGCATTTTCATTTTTCAAATATCATTTCATGTCCCATCAACCTAAGAATAACTAAAGGCAGCATCCTCTGTTACCATCTTCATCATTGGATATG
Organism: Sciurus carolinensis; assembly: GCF_902686445.1. Lineage (NCBI taxonomy): Eukaryota > Metazoa > Chordata > Mammalia > Rodentia > Sciuridae > Sciurus > Sciurus carolinensis. The sequence continues at coordinate 77,363,375 of NC_062222.1, forward strand.
GTGATGGTGGCCATGTTATTTTTTCCAACTCTGGCTCCACTCCAGTGGTTTCCAAGAGGATGGCCAAGGTAGACCCTGAACTGTTCCTCAGGCTCAAACATGGAGTCATCATGGATATAGACAGTGCAGTTCTTCACCTAGAGGCAATGCACAAGATAAATTAAAATCCGTAGCAAGTAATCAGTAACTTGCTTGGTTTTCCTAGGAAATTATTTTTCCTCTTTGCAGTATCAAAGAGTCAACATGAATTCAAAAGGATCAAGTTGCATTCATAAAATAGAATGTTTAAATCTAACAACCCATGCCTGAGTGGGACCTAGCTAAATGATGGGACTGATATTAGAACATTTCGAACCATTTTGAATTACTGGTGATGAGTTATGAAAACCAAAATCAATAAAACAAATTACCCACTAAAAAGCACCTACAGAACATTTGTATGTTTTCCCACGTTACTTCGGCTGCTCAGTATGTTTGCAAGTGTTACAATACACAGACTTCCCACAATGGTTTTTTGACATATCTTTGCACTTCCTGGATGGCTGTATAACACTTTTTTTCCTTCTGAAAACTGAATAGTCTTAAAGGAAACTCAGGAAGTCTTCATGTTAGGCTAAATATTCCTTTAAATGTTAAAGAACTCTCAAATCTGCTGCCAAATAGTATCTTATCTGAAAACTGTTAAGTACTGAAAAACCAGAGAACACAACCCAATTCCTGTTTGGTGGAGAGAAGTCAAGTGTTTCTCAAACTGAATACTCTCTATTAAGGACTGTATTTTTGAAAAAATGTAAAACAAAATCACAAAATTTTAGAGATAACATACCGGCCTCAGTAGTAGAACCATGTGATATGAAGCAAGATATTTTTAGGTGATTCATTTACAATCTATTATCCTATTATATTGCAAAGGATATGTTGGCAGAGAGTTCACTCTCATACTTCCTAAGCCATAGTAAATGGTAGGAAGAAATCCCTGTGAACACTTATATGTCACTTGTTAATCTGTTTTAAGTCCTGAAGATGGTTTTTCTTTTTTCTTTTCTTACATCTTTCCTAGAATAAGAATTCCTTAGAGAAAGCATGAAATTAGTGATTATTTGTGGAATTCTTTTAAAGAGACATTACAGTATATGCCAAGACCCAAAGATATTTGCTTTGCAAATCAAAGAAAATGAAGATTCAAAAGCACGCTTAAGAATGATGATAGATTGTCATGTGAGTAACATACAGATAATTAAGCTGTATTTTCTTTATACTTTCATTAAGTTAAAAATTCTCTCTTAAATAGGCAGAGAATCCTCTTTTGAGTTTAGAGCAAATAGACACATAGACTCAAAGCTGAGATTTTATCTGTAGTGTTTGCATGTGTTCATAAATATGTTTCAACCTGCCATGAGTAAAATTCCAATAAAATATATAACTAGGACAGACCTTTATGAGTCATAAATGTGTAAAACTCTTAAAAGTCCCAAAGAAGGAACTTATCTTTTTTTTCTTTTTTCTTTTTTGTAGTACAGGTGAATAGAGGGAAAATTTGGAGTGACCTACAATGAGTAAGGTCTTAGGCTAAATTTCAAAAGGACAAAATTTTGAAACATTTGATTATATGAAGATTAAAGAACTTCGTTGAACTAAGAAGACCACAGGAAAGTGACAGAAAGTGAAAGGTGTTAATACCATGTAAAACTGGCAAAGAATTAACATTTAGGATATTTAAGAAAGTCATAAAAGTCAGTGAGAAAAAGAACAAAATGATAAAATAAGGAACAAAGAACAAAAATATGCTTATAAGCTAATTGGAAGTCCAATAAGTTAACATGAATATAAAATAGTAGTAATTAGAGAAATAACAAATTAAAACATGAAATGCCTTTATGCTTGTAATTATCTCTGCAAAAATGTAAAAGATGAGTAATGTTAAGTGTTGGAGAGGATATAGGCTTGTAGCAACCCTCCTACATTTCTAATGACATTCTAGAAAATATTCTGACATTTTTTCCCCCCAAATTAAGCATATGCATGTCCTATGGTCTAGCAATTTTTCCTCTGAGTATATATATCAAAAGAAATTCTCTCTCAGGTCTGTAAGTGGATATCCATGAGGATGGGCACTGAAATATTATTTGTGGTGACAGAGTGTAAGGGGCAATCCCTGAGGTTCCTAACTGTCTATTGCTGAGAGTGTATAAGTGAAATACAGTGAATGCACATGGTAAGGTATTAGCAACAGTCAGAAGCAACTGATTAGAGGTACATAGACAGATCTTAAAACATATTGTTAACAACAGTAAAAAACTGAAAAATACATAATATGATAACATTTTTATCAATTAAAATTCATGTGCACTAAACAAGAATTTTTAATAAAACAAATACAAACAAAGGGATACAGATTAAACATAAAAGTTGGATGGATGAGGAAGGGAATGTGGCTGGAAATGGAAGTAAATGAAATGAATAAATAAACTAAAAATAAAAAATGTGCCTCGTGCAGACCAATGAGGATGGTGTGCCTTGAACAAAGGGGTATAATTAACTCAATCATGTGAAACTGAGATTCAAAAAGGGGAAATGGATTCTCATTCAATATAAACCTTTGACATACACTGTGGTTGAATTCTTTGATTCTGATGCAGCGTGTTTACTGATGAGCTTTTCCGGAGTTCCTGTGACCACATGCATGACTTTTCGGGTACTTTACCAACAGAATACTGCACTGACTTAAATCTACTCAACATTTCTCTATTCAGTCCTATGTTAGGACACATATTGTCCTGGGAGAGGGACCCAGATATCAGAGAGCTATCTCTTAGTCTCTAAGTAACATCAGTGGAAAGTGCTTCATTTGATGGCGCTAGGTTCCAAAAATGCTGCACATCATCTAAACTTCACAGCTCAACTAATGATATATGTTTGGTTGCAAGCGGGAGACAAAAAAGATAGCCAAATGGAATAGATAGTGTTATTTAAAATATTATCAACTAGTAAGGACGTTCCAAAAAATTCTCCAAGTTTACCTAATTTACCTACTCGTGGACAAATAAAGGTGACAAGGAAGAAGAGAATGCTGTCTTTATGTTACCACAGTTCCACTTACCTTCTCCCCTTTCAGAAATGTAATCCGTGAAGAGTCTGCATTTCTTCTCTCCCCGAAGTCCTCCATGACTTGAGCTGAATGGCTCTGAGTATAGCACCTCACTGATGACTCATAGCTTAGGTCTCCACTCCGAATGATAGGAACATGCAGGATACCATCTTTCTCCTTCACGAGGAGCAAATCCTTCCCAAACTGCATGCTTGGCACTGGGTGAGCAGGTGGAGAGATGGAGGCATCGTTAGTGGGAGGCAGAGGGATGCAGGAGCCACGACAGAGTTGGGCAAAAGGCCAACACAGGCTGACAGGTCACAGGTGCTAAGTGGATTTCAAGCATGGTTGTTGCTGTCAGGCAAGGAAACTGCTTCTACTTTGAGCATGATTCCAATGAAATAGAAGAAATCAACTTCTCGCCTGTCTTTGCTCAGCTTCAGGGTGTGGCCACCATCTCAAATACAGGCAGGAAATGCATGTGAAGAAATGGAACGGGTATTAAAAAAAAAAACTGTGCAGTGACATGGGTATTCAACAGTCTCAACAGTTCACTTTCCTCCTAGGACTGCAATAAGGAAAATAGCAAGGCTATTTGCTATGGCAAATGGCCACTCATATTCTCATGTTGAGGCCAGGTGGACAAAAGGGAAGAGTGGACACTCACAAAGGGAGAAGGGCAGGCTCTGTTTAAAGGCCTCCAGGGGCTGGGGTTGTAATTCAGTGGTAGGGTGCTTGCCTAGTATGTGTGAGCCACTGGGTTCAATCCTCAGCACCACAAAAAAATAAATTAACAAAATAAAGGTATTGTTTCCATCTACAACTAAATTTAAAAAAAATAAAAAGACATGTGTTTCATTTCTTTTTTTGTGTGTGTGTGTGTGGTGCTGGGGATTTGAACCCAGGGCCTTGTACTTGCAAGGCAAGCACTCTACCAACTGAGCTATATCCCCAGTCCTGTTTTATTTCTTTATTAAAAAAAAAAAGGCCTCTAGTTGTCAGATCTTAATTTCAAATGAAGTCAGATATCTGGATTTTTCATCTAATTTAAAAATAACAACAACAACAACAAAAAAAAGGTAAAAAAGAATTTCCACATAAGCCAAAACTATTGGGAACAAACAAAACACATACATAGTTTGAATCTGGCTCCTACTCTGTGACAGCTACTATAGCTTAACCTTTAATAAGCCATGGCCTCATTGAACTTTAGAGAACACTACAGTCAAACTGTAGTTAAAAACATGACTTTGGGGTAAACAAGCCTGAATATCCATTCCAGTCCTACTACTTATTAACTGTAGAGCACACAGGGCAAGTTATTTAGACTTTCTGAGTCTTGGAGTTTTTTTTTCATATTTAAATTGAAAATATTGATATCTAACTCATAGAATTGAGAGAGGATTGAATTTAATGAGAATATATGTGCATGACAGTCAATACAGTAACTGGCTCATGGAGGCACTCTCAAATTTTGGTGGGAATTAATATATTATGGTTTATATTTGTCCCCTAACTTCAGGCTTCTCAACATGAAGAATCATTTTTTCCCCCTCTTTACTTCCTACTGTGAAGCTCTGCATTAAGACATTTCCCCAAGCTCAATATTTTGTTGACTACTGGTTATTAATTTCTTCACCAACAATCCAGAGGGTCATATGTCAAAGTCTCCTAAGGTGAATTAATCTTCAAGGCTGTAGGAAAGTCACCCTAAAGCTGTTACCACCTATTTCCTGGCTGCTTTCTGGATGTGCCTTGCCAAACCTGAGAGGAAGGAGCAGGAAGGGTTGCTGTAGGCAGCTCCCTGCTCTGTAAGTCCGTGTGTAGAAAGCTGTTTGTCTCCCACCTACCCTTGCTCAGAACCATCAGCTTTGGCAAAAACAAAACCATCCCATCATCTGAACCAAGTCTACCAGTTACCAATTATTACTTAACAAGAGACAGATGAAAAGACACCCAAAGGGAATTAATAGCTTTGGCATAAAGCCCTGTACATTAACCAGTGAGGACTATGTCATCCAGAAGTCCTGTGCTGTTAAAAGGTAGGTAGCAATGACAGAACCTAGTATCGGGGGACCTGCAGCCTGCTGGTTGCCAGGGAAAAAGCAAAACAATCAGGAAAGCTTGTTTGCTCCTGGCAGACATCTACAGCTCTAGATTGGTTTTCCCTGCTGGCCTGGCATGCCTCAAGTAAGACGAGAAAGTTAAGTGCTAAAGTGGTAATGTGGTAATGTTTAGGGTTTGTCATGTATTTATCAACCAACCCCCAGTTCTTCCTGAACTATAGAAGACTCCTCTTTAACAAGACACTCACTCTCATTTCTCTCCCTATCTGGACACAGAGAGAGAGAAACAGACCCTGTGAGTGGACAATTCTCAGCAGGAGATTGACAAGAGACAATATAAGAAAACAAGGTGAGTGTAGGAACAGATTTCTGCACAATGAATGTGTGTGTTAAGGGCTTTCATATACGTATGAATGTCATCTCAACAACCCCATAAAGCAGTATAGTTTCCAGGAAGGTGTAGCACTGGCCGTGCGAGTTGGTTCCCCCCGACTGCAAAGCCCCTCTCTTTCCACACTAATGGGGTGCATAAATATAAAACAGATTTCCCCCTGAAGGTTCATGGGCTCACATTGGGTATAACGCACTTATTATCAGCACCTCTCCCGGCATATTTATTGTACCTGGCCATTGTAGTTATCTTTTTCCTAGTGTGAGTCTGGAATCCAGAAATAGATTGTGGGACTCTGCTCTCTATTACTTTGTAACCCATACAATGTTGAACACAGTCTTAGGCATAGAGGATGTTCTATAAACATCTTACCCTGCTAATCTTCTTAGTAACTGACAAAGTGAATAAAAACACCAATGCCTGGAATGCGATGGCCTCTTTACAGGAACCGTTAAGCTGGAGATTTAGGGGAAATCTGGCCTCTGGTTCCTTGAAGTTAATGAGTAGGTAAGACACAGTTGCATAGGCAGGAGAATAGTGCTGTAGTGGCTACATGGCCTTTTTTGTCTTGCTCAGTCAGTGTTACTCATCCTAATTCTAGGTAGCAGAGCAGAAGAGGTAGGTAAGAAACAGGAAAATATTCTGAGATGAGCTACTTAGATGATTTAAGGTTCTGAAATCAGCCTAGTGAAAAAAGATGAAAGGAGCTAAGCTTACATCAGAAGGTTGAAAGATTGCTTTGTAAGCATCTTGAGCAATGGTAAGCATCGCTGTCTAGAGGGCAGTGGCCAGCTAAAACTGCAATATAAAAATTAAGCACGGGAGGATAGGAAACCAGAAGATGAGGCATGGATGACATAGACCAGAGTTCTACTCTGGTTCTATCACCTCCTCTCCACATGATCTTGCACAAATTATTCAGCCTGTGTAACAAGCTATGGGGCTGTTGTGAAGATATTTCCTACCCTAGAGTGTGCCCAGAAAATGGACTCAATAGAACTTAATTATTACTAGGAGAAAAGGTAACCAACAGAAGTAAGCACTGAAATATTATAATAGGTTACTGAAATAGGTTTTGGGATTTCTTTCTTCAGGGCAAATTCTTGACTGGAAATGGATGGTTGTAGCCTCCCTGAAAGATGAGAAATGTTTTGTTTCACATGTGTATTCTCTAAGTCTACAATCTCAACACCTATCAATAACATAATGAGAAAAATGTAACTAGAATCTTCTGTGTTGACCAGAGTACAGTGAAGGTTGTATGTGTTACTGGAATTTCACAGGTTAGTGGCACAAATTACAGACGTGCCAGGAATAAATAGGTAATAACATCTATGATGTGCCATGGACTACAGGAGGAATTTTTGTATATTTTTTCTAATTTAACCCTTACAACAAGCTCATAAGGTAAGTATCTTTATTATTTGTAGATGAACAAAATGTGGATTAGTAACCCTAAGCCTCTGGTCTAAGGCTAAAAAGCTAGTATACTGTAGGGCTGGGATTTATTTTAGGACTTCCAACTTGGTGTTCATTTTCCACTTCATCAGAGGGAAATTAACTAACCTTTTGTACAGAAGACTAAGAAGTCATGTCAAGAAGAAGAAGAAGAATTGATTTTCTCTTTTTTATTTTCTCTTTCACTAAGGAAAGAAATATCCCATGGCTTCTACCACTACACCAACTATAACCACATTGCATAATGCAAAGAAAATGGACTTGGAGTCAAAAGCCTGAGAACATGTGCTGGTTCCTGCTAGGCTATGGGGGACTGTTTACTCCCCTTTTTTCTTAGTTTCCTTAACTACCAACTAGAAACAAAAAGAAAGCCATGATTGTGAACAAATGGGATATGTTTAACAGCTCACTATAAACTCTGAAGTAACATTCGGATCGTAGAATCATAGAGCTGGTATAATCTTGTTCATGATTAAAAGTTACTGTTTTGTGTGTCAAAAACATAAATGTAAAGTTTAAAGTAATAAAACTTTTGGAAGAAAACACTGGAGAAAATCTTTCAACCTTGGGCAAGACAAAGTTTCTCAGATACAAGACTAAAAGTATGATCTGTGAAAGAAAAATTGATCAAGTGTGGCCAATTCAAAATGACAAACTATTGTTCTTTGAAAGATGTTCTTAAAAAGAACAAAGAGATAAGCAACAGACTGGGATAAAATATTTACAAGATTCAAATCTTTGTCCAGAATGCATGATAATACAGTAATAGAGGAGAAAAGAGTCAACTAAAAAAGGGGAAAATATTTGAATAATATTTCACAAAGATACATGGATGGCAAAAGTACATGAAAAAACATCTGTGTCATTAGTCACTAGGGAAAACACTTTAAGCCTCAGGATATCATTGCACGCCTACTAGAATAATTTTTTGAAAGTTTTTCTTTTTTTTTTTTCTTTCTTTCTTTATTTTTTTTTTTTACGTTTACATAGGGTAATGATGTTTATTTTATTTTTCCCCTCCCCCCCACACCTCCCACCCCTCTTTTCCCTCTACACAGTCCTTCTTTCCTTCATTCTTACCGCTCTCCTTAGCCTAACTCTAAACCTAACCCTAAACCTAATGCTAGCCCCTCCCACCCCCCATTATATGTCCTCATCCGCTTATCAGCGAGATCATTCGTCCTTTAGTTTTTTGAGATTGGCTTATCTCACTTAGCATGATATTCTCCAATTTCGACCATTTGCCTACAAATGCCATAATTTTATCATTCTTCATTGCGGAGTAATATTCCATTGTATAAATATGCCACAGTTTCTTTATCCATTCATCAACTGAAGGGCATCTAGGTTGGTTCCACAATCTGGCTATGGTGAATTGAGCAGCAATGAACATTGATGTGGCTGTATCTCTGTAGTATGCTGATTTTAAGTCCTTTGGGTATAGGCCAAGGAGTGGGATAGCTGGGTCAAATGGTGTTTCCATTCCAAGCTTTCTGAGGAATCTCCACACTGCTTTCCAGAGTGGCTGCACTAATTTGCAACCCCACCAGCAATGTATGAGTGTTCCTTTTTCACCACATCCTCGCCAACACCTATTGTTGCTTGTATTCTTGATAATCGCCATTCTAATTGGGGTGAGATGAAATCTTTGGGTAGTTTTGATTTGCATTTCCCTTATTACTAGGGATGTTGAACATTTTTTCATATATCTGGTGATTACTTGTACATCTTCTTCTGTGAAGTGTCTGTTCATTTCCTTAGCCCATTTGTTGATTGGATTATTTGTATTCTTGGTGTAGAGTTTTTTGAGTTCTTTATAGATTCTGGAAATTAGCGCTCTATCTGAGGTATGGTTGGCAAAGATATTCTCCCACTCTGTAGGCTCTCTCTTCACATTTCTGATGGTTTCCTTTGCTGAGAGAAAGCTTTTTAGTTTGAATCTATCCCAGTTGTTGATTCTTGCTTTTATTTCTTGTGCTATGGGAGTCCTGTTAAGGAAGTCTGATCCTAAGCCAACAAGTTGAAGATTTGGACCTACTTTTTCTTCTATAAGATGCAGGGTCTCTGGTCTGATTCCGAGGTCCTTGATCCATTTTGAGTTGAGTTTTGTGTAGGGTGAGAGATAGGGGTTTAATTTCATTCTATTGCATATAGTTTTCCAGTTTTCCCAGCACCATTTGTTGAAGAGGCTATCTTTTCTCCATTGCATATTGTTGGAACCTTTGTCTAGTATGAGAAAATTGTATTTATTTGGGTTTGTGTCCATGTCCTCTATTCTGTACCATTGATCTACCTGTCTATTTTGGTACCAATACCATGCCGTTTTTGTTACTATTGCTTTGTAGTAGAGTTGAAGATCTGGTATTGCAATACCCCCTGCTTCGCTCTTGCTACTGAGGATTGCTTTAGCTATCCTAGGTTTTTTATTCTTCCAGATGAATTTCATAATTGCTTGCTCTATTTCTGCAAGGTACATCATTGGGATTTTAATTGGAATTGCATTGAATCTGTATAGCACTTTAGGTAGTATAGCCATTTTGACGATATTAATTCTGCCTATCCAGGAACATGGGAGATCTTTCCATCTTCTAAGGTTTTCTTGAATTTCTTTCTTTAGTGTTCTGTAGTTCTCATTGTAGAGGTCTTTCACCTCTTTTGTGAGATTGATTCCCAAGTATTTTATTTTTTTCGATGCTATTGTGAATGGGGTAGTTTTCCTAATTTCTCTTTCTGAAGATTCATCACTTATGTATAAAAATGCATTGGATTTATGAGCATTGATCTTGTAACCTGCTACTTTACTGAATTCACTTATGAGTTCTAAAAGTTTTCTGGTGGAATTTCCAGGTTCCTCTAAATATATAATCATATCATCAGCAAATAGGGATAGTTTGAGTTCTTCTTTTCCTATTCGTATCCCTTTAATTTCTTTGGTTTGTCTGATTGCTCTGGCTAGAGTCTCAAGGACGATGTTGAATAGAAGCGGTGAAAGAGGGCATCCCTGCCTTGTTCCAGTTTTTAGGGGGAACGCTTTCAGTTTTTCACCATTTAGAATGATATTAGCCATGGGCTTAGCGTAGATTGCCTTTATAATGTTTAGGAATGTTCCCACTACCCCAATTTTTTCTAGTGTTTTGAGCATGAAGGGATGCTGTATTTTATCAAATGCTTTTTCTGCATCTATTGAAATAATCATGTGATTCTTAACTTTAAGTCTGTTGATGTGGTGAATGACATTTATTGATTTCCGAATGTTGAACCAACCTTGCATCCCTGGGATAAAACCCACTTGATCATGGTGCACTATCTTTTTAGTATGTTTTTGTATGTGATTTGCTAAAATTTTGTTGAGAATTTTTGCATCGATGTTCATTAAGGATATTGGTCTGAAATTTTCTTTCCTCGATGTGTCTCTGTCTGGTTTAGGTATCAGGGTGATATTGGCTTCATAGAACGAGTTTGGTAGGGTTCCCTCCTCTTCTATTTCATGGAATAGTTTGAGGAGTATTGGAATGAGCTCTTCTTTAAAGGTTTTGAAGAACTCGGCTGAGAACCCATCTGGTCCTGGACTTTTCTTTGTTGGTAGGCTTTTGATGACCTCTTCTATTTCATTGCTTGAAATTAGTTTATTTAAGTTGTGTATGTCCTCCTCCTTCAGTTTAGGTAGTTCATATGTCTCTAGAAATTTGTTGATGTCTTCGAGGTTTTCTGTTTTGTTGGAGTATAGATTTTCGAAATAGCTTCTAATTATGTTTTGTATTTCACTCGTGTTTGTTGTGATGTTTCCTTGTTCATTCCGAATTTTAGTAATTTGAGTTTTCTCCCTCTTTCTCTTTGTTAGTGTGGCTAAGGGTTTATCAATTTTATTTATTTTTTCAAAGAACCAACTATTTACTTTGTTAATTTTTCCGATTGTTTCTTTTGTTTCGATTTCGTTGATTTCGGCTCTGATTTTAACTATTTCCTGTCTTCTACTACTTTTGGTATTGGTCTGCTCTTCTTTTTCTAGTGCTTTGAGCTGTAGTGTTAACTCGTTTATTTGTTGATTTCTACTTCTTTTTTTGAATGCACCCCATGAAATAAATCTTCCTCTAAGTACTGCTTTCATAGTGTCCCAGAGATTTTGATATGATGTGTCTTTGTTCTCGTTTACTTCTAAGAATTTTTTTATTTCCCTCCTGATGTCTTCTGTTATCCATTCATCATATAATAGTGTATTATTTAGTCTCCAGGTATTGGAGAAGTTTCTGTTTTTTATTCTGTCATTTATTTCTAATTTCAATCCATTATGATCTGATAGAGTACAAGGTAGTATCTCTATCTTCTTGTATTTGCTAACAGTAGCTTTGTGGCATAAAATATGGTCTATTTTAGAGAAGGATCCATGTGCTGCTGAGAAGAAAGTGTATTCGTTCTTTGTTGGATGGTATATTCTATATATGTCCGTTAAGTCTAAATTGCTGATTGTGTTGTTGAGATCTATAGTTTCTTTATTCAATTTTTGTTTGGACGATCTATCCAGTGGTGAGAGAGGTGTGTTAAAATCGCCTAGTATTATTGTGTTGTGGTCTATTTGATTTCTGGAATTGAGAAGGATTTGTTTGACGTACGTGGATGAGCCAATGTTCGGGGCATAGATATTTATGATTGTTATGTCTTGCTGATTTATGCTTCCCTTAAGCAGCAGGTAATGTCCTTCTTTATCCCTTCTGACTAGTTTTGGTTTGAAGTCCACATTATCTGAGATGAGGATGGATACTCCAGCTTTTTTGCTGTGTCCGTGTGCATGGTATGTTTTTCCCCATCCTTTCACCTTTAGTCTATGGGTGTCTCTTTCTATGAGATGAGTCTCTTGCAGGCAGCATATTGTTGGATTTTTCTTTTTAATCCAATCTGCCAGTCTGTGTCTTTTGATTGATGAATTCAGGCCATTGACATTCAGGGTTATTATTGTGATATGATTTGTATTCCCAGTCAATTGACTCATATTTGTTTTTGACATGATTTGGTTTCTCCTTTATTTGGCTATTCCTTTAGGCTAGCGCCTCCTGTTGCTGATTTACATCGTTGTTTTTCATCTCTTCCTCATGGAATATTTTGCTGAGAATGTTCTGTAATGCTGGCTTTCTTTTTGTAAATTCCTTTAGCTTTTGTTTATCATGGAAGGATCTTATTTCATCGTCAAATTTGAAGGTAAGTTTTGCTGGGTATAAGATTCTTGGTTGGCATCCGTTTTCTTTCAGGGCTTGGTATATGTTGCTCCAGGCCCTTCTAGCTTTTAGGGTCTGGATTGAAAAATCTGCTGATATTCTTATTGGTTTCCCTCTGAATGTAATTTGATTCTTTTCTCTCGTGGCCTTTAAAATTCTGTCTTTATTTTGTATGTTAGGTATTTTCATAATAATGTGCCTTGGTGTGGGTCTGTTGTAATTTTGTATGTTTGGAGTTCTATAAGCCTCTTGTACTTGGTTTTCCATTTCATTCTTCAGATTTGGGAAATTTTCTGATATTATTTCATTGAATAGATTGTTCATTCCTTTGGTTTGTTTCTCTAAGCCTTCCTCAATCCCAATAATTCTTAAATTTGGCCTTTTCATGATATCCCATAATTCTTGTAGATTCTGTTCATGATTTCTTACCATCTTTTCTGTTTGGCCAACTTTGCTTTCAAGATTAAATAATTTGTCTTCAATGTCTGAGGTTCTGTCTTCCAGGTGTTCTATCCTATTGGTTATGCTTTCTATGGAGTTTTTAACTTGGTTTATTGTTTCCTTCATTTCAAGGATTTCAGTTTGGTTTTTTTTTCAGTATCTCTAACTCTTTATTGAAATGATCTCTTGCTTCCCGTATTTGCTCTTTTAACTGTTGATTGGTGCGATCATTTAATGCCTGCATTTGCTCTTTCATCTCCTCATTAGCTTCCCTGATCGTTTTAATTACGTACATTCTGAACTCCCTTTCTGACATTTCTTCTGCTGTGCTGTCATTGGGTTTTATTGATGTAGTATCTAGGTTTGTTTGGGACATTTTCTTCCCTTGTTTTCTCATATTGGTCAGTTGTCAGTGGGACCCTGAGATATTGCAGTTTTCCGCTATTGGCTTATAGTGTCCCAGTAGATTTCCAGTGTATCACCTCCCAGCCTTCAGTAGCCTGATGTCTTGGAGGAATCTGATAAAGCAGCTCATCTGAAGAAAACTGCCCCTAGCCCCCTACTGGTTCCACGGTTTGGAACTGGGTCTGTGCGGAAATGCTCTCACTGTGGGCCTGCACCGTGCAGCTGGCCGTGTGCGAAGAGCCCACTGCCGGAGTGTGGAAGACTACCTTGGGAAGACTCTAGCTGCCCTGCCCGGCTCCAATAAGCCACCTCTATCTGGGCCTGCCACCCGGGCTGAGCTTTACCCAGTGGGCAGACCCACCCGTGGCTCTATTTCAGTCCGAGTCTCTCAATGCCTCCCCCTCTTAACTCCTGGGTTCTGGAGCGACCGGGGGTGCAGTCTCCCTCTAGGCCGCCATCTTGGATCGCCCCGTGAAGAGAGCCCGCAGCCGGAGTGGGCAGAGCCGCCTGAAGAGGTCTCCGGCTGCCCTGCCCTGATCCCTGAGGCTGCTTGCAGATCGAGGCTCTCCGCTGGTTCGTTGCCAGAGTACGCTGCGCTGCAGTGGCTCCGGGACTCGGAGCTTGTTCTGGTCAGAAAGGCTCTCACTAGCGGGCCAGTTCCTTTCCGAGAACCTGGAGAAGCTGGCTGTGTGGGCGGGGCCCACCGCCGGAGTGGGCAGGGCTGCCTGTGGATGACTCTAGCTGCCCTGCCCGGCTCCGCTAAGCCACCTCTATCTGGGCCTGCCACCCGGGCTGAGCTTTACCCAGTGGGCAGACTCACCTGTGGCTCTATTTCAGTCCGAGTCTCTCAATGCCTCCCCCTCTTAACTCCTGGGTTCTGGAGCGACCGGGGGTGCAGTCTCCCTCTAGGTCGCCATCTTGGATTGCCCCCAAAAGTTTTTCTATAAAACTCTGACAATCTCAAACAGGCACTAACTATATGACACAGCAACACCACTTCTAAGTATTTACCCCAGACAGGTGAATAACTACATTCGCACAAAAATCTATATGTGACTGTTTACAGTCATTCTAGTTAAAATAGTCAAAACCTTAAAAGAACCCAAATGTTACTCAACAGGTAAATGGATAAACAAAATCTGGTACATCCATACAATGGAAAACTATTCAGCGATAAATGGAATGAATTATTCATACATGCAACAATATGGACAAGTGGGTTTTCCTACATGGAAGAAATCAGACTAAAAATGGTACATATTACGTGACTCCATTTACATGGCCTTCTAGAAAAGGCAAAACTTTAGGGACAGAAAACAGATATGTGATTGTCAGATCTTGGGTTTGGACAGAAATTGATCACAAAGGACCATGGGAGAATTTTACAGGGTGTTGGAACTATTCAACATCTTTGTTATGGTGGTGGGCACATCACTGTATGCATTTTTCAAAACAGAACTGTCACTAAAAGGAGCGAAGTTTCATTTATGTAAGTTATACTTCAATAAACCAGGATCTAAAATAAGACACCATCATTTTGGATGCAAAGAGTATGTGTATGTGTGTACACACATATATGTGTGTTTATGTTAATAGCATACATACATACACATATATGCATATACGCATAAATATGTTTTTTCCTAAAGGACAAACACACAAAAAACTTAGTAAAGTGGTTGTTTCCAGTGAGAGAACCTCAGGGATTGAGAAATAGAGAGGTAGAAGGAAGAATTAATTTTCATAGTATATCTTTTTGGCATTTGCATATTTTACTACTATACACAAGATATAGATTATTTAACAATGAATAAAAATATTAGAGTTAGCTGCTGGGCTTCCTGTTTCTCTTTGGGGGATTTTTTAGTCAATAAAAGAGTTCAATCATGGGCTTTACGGTCTACCATTGAAGCTCTCTTGCTTTATGTGGAAAATTTGACTCAATCTTCTCCACCCACCTCTAGAATCCACACAATGTATTCTAAAGTTCTGACTATTCCAATCTCCATCACTTCTCCTAAGAAGAAACAGCCCTTTCCTGTTCATCCTCAGTTACTTAGGTTACACCTTCAGCAGTAACCTCTCTTTATTCCTACATATCATCTTCAATACTGCCAGTATAAGTTTCCTTAAACAAAAAATCACATCAACCCACTGCTGACAAGTATCTGTTGCTCGCTTTTGCTGGAACAGAATACCTCTTAGGGTTTGTTATGGTTTAGATGTGGTGTCCCCAAAAAGCTCATGTGTGAGACAATGCAAGAAGGTTTGGAGGAGAAATGATTGGGTTATAACCTTAACTAATCAGTGAATTAATCCCCGATGGGATTAATTGAGAAGTAACTGGAGGTAGGTGGGGTGTGGCTGGAGGAAGTGGTTCATTGGGGGTGTGGCAATGGGTACATATTTTGTATCTGGAGACTGGAGTCTCTCTCTGCTTTCTGATTGTCATGTGAGCTGCTTCCCTCTGCCACGCTCTTCCACCATAGTGTTCTGCCTAACCTCCAGCCTCGAGGAATGGAGCTGGCCTTCTGTGGACTAGGACCTCTGAAACTGTGAGCTCCCAAATAAACTTTTCCTCCTAAAATTGTTCTGGTTAGATCTTTTAGTCACAGGAGCAAAAAACTTACTAAAACAGGATTTGACTCCAACCCGTCTTCCCATTTCATCTCTCTATTTATCTCTTGCCATGCTCAAAGCAAAAGGGAGCATTGCACTGTTTCCCAAATATGCATCTATGTTTTATACTTTGTATATACTATGTCTCTCCATTTGTGATAGGATTTCTTTTATCATGATTCTTATCATACTTGAAAACTTGGCTTACTATCACCTCCTTTGTGAAATCTACAGTTACCCCACGCATAGTGTTTGGCTCCTTCTGCTCCCATAGTAATGGATTTACATTCACATTGGGTCATTTATCATAATATGCTCTATTTTTCTGTTTTAGGGTCTGACATTGAACTTCTTGAGTTCATAGTCCAATGTTTGTACATTTCTTTGTGCCTGGTAGAATATCAGCACACACACATATTTCTTGAATGAAAATATGAGTTACAATGTCATATACATGGAAGTTAAGGAAAAAAAATAGAAATATATTTTGAAACCACCAGCTGGCATCTCCAATTTCTTACCATCTTGGAATGTGTCATTAATTGCAATGACAGCCTGGAAGGGTTTGGTCAGTTCGGCCCCTTGTGCTGAGCTCAGGAAAACCACAAATGTCTCCAGTCCTTCAATTACTGGATACTGAGTATCATCCAAGATAGTCAAGGTGCAGTACTGGAAATGAAATCAAAGCAGAGTTTACTGAAGGCTCAACACTTAACTCTCTGCCTTTGGGAAACCAGGGCAGAGGTGGCACCTCCTCTTTTTCTGGTGGTCTTAAAGCAAGACTTTTTTTTTTTTAAACCCACAAAATGATAATCTCTTTATCACATCCTTTGGAGTTTATTTCTAGATATTTACATCAAACAAGTGCTATTTCTATTCTAAATTAGGATATTTGATGCTTAACAGACTACTTGGACAGTTTTTAGAAGATCCCTTCATACCTTTGTTTCTGTTTGTTAAGCTTGTTTTTAAAGAAATTAACACTAACAGTGTCATCCAGACTTATGAGTTTGTGGAGACTTTGATGTTGCAGACTCACCTGCTCAGTGACACCTGGCCCAAATTCCACCTTCCTAGAGCTGGGGACATAGTCAACTCCTGGAGTGGCAGAAGCTGGGTCAGAGGGCCGCGTTGCACACCAGACAGATGTGAAAGTGGAAAGGTCAGTACCATGGCGGATAACTGGAATCTTCACTGTGCCTGATTAAGAGATTTTATGGTCAACCTTGAACCAGAAAATCAGGGGGTTTTCAGAACACTGATTTCTTTCACTGCAACAGTGGCAGCTTTATCTCACTCAGTTGATCTAATTCAACTTTGGTGTGGTCCTATGCCCCCTCTGAGGAGGGCTGAGAGGTGACATTGCCCCTTTTCCCCTGACACCATGATCAAGAGGAGTTCCAGAGGAGGACCTCATGGAGATGGTGCTGGAGAGACAGCTCTCTAGGGAGTGTTCATAACAATGTACTGGAGAGAAGTGCCCATTGTAAACCATCTCAAGACTATTTAGGGAGAAGAAACAGTGACTGGGTCCTTAGCTAGAAAATAGTCAACAACCAGTTTGGGGGGACTCTAGGGAACCCAGAGCTGGATGTTCCTAATCGAATGTTTTAACTGGGCTGATTTTCCTATTTTCTCCAAGTGGTGCACATATCATTACTCAGACCACATGTGCTTATTGCTTATTTTAGGAATGAAGCTCATCTTCTGGTCGACTGTGACATCATATTTTGTAGTGTCTTAAAGATATTTGGTTATTTTCATAACCATGGTTAGAGAAAGGCTGACAAGAAAACCCTACCAATTGCCACATTTTTATAGTCAATATGCTGTGAGGTGACATGAAATCAAGGCTAGGTATTTGGATGTGGGAAGGGAAACATGGTGCAGTCAAAAGAACAGAGTCTGGTTTAGCTCTGCCACTGTATTAGCTGTTTAATCCTTGGTCATTTACTTAACCTCTCTGGAACTCCATTTGCCCTTCTGTGTAATGTTTTCTCTTCCACAGAAGATCTAGTAAGAATGCATGGACTACACATGGCATGGTGCCTGACATTCAGTCTGTGCTCAAAAACATTAGTTTCCAACACTCCTCAGAATCCCTTCAAAGAGGTGAACGGCCCTGATCTGGTTCAGATCAATAGATACTCAGCATAGCTGCCATCCCCTCTGTCAGCAGCATACAGGGGACTTCAAGATTACTATGGAGCTGTAAGAAGGGCGGAGCCTGGGCTCTGAAACACCACGTGGGAGAAATTTCCCCACCAATTGCTTTGGACAGATGCGTAACTGGAAAAGTTCCACTGTGTGAAGACACTGAAACTCTGAAGTTAGTTTGGGTGATAGAACCTCAGAGAGGCTCTCCATTACCTGCATCCTCACTGACAGTGAAAGCTGTGTTGCCCAGGGAGACAGTGGACGCATCATTGGGACCACTAATGAGCACCTTGGCCGTTGCCACCCTTCCGATGCGGGCATTGTCAGAAGCATCAGCCAGGGCAATCTCAAACTCCTCTTCTTCTTCATACTCACTGTCATCAATGAGCATGACGTCACAGGTGGACATGGTAACACCAGGCCCAAATATCACTCGACTCTCAGCAGACATCCCTCTAGATTTAAAATCTGAGCCTGATTCTAGAGCATAGAGGCTACTGCCCATAGCAGACTTAGGGACTGTGTAGCAAATTGCAGATACGATGCTGCTTGAATCACCTGCAATACAAATGGCAAGAAAACCAGCACATCTGAAAAAGCGCTTCTCAAATTTTAGACTCTCTGGTCACTTAATGAGCTTGGTTCCCTCTGACACATTCGAACTCTATCAGTTAACCTTCCAGAGTTATAGTGTTTTTTAAACCTGTAGTATAAACTGCTTGAGGATTTAATATACTCCAGATACTTGCCCAAATAACTGAAAATAGATTTCCTATTCTGTGAATTTTGTGCTCTGTTAATTCACAAGTCTGAGAGCCCACCATCTAAGACCACAGCGGGTGAAAAGATAAGAGACATATTTGGTACTTTAAGTAGCAAAGTAATTGTGTCCTGAAGGTAGTGCTGTGAGCACACTTCACTGCCTTTCTGGATAAACTTTGCACTTTAATTTTCCCTGAGAGAAAGAAGCTTGTTTTAAAACAGGAAGACAAAACCAAATAAAAATTGCCTCTCTGTACAAATGGCTTTACTTATGAGTGCTGCATGTCTCTTGGTGATAGCCTGTTCTGGCCTGGCTTGGTGGCCTAGAGCAATCAGTGGGGCTTGCCTGTTTTCCAAGGGGTATTAGCAAGGTTTTGTGCCATCTACAATACTTGTTACACCAATACCCAGTGAGCAGATTCAATAATGAAACCTGACATCATCGTTTACAGTCATGGGGATTCCATTCCTACCTGTTTTAAAGTCTCAATCATAAATCCATAAATCTTTGTTTTAATTTTTTGAACCCTCAAGAATTGTCTTTTGTTTCTCACACAGTTTATTTCTCATCTGAGCTCTATATATGATACTTAGAAAGGAAATCTTTAAATACATTTTCTGTCTTCTAAGAACCAAGGTTCTATACTTGCTTCCTTGACCAAGGTTACTAAATATTTTATGGATTGGGTGATTGATTAAGAATACTTTGTTCATGAATAATTTGCAAGGTTAAATATAACCAGTCTTCTAGTCTGACTTAAGAATAAATGGAGCTCTAACTACTTGAATTAAGAAGAGAGGCCTTCGAATAGAACTCAGTAAGGGTGGAATCTTTATTAGTGCTGTCTGGGGATGAAGTGGGTCAACACACACACACACACACACACACACACGAGTTAATATGACATATAAGCACTTGGCACAAAAAAGGGACTCAAGGATCATGAGCCATTATTACATCTCCTCATCACCTTTGGCACAACGGACCTTTTCTTTCAATCGGTGCATATAAAAAACCAGCACTCTCGTTGACCCGGTAGGTCTTCTTATCAAACTCCAATGTGGGTTCGTCCTCGGTGTCAGTGATGGTGACCTTGGCCTGGGTGAACTCCCCTAACAGGGCGTATGCTGGCAGGCTGAGCTCCACAGCAAAGCTCTCAACCCCCTCGAACACGTTGTCATCGTTGATGACAATGGTGCAGGACTTGGTGTCTTCTCGCTCATCAAACTGTACCTGCCATAAAGGGAACACCAGGAGTTGAGCCTCTGTGTTTCCTACCCTGGTCCACAGGAGTATCCTGAGAAAGAGCACCAAGCCCAGTGGGTTGAGCACTGAATTAAACAGCTGGGTCCTCTAACCCTTCTCCCTGCTGCACTGCCTGGAGCCCTCAGCCACCTCTTTCCAGTCTTCACCTGGACCTTTGGGCTGATTTATTGTATGGGACCTGGAGGGTAGAGCCGACTCCTACCATTGGGTGACTATAGAAACACAGGTAATATCACTCATATCCTGTTTTACTAACTCACTTGGGAGAGCAATAACCATCATTTACTTACTTAGTGCTGACCTTGGAGTATGGGGTTCTAGGCTCAGCTTTTGATTCAGCTTACTTCCAAGCTGGGTAAGGTTATAAGACTATGAATATCAGATTCTTCATCAGCTAAATAACAATAATAATTTTCCATTTTATAAATTTACTGGGAGGACCAAGAATATTTTAAAGCACTGAACAAATATATTATCATTACCATGACCATCTTACTCAAATAACTTAAATTTGACATAGAATCTCATTGTACTAAATAGAGTTTAAATTCGTAAAAAGTTATTTAAACAAGCCCACCTAATTTTAACTTTATAATTAACTAAATTCTTTGCCATTAAAATGGGCTAGAACTATAACATGAATAAATTTAGTCTAATACAATACAGAGAAATTATTGGATATGCACACAATTATGAACTTAAGGGAATTTTCCTGGTTTTATTTTGTTGAAAAAATGAAAGGGAAAGGAAGGAAGGAAGGAAGGAAGGGAGGGAGGGAGGAGAGGACAGGTAAAGCCCTCAAATGAAACCAGGGATATGAACTTGCCCGAAAGTGAAAGGGCGGGACCTATACCCTGTGCAAACCGAGAGAGTTTAAACAAGTGTAAAAATTAGTCAAATAAACATCTAGGGCCACACATATCTGAGAAACACAGAATTTAATCAAACAGAGAATTATTAGCACCTATCTACTTGACTAATCAAATTAAGTTTTTACTAAACTCTATAATTCAAATCACCCTCAAGAAAATGAAAATGAAACATTCAATAGATCTCTATTTAAGATCTAGAAACCATTCACAGTCCTTTGTCTTTTCTTGGGGGAAAAAAAAGGAAACCACAAGAACATGCTGTCTTAGCCTTTTGCTAAAAGATCCTTTGGCTTATCTGTTCTTTTCTAATTCTTCATTTAAATTGAACATAAGAGGGCTCAGCTTAGTCCAGCTGATTTCTGAGCTCAATTAAAGGTTCCAGCCCACTTTCTTTTACAGAGATTTGTGTTGCCATAGAATACTGAAATTACTTTCAACATACATTGAATAAGTATTAAATGCCTAGCATAAAGGAAGACAGACACAGGGCCCTTTGCCCTAAAGGAATTGACTATTTTTTCCTTCTCTTCTACTGTAGCTCTCTCTCTCTCTAGTTCCTGAGACCTTGCTCATGCTAAGCACACACTCTACCCTGAGGCACCTCCCTGGTCTCCTCACTGCTCCCTTTTCTTGCTTATTGCCACCCTGGTGCTAAGGACCACAGGCACATAGATGACTTGCAAGTTTCTCTCTTTACCTCAGACTCCTCTCCTCTGTCCCTGCTCTTCTATACAGCCGTCTAGCTGTTGTTTCTAAGGCAACTCACACTTAACACGTCCAAGGCAAAGTCACAGCACAAATCCATCAAACTGGCTTATATGCATGAGGCATCATCATCTGTCTCTCCCTTCTGTCCCACTATCACATCCACTGCTAAATCCTATCAATTCCTACTGA
This sequence comes from Sciurus carolinensis, assembly GCF_902686445.1. Taxonomy (NCBI): domain Eukaryota; kingdom Metazoa; phylum Chordata; class Mammalia; order Rodentia; family Sciuridae; genus Sciurus; species Sciurus carolinensis. Next base: position 77,385,008 of record NC_062222.1, read on the forward strand.
TCTTTCCAATCCATCCACTTCTCTCCAACTTCACTTTCTAACTGAAGCCCAGGCTCCCATCATCTCCAACCTTGCTGGATCAGGTAAACTCAGGAGTCAGGTCTGTAGCCCACCTACCTGGCCAGCATACTCCACATAGTCCTGCTGTCCAGGCTGGGAGCTGACCCTGGAGCTGGAGCTGGCTGTGCCTTGCTCAGTGCGGCACAGGACGATGGCGTACTGGTTCAGGTTCCCAGTCCTCTGCACAGTGACGCTGACAGACCCCGCCTTCTCACTGACATTGTAGCTAGAAACACAGAAAAAGGCAGTCACTGAAAATCAGTCCCATGGCCGAGAAGAAACCACTTGTTCAATGCCTGTCTCATCTGTTTGGTGATTGGTGTTAGGCAGTTCAGAGAAGAGGCAGTTTTGTGCCTTCAAGAAACCCCATGGAGGGCTGGGCAGATAGCCCTGGGTTTGATCCCCAGCACCGCAAAAAAAAAAAGAAACCCCATGGAAACTGAGGAAACTTTGTTTACTTGGAACAGACACAGTGTCAAATGAACTAGGACACTGAGGTGGACCTTTGCCCATTTTGAGAAAGAGTTGAGTCAGTCATTTATAAGATGGATAATACATAGGAGCTATGAACTTCAGAGAAATTACAATCTCTCCCTCCCATGGTAGAGTAATCAGAATAAGCCAGTGGGCCTTAGGGAAGCTGCACAGAAGGCTGGTAAGGACTTAGCCAAGGTAGAAACTGGCTCAGTCTGATCAGGGAAATTCATAAGGAAGCCAGGGTCGTGCCAGAGGTGAGAGCTTGAGATCCGAGCCTAGGTGACAAAGGTGTTGAGACAAATGAAGTTTTATGTCAATGGGGAGGAGACGGGATAAGTTTAGTGTACTGCTAAGGATCTGAATTGCTTTTCCAAGTAGGAGCCAATGAGGGTCATATGCCATTAACTCATAAGCGTCTAGGTTTGGAAAGGCCATGAGAGAGTAGGGAGTCACTGGGCATAGTTTTAAATCACTCAGGACAGCCACTGGACTTTGGTATGTGTCTTGCTGCCGTGAGGGTTTGGGGCAAAATGCTTTTGAGATCTCATTGTCAACTTTAAGGCCCTCTCTACTACTTAGTCCATCAAACCTTAGAGGGTTATAGAAAAAGGGATGAGTTAGACTGAATATATTTAATTTTGAAGGAGATACAGCCAAGAGGCAAATAATAGCAAACAGCAAAAAATTATACTTTAAATTTGATTCTTACTGTCCTGTAATTCTCCAAGTGTCTAAGAGTAGAAGAACCTATGTCTGGGCACATGAATTCAGGTTTATATATGAGTTACAACTCACACATGAATTGTCATGAAATTGGCTTCTTATGGTAGTAAGTCTCTGAATATAGGTTTAAAGAATTATTTGGCCCAGAAAAAAAAATAAACCTAGTTATGATTTTTTTTTTTTTTTTGGTACTAAGGATTGAACTCAGGGGCACTCAACCACTGAGCCACATCCCCAGCCCTATTTTGTATTTTATTTAGAGACAGGGTCTCACTGAGTTGCTTAGGGCCTCACTAAGTTGCTGAGGCTGGCTTTGAACTTGCGATCCTCCTGCCTCAGCCTTCTGAGTCACTAGGATTACAGGCATGCACCAAAGCGCCCAGCCCTAGTTATAACTTAACCTATGAAATCAGCACCATGCATGTTCCCCTCCTGCATCTATCAGTTTCTCTCTGTTTGCCTCTCCAGCTCTCTAGCAGCTTAGGAAAATACCTTCAAAAGCTGACAACATTATACCATGACTTTGATATACAATTCTGTGAAAATCAAAGGAGCTAGGGGAGAATACAAGTGTGAGAACAGAGAGAATACAGATGGTAGGTGAGGATCTCGTTGATGTTGGCCAGGATTATTTCCAAAACTTGGTTGTCTTCTTTAAAAAAATAAATCCTATTGGTTTTACTGGATTATTTTCCTTTTTTTTTTTTTACTTCATAAAGAAAAGTTTTATTTATTTATTTATTTATTTTTATTTATTTATTATTGTAAACAAATGGGATACATGTTGTTTTTCTGTTTGTACATGGAGTCAAGGCATACCATTTGTGTAATCATAAATTTACATAGGGTAATGTTGTTTGATTCATTCTGTTTTTTTTTCCCTTCCCCCACCCCTCCCACCCCTCTTTTCCCTCTATACAGTCCTTCCTTCCTCCATTCTTACCACCCTCCTTAACCCTAACCCTAAACCTAACCCTAACCCTAATGCTAACCCCTCCCACCCCCCATTATATGTCTTCATCTGCTTATCAGTGAGATCATTCGTCCTTGAGTTTTTGAGATTGGCTTATCTTACTTAGCATGATATTCTCCAATTTCATCCATTTGCCTGCAAATGCCATAATTTTATCATTCTTTATGGCAGAGTAATATCCCATTGTATATATATGCCATGGATTATTTTCTAAAACTTGAAGACTGAAGTGAAAAATACTTGTAGAGAAGGCAGTAAAGCACAATGGTTAAGATCACTGAGATTAAATCCTAGTCTTACTGCTTATTAACTATTTGTAAGCAAGTTACTTAACCTTTTTCTGTTTCTATTGCTTTGTTGTTGTGGGAACAAGAAGAGAATTCATCTCATAATTCCAAGTAAATATTGTGATGCATGTCAAGTACCCAGCACAGTGCCTGGTATGCACAGTATTCAATAAATATTACTATTATTATCACTGTCATTTTTGCCATTGTCATGACCACCACATCTTCCACAGGTGACCAAAGCTGCCCCCACTCCGGGGGGGGAGGATTCATCCTGATTTCTTCTCATTTCCTCATTTGTTTCTCAAAAAGGAAAGCATAGTAACACTTGTACCTGGTGTATTTAAAGCTGATGAGGGACCACTGGATATGGAAGACATTATCATTGACCACATTGGGTTTACTGTCTTTCACCAGAAACTGAAAACTGTCCATCATTGCGTGGATCTTCTCCTCATGCAACACGTAACGGATCAACCCAAAATTCACATCCTCTGTGAGAAAAAAGACTTGATGTGAATGCACTGGGAATTAACCTGGAGATACAGAGACAGCCTCACAGATTCCCACACCAACCAACCCACATAGGTTCTTCTTCTCATGGGGCATGGGCAGAACTTATTTTGCCAAAGACATAGGTGAAATAGTCTTAATTTATGTCTTTAACATAAAATTTCCCCCCAGATTTTAAATAAAATTCTATAGTCCTGGCTAACAAAAGACCTGTCTTTATGTACAGAAAGTATTCTTATGCTGTTACAAAATGAGAATCCCAGGGTCTTGACAGAAAGTCCTTCATGAACATCTGTGGAATGTGGAAAGGCAAATTCAAGAGTTACAGAGAATTCTTGGACTGCATCCTCTGTGTGTAGCCTCACACCCAGCCCTAAACACTGGAATTGGATTAAAACAACCCATACACAAGGTCCAACTAAAAATGTGCTAGGAGAGAATACACAATTGAGGACGGGGAGGAAAAAATAAATATGGAGCATGATATTCAAGATGTAGTGTGGCAGCAATGGTTCCCAATGAGTCCCATCCTCAAAAGATGCCTAGAAGTGTCTTGTAAGAAAGGAAAATGCAAAACGATCTGCTTTATGAAATCCAAACAGGAAAACATTTCTTTTGAGCAACCTATACACATTGACTTTAATTTCTTAACCAAAGATTTAAAAAAAAAAAAAAAATAACAACAGAAGCTGGGTGTGGTAGTGTGTGCCTATAGTCCCAGCTACTCAGGAGGCCAAGGAGGGATGATTGATTGAGCTCAGGGGTTTGAAACCAGCCTGGGCAACACAGTGAGCCACCATTTCAAAACAAAAATAAAATAAAATAAAAACAAACAAAAGCAACCACAATAATTCTTAGAGAACAAAATAAATCACACAGGATCACAGATCTTTCATAAACTCTGGTTATTTTTTGTTTTAAAGAAAACCAGGCCGTGCCACATATCCTTTTCAGGAGACCTAGCCCAAACCTAAAGGTAGGACACGGTAAAGATGATTGTTTTTTTACCATAGTTTAGAGTAACAGGAAAAAAAAAAAAAAAAAAAAGGAGTAAAATTCACAAGGTGGATGCTAGACACTAAAAGATCTATTTGTTTGCAAATAGGTTACTTGGACATAAGTAGCTGCCAGTGACTATGAGGAAGAACAGGGATGCAGAGAGTGGCATTTGAAGAGTTCTCCCATTTCCAAGTTCCCCAGGTCCCCACCCTGGGTGAACGTGGAAGCAGCCCTGCCCGGCTGCAGCTTATTTTCCAGGAAGCCGTGCTTGGGGCCCGTCGTTATCTCATAGACAAGTTGTGAGTCCTCCGTGTCTGGGTCCATGGTCAGCAGTTCTTTCTTGGTGATCAGGTTGGTTGCCTGGAATAGAAAACCATTAAATTTAATTCCTGAAGTGGGAATTAAAGCAGGAACAAGACCCTCTGACTCAGATTTAATTCAGTTCAACAGTGATTTACTGAGCGCATTTACTACCTAGAAAATTCTGTCAGGACAGGAGACGCTATGAGGATAGAAACTAGTCTAGCTTCTGTCCTCGAGGTATTCACTTTATTGGGAAAGAGAGGCTCAGGAGCAAGGTCAATATGGCAAGAGCTATAATGGAGATATAAAAAGAGTGCTATAGACTTTTTGGGAGAGGGAGAGATTAATTCCACTGGAGGTGAGCAAAGAGGGATTTGAGGCAGTGAGATTTGAGTTTGGCCTTGAAAGGAGGTTGGAACTTTGAAAGAATGACACAATACAGAGATGATGGCTATTTTTAACCTTATAGGAGTCAAATGTATTGCTTGAAATTGAGTATAATAAATGTACCAAACCCCAACACTACCCAAATATACTGGCTAAACTTTACTCATTTGTTCAACAAATACTTAGTGAGAGCAAAGACCTGAGGAGAGAAAGGGGATGGTCAAGAGTATTAAATGTCAGTAAGTTCAGTAAGATAAGGGCGGATAATTGACTTCTGAATTTAGCAAAATAGAGGTTACTGGTGTATTGTAGGAGTGGAACTGGAAAAGGAGAAGAAAAGAATCATTCCGAATATTGAGGGGAAAAAGTCAATTAGGGCATAAGAGGAATCTGCACTAATTTTGTTCATTTTAAGAAACCAAATTGGTTCATTGGGAAGCTCTGGCACAATAGTTACACACATGACAACTAATCAGTTCCAGGGAGATGGAAAAAAGCCACAGCCTCAAGGGAATACCACCCACCAAAGTAAGAAATCAGTTCTGAACTAAAACGAAGAAATGCATGTGTGTTTGGGTGGGGATGTGGATTGAGTGTGTGACATGTTACCGCGTGCAAATTATGGCCCATACCTTAAAATGACCAAGGTGAGAGAAAGAAACAGAATTCCTCTAGTACAAAACACTGGCTTCTTTCTCATTTTTGGCAGACACTAAGTTTTTCGAAGTCTATACTCCTCCTCTCCAGTTAAGAAAGTTGGAGCTAGCACCTGCCTGCTAGGCTAGAGACATTACCTCCCAGTCTGCCAAAAAAACACCTGGGTCAGGTGACCAATTTTTTGGCACTGGAAAATGAGTATGAATGACATGTTCAATTTCTGCGTCACTTGCACCATGATACAGAAAATGATACCTAAATGACGACACTTAAAATGAAGTTCCCTGACCTCTACTTGTCCATTTTTTTCTTTTCCTCACACTGGAATATTGATGAGTTCCTGAAGAAATATGGCTATGTAGTCAACAGAAATCCCCTAGAAATGGCAGAATAATACGATGGAAGGAATCTACCGACATCTCTAATCGGTCAGGTACAACTCCAGACTGAACTCCTCTTTCCACCCTACACGTGAAAGCAAACAAACACTTCCATCTTGTTGACCTGCATTTCAGGGGTGTTTCTGTATTAAACTATATATGATCCTTTTTCATAGTCTAGCATAAAATATATTATTTATTTATTTATTTGTATTAACTTTTTTTTTTTTTTTTTGCAGTGCTGGGGATTTGAACCCAAGGCCTTGTGGTTGCAAGGCAAGCACTCTACCAACTGAGCTATATCCACAGCCCCAAAATATTTTAATTATATAGAATAATGGGGTTCTTCATGGCATAATCACCTAGGCAAATTACATACTTCAATCATACCCATCCCCCGTTACCCTCCTTTCCATCCTCTCTCATCTCCTCCTGATCCCCTTCCTCTTTTCCAATAGTCTCCCTGCTACTTTCATGCCATCTTTTCTCCCTAGATTCCACATTTGAGGTAAAACATATGATACTTGTCTTTCTGAATATGACTTATTTTGCTTAACATCATATCTCCAGTTCCATCCATTTTTCTGCAAATGACATGATTTTATTCTTCATGGTTGAATAATACTCCATTGTTAAACTACCCTCAATCTTAACCAATCCTGCACAATCTTAACTCATAAAGAATCCTTACCGAGCTCACGCAGCTTGCCCATCTTAGGAAAATCAGCTCGCTTAGGGAGTAATAATCATAAGTTGAACTGGAGTTCTTCTCACTAGTCACTGTCCAAGTCACTTCTCACTAGTCCAAGTTGGGTAGCGTGGAGGTGGCAGAAGGGACAGGCCTTACCTTGCCATCCATATACTCCAGCCACTGGAGCCCCAGGTTGGTGACTATCCTAGGGGTGCCATCATCCACTGGGAGGATATCCACTCGGAACTGCTGGGGTGCTGCCGTCATGATCTGCAGGGGCATAAATGAAACTCAACATCCACAGCCGTGTGGCACTGGGGATGGACCTAGGGCCTCCTGCACACTAGGCGTGCATGCCGCCTCTAGGCCGCACCCCAGCCCCTGTGCCATTTTTAGTTGAGATCAACACTGTCCTAAGATAAAACATTACGGAGTGTTTTCCTTTCAATGACCTTGTTAACAGTTTCATCGGGCGTGACAAAAATAATCATTAAAATGTTAATGTCGATGTCTCCAGGTGGGATTGTCAGACATGAAAAGAGGCATCCACGGGATAAGATTTTCTTTTTTCCTTCCCTCTTCTAGGTTTTTGTTCTTGTTCTTGCTGTTTGCTTGTTTGTTTTGAGGGAAAGTATTTCTGGGGGTAAGGGACGGAAAAAAAGAATAAAAGCACTTGCGGAACAAATGAACGGAAATTTAGATTTTACACACACACACACACACACACACACACACACGCGCGCAGGTCTGATCCAGCGCCTCGCTGTCCCTGAGTGGCCACCACAAACCTGAACACAGGGCAGCAGGATGCTAGCTTTTCGATCTTCTACAACCCATCTTGTAAATAATTTTCCTTTTTGAAATGATACCGTCCCTTGCCAGATCTGCTGTAACCTTTTCTGTTTAGAAGAGGGGCAACCCTCTTACTGAGACATCCTGAAATCTTTGTTCTGTTTTGAGAGTCAAACTAACAGGAGAGCAGCTACAGAGGGAGAGAAGAACCACGGTGACAGCTGCCAGGCAGAGCGGCAGTGCAGGGAAATCCCGAGTCACCCACTGCACCGGTCAGCTGAGAATGAACTTTTATTTGTCTGTGAAGGACACAGGAGGATCGTTCTTTCAGGAAAACAAGGATCATCAGCAAGGGAGGGTAGACCCTCCCACTGGCCTGGAGGTACAGCAGGGTACAAGCAAATTGCTCATTAAAACCGTTACTGCCGAGTCAGACACAGAAATGTGGGAAGAAGGGCCCAGAGGTGCTGTTACTCCCAGGGAACATTTATGGTACTGCAGGAGATCTGTCAAGAAGTGAAGGGATGAGGAAAATGGCAGGGAAGGTAGAGGAGAGAATCTTAAAGTTCCTTTTGGATACCTGTAGGTCGCGAAGGATTCATTCTTTCTGGAAGGAAAGCTTGGCCATCTCATAACCACAAGAGAAAAACCTCTTACTGATTGCACACGTGGGTCCTAAAATGATGATGACAGTGCTGATAACAGCCACAGATTAACTGATGGTTCCCGCGTGCCAGGCATGGAGCTAAGTGCTTTATGTACACCAGGAGGGTAGGTATCACCCCCACTTTACAGATAGAGAAACTGAGGCTTAGAAAGATTAAATGATTTACAGGCTCACACAGCTTCTAAAGGACAGAGCCAGAACTCAAGTCAGTATCTCAAGAGTATGGTTAAAAGCCATGCTCTTCACCACTGCTATTTGTCAAACACAGAGAATCTCTGGTTGGATTGAGGGTCCTTAGTCCAAAAAGAGAGAATCTAGAACCACAAGACATTATTGAAAAATCAGATGAAAGGAAAACTCAAGGAATAAAGAGTGGGCAAAAAAGGGAGAAATAATAACATTAACAGCAAGTACCATCTTTTATTAGAGGTGCACTTTATGAGGATTACCTCCTTTGATCCTCGGACAAATTATTTGAAGCTGGTAATTATTACTGTGCCTGTTTTACAGATGAAAAACCGAGGCTTAAAGAAGTTAAGTAATTTGCCCAAGACCAGTATATTTCTAAGTTAAAAATCCACATGCCACCCAACCTCGGGCATGTGTTACTAGGCCTCTCCCTCATTACCTTTACCCCTCACCTCTTTTCCTCCTTCCTCGATGATAAAGAAGGGGTTCTTCCCATCAGAAACAGTGAAGGAGAAGCGGTCTTTGAGGGAGTTGCTGCCATCGTGGCTGTAGCTGATCCGGTTCTGGTAGATGTCTTCCATGGTGAAGGTGGAGCTGAGGTGGAAATGCTGCCCCCTGGTGGTCCTCTCAATGGTGCCATGGCGTGGCGGCTGCACAATGGTGAAGGTGACAGAGTCAGCCTGCCCAGGATGAAAGGGAAGTTGAGAAGAGAAATCTGATGAGTGAATGGTGGTCAACAGCTGACCAAAGGCATTTACCAAATAAGGACTGCATTTTTGTAATAGATAGCAAAAACAAAGCTAGAGAGAAAAACTATCTGTTTTACATAATTGGACTTACATTCTGGTGCCTTCAGTTATAATACTAAAACATTTAATTTCTTCTCTTCAGGTCATGGGGGAAGCCTGAATGTTTTAACTTCTACCAGGATGGTAGGAAACAGACCTTTAAAACCGTTCATTTGCTCTTCATCCATTTTCCTTACTTTTTCAAAACTTTTATATACAGAATCCCATATGCATCAGAAGTGAATCATCTCTCATTGCTGATTCTAAGGTGACCCACAAAAGGAAAAAGAGATGCATAAAACCTTACTCAGGAGTTTTCACTAACTTAAAGTGTAGAGGACTGACCTGGGCCAGCAAGGCCCTCTGTGACCTGGTCCCAGAGTCCCTCCCTGGCCTCCTGCTTGTTTATGGGTTCCAGTCTCTTGGTCTCTTGCAACTTTTGCTGCAGTTCTCAGGACAGAAGAGCATTTGGACTGCAGTACCTTTGCCCTTCGGGCCCCCTCTACCTGGAGAGTGAATTTCCCCAGGTAACCACATAGCTTGCTCTTTCTCTTAATGATATCCCTGCTCAAATATGACCTCCTCAGAGAGGCCTTCCCTGACCACTCTAATAGCACAGGCATTAATCTCAGTCTCCTTTACCTCACCTTTCATGTTTTTCTTCATAACCCTTATCATATCTGATGTGATCTGATCTTTCTTTACTATCCTTTCCTACAACCAAAGGTTGCAAACTCCTGAAGCCCAGAACTTCCTCTGTTTTGTTCACAGCTCTGCTTTTACCACCTAGAGCAGAGCCTAGAGCCAATACATAATAAATATTGATGCCAGAATGAATAAATGAATGAATGAGTGCACAGAGACGGATACACATAATACCATGCTATAGTCTTACTGCTTAGTAAGTGTGGTGGTGTGCTTTCAGGCAAACTGAATTATGTCTGAAGGTTAGACCATCCACCTGATTTTCTATGAGTCATAATACAAAGCCAGTATGTTAAGAGGATTGCTACATGTAATCAGGGGAGAGAATGAATGTACTTAGGTTTCAGGAAGGGTTTAAAAATGGTTTGATCCCAAATGTATTAGTTCCCCTTTTCCAGAAGGCATGGTGTCCCTGGTTACACATTCCTCCAGTATGCTTGCTTTCACCTCACGACTGAGCGCTCCTCTCAGGATGCATACCTGTGAAGCAAAGGCTGCTATTAGATCAGCCTCACTCAGCCAGAGCCTAGGGGAGCACTCTTACCTCTGTGTCTGCATCCACTGCCTTTAGCTCAAACTCTGTGATGGTCTTCCTCACACCCTCTTGCACGCGCATCCCCCAGTTCTGTACCACAGGGAGCGAATCGTCCACTGGGTGAATAGTGATATGGAAAGTCTGAGTCACCTAGAATGGCAGAAAAGTGCAAGTGGGATGCTTGGCTCCAGCACTACCCATTGATAAGAAGGCAGGTGCTCCCTGTGTTCCCTTTCACACCATTCCTGGCATGCCTGACCAACCAGGATCCCAGGAATGAGTACTCTTGGAAAGAGGCCAGGTGGCTGTCAGAGGGTGCTTCTATTTGTTGGCTGAGAGCAGAGGAAAAGGATGCTCTCCTATTACTAGTCTATGCCCACTCCATTCAAAGACAGCAAGGAATCAATACCCACTCAAGGATGGAATCCAGCGCCTGGCTTACCTCATTGGTTCCATCAGACAGCACAAAGCTGAAGGCATCAGAATGCTTTTCCGTCTCACTCGAATGGACATATTGAACGTTTCGTGAAGTCAGGTCAGTCTGAGTAAAGGAACTAATCCGGATACCTGGTGAAAGGAGATGAGAGAAACAGAAAGAATGTCAAAATGCTTCTAAGGCTAGGGAAACGTCAGACTCTCACAGGGAGAGAATGAGAGAAGTCCTTTGTATTTTCCTCTTAGCTTTTATGTTCTGCCCTCGAAGACCTTGCATGAAGTGGTTTGTGGATTTTTTTTCCTCTACAACAGCAAATGTTCTGTGGGAGCACATGTTAACTTTATTATCGCAGCTTCTACCGAGTGCCAGGCCAACAGCAGGTGTGCCGTAAATGCTACTCTCCTTTCTCCTGGGGTTTAAGTACGTTTAGGTGAAGTCTGTGAAAGGCAGAGCCATTGCTTTATTTTCCAAACGCCTCTCTTAAGTTTTACAGTCCCCTATGACCTCATGGTGCTTTCGGAAATCTGACCTAATTTTTAAATATTGTGCAATGGTTTAGCTTTTGAACACTGGAGTTATAAGGCTCAGCTACACATAGCCTTGCTTCTGTGATCGGGGAGCCATCCCTGGCCTCCATAATGTCACTAGGTATTTTCAAGGTCCCTTTCAACTCTCAGGACTATGATCCTAGCTTCTCATTGACAAGTTTAGCCAGTCAGACTGTAACAAAACTTCCTGCATGACTCTGGGCCTTGAATAATCATTCTATATCAAATTGAAAACAGCCTAGAAATATAATATTCTTAATAATATGATATAGTTCGGAGATTGAGGCAGGAGGATCTCAAGTTCAAAGCCAGCCTCAGCAAATGCGAGGCTAAGCAACTCAGTGAGACCCTATCTCTAAATAAAATACAAATTAGGGCTGGGGATGTGGCTCAGTGGTGGAGTGCCCCTGAGCTCAATCCACAGTACCCACAGTCCAAATAATAATATAGAAAAAAACCATGTTAAATTTTTTGGTAGCATCTTTTTAAAAGAAAAAACAAAACAAAACAAAACAAAAACTAAAGCAATTTGAAATAATGAAAAGGTATCCCACAAATGTACATCATCTGTTTTCAAATGCTTAGCAACATTTAGTAAATCAGCCCAGAATTCTTGCTTCCATCTTAGGGCTAGTGGACACACACTCTGGTACCAGTCACGATGGAAACAAGACCTGTATCTTTTAGTCCCTTAGCATAAATTCCCTCTTTCTGATCCTGGGTATTGGGAAATTAATCCATTTAATCTAGTCCTTTAGTTTAGCCCTGAAATTCATTTGCTGCTTCCTGAGATTTATTATTGTTCATTATTAATCCTGGCAAAACCAGTTTGGCTTTTCTATGAAAAAACAGAGACTCTATTTTGATTAATATAAAGTTAAGTGTGACAAGCAGTATCTCTGCTTCATCTTTAAAAAAAAAAAATCAAACCACACGGCTTACATTTGCATCTCTCTTTATCATCTGAAATTTGTCACCCAGATACAATAGCCTTCTGAATATTGGGGCATTAATTTTCTGATGAGGCATTTTATATTTCTGTGCTTGCTGTATCAGTTCTTGACAGGCAAGAAATGCAGCCCACTGTCTTATAGCTTTGTCTTGTGACTCTGGACAGAAATCCATACCATTTTTTAAAAATTTAATAACTTCAGAGTGACTGCACTGAGAAATTTAAATCTCTTCCCCTGCTGTGAATCCATCCTCATAGTTCATGAGAAAATACTTATCTGGGTTCTCACAATCAACTGGTCACCTATTCGCTGTTCCCTTTATGAGAGTTTAAGACCGATTACAACATTAAGTTTTTGCTTTCCTCTTGGGAAGGAAGCTCTGTGATCGATCCTTTTATTTATTTATTTTAAAAACATTTTTTATTGAAGTAAAATTGACTGCAGTATATTACACACATTTAGAGTGCACAATTTCATAAGCTTTGGCACTCCCATGAAACCACTACCTCTATCAAAAGAGTGAATATATTCATCACTCCCCAAGTTTCCAAGTGACACTTCATAATCCTTCTATCCTTCCATTCTCCATCCCCCATCCCATCCAAAAGCACTCAATGAATGATTTCTGTCACCATAGATTCGTTGGCATTTTTGCAACTTTTAAATAAATAGAATCATACAGTATGTACTATTTTGTGCCTGCTTTCTTTCTCTTAGCATAATTATTTTGAGCTCCAGCAGGTATTAATAGTTTACTCCTTGCTATTGTTGTTTTATGTTTATTTATTTATGTTTGTATTATTTATTTATGTTTGTATTTATGTTGTATTATTATGTTTATGTTTATTTATGTTTGTATTATTGTTTATGTTGTTTATCATAATTTTTTATTCATATTCATCTGTTGATGAACATTTGGTTTTTTTTCAGTTGGGGATATTGCATATAAAGCTGCTATGATTATTTGTGTATAAGTCTATATATGGACACAAGTTTTTTTTTTTATTGTAAACAAATGGGCTACATGTTGTTTCTCTGTTTGTACATGGCGTAAAGGCATACCATTTGTGTAATCATAAATTCACATAGGGTGATGTTGTTTGATTCATTCTGTTATTTTTTCCCTTCCCCCCCACCCCTCGCACCCCTCTTTTAATTACATTGACTGTCATTGACTGTCTTTTTTTTTTTTTTTGGGACACAAGTTTTTGCTCTTGGGTAAATCTCTAGAAGGGAATGGCTGGAATATATGCTAGGTATGTGCCTAATTTTTTAGGAAACTGGTAAACTCTTCTTCCAAAGTGGTAGAACCATTTTGCATTTTCACTAGTAGTGTGTGAAAGCACTGGGCTTGGTCTTAGTGGGAATTTCCCAGTACAGTTACATTTTAGTGGGATTTTTCCAATTTGATCTAGTGAACATCAAGCACCCACCACAGGCAGAACACTAATTGAGACAGGCTTATACATGTTGAATTTTATCTTTTAACAGCTCTGGGAGGTTGAGGTAGGTATTTGACTCCCGTTTTTATAGATTAAGACAGTTACAGAGTTATGAATATAATTAAAGAGTTATGAGCTCTACTCAAGGTCACATGGCTAATAAGAGGTCAAGGCTGGGATTGGAACTCAGGCAGTCTAATGACAAAGCCTATGTCTGCGGGGAGTGCTCTCTGTAAGAGCCATTTAGACAGGAGCTTCTTGGACTTACCCTTATTCTTTAGCTCTCTTTCAATAAAAAAAAGTAATATATGCCTATGAAAGAAAATGTGAAAAAACACAGAAAAGTAGAAAAGAATAATAAAAATCAGTCTTATACCAATCACTGAAATATCACCATTATCATATCTTTGAATTGTTCCTCCTAAAATACTTTATTGACTCCAGTCCCTTTTTTGTCTGAAATACTAATTTTGATGGGGTTTAAAATTATTTAAATGATAACCATATTTACCTGCCAGAGGGAAACAAGCTGACGTGGAACACAGGCTTCAAGGCGGCAAGGATTTTTCTTGTGTCTTCACTGATGTTCCCCTAGAGCAGTGCCTGCCACATGGCAGGTGCTCAAACTATATCTGGTGAATCTGTTTAGTTCATTTGCTATAATCTGTGTCTAGGAGGTTCTTCTGAGCACAGATTTCCAATCCCTATACACTTTTCATTTTTAAAATTTTAGCCTTTGCTAATTGGGTATTGGAAGATGTCAGTTACTCACTTGCCAGAAAGATGGTGTTTCGAATGACATATTTCCCTCCTGGCTGTCACAGCAGGTAGTTGTTTGAAGTACTTGAAGGCTTTTAATCCCATTGAAGGTGTTTTCGGTCACCAACCTGCTGGCTAAACTATATATCTGGCAGTGTTACAGAGACCCACACTAACCCTGTCAGTTTTTCCAATTCCCCTGGAAGGCCTGCATGTTAGAGAAGGCTCAGTCCAGGTCAGGGAAGTGGTGCGGGAATAAAGCATCTCCAGAGAAATTGCCTCCTTAATAGGATGTCGGGTGTTGCCCCAGCTGCCTGCTTTCAGCACAGCCGTGGGTGGTTCTGCTCATGCTGTGGGAGACCCGCAGCTTTCTGTTTCAGATCTTCCCTGAAGCTTCTTATTAGGGGTTGAATTGCAAGTGCACCTTCTTCTTACCCCAAATTCATATGCTGAAGTCCCAACCCCCAGTGCCTCAGAATGTGACCGTGTTTGGAAATAGGGTCGCTGCAGATGTAATCAGACAATGTCAAGTCATTAGGGTGGGCCTTAATTCAATATGATGGCATCATGAGAAAGAAAAATTTGGACATAGACCATTAAGGGGAGAATACCATGTGAACATGAAGATGGCCACCTACGTGACAAGGAGAAAGACCTGGAACACACACTTCCCTCACAGCCCTCACAACCAACCAACCCCACCAACACCTTGATCTACAACTTCCGGCCTCCAAAACTATAAGAAAATAATTTTTGTGGTTTAAGCTGTGCAGTTCATAGTACTTTTTCTTTTTACAGCATCCCTAACCACAATGTACCCCTCCTCTCTGGGAAAGCCCAAACTAACAATGGGTACATCCTATTTTGGTTGGCGTCACAACACCTAGGGAGGATGGAAAAAGAGTATCACCTCTGAGAAGTCTTTCCTGACAACCCCCACCCTGTCAAAGTTTGACTTGCTGTCCTCCGGGCTCCGGCTGTCCTCTGTCATGTTGCTGTCACAGCTACTGAAACACATTTGCATGTATTTGTTTACATGCCCACTTCCCAAACATAGGTTTTTTTTTTTTTTTTCTTTTAGTAGCTACTGAATGAACTCTTGTTGAAGGAAGAGATGGAAGGAAACTGTATTAGTCAGTTTTTTGTCACTATGATCAAAATACCTGACATACACAACATAAAGGAAGAAAGACTTATTTTGGTTCATGGTTGCAGAAGTTTCAGCCCATGGTGCTATTGCTTTGGTCCTAAAGTGAGGCAGAACATAATGGCAGAAGGGTATGGTGGAGGAAAGCTGCTCTTTTCATGGCATCCAGGAAACAGAGAAATTGGGGACAGGGTGGAGGTGGAGGGAGAAGCTGAGTATAAGAAATGCCCTTTCAGGGCATGCCTCCAATGACCTACCTCCTCCAACCAAGTCTCACCCCCTAGTTTCCATCACTTCCCTACTGGGAAGTTCATTCAGCGATTAGTGGGTTAATCCACTAATGAGGAAGGAGCCCTCATGATCTAATCACTTTCTAAAAGCTCTACCTCTGAATATTGCTGCCCTGGGGACCAAGCCTTTAACACACGAGCCTTTGGGAGACATTTCGGATCCAAACTGTGAAAGAAGCCCTTCTAATATGACAGAATATCATGTATATAATTACAACTCAGTCTGGAATCAGAATCTCATGGGGATGTGCTATGGTTTGCATATGGTATGAGTGTCTCCCCAAAAGTTTCATGTGTTGGAAACTTGGTCCCAATGTGGTGTTATTAACAAGTGGTGGAATCTTTGAGAGGTGGGACCTAATGGGAGGTTATTAGGAGTGAGTGAGTTACCGTAAGAGTGGGTTACTATAAACAGAGTCAGACTGGCGATTCCCCAGTCTCCGGTTTCCTGTCTCACCGTACAGTCTCTCCCTCTCACACAAGCTGTCAACATTTTGCTGTCCACCATGACATAGCCATGACATAGCTGTGACATAGCCATGAGAAACCTCACCAGAAGATGAGCAGGTGGGGATGTCTGACCTTGGGCTCTGATTCTTCAAAACAGTGAATTAAATAAACCTCTTTTCTTTTTATTTTTTCTTCTTTTTTTTATTTTAGCAAGTTTCTCTTTTTAAATTTTTATTTGTTTTAATTAGTTCTATATGATAGTAGAATGCACTTTGACACATCATATATAATGGAGTACAATTTTTCATTCTTCTGGTTATATATTATGTAGAATACCACCAGTCATATGGTTGTATATGTACATGGAGTAATAATGTCTGATTCATTCTACTATTCTTCCCCCCGCAAGTCCCCTCCCCTCCTCTCACTCCCCTCTGCCTAATCTAAAATAACTCTATTCTTCCTGAGCCCCCCTCCACCATCGTGATATTAGCATCTGCATATTGGAGAAAACATTCGGCTTTTGGTTTTGGGAATTGGCTTATTTTGCTTAGCATGATATTCTCCAGCTCCATCCATTTCCCAACAATCAATAAATGGAATGGATTCAAACTTAAAAGCATCTTCTCAGCAAAGGAAACAATTACATGAAGAGAGAGCCTACAGAATGGGAGAAAATCTTTGCCACCTGCACCTCGGATAGAGCATTAATATCCAGGATATGTAAAGAACTCAAGAAACTTAACAAAAAAATGAATAACCCAATCAATAAATGGGCTAAGGAACGAAACAGATGAAGTGTGTTCACAGAAGAAACACAATAAATAAATGTATGAAAAAATGTTCAACATCTTTAGCAATTAGAGAAATGCAAATCAAAACTACTCTAAGATTTCATCTCATCCCAGTCAGGATGGCAATTATCAAGAATACAAACAACAATAAATGTTGGTGAGGATGTGGGGGGAAAGGTACACTCATACATTGCTGGTGGGACTCCAAATTGGTGCAACCACTCTGGAAAGCAGTATGGAGATTCCTCAGAAAACTTGAAATGGAACCACCATTTGACCCAGCTATCCCTCTTCTTGCTTTATACCCCAAGGACTTAAAATCAGCATACTACTGTGATGCAGCCACATCAATGTTTATAGCAGCTCAGTTCACATCAATGTTTATAGCAGCTCAATTCACATTAGTTAAACTATGGAACCAACCTAGGTGTCCTTCAACAAAGGAATGGATAAAAAAAAAAAGTGGTGTATATATATATATATATATATATATATATATATATACACACATATATACAAATATAATGGGATATTACTCATCCTTAAAGAAGAAAGAAATAAACCTCTTTTCTTTATGAAATAAAGATACTCATCTTAGATATTTTGTCACAGCAGCAGAACATGGACTAATAAATGGTGTTTTAAAAAGACATTCATGTATGAGCTCCATCAGAGACTTATTTATAGGTCTGGGTGGAGCCTGAGTATCATTTTTAAACACATCCTCTGTGACTCTCATGTTCAGACAAGGCAGAGAATCACTGACATAATAGAAATGTTGAAAGAACAATCAGAAAGCCTGCTTTGGTTTCTTTCTCTCTGCTTCTTTTCTTGTCTACATGAGTCACATAAGCTAGAGCAAGTCATGTAACACAGAAACTTATTTTAGCTTATTTTATTCTTTGACATTTCTAAAACTGTGACAGTATAGCCAACTCAGAGGTAGCAGATAAAATAGTAGATGATAACAAGACCATTATTTGAGCTTATTTGATCTGTGTAGTGATGGTCATGTCTGAAGTCACATAAATTCTATGATATTTTTAATAAGAGAAACTGAGTGAACATACTAATAAGAGAACTATTTGTATCTGGTGAATAATAATAATGTTTCACACCACTAGTTAGCTACTAGCTGAGAGGAGCTCCCTGTGCAATTTCACCATATATGAAGATATCAGGCACAAACTAACTTCCACAAAAATATAAAACTAGCAAGGGGTGAGGAATCTGAATGGTCTAACCTCACATGCACAATTGAAGAAGCCAAATGTACTGCAGTTCACACACCCCAGGAGGCAACCTGAACACCAGACAGTCTGATTCACTGGGGTGGCTGAGCCAAGCCTATGACACTGCCCTGAGACCCTCACTTGGACCTCTCTCCTTCTAACTGTGCATCCCCCAAGTAAAGTGTCATCTGTGGCCACGTGGTCTCTCGTGATGCCATCACTCCATTCTAAAATCTAGTTCAGGTGATATTACAGTTTCTGGGCAAAATGCCCACTTCCCTGAGGAGTTTCAGAAGTTTAAAAGGCCAGGAGGCACATTAATGAATTGAGGTAGGGAAAGGGAAGAGATGCACATTTGAAAGGTAATTCACTTTTTTAGGAGCTTTAATTTACCACCTTTAAGGAGTGAATATTTGACAACAAGCACAGAACAGAGAGTGAAAATGTTATGTGCAGTCTCCTTACATGTTCACTGATAGAGAAAAACTTTGCTGTGAGGTTCCAGGACAGACAGAGGACCTAAGGACTTTGGACTCCCAGGCTCCTCCTTGGGGTGCTCATTTTTGTGGGAAAGTCCTCTGGTGATTAGAAAACAGGTGACAGAAGGACTTTCCATTCATTGGGGGTAGACTCACTCGAGTGATTTTAAGATTTGAGAGCAAGACCGTCTCCTGAGGTGAACATATGACTCTCAGACTGAAGGAAAAACACACGGGGGTTCATTCAAAGTTCCCAGAAGGGTAGGGATCTCTGAAACCTACGATTCAGGCTGCAAAACCTATGAAACATGCTGATGAAGCTAAGCACCATGAAGAGCACTTTTCTTCTGTCAGCATCTCAAGCAGAATCATGAAGACCTATCTTCAGTGTCCTCTGTTGCCATGTCCCTTTGGGGTCAAACTGTCTTCCCTGCTAAGCACAATGGCTCATCTGAGGCTCAGGTTTGGCTTCCAGTGGCCACAACAAGGAGAGGAAACCATCCGGGACCACCTGACTTATTGATGCAATAAAGAGCCACCTGGTTACCCAGCAGCAGAATTTTTCATTGGTGCCTAAGTGCCTTTAGGAATTTTGACAGATTATATAGGACTTTTCTTGGTCTGGCCAAGAAACCATATGTCACTCCAGCCTTGGAGGAGGGTTTGTTGTACTGGCAAGGGGGATGCCAGCAGGAGGTAGTCCTTGAAGTATTTCAGAGACAGCAGTGCTTCCTGGAGCATTTGGGGTAAGACTGAAATCAATGTGGTGTTGAGAGTTGTGGGGTCAACGTTGAATGCAACTGTGCTGATATCAACATTCTCTATTGGGGATGAAATTAAAATTAACACAAGGATTCAGATTTTGGATTATATGCCTCAATCTACTATTTCTTACTAATAGCCCTGTTGTCCATCTAGGTAGAACAAGTTGGTTCAGGACTTTACCTATTAATTTAGCATCCCATCTCTGTCCTCTAAATGCTTGTTCAGCCACTGCTACCCCTCTCCCCATCTGAGCCAGCATGACAACTTGCATCGTAGAGGTGACGACCATATGACGATCCCTTGAGGACCAGCTGTGCTGGAGATTGCTACATTGCAACATTCTTTCTCTTCTTCCTAAAACTTATGACTGCTGACTTCCAGATAAGCAATTGGCTGCCCAGTTAGAGGCTACATTTGTCAACTACCTCTCAGCTTTGTGCAGCTGCGATCACACAAAAGTGATGTGTGTTCTTGCAGCAATGCTCCTAAAAGAGAAATGGATATGGACTCTCCTTTCCTGCTGGCGGGAGGGTGATAACAAAAGTGGTCTCCCTGAGTCAGAGATGGAAGCCTGGTGTTGAGGATCATTGAGTCACCTCTGGCCTCTGGTTTATTCTGTGAGAAAAAAATACCTTTCCACTGCATTTTGGGGTCTATTCCTTCTAGCAGTTTAGCTTCTATTTTTGTTAATTCTATTCCCTATTCTAATTTCCCAAGAAAAACAGGGTCTTTTAGGTTTAGGGGAGAAGGGAAACCCTGCTGTGAGGGTGCATTTCCTCCACCTTGAAGGACAGAAGGAATGGGGACTTGACTGCCAGGCTAGCCTCTCAGTGGTAGCAGCTCCAGACTGTCTTTTGCACAGTTCAGAAGGCACACAAGGCTCTCTGTAGCTCCTTGGGGAAGAAAAGAGGATTTCTGTACTTTTTTCTCTCTGTTTAAGGTGGACAATTAATTACAATCGGCTTGACAGCATGAGGATAAATCCATTTCATAGTAAGGCGTCAAGATGGAGTCTGCTCACACTGGTGCCTAATGCTATTCCAGGAGGCATGCGGCCCCCAAATAGCTCACCACGGGCTCTGAGGACACTGACCTAGAAGTTGCTCTGATCTTAGAAAGAACAGGTCCCTCCCAACCTTGACTCCTGCTAGACCCATCCTCACCTAGTAAGACAATGCTTTTCTCTAAGTTATAGCCCTCAGAGAGGCTGAGAGGTAATCCACATGGACTTCCTCCAAAGGGAGATCTTTGACATTTAAAAGAATCAGATTCATGATTCAAAGGAAAGGGATCAATGTAGATTAGGATGAGGGAGGGGCAGGGATGCTCTGTCCTACTGGCAATGGGGAGGGGCCCCAGGAGTAAAAAGGAGGGGCTGGATCCTTGTACCTGCTTTACTTAGCATTACTAGAAAGAGGCAGATTAAGCAAACCTGGTGAGGACAGAAGACATGGATTAGGAAGTTAAGCCTATCGGGAAAGAGGAGGTGAAGGACTGTCCCAGGTAAATGGAACGTCCTCCCTATTTTGGAGGGTACTGTCCCAGGAAGAGGGAGCAGCATGATTACTTACTGGTGTCTCTCTCTTGAAGCAGAGCTGGCCTGATCTTGACAACCAGATTTTAAGCCCAGTGAAGTCTGAGAGTTGTGAAAAAAAAAAAGGGGAATGTGGAGTCTCACATCTCCCAGGACTCTTCACCAGCCTGGGGTCAGAGGAGAGCAAGGGTTGAAACTTATCAGCAGGTGGGTAATGGGCAATGCCTTGCAAAGCCTGGAGCTTTTTAAAGCGCTGTGCAGTGTGCATGCAGTTGCTTAGCACAATAGCCAGTCTGCCCTTTCATCTTTGGAGAGATACAATCAGCAACCTGACAGAATTCTGGCAGAAGCAATTAACTCATGAATTAGTTATCAAATATCTCATGCAGCCAAGGTCTTGAGGGTGCTGATCTGCATACTTTCCCAGGAACTTGGGGACAAAGGGGAAGGCCACCAGCTTTAATTTGCATTAGGAACTTTAGCCAATCTGTCCATTCCCTTCCATGCTCTCCCACCCTATACATTCAACACCTCCTCCTCCACCATCACCCTGGACCCAGAGAAGTCTCTTCCCTCACCTCCTCTGCTCCATCGCCCTCTACCTTTTGCAGCTCATCTCTCACCACCCCCTGCTGCAGCCACACTGGTCTTGCTATCTCTTTGCCTGGATGATTCTGACTCCAGATATTTATACTTGCTGATTCCCTCAGACTGGCATATTCTTTTATATTCCTCAGTGTGCCTGGCTCCCTCTTTCTTCAGATCTCTGCTCAAGTGTCATCTGATTATTAGGGAGAACTTGCCTCGTTCCCTTCTTCCTGTGCTCCTTGGGAACACCCTTGATCCTCTCCCCAATACTCATCACCACCTGTTATACAATATATTTGTTTGCTTCTTTGTTTATTGTCTGATGCTCTGCATTAGAAAATGGGTACTATAAGGGTAAACACTTCCCTGTTTTGATATTTCCCTGGTTGAATGAAAAATGTGTAACTCAAAAGCCAAAGAAAACCAATGAAGATCTAAATCTCCTGCAAACTGTCACTGTTTCTATGTTCTAAGAAATAAAGACAATTCTACCTTCAGATTGTTTACTCAGCAAATACCTCTTGTCCCTCACATTTATTCAGCTGCCAACCTCTTGAGGTTCTCCGCTGGAACTGCTTCCTTCCTTATTTCCTCCCTCAGTCAGTGAATGACTACCGACTACTCACTTCCTAGGTGCTGGGTATTGTCCCTCACATTTGTCTTTGCTCTTCCCACCACTGCCCTCCAGATGAAGTCTCACCACTTTCTCCCTGTCCCAGTATAGAAACTTCCAAACATGCTCACTGCCTCCTTTCCCTCTCCTTCAGTTCATCCTGTTGGATGCTGCCTGATGAACTTCACGTCCCTCCCTGCTCAAAATTCTGCAGTGGCTCACTGTTTCCTATAGTGTCAGAGAGATTATTCCTCCCAGTTCTGAGGGTTCACCATACAATCTCAATCTACCCATGATCCCTGTAGTACATTCTTAAATGCCACCCCAGTGCACTTTCTTACCCTATGTAGACACTCCCATTGTGAACTCCTATGCCTCTAGGTTTAGACCTTTCTTTAAACATCTATAGCTTTCCCTGAGTTGTGGTTATCTGCAGAAGTTCCTTATCTTACCTATAGAGAACTCTGGAGAGCTAGGATTGTATCTCATTCATCTTTCTTTCCCAAGCCACAGCTAAACTAGAATCTTGCTAGTATACATGTTCATTCACTACTTGTTGAACCGAATATATTTTAAAGAATTATTTTTATTTTTATTTATTTTTTGGTGCTGAGGATTAAATCCAGGCCTTGAGCATGGTAAACATGCACTCTACCACTGAGTTATACCTCCAGTCTCTGAATTAAAATTTTAAGCACAGAATGTTGCACCATGCCAGGTGCTCAAGGGTATGCAGATGAATAGCATGCAGTGTTTGATTTATAGGAATTGACTAATTATGGAGATAAGATTGCTTACATAAAATTGTAATATTTTTGAGGTTCAAGGATCAAACCCAGGCCCTCATGTATGTTAAGCACGTGTTCAGATCCCTGACCCCAAATTAAAATTTTTATTCACTATAACCAAGTAATTGAGTACCTATTGTATGTTAAGTATAATACAATATAATATGTAATGGTCAAAATTAGGGAGGCAGAAACCAAAAGCAAATTAAAGCAGATTCTAACTGAACAAGTACAGCTGATTTAGCTATCCCTAACACTTACTGAAATCTAACTTTTGGTTGGATGAAGCAAGAGATGATAGACATACCTGGTGATGCTGCATGTTCCAAGTGGCCCAGTTGGGGCTGTTTGATGATTCTGTAGATCAATTCTGCAGGTTCACTATCGTGGTCAGTGGCTGAGAGCTGTAGGGTGGTGATTTTCTTCACTGAGTTTTCATCCAAGACCAGCCCTTTATTGGTGATGATCACTGGTGGGGATTTGTCCTCTGAAAGTATCAGAGATGATTTGAAATGAGATCTTTTCAGCCTTATTTCTTCAGTTCCAGGCCTGGTAGCCAGGGTAAAGGACCAGAGCAATCCTCGAGGGACCTCACCAGGGGGCCAAAGCTATGCAACAGTCATACGGGTGGTATGATTTTCAACTTTCATGCTGGCTAGGTGAAGGGAAGAATTCAAGCTTCAAGGTGACCACAGTGTAAACTACATAACTTCAGAACTGCGGAAGTATTTTTGCATTGGAAAACCTCATGCCCCCTTACCTAAAACACTGATGGAAAATGACTGGTCAATCAATTTGTTGCCTTCTCCATCAACCACATCAAATTTAAAAGCAAAGCTCCCACCAGGTTCTCCTGTTCCATGACTGAATTCTACCTGCCCTATAGAAAGGAAAAAAAAATTCAAGATTTGTCATTAATGTTTTCTGTCCTTGTTTCTAGAGCGAAAGGGGACTTCAATTGGTATTCACACCAATGAATCACTTTGATACCACCTTTGACATTTTAATCTAAAGTTTTCATTTCCTCCCTTCCCTCTCCCACCATTGACTTGCTCATACCCAAAGACATCCTCATAACAAATTCACTTCAAGTGACATTTCTTATGGCTGAAGCTTGGCCTTTTTAAAAGATATTTCTTATGATTGAGGCTCCGTCTCTAAGGAGGTCTCAGGACAAAACTGCCTGTGTGCAAAATGTGCACCAACCACACTCACATCATTCAGAGTGGCCCTGCTATTTATCCCTATCACAAGGCAAGAGGATGCTGCAGCCTCTGCCTCTCAGGGCTCTTCACTCTCCACTGCCCCATATGTGCAGTAATGTGGGCCATACCAGCAGAAAATAAATAGATAAGCACACAAATAAACTCCCCATGGAGGTCAAAAGGATCAGAAGGGAGAAGTATAATGCATTACATTTTTGTTAACCCACAGCATCATTTATATGTACCCATCAATATAAATATAACTAAACCTCTGGGAGAAGGTGTCCTGTCTCATTTTTTATAAGGAGACCCAGAGGCACAGGATAATTAAGGAATTCCTATCCCTTTGTCCATTCCTTCCTCTTCACTGAAGCACAGACAGATCCAATGAGAATTAAGTTGCTTTCAATCTTAGGTGTTTGTGCATGGGAAGGACCCTTGTTTCTGCTCTTCAGAGGCATGTTTCTACCTCAAAAAGGAACTGCACATCATCACATGACTTTGGACATTTTTCTCCTCCCAATACTAACTTTTTTCCCTCCTATACCCCCTGAAAGCACTGTACAGTAACTACGTAGCATTTAACATTTATGCCTTCACATTACATCAGCATTTCCTGAAGGAGGGACGAACCATGTAATTTCCCCCAGGCAGCTCAGATTTATGCCCTTCTATTTTGCTTAGTTCATTAACTTATGCTCTTTGGGGAGCTGAAAAGAGATATAAATTGCTCACCTAAGGAAGGCATAATTTTCACCTTAATCCATCCCAACTCACTTCTTTTTTTCTTTTCCTCTCTCATACACACTTTTTAGCATCCTAGAAAGTCAAAATGACTTTTTTCCCCTCCATAATTGACTTCAATTTAATTAATGCTATGTCAAAGCATGCACATTTTTTGCCAAGAAAGATAAAGATAACTCTCCTCCTCCAACTCCTTCCTTCTTCTTCTTCTTTTTTTTTTTTTTTTTTTGACAACAACAGCAACAACAAAAGATTGAGATCAAGAGAAAAAGAAGAAGTTGTAACTCAGCTCTTATTCAAAACAAAGTATGCATGCTTTACTGCCACAGGCCACCACTCCACTTTTCTACTGTGGGTAGGGTCCTTGAAAGCGGATAGGCAGAGAGAACTGGCTGACCTTGGTTAATGTCTGCCTGGGTGAAACTTCGAATGGGACCTTTCACAGAGATTTGCTCCAAGTTGTCTTGCTTAACCTTCTGCAGGCGTCCTGCACCTGGATCTTCCTTCATGATGTACATAACCTGACGGTCATCTGAGTCAATATCTGTCACTTTCAAATGCTGTTCTGTGATGCGTGCTACGGATCCTGAAAATGAATGGAAAAGAGTAGGTCATTCTCCATCTTTTCCTTCAAATGGCATGTCAAGTGATTTCAGGAGAATGAAGGCTAAATTATCACACATTTTTGGAGGCCTCCGTACCAGGCACTTCCCCTTCTCAGTTTCCAGATGAGTAAAGTTTAATTACCCTGAATGAAATAGTCTCCTCAACTTAGATTTGAGCCCCTTTTCTCTTCTTATCCATTTTTACTTTCCCGAGACTCATTCTACCCAGTGGCCTATCAGTTAGTACCTAGATCTATGTAATAACTCCTGGTTCTGTGATACAAATAACTTTTGGACCTATGATGAAATCTGCTTGAGTTTAATGTAGTTACTTGTTTTGAGGATAACCGAATCAGGAAAAAAAAATAGCTTCACATAAACTCAGAAACATATCTGAGATGTCATCTCAGAGGGAATTGTCAAAAATCACTGTTTCTGAAGACAGAGGATAAACTGAGTCTCAGGAGCAGGGTGACCTGCTGCATGGGTGTCAGGACTGGGTACTCCCTGCTGGAAAACACCTCTTCTCAAGTTCTTGCCCTTTTGCTCTCCTGTCCAGCCATTTTCTCATGTTAAAAATAGTAAATCCCAGTAAAGTAGAGCCTGTCATTCATGTGTCATGATTCCTGGAGTTTGGAGTGGCAGTGTACCTGAACATGGGCCCTGAACATTCCTGCATGTTCTTACTGGATAATGCCTCCAATGCCCAGCCATGACCACTTTACTCGACCATCTATCAGCAAGTATCCTTGAGGGATGAGGTACTATCTTCCTTGGGACATAGGTCAGAATCTATTGCTAGGATATAGAAAGTTCTCCAAGGTAAGCTCCTCTCCTGGAATACACCACACTGCATGTGAAGGCGTTCATAAGGGCCATCTGCATTACCCCCATGGGACTTGAAAGGTAGAGGGATCCAGTGCAAACTTGCTGATATCCATGCTGCCTGCAGCACTGTGAGTAACAAAATACTTTGTTTCTGATGGAGGAATCTTGTGTCTTCTGTCAGTATCCATGAAACAGTAACAGACTAGCAATATTAATTTGTAAGTAGGGTAAAGGTAAATCCTAGACTTGATATTGGGACTTCTGGAAATGCTTAAACTTTTAAATACCATCATACTATGTTTTTCAACATAAACTACAGGTGAAACTAAGAATAGACAACAGAATCCTAGCATGATGGAGACATGCTAGGCGAAAAGCACACTCCCTCATTCCATAGCTCCCTACTGCAGAGTCCAAGACTAATAACAGTTGCAGGTCCTTCAGTGTTGCTAGCACATGGCAAAATTGTGAAAGTTAGATACTGGAAATCATATTGATTGATTCTCAGTTATTTGCAATAGGCTATTTTAATACATGATCCCTCCTCCCCCAAACTGTCCCTTCAAGACTTAAAATAATAATAATAATAAGTACCTTGAATATTTTGCTACATTTCTTTTGCCATTTCTTTCTATGGGGTTGACAGAACAGAAGTAATGCTACAGGTAACCTAGGCCTGGGAGTAGTTGGCTAAATTAAGATTTTGAGGACCCCGAAAATACTGTAAATTCTTTGCAAATTTTTCTCAAATTTACAGAGACTTCTGGTCCAAGGAATTTCACAGGCTCACATTTGTCATGCACAAAAAAAAAAAAAAGAGGAAGAAGCAAGGCCACCTCCTCTTCTTCTGTGGTACCTGCTGAGAGCTGTAGGCCTCGGTTCACAGCCAAGCGGGGGCTGTCACTTATGGGCAGTTCTATGTAGACCTCCATCCTCCCTGTGTCCACATGGAGGCCATCAGTGAGCGAGAACCGGAACTCATCCACTGCTATGCCAGAGCTACTGGGCATGTACCCAATCAGCTCCGCCAGGATATCCTGGTAGGTGAAGGAGGAACCCTGGGCTAAAACTGTCCCATTTGCTAGAGGCTCAGAAGCAGTAAGTCTCCGGAGTAGATGACCTAAGGAAGAAATTTTTTTAAAAAGACAAAGAAGCAATGATAGAATATATATGGCACTAAAACATTGTCCACTTATGCCAACCAGTATGAGCCAGAGAGAATACCAGGTACCTCAGAGACTCTTGGTGGCAACAAGTTGGCAGTTTACACTCAAGCATAGGCTGACCTCTGGCCTCACCTATAAAGACAAAGTCCTTCTTTTCATGGTTAAAAAAAAAATCTCTTAAAGAGACACAAATGGATGGTGCACTATAGCAGCTTAGGAATCATATCTCCCTCCTGAATTCAAACTCACTTCATTATCTTAACTTTATTTTTCCCTTCTGGAAATCTAGCATGCTAAGAAGTTACAGGAGGTGGCTCAAGATTATCTACCAATGCCTGCTCCGAAAGAGAAGATGCAAATGCTGAAAACTGTTCTGCTTGAAGTTACAGAAGAAAGCAAGAAAACAGCTGAAATTAAATGTCAGAAATACCAATTACCCAGGATTCAGGCTTTTTAAACAATCAGTGTCTACCCTGACTCCAAAGAATATTAGCTAGCTGTGAATCTGATTATACATTGATGCAAATAATGGACTATATATAGGAAAGGCAAATGAATAACCAAATGAAATCTATGTGTTTATTTTAATAACCCATCAGGCACCTCAATTAAGAAGCTTTCTACAGCAGTTTGTGTCCTACCGTGGTCAGGCTTTTTTGTCAATACAAAAATCAGCTCATTATCTGGGGTGTCCAGGTCTTGCAGGCTCAGAGAAGAATTGCTTATCACCACTCCGGAGCTCAGCTGTACTCCAAGGGGCTGCAAGGTCATCCTGGGAGGCTCATCGTTCTTCCTCTGATTAAAGCATAAAATATTCAGTCTCACAATAGACATTGGTTTAAGAAGAAAGAAAAAAGCACATTATTCAGAGAAAAGTATCATTATTGCAGAAACTTTCAGTATCAAAATAGCATTTGAGGTGTTACCATCTTTACCTCCTAATCAAAATGATTAGTTTGAAAAGAGAGACAAAAGAGAAAGCCACATAAACAACATGTCCCTTTGAAAAGAAACATTCTCCAAAAAAAATCTTGCAAGATATCTTCCATAGGTATAATAAGCATTTCTTCTAGACCAAAACCATAGACATATGTTTTGAGAAGCACAAGTATATTTGGGGGATCAAGAGATTTACTATTTGAGTTATCACTATTTGAACTCAGAACCATCTTTAAAAACTCTAAGCACATCACAGTAGCCATAGAAAGACACCATGTTTGAATGTGATTTTCTAATGCTGTCTTTCAACCCCTTTCCACTGCTGTCCCTTAAGATTCCTGACGGTACCTTCAGTTTATATTCCCAAGGCAGAAGGTATTCCATTCAGAGATTTATCTTTTTTTTTTTTTTTTTTCTCTCTCTCTCTCTCTCTTCCTGGGGTGATAGAGCAAGACTGTGGTTGCTCAAATGAAAACATGAATACAGGATCAAGGATTATATTTCTTTGATGTTTCAATGGAATGAATAAATGCATTAAAATATAAGAAAAGGCAAGTGTGCATGCAGAGCCACACACATATGCATGCCTATATTTCACAGAAAATTAAGCATATGTTGGTTTTCATCTAAAGTAGAACTGACAAGTCTTCTCTGACTTTCACAAACTGTTTTTACACAGAACGAATAAATTTTATCCTGAAATGGAAATTCAGATTTCCAACTCAGACCTTCCCCAAATGCCAACCTTAATTCCATAAGCTTGCCAAAGGTCAGGGTTATGTTTTAAAATTCAAAGTCAAATTCAGTCTTTGCTTTTGAGTCCATAAAAAGAAATCTAGTGGTAAGATACTGGGTGGCCAAGGGCTCAACTTTTCCAACTTCCAAAGTCATTACCTCAATGGTGATATTGATGCTGTGAATTTCCGAACGACTGACTCCATCACTCACATAAAAACTAAAAATGTCATGTGTTGGCTCGATGCTTTCATGAACACTCTGAAAGTAGTAAATGTAGTTTTCCAGGACATCTTGAATAGGGAATGATGCCTCTAGGTCACTGGTAGCTCCAGGGCCAAAACGATCACCTGTGTCAACATCAAGAGAGGACTTTTACCTTGATTTACTGATTGCTGCTTACTAGGCTCAACTAGAAAATGAGACATTCTTTTCAACACGAGATGAAAATATGCTTGAGGACAAAGCTAGGAGAGTGGGCAAACACAAGATCAGGAATTAGAAGACCTGGGATCAGATTCCAATTTCCCCAGCTATTTCTCATCTATAAATGGATACACCTGCCATGCTGACTTCACAGGTAATCAAATGAGATGACATATGCCAAAGCATTCAGAGCGTTTTTATTTTATACAGCACAGAATCAGTGATTGTTTTGTTAGGAATCTTTCATAAGTCTTGTGATATGTAACAATACAATAGCCAAGATTCTAGCCAGTTTTAAAACCTCTCTATCTGGCCTATCCTGCAAGAATAACACACTTTCCTCTACATAAAAAAAGTTAACTATATTTAACTTTTTTATTCAAGATATCTCTCCTCCAGAAGGTTTGACCTCTCAGTTTCTTAATGAAATGTCTGCCTGTCAGAGCCCAGCCTATGGGAAAGTATACCAGGACTACTGCGATGCTCAGGGACTATTCAGATTCCATGACATTCAGGTATAATTCAGGAAGTGATAGTTTTGGTGCCATTCAGAGCTCAGATGCTGCTATGGTTTGGATAATTATTTACCAAAGGCCCATGTGTTAACGACTTGGTTTCCAGACTGTGTGCTACTGGGGGGTGGCGGAGCCTTTAAGAGGTGGAGCCTAGGAGGTGGCCTCCCAGTCACTGAGGGAGTGTTTATGATTTTTTTTTTTTTTTTTCAGGGCTGGGGATTGAACCCAGCATCTTGTGCATGTGAGGCAAGCATTCTACCAATTATATTCCCAGCCCTGGGGGAGTGTTCTTGAAGGGGTTATTGGAATCCCAGCCCCATCCTCTCTCTCTTTTGCCTCCCAGCCATGGGGTGAGCAATTTTGCTCCAACACATGCTCCCTGCCATGATGCAATGCTTCACCACAGACCCCAAAACAAAGGGACTGAGTGACCATGAATCAAAATAAACCTTGTCTTTCTTGATTTATCTCAGGTGTTTTTACAGTAATGGAACGCTGACTGAACCAGATGGTATTCAGGTGCTGAGATGCCCAGTTACCATTCAGATCTCCACAAAAAGTGCTAGCTCCAGTTTCCTCTTCTTAGCCCACCCCAAACACTGTAAAAGGCCAATGGAAAGAATAAGCAATGTCTAAATGATGGATATCTTGTCTTCTACTTGACCATAATCTGAGCCCTTCTAATTGATTGATTTTAAATTGTTACCACAATTTTCTTCTGGAGAAAGAAGAAAAAAGAAACCCTTGTGACTTCAAATATTTCCTGTATATATATCAATAAAGAAAAGTGTAGTTGGCAGATGTGAAAGCAGCAAAGCTTTCCCTTCCCTTCTCCATGATCCATTGCAAATATCAGATCATAAATTAAAAGGCCATTAACTTTCTGAATTATAGACAGTGCCATATTCATTGGCATCTGGACAGAAAGACTAGAATAAAAAGATTTTTTTTTTCTTTTTCTATGATTTGAAAGAACTTGAGATATATTTTTCCCTTCAATATGTGAATTTTCTTTACCCTTCCAACTGATTCTTCTGTACATCAGAAAAACAAAGAGATCTAAGCAACCAGTGACCCAATAATCACTAGGGCATACAATTTAGGGTTTCTAGAGAGAAATGCTAAAATAACTTCCAATTTTTACATTCACTTTCCATTGATCAGTATAAATAGGGAAAATAGGCTTCTTTATTTGGGTCAAAAATAGCCTAAATAAAGCAAATGATGCTCCATAAATAAACCCACATCTAATAATACCTTCTTTTAAATCAATGAAGAACTAACTATGCAACAAGTGAATAGGTTGCCGAAGTTTTAAGCACAAATTACTACACTTTTTAAAACTGCGTTTTCTATTTTTTTTGACATAAATCATTCTTAAAAATGTGCTTCCCTGCTTTCTTAAACAGAATCTACTATGTGCAAATTAAATAGTTCTTGATGCATTCAGGCTATCATTACGGAAACCAACTACTGCAGAGGTATTGAGGTGGGTCCTGTCCTGTTTGTGCCAGTGCTAAGTGAATTTAGCTTCCATACCATAAGATTTCATACCTAACACTACAATCTCTTTCCTTGTTAGTAAGAAGTAAAAGCTGCTTCTTTGAACAGTTTTTACAAAGATGTTCTTCTGGGCAGCTGGGTTCTGAATTTAGGTAGCGAGTTCCATATATATGCAAAACTCAGTTCTAAACAGAGGCAAAAGGGCCACCCCAAAAAGTAGAGGGCAGGGTCCTTAGCTGATGTAACCTGGGATGATGATTTTGCTCCCCTGAATGCCTTTTCCTTGATTTCTGGTTTATACCCATGTTACTGCAGACAAGTGATTCTTCTCTAAGTGTGTTCCCTGGGCCAGTAGCTATGAGGTCACCAGTTAGCCAGAAAAAATGCAAATTCACAGGCTACACCAACCTCTTACAACAGGACCTTGGAGGGTGTTGACCAGAAAACTGTTTTCACAAGTCCTTCAGGTGATTAAGGTTTGATTAAGGTAGCCACTTTCTAAAGAGGCTAAGTCTTGCTAGAATTTTGACTTCTGGACCAGTGAGCTACTTACTCCCCTAGATAGCATGCTTATGCTCCTCATGTGTTCCAGATAAATGTAAAAAGGCTTAATAAGAAAGAAACCACATGATGGTGGGGGCCAACATCCTTTCATAATTTCCCGCCATGTGCATGCTCTTTCCCATGCATGAAATGCCATTTTCTTTGTTCCTGTGGTGACTCCTGTGAACCCTTCAAGTTCCAGCTCAAATACCACTTCCTCAGGCTTTACCAGCTTCCGAGCAACTCCTTTGTTCTTTGTATTCTCTTAGAGTTTTGCTCCTTTCCCTACATTGGCATTTGTCATTTATCATAATTGATCAATCTTCATATCTGTCTACTTCTCAAAGCAGAGTTTATGTTATGCAGCTGTTCACCCATCGTATCTAACACAAACATTTGTTGAAACAAACCTAATTCAGTGATAAGCAAATCTGAGTACACACACTGAAAGGCAAGATAAGGAAGAGTTCCAAGTCTTTGGATAGGAAAACATAACCAGTTTAAATGAGTTTCCAGTCTCCAGGCTCAAATCCCAGGCACCATGCTGACCACAGACACCTGCAGTCAGTGGTTTCTCTGTGGGAGCTACTAGCTGCACATCAATTAGAGCCAAGCACTGGTGCTCAGGAATCTCATTGGTGAGGTAGCCACATAGCAACCTGCCATGAGCTGTCTCAACTGCCAGTCATGGTAGATCTCAGGGGACTTGAGGACCGTACATGTCTTTTCGCCTGTCCTTCTCTGTGACTAACACCAGTGAGTCCAGGGCAGATGGTGGAGGGGGAGGGAAGTTGAAGAGGGTCACAGATAGACAGCATGCATTTTAATTCATGTCATAGCCATAGGAGGAGATGATACAAACACTATGGTTCAGCTAAACTGCAGCTGCTTCTCAATAAAAGGACAGAAATTTTTATGTCCTTGACACTCAGTTCTAAATGTTATCCAGAAGCCCCTCTGCCCTCATTGGTAGTAGCATTCCAAACTCCTTCACCTGACCTATATTATTCATAGCATTATTCACCTTCTGACATCTTACTCAATTTTCTCATTTATTATTATTTTTTCTCCTTCCACCAGGATCTGAAGCACTTTGAAGGTAGGGGTTTTGTTTTGCTTTGTTTATTGGTGTTTCCCTGATGCTTTAAAATGTATGGTCCACAGAAAATGCTTAGTAAGTTTTCGCTGAATGAATGAAACCTTCTGTTGTTTCATCTCCTTGAAATGTTTCCATTTCTCTTTAGTTCTCCATCACCAGATTTAACTGGAATACAAGTTCTCCCTCCACTCGCCTTTCTTTCCAGATCTCAAACAATTCTACAGCAAAGCTACTACTATTACCTGTTCCTCTGTTTTCAATGCAGCCATATTTGGGCAGCGCACTTAGCTTAATGATGGCATCTCCCTGGAGGCTCTCATGATCATCCGTTGCAAAGAAATGGTGAAAAGAGAGTGGGGCTCTCCCTCCCTCATCAACCTAAGGAAGAAAGAATGCAGAGTCCTTGGGCAGTTGTACATAACGGCAATAAAAAAGAACTGAATTGAAAAGTGCTGCCTGGGGTGACCTTCCAGCACCAATTCCACTTCTGAGAGGAGGCAGATCCTCTACAGACGAGATGAGGAATGAGCATGCTGCTGAAGCCAGGCAATCTTTCAGCACCTCTCAAAGATACACTCAGACACGATGACTTCCGCATCTCCCTTCAAAGTTGCACTTCATTCAATGATGGATCTGGTTATAAAGCAGCTCTGGCCCATTCCAATCACCCTCCTCAGCGCGGTTGCACAACAGAATGGCTGCCTTCTTACAGCATCAACATTCAAAAGTCCACACCAAGAGAATGATAGATCCAGTCCTCCCTCCAGCTCTGTGAGGGTGACTGTCCTATAGGTGTTACCATCCAGAATAAAAGTCCCATTTATTTCCTTACATTGTATATTTATAGGTGTGTGGGAAGAAAGGGTTCACCATATATGAAAGCTAATGCTTATCTTAATGTCGAGAAAGAAAATAAATCAGTATAAGTATAAGCCGTTGCTCAAACTACCTTTTTCCTTTAGGGCTCTGTTTTATATGCTAACTCTGCAACATAAGCCTGGTACTTTTTGCTGACCTGCTAGAAACAGTTAAGCCATTCCACTTTGAACAACTCTTGGCTAACTGTAGGAAGACCTATAAATTACAAAATGGGACTCTAGGAGTAGGGAGGGTCTAAGTGGTTTCCCCAAGGTGTGGAGATGGAAAAATGGGAAGACTATCAAAACCATTTAGAAACAATTCAGCATCCTGTGAATTTTCAGTTGCTTGACAAAACCAGAAAAACTCCCGAGCTTTTAACATTGTGCCATGTACATAAAGTGGGAAGAGGAAAACAAATTTACTTTTATAAAATCCCTACCATGCACCAGGTCTGTGTTAAGGGTAATCCATACTATCTTACTAATTATCAGAGAAATCCTTTATGTGTAGGAATGGTAATATTTTTGTGTATGTGTACATGGTACTGGGGACTGAATCCAGGGGTGCTCTACTATTGAGCTACACTCACAGCCTTTTTAATTTTTATTTTGAGTCAAGGTCTCACTAAGTTGACAGGCTGACCTCAAACTGTGATCTTCCTGCCTCAGCCTCCCAAATTTTGGAATCATAGGTGTGCACCATGGTGCCCAGCCAGAATAGTAATATTTTAAAGATGAAGAAACTGAGGCTAAGAAAGATTAAGTACTAGGTCAAAGGTCACTTTGCTAGTAAGTAACAGAGTTAGCACTTGAATTCACATTTGGATAATGTCACTGATGAAGGCTCATTATATTGCTCCTCTTTCCCCAAGGATCTGTTAATATTGTTTACAGTGATAAATATCAGCTGGATCTAAAGAGTGACTTGGGGGTACTGCTGGTGTTTTAGTTGCTGCCAATGTTAGATTGAGAATTCCTCAAAGATACATTCTACTTCTCCTTTACTCCCAATTACAACAATATTGAGCATAGTATCTAGCACATAAATATTTGTTGACTGACTCATGTGGATAGAATGATTTGAACTTTTAGACATAACTATTTTCATACTTTTCGAAAAACTTGGGATTGAAAACCATGCATTTCCTGACATCACCGCCTAGATATTTTGGGGGAAGAAGGCGGCAACCAACTCAGGCAGAAGTCCTCTATTTATATCACCCAGGACTCCAGCTCCCTACAGCACTCACTGCTCATTGATCTGAGAGTTTTTTACCGTGATGAGGTCGGCAAAAGCAATGACCGGAGGTGGATTCTGGGTAGGAGTGATCGTGACGGTAAATATCTGATTGTCCAGACGGTTGTGGTCCATGTCAGAGACGGAGAAATGGAAGCTATCGGTAACTAAATGACCATCTGTCTCAAATACAGCCGAGTATCTAGAAAGGCCAAAAGAAGACTCAGAAGAATGAGGCATACCGACAAGCTGGGGAAGTTGAATTTTGTGTTGTTTAAAGGAATTAGAGAGAGTAGTTTGAATATTTTAATACAATTAATAAATACTCTTCTTTTTTCCCTACAGTGCTGTGGATCAAACCTAGTACCTACCAATGTTAGGCAAGAGCTCTACCACTGAGTGACATCCCCAGCCCAGTTTAATACAATTTAAAAAAATACAAATAATATGAAGTGGTTAAGTACCTAATGTTCTTGTTGTTGATGTCCTCCATGGTGAAATTGGAAGCCTCTGAGAGTTCCTCCACCTCAGATCCTGAGGTCCTTAAGAGAGCACCATACATGGGCAGAGAACTTAACTGAATCCAGATCTCTGAGTCGGGGGAAGAATCATCCTAATCAGGCAAATAGGAGTCAGGACATGAAGGCACGATTGCAGGAACCAATACTTCAGCAGTTAGAGATCTGCAGGCACTTCCTTTTCTGCTAATGGCAAAAGTATCTTTCCCTTTGTCACAAAACAACACCATTTCCAACCTTAGTATTTACTTCTCCTAAACCACCTCTCTGATAATGTCTTCTTCCAAGAGTATCTCAAAATAATAGCAGAGAAATGCACTTTAGGTACAGACCCATGAGGGCCACACAAGGCTTTGTTTTGATTACAAGCATGTAGGGAAGAACAAAACATGATCAGCTATAAGTCCTCTACCTGTAAACACAGGTGTAGGCTGCTTCGAGCATTTCTAAGGACAATTTGTATTTAGAAACATTTAGAAAATTCCATTATTATTATTATTTTTTTTAAACTTCTTTCATTTTGGTCCTGGAGAGTGAAGGTGGGGTGCTTTATTACATCCCTAAGCTCTTCTAATTTTTTATTTTAAGATAGGTTCTCAGTAAGTTGCTCAGGCCTTGCCAAATTGCAGAGGTGGGCCTCAAACTTGGAATCCTCCTACCTCAGCCTCCTGAGTTGCTATAATTACAGATGTGCATCCCCATAGAGTAAAATTTGATAAAATTCTGTAGTACAGAAAGAACAGAAATTCTTTAGCTTAGTTAATGACTCATTTTAATATTCAACATGGTAAGATTTTGGATTAAGAAAAGCATTGAAGTCTTGTAGATTTCATTCTGTTAGAAGTGAATCTCTGGGTGCTCACCACTAAAGTGGTACATTGTTTATTGAGAAATAAAACTGGCTTTCTGTGTTTCTACATGCACAATAACCTAATATCTTTTTTATTTATTATTTTTAGATAAGGTATATTTTGACATATTATCCACACATGGAGTGTAACTTATTCTAACTAGGATTCCATTTTTGTGGTTGTACATGATATGGAATTTCACTGGTTATGTGTTCATAAATGAACAAAGGAAAGTTATGTCCAATTCATTCTACTGTCTTTCCTATTCCCATTCCCATCCCCTTCCCTTCATTCCCCTTTGTCTAATCCACTGAACTTCTATTTTCCACCTCCCCTTATTGTGGGTTAGCATCCACACATCAGAGAGAATATTTGGACTTTGGTTTTTTGGGACTGGCTTATTTCACTTTGCATGATATTCTCCAGTTCCATCCATTTACCAGCAAATGCCATAATTTCATTCTTCTTTAAGGCTGAGTAATACTACATTGTGTATATATACCACATTTTCTGTATCCATTCATCTGTTGAAGGACACCTAGATTGGTTCCACAGCTTTACTATTGTGAATTGAGCTGCTATGAACATTGATGTGGCTGTGTCACTGTAGTGTGCTGATTTTAAGTCCTTTGGGTACATACCAAGGAGTGGGATAACTGGGTCAAATGGTGGTTCCATTCTAAGTTTAATAACCAAATATCTTAATGGGCAGCTTCCTCTTTCTTTAAGAATATTTTTGGAAGTATCTAGGTGACAGTCAACATTTTTGAAAGTTTCCCTGGGTCATTTGTCTTTTAAAGCAGTTGAATGTGAAAATGGGGGAACTTTACACTTTATCAGGGAAATAATAAAAAACAAACACTGCATGGTCAGTTTTACTTTCAAATGCAAATTTTCACATCTATGTTGCCCAGCTAGGTGGGAGATGGGATCAGGACTGTGAGCGCAGACACCTGGTGATCCAGAGACAGGGTATTTGAGTCCAGGCTCATTTCTATCTCTAAGGGCCTTTTTAAGTTAGCAGTTCAGAGCCTCAATGCGAGATCACAGATTTTCCTTATCCACTGACACTAGCAAGAAAGGAAACTAAAATTTATCAAAGCTGCACAACTTCAGAAAATTTCCCCTAAATTTATACTCTTTCAAAGTGTCTTTATTTCCCCACACGAGTTACCAAATAGAATATGTTGGTTTTCAAAGGAATACTTCCTAATATTATTCATTCATTCTGAGAGAGAATTTTTAAAAGCCAGCTGAGTTTTAAGTTATTGTCTTCTGAGATGGTGATGAACTACAATAAGGGCAGAGCTCCTCACTCTTGATTAGAATGAATAGCTTCTAAATCCCACTTTGGCAAATTGGCAAAGAAATGCTTATTTCATATCAGGCAATCTTATTATGTTTCAATTCTCAAATGACTGCTGGATTTAAAAGAGTTAGAAATCTGCTAGACTTTTTTTTTTTTTCTTCTTTTTTGGTCATAATACAAAGAAAATCGCTGTTTTAGGATATCCAAGATATTATGGGTGTTGGGTGCACCAATATGCTTAACAATATAGATCTTGTTCTTGAAGACCTTCCTCTCCCTTCAGAATTAACTTGTGTTCTCATTTTCTTTTTATTATTTACACATCCATGAACCCACCATTCAACATGAGGATTAGAACTTGATCACATTTGCTTATGTGCTCTTTCTTTATCCTGTCCTGGGACCTTCCATCACCCCGAAACTTGTTTCTCATTTCCTTGAATTTCTTAATATAGTTTAATACATGACTATAAAATGTATTTTTAGTTTTTTTAACTTGTAAAAATAGAGTTGGATTCAAGTCTGATGGGTTCTCAGTAGTAGATTGCTAAGATCCATTCATACTGCTGAGGCTCACTAGTATTCATCAAGGAAGTATATCATAAGTTATGCTGTCCTGTGGATGGGCATTTGGCTTGTTTCAATAGTTTTGCTATTGCAAATGGTATCACTATGAACATTTCTGCACAGATCCTTTGGTGTATATGTGAAAGTTTCTCTTGTGTAAGAATCCAGGAGTTGAAAGGTTAAGGCAAATGATTATTCATTCACTAAGACAATGCCAAATTCTGGTTGTTCCAGGTTATATTCCCACTAGTAAGAAACCTCTTCATATCCAATTCCTCTCCAATACTTGATATAAAATGGTATGGTTTTAACGTGCTTTTCCTGATCACTAATAGAAATGAATATTTCTTCACATGTGTGTATTGACCATATAATTTTTGTGTCTGTGAAATTCCTATTCATGTCTCTTTCTCATTTTTTGTTGGGCTCTGTTTCTTTTTGATCTGTAAGAGTTCTTTGTTTATTCTTTATTATTTTTGGTTGTATGTATTGCAGACATCTTTTCCCAATTTGTTACTTTCCTGTTTTCTGCCTTTATGGCATGTTTCAGTGAATATAAATTTAATTCTAATATAATTGTATTTATCAAACTTTCTTGAGTTAGCAGTTTTTGTTTCTACTCTGAGAGATTATTTCCCTTCCTCATATCATAAAAAGATGTACCTATATCCCAAAAGAACTGTAAAAAGTTTACTTATAACATTTAAGTATTTGATCTATCTGAAGTTAATATCTATATAGGTGCAAATTCCTCTGTTGCCATCTGAATAATGATTTTGTGTAGCTCCATGTGACATGTGGTTCTTCAGTTTCCACTGATCTGGCTTACTATTTCTGTTTTATATTAGAATTCCACATGTGGGTCTGCTTATTGACTTTCTAATATGCTTCTGTGCTCTGCTGCTTTAAAGAATAGGTTTATAATAAATCTTGGTATATGGTAGGACAAGTTATTCTGCTCTCCTCACATTCTTTATCAAAATTCTGACCCTTTGTTCTTTCTTATATATTTCAAAATCACTTTATCCTTTGGGTTTCTGATTGGAAATGAAATGAATTGAGAGATCCCTTTGTGGAAAAATTGGTATCTTTTTTAGATTAAATGTTCCTATTCATGAACATGGCATATCTCTTCATTTATTTAGTGCTTTTAAAATATCTTTCAATTAAGTGCTATGCTTTTCCTTGTACAAGTACTACTTAGTTTTGTAAGATTTAATCTGAGGAACATGACTTTTTAATGCTATTTCAAGTGGTTTCATCTTTTTAGTTACATTTACTGGCTTTTTTTTTTTTTTTTTTTTTTGCTTATATATAGCAATGCTATTGCTGTTCATTGATCTCGTATCTGGTCTCTTGGTAAATTTTCCTTTTATTTTTAATACTTTCTGAAGAGATTCTTCTAGGTTTTCCATATAGCCAGTCACAGCACCAACCTTCTCTAGAAGTTATACACTTTTTGTTAACATTTATTCCTAGATACTAAACTATTATAAATGGTTTAATATATTAAATTATTTTATTTTTGGCTGGTACATAGAAATACTATTAGCTTTTCAAGATTAATCTTACATTTCTTACACTACAGACAAGAAAACTGAGGTATAGGGTGTTTAAACAACTTGCCAAGGGTCACTGCCTTAGTAAGTGGGAACTTAAATTAAAACCCATCAACCTTGACTCCAGAACTCATGCCATCCCTCCCCTATGTGTCTACTTGTGGTACCCAGCGAATTCTGTCTATTAAGTAACCATTAAACACATCACAGAGAATCCCATTTTTGCCTCTTCTCTGACATCATATCACTCTCTTGCAGTTGCTGATACTCTAATAAAGAACAGTCTCACTTGCTCTTCTGCCCTATTCATGACTAGACAAGCATTTCAGATGGTTTCTCAAAACCTTCTGGATGTTCCCTGAAAGCTTACTAACTAACATTTCTGGATTTTTTTTTTTTCTATACACTAAGTACAAACTTCTACAGCCCTCAGAGAAAGTTCATATATAACCTAGCTAAGTCTTTAAGAATGTATGCTATGCCTTCAGCAGGCTAGAATAGATCTTTTAGAGTGTTTCTGCTCTGTTGGGTAAATTCAAATTCAATCAATTTTTGAAAATATGTGTTCAGTTGCCAATGGGCTTGCATTTTGATATGCAGCTAATAATATGTAGCTAATGGGCAGGAACTGTTCCTAAAGTCCTATTTTTGTCTGTCAAACATTTTTCAAGCCTTTATGATCTATTGATTAAATCCAAATTCATGCATTTTTATGAATTTATGAGTTTCACAGGATTCAAAAGACCATAACCAATGATAAAAATCACCTGTCAATTAAAAAAAAAAAAAAAGCCATTCTGAAACTCGGGTAGACCCACAAGAAGAATCAGGATAGAATGCAGTTTCTCATCATTTAGAAAAAGACAATTTAAGGGGAAAAAATCTGCAAAACCAATTGTTCCCAGGTTGACGCTTTATATAACATGCTGTAATTCAGGACTATTTTTTTTTGGGTACTAGAGATTGACCTAAGGGGTACTCCACTAACAGAACTATATTTCCAGTCTTTTATCTCTCTCTCTTTTTTTTTTTTTTTCTTTTCAGTTTTTATTTTGAGACAGGATCTTACTGAGTTGCCAAGGCTGGCCTCAGACTTACAATTCTGCCTCAGCCTCCCTATTCACTGGGATTATAGGCATGTGCCATAGCACCTGGACAGGACTAAATTTTTATGGTGAGATTCTTCAGCCCAGAAAAAGGTTAATTAAAACTAGTAAGTGTTTAAAATGAGGGAAAAAAGGCAGGCCATTAATTGGAATTTTAAGATTATTAAAGGAAAAATTAAATACTAACAATGATTACCAGATAATTATCCTTGCTTTCAAGGCATTATAAAAACTATTCAGGTTTACACAGAGTACCTTTCTGTTTACAAAATACGTAACTGCAATATAAAATTAATTATCCTTATAGTCTGTAGCCCTAGAAATAGAATCAAAGAAATAAGATCAGTTTAATTAACTCACCGAGTTAGGGGCAGACAGGGGAACGGCCCCCAAGTCCTTGATTTCCCCTGGTCCCCTTACTACACTACTCTTGGGGCAGGAGATGGAGGAGAATGAGTGATGTGGCCCTAGGGAATCTGCAGAGACACTAGCAAAATGTCGCCTCTTGTTCTGTCTAGAATGGACTCAAAACAGAAGCTGGTGAAAAGCGAGTTTTCTCTCAGGAGCCAGGAAGCACCATTCCCAATCAGTCACTGACCAGGAAAATTCTTCTAAGGTGCTCTTTTCTCAAAATTTCCATTGGAAATATTTAAACAATGGCAGCTGGGTTTTCCTGTTGACAGTCACCCAGTCCTCCACACACCCATTGCTCTTTCATCAAAATTTTACCCATTCACTTAACTGCTCCTGAGACATTAGAAGTCAGGATACACAATCTGATTCCTCCTAAGAGTAGAACTTAGGGAAGTTGAGAAAAAACATTCTTCACATGGCCATATACTAGCTGCCTCAAATATTCAGCCATTGGGAGACTTTCTAGTCAACTTGGTCAGCAGGTGCAGGGGAGAATATGGAGAGCAAAAGGAAGGACTTACCACATACGCAAGGTGTGACCTGGTGATCATGGCTGTGCTTTGGTTAGGGACAGTGATGCTCAGGGTGGAGCCAGCAGCCAGCCGTGGCCCCTGGCCTTCTGACAGAGACACCTCCACTCTCACTTCTGACGTGGTGGCTGTGAGGCCATCTGTGACGGAGAACTCCATGCTGTCTTCCCAGACAGAGGAACCATCATGGATATACTGCAGAGCATTTTTCTTAATATCATCGTATGTGAAAGTGTCACCTTTAAGAATAGAACAAATTATAAAACCAATTACTTCTGGGAACAGTGCTTCTCATTTATATAGCACCTTTGTTCTCAGGATTTCAAAGTACATATAGAATCATAAACTCTGGGAGTTACAAGTTTATCATTCTAACTGCCCACCCAATTTAGGTTACCTTTATACCACCCTTGGAAAAGGGTGGGTTAGTCTGTCCTTCCTCATATCTCAAGGTGAGCAGCAAGTGAACGAGGTAGCTAATTCCTCTGGTGATAACCCTAATTTTGTAGAACGGTTCTTAATCATATTGAAATAAAATCTACCTCTAGACTGATGACTCCTACTTACAGAAAAATAAAGAACAGTCTGGGCACAGTGGCACATTCCTATAATCCCAGCTATTTGGGAGGCTGAGCCAGGAGGATCACAAGTTTGAGGCCAGTGTGGGCAACTTAGCAAGACCCTGTCTCAAAATATAAAAATAAAAATTAAAAAAGCACTGTGTTTGTAGCTCAGTAGTAGAGCATCTCTGGGATTAATACCCAGGACTGATAAATAAATAAATGAATAAATAAATAAATAAATATAAAAAAGAAAAGAAGAACAAATCTGAATTTTTCATGACAGTTCTTCTGGAATCTAATCCTATATTGAATTTAAAAAAAAAAAACTTAAGAAAACAGATCATGATTTTCGGGCCTATAAGAGAGTGTCATTTAATTGGTGATATAAGAATTTCTTAAATTAAAAATTAAAAAATATAGTTGAAGTTTGAAACTCTGACTGCATGGTCTAGAGTACTAATTCATAACAGATTAGACAGATGTGGGAAGAAAGCTTCAAGTTCACATGTATAATGGGATTTAATACAATTTAAAATTTATATTTTAAGCTCCAGGATTTCTTGGCGTTTTTACATAATGTTTTAAAACATTAATAAACAAATATTAAAGGTTCTCGAATCTGTTTGGTCATGGAACCCTTTCATGAGAAGAGACTCTAAATGCCAAGGGCTCTGATAAGTCCACAGAACTCAGCCAAGGAATTGGTCCTCTAGAAGGTTATTTTCAGATTGATTTTTAACTCTCATAACTGAAGATTATTAATAATTCTAAGATTGAAGAATTAACTCATTCTGTATTCATCTTCTAAGAAGCCTTCTCTTTCAACAATGTGTTACTAGTGCTAGTGGTATGATGTCTAAGAAAGGAAATAAAACATTTTTATAAACATCTTTAGCTCTTACATATTAATTACACAAAGTAG
Source organism: Sciurus carolinensis (assembly GCF_902686445.1). Lineage (NCBI taxonomy): Eukaryota > Metazoa > Chordata > Mammalia > Rodentia > Sciuridae > Sciurus > Sciurus carolinensis. The sequence goes on from NC_062222.1 coordinate 77,428,696, forward strand.
GTGACAGGTAGGGTTAAAGAAACAGGACAATGACCATGATACCTCTAATGTAGTCCCTTTGGGATAGTTCAAATCTGTTCTAACCACATTTCATTTGTTTAGTAAAATTTTAAAAGTCTACCTTTGTATCTACCACATGCTGGTAGTTGTTCTTAAAAATTCAATATACCTTCAAGGGCAAAGATTTGTCTTACCAGGGATATTTAGAAGCAAGCATTACTATATCTCTAAAAGGAACCACATCAAGGTTTGAGAAAGTCCCGAGGGTTGGGATAAGATGACATTTCGAAATGACCACTTTGGAAGGGATAATATTCACTTTGATATGTAAGGACTGACCATTAAAAAGTAGATTTCATTGTGTTCTTTGTACTTTCATGTGTTTCTTAAAAACTGTTCTTATCATCACACTATTACATTGCTTAAGTAATACTTCAAAAATGTGTTCCTCCTTTTTTATGATGACACATATTGCTAATACTATCCAAGTCAGAAGATGTGCAAACCACAGTACCACACAAATTCATCTTCGTGGAGAAGTTACTGGAACTACCGCCACACAGCAGGCTGTGGCTGCTTGGCCGTTGACATTTACATGTGGTGCTTAAATGCATTTACAAGTTTTAGAAGTCTATCTGTGTCACCTGTGACCTGAGGAAGCAGATCAACAGCTTCCAGGGTGCGCTGGGGCAATGAGGAGTGAGGAATGGGAGCAGACAGAGGAAGAAGTCCAATAGCAGGCCAATGAATGAAGCATGAAAGGAAGTCTCTCCTCACAGTTTATCCCACAGAGACCCTTTACTTCTTTTCTGAGACACATAAAACTGTAGAGCAAAAAACCTCCTAGGTGGGTCAAGGACTGTGCAGTTACCTGTGGCCATGGGTTCTTGGAACCCAGCCATGCGCTTAAGGAGAACACCATGCTGTGGAGGTTTCCAGAGCTCGAAGGAGAGTCCTTCAGGGTCTGTCTCAGCATCTCTCACTACCAACTGGAGGCCTGCAGCAAAGAGAACAAAGCATGGTGAGAGAGAGTGGGTATAATGACAACTTCACACTCTACACACAAATGCCACAGGCCAGGCTGCAGCTAATCTGTAATCAGAAAGTGCTGTTTAGAGTGGGAGAAAATTTTTACCATACACACTTCAAATACAGTACTACTCTCCAGAACTTATAAAGAACTCAAAAAACGTAGCACCAAGTAACCCAGTCAATAAATGGGCTAAGGAACTGAGCAGACTCTTCACAGAAGAAGACAATCGATCAACAAATACATGAAAAAATATTCAACATCTCTAGTAATTAGAGAAATGCAAATCAGAACTACTTTAAGATTTCATCTCACAATCAGAATGTTTTTATAAACATTGCCAGTCAGAAAGGCAATTATCAAGAATATAAACAACAATAAATGTTGGCAAGGATGTGGGGAAAAGGTACACATATTACTGGTGGGACTGCAAATTGGTGCAACCACTCTGGAAAGCAGTATGGAGATTCTTTAGAAAACTTGGAATGGAACCACCATTTGACCCAGCTATCCCACTCAACCAAAAGACTTGAAAATCAGCTACTACAGTGACACAGCCACATCAATGTTTACAGCAGCTCAAATCACAACAGCTAAATTGTGGAACCAACCTAGATGCCCTTCAATTGATGAATGGATAAAGAAACTGTGTTATATATATACAATGGAATACTACTCAGCCATAAAGAATAATAAAATCATGGCATTTGCTAGTAAATGGATGGAGTTGGAGAATATCATGCTAAATGAAATAAGCCAATCCTAAAAAACCAAAGGCTGAATGTTTTCTCTGAGAAGTGGATGATGATACATAATGGGGGTTGGGGGGATAAGGGAAGAATGGAGGAACTTTGGATTGGGCAGAGGGGAATGAGAAGAGGGGAGAGGGTAGGGGTTGGGAAAGATGGTGGAATGAGATAGATATCATTATCCTACGTACATGTATGATTGCACGAATGGTGTGACTCTACATCGTGTATAACCAGAGAAATGAAAAGTTGTACTCCATTTGTGTACAAGGAATCGAAATGCATTCTGCTGTCATATGTAACAAAATAGAACAACAAAAAAATTGCTGTTTAATTCCAATCCAGCACAAGAGTGAAGACTGAGAACACAGTCAATTCACAAACTGCATCATGTATGTTCTTCCAAAATTCACTTACAAATAGGTAGTTCTGAATTCAGAACACTTTCTTCCCCTTCCATGCAAGTGAGGGCATGCACAGAGGAAGGTCATGAGCAGATTGGTCCTGTCCAGCTGAGGTAGGCTTTCTTTAGAAAATACTCTATAAACTAAAAATGCTTAGCATTGTTTCTTCCTTTCTTATTTTCCTGAATCTACCAGAAGAGCCAAGTTTAATGATGGCTGCTATGCCCATCGTGAAAGTGAGGATAGAGTAAAAGTGACATTTGTCTTGGTTTAATGACTTGTTTAAGAATTTGATGACAACTTTTGGCTCAAAACCCACATGGAAAGAACAGGAAAATTAATTTTGGGACAAAAGCCACATGGAGAAACTGCATAAGTTTCTATATAGATCTATATAGATCACACCTAACAAAAATTATTATCTATTGTTTGCTAGTAAAATGTCCTTGGTAGAAGAATACATAAACTCCTAAAGAGTAAGGATACTAAAAACTAAATTAAAATATGTATGAAGTAACTGGGAAAACTAACGTTTCACAACTTCTGAAGGTTATTGTGATCTGTCATTTCTCCTCTTCCTCCTCACTTTCTAAATAAAAAACCAAGAGCGGTCATTGAAACCCGTTCCCTTCTATTCTCCTCTCTGCTCTGTTACTTTATATTTTAGTGACAACAACAAATCAAACTCCGGGTGACTGGGAAATAAATTCTGTGTTGCATTCCATCACAAGCGTGGGCCTTACAAGGGTGTACTTCCCTCTCGCTGTGCTGCTTCTATTTGCATAAGAATGGGCTGGAGGAAGTGAGGCTGGGGGACAAAAAGAACAGTGTAGATAATAAATAATTGGGTCTGATTACAAAGATGGGGCTGGCTGGAAAAGAAAGGAAAACAAATGCTGACATCTCCAAAGCCCCACCCCCCACACCTCCTCCAACCTGTTGCTAAGGTTACCTGCCCTAGGAATTGTCCCTCCCTGCGGGGAACTGTAGGCGTTGTTATTTAAAGTGTCCTAGGTTGGTCCTTTCCTACCTACTCCTGGGTGGCTTCCTTCCTGCCCTTGGAGCACTCCACCATTTGGTCCACCTTTGCTCACGTGTACGGGATGGGGAGGAGAGAGACAAGACAGGGGGAGGAGGGCATGAGAACAAGGAATTCTAAAATGAATAAAAGGGACATGACACCCCCACTTCCCAGCTCTGGGACCGCTTCTCTGCAGAGAAGTCTGTCTCTGTACTATCCTTTCAATAAAACTTGCTTTGGAAGCTTGCCTTGGCATTTCTCAGGTGTTCAATCTTCACCTCAGCCCTTTACAATCAGCCCCAATTGATTCTCATCACCCTCAGTATCAGAAGGATACAGGTGTGAATGCTCAGAACTTCCGTAGGAGGAGGCCACCATTTTCTGGCAACCATCAAGAAGTTTCAAGAGGAACTGCTGCTGAAACACAATCCTATCTCCAGAGCCACGTTTCTTTCAGGCCCCCAGTTCTTACCCATGGAAGTTCGGCCTCCTGGGCTGACCTGGAGCAGGGGAGCTGTGACCTGGAATGCTGGTGGTTGTCCATCCGTGGGAAGGAGGTGAATGGTGAGGGCCATCTCTGGACTAGTGTGCTCTCCGTCTGAAACTAGGAAGCGTGAACACACGTGTGCAGACGAGTGTTAATCAACTTGTAGCCTCGTCATCTTCAGGCTCTTTCCACAAATACAAAGCTAGAAGCTTTTTAAGATTACCTTAACATGAAGAGATACTTATAAATGGAAAAGTGAATAAGCAAGATATGTGAGCTATTCTAACAAAGCCTTTTCTATGGATAAGAAAAAGGATAAAGGACTTTAAGTACAAAGTCATTTTAAGAGAATATTTTCACAGCAAATTGATTTTGATAAATGTTAGTGGAAAGTAACACAAAATATGGACTCTTAAATTATGCTGGTAAAGGCTTTTATTTATGGAACTTTTTTCATTAAATTCATTCCCCTAATATTCTAAAAAATACTTTGTCTTAAGAACTCTCTTTTAGAAAGGACACACTCTAATTCATTAGAAAAGAATTTTTTGAAAGGACAGAAAATCATCATACAAATGATTTTGGCATTTGTTTGAAAGTAAGCAGATCCACTTTTCCTGGTTATTATGCACAATGCCATAAATAGAAGACATCTTTGTGAGAAAAACAGTGACGTAAATCCATCCAAGTGAACACTAATCTCCTAAAGTAAATGAAGGCAATACTGACTCCTGTTTCCACTTTCTTCTCCACCCTCCACTCTCTTAAAGCTTGGTCTGGAGGGAACTCACATCATTAGCCCATCAGTGTGTTTATCTACGGTGACTATTGAGAGAACTGTACAGTTCGTTATTTTAAATGTGTGATATGCTTGTAGATGAGCTGGTTATGAGAAACTCGTTTCCTTTCTCACTTTCTTTTGGACTTAGTAGCAAGTTAGTAAGAAAACAATCTCTTCTGAAGCAGAGTGATTCCTTTAAGCATCCTTAATGCTCAGTGACTCCTAGTAATGATCCCATTTAGGTTTTAGATTTTTCTCATTCTTGAGGCAGATCTGAGAAGTATAGCCAAATTTTTTAAGACATTCTCCATGTCCTAGAGAAAGTCCAGAAACTGCCCTGTGGAAGGAGAGAGGACATCATCCACATGGAAATGCAGGTTCTACATGTTCAGTCAAGGGTCAAAATTATTTCCACTGCTTCTTTGTTTACACTCTATCTCCATCTCACTGGATGATCAAAGATGGGGACAGATGATTCTTGACTTTGAAGATTTGGGGAAAATACACAAACTTTTAAATAAATTTCACAGGTTTGGGGAATTTCTAAGGTCCCTGGAATCTAAGTTAACTAAAAATAAAAAATTGCAAAATATAATTTTATTTTATTTGCTATGACTTAAATTGATTTTACTTCTAAGTGGGAAGAAGCACAGGGAGACATCGACATCCTCATTTTATAGGGGAGAAAAGGAAAGGCCCTAAAACTTTGTCATCTCATGTTTTAGTCAGTTTTTTTGCTGCTGTGACTGAAGGATCTGACCAGAACAACTGTAAAGGAGGAAAGGTTTATTTAGGGCTCATGGTTTCAGAGGTCTTGGTCCATAGAAGGCCAGCTCCATTCCTTGGGGATCAAGGTAAGGCAGAACATCATGGCAGAAGAGAGTAAAAGAGGGAAGCAGCTCACATCATGATTAGGAAGCAGAGAGAGACTCCGCTCTTTAGATATGAAATACACACCCCATAGCCCTGCCCCCAATGAACTACTTCCTCCAGCCACACCCACCTGCCTCTAGTTACCACTCAATTAATACCATGAGGGATTAATTCACTGATTAGGTTAAGGCTATAACCCAATCATTTCTCCCCCAAACCTTCTTGCATAGTCTCACACGTGAGCCTTTGGGGGACACCACATCTAAACCATAACATCTCACATAGCTGGTCAGTGTGACCAAGGCATATCCTTGCCTCTGTAAACAGAAGAAAACTGTTTTCCAGCCCATGTTATGTAACTAGAAAATATATCATGCTGTAGCAGTGTTTCACAAGCAAACATAAGAACTTAAGATGAAAGTATTAGTAATTCCATGTCTAGCCCTCTCGTTAAGAGATGTTTCTGATTTCCCTAAGAAATAGTCAGACTGCCTCTTGGGGTTAAATGCCTCCTTTGTGTTCCTTGCTGGGAACTATTTCACAGCCTCTGCATGTGTCCTGATGCCAGTCGGCTCAGGAACCTTGGTGTTCTTTCTCATCTTAGCTGATTAACCGAAATAGCTCCTCTCCCTTCATTCTATGGGCTAATGTCAGTTTGGGGCTGGTTGCACCTTACTTCATTATTTGTCCAATTTATAATTCTGTCTCACAAAACTCTCCTAAAGGAGATGGCTTTCTTCCTACTAGAATCCAAGTTTTCCTCCTAAAAATAAATAAATAAAGGAAACTTAGGCAGAAAACAAGATAATTTAAAGTCAGCCCAAAGTCCATCCATTTAATCTGTATAAAGGGTTCAAGGGTCATTTAACTTAAAGTCCTAGAGAAGTTAATTGTTAACCCTTCACCTACCATGACACTTAGTTTCTATTGTCAACAGATACACATCAGATGAAACTAATTACCCCATACTGTGAGTCAGAAACTTACTGAATCCCAGTTCTACTCTACCGGTAGTGGAAACCTGGGCAGATGATTTACTCCTAGTGACCTTCAGTGTCCCCACATTTAAAATGCTGAAAATAATACCTATTCTTGTGAAATCATTATAAAAATTAAATAAGATGATATTTATTGTAAATTGTTTTGAAATAGGTAAAAAAGCGTTACATATTATTTCTGATTGCATGAGTTACATGGAGGCCTGGTATTAGAAATGAGCTGATTCTGGAGTCACATCAACAGTGAGACACACTGAAACTGTTGATTCAAATGTGATTTTTAACCATCAAAGAAAGAAGAAAGGACTGGAAGTCTGACATAAGTGCTTTTCTGTCCCACCAAGACTTTTCCCTCAATGAAATATAACAGGGCACATGGATGAGCGATTGTAGTGGAATAGTCAATCCCATCTAAATGGCTATTTAAAGATGCTATTTATGGCTAACCTTCCTTAGTCAAACCTAAACAAGAAAGCTTGCCCTGTGTTGCCCTAGCATAGAAGTCAGACTCTCTTGTTGACCTGAGCTCAGCTTCTATTGCCGTGTGAACTAAAACTAAGATGCTAAGGTCCTCTGCACGGATTTCCCAGTTTATGCTCTGAGTCATAAGACTCTTCTCTCCAGTAGTAAGGCGTTCAGTGAGTGTCTTTATTCAAGACTACAAACAACCCCAACTCATCAACTGAATGTATAGGGATGACTATGACTGATCATTTTTCTGGGGGCCTTACTTATATTATTATTATTATTACCTCCATATGGACAAGCGTTTAGGCACAGAGAGGTTATGAAACTTTCCCAGAGTAGGTTGAACTTCAGGCCTTCTGGTCCGGAGTCTAAGATCTTAACCACTATCAGTTCTTTTTAACAAATATTAGGATAAGTTGAATTAGGGACTAAATAACATTAATCTTTAGCATCCTTGGTAGACATTTTCTATGAATACAAAATTAAGCAATTACTATGTAACTAACCATGTGATTATTTTAGAAGAGATCTGTTGTAGAAGAAAAGTCACATAATTTTTAAGTAGCTCTTAGAAAATAGGTAAAAGCACTGAAGAAGGGAGCAAAAAGAAAGAACTAATCAGAGAAGGAAAATTCCCATTTTCTAATAAAATTGAGAATAAAGTCTTTACCTGTGAAGTGGAATTTCACCGATTCTGGGAGACCTGAAAAGAGTGAGAGGAAAATCCATATACTAAATATTTTGGGATCACAGATACATGGAAAAGGCACAAAATATGTGGCAGGGATTAGGAAGGTAAAAGTTGTTTTAACCTACATGATTCTGATTTGAGGAATGATCAGTAGGTCATTTGCTAATGCTATATCAAATTTAATGATGCCAACATTAATTTTAAGTAGCAAAAAGAACCACATAGTGGAATAATTCTATATCATAGCAGTTAGAGTGATTTATAATACATTCATTCAGATCCAATTTTATCAGTACATAAAATCCTACAAATGGGCGAATGTGGGTGATGTCGTATATCACTGACAGGGCTCTCAGGTGGGTCAATTCCATTGTAGAATTGAGTGATGCTTGGGACAATGATTTACACACTGTAACTGTGGGAGAGATTTATCTTGTGGCATTTATCCCATAGATTATACAAGACAGGACTGCTCTCCCAAAGAGACTCTAGGAACTAAGGCAAGTATAGCAGGTTTGGAAATTACTTCAACCATGGCTGGCATGTTTTCTTTTCCTCCAATCCCAGGATATCTTGAGTTTCTTATAAAGTAGGTCTTGTAAAGTGGGGGCTAAAGAACCATGAACATTTTCATGGGCCATTAGTTACCCAGTTACTAAACACTAGGGATACTCCTCGGAGAAAGGGCCTCTCCATGCCCGTAGAGATTTTCAATCTAATTAAGGAGTTAACATTTTCTGGACAATTGAACTTATATTAAATAGTGGCAAATATCACTTCATATGTTTACCATAGTCAAAAAAGAAACTCTAGGATTATTTAACCCATGTTCAACTTACCACAGAAATCACCAGCTGTTCTATTTGAATAAATCTGCTACATAAAAGTAATACCCTATATTCAGCATGTTATGAGGTACATATATTTTAGAAAAAAAGAAATAAGTCACAACATTTTTCAAACCATTCCAAGCCTTAGCAAGGGGTAGGGACTCTTTCTTTGCAGTCAGCAGCTTTGATTACTGGATCAAGGGAAGAGATGTGGTGATAAGACTAAAGGCTATTGTGGTTTAGTGGAAAGGCATGTGCTGGCTTTAATGAAAAACTCAATTATTTTTCCACTCAATCTTTAAAAATGTATCTTCTATCAAATCCTGGTATCAATCGCAGAAGGTTACCAGCATTCTCCACCCCTGCATGAAGCCTTCCTTGAGGTACTATAGGACCCTCCTCACTGGATTTCCCCCATTCACTTGCCTATTTATATTGGCCTCCTTGTCAAGTGCATTCCTATCACTATAGTCAAAAAGTTCCTTATAAAAACCATCCCCTATATCCTAAAACTTCCATTGCATTCCTCTTATTCTTGGGATAAAGATCCAAGTCCTTACAGGCTTCCAGAACCTGTCAGGTTTGGCCCATCTCTCCCACCAGGCTCATCCCTACATACTGACCCACTACATTGCAGGATCATTGACTCTTTTCAACCTCATCAACTCTTTTCAATCTCATCATGTGCTCACCTTCCCCAGGGTCTCTACACACAGGGCACAAGCCCTTCTTTTAGGAATGCTCCCCCACATGCCTATATGCACACACAGCTGTGGTAGCTTCTATCCATCCTGTCAATATCTTCCTGGGGCAGCCTCGATGGAGCCTTCTAACTAGGTTAGTCTTGTTATGTTTAACTCCATCATGGAACATTCTTCCTCCTTTTCAGAGTTCTTGTCTCAGTCTGCAGTTAATAACTCATTACTGGGATTATTTTTCCAAATGCCTCCATACCTAGATCTCCAAACAGGCCAAGAGCAGATCCATACCTCTCCTTACTCACCACTGTATCTCCAAGGCCTCACTTAGTGATGGGTACATAAGGGCCACAAAATAAGAGCTTATTGAAAGTAGGCCTACATGCATGAATTAATGGGAAATAGACAAGATGGAATGGAGGAGACAAAGGCACATAGTGGCTGACAGGTCACAAACTATTTTCCCAAAAGTTATAAAGCCATGTCACACCACACCATCCAGAGGACTGTGGGCAGAGTTGGAAGGAGTCTGTCATAAAGATCCACAGAGAGTAGTGTAGATGACTCAAAGCAGAGAAGAGAGAGAGCATTACCAGCAAAGGAGAAGGCCATGATCTCCTGGAGGTGGGCGGCTGCAGAGGGAGGACGGTACATGATTTTCCCTTGGTTAATATCTTCCTGTGTGAAGTACCGGATGGGTGAATGAGGCTGGTCCCTGTGCTCAATGATACCTGGGGAGGAAGAAATGGGCATGAGCATCACTAGTAATTCTCAAGGTCGACACGATGGTCAGAACCACAAAAATCAGCTTTGTTCATTGGTAGGAATCTTTTATCCATCAGGACCAATTACTCTGGTTGTTCTTGGTGTACTGTTCTCCTGTAATTCAAGAAAAGGGCAAATCTGAAACCCAGAGTAGAGTCTGAGCTAGGATTCATGGAACATAAACCATAGTAAGAGGCAAACTACTGCCCCTCATGAGCTGGGACCAGATAATTTTCCATAAGTCACAGAAAGGGTACCATAACTAAGAGACCCTCCCAGTTGAGTTTCATTCAAAGGTCAAGGTTGCTGAGAGACCATCCTAGACTGGTTTTCTGATGAGGCTCTAAAGACATTTTCCTTAGTCTTCCCTCCTCTCTTTAGAAATGCTTTAATCTCTGTAATGATCTTTGGCAACAGTAACATGAATCTTGATTATTCTAAGAACTGGATTTGCAGCATTCACGTGGCCTATGATCAGTGCTTTGGGGGCTGAAGGTTTGCCTGTTGTTCATAAATTCTGCAGGTACAGAACTGATGCTGTCATCATCTTTCATGTCTTATTCACTCTTTAAAAGGAGGGCACACGTGAGACTGGGTGTTGAACCTTCTGTGGGGCTGAGACCAATGGCCCTTCTCCAGAAGACAGCCCAAGCTGCTGGTCTGGGAGAATTTCTATTATAACTTAGCAGATTAAAAAAAGGGCAGGGTGACTTTTAGACTTTAAATGTCTTTAGACTATCAAAGGATAATGGAATTTAACTTTCATACTTTTACTTCTCATGGGGAATTTGGTAATGGGAGAGTCCTTCGGGGGCAAGTGTGGTTAGTGTCTGGAGAAGTCTCAGAGAAGGAGCAGAAAGAACTGTGTCAATAGAAGCTGGTCTCCTTTTTGGGAGGGACAGCACACCTCAGTTGGACATAAGATCATTAGTTAAGCTCAGTATTAAGAAATCTGAGTGCTGGGGACTAACAGAAGGGGCCCACCTCCCCTCTGACGCTAGTTCTACATTGCCATGTTCCATATGGGAGGAGGAGCCCTTTGGACGCTGGCAGATCTCTTTGCCCTTAGTACCTGCTCATTTTGGTCTGCTTGCCTTGTCTGGGCAGGCTTGATCCCTAGACAACACCTATGTACACTGGGTTCTAGTAGGTCATGGCAGAGAATGCTTATTCTGGTGGCACCATGTACTCCAATCAGCTCTGTCAGAGTCAAAGCCAACACAGTATTCTTTATCTTTCTCTCTCTTAGTTCTAAACTAGAGGACAGGTGCATGGGATATGAATAACTATTATTCCTAAAGCCTCAATAAGTATCTCTATGTACACAAAGCTACAGATTTTTCAAGACAAATAGTAGGTGATAGCATCTCCCAAAAGATCATTTACTGCACATCTTACCATGATTTGGGTGCAGAGGTAGAGTGATATTGTATATAATCTTTCCACTGGGCCTCTCAGATTTCACAAAGGACAGGGCATGAGGTTGAATGACAGTCAGACCATCTTCCCGAGCCTGAGAAATGTTTAGAAAGGAAGAAGGAAAAACGATGTGATGAAAGCAAAGCCAAAAAGGACAAAACCAAACCCCCAAAATCTTCTTAAGAAAACAAAGCAAATTCCCTCTGGGTTTTTAAATTAGTCACACTGAAGAGAATTTTCTCCAGAAATCCAAAAGGATCTGGTGTCTTTGCACTGCAGATCTGTCCCATCCTCAGGATGCTCTCAGGGTTACAAAGACCTTTGTAGGTTATCTTGCCTTCTGGTTCTTCTCTCCTCTGCCCCTGACCTTACGATTATGTCAATATATGCTGTGGGGGGGTCCCAATAAGGTTATTTTTCCCTAGGTGGAGCTTGCATTGGAACACGTGTGGAAATGAGGCTTCACAGCTGGCTATTCTACTGTTCACAGCTGGCTTCCACATCTTTGCTCTTTTAACTTAATAGACTAAGGTTGAATCTGGCAAGAAGTTCTGACGACCCAGCTGGGAGGTTTAAGTTTTGGCCCTGGGAGGTTCTTCAGAGCATTACCCCAACCTCAGTTTTGCTAATTTGTGATGCTCTCTGGTTTCAAAGGGCTAAAGATGAATGGGATCTCAAACACCCAAAGAGGCTCACTATTTGCATTCAGAATTATTTGTTTATTAAAGCTCATAACAATAGCCAACTTTTCTCTTTGTCTTCATTTACTACTGGGTCAAGCAATATTGATCCAAGGACCCGTGTATGTAACTTTCACTATTCTGTGCACACCTGTGACCCACCAACAGTGGGTCAAAAACAAAAACGGGAAGTTCAGACTGCCACAAGTAGACGTGAGAGTGAGTTGGGGACAGTGGCAGCAAAATCACTATATAGAGAATAAAAGGGAAAACTAGTCTGAGTATGAACCTTTACCCAGATCAGGCATGCTGTCTCAAACGGAACACAATGTCCTGCTTGCTGTAGGTTCTTCCTAACTGACCCTTGAGGTAGGCTGGAGTGTGACATGCTCTTCTGCTCTTTGAAGCTCTGCTTCTTTCAGAAGGAATTTCCCCATTTAGAAGAGGATTAAGTGGGGCTCCTTAATGCTCCTAGAGGAGGGTGTGGTGTTCTTCCTTTTAACCATAAAAAGATTGAAGGTTGCAGTTGCTTTGTAATTGTCCCCAAGGCATACTTGTCCCGGGAAGAAGCAGCATCTGCAGGTTAGGACAATCCCCCTATAGTAAAGAGTCATATTTCAGGTCCTTGCTCAGGTCTGGAATGTAATGAGCAAGGAAAATTAGAACTGCAAACAGCAGCTGGTCTCTCGCCCTAAAATAAAACAAGTAAGGACAACAAATTTAAAAATATATGCCCTATATGAGGTGTTTACAGCCCATTCATGTGTGCAGACACACATGATCATGGATATGAGGAAAAAAGAAAGGTTTAGTACGTTGTTCAGTATTGTTTGCTAAATTACAAGCTCAAAATCATTGTAATAACCTCAAATTCTTAAGAGTCTCAAGGGATACTTTTGAAAATCTAAATGTCCCTAAAACAATAAAGTAGTAAGAAGAGGGAATTATCAGGGATATAGGACAATGAAAAAGGGAAATAAGTCCCAACCAAGACAACAGATATTCTATTTTGGAATTTATGGATTTTTCTCTACTAATAGAAGTAGATACTGGGTAGAAGCAGTGAGGACTTGATTCTGTGAAGAAAGCAATACTGAGGTTGAGACATAAAAAATATGATCAATTTTAATACTGGTTATTTGAAATGTTCAATATTTATCAATTAAACATAGTAAGAAATGAGAGATTAAACTTCATGGAAATCGTTATGGAAGACATTTTTTATAACATATCTGTCAACAAAAGAAAATTGCAGAATAATGATTTTCATAATACCCATATTGTCTCTGAATATATCCAGAATCCAAATCTTTCTCCCCACCTCCACTGCCACCACCCTGCTCAGAGCCAGCCTCTGCCCTGGATCCCTCCAGTAGCATCCAGACTCCCTCTCACCTCTCCTATAGTCTATTTCAGCACAGCAGCCAATGTGACCCTTTACAAAGGATTCTGGACTCTATTCAATACCCTGCAGTGACTTTGCAATCAGAACAAAAGCCAAGTTCTCACAGTGGTCTGTTGAGGCCCAGCGATCTGTGTCCCCACCACACCTGTGAATTCACATCGATTATTCTTGCTTTCACTTACTGTGTTTCAGAACATGCTTAATAAGGAACCCCAAACTGAAGTTGTTATGCCCACCCATATCCCCAATCTCAATAAGGGGCACTTTGGTATTCCCAGAAACAAGTGCTTTCCCATATATAATTGGCCACTGTACCCCTACACCTTTCTTTGTCCTCTCTGAATTTTTTCTACCATTGTTAACAATTTTTAAGTGTTCAGTACAGCAGAGTTAACTATATGCACATTATACAATAGCTCTCTAGAACTTTTCCATTTTGTAAAACTAAAAATACATCCACTGAGAAACTTCCCTTTCCTTCCTATCCCACTCCTCCCCTCTCACCCCTGGCAACCACCATTCTACCTTTTCTCTAAGAGATCGACTTCGAGAGACCTTATCCAAGTGGAACCAGATGATACTTGTCTTTTTTGTGACTGGCTTACTGCACATGGTATAATGTCAAGGTTCATTCATGTTGTAGTGTATAACAGGATTTCCTCCTTTTTAAGGCTGAATAATATTCCATGGTATGAGCATATGTGTACAATAAAGATATGCACACGTATGTATCACCTTTATATGTATAGGTATCATTTATATATCACATTTTCATTGTCCATTTATCTGTCAATGGACATTTAGATGGCTTCCACCTCTTGGATATTGGGAATAACGCTATAATGAACATGGTGTGTAAGGATCTCTTCAAGATCTCCCTAACCCTTAGCTCTTACTGCCACTGTGTGGGGTTCATACCACTAACCTCTCTTGTTCTAGGTGACTGCAATAGTCTATGTGTTTTCTGTATATCCCCCATCCAGAATGTTCTCAACCCTGTGGCCAGAATGAGCTTCCTGAACTGATCATTTAAAATCTGGTGATGGCACTTTCCTACTATAAATCCTTCAACACCAACAGTCTTTTGGGACAAAATGGAAATTTCATCTTAAGGTTCTCCATGATCTGACTGTCATTTCTTGCTGCTTTTACACTTAGGGATTTATGTGCCAGTCCACTGAACCACCTGTCATTACTCAAATATGTCATGTTCTCCTGTGTCTCCATCTTTTTTCATGCCTGGGTGAATTTCCCACTTTTACTCTCCATTAGAGGTTTTTTTGGGTGGTGATCTGAGCAGCAGCAAATAATTCCCATAGGGTCTTGCCAGAAATGCAAATTCTTGACTCGGCTGAGTTAGAAATCCTGGGGTGAGTTCTAATAATCTGTGTTTTAACAAACTCTACAGGTGATTCTAATAGTGGCTTTAAGTTTGAGGTCTCGAGAACCCTGATCTTGAGATGATTTCCACTCAGCCAGCTCAGTCCTCTCCTAGAGGAATCTTCTGTGACATTCCCATGCCCTAGTGCACTAGGTACCCTCCCATTTGCTTTCATGTCATTGTTGTCATGCATTTATCACTGTAGTATCACTGCTTATTTACTTGTCTCCTCATTGACTCAAAGCTCTTTAAAAAAATAGAGAATCTGTATTAAAGTCATTGACTTTCCAATGTCTTCCACAACACTTGGCATAAACCACTAGATTAAATGTGTTTATGAGCCAATGCCTGGATTAATGTGGAGGTAGACTCCTACTTTTATATATGTTTGTGTTTGTGTGTGTGTGTGTGTGTGTGTGTGTGTGTGTATGCTTATACTATGTAAGTATGTACCACATGATTCATAATGTAGTTACAAAATATGTGCAGAACCTGTGTGTTTGGATGAGTCCAAACTGCTGAACTGAGAATGTGTTTTTGTTACAGATTACAAGCATGTCCTACAGCAACAGCCCTGATTAATATCAAAGAAATATATGTGTATATTGTAAGTAACAAAAGAGTAAGTTAATCACATTTTATGGTAAACTAACTTTTCAAATATCCTACGTTTCAGATGGACAGACCTAATTTGCAAACATGAAATCTGAGACCCTAAAGGTTAAAGCAACTTGACAAGTCTCTTCAGAGGTGCTCAGCAGCAGAGCGGAACAGCACCATTTTCCTGGCTCCTGGCTCCTTTTTCCCCCTGTCTATACTCAAAATAACATGGCATTAGCATTTGGCAGGAAATGTGTATGCACATTTTTCTTTACAGTTTAGAGAAAATTCTGATCCAAAGTTCCTCTAGTCAGAATGATGAATTATAGACTTGATAGTGCTGCTGAATTATGATTTCTTTAAATTACGGTTTACGGTGGAAATGCCGATACCAGCTATTCATTAAAAACTTTCTATTTTCCCCTTTATGTCTCTGTCATACCCCAGGCCCATAATTTCTAAACCTATCACTGCTCTCTTTGTTGTGGTTTAAGGCTGATACACTACTTTGGAGTGTAATTATGTGGGCGCTAACTAAAACATGGGTCCATAATCGTGAATTCACAAGGGCTTGCATGCTTGTGGCTGTCTGGAAGAGTGGTTCTGGCATCCTACTTACCCTAGACACAGGGTCACTGTGGAGTTGCTAATTGTCTGAACTGAGCTTCGTGGGCCAATTTAGCTGACACCTTCCTTCAGATCTTTCCATGCACCATGTTCCTTCTCGCACTGCACCCGGGCCTTCTATGATCTGGTGCAATGACCCCAACATTTCCACTACTCCTCTTCTGCCTTCCTCCTTTCTTAAGTCTGATGGGACTATCTGCAGTTTCCCCACAGTCATTTTCTTTCTCACTCTGTGTCATTCATGTGCTCTTGATATTTGTGACAGTGCCCTTTGATATCACCTCTCCATTCTGCCCAGCCTGTCCCCAAATTTTCCCTTGGGTAATTAATTGTTACTAATGCAGCACTGACATCACCTTCTCCAGGAAGTTTTACAGTACAAGAAAAACTTCTCATAGGGCTTTTAAAAAATGGATAACAGTTTCTCCAGCTAGGTGGTGCTATAAGTGGCTGAATAATTATGCTCAAATGGCGTTAATGACGTGGACATAAGCACTCAAGGAGAGACCCTGTAACTGTCTGGGATGCTGAAAAAAGGACATTGGCAATGGAAGGTCAAGATGGAGTCCACATAATCTTCCGTTCACCCTGGGAATTTAAAGTTTCTTTTTCAAGTCAATGAGAAATGTCTTTCCAGGGCTGCTATTGTTGGCTCTGGGGTCTGTATTCTAAGCCAAGAATCTACTGCATTTAAAACCAGGACACTGTATCAAAATCCCAGCAGCATGCCACATGCTTCTTCCAAGTGGAAACCACGAGCTCTCCCACCCAACTCACAGTCATATGGAGAGATGTTCCCAGAGAGAGCTTAGGTGCCTCAGGCGTATGCGGTAAGATTGCAATGTTGAACACACGGCTCTCCAGGTGGGCCTGGGCATCTGTGGCCCTGGATACCTGAAAAGCAAAGTCATCCTGGTGAGCCTCTCATCTTCTGCTGGTCAAGTATGCTTGCATGGATGGGTTTAGCTTCTCCCCCTTTACTCCATCATTCTTTGCATTCTATACATTCCTGTGTTACACTTTTCATTCTGCTCTTCAAATTTTATTGTTAATCATTTATCGATTTTAAAAAAGACACAGGATCATTTTAGGCAATTCTGAAAATTGCAGGAAAGTATAAATAAGAAATAAAAACTCATCTAGAATTTCACTACCTAGTAAGAGTGATTATTAATACATTGATACATTTCAGTTTAATCTTTTTACTGTGCAGACAAATCTCAATTCATATGCAATTTTATATTCTAATTTTTTACTTAGTACAATACTATGATATTTTGCTATATCCTTAAACATTCTTGAAAACATAATTCTGCATGGCTAAGTAATGAGTCGAGTATGTGACATATGGTCTTTATTCCATTCCTTTCATCTTTACTCACAATAGATTTCTATATCTGGACTATCAATGTCAAATCTCAGTCTCATCTTTGCAGAACAAGATTATTAACATTTACAGTTAGGGTAGTAGTCACAAAATCAGCTTTTTCTTGTTTTAAAAACGCTGAAAAATGATGTTTTCCTAGGCAGCTTCTTGCCCTCTTAAACTCTCCCTTGTCTCCATTGTTTGTTCCACCTTCCTCTTATCACAAGAACTGCTAAGCCCTGTGTGACCACGTGTAGTTAATTGAATTGATTCCACATGACAAGAGTCAGGGTTCTGCAAATTCTGAGACAGAAGGCAAGACATCAGTTACACCCCACAGAAGAAAACTTTTAGTCTTTATCTGGATCACATCACATGCCTGGGATCAACTTTCAGAATACTTATGTGTCTTCAAGGAGTTACCTCATATTGTTGCTAGAAAATAATACTAACATCTAAAATTCACTGATCATCTAGTATGAGCTCAGCATTGTGCTAGTTGTTTTTCAAAGGTTCTCTTCTTATTCCCCACAACGTAATATTATTATCCCTTTTCTCATAAATAAGAAAACCGAAGGTCAAAAAATAAAAGCAATGTGTCAAAGTTGCAAAGCCAATATGTGTCGGTATTTAATCAGGTCTATATCTTTTCACTGACCAAGATGACTTACTTTGGAAGCTTTCAGAAATGAAGAGAGGAGGAAAGAATGAAGAAAAGGAACAGAGAACTGTGCAGGTAGTGAAATGTGGGCATATTTCTGAGCAAGTGAGTCAGTCTGGCTTCCCAGTGAAGTCACTGATAATGAAATATGTTGATTTTTTTCCAAACCAAATTCCCCGAGGAGGTGTCACTGTGATCTGAATACACCAAAACTAGGGCTATTTCCCACACCAAAGAAATGACTGTAATTGTTAATGCTTTCTTCTCCCTAGACTGTCTCTATTTTAAAATGCCACTTGTATTACAAAAATCCCATCTTACATGCAAAGTAACAGATGGGATGCATTGATGGCTCATGACAGCACATCAACATTAAAATGGAATTAAATCTATGCAACTCATTATATTGCATTTCCTGCTTTAAAGAATAAAAAAAAGGGAAGAAAAAAAGAATCATCAGAACAGCATCTTTTTTAGTTTAA
The DNA here is from genome assembly GCF_902686445.1 of Sciurus carolinensis. Classification (NCBI taxonomy): domain Eukaryota; kingdom Metazoa; phylum Chordata; class Mammalia; order Rodentia; family Sciuridae; genus Sciurus; species Sciurus carolinensis. The sequence continues at coordinate 77,447,112 of NC_062222.1, forward strand.
AATCCTTTAGAGACGCTAAAATGATAAATGAGAAAAGTTGCTAACCATTTATTTTTAGCACATGGCTATAGTGTCTGTGTATTTCAAATAAAAATATGAGGTAAGCCTATAAAACAACAAGACTTTAAAAACAAACAAACCCAAACTTTTATGTCTAAGAGAACACAATCCCAGAGAGTTGTTTCATACTTGCAATAAAGATGCTGTCAGTGTTTAAGATGCACTTTTTGGAATGCCTTCAGAGGGAGTTCACAAATCATTAAGAAAGCTGAGAGCGTTACTTCATAATTACTACCTACTTTAATAAAAAATAATTACCACTCTTTTTCTTGCCAGACCTGATTCTGAATGACTTTTGGCTATTTTTGCATATTTTAAAATCTACATCCAAAAAATGTATATTGTCATTATTGAGTATATTATCCAACACACTTTGAAAGTAATTTCAAATGGGAGTTCTAAAAAAAATTCTGCACAAAAAATGTGAAGACTCTTCAAAGGAAACAACTTTCTAAGTAATAATCTTCAGATGGATGCCTTAAATTCTAGTGAGTTTTTTTTTTAAGAGTAATTTTTACTCTGGTTTTAAAATTTTATTTCATTTTGTCATATTTTGCTTTATTTTATTTTTGTACTTAGTAAGCAGCTTGCAAGAGCAATCAGATATCATTTTGAGCAGGTGCTTAGAGTCCCTTTCTAGGGAAACCTGCCACATAACATTCTCTTTTCTGATCCTGGAGGAGGTAAAGGCAGGTCACCAGATTCTAGTTTGCTGAGGTGACTTTTTTTGATTGAGGTCTTTGCCTCCATTCTGGCTCATTCTCTGATGACTGCACTAGTCCCCAGGCGCTAATAATGAAAAGTTAACTAGGACAAAGGACCCACAGCGTTTGCTTGCTCAGTGGACATTTAATGTGCTCAGTAGAATCTCATTTTAACGGTTTCAGATTTATCTCAACCTATTCTATGGAAAAGCTCATCTTTTGCACAATATAAAATAGTCAGGCAATGAAGATGTACACACCAGGCGTCAGAAGCGGAATGGAGGTAATTTTAACACGGTGAACAATCGTGGTTGTTTTATTCCCAACTGGATCCTTGGAGGTGACACTACTTTGGCTGGTTATCATTAACATACGTATTTTCTCTGACACTACCACATTCTTATCTGTATCCTGCTTAAACATTATTGTTCTTAATTCTTTATTCCTTTGTATTTCTGTTTAATTTTTTTTTTTTACTTCCAAACAGTGTTAGCCAGAGTTTATCTGATTTTCTATTTTTTTTTTTTTTAACAAAATATCAGATTTTGGATTGTTCATCATTTCTAGGATTTCATAATTAATCAACTCCTCTGCTTATCTATATCAATTCCTTCTTTTACTTTCCTTAGGTTTCCATTGTGGTTCCCTAGCTTCTTGAGTTAAATATTTAGTCCATTCGTTTTTGAGCTTTACTGCTCAATAGTAAGAGCTGCCATCAATTTTCTTTTGAGTATAATTTTGCCCACATCATTTAAGTTTTGATAACTGATTTCTTCCTCATCAATATTTCTTAATACTTTATTGCTTTGATTTCCTTTAAGACCGAGTAATTATTTAAGCAATTATTTAAAATATTCCAAGGGATTTAAATTTTTTATCTCTTCATTATTAATTTCTAATATATTTTATAACAGACTATGGCCAGTATATACATTGTCCATTCATTAATTTACAGTCAAGCATATTATCAATTTTTATAAATGGTAGTAACAAATACTTATGTAGTGCTTACATTTGATAGGCAGTTTTCTAAATGCTTTGTATATATTAACTCAATCTTCTCAGTAGTTCTAGTTCACAAATGAGGAACTTGCAGCACAAGGATCTTGCTCAAGTAACTTGCCTACAGTAGCAGAACTCATACCCAAACCTACTGAGTTTGGCTATGTGTTCTTGATTTTACATAAGATGTTGAATGCTCCAAGAACATTTTTAAAAATAAGATTTTTTTCCCCATAAAGTATTTTTACATTTTGAATAATTTTTGCTGAACACTTTGGCCATTATTTAACATGAACCTTTTTTGTTGTGGATGCCGGCTTATGGAGACACCCATAGAGCTGAACAAAGAGTTTTTAAAAATCTCCTAATGGGATTAATTACATTTTTTTTTTCTTCTCCCCAACATGATTTTCAGGCCATTGCAGAAAACTGCCCAAGTTGTTTATAAATGAGGGGGATGGCTTTCCTCAGACTTCAGAAAAGCCATGGAGCAGAGGATACCTGGAAGTGGAAGGAGTCACTCTGGGTTGGGGCTCCCGAGTGCCTGTACCACACAATGCCTTCGTCGATGTCCTGTTGGGTGAAGGTGCTGGTGGGGGTTGCTGTCCTCCCATCAGGCAGGTGCTGCCCTTGGTCTGCAGGACTGTCGGCAGGCATATTCACCAGCAGGACCACTTCCCCTAGGAAACCAGCAAACACAGAGTGAGGAGATCTGGGGAGAGTAAGCCAGAGTTCTTATCCTTTCCCATCTCTCTTTTTAATTTTTTTTAACCGAAAATGATTGATTGTTTTTATCTAAGATGAAGGAAAGGATGTTAACAGAGAACTCAACAGATAATATTACTACATTCATCTTTAGACATAGAATTCTCAGTCTTTCAGCTAAAAGGACTAAAAGTCATTCAAGGACAATTTATGTATAAAGTTTTATAAAGGAGGTCCAAATAGTAGCGTAGGATGTAAACACTCAAACATCAGGCACTGGATAGATTCATTTCTATACACAACTTTCTATGCAACAGAAAGTGTTTTCTAACCAGAAAGAAAAAAATAGAAAATTAGAAAACATTCAGGGAAAGATGCTCTTGGGAGAGTCTCTACAGTGAAAATATTAATACTCATACTAGAAAACATATGGCAGGCACTGCACTCTACTTTATGTGGTGGTTCAAACCCAGCTCCACCACTTCCAACTGCATGACCTTACTTAACACTTAGTAAATTGCCGTTCTTCATTGGTAAAACGAGAATAACAGGTTGAGCATTTGTAATGTGAAAATCTGTAATCTGTAATCTGATGATCCAAATCTGAAATGCTCCAAGATCCAAAACTTTCTGAGCATCAACATGATACTACAGTGGAAAATTCCACACTGGATCTCATGTGATGGATCATAGTCAAAATGTAGGCACATTTAAAAAATACTGTATAAAACTACTTTTGAGATAAGAGCATAAGGTGTATGTGAAGCATAAATGAATTTCATGTTTAGATTGGGTCCCATCTCAAAGACATGTCATTACATATTTGCAAATAATCCAAAATCTGAAAAAATATATAAAATTTAAAACACTTATGACCTCAAGCATGTTGGGTAAAGGATGCTCAACCTGCAGTAAATACTTCACAAATGCTTAAAAGAAGGTTGGTAATCCTTACTGTAATTTCTATTTAATACAGCTAAATGATGTTATTATCATCTCTATTGTACAGAGGAAGTGCTTTAGGCTCAGAAAAGGTTTAGCGGAGGTCACACATATGATAGGGAAATAAGTGAGGATTTGAATCTGAAGCTCATATTATTGGTCATGAACCTCTGTTCTCAGCCATAATTATTTTGTGTATATGTATCAGTATCAACCCTGCTAAATAACTGATCATGTTTTCTCCTCCTTCATTCTTTAAACTTTATTTGAACTGAAGTGAGGAAATATAAATCTAAACACCACCAATCTGTTTTTACTGCTTATTATTCACCTGAAGCTACTGTTGTCTTAAAGTGAGATCACAAATACAGAGGTGTTGTAGAAACAATTAAAATTTCACAAGAAGAATATGCCTTCAAGTGAAGACCAAACTAAAGAATAGATGAACTGCCGAAAATAAGCTATATTCACATGAAAAGGCATCTAACAATAAATCTGAAAAGGAGCCACCCTATCAGTTTGATAGTGATAGGCATGGAAGATGTGGGTTGGGGGAAAAAAAGACTGTCTATGTGTTTGTCTATTTTTAAAATGTTCTGTAGGAGAATACCAAGTTCTTAAAACAGACATATTGGACAATTGACAATACATTCATTTTTCAAAAATTGGTAGCACATTTTAATTATCCTAGAGAAATTTATTTTCTTACTCAAAGAAAACACTCATTCTAAAATTTAGATGCTCTAAATTCAAGTTTAAAATGAGCAAAATGTCCTGGATGGTAATGAAATACTAAAATAAAAGAAAAATATCACTATTCTTTTTTATGTAATCAGGTGTGGAATCAACTCACTCTAGTTTTCTTTCTTCTATTATTTTTCATTTGTACCTAAGTCAGAAATTCCATTACCACTCTCCCAGCTCAAATTCTGATCATAAGATGCTGTTAATAGACATGGCTTCCCAGGATGCAGACTGTTCATGAGTGAGTACAGTCGGAAAATATTCTGAAAGGAAATCACCACAATGATAATGTGACAAGTAGAAGGATAGAAAATACTCAGCTGATGATTTCCTAGCTATTTTGCCTTATAATAGAAAAACAAGGCAGAATTTTCCTAACAAGGCCTAATGAAATAAATCTATTTTTCATATAAAGGTAGTTCCATGCTATACAGATAGACAGGAATCTTAAGATATTGGCCAATTTCATTAAATTCAACTCAGTAAGTAGTCATTGAGAATCTATTAGGTCTATTTACTATATCAGGTCCTTTTAAAGTAGGAGGTTTCAAAGCTAAGCAAGACACAGTTCCTGTCTCTAAAGATCAGCCCCACAACCAAGTGAAAGCCACTGGAGATTCTCAGCAGTTGAATGGCATGAGCTGATTTAGAACACATAATGTTTGTGATCAGAATATAGAAAGTCTATAAAGCTTGAAAGTCCTGTCAGAGAGGCTGGAATTTATTCTATAAAAATAACAACAGTAACTAACATTCATATGGACAGTTTGCCCGATTATGAGGCTACTATAAAACCCGAAGCAGAGATGGGATCTGAACTAAGGCAACAAAGGTAAGCCTGGAAAGAAATACACAGATAGGAAAGTCACTGAAGAAACAGAAGCAATGCAACTTGACAAAGGTGGCTGTGAAGGAAGAGAGAGGTCTAACAGACCTCTGGTCTAACAGAACCAGTTATTAGGTTGGGTGACTGGTTACCACCAACAGGCATAACAGGAGGATGGCAGGCTGGAGGGAGGACAAAGAGTTCAGTACTGGATGTGTTTAATACAGGAGCCTGGATGACAAACCCATGAGTGAACAAGGAGAAATACTGGTATTGTGTGAGATTCACCATAAACAGGTAAGAGGCAACTGTTTTTTTTTTTTTTTAACCCTTCTTTCCACATTTTTAAATTGGTTCATTATAATTGTACACAATAATAAGATTTGTTATATATCCATACATGCACACAATATAACAATAATTTGGCCAGTATCACTCCCCAGAGAGACAACCTTTTCTGAGTATCTCACCTCTGCTTCTATGATAATATCGTACAAGGATATGACACTTTAAATATATGAAATTCCTACTTTAAAGTACAGAAAATCATCTCCATTTGGGATTCCCTTTATACCAAATTTTATATTTGAACCAAGAATTTTGAAGAGAAAATTTAATAGCTATTAAAAATTAGAATCTCTATGAATTATGTTGGGATTGAGATCATTTCTATTAACATTTTTCTTATACTGTGATAAATAATTTAGAGTTGGCATTATGTTAGATTAAGTTAGATTCTTCCTCAAACAAGATACTTCATTAGAACCATCTCATTAAATTTACTTTCAAATCTATGAAGTAGTTAAGGGTACAAGTATTAATAAACTTGTCTAAACTTTTATTTAAAAATAGTGGTGAGTCTGGGACACTTTATGTGTATTTTATAAAAACGATTTATATTTAGTTGCATTCCATGATCAGCTCTTTACAAAATGCCTAGAGTCCAACATGAACCTTCTAATGTGATGAGGGAGTTCACAGTAGCCAAGGGCCAAGGAAGTAATGACTCCACAGATGCACCTCACTGAACAGATGGAGGTAGGTAGACAGGTGTTTCCTGGGTGTCTAGTTCCCACCACCCTTTTCACTCTTGAACAGTTCCCAAGGGTCATGTGATTTGAGTACTACTATTTGATTACAGTGAGATCTGGACACAAAGAAAGATTATGTTCACAGGAAGAAGTTAATTAAGAGAGTTATAGTAGGAAAAGTGTCACAATGAAGTCTACATGGCATTTATTAAGCTAAAACGGCAACGTTTTCTGCTGAAAGTAATTTAATTCAGCATTATTCTTTTTAATATTTGATGAAACACTGGGCTGTTTCTGTGAAATTTGGGGGCTTAGCTTTGGCTTTTAATAATCAAGATGAAGGTAGAGAATTTAATACAAGAGCCATCGAGTTTTAGAGATGAGAAGGACTTAAATGTTATCTAACATAAAATCAGTAGTTGAAAGTAGATGAGAATAGGATATTTATTAATTACAAATGGGAAAACAGTAACTTAACAGTGGAGAACTTTGGCAGATAGCACTTTAGCCAAATGATCAAAGCAAACATCACCAGCAATAAGACAGGGCCATCATGTACTCCTGATATCATGCACTGAAAAGGAAGGAAAAGCATAACCTTAATCTAATAAAGAAGAACCACCTGACAGACCCAAACTGAGCAGTACTCTATAAATATCTGAACAGTACTCCACAAAAGTATTATGGTCATAAGAGAAAAAAAGAAGAGAACTATCACACACTGGAGGAGACCAAGGAGACACGAGAATTAAATGCAAGCTTGAATTATGGATTGGTTCAGAAAAATACCATTAGTGAGAAGACTGGCAAAATCTGAGTAAGGTCTATAGATTAGTTAATGTCAATTTACTTTTTTCAGTAACTGCTCTACAGTCATGTAAGATATGAACATTAGGAGAAGATGAAGTCAGGTATAAAAAGGACTGTGCATTATTTTTGCAACTTTTCAGTTAAGTCTAAAATTATTTAAACAGGAAGTTAAAAATTATCTGATTTAATTTCTCAAAGACACCTATGGCCCAACAGAGTATACTTGCCTTCTTCAAAATTATAAAGGTCTATTTAATGATACTTCAGCTAGACTATTTTATAATATCAATTCCTGATGAGATTATGCTTTCCAATGTCTGTGGACACTGGCATTATTTTTAAATTGTCTGGAGTTACTTATTTTACTCACTACAGAAAATAAATAATTTTTAAAATGTGAAAACCCAGAGAAAAAAACAATTATTGTTTCTCTGCTTTTTAATGTGCCAAATGGGTTTTCATTTTTTCTTAATATAATATTCATTTTTAGATGATCAATTTAGGTACTTAAAAAAAAAAAAATCTACCTAAGCTGGGTGCAGTGGCATGTGCCTGTGCTGGCACTTGGGAGGATGACTCATCCTTGAGTCCAGGAGTTCAAGGCCAGGCTAGACAACACCAGACCCCACCTCCAACAAAACAAAACGACTACCTGTTCCTTTATTTATATAGCGTTTTGCTATTTTCTTTCAGTTTTACTCCTTTTTTTAGGTCTTTAAATCATTTTAAATACACCTATTTCATAGTTTTTATGATTGTTCCTTTGTTTGAAATTCTTGAGGTTTTAATTCCTTTGTTTGTTTGTTCTGTTGGTTTACATTTTGTGCTAATCCTCACTCACTGGCTTGATCTGAGAGTCCTAGTGGCTTGGTGGAGGGTGGGCCTTGTTACAGTGGTTTATACTTTCTGCAAGGAACCCAGGAAGTATCATTGGCCTGAGATTAATTTTCATATAAAGTCTCCATTTGGGATGTTGTGGACAAGGCATGTAGCAAAATTTAACCCTGGGTCTGAAGGAGAAATATGCTGGAAGTTCTAAATTCTCACCAAGCCTTTTCCTCTACTCTGAGAAAGACAGGCAAGTCTCTTTGCCATCCCTCTGTGCTGGTGAGCTGCTTCTTTCCTATTCTAAGTGAGGGACCATTCTTCCAGAGTTCTGGTTTTAGGCAGGGTCTTAATTCCAGCTCCCTGTTTGTGCATGAGTCTTAACTCCCAAGTTCCCACATTCCTGAGACACAGCGCCCCTCTCAGGGAAGCTGTATTCTAAGCTCTTGCAGACTGACTCCAGTGCCATCCTTGTTGTGGCACCTGGAGTTTCTATTCTTGGGTGCTCAGCTATAAACACCCTACAATTCTTGCTACACTTTATTCAGCATTATTAGGCAATGACAATGGGCAATTTCTCAGGTTATTGCATCCTACTATCTTGCTGGAAGAAGAAACAGCAGAGAACACTGAATAATGTTTCTGTGAAATATATTTTTTAGAGTCTCATCAAGAAGAAGTCTGGCAATGGTCTGAGAAGAATATAAGGTAGAGTTTGAGAGCCTGACCTTTGAAATTTACCTGACGTCAATTAGTCAGTGACTGTTAGCAAGCTGGTTTATCCCAGGTTGCTAGTGTGCAAAATTAGGTTATTAGAAATTTAAATTAAGCTTTAGATGTTATATATAATGTATTTATAAAATTTACGCCCTACTAGCAAATGTGTACAGTGTGGTAAGTGTTGAAATTATTCTGCTAGTAAGAGAGGTGTATGAAATGAGAGAGTTCACTGGAATTGCAATCTTGCTCATGGCATTGTGCAAAATCAAGTCCTAGGCTGCCGAATGCAGAGATGAAACCAGGCTAAAGAAAAAAATTACCAAACTGGGGGTGGTCTTGTGTAATCTTGTAGACAATATCTTCAGCGCTGGTGCCTGGAGCTTCGGCCTGTAAGATTCTGTTGGTGATCTGCAGCATCCCCCCTTCTGGAACCCATACCATCGAATTAGCCACAAGCCGAAGTGCTCCATCATTCTAGAATAAGGGAAAAAGGCAGAATTGGGTACAAGCAAAATAAGAAAACATCAATACTGAAAAGCACTACTTATCAGGTCCTATTGTTGCAAAAGATCATCTGATAAGAGATTTATAGTTTAGAGTCACAGTGTGAATCATGGGTATATATTATGTATAGATATATGCATATATATAAATTTATAAGTGTATATATTCTGCTTTTTATTTTAATTTTTCATAAACCAATAATTTACATGATTCAGGAAGACTATGTCTCTCTATTTTTTTTCTTCATTTGTCCATCTACCTGTCCTTTTGTCCTCACCATCCACTACATTTAAGAGAGCTATTCATTCAGTACCTATTATATACCAGCTCCTTTGCTACATAATTAAAATGTACCATGATGTTTGAAAGCAAGATCTCAATTTCAGAAGGAGCAACACACAATTATCCAATAATTAGGATGCTTCACAGTGACGCTCTTCAAGAAGCTTGAGTCAATAGAAGAAGGAGGTCTCAGAAGGATTTTCCTAAGGAAGAATCATTTCATTTTGAATAACAAAAAAATGGGCTTTCTAAGTAAAGAAGCAGTGAAACAGATTTTAGGCAGAGGGCCCAGTTTAAGCAATGGCAAAAATGTGAGATAACACACTGTGTTTGATAAATGTCCAACTGTTTGGTGCCAATAGAGCTTAGGAAGCCAGGGAAAGGGTGAATAAAAAGTAACAGTGTCTTCAGCAAGGCTAGTAAAAAGTAGAAGCTCTGCTAAAAAGTCTCAATTCATCTTATGGGTACTGGAAAGAAAACTGTTGGTGTCTTCAGGGAAGGAAATGGGATGATCATACTGACGGAATGATCAGTCTGTCTTTAGAAAGACAGCCTCCAAGGGCAAGAGATGGAGGTGACTAGCATTGGGATGAATCTGGAGCTGTAGAAACCATTTAACACGTTCTTGCAATGGCTCAGGGGAGAGAAGATCAAGGCCTCTGAGAGGGTAATTGCAGTGGGAATGAATAGTTAGAAACAGATTCTAGAAACACTACTGAGTGAAATTGACAGGCCTGATGGCTGATTGAAAGTGAAGCCACAACAGTTGAGAGTAGCTGGCTGGAAGAAACCACCTATTTAGCACTCCTGAGAAAGCAACCACTTTAATTGCTAAAGCTAATGTCATTAAAAAGTGCTGCTATTCCTGATTTACAAGGTGTACGCCCTCTTCCCAAACCTCATAATTGACATTTTTCACAGAATGGGATTAGTGGGGCTGCCAATGTTTAGTTTTCAGTTTGTTTTTATACTTCAAAAATCAGTGAATCTGATATTTTAAAATAGGACATTTCAGAAAGAATGGTTTTCTAAATTATTGCTGTTATTTTCAAATATGCCAATAAACAACACAGCAAACAGCACACTCAGGAGAATACTGAGGAGAGAAGGCAACAGCTATTCTTTCGCAATCACTTGGTACTTGAGCATTTCACCTCTTAGAAGCCGGTCATGCACATTTTTCACTACATGTACCAGGAAACTGAGTCAAGTGGTGCTCAAGATAACAGTAACAAAGGCACTTTCTATCCTGATTGGTGCTCAGGGGCAAAATCCCAGAGAGTTTTCTCTTTCACAGTGGATCTAGCATGCTATTTACAAAAACATCAAAAGTATTTTAATAACTTTGCATATAATCTACCAGAATTCTGGGAGAAAAGGTTGTAACTCCAGGAGAGTTTAAAATGCCATGATACACTGAAGCACAGGTTTTCATAATTGCTAGGAATATTCCTAATAGAAGCATCCTAGTCAACTTTAATTTTGGTTATAGAGATCAATTATATGTCAATAACTACATTATTGGACTAAATAGGCAATGCGGGGTTTTGTTTTTGTTTCTTTAATATTCTAAGTGAGTAATTCCTGGAACCTGAGCACACTTTCCCAGATGGCTCTCTACTACATCTCTATCTTGACTGTACTTTAGCAATACAATTCCTTATTATTCTTTTTTTTTTTTTTTTTTTTTTTTTTTGCGGTGCTGGGGATTGAACCCAGGGCCTTGTGCTTGCGAGGCAGGCACTCTACCACCTGAGCTATATTCCCAGCCCTCCTTATTATTCTTGTAATAAGGAATAACAGCAATACAATTCCTATTATTTAGGAAATAGTACAACTCATAACTCAGTGCTTCGTGAACAGCAGCACCTAGAAACTTAAGATACATAGAATCTTGTCCCTTACTCCAGATCTTCTGAATCAGACCTCTGGAATAGGAATCTGCATTCAAAAGACTGTCCAGGAGATGTGCAGTCACGCTCAAGTACAAGAACTATTTCCAGATTAGAGACAGCAATCTTTTAGAGTGGCTCACAGTGGGTCTTTCACAATATTTATACTTAAAATGAATAGTACATATGCTTCCAATTCTAAATTGTTGCTTTTGGTACTTAAGAAGAAATGAATGACACTAAGGACAAGTACAATTCTTGGATGTCAACAAGATAGTAGAATAGGAGGTTCTAGCCCCCAAGAAACCCTAGTCCCCACAGAAACCATAAAAAGTGTTTTTGTAGTGCTGGGGATTAAACCTGTGGCCTTGTACAAGCAAGCATTCAACCCCTAAACTACACACCCAGCCCTAGAAACCCTAATTTTAACAACTACCCACAGATATCAATACCTCCATCAAAGCCCATGAGTCCAGCTACCAGTCCTTGGTAGAACACTGAGGAGGATAAGAAAAAATGTTTCATTTAATCCATATCACCCTCTTCAAGATGACACAGCTCAGTGCCAAGAGAAAAGGGCAAAAAGCTTATTTAAAGAAATAATGATTAGACTAAAGGGAGTGAAAGGAGGGAAGGGGGTATGGGGGGAAGAAGGACATTAGAATGAATCAGACATTATGACCCTATGTGCATATATGATTACATGACTGGTGTGATTCTATATCATGTTCAACCAGAAGAATGAGAAGTTATACTCCATTTATGTATGATGTGTCAAAATGCATTCTACTGTCATACATAACTATTTAGAACAAATTAAAAAACAAAATTAATCAAAAATTATCTTAAGTGAAGTCAGGTACAAAAAATCACAAATTGTATGATTCCACCTAAATGTAACATCCAGAGTGGGTAAAAACAGAAAGAGAAAGATGATTGTTGTTTAGCAAGGACTTGGGGGGCAGCAGGCAGTGGAACTAGGAATAACCACTCCACAGATACAGGTTTCATTTTGGAGGGAGGGATGTGTTTTGGAATTAGCTCTAGGTAGTGGTTGCTATTCACTTTAAATAGTTCATTGCATGTCATGTGAATTCATTTCAGTAAATGAACAAAAAAACCAAAAACAAAAACAAAAACAAAAAAGGAATAATGACAGAAGAATTTCCAGATCTGGAGAGGGAAATGAACATACAGATTATTGAAGCCCAAAGAACTCCAAACAGATTGAACATAAAGTCTTCGTCAAGACACATTCTCAAAAATCAATGACAAAAGAATTTTGAAAGCAGCAAGAGAAAAGTGGCTGTCATGTGCAAGGAACCCTGTAAGACTAGTAGTGGATTACTGAGCAGAAACCTTGTAGGCCAGGTGACTGGAATGATATAATCAAAGTGTGTAAAGCTGTCAGCCAAGAATAATTTACTGGCAAAACTGTCATTCAGAAATTAAGAAGTGATAAAGATTTTCCCAAACAAAAGCCAAAAGAGTTTATCGTGACTTGGCCTGCCTCACAAGAAATGCCAAAGTTCTTCAAGTTGACATGAAAAGATGTTAATTAGCAACATGAAAATACACGAAAGTAGAAAACACTGCTAGAGGAAAGTACGGATAGCCTTCTATATTCATGGGTTCCACATCTATGGATTCACCCAGCTACAGACAAAATATATTTAGAAAAAAATCATGTGTGTAGTGAACGTGTAGAGACTTTTCTAATCATTATTCCTACGTACAGTATAACCACTATTTACATAGTATTTATAGTCATGGTATTATGACTCTAGTATAAAAGCTAAAAGAAAAATGTATTAAAAATAATGATAGCTATAAAATTTATTAATGGATTTATGACATACAGTGATACAAATTATAATACCAATGACAAAATGGAGAAGGGCAGGGAGAAGTAAAAGTGGAGAGTTTTGTATGTGATTAAAGAGAAATCATTATCAGTTTATAATGGACTATCGTAGCTATGTTTTATGTAAGCCTCATGGTAATCATAAAAAGTCTGCAGTAGATGTACAAAAGAGAAAAAAGAATCAATGCACACCACTACAAAAAAAAAAAAGGTCATCAAATCACAAAGGAAAATAGAATATTATTTAGCCTCAAAGAAGAAGGAAATCCTGCATTTATAACAACATGGATGGACTTGGAGGACATTTAGGTAAGTGAAATAAACCAGACACAGAAAGAAAAAAATTGTCTGATCTCACATATATGTGGAATTTAAAACAGTCAAACTTACAGAAGCAGAAAGCAGAATGGCAGTTGATGAAAGTTGTAAGATGGGAAATAGGGAGATGATAGTCAAAAGGAATAAAGTTTCAGGTCTACAAGATAAATAAACTGAAATCTATACAGCATAATGCCTACAGCTAACAATACTGTACGGTAGACTTTAAAACTGCTAAGAGGAGACACCTTATGTAAAATGTTCTTACCATAAAGATAAGTAATAACATGAGAGGGGTCAGGAGGAAACTTTGGTAGGTGATGGTTTTATGGGTGTGTACCTATCTCCAAACTCATTGAGTTGTGTCTATTAGATATGTAGAGGTTTTTACTTGTCAATCACACTCAATAAAGTGGTTTTTTATTTTAAAAAAGAAGTTTAAATCTTCCCACTCATCATGATGATTTTTTGTTGTTGTTGTTGTTTTCTTTTGGGAGAGGGTAAGGGAATATTTGAGAACAGCTACAAATTCTTTTCTATATGTAGTGTCCAAAAAGCCAAATCTTAACCTAATTTTCCCAATGGTTAGGAAATTTTGGAATTTCTTTGTCTCATTGTAGGTTTTTTTTTCCTTGCACATTGGTTCATATATCCTTGTCAGCTCAAGAAATTAACTATATTACTAGTTGAATAATCTCCTGCCCAATGAGGTTTGATATATCCTCTAGAGTACATTAGCAGGCGATGAAATTTCAACAAGTAAAATTGAGGGCATGATTAAAACAGTGCTTTATATTAAATAGTTCTTCTAATTCATTTCATAGAACAATAGGCAAACAAATGTTGGTAATAAAGTTTAGCCATTACATATTTATTATATAATGAGTAAAAATATTAATGTTGCAAATCAGAAGTAATAGCATAAGTCTCCATCCTTTGGAGGAAAAATCTCACATACAAAAGTTAAAAGATTGGGTCATCAATGATGTAATTTTTGCTCAAATGATAGTGTACTCCAACCCCAGGTCAAAATATTCAAGACAAAGTTTTAAAAACTTCACTATTTAGAAAATGACTATAGTTGGGTACAACAGTGACCCTATCGTTTTACTTATTCTGTAAATACATAGTTTAATTTGTAAGATTTCATTTATACCATGGATTTTAAGATTTAATCTAGTAGGACTTTGTGGACCTTCGGGAAGGAGCATGTGGCGTGGCAGATATGAGGTAAAATTCATCAGCAGGGAGAAAGAGGGGAAGCTAACTAGAAAGTTTCTGTGATTGTTAAGGTGGGCATGAATCTCGAAGGCTTGCTACTTCGGGGCAGGAATACAGGACCTTTGCTTCCTGTAGATTTCTACTGATGTAAATATTTATATCAACAAAACCTTTTCCGAGTGTGCACTTTTTGAGACACTGAATTAAACAGGCTAAGCAAGCCCCGTCAAAAGGTGAAACCCTGACATGTGGCAAGGATTTATTTATTTGTGAAGTAGGCTCTTATTCACACAAATAAACATTTTTTACCATTGTAATTCTTACAAATGTCATTATTATCAAACTAACTGTATCCCTGCAAGATCACCAATGAAAGGTAGGCATTGGTGAAACTGAGGGGAGAAACAACGGTGCTTGGTAGCTGCCCGTGGGCATTACCATAGCCAGAAAGGGCCCACAACGATGGAATTCTCTATCAAGTGTAGAGTATGACAGTTGGGGACTTTTTTCTGCCTAATGGCAGAAAATAAGCACTCAAACAATAAACAAAGTCAGAAAGATCATTGGAATCATTGTCAAAATGGAAAAAGGCATGATTTCCACAAGCAGCTTAATTAATGGAAAAGTGGATAATTCCTTGAAAGCCCAGCAGGAGAAAGAAGTCCACCACTGAGCATGACTTTCCCAAGGCCATTTTAGCCCTTTTTGGATGTTGAATTGCTTTAGAATCATTTTCCTAGCAGATTTGGGGTTGGTCCCCAATTAATGAAAGCCTTTTCAGCAGGGCATTCTTTATTACTTTTCTTTTTCTTCTTTTTGCCTCCTTCCTCTAACAGAACATGTTTCAACATCAATCCTGGTTCCATTTCCTCAGCAGCATAGGCTAAGCCTGGAGGTGGCAGTCAAGTTTATTCACTGCCAGGCCAAGTGCGGGGGAAGTGGTGTAAAACTTGAAAAACAAGGGTGAATGGACAGTTCCTCTACTCAGTCCCAGATAAGCCACCCCAGAGGCAGCAGAGGGTCATCTAACACAGAAATTTACAGCAAGACAGGGACATTGGCACCTGTTCCACTCAGGCCCTTGAATCTGTCACTCATCTACCCAGCCAACAAAAATGCACCGAGCCCCTATAATATGCTGGGTTCAAGAGACTAAAACTGACATAGTCCCTCCTCTCACAAAGCTTCTTTTCCAATTCCTTCCTACCAGGAGGAAGAGAGAAGCAGGCTAAGTTTCTGTTGAACAATATTAGGATTAATATGTACATCCATTCACTAAACTGAAATCCTTTGGCCATTCCATTTAAGCTGCCAGCTAGACATCAGTCAATAACTGGCCCCTCTCCAAATTTAACATACAAGTAGCCTCAGGCTAAGAACTCTCATGCCTATCTTCCAAAATGGCTATTAGAATAAAACCAATCATGTCCGCACAGCTACCAGATACTGTGACAGCTGGGGCCATTTTTCCTTCTTGTGCCCAGTAGACTTGTGATAATACACAGTTTCACTTGAAATGAGCTGTTTTGAGTTCAGAGAGGAGTACAGGAGGCGTGGGGCCCAGCATGCTTGGACAGGACATGAAGAAAATGACTAAATAATTGTCTTCATTTTATCCATTTAGGGAACAAAAACACATATGACCCAAACATGGAAAAACACAGGCCAGAAAGAAAAAAAAAACATTGACAGTTAAACACAGGAGGCAGACACACTTGAAATGAAATCATAGCCCCAGCACTAAACACCGTTATAAAAATGAGTGTTGTAAAACTTCTTTACACTTCAGTTTCCTCTTTTGGAAAATTAAAGATAATTGTAGGGCTGGGGATATAGCTCAGTTGGTAGAGTGCTTGCCTTGCAAGCACAAGGCCCGGGGTTCAATCCCCAGCACCACCAACAAAAAAGACAATTGTACAAATATCACAGAATGATATTGGAGATCAAAAGGAATAATTCACATCAAGCTGTAGTGTCCAATAAATGTTAAAAACAAAATAAAAAGACAAAAAACCCTTCCACTCATGGTAGAATTTCCTCTGGAAGAAATAAGGTCAAAATAGTTGCTATTTTAACCATCTTCACCAAGATAGCTTAGCATTAGGAGAAGTGGAAGAAGCAAAAAGTATTCTGAGTTCTTTTAGGGAAATATAGTATATATTAGTGTAATATCAAATCACAGTCAAGTTTATTAGCACATCCTGATGCATGTGAAGTCTCCGGCTACTGGTTTCACTGTTCCTGTTCCTGTTTAAGAGTCACCTCATGGATCAGTAACAACAGCACTAAATGAGATGGTGAGATGGGAAGGGGGAAGCAGGAGGGCCAACATACACTCACTTTTAGGAATCACAAGCCAACACAATAAAAACACATGACTTGCAAATTATAAAGACTGCAAGGATTCCCAACCTCTGTGCCTTGTATCTCATTTAAGGATGAACATTCTATTTTTATTAGTTTTGTTAGTCAAAGCAGCTGAAATCCTAGAAAAGTCCTTCAGCTGTGAGTCTTTCCACACAAAATTATTGTGCAGTACAATGGACTGGATGAACTCCAAACATGGAGACCAGAACCATGACAGGAAAGGTGGCCATTAAGGGTTGCACTGAAATTCAGGACTACCTTTGGAAGGAAACCAAGAAGGAAGAAAAGAAAACTTTCTGCATCTGTCTAGACTTCATCTCTTCATAACTAAACCTCATCTCCTAGGGCGGTTGCAGGAGGGTGATAATTAGGATTAGCTACAAGGTGGCCATCTGCCAACTCCAGCTCATAATCAGCCTTCACCTTCTCCCATCTCTCTTGCTCACAACCATCACTGTTTTCAGCAGCTGAAAATAATGAGACAAGAGCCCGAGAAATTAGTTAGCAGGCCATAATAGATCCAGTTGCTTCCCTTCAGGAGGCTCAATCACAAATTTAGAGTGATCACTGGTGAGAAAGTGACAAGTGATTTTAAACTATCCTCAGCAAATCAATCTCTCTAGCTAATCATTAATGACAACTCTGTAGGTAGAGATATTTGGAATGAAAAGTTTTTAAAAAATGTGTTTTCCAAACTACTGCAATGGAAATGAATCATTTGTGATGCTACTGAGAGAAGGGTTTCCAGGGAAAATCACTAAGTTTTGGAAAAAAAAAAAAATGGGGAGGGTACTGGGGATTGAACCCAGGTTTGTTTTTGGTTTTTTCTTTTCTTCTTCTTCTTCTTTTTTTTTAACCACTGAGCTACATTCTTGGCCTTTTTTTTTTTTTTTTTTTA
This sequence comes from Sciurus carolinensis, assembly GCF_902686445.1. Classification (NCBI taxonomy): domain Eukaryota; kingdom Metazoa; phylum Chordata; class Mammalia; order Rodentia; family Sciuridae; genus Sciurus; species Sciurus carolinensis. The sequence goes on from NC_062222.1 coordinate 77,464,827, forward strand.
ATTTTGAGACAGGTTTTCACTAAGTTGCTGTGGATCTCGCTAAATTGTTGAGACTGACTTCCAACTTGTGATCCTCCTGCCTCAGCCTCCTGAGTTGCTGGGATTATAGGTATGTACCACCTCATCCAGATTTGAAAATGTTTTTTCAGTAGGACTATTTACTTTAGCATAGGTTAGCTCAGTGTTTCCTAAAAAGTGATAACCATCTCATTTGTAATATCCAAAAGTGTAGTACATTGATAAAATTTTTAGAATGGTATGTTTTAATATTTCAGAAAAAAGTATAATATAGATATTAAGTCCATGACTGCATAAATATTATCTGTTAGAATGAGGTCACACACACACACACACACATACACAAACCAAGTTATTTCAAAGAAAAGTAATAAGTAAATATTAAGCAAATAAAAGCACCAGCACTCATGGAAATAGGAAGAAAATAAGGTGACACATGAGTCACTCAGAATGATAAACACACTTCTAGCCCCTAGGCCAAAGACCCTTATGATTACCAAAAGAGAGGGTTCCTTCATCCCACTTCAGTTGGGCTAACAGGGTGGCTGAACTTTCCCCTTTAATTCATTAAGATCACCTGACAAAGAGTTTCTCATTTCATGAGCTGTTTTAGAAGGGCAGACAAAAACAGAGATGCCTTGATTCTCAGGCAGGAAACAAAAAGGATCAGTGAATATAACATAGTTTTACAGCAGTAGGTCAACAAAAATGGTTGCGAAGTATCCCGTTTTAAAGAGGATAAGTATGCTCCTAACAAAATACATTACTGCCAAAATATATTATTTATATAATAGGAGCTTAATGAGCACCCATGTAATAGGTTGTGCTTGAACTCATATCCTAACTTTATAAGTATTACAAAATAATATCAGCAAACTTCATATTTAGGTGCAAGGAATGACACCCACCTTGGGCACAGTCTTCACACGAAACAGTATATTTTGGAAGGAGTGTCCGTCATTGGCCTGCAAGACTGCAACATCGGATGTACTCTCTGAGCCATCGTGAACATAGAGGAGAAGGCCCCTGGAGAGCTCATCCAGCCGGAAATGATAGATAGGAGCCATGGGGGACTGAAGCATTTGGAGCAATTGGCCATGAAGTGGAGGATCAAGCACTTCGACGACCACATCCTGTGGATTGTCATCATCCCTAATGTCAAGTAGCTGGGTGGTGATAGTTCCCCGCTCTCCTCTGCTAATGTGGAGAACCTCATTTCTCAGCACATAAGGGGCCTGTGGAGTTGAAGGGAAGTGGGGAAAGAACAGTTATTAAATAGAGAACGAGAGGGGAATCCAGTGGATCACTGTGGCAAGTGACTATGCCTTTTAAGGTGCTCTGGCAGAGTGCTAACCCTGTTCTATGGTGGAAGCATTTGCCAGAGGTGCAGTTTGTCATGGGAAGCACATTGGTTGAGGTTACTTCACACCTCTGGGCTCTGGAGGTTTCTTAAGTGGCTTTAAGACCATGGGCTTGACAAGAAGCAATCAAAAAGGGCTACTAGCTTCTAAATTTCTAATTTATCTGCTCTTTCGATTTGCACTTTATCCCCTCCATTATAAGTGAGATCAGATCAGTGTCAGGAAGCCCAGTCAGTTGTCTGCATTCAACAAAGACTAACCGGAGCTACAAAATTTTCGAACTTGCCTTTGGGAGTTAAGTACTTCACTCTAGGCCACAATGCAATATGCTGACTCAGAGTGAGGTATTTCGTGTTCTGAATTCATGCTATTTCTGGTCCCTCCCAACAATTTTTTCAAGTTCTCCCATTCAAATTTTGACAGAGTCCAATCCAAACTCAGCTTAGAAAGCCTGACAAGATCATGATCTGGATGAGTAAGGCAACCACCTGGTTAATTCTTACAACACTGCTAACAGAGCAAACTTGAATATGTTTTCCTTGGGATTGTTAGATTCCCCCCACCAATTCAAGTAAGCAGATAAAAATGTTCTTTTATGAAGAAAAAAGTTAATGAATCACAACAGAAAAAACAAACACATACACACACAACTAGGCTAGAAGCCAAAGAAAACATTTTCTTAGTTTTTTTATACCATTTGAAGTTGAACCATTTAAGACTTTGCTCAACACTAGGTCTTCTTTATTCCAAATGACTTTTTAAAAAAACTATCAAGCACCTCCCTGACCTCCTGGAAATTAAAATTCCCATTAAAGTAATGTCTAACTAATGCATCATTATGATAATCACATAGTGGAAAATTAGATGGTAGCTACTCTTCAAAATTCCTGAGAATTTAAAGCTGTGAGTCTATACATAGGAATGAATGGCCCCATATATTCTGAAAAGATGAAAGGTCAAAGTGATGTCAAAGTCCATAAATGGAAAAGGCCAAATTCACTTACATGGGAAAATTTCAGGGAGGTTCAAGATTATATTGAAATAGCACAAAATTTAAAGGAACAAAAATAAGTTAAAATCTCTTTAAAATTCCATTTTAAAGAAGTTAAAATGGTAGGAGTTTATCATATAATACATAAATAAAATGTGCCCTCATTATCTACTCACTTGATTATGGAGAACAAAACTCAAGAAACTGGGAATTCATCATCTCAGATTAGAAAGTTACCTGCCAATACCTACCCTAAGTCTTTCATTGAAGTATCTCTATTAGCCCAAATGAAGAGGTCAAAGCAAAATGTTTAAGTATTACTGAACACCTAAGCCAGTACATACTAAGACTGAATTTCGCCCTTTGGCCCATATTTACAGAAATCAGGTGTATTAGCTTTAATTAAAATAAAATTTACACACTTAAGTTAGGATTAATTTCTAATCACTCCTAAACTTCGAGTTATCCCTGATGTGATAATATCATTAAGAAGAGCTGAGCTGGGTTATTAACACCATGTGGCAGTTCCTTCTTCAAGTCTGTTGTTCTTCATGGTTTTGTGTTTTTTTTTTTTTTTTTTTTCTCATTTTGGATCAGAGATAAAATTACCAGTGAGAGATAATCATCTAGAGTCCTTCCTGGAACCACTAAGGTCTGGATATTTAGGTGGTCTTAGTTCCCCAACATAATGTCCCACTCTCTTGCTATTAACGATGTATGGAGACACACACACACACACACACACACACACACACACACAAAGGATCTTCCTGTTGTTTTATTAGCACATTTCAGCTATTCAATCCCTCAAGCCCAGTTCTCAGAGCTTCTACCGCTGTGTGTATTCTGGACACATAAGTACAACCTGACACAGTGAGTGATAAGAGATGAGTGTGAAGGGCCATTACACTGTGTCTTGTAGCTTCTACTGATGATTCTATACCCTTCAGAGAGAAATATTTAGATAAAGCAAACTTATTTACCTAAGAATAAGGAAAGTCTTAACTGGCAACAGATTTATTCTGCAGAACTAGTGTCAGATTTGGTAAAGTAAATCACCATAAGATAATGGTTTAGACCACAGACTCTGAAGCCAGGTCTGCTGGGCACAAATCCTGACTATTAGCTACATCATCACAGACACGATACTTAGCCTCCTTGTGCCTCAATTTCCTCATCTATAAATTGGGGATAATAGTATTTCATAAGGTTAATATATGGATCAAATGATAATTTATATGAAACACTGAGAACTATACTTGCATTAGTAATTGCTATCGTTGATGTTATTAACAAAAGTACTAAAAATTACTTGAGGCATTTCATGATACAACTAAGATTAATTTACCTCAATCATGTTTTGTGCTAAAACTGCAAGAAGCCTTAATTTGTTCTTGAGAATTAGTAGGCATGTGAAATTGTTAACTGGTTGGCATTTTTATTACCTGTGTTGAAAACGCTTGTATGTTGATCAGCTGTGGTTCAGAGAAGAACTGCTGGTCACTAATTTTCAAGGAAAAGTAACCTTTCCTAAAAAAGTCCCCCAAAAAGGAATGAGAAAAGACAATCATTAAATTATTCTGTAGAAAGATAAGGCTTAAAAATTTTTTCAGGTTATGTGTATATAAAAATTTGGATCAAACCACTACAGTAATGTAATATCTGAACTATAAACAGAAATTACCAAAGATGAACATAGTAAAATACTTTGTGTTCTTAGATCTTGTTATAACATAATAAAACTATTTTGCTCCCTATTTTTCTAAACTGAATATACAAACAGCAGAAAAATTAGTTGTCAGGCCAAGACTGGTTAGTGACACAATATTACATATTATAGAATGGAAAGGAACTTTCTATAGTCTCTGACCAGTTCCCAGTGATTCCTTCTTTCAACAAACCTTCCTTCCAGCCCCTTCCCAATTCACAGGAGTGTATACCCAGTAACAACATTTGCAGTATCTGTCTCCCTGTCACTCCAACATTTATTGTGGATAAGACTAGGGAAGAAGGGCTGGTTCTTCCATGGAAATTTGGACCTGGCCCGAGTCAGTGTCACCATTTGACTATGGGGTAAGCAGAGCCTACCATATGAATGAGAATGTGGAACAAGTCTGCCTGTGGGAGACAGGTCAACGAAGCCTATGAGCAAAGAGAAACGGGGATGAGAAAAGATTTGAGTCTTGCTTCCCATTTCCAGTTCTAGCTTTTGGACTTGCCCTGGAGTAACACTGCTCTTCAAGCCTTTGAGATCCGAGACAGCTCTGCGAAGTTATAAGAAGTCTCACTCTTTTGCTTAACCTAGTTCAAGTTGATTTTCATTACTTGCAACCAAATAGTATCAATTAACAATAAAAGAAGGATCACTCTGCTGTGGGTTGAATCCCTTTTAAAGAGTTTTTTGTTCCAGCAGCTTCAGAGACTGTGGGAAGGACAGGGATGAGTTGCCCACCTTCAAAGCTGATCCAAGTACAGAACTCAGCAAAAGCAGGTGAGATGTGTGGCTAATGCATCATGGGAGCTTTTGAATTCTGGTCTACTGCAGGGATCATTGTTTCAAAGGTTCTTTAACAGGTATTCTTGGTGCTAACTATTTATACTTGAAAGAATGTGGATGGATCTCAAAAGCATTGTAGCAAATGCCAGAAACAAAAGACCACATACTTCTGATTGCATCATGTGGTATTTTAGAAAGGGCAGAACGATAGGACTAAAACCAGATCAGTGGTTGCCAGGGGCTGGAAGAAAGGGAATAACTACAAAAAAGATATTTTGGGGTGGGGTGTGATGGAACTGTTTTATGTCTTGACTGACTGTGGTAACAAGACCATACAGATTTGTTAATACTCATAGAACAGCACGCTATAAAATAGGGAATTTTATTGAATGCAAATTATAGCCCAATAAACCTGACTTTTTAAAAAATGTATTCCTATCTTCCCTCCTATTCCACTCACCCCTTCATTTTCTGCCCCATCTAAATCCTGCCTCTCTTTACTTCCACCTCCAAGTTTTGAGGATGCAACTGACAGAAACAATAGAATGAAAGAAGAAAGGCACTGAGGTCCTACTAACAGTGCTCTGCATCTCGTACTACCAGTTTATCACAGTCACTCTGACTATTTACAGGTTGTCTTTTACTCTACAGCAGCATTCTAACTCCGGGGGGTAGGGGAATCCAATCCTAAAGAATTTTCATCAAAGACTCATGGTCAGTATTTTCATGAAAAAGAATAAAAACAAACTTTTGCAGCAAGCTGCCCCTTCTGTTTCTGTGTCAATCTTTATTTTTCACAAGTTACTACCAACCTCATTTTATTATCCTCTGTTATGTCTTTGGTTTGAATTTTTAAGTAAAGAAAATCCAGTATTAAAATAGGTACCTAGAAAAAAAGACCTGTGGGAATTCCTTAAACTGTCATTCTTTGTCCTATTTAGGGGTGTAAAGCTTAAGATTCTGTGGGTAATGTGAAGTGAAAGATGTTAACTTGACAAGAGGGTTAACATTGGTTGTCTATGGAACTTTATGCTGTTCACAAGGGATTCCACTGGGAAGCTCTGTGTGTCTGTATCTGTGAGCATGAGAGAGAAAGAGAAAGAGATGTAGATACTTAAGAACTATACTTGTAGCAGAAATGAATACAGAAATGGAGTAGGAATTTGATGAGTGACTCTATGGCTTGAAACACTCCATCTCTGTAGCACAACTTTCTTCTCTATGCAGTGATCTTAGCCCCTTGAGGATGAAAGCATGCCAATTGTACCTAGAATGTTGGGTAGGCAGAAATATTGTGGCTAGAGACATGGGTTGTGGACTCAGAGAGTATCGGGCTAGAGTATCAGTTCTGCACTCGTAGGTTGTGAGGTCTTAGGCAAGATTTCCCATACTCTCAGGCCTCAGTTTCCTTATCTGTAGACTGAGAACATGTATAATCCATGTAAATATGCAAAATATATATAATTCAGGTAAAATGTTTAACATAATGCCTGACTCAAAGTTAGCACTCAGTAAATGTTGTTCTTATACCTAGAATATGACCTTCTGAAGTCATTGGCACCATCAGCTCTGAAAGTGCCATCTATTTTTCTCCCTCTTTGCCTGAACCTCAAAATAAATAAATAACAAAAATAATAAAAGAAAATCCTCAAGTTTAGTGTTGACAGTGAAAATATTCACTGTGTTCTTATCACTGTTCCATGGGCTTCAACTCATTGTTTACACAAATAGTCTATGGTGAATTATCTGCACTAATGAAGCAGAGCAGGGTGAAGGAGAATCCAAGAGACTAATCTTTGGGATGCATTCTCTGATTTCTTTTTAGTAGATTTACTCTGCTAATTATGGGGCTATATTTGCTTGGGTTAGTGTTAACATTCAATTGAATTCCTGAAGCATATGTCAGCTGGGTGGGAAGATAGCCAGATGTGTGAAGAAGCATCAGGAGAAAACTAGATGGGGTTTAGAAATTAGCCACAATTAATCTTATAATGTGGATAATAAAAAGTTAACTATGACTCTAAGTTTCCTCCAACTCCAAAATTGTAGGGACCACATCACACCTGAAAAGCATGTGCTCCATTCTTTATCTGCCTCCTATTCTCTGTTCATTATCCTCATGTGGAGGAAGCAGCTCTAGCATCTGGCTATATAACCAGTTTTATTTCTACTGGGCCAAAAAAGTGGATAATTATACTCAGAATTTTCCTGTCACATCGGAGAATTACCCATAATTATGTGATAAAATGAAAATGTCTCAAACAGAAGTACACTCTCTGAACAATTACAGGGAAATGATGACAGGCAGCTGAACACATTTGAGGAGTATCGATCTTCCCCAGATGAGAGGGGATAGATATTAAAAGAGAAGGGGTGGGGGCCAGAGCAATGATGGAAAAGAGGTTGGAGGAAAACAGCACTCACCTGAGCTTTTCTTTGCTGTGCATAAAACGTACTTTCTTCTCATTCACATCTTTCCAGCTAAAATGGCTGGCCTTGTCCAGCTGAGACTCTTTTCCATTTCTTGAGAGCACCAGCTGACCATTGGTGGGAGTGCTCACGACATGGAACAGGAGGTCTTCCACTCTACCATCCTGGTGTTGGATGTTCAGGAGGGAAAAATCCAGTGGCCTCATTGAACCAATTGCAAGGGTTAAGGAGCCATTCACATGGAGGCTGGGAGTGTGCATCTCCCCTAGAAAACATGCAGATCAAAGCTCAGATTTGTCACATTCACTAAGTAGCTCATATTTATTTAAAGAAATGGGCTTGTCATGTTAATTCAGATGTGTACAGAGGAGACTAGGCTATTATAGAACATAAGCATCTTCCTAACTCAGTGATTGTTCCCCTAGATGCACATGAGAATAACACAGGACTTCAATGGATTGTGATTTTGAATTAAGCAATGCTTTCTTAGGGCACAAAAAGCACAAGTGACAAAAGAAAAAAATAGGTAAGTTGGACATCACCAAATTAAAAACTTTTGTGCTTCACCAAAGGGGAGAACATGTTTGCCAATCATACATCTGAAAAAGAACTTGTACCCAGAATCTATAAGGGACTCCTATAACTCAACAACAGAAGAAAAATAACCAATTCTAAAAAAGGGTAAAAAATTTCAGTAGGCATTTTCCCAAAGAAGATACATAAAAGGCCAATAAGTACATGAACAGTGCACAACCTTCATCATCAGGGAAAATATAAATCTAAACCACAACTAAGTAGCACTTCACTTCCACTGGGAGAAAAAAAGTGCAGGTGAGGATGTGGAGAAATGGGAACCCTTGTGCATTGCTACTGGAAGTATAAAATGGTTCAGTCATTTGGAAATAGAGTTGCACAGCTTCTCAATTAAGTAGTAACCATGTGACCCAGGAATTCCACTCTTAGGTTTACACCCAGGAGAAAAGAAAACGTATGCCCACACAAAGACTTGTACATCAATGATCATAGCAGCATTATTCAAAATAGCCAAAAAGAGAAAATAATGCAAATATATATTCCTCAATGAATAGATAAACAAGGGCTTGGGATGCGGGGATGTGGCTCAGTTGTAGAGTGCTTGCCTAAAGGAATGAAGCCCCAGGTTTGATCCCTAGTGCTGGAAAAAAAAAAGTGACTAGATAAACAAAATATGGTATATCTATATAATTTCATATTATTCATCCATAAGAAGGAAAAGAAATAATGTACTAATACATGATACAATGTGGATGAACCTTAAAAATGTTATGCTAAGTAAAAGAAGCCACATAAAAGAGGAACCATTGTGCAATTCATTTATGACTAGAACAGGCAAATGCATAGAGACCAGAATCCAGATGAGTGGTTGTTAGGGTCTGGAGTGACAGAAAAATAGAGACTGCTAATGGTTATGTGGTTTCTCTCATGATGATAAAAATGTTCTGGAATTAGATTTTGGTGATAGTTACACAGTTTTGTGAACATACTAAAAACCATAGGGTTATATAATTCAAAGTTTGAATTTTATGTTTGGAATTATATCTCTAATAATAATAAAGAATCGTACAGGGATCTTTTAGAACAATACTGACACTTGAGTTCTACTGCCAGATATTCTGACTCACATGTTCTGTGGGATAAACCTCATTAATTTCATGAACTCCCCAGCTTATCCTAGTGGACTGGCAGATTTGAGAACCATGGTCTTACCCGGATATACCTATCACATCAGATCCACTGAGGGCAAGAAAAGAGACAGGTGTATCATACCATTCTCTAGAGAGTACCAGTTAATCTACAGTGAAATAGGATTATTGGTGGCTCACATTCAGAATTCATGTGAAATGTATATACTTTGTTTTAAAATTTTGCAATCTCTATACATATGAAACATTTGACAGATAAATGAGGATTTCCTCCCATGATGTAGAATCCTCTCTCCTGCAAAGTGTTTTGCAAAGGTCTTTAATGGGCAGTGTTCCCTTCTATAGCTAGGTCAGACTGTGCAGTTCAGGAATGCCAGGTTCATGGGGACAATTTCTACCATAAGATCATTCTAATGAAAGTGAAATTCATTTCCACAGGTTGACTTGTATTATGTCCCAAGAGTAGTAAGCTGACTTCCAAGTATGTGGGGTTTTTGGAAAGATCCTAACAAAACAAGTCAAAGATATTTTTTTCTTTGGCAAAGTTTTAATATCTTTAGAGTCCAGAAATATACAGACAGAATGTGTGATTGTGGATATTACAAAATGCCTCATGCTTTTGGTAAACAATACTCAAAAGCTAAGGAACACTTCCAAGGTTTATCTACCTATAAAACTTTTGGGGTTCAAAATTAGGACTGATTTAAATTTGCTTCTATTATTTAAGGCAGGGAATCTACCTTAAGGTGAGGTGTGTAGGGAGAAATAAGCTCCATCCCTTTAACCTGGTACCTTATTCATAACAGAAACAAATCTATCCATTTTCAACAGGTAAACCTCTTGGAGCAATCTCCTTATCCTGTTCACTGTTTATTTATAGTTTATCTCCATTGTGTGCACAAAAGATGCACCATTGAATCTTGGCATAATTCGCTCTACAAGTTTATATGAATACAAGTAAACGTATTACGTGTATAAACATGTATGTGAGTTTCTATAACATGGCTGCGGTTCAGGAACACAGCTAAATTTATGCCAAATTTCTTATCTTATAGTTAGGCCTTAGCAACTATAGCACAAATCACATCTTTTTTTCCTTCCAAAGATCATAGAAGTTGGAGTTTCCTAATTTTACATGTTGTATAAATAGTACCTTATTCCTTACTAGCATCAGTCCCCCCCTCCCCACCACAGTGAGAATGATGAATCAATGATATCAGTAAACCCAGACTGCACAGAAAAATTACTGGTACATTCCAGACCACTAGAGGAGCTCTTACCAGAACATGTTTCATTAGAGGAGTGGGCAGAGAAGCCAGGAATGCAGCTGGAAACACAGAGGCCACTCTTCAGAAAGAACCCATGGTCACAGAGGTGACACCGATCCCTGTGGCTACACTGCAAGCACCCATGAGGGCAGGCTATCAGAGAGAGACACAATAATGAGACACAACCAAGGCACAGACACCCAACTAGACTATTAGGGAAATAAAGGGCTTGTAACTGCAAGAGTCAGAGCACAAGCAAAAAATGACCCCCCTCCACTCTCACTGCCAACTGTGACACAAGAGCATCTTAACAGTCTCCTGTAGAGTTTCATGGGAGCTGATATACTCAGAAGGAAACTGAACAGAGAGACACATCCCCACTTCACACAATGCCAACTACAAAGACTGTTCATGGATGGTCGGTTTAAAAAGTTAATCATGTAGACTTGTAAGAAAGGACATTTGCAGTGATTAAGAACATAGGCTGTCTTTGGGGACCATTCCTTCTCTATCACTTATCAGCTGTGACCTTGGACAAGTTCCTTCAACAATGCTGCAATTTTTTTTTTTTTTGCTTTAATAAAGAGAATAATAATAGGGCTGGGGATATAGCTCAGTTGGTAGAGTGCTTGCCTCACAAACACAAGGCCCAGGGTTTGATCCCCAGCACCACAAAAAAAAAAAAAAAAAAAAAAAAAAAAAGAGAATAATAATATCACCTAATGTAAGTAATAGTTATAGGATGACAGGTTATATGTGAAGTGACTGGAATAGTGCCAGACACAAAGAAAGGGCCTGACTGTCCTGCTGCCACTGCTCACTGTCAGTAGTAGTATTATGATTGTTAATAGTAGTACTAGTAGTAGTAGTAGTCACAGTAGTAGTAGTAGTAGTATTTTAAATGCATGAGGAAAGTCAACTATTTAAAGAACCACAGGATGATTTCTTTGGGACAAGCTGATAATCTTCTATGGATTGAGTGATTACTGACAAATTTTTTGGCTTCCTTTGCTGAGATTTTGTTATAGAATGGTTTATACAGTATAAAGATTGGAATCAGAAAACATAGGTTTAATATCTGATTGTATGTTGCCTTGATTAACACTTTTTAGTCTCTTTTTGTTCCCTTGTAAAACAAGATTCATAGCATCTGTCATATTTTATCAAGTTGTGAATATTAAATGAGATGGGGCAGATAAAGAAAATTTGGTGAAACATAAAATGCTGTGCCTGGTTAGTGGCATTATTATTAAGCATCAGATATTCTTTCAAGTGGGGTACATGGTACAAAGGTTTGGTAGAAATGAGGAGAATGAACAGAAAATTTTCTTGGATGATCCAGTGGACAAGGAGATTAAGACTTTGGGTTTAACTTTGATAATAAAAGCTCCAGCGTGTGTCACTAAATTATTCCCCAGAATCCTATTCTTCAAGGATATAATGCCAATATCAGGGTTACGGGTGATTTAGTCTACACACTGAAAATTCTATGTCCATATCAATATGGCTGATCTACTCTTAATGGATACCTCACTGCAGTTCAATATAAACTTTACATTCCATAAAAAATTGGCTTTGTTTCCATAAAGACCTTGAGGGACAATATTGATTTGTGCAAGAGAATTACTGGGCTGCACTCCTACATCCTATTTAACCAGCATTTGGCAGATGTGCATGGGAAGCCATCAATTACTTAGGCCAAGCTCCCTGGGTTTTCATTCTGCCTCTAATTCAGATGCTCCTGGTTACCTGAGAACCAGCACACATGACTTGCTGCTCTTACTTCTTACCAGAGAACTCAGCTTAGACTCAAGTTACCTGAGCATTTGTGCTTTGCATGGTCTGCAAAGTACCCCTTCCCACAATCCTGGACACACTGGGCTTTGAAGAGAAGAAATGGTCCTTCACAGCGGGTACACTCATGGGGACCTTGGCACTGGAGACAGTGACTGTCACAGCCTGAAAAGCAAAAGTCAAGTCAACAGGAAAGTATATAGCTTTGCAAGAGGATCTGGGCCCTTATGTCAAGGCAACACTAGGTATCAAGCAGCAACACCATCTCATATTGCTAGCAAAGTACCCCATGAGGAGTCAAGGAGCCAGGGTTCTCCTTGAGATCACCATACTTACCAGTCAGAGGAAAAGTTACTTCACCTCAATGAGTCTTAGTGCTCTCCCCTTAAAATGGGAGTAAAATATTGTCCCATGTATCTTACGAGGCAAAGATCAAATTAAATGACAGATAGATAAACTCTAAAGTGATTGATGGATATTATTGATTATTGTTAGTATTAACTAGTCCTTGGTTTTCAGTGTTGTGTTACTTAAGGGTTGGTCTTTCCTGATTCATCCAGGCAATTATCAGTATCTCAGGAATGCTCTCTGTATACTTCTGGAAGGAATTTCAGGCTCTGAGGATCTTATGGTGTAAAATTGAGTCTGAAGAAGGTGCTGCGCAGAGAGAGTTGATGGGGAGGTATATGGCATACAGAGATCCGAGGGAGACAGATGGCAGAACAACATGGTCTTTCCATGTGCTCAAATGCCCAGGGATGCAGATCTTCCCATGTGGAAGAGAGAATTTCAAAATCTTTAAAGAAATCAAAAAGTAATGGCCTACCATATAACCCTAAGATTCCCAGACTGGCAACAAATCTAGTACATGTCACATAACAGCATGGGAAAAGGAAAGGGAAATTTTCATAACAAAGATAACTTTTAGGAAGAAATCAAAATGAGGTAAAAAGCCAGAAGGGTCACTCATCACAGGTTTTTCAGAAATCAGACCAAAACTTCGATGATCACAGAGTAGGGCCCTCCAGACACTCACTCTTGCAGAGGCCCATGTCCCGGTAGAAAGACGGTGAGCACTGCTCCACACAGGCGCCGTCCTGGAGAACGTAGCCATCCATGCACTGCAGGCAATCTGTTCTCAGAGGACCACTGCAGGCATTGCAACTCCAGTCACACTCTAGAGAGAAAGTCTGCATTAGATCAGCTTCCTTTCCGTCCACCCCCAAGTCCCACAGACTAATTTGGCAGATGCTGTCTGCAGTTGCAAGAGGTAAGTGAGGACAACATGAGAGATGTCAGATAAGGCAGCTGTAACAAGGCCTCTGCTTGCGGTAGCCCTGTGCTTCTCTGAGGTTTAGTGTTCCTCAATTATGTTAGACACAAGCATGTACAAGGAGCACTCCACGCTCTATGCAAAGCCTGCTTGTCAGCTGGGCTGCCAGGGAGCCAGGTCTATCTGGACTTGTTCCATTGGTCTCAGACTTGTTTATCCCTGGGCCATGCCAACTCATCACACAAAGTCTGCCAAAGGGAGTGGCCAAAGTGCTACAAACCTAATCTAGACTTACTCCAAATGTTCAGTGCTCCTTAGGTAAAGAGATATCAGAGACCCCACTCAGAATGTATGTAATGCTGCCACTGACTTCAGTCATGTGACTTTTTCTCTCTCAAAAATCAAGTATTGACCAACACAACAGAAAGAACCAATGATGTTAGACCTAAATGAAGATAAAGGAAGTGTCCAGAAAGAAATGTCTTAGTGTCCAGAAAGAAATGGCTTACGGAACAAGACCTCGTTTGGCGCAGTAGAATTGACTTATTCACATGTTCATTAGTTCAGCAAGCACTTATGGAATGCATATCACTGCATGAGGAGAATGTAACAGTGGGAAGTGTAGATCCTGCCTTCAAGGAGCTTGTGTCCTGCTGGAGCCAACCTTGGATGATCCAGGGATTGTTAGGAATATAGATGATCATGCTCAACATCAGACACACTGATGTGGTCTCAGGGTTTGGGGCACAGGAAAATATGTTGCTGCTGCTATTGTTTTTGTTATAACAATTATTATAGTTGTTGCTATTCTTTTGAATGACCTTGAAATTCTGACGCAATTAGAAAACTCACGTTTGACAGCCAGTGTTCTCACTGGTAAGGAAGCCAGATCTTCGTGTGTGGAAGACAGAATGGGGAAGCGAGTTTAAATACCTGGGTTTTGAAATAAGTCACTATTCAAGTTGTGGCTTTGTTACTATTACTCTGCACAATCCTATATACCTCCCTTAAACTTGTTGAACCTTAGTAAAACAGACAAATACAGTGCCCATTGCATAAAGCTATCATGAAGATTAAGTGAATTTTAATGAAGGTAAAGAATTTAGCTGGGGTGTAACTCGGTGGTGGAGTGGGTGCTTAGTATGCATGAGCCCTGGGTTCAATCCCCAGCACAATCAATCAATCAATAAATAACTTAATACAGTGCCTGGCATATAGTGACAGCTCAGTGAGTGTTTGCTGTTAAAGTATTTTTCTTAAAAGAACACATCTCTACTCAGGACTGCCTTAATCCCACCTTCCCACCCTGCTAAGAAGCTAGGGAAACCTCTCATTAGTCACCTTTTCTCTATCTTGATGCAATATTTCTAAATCCCAAAGAAGCAGGTAAATGTGCAAGACAATACACATGCTACCAAGAAGATTTATAAAATTAATCTCACTCATTTATTTAGCTCAATGGGTCCTGAGGGAAAAAAACTAAAACAGAGACTTGAAACTGCTAATATAGTTATGAAATCATTTACAACAGGGAGGCTTTGTGATAATCTTATTTTTCACCACATACTGACAGCCCCTGGTTAGAGGAGAGTAAAAAAGGAAAACTTCTGTGGTCTTGAGCCCAGCAGACCACCTAAGTTGACAACCAAGTAGAATTTCTTGGACTGGAAAGTGTGCAATTTTGCAGAGCCTCAAAGCATACCAAGTTTACTTGACAGATGTTTGACCTCCATATCTGAGCTCTAGTTTCTCTGCCAGAGCCAGAGGGATAGAGGGAAACACAGAAAGAGGCTGGAATGAAGAGGAGAAATGGAACAGAATCAAGTAAAATCTGCTCTTAACTCTATTTTCCCCCTTACTAAGCACTGCCATTCAAAAACCACAAGAGCCATGAGTTCCAACTACTGGAAAACAAGAAAAACTTGGCATTTGACATGGTCACCTTAAAAATTCCTCAAGGACAATGACTGTGTCTTCACTCATTTGAGTGTGTTAAGTGAAAGTGGACAAATCAGATACAACTCCTGATCTCATTAAGCTTAGAGTCTAGTGATCTGGAACTGTAAAAAAAAATGCTACAAGGTCTGGAATGATGGAATATGGAATGGTGGGGACTATGGTGAACTGAGGGGACGACGCTCCATCCACTCCATCCGGTGGGGATGAGAGCAACACAGTCAATCTGTTATTGCACTGTGGCAAAGCAAATCTAGTATTGCCAGATCTTCTTATTTTTTTCCAAAAGAAACTGAAAAGCTCAATTTTTTTTTTCTTTTATGTGAAGTCCTCTGGTTTGTAAGAGGCAAATAACCAAAGATTTTTAAATATCAGAAAATTAGGTGGGCCAAACAAAACATGTCTATGGGCCAAATACAACCTAAGTATTTTTAGTTTGCCACCTATGGTCTAGTTACCAATATGTAAACCACTGTCTAGTTCATAGTAGGTGCTAAAAAATTTGCTTAAAAAACAAATCAATGAGTGAGTAGATGAATTCAAACATACATTAATTCTTGCAAGTATCAGAGAAAGTAAAAATGATTGATGGAGGCATTTTCCCAATATGGAGCACAGGGCATTTACAGTAAAGGAAGTATCACAGACTAAAAGAATCCTCAACACCATTCAGGAAGAGCTTTACCTCTGCATGTCTTGGTGGAGATGTCAAGATAGTACTGTGGGGCACAGCTCTCATACTGGCAGTCCCCAAAGAGCAGGACCTTGCTTGGATCTCGGCAGGAGGTACAGCTGACCTGTGAATCACAGCTCCGGCAATGTGTGTCGCATGCTGAGCAGATAGGAAAAGAAAATGACCGATGATTACAATTGCAAATACGGACGCATTGATCAAACCTAGACACAGGCTGCACAGGAACAAAGCCCGTCCCCAACCCGTTCTTTAATTATGGCTCAGAACCCTCCACAGTGATCAATAGACTCAGAAAATATCAGTTTTATTTTCCAAAATAAAGAAGGTTCTCTCTCCTTGAGTTATAAACAGACACAGAAAATATTAGTTTTATTTTCCAAAATAAAGAAGGTTCTTTCTCCTTGAGTTATAAACTCCAGGATGGAAATCCCACATCCAAATTGTCCTGTGATTCAGCAACAAAATTTATACTTACCCTAAGATCTCTAGAATTATAGTTCAGAATTTTATTTAAACTTGACTTCTTAAGGAACTAAGTCCTCTATAGCTCATGCTGTGTACTGAGTGTGTGTTTGTGTGTGTGTGTGTGTGGCGGGGGAGGCAGGTCAAGATTAAAATTAGGCACCGACTTTATGGCGGAGCTTATAAATCTCATATTTTAAGATAGAGGACTTAAAGGTTACTTGGCTTATTGGTTTGTCCAAAGGTCATGCTCAGCAGCCAGTCACGTGACTCAGGCCTTCAGGGATGATTCCCAATGTGGTCATGCTTCCCCATTCTCTAACTTCTCCATCTACTCAGTTGTTCGTGCTGGAGAGCCTAAGATTCTGCCTGGGTGTCTTTCTTCCTTCACTCCTAATCTAGTCACTCATGGATCCTATTTATTCAAACTCTCCAACATAACTCAGGACTTTTTGCTTTCCTCCACAGTCACAAATGCCAATATAGCCAAGTCACCATCATCCCCACTGAACTACCATCAGGGCCTCCTAACTTATTTCACTCTTGCACTCTCATTTCCAAGTATTTACCTGGGTGGCTTTTTAATTCATGCTACGCAGGTTTCAGAGTACACTTTCCCCTAAAACCCAGACTTTTTTCAGCCCTGGAAAATTTCTAGCCATCATCTGTATAAATATTGTTCCTCCACCTTCCCTTCATTCTCTCCTCCTGGAAAGTTTAACACACACATATGAATCCTCTTAACGTAATTTCCAAGTGTCTTATCTTTAATTCTTTATCCATCTTCTTTATCTCTCCTCCCAGAAAGCCCTTGTGGAATCTCCAGAACAAGTCTCCTAGGTACCTGCTCTGACAGCACCCAGA
Organism: Sciurus carolinensis; assembly: GCF_902686445.1. Taxonomy (NCBI): domain Eukaryota; kingdom Metazoa; phylum Chordata; class Mammalia; order Rodentia; family Sciuridae; genus Sciurus; species Sciurus carolinensis. The sequence continues at coordinate 77,482,117 of NC_062222.1, forward strand.
CATTTCCTTCCTGCCTTGGGTAACCATTTTCACTGAAGTGATTATTTGTTTAACATGTGTATTAGGCTGTAGACTTCAGGAATGCAAAGACTGGGTATGTTATGTTCCTGATAGTATTCTCCAACATCTAGCTGGTGATCTGTCATATTGTAGGTGTTCAATAAACACTTGCTACACAAATGAAAGAAGTCAGGTGTAATAATATGTAATGTACACCCACCTGCACTAACATGCACACAAGCTCCAGCATCTCTGTCTCATTCTGAAATCTACTCTGACTATAAGTCAGAGGAAAAATGTAGAAAGGTTCCAGTGAGTGAGTTGTAGGTCTATAGGATAGTAAGGTATGTGGCACAATGCAGGGAAATTACCTGCCTCTAAAATAAAAAGAAATGAACTATTCTCATTTTACCTCTAAGAAAAGCCATAGCTATAAATTATTCATTTTAATATGTAGATGGGTAATTTAAGGTCCTAGGAAAATTCTAGATTGGATTTTTCAGATATTTAAGAATAAATAGAAAAGAATATTTTAATAGCTGGAAGCTTATATGAGACAACTTTCAATCTTTTTTTTCTAGGATTTCTATGTGTAGATTTTAATTTTGGTGTAGTATTTTTATGACATCATTAGAGTTATACATAAAAACTGGGTTCATTTTGACAAAACCATACATACCTGGAATTTGATTTATTCTATTTCAGTCCCCATCCCCCTTTCCTCCCACTTTCCTTTCCCTATTCTAATGATCTTTCTTTCACTCATTGATTCATTAATTTATTTATTTACTGTACTAGTTATACATGACAGTAGAATACATTTATGCATTTTGAAAAATCATACAAAATGGAGTATAATTTCTCATTTTTCTGATTGTACATATTACAGGATCATATTGGTCATGCAGTCATATATGTACATGAGGTAATAATATCTGTTATACTCTACTATCATTCTTTCCCCCATACCATACTCCTTCCCCTCCCTTCACTCCCCTCTACCTAATATAAAGTAACTCTATTCTTCCCTGGCACCTCCCCTTATTGTGAATTAGCTTCCACATATCTCAGAAAACATCGGGCTTTCGGTTTGTTGAGTTTGACTTATTCCACTTAGCATAATATTCTCTAATTCCATCTGTTTACCAGCAAATGCCATAATTTCATTCTTCTTTAAAGATGAGTAATATTTCATCATATATATATATCCCATGTTTTCTTTATCCATTCATCTGTTGAAGGACACCTAGGTTGGTTCCATAGTTTCGCTATTGTGAGTTGAGCTGCTATAAGCATCAATGTGTCTGCATCACTGGAGTATGCTGATTTTTAGTCCTTTGGGTTTAAACAGAGAAGCGGAAGAGGTGGGTCAAATAGTGGTTCCATTCCAAGTTTCCTAAAGAATTTCCATACTGCTTTCCATAGTGGTTGCACCAATCTGTAATCTCACCAGCAATGTATGAGCGTACTTTTTTCCTATATCTTCACCAACATTTATTGTTGCTTGTATACTTGATAATTGCCATTCTGACTGGGGTGAGATGAAATCTTAGAATAGTTTTGATTTGCATTTCTCTAATTGCTAGAGATGTTGAACATTCTTTCATATATTTGTTGACTATTCCCATTTCTTCTCTGAAGTACCTGTTCAGTTCCTTAGCCCACTTATTGATTGGGTTATTTGGGTTTTTTTATGTTAAGTTTTTTGAGTTCTTTACATATCCTGGAGATTAATGCTCTATCTGAGGTGTAGGTGGCAAAGATTTTCTGTAACCTATAGGGTCTCTTTTCACATTGATTGTTTCATTTGCTGTGAAGAAGTTTTTTTAGTTTGATATCATCACATTTATTGATTCTTGATTTTACTTCTTGTGTTTTAGAGGTCTTGTTGAAGAAGTCAGATCCTAAGCCAATATGGTGAAGATTTGGGTCTACTTTTGCTTCTGTTAGGTGCAGGGCAGGGTCTCTGTTCTAGTGCCTAAGTCTTTGATCCACTTTGAGTTTTGTGCAGGGTGAGAGATAGGAGTTTAATTTCATTTTGTTACACATGAATTTCTAGTTTTCCCAGCACCATTTGTTGAATTGGTTATATTTTCTCCAGTGAACGTTTTTGATGCCTTTGTCTAATATGAGATAACTACATTTATGTGGGATTGTCTCTGCGTCTTCTATTCTGTACCACTGGTCTACATGTCTGTTTTGGTGTCAGTACCATACTGCTTTTGTTACTATGGCTCTGTAGTATAGTTTAAGGTCTGGTATTGTGATACCTCCTGCTTCACTCTTCATTTATTTATTTTTGATTGATGCTTTCTACATATATATAAAGGTGACATTCCCTGTAGCATACCATGTGATTTTGTAAAATTCATTCTGCATTTCCTCTTCTTTCTAGTTCCTCCTCCTTCTCTCTACATCTCCTTCTACTCCACTGATAGTCCCTATGTCTTTATGATATCACATATCTTCCTCCTTCTTTCCCTTATTTTGTTCTAGCTTCCAAATATGAAAGAAAAAATTTGACCATTGATTTTCTGAGTGGCTTATTTCACTCAGCATGATGTTCTCCATTTCCAACCATTTATCAGTCAGTGCCATAGTTTTATTCTTCTTTATGGCTACATAATACTCTAGCATGTATATATTTATATCATATTTTCTTGATCCATTTATCTATTGACAGACATCTGAACTGATTCCATAATTAGGCTATTGTGACCTGTGCTGCTCTCAGTATTGAAGTGGTTGTATGGCTATATTATGCTGATTTGAATTCTTTTGGATAAATATCAAGGAGTGATAGGATGGGTGGGTCATATGGTGGTTCCATTCCTAGTGTTTTAAGGAATCTTCATATTGCTTTCCAGAGTGGTTTTACTAATTTTCAGTACTATCAACAATGTATGAGTGTACCTTTTCCTCTATATCCTTGCCAGCACTTGTTATTATTTATATTCTTGATAATTTTCATTATGACTGGAGTGAGATGAAATCTTGGTGTAGTTTTGATTTGTATTTCCCTGGTTGCTAGGGATATTGAACATTTTTCATTTACCTTTTGAGCATTTTTTCTTTTGTGAAGTGTCTATTTGGTTCTTTTGCCTATTTATTTATTTATTTATTTATTTATTTATTTATTTTTTGGTGTTGAGTTTTTTGAGTCCTTTATATATTCTGCATATTAATCTCTTGTTAGAGGAGCAGCTGGTAAAGATTTTCCCCCATTCCATAGGCTTTTTTTTTTTCATGTTCTTAACCATTTCCTTTGTTGTGCAGAAGCTTTTTAATTTGAAGCCATCCCACTTATTGATTCCTGGTTTTATTCTGGAGCTTTAGGGGTCTTATTAAGAAAGTCAGTGCCTTACTAATATGATGGAGTGATGATCCTGTGTTTTCTTCTAAGAATTGCAAAGTTTCTGGTCTTTTTTTTTTTTTTTTTTTTTAATTTATTTATTTTTTTTACGTTTACATAGGGTAATGATGTTTATTATATTTTTCCCCTCCACCCCACCCCTCCCACCCCTCCCACCCCTCTTTTCCCTCTACACAGTCCTTCTTTCCTTCATTCTTACTGCTCTCCTTAGCCTAACTCTAAACCTAACCCTAAACCTAATGCTAGCCCCTCCCACCCCCCATTATATGTCCTCATCCGCTTATCAGCGAGATCATTTGTCCTTTAGTTTTTTGAGATTGGCTTATCTCACTTAGCATGATATTCTCCAATTTCGACCATTTGCCTACAAATGCCATAATTTTATCATTCTTCATTGCGGAGTAATATTCCATTGTATAAATATGCCACAGTTTCTTTATCCATTCATCAACTGAAGGGCATCTAGGTTGGTTCCACAATCTGGCTATGGTGAATTGAGCAGCAATGAACATTGATGTGGCTGTATCTCTGTAGTATGCTGATTTTAAGTCCTTTGGGTATAGGCCAAGGAGTGGGATAGCTGGGTCAAATGGTGTTTCCATTCCAAGCTTTCTGAGGAATCTCCACACTGCTTTCCAGAGTGGTTGCACTAATTTGCAACCCCACCAGCAATGTATGAGTGTTCCTTTTTCACCACATCCTCGCCAACACCTATTGTTGCTTGTATTCTTGATAATCGCCATTCTAATTGGGGTGAGATGAAATCTTAGGGTGGTTTTGATTTGCATTTCCCTTATTACTAGGGATGTTGAACATTTTTTCATATATCTGGTGATTACTTGTACATCTTCTTCTGTGAAGTGTCTGTTCATTTCCTTGGCCCATTTGTTGATTGGATTATTTGTATTCTTCGTGTAGAGTTTTTGAGTTCTTTATAGATTCTGGAAATTAGCGCTCTATCTGAGGTATGGTTGGCAAGTTTCTGGTCTTGATTCAGTTTAATTTGACTTTTGTGCAGGATGAGAGATAAGGATCTAGTTTCATTCATATACATATGAACATCCAGTTTCCCCAGCACCATTTGTTAAAAAGGCTGTCTTTTCTCCAACATAAGTTTTTGGCACCCTTGTCAAGGATCAGATGACTGTCAGTATGTGGGTTTATCGTCATGTCTTCTATACTATTCCACAGTTCTTCATGTCTATTTTGATTGGGCAAAGTATTTGATGAAAATCCCAAAGATAAACTTGTGAATACAAAAATGAAGTGGTACTTATTAGTTGTAGGTGCATTTGAAGATGGTTGAAATGCATACTCAAAAAGGAAATCTTTGTAATAGGTAAAATAAATGTCCCTAAATAAGAGATGGCCACCCACTTCTGCTTAAACACTCTGCTGGCTCCAGTTTTGCATGGAGTAATGTCCAAGTGGGAAATGAAAGCTAATTTCAAATCTCTGAAGGTAACTGTGTAAATGAGGGATTATTCTCTGTTGCTCCACAGGGAAGTTCTAAGGTCAAACAGAAAGAAGAGTCCAGCAACGGAACTGGATCCTTCCTCACCTGTGAAGGGCTGTGAAAAGCCATCTTTGCTTGGGGTGCAGTGTTGGATAGGGTAACTCTGGAGTCCTTGAGCTCTGAAGCATTATGATTTCAAGTACTGAGAACCTTGTTTATTATTATTGCTTTCTTGTAGTTTCCACCTTGACTTGCTCACCCTTAACACTTTAGAGCTTAGTTAACATTACACATTTTCTAAAGATTTCTGAAACTGGAATCTAGAAAGTTCTCCAGTCCTTACTTTCTTTAATAATATAGTTACCATTGTCTCACATAATTCTGAATTCATTTCCTCAAAAGCCCTTTACAGTACAATTTCTTTAAAATTGGCAGGGCCTGTAATTGTCTATAATGGGGAGCATTACAAAGGAACATTGTTGACTTTTTATTTTTTTACACAGTAGAAACTCAAATATGTCAATTTGGAGGCTTACTTTATCCAATCTTAGAAAGGGTGAAACTTAAGGACTAAACTAAAGTTAGCAGGTTCTTAATTCAACTGAAATAGTCTAGGAAATCCTATTAACATGGTAGCATAGCAAATGTATTTGTGCAGAGGTCACCCTGCAGCAAGGAAAACACTTCCCAAAAGAGAAATATTTTAATGCAATGTATTTTTGTCACCTATACTTCATACAAGGGATTCTATTTTTCCTTTCGAACTTCTATTTCTGTGAGTCTGCTGCTGGGAAGATCCTCATAAATCTAAGTCACTATTTCTCCACCAACACTCTCCTGCTCCTGGATAGAACATGCAAGAATTTCATTTCTGTCTCCTGTAGTACAGAATCTAGAGATTCTGGCAGATGGTTGATATATACCAAGCAAAGTTTTGTTTCAAAAGTAAAGAAATCTTCTCATTGTTTGTAAAGGGTTTCTATCTCTGATAACTCAACAGGTGATGCAAAAGTGTGAGTTTCATATAACTTCATTTCAGATGCAAATGCTTGCAAGCATCTCAATAACTAACTGCAGCATCTATCTTTCTATGTCTATCTATATAAATAACTTTTATTGCATTATTTGCTTCATTCCTGATGATGTTGATAATGACAACAGGATAACAACAACAGTTAGTCTGCACAGACCTGGTTCCTTGGTAGGATCTTTATTAACTGCAACAACATTAGAACAAAGGTACTGTTTGAACCCCCTTTTCACAGAAGAAGAAACTAAGGAACTGCAATTAACTGACTAGCTTAAGCCCACAGAGTGGGCAAATGCCAGTCAGGATTTGAACTTAATCTCCTGATTCCAGAGCCCACTCTCCTAACTACTAGTCTATAAAACCTTCAATCTTGTACTTCCTAGAACACGAAATTGAAATATCACCATTGTGTTTGTTCATTGTCATTTTCAAAAGTATAAAAATTTTTTAAAATGACACTTCAGTGATTGAAATAAAGTAAGCTTCTCAGGGAACAAATGTTCCCTCATCTGTGAAGGATTTCCCAATTTTTTTTTCCATCCAGATTTGCCCTTTCCCTAATTCTTCCTAACTCTTTGTCTTTGACTCAAAGTAATTAATCATATTCTAACTTATTTAAGATAAAAGACATGTATATGAGTAGCTCTTATGCAGGATAAAATAACTATTATTTGGGCAGAAATGGAATGTTTTGTAACATATAAAGCCTGGCACATTGTCAATATTCAATAAATACACAGAGAAGACAAATTAAATCCAGAGAAGTGCTCAGTCCCCTGACTGTGTATTACAGAGAGCTCCATTCTCTGCCCAGGATCAAAGAATTGGATTTCTGAGAGAAACCATATAGATGAGATGGACTAACACTTCTATTTTGTTAATGAGATAACTGGAAAAGAGAAGTTAAGTAACCTGCCCAAGATCACACAGCTGGTTCTCAGAAAGGAGAGCGCTTTCAGTTAGGCTGAAATCTGAGTTATAGTCTTCTAAGAGAATCCATGTTGCCTTTTAGATTAGCTTTCTTCCTTTTAGAAAACAAAGGCTGCCAGGAGAGAAGATGAAAGTATGAACCTTGCAGTTTCTTCTAATGGCCCCAGAAGGGCAGGAGAGGAGAGAAAATTCATTTAAAACACCTACGCTGGCAAGCGCGGTTGTCATCGACATGGTGCCCAGGGAAGCAAGTGGTGCTGCAGGTGCCAATGTGGGTCAGAACGAGGCTGGTATCACACGAGGAGCAGGAGAAAGGTCCTCCACCCTGGCAGGTTCTGCAGGAGGAGTGGCATCCTGCAGAGACACAAACAGAAACCATGAAGCCAGGCTGACTTCTAAGGCAGCACCGCAAGTGCTGCTGATAAAGGCCCCCCCACCGAGCTCATCCGCTGGCCTGGCTCAGGGTCCACGCACAGATGCTTCCTGCCTCCTCTCTTCTCTGAGAAGCTCAAACCTGCCTATTGCACCCAGGAGAACCTCATGAGGTTCCTCCGGTTCCTGAGTCCAGCACTTACTCACTTTTACAAGCTCCCCTCTCTGCGTAGTATCCAGAAGGGCAGTCGGGAACACAGTGGTCCCCTAGCAGCAGGTGGCGGGCATTCTGGCACCTCAGGCAGACGCTCCCGGTGTCCTGGAGATCAGCTGCACAGTGCTGGCACAGAGGATGGCAGTCTGGAGAGGGCAGGGAGCAGAGAGAAGGCAGCAATGCTCATGAGTACTGCCTAATCACTACACCGAAGGGCAGAGGGATTTCAATTACCAGCACGCAGCACAGACAGCCGGAGAGTCGCCCCAAGGCAGCGTATGTCAGTAAAGCAGAAGCTTGGGACCTGCACAAATTGTGTGTTTGAGGTTTTTAGCAAATGGCTAGGCCCAGCACAGCGATTGAATTTTCATTTCTTTCCAATTGAATGACCTTCAAGTACCAGGGCACATGTGATGATAGATACTTGCTGGGGGTGTAGAGAGAACTGTCAGACCAACAGAAACAGCAGGATCAGTATGCTCAACATCTCCCCTAAGGGCTCCATGCACTTGAGTGCAGCATGTCCCCAGTCTGTGCTCCTGGTCATTGTGGGCTCCTGAGCCCTGCACTTGGCTCTTTCTCACAAATCTGGTCTTCCAGAGCCAACAAGCCAGTCTTGGCCTTTGGGTTGGGGGCAATGCAGGTAGTACATCATGGATTGAGTCACTGGAAAATTTTAGTCTTTAGCTAGAGATAAAGTTATAAAAAAGTGTTAGGAGTTGAAAAATCATTTTTATGACCTGATACATAGATCACAGCAGCTCTGTCCAACCAGCTGTGATTAAAACTATACAACGCATTATCCTGTGCAGGATATCCTCTTGTTCTCGCTCATGTAATAGTCATTCTCTAATAAAGAACTCGACGGTGCTCAGCTTTCACTGTGGGAGAAAATATCCTCTGCTCTGCTTTCAAGTGGTGATTACCCTCTGAGTCTCATTTACCATTTTTCATCCCAAAGTCAGAAGAAAACCCACAAATCCTGAATTATCCACTGAATGGAAAAGGAATAAAGATCAAGGAAAAGAGTCAGAGTTCAGGTGACAGGGCCTTCCCATCTTCCCCTGCAGGATGCAAAGCACTTATACTTGCTAATGCCCCACCCAGGACCAGGATGGGTCCTGTTTCACCTCAACGTCTTGGAGATAGACACTGTGATTTTCAGTCAGATTTTCACTGAAAAAAATCATGTCAGTAAAACAGATCATCTTCCCTGAGCCCTGTTGAAAAACAGGTCTTTTGCTCTGTACTCTTGGTGACACTTTCTCAAGTACTGATCATCTAGCCACATTCCTTGTACAAGTACTAGATCTCACTCCCATCCCGGTGCTCACTCATCCACTGCAGAATCCTTTTCCCAGAAACCCTTATAGCCAGCCCAGAAGTTAAGACAAGTGTCCTCCTCAAAAAAACAAAATACAAAAAACAAAAAAACTCCCCACAACACACAAACTAACAGCCCCTGACCTTTCTCTGAATCTTGACAGTTTCAAATTACAAGCAGTTTTTTTGCCTATATTAGAAACAATTCATGATATCCTAAGAGTCAAATTAATCCTCATTGCAGCTCTTCAGTAAGTTATAAAGGAAATGATGAGTGGATTGAGGGGTGTGTGAGAAGGGGGCTCTTCCCTCTTTCCCCGCTGTGGTGTGTGGTTTCCACACATGCCAAGCAGTCTGTTCTTTCATCTCAAAAAGTCTGTGGCTTCCCTGCAGCGTAGCAGCACAATCCTAGGTGTGCAAGGGGGAGTTCAAAAGCTTAGGAAAGTTGCTGGGGGAAACGAAGGTGAGAGTGTTTCATGCTTACCTGGACGAGTGGGAAGTGCTAGGATGGAAATCCAGGACACACTACCAGAGTGGAGGCTTTTTTATTTGAAAAGCCACAGCCTCGTCCTCTTCAAAACAACGTGTACAGAGCTCTCCGGGCTCAGGCATGCAGCAACATGAACCGCAGGTGTTCCACGGCCTGAAGACTAGCTGCCTCTAACTGAAGCTTTCTCCAGTGTGCAATTAGAGAAATTTAAAAAAAGAATAATCGCCAAGGGGACATTTCGAAGAGAAAGTAAGCAAATCTCTGTAGTGTTCTGTGGGTATAATAAATAAGTATGGATGAATCTGTCTGATCTTGGGGCCCTGTAGAAGTTGCTGAAATGAGGAGTGTGATGTATGTTAATTACTTCTGAAGGAAGCGGGGGTTGGTGGATCCTCCTCCCCACTCTCCCAGCCATTGCTTTGAAACCCTCGCTACTCTTGCCACGTCATCACTCCACCCTGTGAGTCCTCGATTCATTCCTTCCAACCTCAACAGCTATCTTTACCCATTTTTATTTCATTTTCTCCCTTGTCTCAGGATTCCTCCGTCTACTTTCTTTTTTTTTTTTTTTAACTGGGATGATTGAATCCAGGGGCACTTAACCACTGAACCACATTCTTTTTTTTACTTTATTTTGAGATAGGGTCTTGCCAGTTGCTTAGGGCCTCACTAAGTTGCTGAGGCTGTTTCTGAACTTGCAAACCTCCTGCCTCAGTCTCCCGAGCCACTGGGATTATAGGCATGCGCCACTGTACCCAGCCCTGCATCTGCATTCTTGATCCAATTTTCAACATTATTTCACTTCTCCTCCCTCTTTGCTCTCTTTGATCTCAACATACAAACGTGCTCTGCACCCCTTCCTGCCTCAGAGCTTTCTGTTCTGCATACCTAGTCTCCTGCCTTCCTAACTCCCACTTCACTGTAACCTGCCTTCAGTCTCCACAGTTCTAGCCCTTCTCATCAAACCCCTCTCTCCTCTCCTAGCACAATTTATCCTGGTGATCATCTTGGGATGAGTCCTCTTTCTCTGCCTCTGACTATCTGATGAATGTTGGATTTCTTACAACCCTCAACTTCTATCCTAACCAAGTCTCCAGATGTATTCAACCAAAAATGCCTGGATATAAGTATATAGATTCCAGAAGCTAGTAGAAACAGCTCAAGAATTGTGGAGACCTAGATGACTTGGGGCCTCCACCTCCTTCTGTGGCTCCCTGTTATAAGAGTCATGGAAGACATCCATCAACTCCCTGACATATCACATTGCATGATCGAGTGAGTACCCAGAGGCAAAGGAGAAATCAATAAATGATGTCTGAAAATATAAAACCATCAACTGCAGTTGCCCAAAGCATCACATTAATCCAAGTTAGTTTACAGTTCTAGGTTACATGAGAGATTATAACTACTTGAGTTTGGAAAGTTGGACCCTCTCTTTTTGTTTACTATCTGTATGCATTCTGCGATTTAAAAAGTCATACTGAACACCAGATCCTATGAATAAATTCACTCCATCCAACACAACAACCTGAGTGGGCACTGCATTCATTCACTGATACAAACCTCCTTTCTCAATCCTGTCTTATACAAACCCTCAACGGAATACCACTTACTTAAATATGCCTTGGAATCCTGTTCCAAAAGCTGGTTGACTGATTTTTATTAAACCAAGCCAAAAAGAACAATAAATTCCTAAAACCTAGAAAACACCTTTGTCTTCAGAGACTGGAAGTCAAAATCTCTTTGTAGGAAAGAATTCCTTGGGAGATCTCAAAATGAGTAATGACTCACAGGGAAAGAAGCCAGAAATCAGAGCTACGAGAGTTGGAGGATTAATACCAGTGTTCTGACTTACAACCAGAAAAGTACAGTTCCCTAGGGCAGACTATAGAACTCAGGCATGACAGGCTACAAGTGGCCAGTCCCTTGGGTAGCACCTGTGAGCAGGCCTCTGGCTCCTGCCTGGGCTGCCATGATCTACACAGGAGAGCGGCTGAGCAGAGTTCAAACAAGGATCTTGGAGTAGTATTTTTCTGACTACAAAGTAGTCCATGGAAGAAAATAAGATAAAAAAAAATCTTTACATATTACAAATAAGCATGAAAATCACCCTAGGAAGGCCTTTCAGAGTCAGTAACTACTAACATTGACATTTTTTCTTTTAGTTTTTTTCTCTACACATTTTACATATACAGACTTTCACATCCGTGAGATTATATTAAATATAAGCATACAACTTTTTTTTTATATACTCAATACCATTAGCATTTCTACCTGTCATTAGGGATTCTGTAAACAGGAGCTACTTGATATTTCAGCATTGAGAAAACAACCCAAAATGCTTTTTTTCTTATAGTCTGAACATTTACTTCCAATTTGTCTTCAGTTTCTAATTACGTCTATGATAAAATCTTTGTGCGTAAATCTTTGTCTGCACTTCAGATTATTTAAGGACAATGTTGAAATAGTACAACTCAATATCATCATAGTTGATTTATATTTATTGAGTTCTGAATACATATTATACTAATATTGTACTAATATTCTACTAATTACTGTAAGTGCATAATCTCATCTGAAGAGATGAAATAGACAATGTCATTATCCCCATTTTATAAATGAGAAACTGAGACTCTGGGAGTTTAAAAGTCCCTTGCTCATACGTGTCATGTCCAGACTGATTCTGGCACATACAACTTTAACCTCCTTGGGAATGAAAAAAAGGCAGAATTCTTAATAGGTGTCAAAATTCTCTCCAGAAAGTTTTTATCCATTTGTATTTCCAAGAACCATTCATGAGACACTTTTGTTATGCCTTCACCAGCACCAAAGAATTTAAAAATAGTTAAACAATCTTGACTAATTTGGTTGGTGAAAATTGGTATTACATTGTTTTTATTTGTGTTTTTCTGAAGTGAGTCTGAGCATTTAAAAAGTCTTTTTCTATTCAAAGTACATAGTAATTTTAATATTGTAGTTGTAGTATTAGGGGGTGGGGAGAAACAATCCTGCATACATAATTGTAATTGAGTAGTTAATAGGTATGTCCATTAATAATCTGAAGTATCAATATCAACCAGTGAGTTCTTCCTCACCCACTTTCACCTTCCTGCATTGAACCAGGAGTGTGGGATCATCACATGTTTCTAGAGAAAGTCATCAAAATCAGACCTACAAAGATACCAGATTCGGGGCAGGTATCTATTGGTAAAACACTGCTCTATTGGTAAAACACTTGTGTAGCGTGTGTGAGACCTGGGTTCAATCCCCAGCACCATCCAAAAAGATTTTGTTTTGTAGAGCCCAGGACACAGGTAAAGGAATAAGGGGGAAAGAAGAAGAAAGGAAGAAAATCCTAATGTGCACTAGAACTAAAAGACCCAGGCCCTCCATCAAAGCAACCTCTACACTCTTCACCTTTCTATCCCAGTCTACAAAAGGCTTTCCAGGTGGAGAGAAAAAAGGAGTAGAGAGACCATTCACTCTTGCCCTTCTCCCCTCCCTCAGAATAGGTTTGGAGACAACCCAGTGGAATATTTAAGAATCCTATGGTCGGGTGGACCTGGGCTGCGCTTCATGACGTAAAAAGGGCTGTCTCCAAATTATGTCCATGGGCTGGGGAGTAGCTCACTGGTGGAACACTTCCCTAGCAGGTGCAAAGCCTTGGGTTCAATACCTGGCAATGTCCCCCTCCAAAAAAATCAAATTATGTATGTGTCACAGAGGATGGAAAAGTTGGCACAGCAGTTTCAGCAATAAGAGAACACAGGTAAACATGGAGGCATAGGAGTATCATGACACTGTTACTATGGAATGCTACAAGGTGGGGACAGAGTGGCAAGGAAGGATATAAGAGAGGAACCAACTCAGTCCAGGGGACAGGGAAGACCTCCCAGGGAAAGTTGGGAGTGGGTATTCTCTGCAAGAGGAACCAGGCAGAGGTGAGAGGACACAGGATGCCTTAAGGCATGGGAAAATTCCAAAGAATGGGATGCCTTCAAGGAAAGGAGAAAAATTCATATATGGCAGGATCTTCAAGAACATAAAAGTAACCACTCAAGTCCTGGATGGACCATGTTTGGAAACCTTAATAAATTAGGAAAAGAAGTCTGGATTTTATCTTACAGGCAGTTTAGGAATTTGTGTTTTCTGTCTATTTGCTGAGGTTTCTGTGTGTTTTTCTTACAAATTTAAATAAGAAATTGTATAAATGGAAGAAAACATTAAAACACAGCAGAAAACCAACAATCCAAAAAAATTCTGACCTTCAGCTGCTGTCAACATGAAATGATTGCTGGGGGAGGAGATTAGGGTTCCCACTGTGTTTTCCCCCCTCCCCTCTGTTATATCTGCAGAAGCCCCTGCTCTGACAAATAACATCCCACAGCTGAACTGTTCTTAAGGGGCTTATGCTTGACTAGGCAGTTGAAGAATACTAATGTAACACAAGTACACCAATACTACTGTGAAGGGGAGTGCGGGTCGCAAGGTGAACCTTGGGAAGGAAGAAAAGCGTACCTTTGGTTTATCTTCTTATTAGTCCCCAAACTCTTATTAAAAAAAAAAAAAAGTAGAATTTGGCCAAATCAATAGTACCTAGTATAGCACCTACATAATTGTCAAATAAAAAAAAAAACAATATTGGAATAAACACTAAGGAACTGGGGAAAATGTGGAGGCCCATGAAAAGGTCAATGTGGGTGATACCGACTGGTTTTCATCCACTTTAAGGCAGGAAGAAAAAGGTGCTACTTGGCTGTGTGTGTGACAATTTTCAGCTGCCTTGTCAGTTACGATTTGAGATAATGAAGAGAGAAATATCCCAGCGGCCAGCCAAATGTATTAATTATACAATCTAAACGTAATTAAGAGGTGGTGGGAGCCCTGACTCCAGGCATGGCGGGAGGTGACGGGGTGCCAGTGATGGTAGACGCCAGTCACTTTCCACTGTGGGCACACTTGCTCAGAACTAAATTGATTTGGAGGCAACCCCTGAATTTTTCTTGGTAGGTGGTAACCTAATTCAGATCCTTGTTGGACCATGCTATAGTAACACATCTATTAGAAATTGTGTCCTTAAAAGGGCAGTATCCTCCGAGAGGCCCACAAACCCCAGAATGAATCCCCTGTATACTCCTCACTCCATCTTCCACTCCTCTTCCTGCCCAAAGGTGATTATTTGAAACAATTTCACAGGACACAAGAGAGAAAGTTTACACCATCGCTGCTTAATCTGTTGCAGTTACTAAAATAGGGGAATTCAGTTTCCAAACCACCAATCTAGCAGTCTCTGCAAGGATTAGTGTCCCATCCTAAAAGCCCCATCTGTGCAGTGAGTTATTCACATCTGATCTTCCTGACTGTGATAAAAAAAATAGGAGGTTGGCCTCAAATATGTCTACACAGTGAGTGTGCATCCATTAATTGCTGAAGAACAGTGCCAGTTCTGGAGGTCATCTCAGATTTCTCCCAGTGCCATTCCGTAAGTAAATTCTTCCTTGTCACTATTGCGATTGCAATGACTTTAAATATGACTCATTAAGGGTGATAAGGAAAGAAGAGAGGCACAAGGTACCCTTCTGTTTAGCCTGTTTCTGGTTACTGATGTGTCATCAGCATTTGTATGTTGTGTGTGTGTAGGGGGTGGAATTCCAGTTGTTTGTGTCTGTGCCTCCTTGTTATAAATGCAGTGAATTCATACTCTAAACAAGCAAATTAATGAACACATTACAAGGGAGCCTGGAAATGAAGTACCAGTTCCACATAAAATAAATACAGTTCTTGTTTTAAGCAGTGGAAGATTCTATTTGTTTTCTAAATCTGCACAGCATGCAGACATGCTAAAAATTTCAACAGATAAAAAATTAATATTTTGACTCAGCAGCTGCAACATCCCCTAATATGTCACCCTGCAGCTGTGAGGAAATTGCATGTGGTCATCACTGTGTGATGCTTTCTTCAAATCACAAAGGCTCTGCTTCAAGGATCAGTGAGGATTACCCACAATCATGATGGATGGAAGCACACAGCAGTGAAATGACTTATTTCAGGTCTTTGGAGCAAAGTCAAAAAAGCTTGAAGATATTAAAGTAAATGTGTACTGTTGAAGCAATAGCTTTGGATGTTGGTTTTATGGGGCAGTGACTCCTTAGCTGATAAATAATGACCTATAAAGATAAATTTAGACACACAGTGAGATTTTTAGTAATGTCCTGTCAGTCGATTAGGTTCCTGATGCAACTACATTCAGTGCATTTGGAAGTGTTTAAAATAATCAGCACTTGTAGCTGTTCTTCATGAGGTGAAAAGGAAATGATTTCATGCTGAAACTCAGGCCCTTTATAGAATGTAGAATTTGGATTCTGATGCCCCCTTTTAAAATCGATGGGATTCAACTTGTGAGATAAGTACAGAAGGGATCCCAAAATAACAGGCGGATGACAGATGAGAAAAAAGCATCTATCTCTTTTCTTTTCATCATTACTTTGGGCTCAGCTCACCCGTAAGCTCTTAGAAAGCATGTGTTCTTTTTCTTAGAGACTCTGAATTAGTGCAAAAACCATAAAACAAACAAAACAAAACCAACCAGCCACACAGGCAAACAAAACTTCCTTCTTTCAGTGCCTACGGCCATTGCTTTACTCTTAGCAAACCAACCAAACAAAAAGCACCACAATAGACTGACCTTCATGTGATGGGATAGCAATTTCTATCCAGAGTGCACAAAAACACCAATATGTTGGGAAGGCTCCAGGCGGAGCCAAGAACACAGGCAGTTTAAAGAAAGGGACACAGGGATAAGGCAAGCAGCAACGTCAAATATAAAAGCAAAGCTCTCAGTTTGTGTGCCAGATCACATCACCAACAAGGGGACATGTGTCCACTCCTGCTTGTGTGTCTTAACACCTTGTATTCAATCTTTGTTTTACTTGATTTAGCTTTGAAATAGAAAATGCTTCACTTCAATGAACACTTATGGGTACAAGACACTACGGATGATTCTTAGGAGACTGTACGTTGAGTCAGATTCATAACCTTCCCTTGAGATGCTCATATAGGAATGACAAGACAGACACACTCAAAATACTCTAAGTGTCAAAGGACCAAAGAGCATTTATCCAAAGGGAGGAAAAGGGCCTTGTCTGATAAATGTAAATGATGTGAACTGAAGTCATTTTAGCACAGGGTCCACAGGAGGGGGGCAGTGTGGAGTGAGGAAGTGAATTAGCATGCATGGAGCTCTGGACACTCACTTAGGGGCCAAGGGTGGCCTGAGGCCTCGGAAAGCAGGGTGAGGAATTTACAATTCATATGGTAGTTATAGGGTAGGCAATGGGAAGCCATCAGGAAGTTTTGAGCATCAAAGAATGTTTTATAAATCAAAGCTGATGTTCAGGAAGCTACCCTCATCTTGGGAAGAAGTTGGAGACTCTTAATAAGAAAGAGCCTTTTGGAGAAGAAATGAGGTGACTTTCTGGGAAAGATGAGCTTTGAGTTTTACAGCAGAAACAGAGAAAAAGTAATATATCCAACAGTTATGGCATAGGTAGAATCTACAAAATATGGCAGTGATTCAAACATGGAATAGGGGTAGTTAGGAAGCAGCTGTAGCTCAACAGTTTTGAATTGTGCTGATTTAAGAAAAGTGGGTGGAGACATTTGAGAAGAAAAGATGAGGTTTGTTTGCTTTATCATAGGATGTTACTCTTTTAAACAAATAAGAAATCAGAATTGTGGACTGAACATGAAGGGAGTCCAAAGAGGTTTGGGGAGGGAGTGTGGACAGTGCATGGGAAGGTCATGGTGAGCCAGATCACTAAGCATCAAAAACAGGTAAATAAATGACCAAGAAGCTGAGAGGGCCTGATGGAACCGAGTCAAGGACATAGTAGTCACATGGGTACCCCTAAAGTGGTACTATTTGGGTGTAAAGCCCAGCTCTACTGCTTCCTGGCTATAAAGCTTGAGCAGATGGGTTAATATCACTAACCCCAGTCTTGTACTGTAAAATGGAGATGCTACAGGACTGATCTCCTAGGGTTGCAATAGGGAGTACTTGACATAATGCATGTATAGAAATGGCACACAGTAAGTGCTTAACAAACATTTATTATTCTTTATCCTCACTGGGCCCAATCAGAGCCAACATTAATACTGATGATCACTGTGTGGGTCAGCTTTTCACCAGTGTGGTCAAAATACCTTACAAAAACAACTTAGAGGAGGAAAAGTCTACTTTGAGCTCACAGTTTTAGAGAGATTTAGTCCATGGTCTAAATCCACCTCATTGCTCTGGGCACAGGGGGAGGCAGAACATCATGCAGAAGGCCATGAGAGACGGAATCTTATAGCAACAGGAAGCAGAGAGACAGAAGAAGGGACTTCAGGGATGATGAACCCTTCCAGGGCATGCCCCCAGCGACCCAGCTACTCCAGCTACACTTCATCTGCCTGCAGTTATTGTCCAGTTAGTCCATTCAAACTAGGATGGGCTGATAAGGTTACAGCACTCAAATCCAGTCATTTCACATCTGAATATTCCTGCTTTAACATGGGAGTTTTGGGGAGGCATCTCAAATCCAAACCATAACAATCATGCTTGCAACTAAGTCACTGTTTTTGTCCACTACAAGTAAACCACAGAGATTTGTACGTGTGTAAGGAAAGTAAGTTAGTGTAGCCTTAGAGTTCTACTGCCTTTGGCACTGAAGACGATAAAGTATGTTTAAATCCAGCTGTGTTCATTAACAAAGACCTGAAAGCATTCTCTGAAATCTGGGCCTGGTTCACAGTGCCCACAAAGACATCAGCAACCCTGACTTCACTGGGAGCCTTGCTGATGCAAAGCTTGTAAAAGCTTGGTAAGGTACTATTTAGCAAGTCACATGAGGGACAAAATACCTGTTGTTGTCATTCTTTTTTTTTTTTAATTTAGGAAGGCTTCAATTTAAGTATAGATCATGTTCTTTTTTTCTGAAAGGAAAAGCTCAAAGAAAAGACATGCCTTGAAATCTTCAATCATCCCTCAGTAGAGAGTGTGATCTCTTAAATAAAACACAAATAGAGATAGGAAGAGACAATCATTGAAATTCTGGAGAGAAAATGGGTATGCAATTCATAGTTCAAGCAATAGGAGATAGGGTGACATGATGAGAAATAGGAAAAGAAAGTGCATTACCAAGAAGAAGATAAGAAAAATAAGCCAATGTTAAAAAAAAAAAAAATAGAAAGCACAGAAAATTGAAAAAATATAGAGATAGAAGAATAGGATCAGATGGAATGAAGAGGAAGGTGAAAAACAGGAGATAAGAACCAAAATATGGATCACACTGAAAAGAAAGATCCTTGATCCAATTACCATGTATTAGGAAGGGAATAGATTAGACGTTAGGACACCTGATTTGAATCATTTGTTCTACCTGACATTTCTCAAGCACCATCTATGTGCTAGTTAGGCACTGCACTGAGTTTTTAATTCCCCAGTCAACAAAATGGGGAATTATCTAGTATTACCAATTCTTCAGGAAGATTTCTTGGGATGATCAAATGAGAAGTAAGAAAATGCTTTGAAAAGTATAAACCCACACACCATTATTACTATTAATAATAACAGGGAAAACTAAACTCTAGTCTTGAAGTCATGTTTAACCTATCCTGGACCAAGCAAAAAAATTCATCTCTTGCTCATTATAAACCAGACAAAATGGCCAACTAAATTAAGTTACATTAACATAACTGAATGGTACTTAGCCATAAAAAAATGACAATTATGTGGATCCTTCCAATATTGTCAACACATAATATGTTGTACATATTAACATGCAAATTAATGTGATGTTAAGAGAAAAGTAACAAAAATATACGAAGTTTTTGGCTAAGACTATGAAAAAAGGTATAATTTCATTTAAAAACATTAAAATAAACATGGAATAATATAAATTATCAAACTTTAGTATGTGTTAATATTTTTCTTTAAAGTTGTTCATGTAATAAGGATAACATACTACAGATACATAGGTACACATGACAGTGTCTATCCCATTCAAGAGACTAGTGAATTTTTGCAGTTTTTCCTGATAGCACCTCTCCAAGTTCCCTTACTTGTCATATTGGATCCTGTCAATTCACCTTTTAATCCACTAACCAAAAAATCATTCCTGAGTTCCTATTGTGTGTTCTCAGTTGTTCTCGCCATCATGGAATGCCACAAGTGACTAAGTATGTGGATTCTGGATTCACCCTCTAGGTTCAATTCCTGGTGATATCACTTCCAACTTCGGTAATTTTGATCCAATTATTTAACTCTCTGCATTTCAGTTTCTTTATATGTAAAGCTGTAAAAGGATTAGTAGCTATCTTAGGGGATCATTGTGACTGTTAAATGGCAAAATGCATTCAGAGCAATCAGCGTAGCACTTTTCACATACCATCACCTATTATTAGATCCAATGCCAAGTGCCAGGTAACTGACAGAAACCATCAGCATACCAGGAATTAGATGTGGGAGATGCCAAGAGAAGCCTGGTCTGGAAGGGAAGAAATCTCAGCTAGGCATAAAAGGGTAGGATTTTATTAAAAAATATTTTTAGTTATAGATGGAGTACCTTTATTTTATTTATTTATTTTTTAATGTGGTGCTGTGCCTCACACATACTTAGGTAAGCACTTTACCACTGAGCCACAACCACAGCCCCAGATGGGTAGGATTTTGATAACCAAAAGAAAGCAAAAACCACTATATGTTTAAACTTTGTGCCTCTTTTTTTCCTTTTCATTTGTAACTGCAGGGCCAACCACCTTCCCACACCGTAGAAGCTGCTGCAAAATAGAGCTGGCTCTTCCCTCTCAGGCGGAGAGCTGGTGCACTGGCTTGCACAGGGCTCCTTCCCAGGTCCTTAACTGTGTTCAACTTGAACTGCATCCCCACCCCCATTACTCAGGACTGCAGTTGTTATCCACTTCTTCCAAAATGAAGATCTGTTGCTCTTTTAATCTGTGCATTTCTACTTTTCCACCAAAAATTTTTGGCACGCTTCTTTTAGAAATGATGACAATAAATGGAGAAAAATCATGGCAAATACTCGAAAGTGTTTTTTTTTTTTAAATGGTTTGGAAGAAAAGTGTTAACAATTGTATTGCTCGGGAAGCCAAAGGATAGAAAATGTGCATCTCTTTGGGTGACCCCCCCTGCCTTCCCACAGAGGAAGGAAGGAGGGAATAAGGGAAGGAAAGAGAAGAGACTGAAAAAGAGAAGGAAGGGAGTGAGGGAGGGAAGCCTATGGCATACAGGATAATAATCTCATTTTATTTTTAGTACCAAATATTATTCAAAATATTAACATGGTTAGTTCAGGGTTCCCCAAGATCATTCTGTAAACCATTGGTTAGCCTTGTGAAAGGCTATAAAAAGGATAAAAGAGGGATTTTAAATGAAATATTTGGGAAATGATGTCCAGTCTCCCGTATCTTATTGATTCACCATGTACACATGCAATCATAAGATTCTCAGAAATACTGCAATAATGAAAGTTGTTTAACTTTATTTAACCAAAACTCCTGGTTAAATAAATTTGACATTTTTTTTTCCCAAGAGTCTTTACTGTATGTAACACTTATAACCATTGCTTAGACCCTGAGTTCCGTGGAACACAATATGAAGATGTTCAAAGTAATGTTTCTTTACTGATACTTGTCTTCTTTTGCTTATATTCTCATATGGATGGTGAAATGTGGAAAAAAATTCCTGCTCAAACAAAAATACTTTTAATCCTTTAGAATTCCACCCTTCTAACAAATCAGTAATTCCAATGTTTCCAGTCTTCCCCTCTGCAATAGTGTTTTTTCAGAATTCTCACCTTTTCCTACAAGAACTAAAATGTACAGCCATCCTATTAGGCATCCAGAAAAGCCCAAGGTAATTTTTTTTAATGCATCTGCATTTGACATTTCCCCCTCAGGTTTTTATCTGTGTTTTCTTTTTAATTTCACCCACTTCTATGAAGAGGAGAAAGCTTTTAGCTGCAAATGATAGATGGATAAAGTACCCCAGGCTTTGGAAATTTTTGATAATGTTGAGATGTGGAGGGAAAAAAATCTATGAAGAAAAACCCTGGCTCTCCACAGCACTTAACCATGTCTGTCTCAATGTTATGCACTCCTGCCTCTCACCCCAGTTCATTTATCTTTGTTGAAAACCTTCAGCCCAGGCCTAAATCTCACTAACTATATATTTGCTTTGATAGACTTAGAGGAAAAAAATCCCACACATATGACATCTCCATATGTGAGAACACACTGAGGTTATTGGACCTGTTCCCAGGATATGTTTACTCTTGTCTGTGTGATAGATTAGATGTAATTTTCTTTTTCAAACAGCTAAGTGCAATTAAGAGGTCTCCAATGATGATCAGGGGTACAGCTCAGATAGTGAATAAATCCTGCAGGTAAATCCCACCACTCTGGAAGACTCAAGATTGAGAGAGCAGAAAGGGCCTCCAACGAGCTAGGACTTTTCAAGGACGCTGAAGGACATTCCACTGATGGCACTGCACAGGGGTGAATGATCCTCCACTCTGTCTGTCATCATGTAGCTCCTCCTGACACCTTCCTGAGTTTAGATAAAACTCATCTAAACATTTCATGAGGTTAACTAAGACCTGAATAAGGCAACACTTCAGTTAAAAAAACAAAATTCCAGGAGAAAGGCCCAGGGTCAACTTAAGATAGGAGAAAAGTTCCTGGTGACCACAATAAGAAACCTATTCACCTGTCCCTTCAGTCTCCTCCTAGACAGCTGCACCAGAAAGTCCAACTGTCACCCCAAGTTCAACTTGTCTAAATTCAAACACACAGTCTTCCTCATGGTATGTTACACCTATCCCTGCCTGTGGTTAATCTACTCCCATCCCTTGAATTTCCATGACCTGAAACCTGGAAGCCATTTATAAAGCACCCTTTTCCAATTTCACCAGGTCTAAAAGAAATTGCCATTCTTGGATTATCCCATGAAACAACAATCATATTACAGATTAAAGTATCATTTATACCCAACAAAGCCAGGACTCCCTCTCTTCATTTCCTCAGCAATTCACTCAATGAAGCCTTCATCTCTCATGTGGATTCCTGCAACTACTTCCTAACGGTCACTCTGTCTTGGCCTCTCTAAGCCATCTTCCATAGATCTTTCATTTTGACCATGACACTCCCTGCTTAAAAGTCTTTGAGTGATGGCCACGACTTGGATGACAGAGCATGTTCTTAAACTGAGTAGGGTCTTTCTGCTCTGGCCCTGCTTCCCTTCACTTCCCACACTCAGGACTGACATTCTATTAAAGTCTACATGGGTGACTAAGTAGATACAGTCTTTGGAATTGCTGGATTGCTCTATTCAAAATTTTGTACTCCTCTAATTCTTACCTTTCAAAGTCCTATCAGTTGTGACATGATCCAGAAAGCCTTCACGCCTTGACACTGAGTTGGGGTCCTGTCTTGGAAGTTTATTGCAGATCCTGTACCATGCATAGAGTACCACAGCAATATCATACTAATCAATATCTTTCTCTGTTATGGGCACTGTGTCCCCCACAAATCCATATGTTGAAGCCCTAAATCTCAGAATCTTTGAATGTCATTGTGGTTGGATATAGGATCATCAAAGAGGTAATTAAGTTAAAATAAGGCTCAGGGGCAGATCCTAATTCAATCTTATAAGAAGGCAGAGGGAAGACCATGTAAAGAGGCAACAAGAGAGTAACCATTTGAACCCTAAGGAGAGAAGCCTCAGGGAAAACTAACCCTGCTGGCCATTGATCTTGGACATCTGGCCTAGAAAAGCCATGATTTCTTTCCTTCATCCCCTCATCAATTTTCTCAATAAATGCCTTCAACTCTCATGTGGGTTCCTGCAACTACCTCCTAAGGTCTTTCCACCTTAGTCTCATCATCCAAACTACCTTCCATGGATCTTTCTCTTAATGAGAGTGAGAAAGTACATTTCTGTCATTAAAGCCACTCAGTTTCTGATATTTTGTCATATCAACCCTAGAAGATTAATATTCCTTCCTTCACTTAACTATGTTCCTTGAATGCAAGTTCCACATCTTACCCGTCTTTGTACCCCGGAGCCTAGCATAGTGCTCAGCCTGGCATGGTACTTATGTTTAATAAATGTTTGATAAATTGGTAAAAGAATGAATGTGTTGCAATGCTACAGACTAGTGAGAATTGTTTAGAAAAGGCATACATTTAGTGAAAAAATAATCCTTGGGCTCAATGCACTTCTCTAAAAATAACAATTGAAATTATCACTCAAATCTCTCCATAACAAATACTATTATACCAGTCTTCACTAAACAGATGAGTCCCAAGCACTAGACAATGCTAGTACCATTTTAAAACAGTACTTAATACACTTAACTCCTATGATAGCCAGACTTTGTCCTTCCCAGATCAAATAAGTGGGACCCAACCTTCTAAAACTGGGGACTCTCAAAATCATTTAACTCAATCCCATGATTTTCCACCCTAATGGCCCCTATTAACCTTAAAAAATTAATGCAATTCCTAATCACCTAATATATTATCAAAGAGTGGTCTGCACATTGGCAGGAACAGAGCTCATAAAAAATTAAAAATTTCCAATATCCTTATATAAACATTTATTTATAAAATATGTCCCAGTATAAAATTTTTAGGATCTACATGCAAAATAGATTAGAAATAGAAAAGCTATCATGAAGGATGTAGCTCAGGTCCTATCTTCTCATTCTTCTCCCTGATGCTATCTCTCCTTGTCCATGTTTCATACAGCTTGCAGATTTCTTGCCTATAACACTCCCTTAGTCAAGGTATGGTTCTTTCCAAAATTCTCATAACCTTATTGCCCATAAGATCAGTCCACACTATTTTGCCTGAAATTTTGGTTTTTCTATACTCTGGTTCCAATTTAAATTTTACAACCATTTCATCTAATATGCTTTAATGCCAATCATGTTCTTCACTCTGGTTGGATAACTCACTGGTCATAAACATACCTTCTAGGTTTTGCCTTCTAAGCCTGTCTCCTGGAGGAACTAAAAAGCCCACCTGACCTCCCTCTAACTGAATCCTTGCTCTTCTTCTCTTGTGTGATGTCTTCCATATCTTGGTGCTGCTTCTTCTATTGAACTCCTACAGCCTTTGCTGCCTATGAATATTACTGAACTGAACAGTTCTTCATGCTATTTGTTTGCTGAGTCTTTAGTTCATTTCCTTAAGAAGCCTGAAGTGTCTCTGTGTCCCCTCACACAGCATCTCAGTAACTTGTGCTCAGTGGGTTCTCAGTACATAACTACTAATGTGTTTTAACCATGTGCTATGATTTCAATATGTTTTGGATTCCCCAAAGGTCCTTTGTGATTGAAGCCTTGGTCCCCAGGGTGGTACTACTGGGAGGTGGCAGGAGTTTTATTCTCTCTGACTTCCTGTTTGGTAATAGAAGCTTTAATACACACACATGCCTTCACCATGATGTAAGGCAGCTGAAAGAAGGGCCTTCACCAGAATGGTAGTGAAGTTAATGCCGTGCCCTTGAACCTTCAAAATTTGGAACTTAATAAAACCTTTTCTATTTATAAGTTAGCTGCCTCAGGTATTTCATTGTAGAAACACAAATCTGACTGATACACTGTCAGGAACTTCTTAATTCTCAGAATAGCTCCTCCTATATATCTTAAAGTAAGACTCAGTGGCCAAATTCAAGCTTATAAATGGTAATAACAGTCAACCCTGGTTATTATCAGATTCTCCTTTGCGGGTAAACACCAACATCTTCCCTTTTTCCACTTTCCAAGTCAGACCTGACTGCAATGGGCAGCATGAGCAAGGAAACCCAGATTCTGAAACTGGTAGGGTTTCTGATTAGTCTTAAGCCTGGAACTGGAGATCCCACTTTTCATTGTCTCTAAAATGTTTAGTCTTTGTTTCTGGGCTTTTGTTCTGAATCCAAATATTTTTCAGCTACAGTCCTACACTTGACAGTTTTTGGTCTTAGAGTATAGAATTTAATCTCCAAGTCTAGTATGAAGATCTTGCACAGAAAGGAATGGATCATACAGGACCATGGTGCCACCAGCCACACTTGAAGCACTGCCATTGTCTCACTACCCTTTCTCCACAACCAGACAGTGATATCCAGATTGAATGTGCCTGGTGGACACTATGACCTAGACACCTGGCTACAAGTCCTTCCTGTCCAAGGACAAGTGCTCCAGCATCCATCCTACCAGGTCCCAGCTTCCTCACCTTTATCATCTGCCCAGTAGCACCCTGGAATGCCTCCCTGTCAAGCCCTTCAGAGCTAGGACAACA
The DNA here is from genome assembly GCF_902686445.1 of Sciurus carolinensis. Classification (NCBI taxonomy): domain Eukaryota; kingdom Metazoa; phylum Chordata; class Mammalia; order Rodentia; family Sciuridae; genus Sciurus; species Sciurus carolinensis. The sequence continues at coordinate 77,507,652 of NC_062222.1, forward strand.
GTTGCTAAAAGTGAAGCTCTTCGAATTTCACCTATAATTTGAAGAAGAGTGTAAAAAAGTGTACAAAAACCTATTAACATATTCTTCTGTATAAAGTCTTTGGTGACAGACTCATTGTCTTCATTTTTTCCTCTGTATTCCAAACATCTGACCATTAATTGAGACTCAAAAATTTCTGTTGTTATATGTGAATGAATAGATGAATATAAATGACAGATGTCTGCAATGTTACTGAAATTTCACTTTGCTTTCCTAACTTGTTTGTTTGTTTGATAGTTGAGTTCTAAAATGAGTAGGGAAAAAAAATCTCATCTCCTGGGGCAACTGGTCTACTTTTGGGTTAATCTCCTTAAAATTTCATGCCTGGGTTAATGGCAAAGATTCTACACAGCAAGGGGAGACAGAATAGACAGAGGGAGACCATCTTTGGAGGGAGTGTTCTGACAATACACTTTGCTGTCTTAAAATGATATTGCCAAATGCATACAGAGGTACTAAAACCATCATTTTACTCTTCTTTAGTATTAGATTCTAAGTTCTTTCAGGTCCTGCAGGAGTATTATTAGATGTTCCATTTGAATCCACAAATATTTAGGAAATGCCTGAGGGTGAGCATTGCAGAGAATTCCCAGACATGAGACAAATGTCATCTACGGAAGAGTTCGGAATCTGAGCCCAAAGGACAAGTACAAGAGCTCCTCATGCCTGCTGTGAAAAGCCCCAGCAGCTGCCTGGAGATTTCCAAAGACTTTGAAGAAAGTTCCACTCACCAGCACAGTACCCCACAAGGTTGAGGAACTGCTCTTCCTTGCAACTGGTCTTGCACTTCCCATTGGTAAGAGTGACATGAGGGTGACAAGAGGTGCAGTCAGATTCCAAGGGCCCATGGCATCGCCTGCAGGTTGGGTGACATTCTAAGGGGAAAAATAAAAGCTGGGATTGGAATTAGCAGCTCAGCATGCAAGTTCATGAAGTATTTAACGCACTCCACAAATCTCAAACTCTAATCATCTTTTGAAGATTTCTGAGCAAGCCAAGCACTCCCTTAGACAAGACCAAGAGACTGCATTTCTGGTATTAATGAGAATACTGTCCACAAACATAATATGGAATTTAAAACTACAAAAATTTGTGTAATGTGCCATACATTCCAGAGGAACCAGAATGACCATCCCCATCTGTATTAAATAGGAAGTTCAAATCAGAGTCACAAAGCACAAAGATGAGTGCTTTAAACTCTCCCACTCCAAAATCCCATGCTACAAAGGGAGAATGAGATAGAAGAGGGCGGACGTTTTACTTTTCAGAAATTCCTGGCAGACGAAGGGATCCAGACACAGAAAGTGATACTGAGACTTCTCGCTAGCCTGAGTCACCAGCCAGGCTCTCCGTTCTGCACACAACTTCAAAGTCTGTTTTATCAGCAATAGTGAAAATACGAAGAACAGGAAAAAAAAAAAAAAAGTCCCCTCTCTGGAGGTTATCATGAACTGCATCTGAAGTTCAACTCCTTAAGCAAAATTATGTCAAAACTGTGTCTTTCCCAGAAAAACCACCACATTAACAAGAGGTACTACACCGCAAAAGACCAGGTGAGCCTCGGTAAGGGGTAGGCAATAAAGATAAGGGTGGCAAGGAATCAAAGAATGTTGCGGCAGCAGCTGTGTTCATGCTGCCAAAGCAGGCAGCAGGAGCAGACGCATGCAAGGAGATTTAAGGATCTTTCTGCCAAGGACGAGGAGGTCTTAGCGGGTCTGATTCCAAGAGGTGGGGAGGTGAGGGACTGGAGCTGGGTAGAGCTTGCTGGAACTGATGAATGCCCTTCTGGCACACGACTGGTGGAAAGCAATGGCACAGATTTCAAGCCAAGTCAACTGCCTCTTGCTTCTGGCATGAGGCCAGGAGAAGATAAGGAGTTATATTTAAAAAAAAAAAAAAAAAAAAAAAAAAAAAAGCAAGCAAGAAAATGAACTGCTGATTAGGACAGCACTAACATCACCCCCTTCTACATTCCTGGGGCTGTCGACTTTGGAAACACCTATCCAGGAGCTTCTAGCATTCTCAGGATGATTCCCCCACCCAGTGCTTCCTCCCTACCAGAATATTTCCAGTGACCTGTGTGCCCTGCCGCTGGTGGTACCATCCATCAGCTGACTTCAAGCAGACAGAGGAGCATTAGAGTTGCTCAGAGTTTCCCCCTCCAAACAATTTTACACACTCAGAAACCAACTGGACTAGGAAGAAAGCACCTAAGGATAGAAACAGCTTTCAAGGACAACTCTAATGACAAAGAAACCAGGAACATTCTCCCACTGAGCTTGATAGAGTGTTTAAGTAAAGCAGCTCACCAGGGGCCTAGAGAGATTAAGAAGGTAATTGGGGAAAGGAAGAAAAATCCAGAATAAAAATAATATTGATCTTCAATCATCTAAATTTATGTTCACTCTAAATTTTCTCTCTGAACTTTAAGGCTACCTGAATCTAACAAATGTTAATTTATTTTAAAATATTTTATAAATTTATTACATGTGTTCTGACTCCAGAAACACATATAAGACAATTTCATCACAATGAGTTTTTTCCTACTAGCTGACGTCAACCATCTATTTTTAGAAATAAAATTTAAAATCACAATAGAATGTGTTGTCTTTTTTTTTTTTTTTCCTTTTTCCTGTCCTGTAGATGCAAGAAAATACAATCCTACAATAAGGTGCTTAAATTTTAGTATTTCGTCAATTCCAATAAAATCCTGCACTAATCTAAACTAGTAATTTCCAGAATCTCTGTCACTGAACTATAAAGGTACTCTTAAAAACATATTGGACTAACACACCAATGAAGGAAATAAATACCTCTTTCCCCTCTTGCTCTATTCTATAGTAGCCACGGGAGCTAAAGCTGAGAACCACAGTTACCTGTGCCAAATGCCTGATCCTATAAACATACACTTGCATCTGTGGTAGTTTGTCTACATGATGCCCTCTGTTAAACCCATCCTTCACTGTATGCATAAGCCATTCACCTACTGAGGAATGGAGTCTATTCCTTCATGCCCTCAAGACCAAGAGAATAAAGCAGAAGTGATGGCAAGATTTTTGAGGTTAGATTATAAGAAGCTTGAATGTTCTGTTTAGATCTCTTGGAATACTCACTCTGGGGGAAGATAGCTGGGTTATAAGAAGGCTGACTAATTAAGATTGCCATACTGTGAGGAAGTTCAATTAGTCACAAGAGGCCTTATCAGATAAGAGACTAACCAAGGTGATGATATGTCAATGAAGAACCCACCTACAGAATTCTAAGAGAGAACTGACCAGCTAAGCCCATCAACTCCCAGAACTGGGAAAGATTAAATGATCAATTGTTTTAAGTCACTAATTTGGGGCAGCAACAGATAAACAGAGAAGAACCACACTGTAAGAGATAAAGTAAAAGATCTTAGCATTTTGAGTACTGGATCTCTAAATTTCAAATCCTTCCCCATTCCTTACATGAAAAGGAATGGGGGTGGCAGGAGAAATGGAATAGTAGGCATCCATGACAAGTAGAGATATAGACATATATTTAATTTTTCCTAATATGGGAAATTGTTTATGACTTAATGTTTGGGGAAAAGTAAATATTAAAAAGGTACAGTTCTAATTTGGTTTCTGCTATGTAACAGCATGCATAAAAGGTAGATAAAAAATGAATATATTACCAGGTTAAGAGCTGTTGCTTTTGATATGTGGGATTATTGGTGATCCCCATGCCCCAAGCCCCTTTTTTTTTCCTATTCTGAATTTTCAAACCCTTTACCACAAACACATGCTCCTTTAATAATCAGAAACAAACTTGTAAAACAAGAGCCATAAGCAACAAAGAGTTATGCTGAACTGAGTTCTGGTTCTTATTGGCCATTAGCATCATTATTTAATTTGTGAGGGAGTTATTTATTCAGATCATGGTCTCCTAGGCAAGATAACACCTAGTTTTGAGTATACTCAAATATCGTTGTCTCTAGGGTAAAAATTGATTCTAATTTTTCACTTCATCCATGCTTCCTTATTGGCAGCTCAGAATTTCACACTCCCTCCCTCTATACATATGCACATTAAAGACCAAGATTTACAGCCCAACCCTAGTCCCTGGTATGGCAAGGTTTCTAATTACACTGTCTGGCTGCAGTGGGAAGAGAAAGCATGGGTGCAGGGACTCTGCCCCAGCATGTTACATACTCACCTGTACAACTACCTTCCTGGTTAAAGTAGCCCTCTGGGCACTGGGAAAGGCACCGCCCATCCAGCAGCACAAGGGAAGGCCTGCAGGCTGTGCAGTTATGAGGGCTTTTCCCCAAACACTTGAAACAGGATTGGTGGCAAGCTGGGAGAAAGACAAAGCAGAGGAGATGATTAGGCAAGCTCCACATGACCCGGACAGTTGGTCTAGCTCGCCCATGAACAGTTCTGGGTTGGAACACATTCTGCACAATCACCTGGTTTTCCCAACAACATGGCGCACATCTCATATACTTCTTTCTTAAAGGACACCTCTTGGAAAGCAGGCACTTGTGGAACCAGATTAGATAAAGCACAAATGTCACAAAACACACATAACCATTTGCAGAATCCTACCTTTCTTTCTCCCCAAGTTGCCATTCTCAGACAATGTAATAGAAAGAACACAGAGACATAAAACAGTTTCCTCTCCCTTGGGACAACTCTCACTATCACTAGGTACCTGGCTGCTCATCAGGGGGCCCAAGTTAAACAGAAAGGTGATAGAGCTTTGCTTATTGATTCCACAAAGGTTTCTAGAGTGCCTTCTCTGTGATGGAGAGTGGACATACACCAGCAAGGAGAGTCATTTGACATTTTGAGCTGTTCAAGCTAGCTACAACAGACAAGCAAGTAACCCAAATACAAATGAAAGGGAGACAGAGTACAGCACAGAGAAAGAGCATTACATCGTAGCTGTACTTGACCTTGACTGAGTTGTGTAATTTCTCAAGGCTCCTGCTTTCTCTTCTACAAAACAAGGACACAAACAGTACATACTACATGGGGTGTTGTGGACACTAATGGGGCTGAGGCATGTAAAAGTTTTAGGATCGTGCTAGACACATAATAAGGGCCTAATAAACCTTAGTATAATTATTAAGGGCTATGTTAGAAGTACCCACAGCTGTAAAAAGGAGTAAAGAGAAAGAAAACACCTCTGCCTGCCATCATTAGCCCTCTAAGGATAAGGGGGACATTTGTATCATTTCCCAGGAATGGCCTTTGTATTCAATGTGCCTCTTTGTTCTCTGTATTTCTGATTCTCTGTCATCTGAGACAAAGCTGATTCTGGAGAGACCGCCCCTCCCAGAGCAAGATTCCTAGAGACAGAAAAGGATTCTCTTGGGAGGAGGCCTTCCCAAGCAACTGTCCACACCAGAGCCCCACCCCAGCTCTCCTTCTCCTGCCTTCACTCTGGGTCACTACTCTGAGATGGATGAAGACCTGGATCTTATCCCAGCAGATGATCCCATGCATTTAAAACCATCTTCTGTCCAATTGACAAAATCCTCCAGATTGCAGGGATACTCCCGAGTCTCCTCTTTTCTCCTCTATCAAATATCCCTACTTACAGGCCAGCATCCTTGGGGGAAAAAACAGATGTAATTTGACACCACAGAGATCTCCATTTCTACCAACCCCTAATAAAATGTAACATCATATTTGATATGTACAGAGCTGATATTCAGTTAGGATGTCCTCATCCATCAGCACTGGCTGTTAAAGTATTAGACTACATTCTTTGGCTGGTAAGACAATGGTTGTTATCTTAAGCCTTCTAGTGATCTGCTGCAGCCTGGGCCACACTTGGTATCTTGCCCCACCCATCAAACAGCACCTAAAGGTCTAAAACCTGTACCAAGAACATCCCCAGCCCCTCCCCTGCTACTGACCCTGCTCCTAAGCTGAGGCCAATGTCTATGCTCACTGGGTTTTCCTCTTGCCTTAACAATTTCTTTTTTTAAAGACTGTCTTGTAGCTCTATGAGTACAAGTTGCAGGAATTTTTTCCTAAATATTTCTTTAAAAAACAAAATGCAATCAATAAACTGAAATTTAAGCAAATAAGAGAAGGGTACACATTAGCTCCTTATTTAAGACATATTTAACACAAAATGAAACAGCATGTAATGGAATGTCAGATGGCAGTATTTCAAAATACAGCTAAATTATATTGTCACTGCAAAGCTGTTCCAGGATGACTAAGGGAAGCAACTTGAAGCAACACAACATTTTCTCTATACCTAAATAAATATACCTATGATAATACCAATATGTTTATATTAGACTTTACAAGATTGCTAAAATCCCTAGCTCTTCCTGTTATACCTCCTTAATAAATAGAAAATCAAAGCATATCACTGTGGAATTGAAAACTGGGGAAAGATGAATTAATGCATTATGAGCACAAACATATTTTATTTCATTCCATGTGGTTACAAAGTCAACGTGATAGCCTGGCTCAGTGAATAAAGGTTATTACTGAATATAAAACAGGAAAGCAAAGAGGACATGCAAGTTGGAGGGTCTGTGGGCCAAATAGTTCAGGGGGAAGTCCATTTGTCACCCACAGGATTTTTAGAAATAAATCCCACTGAACATCACCACGGCTGACTTTAGAATTGCCTCCACTGGAAATGTCTAAGAACCAACTTGATAATGAGCTGGTTATTTGCTGTGGGGACAGAGGGAAAAAGGATACTGGTAAGTTGGGAGAAGTCCTTCTCAGAGTCTTTTTCTCTGCAATGCTCCATTTCTGTAAGTAGGCATTTGCATCTTTAAAACAATCTCATGAAACTTAATTCTGTGCTGGTTTGGGAAATGTCTACACTATTTCAGTGACTTTTATTAGGATTGATCATTCTATGGAAGCTGATTTCATAGCAGGAGTTCTGTCTGATGTTTAAGATCCTTCAAGGAAGACTAACTCCATTACAGGGCATATATGGAAGATATTCGAAAGAAGTTCTATGAATAATTCCTCCACATATTACAACATTTTAGAGACTGGCTTTCCAGTTGATGGCGAAGTATATTTCTGAAAAGGCATAACTGAGCTGCTTAAGCACTGCAAGTGTCAGCACTAAAAGTGTCCTTAGATGGCTGTAAAGTCCAGTCATCTCGAATCCAGCGAAAATCACACTTAAAAGGATTAAAACATATCCACTTTTGTTCATTCTACTTTCCATTAAAACTTCAAACAATCAATACTACTATTTTCCTTTTCTATGTAACGATACCAAAAGAGCAATACAGCATCTCTACTTTCATATCATATAACGTTTTCTGGCTTTTCATGTCAAAAGCAATTTTTGAGGTAAGCTTCTCTTAAAATATGATGTAGACATCAAAATCCTCTAGGACATACAGTATGAGTACTGTGATCGGGGATGAAAGTTAAAATCAGTGAAGTCAAACAAAATTGATCTCCTTTCCCTCTTAATTCTCCTTCTTTTTACTCCTCCCCCACCCTTCCTAATGAAGATGATTCATTTCTTCACTGCTTCTGTGCCCCGACTCGATCGGGAACTCTTTAAGAGTAAAAATCACACCTTTTCCATCATCTCTGTGATTCGGCAGTACCTGTCCTAGTGCCTATCCCAGGCATGTTTTAGGTTCTCACTGATGAACCTCTGCTGACTAATCAGATGGTGGGTGGGCGTGTGATGGGTGGACAGAAGGGTGAGCACCCTGGCATCACACTCACCTAGTTCTTCTCTCTTTGGTCATTTCTACAGTTTCTTTCTCTGTCCACCCCATAAATATTAGGTGTTCCCCAAATCCCACCCTCTGCCCCTTTCCCTTCTGACTCTGATAAACTTACCTATAGCTCTCATGACGACCTTTATACAGGTGAGTTCAAATTTATAATACCACTCTGTCTGTTGTTCTAAATTCCAGTCATATAAATCTCCTGCCTGGTGGGGATCTCTACTCACAGTTTCATAGATTATCCCATCCTCCTCATTTCTAAAATACAACTTCTTATCCACCTCTAAGCTCAGTCATATCGCTTCAGGTGAATCATGACATCTGTTCAAAACTGTACTCCATATTCACCAAAGACCCCACACCCCACTTCCTACCTGGTATTCCTTATTTCACTGGTCCTACCATTCATCAAGTCACTCATGCTGAAAACCTTGAGTTGCCCTGGACTTTGACTTTTCTATTACCATAACATATTTGGGTTCTGTTGATTTTACATCCTTAATCTCTGTCAAATCTGCCCCAGCTTCTCCATCCCCAGACTCCTTGGTCCAGACCTTCAAGATCACTCATAATGTGGGCTAATGCCACTCCTTCCTGACCCAGTCCCACCCCATTTCTCTCATTTATCTACCACATAACCTCTAGATACGTCTTTGTAAAGTGTAAATGAACTATGATTTCCCCTACTTCAAACCTTTCAATGGCTCACCAATACCAATGGACTCCAAATTCTTAATCACAGCACTTGAAACACCTCATGACGTGAGTCTTGCCTCATGTCTCCAGTATCTTTCATCACAACTTGCCTCTTTGGATTCCATAGTGCAGGAATACCAAACTTGCTGTACTTCTCCAAACACCCTTTTTGGCACTTGCTATCTCCTTGGCCTCAAACACCCTTCCCTGCCTTCTTCACCTGGTGGATGTCCACTGACCCTTCAGAAATTCAATCATGTACAGTTTCCCTCTACAAATGCACCCTCACTGCCTTCTGTCCTGGACAGCCAGTCTCCCTTGCGCTGTTTCTGTACCTAGTGTCTCCTGCCATTCCAGCATGTACTGTGTGTTTTTAATTACTTCTCCCCTATTGATCAGGCTTTCCTTGAAGCATAGTTTATATCCTTTTCATCTTTCTATCCCCAAAGCCTGACACACCCATTCTCTAAAAAGAAGGGGAAAGCGAAGCATACTGAACATTACCAGAAGGCATGTATTCATATAGCTGATGTCAGCACTCTTGGGAACACATCAACAGTATTATTTAATATAGATTCCATATGTTTTATTCAGTTGATGTAAGGGAATCCCAACTTCATAGATGGCCACATAACCATAAATTGTGCAGGCAGATTCCTGCTCATTTACTTCTTTAATTAAAGTTCTTTGCCTTGAGGCCTTTGGTAAGTCTTAGCAACAACTAAATAGATCAAATGCACATAATATACTTCTCCCTGTTCACCTAGCAAATTACTTAATAGAACCAAATAACTGCTGAATTTCTTATTTTTTAAAAATTGATCTATATCAATTTTGTGTAATTTTGCCCTGTGCATGAAGATCTAGCCCAAGAAGGCAAATTATCTTCAAAAATGAAAAGGAAGGCTTAGAAAACTTTAGTTACTGAAATTTCCCCGATGTCTACCTGTGTAAAGCTCTGCCACCACTCTATACAGTGGAAAAGTAGTTGATCCAAGAAGGGGGCTGCTAGGATGTATACCCATGCAATCTTAATAGTGTCTCTTCTGATACAACAAATTAGACAACATATAAATAAAGCTCATTATTGTAGCACCAAGTTCACTTCAAAATAAAACCTGTAATTTCTTCAAAACAATATAATTTTAAGTCCTCTTGCTGCACTTTGCGGGAATTGAAAGAATCCATCATTAATCTGCCATGGAACTGGGGCAATTACATGGCTAATCAAATCATAGCCAGTCCTGGTCACCAATGCCAAATTGTTTAATGGTGACCGAGCTGCATCATTAATTGCATGGCCTGATCTTAAGTTAAATTATAAGGCTTTAGTGTGGCACAAAGAATAAGGGATTTGTGCTGGGAAAAAGGAAATAATTACCAGGCAACTACATCCTGTATAGGAACCCACAATCTCCCGTTGCTCAATGTTTTCATTGGTTCCTTCTAAGCCTTACTTTTTTCATCTATAAAATGGAAGTATGAGTATGCAAATTCAGGATTTTCAACAAACTTCTTAGTTGTAAGAGATTTCTAAGGGGTAGGAAGGAAGGGATCTAGGTAGTATTGCCAAATAAAAATACAGAATATCAAGTCGAATTTAAATTTCGGATAAACAATAAATAATATTTTAGTATATCTTATGCAATATTGGGCACAGGCTCATACTAAAATTTATTCATTTTTAAATCTGCTAAGTCTTCTGTTTTTATTTGCTAAATCTGGGAACCTTAGAAATAGATGCTTTCTGCCATTTCTATTTTCTTAAGTTTCTGTTACATGAATAATGCATGCAATGAGAAGAAACAAAACTTGGGATTTTTTAAAAATATGCTTTTAGAGAGAAAGAAGTATATTAATGCCAATACGACGCGCTCATCCTTCTTTGATTAGAAGCTTTGCTTATCCAAACTGTGGTCCAGGGACCAGCAGCGTCAGTCTCACCTGGGAGCATGTCATAAATACAATACAAGATCTCTACTACATCTGAATCTGCATTTCAACAAGGTTCCCAAGAAATTTTCAGTTCTGCAGAGACCTCAACTAAAAGATAAATGTTCAAAATAATTGAATAATTTAAAAGAAAAATATTCCATCAGTAAGAGTACAAGGAGGGTCCGAGACTGTCACTAAATGACTCCAGGGGGGAACCAGGCACACAGGCATGCAAGGAAATGGCCCCTTTTGTGTTGTACTACCAAGTGGCCTCTACCTGGCTCCCCAGGAGACACTATGCTGTCTAATTCACAGAGACCTGAAAATCCAGTGGGTAGAGGCTGATGAGAAGGTACTGACGTTTTGGAGGGTCTGGGTTTTTACTAATTTATTCAGTTTTATTGGGGAAGGTGCTGGGTGTTTCCTTCCTTCCCTTCCTCCCTCCCTCCCTTCCTCTCTCCTTTCCTTCCTTCCCCTCCTCTCCACTCCCCTCCCCTTCCCTTCCCTTTTCTTCTTTTCGAGTACAGGGGTCCTGCAGGGGCACACACCTATAATCCTAACAACTCAGAGGCTGAGGTAGGAGGAATGCCAAGTTCAAAGTCCGCCTGTGCAACATAGCAAGACCTTGTCTCAAAATAAAATAAAAATAAATGAGCAGGGCACACTGGCACACACCTCTAATTCCAGCGGCTGAGGAGACTGAGACAGGAGAATCGTGAGTTCAAAGCCAGCAAAAGAGAGGTGCTAAGTCACATGTGAGACTCTGTCTTTAAATAAAATACAAAATAGGGCTGGAAATGTGGCTCAGTGGTTGAATGACCCTGAGTTCAATCCCTGGTACCCCTTCCCCCCAAAAAAGGGTTGGAGATACAGCTCAGTGATAGTGTGCCCCTGGATTCAATCCCTGGTATCAGAAAAGGGAGGGAGGGAGGGAGGGAGGGAGGGGGGGAAGAAAGAAAGAAAGAAAGAAAGAAAGAAAGAAAGAAAGAAAGAAAGAAAGAAAGAAAGAAAGAAAGAAGGAAGGAAGGAAGGAAGAAAGAAAGAAAGAAAGAAAGAAAGAAAGAAAAGAAAGAAAGAAAGAAAGAAAGAAAGAAAGAGAGAGAGAGAAGGGGGAGAGAAGGGGAGAGAAGGGGAGAGAAGGGGGGAAAGAAGCGGGGAGAGAAGGGGGGAGAGAAAGAGAGAAACTTGAATCTGTCAGTGTTAGTGAATACTTGGTTATATGGGTGAGATCAAATTACTAAAATTCTTCTTTCAGTTAATCCTAAAGATTGATATTTAATAAACACACACATTTTTACTAAAAATGTCTCCAAATTATCTTTTACAATTAGTAACAGACCCTCGGCAATTCTAGCCTCACTTTGGAAAAATAGAGACTCTAGGACAAAAAAATAAAATTAAAATTAAAAAATTAAAAAAATTCAAGCTCCATCTTCTGAGGTGCCCAGCTCGTTTTTGAGAATGAGCTAAAAACACCAAATACATGCAGGTAAATGGCTCCACCTCTCCAGTGCTCTTCTGCTTTTGAGCCACCTCAGCCTATTCCTCTTCTCCATTGCCTTGACATGAGCTTTGTAACACAGACCACCATCCAAGAGCATACTGTGGGATTGGTCCCTGTTGTCATTCATTCATTCATTCATTCATTCCCTGTTTCTCTCACTAAAATACATATTCCATGAGGACAGGAACTTTCATCCAACTCATTCACTAGTGCATCTCTGGTGCCTAGAAATGCCTGGCACCCAGGAATTCAATCAACATTTGTGTGAGGAATGAATAAATATGGAGAGCTTCCAATGAGCAGTGCTCTTCATGGTCATAGTTGGATAATTTTATATTTTTTGGTCCTCCAATCACAGACTTCAATTTTAGTCAAATATCTGAAATACTATTACTTCTTGCATGAGATCATTCCAGAATCATACAGCTCTCAGTAAAAACTTTTATGATAACTTCTGACACCATGTCAGCCTCTGAGTAAATTACTTCTTCCTCTACTGCATCTGCCTCTTGCTTTCATTAGCTGCAATAATATTCTAATCACTCTGTGCTGCAGTATCCAAGAAAGGGATAAAGAGTTCCAGAAAACAGTTGTTTTTCCCTTCTTTATAGAAAAGCACTTTAGATCAAAGGTGCTATAAAAGAAATTCTCAATAGCACTCTCCAGGCACGCATACACAAACACATACACATATCCACACCCCACCCCCAACCTCTTAAAATGTTCTGCAGAGAGGCAAGGGGTATTTCTGGGAAGCTGTGAGAAAAAGAAAAGCCCCATGCAATCTCCCAGGACTTCCAGGCCTGATTTCATAGACAAGACTTCAGCAGAATAGAAAATGGAACAGATTGTGGGAAGGAGAAGGTTTCCAGAGATACAGGATGAGTGACAGAAAATACATCAATCAACACACTTCATACTCAGGTAAGGCTGAAACAATGGGTAGTCACGCTCAGTTTCCCAACAGAATCTTGGGCAACTCAATTAACCTCTTTCTGCCACATTCTCATCACGTGCAAATTGAGTATAACAACCTACCTAGTGGAGATTGCACAGGGATTTGCTAATAAATGTGAGTAGACAGCTATTTGTGTGATACCTAGTAATACTATGTTAACGAGCATAAAATCATGGGCTACAAGAGACTCAAGAGGTCAATACAGTCCTTTTGCATCTGACCACAATTAAGCCATTCCAAAGGGATTAGATTCTAATCCTTTTAAAAAGGTACCTATATAAAGGGAGAAAACTCCCCCTTTGCCAAGGATGCTTTCTTAAATTTAATATGCTCTGATCCTGCAGCATTAGTATGCCTTGCTTCTCCTCCCTCTGTGTGGGAAGGAGACTAGCAGCTGTACTACCTATAATAGGTGGCTGTGCCCTCAGAGTCTCATACAGTAGCCTGATGGCTATGAGCATGAATATTGGAGTCAGATTGATTTATGTTTCCATCCATCTCTACTCCATGTTTGCTACCTGACTTTAAGCAAGTTATAGACTTAATTTCTGTGATCCTTGGTTTCGTCTAGAAAATAGTTGTCCCACTGACCCCAAAAGGTTGGTATTAGGAACAAATGATCCAAACAAGTAATGTGCTTTTCACAGGGCCTGGCTCATGGTGGATACCAAAAAAATGGTCACAATATTTTTTGTACTGAATAACCTCAGTCATTTTCATTTTTATTTATTTATAATTCTAACCTTTAAAGTGTCCATCATTTTTGTTTCTGTCTTCTGAATTCATTCCAAATTCTCCATTTTAAATTTTTAACATAGTGCTCAAAATTATAGGAAGACGCTAACTGTGCTGAGCAGAATTTCTCTTGAGATCACTATGCCCAGGGGAACACCAGCTTTGCAAGTTTCAATCTGTGTGCCAGGAAAACCAAAAGTCTCCCACAGCATCTCTCTGAATAATTGGGAAGACCCGTGTTGGCAGAAGTCTGATATCTCTGTGGTTTCCACTCAAACCCCAGGGCACACAGACCAGGGCTTCGTGAAACCATGCAGATTCCAATAAATCAAAAAACATTTCTATAACAAGGTGAGCCAAGACTGAGAAAAAGAGAGAGAAAGAAACAGAGAGATAAGAAGAAGAGGAGGAGCAAGAGAAGGTGGAAAAGGCAGAGAAAGAAGTAGACTATGAAGAATTAAAAAGGCTTGTTTGCTCAGTGGTAGAGTAAGGCCTTGGGTTCAATCCCCAGCAAAACAAACAAACAAAAAGTACTAATATTTTTCCTTCTATTTTTTCCATGTACTTTCCCCATGTTGAGCAGTGCTAGGCACTGTAATTACTTTCCTCTGGGGAGCGGGGGCTTGCCAGAAAGCAGAAGAACTTGAGGAAGCCACATGAAAGATACTTCTGAGTTGTGGTGCTGTGAGTACAAGAGCTCAGAAAGATTAAGTGTCTGGTCTGAACGTCTGTATTCCAATTCCGCACACTTCCCGGTATGCCACTGAAGACAGCTGAGAGCCAATGAAACGGAGAGAACACCCTCTTCCCCACCCACGGGGTCTGTGGGTTCCTAAGGAAGGAACAGCAAAACCCCTCATTATAGCACCCAGTAGTCATCAAACTGAGGAAGGGGAAGGCTGTGTAGTGGGTGCCGTGGGCAAGAGTTGGGACTCTCGGTATCAGCAGACTTCTATACTCCACACATGCTTATGGAGCAGAGCCACAGGAGTTTAGGACACGGGGGAGAGTTTGGGCAATGCATACATATACGGGTAGAAGCCAGAGTGTCTGGAGAAATCTTGTAAGCCTCCTGGAATCCAGGTCCTCCCAGGGAGCAGGGGATTACCCCTGTAATATTCAGTACTTGGGCTGAAAATCATACCTATTGAGTATGGGAACTTTTAATTTAACAGCCACATTTGCACTCCTAAGTTCCTTTGAGGCTGGCACAAAGCCACATGAAAGATACTTCTGTATTCTAGTGCTGTGAGTACAAGAGCTCAGAAAGGTTAAGTGTCTGGTCCGAATGTCTGTATTCCAATTCTGCACACTTCCTGGTATGTCATATTACTCACATGTCTAAAATCTTTTAATCTACCTTTCAAATCCAGCCTTTCTATGTGAGAATGTACTCTAGGGTGGAACTGAAGCCACTTTAACAAGTGGGCTTATAGGATACAAAAGTGAATCTGCAGCATGCTTACAGTTGTGTCACAAAAATAAACACTCAAAGCTATGAGTAGGAAAAAAGACTCAGATATTACAGCAAAATGGCAAAGGCAACTGGGCTTGGGCAATGAGCAGGTTATTTTTCTACTTTACATTCAAAATTTCCTTTAGTGACTGCATATTATGTTTACAATGCAAAATGCAAGATTAGTAAATTATTTTTTTCAGGTACCCTGAGAATTGAACCGTTCATGCCACAGCAAGATGGCTTTTTGTAGGAGTATACAAGGTCCTTCCTCCCCTGTTTTCTTCCAGGAAACCATACCCTTCCCTTCAGATCCTGAACAACCTGGTCACTGAGTTGAGTCATTTAGGTTATCAATTCTCATGTCAATTCTCATAGATGATATACCAAGGTCATGAGATTTTTGACATTAGTCCAGATTTTGCCCTGAAGGGACCAATTTCTATTCATAGTAGCAAAATATAAGAAAAAAATAAATGGAATTCTACAATGAGGTTTGGGTCTTCCTTAGTTACTTTTAGTCTTTGAAGGATTTTCTGTCTGGATCTTTCGAGAATGTAACTTGGGAAAGGATAGAGGCTCTTGAAGATCATCTGTTGTTCCCAAAGGGAGAGAGGACATGGGTGGGGCCACTTTTCTGCATGTCCATCTTCTGCTTCATCCACAAGCAACCTGGAACCTTTCTCTTGTGAAAACAAAGGTCTTCCCAAGAGGTGAGCCCAGAAGCAACGTGCATTTCTTCAAATCACACCTACTCACCTTCACACAGCCCAGAGCTCTCCAAGTAAAACTGGGCTGTACAATGGGACACACACTCGCCAAAGGGGATGTGTGCCCCAGACAGCGGCTGTGCTTGCAGTCCTGCCTCGGGCTTCCGACACTCAGTGCAGTGAGAGGGCTCCGGACCCACACATGTCTGGCAGGAAGCATGACAGGCTACGAACAGGAACAAAATGCAGAAAACAATCCAAACATCAAATATATATTGCAACCAACTGGATTCCCTTCTTACATGAAAACCACTTAGGAAAGTTCACCAGATACGTCCTTTCAGAATATGATTTTTATAGAGGTCTATACAAAGCACAGGGGTGATAATAAAGCTGGTAGAGAGAGAGTGAGGGTGTTGTGACTGGTTACTTCTCTCAGGTACTATAAGGGCTGTCAGGCTGCATCACAAAACCCAGCAAAGTGTACAATATTGGCTTGGCACATTCACTGAATGACGATTTAACATTATGCCCTCGGTTTTTATTGAAGATTTTTAGAAGCGTTCATACGAAGGCCATGGCTGTATCTTTCACAGAAATGGTTGTTGTGTAACTGTCTATTATGTCTCCTATCATTCATTATAGAGAGGTCCAGGCAACAAATTCCTCTCAGAATTTATCTAGAGAAAAGCTGCCTTTCTAGACAAGGAAGAGGCTTCCTTCAAGTAGCAATGAAAATTTCACCATCAATCACAGTGTGTTGTTTTCCCTGATGACTAGGGCAAATCAAAGCCAAAATACTACTTAACAATTTTGTGCCCGTGTTTTGATACAATTAACTTTTCTGTGTCCTTGAAAGATTCTCAAAATTTTCTTTCAAAGTTATTTATTGCAGCTTTTTGGTTTTAAGTATATTTTTCTTGTAACTATTCTCAACTTCTTTTCTAAGATACTCTATGTACAAAAAAATATAATTTCATTTTGCTTAATTAAAGTGTTTGCCCCCAGTGTTCTAGTTTCAAAAGGCTCAAATGCCACTGTTCTCTCAATGAGCCCAGAGCCTTTTTGGCAAATAGCAATTTAAGATTCCCATTTTATTTAGCCCAGAGGCATTGTTAGTGACTTTCAGTTTGCTCAGAGTATCATTAACAAAAAGAAGTTCTTCAGAGAAAAGCAAAATGAAGTCTAGAAAAACATTAATGATGCTAGGAGAGAAGAGAAAGGAGAAAATAAGAGTTTTATTTTGTATTAATGTATGGTAAAGGAAATCCTGTTTTCAGGATGACCTGAAAAATCATGAAAATGTTCACACTTTTTTTTGCCCAGATTGTCCTTTCATAAAACTATTCTAATGTAACACATTTTGTAAAAAAATATAACACAATTGTCCCTTGGTATCTGCAGGGAATTGCTCCCATGACCCCTGCAGATACCAAAATCTGTAGATAATCAAGTCTCTCCAATAAAATGGCATAGTATTTGCATATAGCCTACATATATTCTCCTGTAAACTTTAAATCATCTCTAGATTAATCACAATATTTAATACAATGCCTATCCATCTTTCATTTGGACAGACCCTATGTAGAATCATGGAGCAAATTCAAAATTTGCTTTTTGGAAATTTCTGGAATTAAAAAATTCCTATCTGTGGTTCATTGACTCCACAAATGTGGAACATATAAATGCAGATTTGGAGGACCTTTATGTGCACATAGCCACATAAGGAATGCTAGAGGAAAAGATGCACTGGAAAGTGATATTATTGGGAAAAAGTCAATCTACGTACTTGTGATTGAACACTCTCCCAAGAATAACAATGACACCAATGATACCTTTGCAGTCCCCATGGTCAGGGTAGAAGCCCTCTCCACAGCTGGATAGACAGTGGCCTTGATGTAGAGCCTGGGGCTGGATGCAGGCTGTACAGTGAGAGGCTGAGGGTCCGGAGCAGCTAGCACATGAGTCATGACACACTGAGGAGGAAAGAGAGAGGGACACAACGGGCTGCACAGTGGGCTGAAGTGACTGCACAGCGCACTCTGTGTCTGGCCTGGTATGCTGGGAAGCCCTCCAATTCTCAGTCCCCTTGCTTGTCTCACCAGACCAAGGGAAGAGAAGAGTTAGGAGGTGGTTACACTGCTAGAACTGCCCTCACTGCTCCTCACCCACCTGTTACCCATGTTCTGCCTACTATTGATCAGCTACTTTTAGCATTTTCATTAAGTGATTTTTACACAATGATTTTCTAAAACTATTTTTTAATTGTCAATGGACCTTTATTTTTATTTATTTATATGCAGTGCTGAGAATTGAACCCAGTGCCTCACGCATGCTCTACCACTGAGCCACAACCCCAGCCCACACACTTTTAATCCTTATAACATTATGATGTACATATCATTAATTACATTTTACAGTGAGAAAACTGAGGTCTTGAAATGTTAAAAAATTTACCCAGATCACAAAGCTCACTCATAACAAGGTTGGGATTTAGTCTGCTTAGATCTGAAGCCCACACTGCCTGAATAAAGAAAAAAGTGGAAAACCTGTGGTATGAGGGATGGGAGTGCTGAAATTCCAATTGACTTGTCCACTAACTCATTGATGCCCTCAGTCAAGTCCGGTGCTCTCCAGGTCTACTTCCCTTGGCACATGCATAGTGAAAGGCTGGACTAAATGATAATTTATGATGCTTCTAGCTTTGACATTCTAGGATTCTAAGAATTATTTTATTGCAGAAAATAATCTGAGACCACTCCATATGCCAATGTGAGGGACACATCTTCCATGCTTTGGCCCTCATGCTAATGGTGGAACATCTCTGAATCCAAGAGGCAGGTGGTGGGAGCATGGCCTGGGCTGAGCCTTTAGCAGGACTAGGACAGAAGTGACATCCAGGAAGAAAGCTCTGGGGAAAAAAGGTTAGGAGCTGTGTGGTCAAAGTGGGGAGATAAGATAAGAACCGTGGGGTCTGGACACTGAGGAAAAGGGGTGAACTGTGGGTGTGTTAGGGGTTGTCAGACAGAGAGATTGATAAGGAGAGGTGAGTGGACAGTTCTAAATATCCTAACAGACACTAAGCAAAAGTGAGAATGTGCGTATATTTCACAAAGGAGGAGCAATCAATGTGTCCCAGGCAGTAATACATTCTTAGATGCCTGTAAGTAAGGACATAAGTCAGGCATATATAAGTTGGAAATTTATAAAGTCTCAAATGTCAATGTTTCATAGTTTAGGTTGTACCAGTCTGAAAGAAACAATATATAAATAGCACATAAAAACAAAATTTCAGTGGATACAGACTTCAACTTTACCAGCTATCAAACATGGTTTCTTTTTCATTTTATTTTTGTGGTGTGTCATAGCTGCCAATGTATGAGTTTATAAATGCCATGGAAAGAACGATTTTGTCATCACTAACAGGTTAGTGGCGGTTTACAAGCACATAGGACTGTATGTTAAAGACGATCTTGACATTTCAAATAGACCAAATGCTCTCTCAGGGTGATTGATAGGCATTAGTCCTTCATTTAATTCACCATAGGCCCTGAGAATTCACCCACCTCTTCCATTCCTATACCAAATACACACAGGTTCTATAAAATAAAAAGCTATCCTTTTGAAAGTAACATTCTCCCAACATATACACAAATTTTCAAATGACTAGCATATAGCACCAAGTAAGACTATATGTATTAAAGACTTTTGACAATAAGGATGATGATAGAGATGATGGTGGCAATGACAGGCCACCTCTTACCTTTGCATCTGTCAGTGGCATCCACGTAGTACCCACCAGGGCATTCAGAAATGCATTTTCCATCATGCAACACTGTCTTTTCAGTACAGGAAAGACATCTGGGACTATTGGGGCCACAACTTTTACAGGATTGGTCACAAGCTAAGGGGGAGAAAAATTCATCAGAGAAAAGCAATTGTGAGAACAGAAGCAGTGAACTCCATACTTTACAAAGTTCACAATTGGTATCAATAAAGCAATCTCATTCTCTGGCTGCTCATCAGAGTTCTGTTTCCTTGATCCTAAATGCTTTCTGTTTTTACAGTTGAAGGAGAATTGAAGAATTATTCATTGGACCAAGTACTACAAATACTCTGAGGCACACCCACAAGTAAATCGAATTTAATATGGGATTTAAATTTAATTTAAAATTTAATTTAATTTAAGATTAAAATAGCCATGGAGGCAGGGTTGCCAGATTTATCAACCAAAAACACCACATGTATTATAAATAATACATAATGAATATTTTTTAGTGTAAAAATGTACCAAATATCTTTTACTTTACCCTACTGGAAGAGAGAATTCAGAAATTCAGCTTTACTAAACAAGATTGTGTTATCAAAATTGCATTGAAGTTGTTCAATTTCAAATAATCTTCCAGGATCCATTCATTCATTTGCCCTAGAAACATTTATTAAGATCTGTATTAGCGGGATACAAGATGACGGACTAGAGGGTGACTGCATCTCCTGGCGCTCCAGAACTCAGGATTGAAGAAGGGGAGGTATTGGGAGACTCTGACCAACACAGAGCCTCTGGGTGAGTCTCTCCCACTGGGTGAAGCTCGGCCCGGGAGGCAGGCCGGGACAGTGGGCAGCTTCTCGGACCAGGACAGGGCAGCAAGAGCCTGCCTCGAGCAGGCCGGCTCCCTGCAGCGGCAGGACGGGTCCACAGCCAGTTCCTCGGAGCAGGCCCGCCCAGTGAGAGCTTTTCCGCACAGAGTCAGCCCCCAGCCCTGGACCCAGCAGCGGGTGAGGGGCAGCTTTCTTCAGAAGCAATGCATTATCAAGTTCCTCCAAGACTTCAGGCTACTGAAGGCTGGGAGGTGATATACTAGAAATCTACAGGGACACTATAAGCCAATAGAGGAAATCTGCAATATTTCAGAGTCCCACTGATATCTGGCCAATATGAGAAAACAAGGGAAGATAATGTCCCAAACAAACCTAGATGCTATATCAATAAAACCCAATGACAGCGTGGCAGAAGAAATGTCAGAAAGGAAGTACAGAATGTACATAATTAAAAGATCAGGGAAGCAAATGAGGAGATGGAAGAGCAAATGCAGGCATTGAATGATGAGATGAAAGAGCAAATGCAGGCATTAAATAATTGCACCAAACAACAATTAAAAGAGCAAATATGGGAAGCAAAAGATCATTTCAATAAAGAGTTAGAGATACTGAAAAAAAACAAACAGAAATCCTTGAAATGAAGGAAATGATAAACCAAATTAAAAATTCCATAGAAAGCATAACCAATAGGATAGAACACCTGGAAGACAGAACCTCAGATATTGAAGAGAAAATGTTTAATCTTGAAAACAAAGTTGACAAACAGAGAAGATGGTAAGAAATCATGAACAGAATCTACAAGAATTATGGGATATCATGAAAAGGCCAAATTTAAGAATTATTGGGATTGAGGAAGGCTTAGAGAAACAAACCAAAGGAATGAATAATCTATTCGATGAAATAATATCAGAAAATTTCCCAAATCTGAAGAATGAAACAGAAAATCAAGTACAAGAGGCTCAAAGGACTCCAAATACACAAAATTACAACAGACCCACACCAAGGCACATTATTATGAAAATACCTTACATACAAAATAAAGACAGAATTTTAAAGGCTGCAAGAGAAAAGAATCAAATTACCTTCAGGGATAAACCAATAAGAATATCAGCAGATTTTTCAATCCAGACCCTAAAAGCTAGAAGGGCTTGGAACAACATTTATCAAGCCCTGAAAGAAAATGGATGCCAACCAAGAATCTTATACCCAGCAAAACTTACCTTCAGATTTGATGACAAAATAAAATCCTTCCATGATAAACAAAGCTAAAAGAATTTACAAAAAGAAAGCCGGCATTACAGAACATTCTTAGCAACATATTCCATGAGGAAGAGATGAAAAACAATGTGTAAATCAGCAAAGGGAGGAACTAGCCTAAAGGAATAGCCAAATAAAGGAAAAACCAAGTCGTGTCAAAAAATAAAAATGAGTCAAATGACTAGGAATACAAATCATTTCACAATAATAACCCTGAATGTTAATGGCTTGAACTCATCAATCAAAAGACATAGACTAGCAGATTGGATTAAAAAGAAAAATCCAACAATATGCTGCCTGCAAGAGACTCATCTCATAGAAAGAGATACCCACAGACTAAAGGTGAAAGGATGGGAAAAACATACCATGCACATGGACTCAGCAAAAAAGCCGGAGTCTCCATCCTCATATCAGATAATGTGGACTTCAAGCCAAAACTAGTCAGAAGGGATAAAGAAGGACATTTCATACTGCTTAAGGGAAGCATAAATCAGCAAAACATAACAATCATAAATATCTATGCCCCGAACATTGGCTCATCCATGTACGTCAAACAAATCCTTCTCAATTCCAGAAATCAAATAGACCACAACACAATAATACTAGGCAATTTTAACACACCCCTCTCACCACTGGATAGATCTTCCAAACAAAAACTGAATAAAGAAACCATAGATCTCAATAACACAATCAACAATTTAGACTTAACGGACATATATAGAATATACCATCCAACAAAGAGTGAATACACTTTCTTCTCAGGAGCACATGAATCCTTCTCTAAAACAGACCATATTCTATGCCACAAAGCTAATGTTAGCAAATACAACAAGATAGAGATACTACTTTGTATTCTATCAGATCATAATGGATTGAAATTAGAAATAAATGACAGAATAAAAAACAGAAACTTCTCCAATAAGTGGAGATTAAATAATATGCTATTATATGATGAATGGATAACAGAAGACATCAGGAGGGAAATAAAAAAATTCTTAGAAGTAAATGAGAACAAAGACACATCATATCAAAATCTCTGGGACACTATGAAAGCAGTACTTAGAGGAAGATTTACTTCATGGAGCACATTCAACAAAAGAAGAAAAAAAATCAACAAATAAATGACTTAACACTACAGCTCAAAGCCCTAGAAAAAGAAGAACAGAGCAACACCAAAAGTAGTAGAAGACAGGAAATAGTAAAATCAGAACTGAAATCAATGAAATTGAAACAAAAGAAACAATAGAAAAAATTAACAAAATAAACAGTTGGTTCTTTGAAAAAATAAACAAAATTGATAAACCCTTAGCCACACTAACAAAGAGAAAGAGGGAGAAAACTCAAATTACTAAAATTTGAAATGAACATGGAAATATCACAACAGACATGAGTGAAGCACAAAGCATAATTAGAAGCCATTTTGAACATCTATACTACAACAAAACAGAAAATCTCGAAGACATCAACAAGTTTCCAGAGACATATGAATGACCTAAACTGAACCAGGAGGACATACACAACTTAAATAGATCAATTTCAAGTAGTGAAACAGAAGAAGTCATCAAAAGCCTACCAACAAAGAAAAGTCTGGGACCAGATGGGTTCTCAGCCGAGTTCTACAAAACCTTTAAAGAAGAGCTCATTCCAATACTCCTCAAAGTATTCCATGAAATAGAAGAGGAGGGAACCCTCCCAAACTCATTCTATGAAGCCAATATCACCCTGATACCTAAACCAGACAAGAGACACATCGAGGAAAGAAAATTTCAGACCAATATCCTTAATGAACATCACTGCAAAAATTCTCAACAAAATTTTAGCAAATTGCATACAAAAATATATTAAAAACATAGTGCACCACGATCAAGTGGGTTTTATCCCAGGGATGCAAGGTTGGTTCAACATTCAGATATCAATAAAAGTAATTTACCATATCAACAGACTTAAAGTCAAAAATCACATGATTATTTCAATAGATGCAGAAAAAGTATTCAATAAAATACAACATCCCTTCATGCTCAAAACACTAGAAAAAATAGGGATAGTGGGAACATTCCTTAACATTATAAAGGCCATCTATGCTAAGCCCATGGCCAATATTATTCTAAATGGTGAAAAATTGAAAGCATTCCCTCTAAAAACTGGAAGAAGGCAGGGATGCCCTCTTTCACCACTTCTATTCAACATCGTCCTTGAAACTCTAGCCAGAGAAATTAGACAGACCAAAGAAATTAAAGGGATACGAATAGGAAAAGAAGAACTCAAACTATCCCTGTTTGCTGATGACATGATTATATATTTAGAGGAACCTGGAAATTCCACCAGAAAACTTTTAGAACTCATAAGTGAATTCAGTAAAGTAGCAGGTTACAAGATCAATGCACATAAATCTAAGGCATTTCTATACATAAGTGATGAAATTTCAGAAAGAAAAGTTAGGAAAACTACCCCATTCACAATAACCTCGAAAAAAAATAAAATACTTGGGAATCAATCTCACAAAAGAGGTGAAAGACCTCTACAATGAGAACTACAAACACTAAAGAAAGAAATTAAAGAAAACCTTAGAAGATGGAAAGATCTCCCATGTTCTTGGATAGGAAGAATTAATATTGTCAAAATGGCCATACTACCAAAAGTGCTATACAAATTCAATGCAATTCCAATTAAAATCCCAATGATGTACCTTACAGAAATAGAGCAAGCAATCATGAAACTCATCTGGAAGAATAAGAAACCACTCATCTGGAAGAATAAGAAACCCAGAATAGCTAAAACAATCCTTAGCAGGAAGAGTGAAGCAGCGGGTATCGCAATACCAGACCTTCAACTATACTACAAAGCAATAGTAACAAAAATGGCATGGTATTGGTACCAATATAGACAGGTAGATAAATGGTACAGAATAGAGGACATGGACACAAACCCAAATAAATACAATTTTCTCACACTAGACAAAGGTGCCAAAAATATGCAATGGAGAAAAGATAGCCTCTTCAACAAATGGTGCTGGGAAAACTGGAAATTCATATGTAATAGAATGAAACTAAGCCCCTATCTCTCACCCTGCACAAAACTTAAGTCAAAATGGATCAAGAACCTTGGAATCAGACCAGAGACCCTGCATCTTATAGAAGAAAAAGTAGGTCCTAATCTTCAACATGTTGGCATAGGATCAGACTTCGTTAACAGGACTCCCATAGCACAAGAAATAAAAGCAAGAATCAACAACTGGGATAGATTCAAACTAAAAAGCTTTCTCTCAGCAAAGGAAACTATCAGCAATGTGAAGAGAGAACCTACAGAGTGGGAGAAAAATCTTTGCCACTCATACTTCAGATAGAGCACTGATTTCCAGAATATATAAAAAACTCAAAAAACTCCACACCATGAATACAAATAATCCAATCAATAAATGGGCTAAGGAAATGAACAGACACTTCACAGAAGATCTACAAGTAATCAAAAGATATATGAAAAAATGTTCAACATCTCTAGTAATAAGAGAAATGCAAATCAAAACTACCCTAAGATTCCTTCTTACCCCAATTAGAATGGTGATTATCAAGAACACAAGCAACAATAGGTGTTGGCGAGGATGTGGGGAGAAAGGTATGCTCATACGTTGCTGGTGGGGTTGTAAATTAGTGCAGCCTCTCTGGAAAGCAGTATGGAGATTCCTCAGAAAGCTCAGAATGGAACCACCATTTGACCCAGCTATCCCACTCCTTGGCCTATACCCAAAGGACTTAAAATCAGCATACTACAGAGATACAGCCACATCAATGTTCATTGCTGCTCAATTCACAATAGCCAGATTGTGGAACCAACCTAGATGTCCTTCAGTTGATGAATGGATAAAGAAACTGTGGTATATATATATATGTGGTATATATATATATACACAATGGAATATTACTCAGCCATAAAGAATGATAAAATTATGGCATTTGCAGGCAAATGGATGAAATTGGAGAATATCATGCTACGTGAGATAAGCCAATCTCAAAAAACCAAAGTCGAATGATCTTGCTGATAAGCGGATGATGACACATAATTGGGGGATGGGAAGGGGGCAAGAATGGAGGAAGGAAGGACTGTATAGAGGGAAAAGAATGGTGGGAGGGGTGGGGGGAAGGGAAAAAATAACAGAATGAATCAAACAACATTACCCTATGTAAATTTATGATCACACAAATGGTATGCCTTTACTCCATGTACAGAGAAACAACATGTATCCCATTTGTTTACAATAAAAAAAATAATAAATAAAAATAAAAAATTAAAGCTACTAAAAAAAATCTGTATTAGGTGTCATGCCACAAGATAGACACAAAAATCAAGTCAACTTAGTCTCCAGGGTAAGTGGTTTATAGGTCTAAGAAAGGGAAATAATAGATAATATTACAAATACTGAATATATTGTTGAAAACAATCTGTACAGACACAATCATATTTTTTAAAGTTGTGTGGGGGTAAGGAGTAGTAAAGGTCAAGAAAAAACTCAGAGAAGAAGGTACCCTCAAGCATTTTCTTAAAAAGTGAGTTGCATTAGGCCCGGCTGATGGGAATATACCACAGGCTGAATCCACAAAGTCAAGGTTCCAAACCTGGAAAGAGACTGGGCTGTCCAAGGTAAAAGCTGTTCTACTCACCTCTAAAAATGGGAAGAGTCAGACTATGGAAACCTGTAGCCATACTCTGAGGTCTAGGCTCTTATCCTGTGGGAGGCATTCCCATTCAAACTTTATTTGAAATTCAAATTCAACTGGACATTGTCAAGTTTCTAATTTTGTGTAAGGTACTGAGGTCCCACTGTGGTTTCAAACACAGTAAAAACATCGCCATATTTGTGGTTAAGAGATAACTTTGGGTAGATTCAAGATGGCAGGTTGGAGGAAGGCTTCGTTGTCAGTTGCTCTATGGCTCCAGATTCAAGCAACAGCAAGGTGGGTGAAAGAAGAAATTCACTGAAATTCAATATTAGACAGTCACCATCTCT
Organism: Sciurus carolinensis; assembly: GCF_902686445.1. Classification (NCBI taxonomy): domain Eukaryota; kingdom Metazoa; phylum Chordata; class Mammalia; order Rodentia; family Sciuridae; genus Sciurus; species Sciurus carolinensis. The sequence continues at coordinate 77,534,254 of NC_062222.1, forward strand.
AAAAGACTCAGAAAATTCAGGTGCATTGAGCAAAAAAAGCAAAAAAAGAGTACATTGGAGCCAAACTGGTTGCAGCAGCAGCAATGGCAGCATCACTGCTTAACTGCAGAGAGAAGGGACAACAGAAAGAGGGGCATGATGCACAAATTTGGCATGGAAAAACTTGATGATCAGAAGAGAAGCCTAAACTTAGCTGATCCAGAGGCTGCACCACAAACTGGCATTTAAAAAGTGCTCTGTATTTCTCAACTGGGAAGCATAGAACTGGAGTGGGAGTCATCTTGAGAAGGTCATACTGCAGCTTGCTGCTGTGGGAGCTGGAAGATCTCAGCAAATACTGCCTTACTGTCCCAGAAATCACCTGCCGTGCACCCTATAGTGTACCTAGCATAAAGTGAATGAAACAGGAGCAGAGAAGATTGTACCCAGGGGAATTCAAGTCAGAAAAACAGATGGGAATACAATTCACTTGCCCTTTGAGTTTGACAGCTCAGGTGACCAGGTGAACAGGGTCAGGAAACTGAACAGGTAATGTGAATACACTCAGGGACTAAGCCTGGGAAGGTCATATTCAGGGACAATACAGTGCGTGGAGGGTTGGTTGCCCTTCCCTTCAAGAATTCCTTGAAGACTCCAGAGATCCATATGCCCAACAGAAGTCAGCATCCACATGGCTCTAGGGGGTGTTGATCTAATCTCTCCAGAACAGATACCACCCAACAAAGACTGTAAAGCCTAATAGACCTAAACCTCAGTCACTGGAACACCCTCTTAGAACAGTGTAGCAACCCACCCCCAGAGTACATCCATCTGGTCTGTCTGGACAAAACTCCAAATGACAGTACTTCCCATTCCAGACTACCTTATACTGGTGAGACGGAAAGCCGAGAGTTATTTCAACTGGCTTCAGTTTTAGACTACTCCAGCCAACAGCTTGGTGAGTAACAAAAAAGAGGAGGGGGTTAACAATCCCCACCTTGCTCTCACTATCTCTCTCTCTCTCAGTACACAGCCCAAGAAGAAACAGAAAGAAGAACAGTTGGGCATAAGAAGTGACCATATATACCCATCGACTATTTTCAGTACCTCAGTGAAGACAATTCTATCATTTTCTCATTAAGAATCCTTTTTCCTTTCTGAAGGGGAGGAGAATGTTTTTGCTGTGCTGATAGGTACATGCATATGTATACACATACATATTTGTTTCCCCATACCTCATTTTTAGCATATTCTTATGATACTTATTTTTTATTATCTTGTCTTTTGAGGGTTAGAATTTGGGTTTATTTGTTTCTTTATTTTTTGTTGTTGTTCATTTGTTTTTCTTTTCACTCTTTCTCTCATTTCTTCTCCCACTAAGAGCTACATTCTTTTCTCTCTCTCTCTCTTTCCCTTTAGGTTTTTGCTAATTTTTCTCTTCTTTCTTTATAATCATCATTTGCTACATCTCTTCTGCATTCTTTCTGTTCACATTTTGAACATTCTAAACTTTCTTCTATTTTCCTGTCACATTTTCCATTTTCTTAATGAACTCTATTTTTACCACCTTTTAGAACTATCTATTTTATATAACTCCTGCCCACACTGTTCATATTATTGTAGTTATTAGTTTTATGGAGACATAGTTTATACCTGCTGTTTACTGCCAGATCGAGTTCATAGTTATTTATTGTTTTGCTGTTGGCAACTGCTGATCCCACCATTCCTATTTCTGTAGGAATTAGTGTTGTAGATGCCATAGTCGGCACCAGGTATTTATTTTAATACTGTATACTTTTTGTCTCTATTGTTTGTTTCTCCCTTTTCAGTGAAGTGCTGGGAATCCACAGGAACACTACAAGTTCATAGGGTAGAGACTTTGCCTCTGAACTAAACATAGCCAAAAGACAGCACACCATGCTTCACACACAAATTAACTACATTCAAACTTCAGTTATAATTTAATACAAGAATAGGAGAAAGAAAAAAATACCCAAACTAATGAGGTGCCCCAAGTAGGAATGGCTAGAGGGAGTCTGCAGGTCCCTCTCATGGACATCCACTCCATAATAGCAAAAACCGAGAGAATTAACACAAAGGCTGTGGGTGCCATACCTATAAGGGGTCTCAATCTTGATCACTATAGGAAACTTAGGCAAGAGAAGGCCATGACCTAAAAATGTGCACACAGGAGTGGAAGAGAAATTCATTCCAACAGATGCATGAAACCCACCACAGGAATAAAAAAATTTTGACAAAAAAAAAAAAAAAAAAGCTAACAAAACACCTCCTAAAGTTCATAATTCACCAGCAACTGACTCCAAAAATACTGAAGTGGATGAACTATCAGAAAAAGAATCCAAAAGAATGATTATAAAAATTATCAATGAATTCCAAGAGAATGAAGAGCAACAATAGAATGAATTAAGGAAGTCAGTATGGGATATGAATGAGAAATTCAATAATGCATTTGAAATACTGAAAAAGAATCAAATAAAAATCTTGGAAATGAAGGACACAATAAATCAAATAAATCTTCAGTCAAAATTCTCTCTAATAGAGTAGACCATGCTGAGGACAGAATCTCAGAACTGAAGACAATGTGGTCAGCCTTGAACGTTCAAACAATATTAAGGAAAAGGAAAAAGTGTTCATGACTCGAATATACAAGAACTCTGGAAAAATTAAGAGACCAAATTTAAGAATCGCTGGAATTGAAGAAGGTTGTAGATTCGGGCTAATGGAAGAAATAACCTCTTCAGAGAAGTAATAGAACATTTTGCAAATATGAAGAATGAAATAGATATCCAGATATCTATTTGGGGTATTCAGATGCCAAATTAGACAAGATCAAAAGAGAAACTTTTCAGGACCCATTATAACAAAAAGGACTAACATAAAGAACAAGTATAGAATTTTAAAAGAGCAAAATGTCAGGTCACATCTGGGGACAATCCAATCAAAATTACTTAAGATTTTTAAACACAAAGTCTAAAATCCAGGAAGGCTTAGAATAATGTGTTCTGAGTCTTGAAAGGTAAAAGCTGTCAACCAAGCCTCCTATATCTACCAATGCTATCCTTTAGAATCAATGCAGAAACAAAAACCTTTCAAGATAAGCAGAAATTCAAGAATGACTACTAATCTGGCACTTAAGGAAAATACTTAAGGAAATATTTCACCAGAAAAATTCAAAAACAAATCCCTAAGCTCACAAATGAACCAATCTCATTTGAAGAGTAGATAAGCAAATAGGAAACAGGACCATATTAAACATTAGAAAAAACCAAAAATGGCAGGAATTAATAAACATCTTTCTATAATAACATTGAATGTGAATGGTATTAGCTCTCCAACTAAAAGACACAGGCTGCCAGAAATAGATTAAAAAACAAGACCCAACTACAGGTTGTTTGTAAGAGACCACCTTACAGGCAAAGACAGCCACAGGCTGCAAGTGAAAGAATTGAAATGATGTATACCATTAAAATGGAGTCCAAAAACAAGCAGGAATAGCACCTCTCATAGCTAACAAAATAGACTTCTAATCAAAATTAATCAGAAGATGCAAAGATGATGACTTTGTAAAGGCAAAGGGAATAATCCAACAAGAAGATATAACAATACTAAAATATTGTTTTAGTATTTATGCCCAAATTCTGGTGTATCTAATTACATAAAGCAGACAATACTCAAATTAAAGACTCAGATAGACTCTAGAACAATAATACTGGGTGATTTCAACACACCTTTCTTACCAATAGATAGCTCATCCAGACATAAACACAGTAAAGACTCTTTGAACCTAGAAAATATTATAAATCAAATTTACCTAACAGACATCTATAGATTACTTCATCCAATAATAGTCAACTACACATTATTCTCAGAAGTTCATAGAACCTTCTCCAAAATAAACCATATTTTAGGCTACAAAGAAACTCTTAGCCAATACAAAAAATTGACATAGTTCCTTATATCTTATCGGATCATAACAGAATGAAATTAGAATTCAACACCAAAAAAATCCTATAGAAATTATATAAACACATGAAGATTTAATAATATACTTTTGAATGATGAATGAGTGATAGAAGAAATAAGGGATGAAATTTGAAAAATTTTAGAATCAAACAACTATTGAGATACAACATACCAGAACCTCTGGGACACTATAAAGACAGTTCTAGGAGAAAAGTTTATAGCTATGAGTACTTACATAAGAAAATCAGAAAGATCTCAAATAAATCTCATCATGCATCTAAAGGTCTTTGAAAAACAAGAACAAACCAATTCCAAAACCAGTAGAAAGAAGGAAATCATTAAGATTAGAGCAGAAATCAATGAAATTGAGAATAAAAAATAATACAAAGAATCAAAAAAAGAATAGTTTTTTTTTAAAGATAGATAAGCCATTAGTTGAACTAACCAAAAGAAAAAAAGGCCAAATTCATAAAATTAAAGATGAAAAGGAGAAATCAGAACAGATATTACAGAAATCCAGAGGATCATTAGGGACTATATTGAAAATTTACACTCTAATAAATTGGAAATTCTAGATGAAATGGATAGATTTTTAGACACATATAACCTGCCAAAACTGAATCACGGGGACATGGAAAACCTAAACAGACTAATTACTGGTAATGAGATAGAAGCAATAATAAAAAGTCGTAAAAAGCCTTTCAAAAAATCAAAACAAAGAAACCTTCCAACAAAGCCCAGTACCAGATGGAATTTCAACTGAATTCTACAAAACCTTTAAAGAAGAACTAAGACCAATGGTCCTCAGATTATTCCATGAAATAGAAAGGGATGGAACATTTCCAAATTTATTCTATGAAACCAATATCGCATACAGACAAAAACCACACAAAGATACATGAAAGAAAGAAAACTACAGATCAATATCCCTAACAAACTTAGATACAAAAATGCTTAATAAATTGTTAGAAAATCATTTTCAAGAATGTATTAAGAACACTGTACATCATGATCAAGTTGGTTTTACCCCAGAAATGCAAGGATGGTTTAACATATGCAAATAAATAAATGTAATTTACCACATAAATAGTATTAAGGACAAAAATCATTAATTCATCTCAATAGATGCAGAAAAAACTTTTGGCAAAATTCAGCACCCATTCATGATAAACACACTGAAGAAAGAGGGATATAGGGAATCTACCTCAACATCATAAAGGCTTTCTACAAAAAAACTCAAAGCAAACATCATAGTGAATGGTAAAGAAAAATGAAAGCATCTGCTTTAAAAATTGGAAAAATACAAAGATGTCAACTCTTATCACTTCTATTTAATATGGAACTAGAAAACCTAGTCAGAGAAATTAGATAAGAAAAGGAAATAAAAGGGATAAAAATAGGAAAGAAAGAAGAGAAATTTTTACTGTTTGCATATAATATGAAATGATCCTATATTTAGAAGATCCAAAAAGCTCCACAGAGGACTGTAGAGCTAATAAATTCAACAAAGTAGCAGTTTACAAAATCAAAATACAAAAATCCAATAGTGTTCCTATACACCAATAATGGATCTACTGAGAAAATAATCAATAAATCAATTCCATTTACCATAGCTTCAAAAAAAAAAACATAAATATAAAAAAAAAAACAAAAAAAAAACAAAAAAACATAAATATAAAAAAAAATCATAGGAATAAAGGCTGGGGATATATCTCAGTTGGTAGAGTGCTCGCCTAGCACGTACAAGGCCCTGAGTTCAATCCCCAGCAACACACACACACACACACACACACACACACACACAAAAGAAAAAGAAAAAAAAAAAAGAAATCATAGAAATAAATCTAACCATGGAGGTAAAAGACCACTACAATAGAAACTACAGAACACTGAAGATGACATAAGAAGATTAAAAGACCTCCCATGTTCATGGACAGGCAGAATTAAATTGTTAAAATGGTCATACTTTCAAAAGCAATACATAGTTTTGTGCAATCCCTGTAAGAATACCAATGACATTCTTCCCAGACAAAAAACTGGCATAAAATTCATTAAGAAGAACCAAAGACCCAGAACAACCAAAGCAATTCTATGCCAAAAAAGTTGAAGGCATTACGATACCTGACTTCAAATTATGCTACAGTGCTATATTAACAAAAACTGCATGATACTGGCATAAAAAACAAAAAGACACATAGACCAAGGGTACAGAATAGAAACCTCAGAGACATACCCACACAGATACAATCTTATAATCTTTGACAAAAGTACCAAAAACAAACACTGGAAAAAAAGCCTTTTTAACAAATGGTGCTGGGAAAACTGTTTATCCATAGGTAGAAGAATGAGACTAGATCTTTATGTCTCATGCTGCACAAAAGTGAACTCAAAGTGAATCAAAGAACTAGGAATTAGACCAGAAACTACACAACTCCTAGAAGAAAATGTAGGGTCAATACTCTAACATACAGGTGCAGGCAATGACTTTCTCAACAGAACACTTACAGCTCAGGAAATACTGCCAAGAGTTATAAATAGGATGTCATCAAATTAAAAAGCTTCTCTACAACAAAGGAAACAAGAATGTGAAGAGAGAAACTACAGAATGGTAGAAAAATCTTTGATAGCTACTATTCTGACAAAGGATTAATATCCAGAATATACATAAAGAACTCAAAAAATTTAAAACCCAAAAAATAAAAAACATAATTCATAAATGGGCAAATAAACTAAACAGACACTTCTCAAAGGAAGAAATACAAATGGCTAACAAGTAAAGGAAAAAATTTCCAGCACTCTTAGCAATTAGGAAATGCAAATTAATACTGCACTGAGATGTCATCCTATTCCCATTAGAATGACAGTCATCAAGAATACAAACAATAAGAAATGCTGAAGAAGATGTAGAGAAAACAGAACACTTTTATATCGTTGAGTGGGATTGGGAATTAGTACTACCACTACGGGAATCAGTATGGACATTCCTCAAAAAACTAGGAACAGAACCACCATTAGACCCAGCTATACCACTTTTCATTATTTATCCTAAGTAATTAAAGTCAGCATACTATGGCAATATATGCATACCCATGTTTATAGCAGCACAATTCACAATAGCCAAATTATTGAATTAGTCTAGGCATTCATCAATGGATGTGTGGATAAAGAGAATGAGGTACATAAACAATGGAGTTTTCAGGAAAATGGATGGAACTTGAGAACTTTACGTTAAGTGAAATAAGACAAACTCAGAAGATCGAGGATAACATGTTTTCTCTCCTATGTGGAAGCTGGAGAGGAAAAAGAGAAAAGTTGCACAGTGGGTCTAATGAAAATGGAAGGGAGATCAGTAGTAGGGATAAGGAGGGAGGAGTGGAGGGAAAGAAGAAATCCTGGGGAGTGATATTGGTCAAATTATGTTGTTATATTGTGTGTGTGTGCAAATAATGTAACAAAGAATTCCACCCATTATATGCAACTATAATGCACCAATTAAAAATATGGAGAAAATTTTCACCATGTTGGTCTAAGACCTGACTTCCTTAACAAGACCCCTATAATTTACAATGTAAAATCAAGAATCAATAAATGGGAAGGACTCAAATTAAAAAGCTTCTTTTCAGCAAAAGAAACAATCAGTAATGTGAAGAAAGAGCCTACAGATTGGGAGAAAATTTTTACCATATGTATCTCATGTAAAGCATTAATCTCTAGGATATATAAAGAATCAAGAAAACACCCCCCAAAACTCCCAAATAACCTAATCAATAAATGGGCTAAGAAACTGAAGGCACTTCACAGAAATACAACTGATCAGCAAATATATGAAATAATTTCAACATCTCTAGCAATTAGAGAAATGCAAATCAAAACTATTCTAAGATTTCATCTCACTCCAATCAGAATGGCAATTATCAAGAATACAAGCAATAATAAATGTTGGCAAGAATGTGGGGAACAAGGTACACTCAAACATTGCTGGTGGGACTGTAAATTGGAGCAACCATTATGGAAAGCAGTATGGAGATTCCTCAGAAAACTTGGAATGGAACTAGTATTTGACCCAGTTATCCCACTCCTTGGTTTATACCCAAAGGACTTAAAATCAGCATACTACAGTGACACAACCACATCAATGTTTATAGCAGCTCAATTCACAATAGGTAAGCTATGGAACCAACCTAGATGTCCTTCAACAGATGAATGGATAAAGAAAGTGTGGAATATGATGTTATATCACTCAGTTTTAAAGAAAATGAAATTCTGGCATTTGCTGGTAAATGGATGGAATTAGAGAATATCATGCTAAGTGAAATAAGCCAAACCCAAAAAACCAAAGGCTGAATGTTTACTGAGATATGCAGAAGCTAATTCACAGTAAGGGTGGGGGGATAGGGAAGAAGAAAGTTACTTTATATTAGATAGAGGGGAGTGAGGGAGGGGAAAGGGTATGAAGGAAGGAATGATAGTAGAATGAAACAGACATTATTACCTCATGTACATGCATGACTGCATGACTGATGTGATCCTGCAACATGTATAATCAGAAAAATGAGACATTGCAGTCTAATTATGTATTATCTATCAAAATGTATAAATGCATTTTACTGCCATGTACAACCAATTAGAACAAATAAAATTTAAACAACATATGGAGAGGAAAAAAGAAAGACCACTTTGGCTTCGATATGGAGAATGGTTAGGAGGGGTGAAGAAGGAGAGTTGGGGACACAGGTGAAAGATCTTGGCAAAGTACATGGAACAAGGCAATTAGGGGCTGAGGCAAGGCTGTGAAGGAGGTGATAGGTGTGAAAGCTGTGAAAGAGAAGCATCTCAGATGGCTTCCAGGAGTCTATCTTGGGGAACAAGAGGTGCCACTCATGAATGTAAAACAGATGGGTGGGGGGATTATGAGGAGCACGCTTTGGGACAGGCGGTGTCCAGTAAGGCATCTGATTTTAGTTCTGGATTCAAGAGAGAGATTTAAAGGTCATCACATATGAATAGTTGTTAAGAGCAGAAATGAGTTGATTTATTCAGGAAAAGCATCCAAGAGAAAACAGAAGAAGATAAGGAACTGGAGGACAACAACATCTAAAAAAACAGAGGAAAAAAATAGCAAAAATGACCAAGAAGAATGATCCAAGGATAGAAGACAAAAAAGGAACTGGTGGTTGAGAAGTCAAGGGGAGAACTTTCAAGAAGAAAGTCACTAAGAATGCAGAAAAGACAAATCACATCTGAAAAGGTTCTACTACACTTAGAAATTAAGCTTTGGCTCACCTGTGCCACACATTCCAGCAGAGTCACTGGATAGAAAAACAGTGAAGGCTATCACTCAGTATAAAGTGCTCCTTTAAAGGCCATTACTATGAATGGAAGGGGACAGGGAGAAGAATAATTAAAAGTGCCAGGGGTTGTTTAGTCACAGTAACATTTTTAAAGTTCAAGACATGTATAGACACTGGAAAGGTGATCTTTAGAAATCTGAATGATTAGTAAAATATATATCAAGGTAAAAATCAAGGCTATACATTCACAAGTGCAGGTGGGAGTCAGGCATGCTGGCCCAAGTCTGTAATCCCAGCAAGGTGGGAGGCTGAGGAAGGAGGATCCCAACTTTGAAGCCAGCCTCAGCAACTTAGCAAGACTCTGTCTCAAAAAATTCTAAAAAGAAAAAGAAAAAAGTGCAGGTGGAGAGACCATCCTTGGTCAGAGCAGAGAATGAGGCACAGGCGAGCGCAGCTGCGGGCCAGTCCATGACTCCAGCTACTCTCCACACATTGACTCACATCTTTCAAAATAAAGAAAGTGATCTCTTCACACTACAGAGAATCAATGTTTCAGGAAGAGAGAACTGCTGCAATTCATTCTGTCTGCTTCCTGAGTCTCTCTACACCCTGCTAACATTCTAAAACATATCTCAAAAACTGAGTGAAAAGATGCTAGGAGATGGGGCCAACTGGTCCATCCTGCACGTTGGGGGTTTTGGCATCTTTCTAGAAGAAAATGTGTAAGATAATTTCAGTAAATGGGATAAAGCAAAGACCTTAATATAGGGGAAAAGGAAATCACCCCTCAACTCATCACTGGAACAAAGAAACAAAAAGAAATCTGAAAAGCATTCTTCCCTCTTAGCCCCCATAAAAACTCATGAAGTTCCCTATTCTAAAACAGTTATCTCATCAGAGCTAAATAACCAATAAGTTTTATGGAATTTACTAGAAATGAAGAACTGTAGAAATGTTCATATATTAGTATTAACCAATAATGAAAATATTATATACTAAAAGTTATAAGAATGTAAATGAACAGTTAGAGGGTAATTTGTAAATTTAAATATGATAGGAAGATGTCTTTTCTCTCCAAAGTAATCTATAACTTCAATACAATATTAATAAAAATGACAAAAATGTTGAATTTTCTCAGGAATTCAATAAATGTACTCTAACATCCATGAACAGCTAAGTAAACCTTGAAGAAGAAATGAAGAATTTTCCCAATCAGATATTGAAACACAACACAAGGCAATAGAAGCTAATGATAAAACAGTATGATAGTGGTACAAGAACAGAAATCTAGACTATAGAGTAGCTCAGTCCAACCTATGTGCATATAGAAACTTAATATAAAATAAAGAAAATATATGGTAAGATTGAATGAATAGGAAAACTGGAAAACAAAATGGAGAAAAATGAAACTGAATCCCTTCTTAAACCTAGATACATGAATGAACTCCTGATGGATTGACAACCTACATTAAGACAAAACTGTCAAACTGATAGGAGAAATTGAATACTAGAGTAGACCTCGTTAAACAAAAAATTCAAAAGCAAAAGTTTCAAGCAAAAACAATGAAAAAATTTCTGTTTAACAACAGATATCACATTCAAAGTTAAAAGAGAAGAGAATGAGAAATTTTGCATATTTAAAGCTAACAAGAGTTAATATATATAATATACAAGGAAATCCATACAAGACAGCAAAGTCAATATAACAATAGAAATAGCAAATTAAAAAACAATTTATAAGAGAGAAAACACAAAATCCAACAGGAGATAGATATGCTCATATTAATAATAAAAAATAAGCTAATTTAATTAAACAACCCTTTATGCCTATAAACCAGAAAAAAATCAGAAGCTCAATGATGTCAAATGGTGGCAAAGAGTGGAGATGAGAGAACCTTCATTCATGGGGTGTAGATGGCAAAGCTATTATGGAGAGCAACCCGGCAGGACTTCATCAAACAAAGAATATGCAGAGTCCAGAAATCAACAATTCTGCTCTAGGGTATAAATCCCAGGGAAGCTCCCAGACAAGCTCATAAAGAGAGTTTCAAAGCTGTTCGCTGGCACTCTCTACTGAAGAGATGCAGATAGAGGGAATGGAGGCAGTCTATCACTGGGAGACTGGATGAGTGAAGTGTGGGGATACCCACAGGAGTTCTATGCAGCTGTCACAAGTGAAGGGCCAGATAATATAACAATATGGGTGAATCTTAAAAATATAGTGCTGAGTGAGAGAAGCAGAGATTAACATAAACTCTGCCACAGGATGTCATTTAAGAAAATTAAATATATAAGGCACTCAAAACAAAAATACCCAATTCATACAAATAAAAAATATGTTTTAAAAATTAAAGTGATTGCCTGAGTGAGGAAGGGGAAGGAGAACAAAAGAAAAGAAAGAGAGAAAAGAGGAGGGGAGAGAGGAGAGAGGGAGAGGGAAAAAGAAAGGGGGATGGAGAGAGAGAGAATAGCTAACAAAACCTATGAACCTGATTAATTATGTTAGCTAGAGCCAGAAAAGTCCTTCATAATAGCACAAGGACTTGAAAGAATGAGGATTTTCCTCTGCATTGTCCCACCCTTTATATCTAATTTTTATAAAATCCAAGACAGGTACCGCAGAGAAACATGGGTACTGCAAGTTCTTTCGGGCAGGGCACATTGCCATTTCTAACAGGCTATGCTGGATTTTTCTCAGCACTTGACTTTGAGATTTCTGCCGATATGGTCTGGTTGGTTATAAATGATTAAACCAATAGCAGCCAGTCTTTATCTTGAATAGCACTAATCTGAATTGGAAATAAGTCACCGTTATCAGCATCCGACGTCTTAATTAACATTCTGATACCAATCAGCGACTTGGTTCGCCATTGTTTTCTTTTCTAAATTTTTATTAGTGCATTTTAATTTTTCAGAATGTGTTTCTTTGTGGCTTATTCATACAAGCAAATAACATACTTTGATCATATCCATCCTCACCGTTTTTTCAGAAAACATTTATGGGAACATTTCCGAAGTCATTTGATATAAAACTTAGAGAAGTCTACAACAATTTATGCAATGTGTAAGTAAGCTCCAGTTTCCTTTATTAACAGGTACACTGGTCAATCCAATGGCATCACAGACTCTTGCAAGGTGCTAAGGTCATGGTATGTGTCCAGTAATTACTTGTTGATAACAATGAGTTGCCTGATTAACATCAGTTATGGTCCGTCATCCTCTCTATAAATTTTCTTTCTGACACTTTCCAAAATGTATACAGATAGCATTTCAGATGTGTACTCTCTCTTTTTCTAAGTCACCTGTTCACTAGTCTTTTTTTAATTCTCCCAGACTGCAAGGAGCCCTGGTTTCATTCACTCATCCTCTAAACCCAACAGATTCCCACCCCTCACCACCCCAAGGCTCACCCTAACTCCTCTTTAGAATACACCACTTCACCAGCAAAAGTTGATTTCTCAGTCCTGATAATGGCAGGCCAGTGTCACCTGCTCCTCTGTCAGTGACAGTAACCAGCCTCCCTGGGGACTTAAAGGGCAAATGCCTTAAGGCCCTTGGATTAGTGCAAATTTGACATCTGTCGACCTTTAGAGAATACATCTGGCTTAATTGAGCAGGAAAGTGATGGTGGCAGAAAAAGATTAGCTTGCTCAGGCTAATGGCAGCCTGGCCTTTCTTTCTTTGTTCCACACAAAAGCCACCTGTGACTCATCCATACCGAGTGAGATTTTTCACACCAGCTAAGCTGATGGATCTCTGCACAGCATTAAACAAGCAGCTGCAAAGGCTCTCTCTTCCCTAAGATAAGTGGATCTGTCAAGTCCCAAAGATCATCTCATTTTTGCTGTTGCCCTGCTCAGTGAACAAAATGAGGACAATAAGTCAAGCAAGTTTTATGGGCTGTACATTTTTATGGATTTAGAGGACTTAGTTATGAAAAGAAAGTCATCATGGCCTTTCTGTAAGTGTGGCCATTGCAGTGAATGCAACTCAAACCCTTCATTTATTGTCAGAATGCTCCCTGTGGACCTAGGAATGTCCACAGGGGCAGCTGATTCACCTAAAAGACAAAGAAGAAAGGGCAGAAAAGGAAGAAGAAAAAAGAATGAGAAGTAAAGTGGGGAAAAATGAGCAGAGATGCATAAGGCCATATCACATTATAGCTGGCAGTAGCAGTTGGCAATAGCAACTCAAGGACAGTTATGATCTAGAGCCAAAAAATTTAAGTTTAAATTCCACTCTGCCCATTATAAATCTGATGACCTGAGGCAAGTTTCTTACCTTCCATTACCTTATCAGGAAAATGAGAATGATAATGTTTATTGCATGAAGTTGTGAAGATTAAACACCAAATACTGACAGAACACTCTGTGCCCAGAAATATTCTAAGTGCTTTGCATATATTAACTCAATCCTCTCAACAGCCTTCTGGGCTGGGTGTGTATAAGTTTCCTATTGCTGCTGTAACAAATTAGCACAAAATTTTTGGCTTAAAACAATGCAAATTTATTATCTTAGAGTTCTAGAGTTAGGAAGTCTCAAAATCAAGTGTCAACAGTGATGTAATTCCTTCTGGAAGGTCCAGAGCAGAATCAATTTCCTTGCCTTTTTGCAAATTCTAAAGCCACCCTGCAGGTTCATGGATCCTTCCTTGCATCTCTCAAACCTGATCTCTGGTTCTGTTCTCACATCTTTTCCTCTAAACTGTGCTGCCTTCCTCATATAGAACTGCTCACCCCAATAATCCCAGATAATATTCCCATTTCAAGATCCTTACACTTAATCCTACCTACAAAGCCCTTTTTTGCTATCTAGCATGCTCACAGGTTCTGGTGATTAGAACATGGACATCTTTGGGGTCATTTTGTCTACCCCAGGTGCTACTATTATCCTCACTTTGTAAGTGGGAAACTGATAATGCAGAGAGATGAAGTAACCTGCCAAAGCCATGCTTTCCCCCATACTTCCTCCCTTTCAGGGGTTCCTGTACAGGGCATGAGGAAGCACCATGCTGGGTTACCTCTTGTTACGGCACAGGTATTAAAGGTAGCGTGACAACAATGCTGCAGCTTTAAGTCAGTGGCACCAATACCACAAGTGGGTCTGCCCTTGGCTGTCTATTCAGAGGGTGTTCTTGCATTGACAGAAGTCAGGTTTCGGGGAAAGCAAGGCCAGAGTGGGAACCCTGCTCCTCTCACAGAGTTATGGCTTATGAGCAAGCAGCCTGAGCCTCACTGTCTTCATCTGCCGGACGAGGCTGAAATGAATACCTCCATCCTAACAAGGTGTCAGGGCAGGAAAGGAGAGCCCACTGGTGAACCCACTTAGCAATTTCAAACTACCAAGGCAAAGTCAATGTCAGCAACATTGTAGTCAATGAGCAAAAGAAACATTGGTTATCCATGCTATGACTTGAATGAAGGCAAGCTGGAAAAGGAAAAGAGGCTTTGGCATCCCCGCCTGGCACTTACCAACACAGGCCCCCTTCCTGTTGTAGAAACCGTCTCCACAGCTGCTCTCACAGCTGCCATCTCGCAGCACTTGCAGGGGATCTCTGCAGGTCACGCAGTGCTTCTCGGTGGGGCCCCAGCAGCTGGCACAGGACTCATGACAGCCTGCAGGCAAACGGCAAAATCAGTGAACAACTACTGCAGGAAGGACCAGTCATCACTTTTTTCTATAAAAACAGGTTTTAGGATTTACAAGGAGAATGTTGATTGGCTCCTTGGTTCCTGAACTGTTATGCACCTATGTGTATACCTCAGGAGAAGAGAACCTCCCCAGCTGGGTGGGGTGGGGGCAGCAAACTATGGCCAGGAATAGGACTTCACTAAATGATTTCTAAGAGACCTGTTAGAGGAAAGGGGGGGTTTGCAGTAATGGGAATCGCAGGGCAAGAAATCATCATTTTCTAGGCACAAATGGGACTGTTTAATGAAATCAGATGGCCCTCTATTCCTTGACTTTTAAAATCACGCAGCAGAGTGTTAACAGTATAACCCCCTCCAACACCATCAGAATCAGCTGAAGAGGGATGCCATTTACTCCAGTCCTCAATTAGACCTTTTAAGGACCAAGAACTACTTAGTATTTGTGATCTTCTCTCTCTCTCTCCCCACTCCCTTGATTCCCACCGGCTTCTGTCCTTCCCCAAAACTTTCATCTGCACGTCTCCTGCCATAACATCTACCCTGTACATGTATTCAAAGGACTCACGAGGCCTGCTTTTCTCTCATACCTTTGGTTTCCAGCCATAGGTTGCTCCTAGACCAGAGTTGTTCCCATAACCCATTTTGTCCCATTGTACCAGATGTGAAAAAGGGATAAAACATATAATTATATAGTAAAAACATAATTATGTTATAATATACTAATCAATATAGTTACATATGTGAGTGGGTATATATCTGCACTCTAGATGATTATTTCTGACCTATTTTTATGTACCTGTCTTGATTTTTAGAAATATTCACAGAATGGAAAACTTGGGATTCAATGGGTTAAGGTTCTACAATTTTCTTCTCTTCCAGCATTTGGGTTTTTTTGTTATTATTCTTACTATTCATGCTTGCTTTTTACCTTATTACTTCTACAAAGTGAAGCCTAAACTAACTAAATGAATATTTTGAGAATTGGCAAGCTGGCTGTATAGCTAAACTCACCTATACTTTGGTTAATACATCCTAATTTTTTAAATGCTTGCTTCACAATGGAGCATAACCTATTTTGCAGAGGCATTGATTCTGATCAAAATTGGTAGGGGGAATGAATGTGTTTCCTGCTTGTAAGTGACTTGGTAATCATACCTTAGCAATTTAATTAAGCATCCCTTTGGAGGCAGAAGATAGGATACCTACATTGCAAACTTCAAGATCTAATCCTCTTCTATCAGTTCTAAATTGCACAAGAAAGTCTTAATTTCAGACAATTTTTCTCCTTGGCAAATTTAAAGATAATTACTAATTGTATTAAGTGCTAGGAAGACTCTGCCATAAAGAGTAACAGTGGTGCGGGTGGTGGGACCCACTTTATAGGTCTGAAGGATGGGAAGTGAGCAGCCATGGGGAGAATCAGCAAAGCACAGGCAACATTCTTGAGATGGGAAGGAGTTCAGGTTTCGAGGACTGAGGGCTGCCCTGGTGGCTGGAGCTGCTGGGGCACTGTGGGGCACAGTGGTACCATTCAGGGCTGGAGTCACATGCAGCAGCCTGATCAAACTTAACTTTGAAGACAAAGAAAAGGAATTAGGCGTTTATCCTAATTACAATGCAAAGTCACTAATGGGTTCAGTAGAGATCAATACCCCTGACTTAGATTTTCAAAGCTCCCTCTGGCTGCCACGGAGAGAGGGTTCAGAATGTGCAGGTAAGCAGGAAGACCATTGAGGAATCTACTGTGGTCTAGGAGAGACATGGTGATAGCCTGGACTTGTGGGGTGGGATAGAGAGGTGGAGGAAAGTTTCCTTATTTATTATCTGGTTCCATCAAGAGACTGCAAGCTTGATGAGAGCAGAGCGCATTTATAGTTTAACTCTGTGTCAAGCACACTGCTTGGTGCTTGAACATATCTTGAGTGACTTCGTTTATATTTAACTCCTTTATATCTTATAAAGGTTACACAGGAATTCTGTTCATGTTTGGAATAAGCAGCTGGCACTGCTTTATAACTAAAGATGTGGGTACAAGGATCTCAGTAACAAACCGCACCCTTAACACACATGAAATATGCCACTCATTTATTCGCTACCCTTGATTACCAACTGTAGCCATCATCTGAACTGTCTGTCACTGTTCACAGCTTGGCCTCACTCACTTTGGAGTTGATCCAAAGTTACCTAACCAACCAAACAAACATAAAGCCCAATCTCATTTCCAAGAAGGTCTGTCAGGCAGATCTATTAACCTTCAACAGAAGCAGCGATCACATGCCAGGCTCTGTGCTGGCCTGCAGGGCCTTCCCACCTATCCACAGGCAAGCTATTTACGTGAGGCCCACTGCAGGAACACCTGCCACACTCCATCACCTGGGCACACTGGTGCATTGTGCAAACGGCAATAGGGACTAATTGCCCAACGGAATGATGCACCGAAAGTGAGGCTGAGAAGACAACAGAGGCCAGATCACCAAGAACAAGAGGACCAAGTAAGGGTCTTGACCCTTATCTCACTGAAGAGCTTTAATTAGGGCAGTGGAAGGATCGGTTGTGCTTTTTAGAGAGCAGTAGGGAAGGGACATGGTTAACTTAAGACATCTTTAGAGGATGAAGTCGTCTTTATCCAGGGTGTGCAGAGGAGACAAGAAATGAAAGCACAGCTCCCTAGGTCTACAGTGACTGTAGACAGTGGCTTGATGGCTGCACACTCAGCTATACTGGTTGCTAAAATAGTGAAAGACCTCCAAACTGGTTGGTAAGTGTCTGTCACCCTTAAGCCCCTTCTCCAATACTCTTCTTCCTAGCATCCCTGGCCTATCCACACCATGTCCAGCAAGTAAAAGGTCCTATGCAGGAGAGAGTCTGAGTTCCTGACCTTCTGACTGATCTGAATCTGTGCTATACTTCCTGTTAAATATTTTAATATCACCCTTGGTGTTGAGAATCAGATCAGGGACCAAAAGATGAGCAGGACTGCCTCTATGTTCCCAGAGAAATAGGAAAGGCATTCAGGCCCCTCACAAACTGACCACTACCAAACTTTCTAGCCCTTCTTCTGTTGGATAATAACATGCTGATTCCAGGGCACAGGGGTCTATAAACATGCCACATACTGTTCTAGGGTTTGGATCCGTTACCAGGATTCATCCTAACACATTCCCTCTGCTTCCTTAACTTCGTAATCCTCTTACACTTCAGAGACCTCCTAATTGTTACTACTCTGTGAAGCTTTGTTGAATGTTTCTAATCAAAGTTACCTACATACTCCTTTCTCCATGTTCCACAGCATTTTGTCCATGCCCTTCTTATGGTATTTTCCTTTTTTGTTCTATTTCATTGCAAATCAATTCCCTGCAGTGGAACATAGTAACTTCCTGTTTTAGTCAACTTTTTTGCTGTTGTGTCTAAATGATCTGACCAGCACAATTAAAGAGGAGAAAAGGTTTATTTGAGCGCTCACAGTTTCAGAGGTCTTAGGCCTTGGAAGGCTAGCTCCATTCCTCAGGTTTCAAGGTGAGGCAGAACATCATGGCAGAAGAGTGTGGCAGAGGGAAGTAGCTTGCATCATCAGGAAACAGAGACTCCACTCTCCAGATAGAAAATATATACCCCAAAGCCACGCCCAATTCCAATCTCCTGCAGCCACACCCTATCACTTCAATTAATCCCATCAGGGATTAATTCACTGATTGGGTTAAGACTCTTACAACCCAATCATTTCTCCTCTGAACCTTCCGCATTGTCTCCCATGTGAGCTTTTGGGGGACACCTCACATCCAAACAATAACACTTCCCAAAGGGGGACCATGGTTTAATCATCTTAAGTCCTCAGTGTCTAGATTGATACCTAGTACATAGTCAGTACTCATTAAATATATGATAAATGAATGCACAGTGGATTTTTTAAATTGGTTATGGGAAATTCATCCTATCAGTATCCTTCTACCTAGAAACTACCAACCACAATATCGTAGTCCTAAGACATGACAAGATCAACTCTAGTCTATAAAATTTAAAATGCAAACAAAAAAAAAAATGCTGAAGTCCAGGTCTGTTTAAGAAGATAAACATTCGTGCTGTATCTATATAGAGTACCAAATGGGATACTAGTCTTTGTGGCTTTTCTCTTTTTCCCATATTGGGCAAAATGCTTGTTCCATGCCAAGTATAATGGCAGAGGGGATTTTATTTCAACACAGAGCATGCTGAGCTGTCATTTCTCAGGATGACATACTCCCACTGTGTTTTGCAATTGATTTCTAATTTCTAATACTGAACATATGCTACTGCAGATTATCTCTTCTTGCAAGCCTATTTTACATGTGGCTTTTATTCCATTTTGGGTTGTTAAAAAATGTAAAAGTTCACTCCCTGACTTTTCACCATAATTTCTCTTAGTGATACATTTCAGATCACTCAAGTCTTGAATTGTATATTGTGAAAATTGTAGTAATAAAATTTTTAAAGGGCTAATAAGGGAAAGTCATCTTATCTTACATGCAGCAGATAATTTATTTGGTAAGGCCCCTGACTTTTCTGAAGTAAAACAAGACATGTGTTGGCTTGTCAAGCAATTCATTTCAAAAATCAAAAGCAATGGATTATTTTTCTTTTGTTAGCTCTATATAGAAACCTTACTCTGAAAATAAAACTTCTTCTGTACTTGCTAATTTAGAAATAGAAGATTGCTTTAAGATTTTTTAAACCTGTGCTTCCCTAAGAATAAAATGTAGCCCCCTTTCAGGGAAGCGTTAAAAGAACTTCCTTTTAAAAGCAGGCTATTTTTCTGGAAGCCTTTCCAGACCAGACAAGGGATCAGAGAGCCCCAAACTCAGCCTTTGGATCAAACTGTCCCCTCAAGAAAGAGAAGGGGCCTTAGGCACCTCTTTCAGGACCTCTTCAGCAAGGTGTCAGGGAATTTGCATCAGTCATAGGGATGCATCAGTGAGCTCAAAGCCCCTTCCTTCTGGTTCTTGTCCATTCGGCAGAAAAGTTTTTGCTCTCATCTCATGAATGACTAGGAAGCACTTGGCAATGCTCAAAATAGTATCAGGTGACAGTGGGTAAATTTTCAATAAGAGACTCATCGGATGAAAAATTTTTCTAAAACTCAATTTCATTGTTCCCTGGTTTTCTGACTTCTGAAGTGGGGATAACATTTGTTGTACCTAATTTGTGAGGCTATGATGAGCTGAAAAGGTGTTTGAAAAAGCAAAGAACATTGTAAGTCATCCTATGAGTGGTTTAAGGGAGACCTGGCTAACTTGTCTTGACTGGTGTCAAAAGCAAAGCAGTTTTAAAGGGAGAAGTTAAAGTGCAGTGTGAAACAGAAGGTGGAACAGACTATGTGGAAGGTGGATTCACGTACAAAGGAAAGACCTGGAGCCCTTGGGGATTATTCCAGCAGCTATGCAAAGGAGATCCAGGCTTTTACCAGAGGCCTCATACTTGATGCTCTTTCCCTGAAATCTACCGAATGCAAAAAGCCTATTGGAAAGTGACTGGAAATAGCTTGGTGAGGATCAGATGCCTGGGAGAACACTTCCCCCTCTCCTATCCCCTCATCCCACTCCTCTGCAATCCAGAGACTCACAGGAGGTCAAGCTGGTTGCCTAAGAAGCTCAAATGCCACACATATTTAAAAGAAGTTCAGAGGACATCTGAGCAATCACCATTTTTGATCCTTTTACTACAAGGCTGCTGCCTTCCACCTGCCTCCCTCTGCCAACAGAAGAATTTACATATTAAAATGGCAACGTCTCATCTCCATGTATTCTGAAAACCCTTAAGTATTTGACAGGGTTTAAAAGAAAAAATACAAACACACAAACAAAACATTCAGCCTCACAAATAGAGATGTGTAAACTGAACAGATGAGCAGCAACTAAATACAATGGATTTGATACACATGAAGCAACATGTATGTACCTCAGACACAGTGCTTAGAGAGAAATAAAAGGAAAGAACGAAGTACCCTCCCATAATATTCATGAGCATCTGTAAGTATACACAACAACAAAAGCACACACATATAAAAATATAGACTGAATGGCATTAGAACATTTATGTAAGTGGGGATCTGGGAAGAAAAGCAGTAAGAATAAGGTATGAAAAGAAAAAGAATAGATAGGCAGAGGGGCAGACAGATTGTTAAGAAAGAGAATAGGCTGGAACAAGTCAGTGATGAAAATGCGTCATGAGCTGACAAGTTTGATAACTCAACCTATTTCATATGAATCCCAAAAATAAGTGAGAGAAAAAAATTAAACAAGTTCTATTTTGCCTGAATCACATTGACAAATTTAAGAAGTACTGTCATACCTAGTGTTGGCAGGGTGGTGGCAAGTTAGGCACTCTTGGACATTTCTGGTAAGCATGCAAATTAATACCACTTTTTAAAAAGACAGCAATATGTGAATATGTATCCAAAAGCTTAAAATGCATTTAGATGTACACACACACAGACACACACACGCACACACACACTTGGACCCAGTAATCACAATGTCTAAGAATTTAATAAAAAATATTTATCACAATTTTATCATAGTTATTTATGATAATGATTAAGTAGGAACAAATATCAAACATAGAGGATGGGCTAAACGAATGATTACTTAACTACAGACAGAAAGTAATACAACAGCTTCCAAATCAGATGTTGTACAAGGACAAGTAATAACATGGTGAAAGCAGGCAATGAAACCAGAATGTGATTTTCTTCAGAAAAATAAATGTGTGCATGTATATAGACACACATACAGAGATACACTCATAAGAGTGGAAGACAGACACCAAAATACTAACAGAAGTGTTTTGGGCAAGTTTGAGATAGGAATATTAGCTGACTTTATTTTACCTTATATATTATTGCTTTTCCAATTTTTTTTTGAATTAACATGAATTTATTTTATTTGGTATTTAGGGGAAAATATTACTAAAGGGAAGGGAGCTTATAATCCTCTTCCCTAAGGCAGATGCTAAGTAAGTAGCTAGTTAATTAATTAACCATGCATGGGCTACAACTGAATGATTTGAATTTCTATCAGTGTCTTTTATAAAGACTGAACTTGAACTAAAGTTGATGAAATCTTTGGCAGGTTCACATGGAGAGAGATTTTACAAGCAGACTGGCTTTTCATTGGTTCATAAGTCAGATGATAAAGGGAGCCATTCAGCTCACCAGGAACATTCTCAAAGTTATTCCTTATATCTCTTGCCCCTCTGCCTACACTCCCACATCTACAACACAGGTGTTCTCCAGGAGTTTGAAAATGCAGTGCCCACCAGGCCTAGCTTCTTGTCTTCCATTCAATCCCTAGTAACCACTGGTAATCCAGAGCTGCAGGACCTCTCTGAATTCCACCCCCTCATCCCCACAGTACCCTTAGTCCCTGTTCATTAAATACTCTCCACTTCTCCAGGGACATGTGTTGGTCTATGGAAACTGAAAGCCAAAGGAGGGACCACCAACCAAAGCAAAGCCTTTGACTGGGAGTATTCTCAGGTTTCCTGGCTGCACTAGTACCGCTGCCCAGATCTCAGATGGGATGACGGGGAGGTGCTGTTCACTCTGTGGGCAGCATGGAAGGGGAGGGGAGGGCAGAACAGGGATAGTGTTGGAGGGGGAGTGTGTGGAAGAAAAGAAAGAAAAGATGCCACACAGTCTAGCTAAAGTAACTGAGAACCCCAGATACTTGGCAGAAAGCCAGAAGACGTGTCATGAGTTTGTAACCCATAGCTGAAATATTTGGGGGTTCATATTAGTAAGAAAGAATGGGATCTGTCTGGAAGATAAACTCCCTTTTATTTGTGGCAGGCTTTTCCTGCTGGTATGTGATGCTTTTGTTCTGTCATTTGTCTTTTAGCATACAAAGCAAAGGTCTATAAGCAGACAGACAAATGCCAAACACAGCCAGTCTCCTGCTGAAGCAACGGTCCCAAGCAAAACATCACCAGCTGCTTTTCCTTCTTCTCTTTATCCTGTACGTGACTACCCAAAGAGAGCAGAGGCTTGGAATACCTGCCTCCCTGGGTCTAGTTTACTCAAGCAACATTTTCCACAAAGGCAATCCTGGTATCCTCCTTTCCACATGGCTTAAAACACTCCCTGGACACTACCCAGGGTCCAGTGATAATTCATTTCAAGAATCACCCTTTTAGGACCCTACTACTTTAAAGATAAGGGACAAGAAGAAAAGAAAAGATAAAAGGAAGGGAAAAATTAAGATTCTGCAATTTTCCCAAGGCCACACCTAGCCAGGAATTGCTGATGAGGAGTAACTAAAAGAAGATATATGCAAGACAGGTCACCTGTAAGCAAAGTCTAGGCATGCCCATACATTCCTGTCTTTTCTTCTCCATGAAATGACACGTCATATTTTTTTCAATCAAAAAGTCTTCGAGAATGCCTTGTATGTGCTTAGCACTGTGTGAAATTCAGAAGTATAAAACATGTCCATGCCCCAGTAACTGGTCTCCTCCTACTCTATTCCTTTTTAAAACTGTCATTATAGCACTGATTGTAATAAATTCACACAACAGTAACTATCTGAAGGATCTTGTTCACTCACTTAAGGACACTTTTTTCCCAATGAGGAAGCAGATCCTTAACCACAGGGAATTTGTCTGGTTCACTCTGTATCCCCGGCATCCAGCAAATGGCCGGATACTTAGAAGAGGTTTGACAAATACTTGTTGCATGGATAGAAGGGATGAGCAGAAATATCACTCAAAACAATAAATCCCCTTACAGAAAACAGTCAGCAACTAAGCAAGAAAGACCACGGTTGCTGTAGAATGCCAAAGAAGTACTGAACAGCATATAGGATTTAAAGAGCAGAACAAAACAAGTTAAGACAGAGTGGTGGGAATGTGGTGGGCCCCCCAACTGAACATTTGCTCTGACAATGAAATTTGCACTGATGCTCTGAATTTGGGGCATGCCACACAAGCCATGGTGGATACCAGCCTGACAATGACTATCCCAGCTGAGTAAGGAGGGCTCCTGCTTTGCTGAGGATTTCAGAACAGTAGTTTCATAAGTATCTTTGCCAAGAGGCCCACCAGGGCACGGTTAGATCACAAGTCACATGCTGAAACAGAATGCCAAAACTCATTAAATATTCTCTGCTTTGGACCTGGCTCCGGGAGGTCAGCACTTCATTTCCTCGAATGATTGGCTGCTCCAGTCAACCATAGTTCCAACGAATAATTAACTTTATAAGTTCCTTTGCTCAAACTGCAGCTTTTAAATCTCAACTAGGTCAGCATCCCATATGCAAACTTCACAGGTTTTCTTATACACTTTCCCTCTCAACATATCCTAATTTAGCTAAAACTCAAATCATTACAAAATGTCATTATCTAACCTGAACATTTAAAGAAAGTTATAAGGAATATGAACAACTGTTCTATTATATTTACTTCTCAATAACACTTAAAAGTATATTTTATTTAAAATCAGACATTAATGGCACAAAAATCTTAGTACAAGACATTTGGTTTTCATCATCGTAGGTTGAAAAATAAAGGCATAGTTTCACTAATGTCCATAGCTTCCTTTTATTGTCTACACACTATGTCCCAGCATGTTTATATTTTTCAAACATGTTCCCTATTACTTATAATAATGGTGTAAAGTAAATAATATTCTCCCCATTTTAGCGTTGAGGAAATTGAGCCTCAAAGAAGTTAACAAATTGCCCAGAATCATATAGCAATGAGTGATAGAATGGAGATTCAAAATAATCCTATACTTAATGATCTCATAAAATGTCTAACTGTCTTGATTCTTTAAGTTTCAATATGTAGATCACAAAACACTCAATATAGAACAAACTTCAAAGGTGTTGTTCGTTGTTTTCTATCTCTGTAAGCAATGTAACCCACCTTGATTGTCAGTTCACTATAGTCAAAGACCAAATCTAACTTATCTTCATATCCTCAGGACCAAGTGCAGAGGTCAACAGAGACTGAACTGGGGAATTGGAGAAAGGGGACATGGGAATAAGTTCAATGGGAAGCAGAAATTCAGATCTCTCAATGTATAATGGAGGACTTGCCAGGTATCAGGGACCATCTCCTGCAACATATGTGAATGCACTCAATCTTCATGACAATGACCACATGAAAGACATTATTGACTCTTAGTTTTATCCATAGACAACTGAAGCATGAAGTTAAAGACTATGTAGGAGACAGATCCAAGACCAGAACCTACCTGGTTTGGCTCTAGAGCCTAAGCTTTTCACCATTGTGCCAGCCTCCCTTCCAACCCTGGGTCTGCAGAATGAAGGCAGCCTTTGCTGTGGGTACACATGGCTCCATCCACCAGTCATCAGGAATACTTTAAGTTTTAAGTAGAAAAACTAAACATCGATATACACATTTAAAAAAATCAGATAAATTCTACTCTTTCTCCATTCAAAGTTTACAATTCCATGAACTACTTCTTTTAACCTTGCATGGTGTGTGTTGTTGGCTGTTTTAGTTTTTATTCTTATATGAGCTTTTATGTCTATGTTCTATATGCACAGGACAATTGTCCCATCAAAGTGGAATACAGGTTGTTTGAAAAAAGGGGCAAGATGAGCAAGGACACAGGTTCCCAGGACCTGGAAAATATAGTCTGGGTCTAGATTTAGATTTAATACTAGAATTCCTAAGATGAACCAATGAAACAAAATAGATCTAGGACAAGTAGTACCAAAGAGTCATTAAGGAAAGGTGCAAAGTCAAGCAGCATGGTTGGGGAGGGAGGGTCAAGGAACGTCCATGCATGCAGGTGCAACCCGTCAGGCTGCAGGTGATTAAGAGATGGGCTTTTATATTTTTTATTTTTATTTATTTATTTATTTTTTTGGTACCACAGATTGAACCACTGAGCCACACCCCCAGACCTTTCTTATATTTTATTTAGAGACAGAGTTTCTCTTGAGTTACTTAGGACCCGCTAAGTTGCTGAGGCTGACTTTGAACTCGTGATCCTCCTACCTCAGACTCCCAAGTCGCTGGGATTACAGGTATGCACCACCACACTCCACCAAGGAATGGGCTTTTTTAAAAAATATTTTTTAGATGTTAATAGACCTTTATTTTATTCATTTATTTATATGTGGTGCTGAGAATCGAACCCAGTGCCTCACACCTGCTATGCAAGAGCTCTACCACTGAGCCACCATCCCACTCCCAAGATGGGCTTTTAATTCCTACAAATGGGTCAGAATAGGACAAGCAGCAGGAACAAAAGCAGAAGCCCAGTCCTAGGACCTGAAGTATGTGGGGTCAATAAGAGTGGAACAGAGTGGGCAAAAGAAGAGCTAAACAAGATCCAGCTGGTGGCAAAGGAAGCCTAGAGATTAAAGCAGAAACAAGAGTGCCAGGACTGAATGTAAAGTTTGGGCCCTGACAGGGCGATTACTCTGTGGCCTTCCCTGCTATGGAGAAGAGGCAGCTTACATATGGCTTTGTCTCCAATTTAGATTGTTAATAAAAAAAAAAAAACTGGGTAATGCTGAGCTATAATGTAAAGTGATCAAATCATCAAACTCCAAAATTGGGGAAGGCAGGGGAAATGAAACAGGGATTGGTACGGGATGCATAATGTAGTCCATAATTACAACATTATTTAGTTTAATCAAATCCAAGATGCAACTGTAATACTGATAAATGCACATGTTTAAATCCAAAGGTGAATGTGTGTGTGTGTCTGTCTGTGCGCGCGCACACACACACTTCCACACCATCAAACTGAAGCAGAGAGGGAAAATGATAAGGGCCCTTAGAATAAGGTTCTCTGGCAGACCTAGTGTCTTTCTAACTCCTCTGGTCTACCTGCTCATATGCTTTTGTTTAGAGCCATGGATATGTGCTACTTGGCTCTGTCCCATATTTTTCCCTCTGCCCTATATTCAACATAGTGAGCATGAATATTAATCAGGTGATTTCTGTTAATTAGTTTTCTCAGCACAGTGTTCACTTTCTTTTGGTTTTGATGTGTCAAAAAAGTAGAGAATTATCTCAGTCATCACATAAATGACCCTGCCAAAACAAAACAAATTCAGAAGAATGGGTTAGTATCAAAAATGGCAGGCTTCTTTTTGAAAAGTTTAGCATGTATTGAAAGAGTACTGGCTGGCTGACCCACTTCCAAGGTCAATGGTGAAAAGTCAACAAAAATGTATAAGCACAAATGTTACAAAAACTTCGAATGCAGAGAAAGATTATTTGCAAAGATGATTTGGGCAGTCTCAGTGCCAAGAATATATCTGGAAATTGATCACAAATCTAGCTTTAATTTTTAAAATCAGTCTCTTTCTCTCTCCCCCCTCACTTTTCTCTCTCTCTCTCCTCTTGCTCGGTTTTTTTTTTTTTTCTCCTATTTTATGCATAAAAATGCAACCAGCCTGAACTAAAGCAAATTGGTTTAATTCCCTGGAGGGAGCATGAACAAATTTTCCCAGCAACTTTCTACTAGAGGCATTTGTGTGTGGGTATGTGGATGGAATGTGAAGCAGGCAGCTATGTAAACCAGTAATCAAATGAAACATTACCCATTTCAAAATGCCCTATAACAGTATTAGCATCACCAATTAAAACACTAGGCATGGGAGAAAGGAAAATGGCAAAAGGAACAAAAAGGAAATGTGTATGTGGCATGTGTGTATCGCAGGAGGTGGAGGTGGTACACAGGGAGGTGAACAGTCTAGGGGGAATTAATTCCTCTCCAAAGGCAAATCTGTCACAGGAGTGCTAGCAGGAGGTCTCTTTGATGGGATAGAAGAAAAGAGTAAGGAATACATTCAATAATCTCATCAAATTGAAATTTCAGCAGTTTACCTAAATTGCCCCAACATTACACATTTACAAAGCTGTTTCTACGTGCTCACTGTGAGCCTGTTCTAAAATCACAGGTAAATAGGATAAGATAAACCATAAACACTAAGACTTTTTTCTCTTTTATGGCTTAGATTTATCTATGGAAAAACTGGTCCTTCAAGGGAATAAAGGACTCATTCATTAATTTATTCTACCCTTAATCAATAAAAGAGTACTTTGTGCAACCCTTAATGCTGCAGATGCAGAGATTCAGAAGTCACACTTAGAGATCTCAAGGAGCCCCCAAGCCAATCTCCTTCCACATCCCACAACAGGACTGGTCATAAAACAGTCCCTTCTGTCCTCATATTTCTATGGGCATAAACAGCACTAGCATTTCCTTTCAAGACTGTTTGTACAATCTGAGGGGCTCTGACTTGACCCATGAGCTGGGATGGAGGGAACTGACAGCCCTCTCCATGTAGGACACCCAGAGCACTTGTTCTCTTTAACTCTTTTCCCTCCAAATGCTTTTCCTGAAAAATCTCATCAAAGGCATGAAAGAGGACCATTGTCCGCTGCCCCTCAGATTGGCCCACCTTCCACTTCTCATCACAGATCCTGTTCTCACTCAGCTTCAGAGCACAGATATTGCAGTTCCCAGGCATGATGGCCAAGACCCTCTGCTGGTCCATTTACATTCTCAGATTTACCTGCTACCACAAACCTGGCCTTAGGGTCTGAGTGCATCTTATTATCCTCCTAAAGACAAACTGCTACCTCCATTCTTGGCCTTCAGGCTTTTACCACTGCCTCCTGTCTCCCATTTCTTCATTTAAAAGATTCTTTATACATTTACTTGTTTAATTACACTCATGATTACAATCACAATGAAAAATTGCTCAGGTGTAAACAAATTAGATTATATTATGACCACTTCTACCTCTGGAGACTATTACAAAATTAAGAATTTAAAAAAAAAGAATTTCAACTAGATCTTAATTAAAAACAAAATTAAAAATGTAAAATAAAATTAGGCATATAAATCTACTAAAGTATATACACACTAAAGTAATCTAATAAGGTTCTAAAAAACAAGTGTGTCATCTCTCCCATCCACCATTCTTTTCATTCCATTAGAAGTCTTATTCAGAGTTTCTTCCTGTCTTAGTATAATTAGTTGCTATAACAAAATACCTGAGGCTGTGACTTATTATGTGAAAAGTTTCGGCCCATGATTTTGTTGGCTGAAGAACCAAAAGAGCATGGCACCAGCATCCTGGCAAGGAATTCCTAACTGTATCACAACATGGTAAAGAAGAAGAAAGGGAATAGGCCACATGCAGAAGTCAAGCATGTGAGTGACTTTGCTTTACAACTTCTCACTCTTGTGGTACTGATCTAGTCCCACAAGAGCTCAATCTCCAGAGGTGACTAATTCATTCATGAGAACTGGGGCTACTGTGACCTAATTATTTTCTACCAGGCCCTCCCTCTTGAATTTATTACCTAAACACTGCCATAGAGGGAACCAAGCTTCCAGCGCATGTCCTCTTGGGGGCAAATCAATTGAAACACAGCACTTCTATTTGAAAAACCACATTCAGCTCCTGGTAGCCCCAGATCTCTGACGAGGAGGGGTGGGAGTCTCCTCTGTGGCCCACCCAGCTGGCGCCCGGCCAGGCTTACCTTCGCAGGAGTGGCGATCTTGGTAGAAGCCTTCCCCACAGGCGGGTACACACTGCCCACGCCGCAGCAGCAGGGGAGGCTGGCAGGAAGAGCACTCCAGGCCACTGGTGCACGTGGAGCACTGAGGCTGGCAGGCTGGCTCCAGACAAGGTTCCAGAAAGAACAAAGGAACATTTGATTAACTCAAAACCCTGCCCCATGGCTGACTCTTACTTAGCTCAATCCTAAGGTTCTGGGAGTCATGGAGAA
Source organism: Sciurus carolinensis (assembly GCF_902686445.1). Taxonomy (NCBI): domain Eukaryota; kingdom Metazoa; phylum Chordata; class Mammalia; order Rodentia; family Sciuridae; genus Sciurus; species Sciurus carolinensis. The sequence continues at coordinate 77,563,919 of NC_062222.1, forward strand.
AAAAAACACAGGAAGGTAAATTACTATAGCAGCCAATACTTCTATAGCATGTGGTTTGTGTCAAGCACTGCACATATATGAATGCCTCTAATGTTCATAGTAGCCCTATGAGGTAGAGACCGTTAATCCCAATTTTACAGATAAGGAGCAAGCTCTGAGAGGTTAAGTAACCTGCCCAAGTAATTGGCATTCAAAGACAGGCAGTTTGGCTCAGGAATCTATGATTTTTCTTCTCATCTAATAGCTCCCAATATCTTTGTCATTCAACCTTTTTGCAAAAATATTCCTTGCCTCTTCTCCTCCACATCTTATGGCAGATAAATAAATAACTTTCCAAAAGGATGAAGATTATAAATCAAGAAAGAAAGTGGAGAGAAGTGAATAATTACAAAAATAATAATAAAAGTGGCTAACATTTACTCAGTCCTGACTATATCCCAGACACTATTCTAGGTACTTAGCAGGTATAGACATGCTTAATGTTCACAGAAACTCTGAAGAAGGTACTAGGATTACCTCCACTTTACAGATAAGAATATTGAGCAAAAGAAAGGCTAAATAGTTACTGCCAGGGAATGAAACTATATAATCTTAAATGAATAATTAACCTCTAAAATCAAAGATAAGGGAGAAAGTAAGACCTGACGTCAACCAAGCCAAAGTCTCCCAAGTAAGAGCTCCTTCACAGATGTACAAGAATTATGATATGCACCTGAACCCATTCTGAATCCTCTGGTAGCTCAAAAGAGATAAACTCTATTAACAATTATCTGTGTGATACAGAGCAAGTCAATTAATCGGAATTAATTCCTGTGCTTTAGGTTCTCTCTGTGCAAAATTGGAAAGTTCTAGTATATGATCCTGAAGGTCTATGTCAATTCCAAATTGCTATCATAGATTGAGTGTTTTAATGAAAGACAGCAAACATTCTGATGATATCATTATCCTTGAAAGTCTTCAAAAATGAAACAAATCCAGGTATGACTTGCTAGCAACCATCTGACTTCCATACCACCTTTTTCCCAGTAAGTATTAAAACACCTATAAATGTTAGAAGAAAGAGACCTGAAGGTAAAGAGGCCAAGGAACCTATGGATGACATTAGAACCTTCAAGTGGTTCTCAGATATTATGCATCTCCTGCTTACACAACCCCCTCCTTGACAATACTGAGCCTCAGTATGAGAACCCCAAACTTCGAGGAATTTCTATCCACTACACAGAACCACCTCCAGCTTGCCCACCAAGGCCATACCTAAGCAGAGACTGCCAGCTTGGTAAAATCCCAGACCACAGCTGTGCACACACCGTCCATTCTGCAGCAACTTTGTGGGATCCTGGCAGAGGTCACAGTGATCCGGAGAGTGGGAGCAGGTTAAACAGTCTGGATGGCAGTGAACTAAAATCAAGGACAAAGAAGAGAAGAACTTGGTAAAGACCTTAGGATCTTTCCATACCCTTCAGAGAAAGACTCCACAGGCTATGCACATGTATTATAGACAATATGAAGGACAGAAAACTATAGAATCGAAGTGCAAAAAGGTTCCCCAAATAGTGAAAAATGCATTTCAATACAAGATTCCAAGGAACCTCCTTGTCTGAAATACCATCAACTGCCTCCATAGCCCAAATTAAAGATGCTAAAAGAACAGGCTCTTCAGTGCTTCTGCCTGCTGGGAGGGACTGTAGGAACAGGAACAACTACCTCCACAGTACATGATTTAAACAGAATCAATAATTTACCATATCTGAGATGTTCCTCTTAAGTTTTTTGTGTGTACACAAAGGTCAGACATAAAAACCTACAAGGTTTAAAAACAATGATTATTATCTTTAAAAAACAACCAGTTTTCTTCTTTTTCTCCAGAATCTTAAGTTTCATTATCAGTAATTGAGGGCATCACTGACCTTAGTGTGAGCTGTCAGCAAAAGACAATTTTCAGGTGCCGAAGTCATCAAGGACCTGATTCTCAATGTATAATGCATAATAATATGTTAAATATTTGCTTTGGAAAGCCCAAAGAGCCACTGTGGTGAAGGTAACATAATTAAACTATAAAGCTGCTTTGCTCTTCCCTTGATAAACTCTTCAGTGAAACACCATGATTAGCCAAAATAAGGTGAGTGTAACAAGAGTGACTGCCAATGTGAAAAATTGTGGCCCATGGATGAAAACAATTAATTATGAAATATGAATGGAAGAAAGTGCCATTTCTCCAAGAGAGACTAAGCTTATATGCGAATTACTGCTCAGTCACAGCAACTCGAGTGCTTGCCAACAATTATTAACTGGAACTAATTCAACCCCAGGTGATTTGAAAGCAGAATTGCAGAACAAGTAGATAAAATTTTCTTTTGGAAGAAATTAATGAGTCTTTAAACTTTAAAACCCCATTTGAGAACTCCAAAAGGAACCATCTGCTTAATAGCTTACCTTAAAATAAGAAAGAATGGAATGTACATAACAAAATTTGTGTAATTATTCTTATATCTCCAACAGTGGGAGATGGATTTGCCTTTACAGGTTTTCAAACATGTTATTTGATTTTCACCAAACTTTTACAAGATAGATAAGGCATATTTTATCAACAAAAAAATTAAGATATAGAGGCCAATGACTTGCCTAAGGTCACACAATTGCAATCAATTGAGTCTAGCAATTACAGGGGTGAAGATTAATTTGAATTTTTTGTTAGAAAAATTAAGGAAAAAAATCCACTCAAATTGAGTGACTAAAGAGAAAGACATAAGGGAGAGAAAGAATCTCCCTGAAGTTTTTGTCAAGAAAACCATTTCATGAGAAATAGATGGGACGTGGACCCACCTGAAGTACAATCTGGGCAGCACTGTCCCTTCACCTCCAGGGCTAGGGTGGCCACTGGACATGGTGGGCAAGAAGGCTCGTAGCAAGTGACCTGAGAGCCCCGGCACTCACATACCCTGCAGAGACCATCTTCCCACTTCTTTCCTTCCTGCGTGAAACAGAAAAAGAGATGACATTGGCATCAGGGCGCACTGAGTCCAAAGATCCTGTTGGTAAAGAACTTCCCATTTCTATACAGACAGAGTGAAGGCACTCAACACTGTCCACACTGACTCTGGAACACAGCAGAGGTGTCCCACACTACAAGGGCAAAATTTCTCCTTCTTTGTTTATCATTGGATTCTTTTAACATAGAGCACCAATAGAATGAGATAAACTAGGAAGGTATCCTAGGGCTACCAGAGTATGTAAGGAGCTTTCGAAACTTGCTTCTCAACCTATTTCACACACGTGTGTGTGTGCACGCTCACAGGAGGGGGGACTACAAGGCACCTAGTGATAAACAGATACATTAAATACAACCTCTAAATAACAGTGGGAACCTTGATTTAAACGCTATTGAAAAAGCAACAGGCAGATTGCTGTATTCTTAAAAGTAAAGCCTTTGTGGGCCTGTATTTGTGTGTAGTAGAGGTACCATGAGCTTTCCCACAATGAAATATCTCTCTTGGACAAGGAAGTTATGGCAGTAAACACGAACAGTCTGACCTTTGTGATTCTAACAGTTTGACCAAAGTGATTCTAAGAATCATCCCCTGTTGCTCACTATCCCACTCAGCCTGGAGACTGAAAAGAGGCAAAGGTCCTTACCAGAATGTATTGAGGGAATGAGGAGGGGAGAATAGCAGAAAACAGGAGAGTAGACTTTAAAACAAAGGTCGACAGATGTGTACTAAGCTAACTGATGTTCTATATCCCCATTAACGTGAGGTACTCAACAAAACGACTGGGGAATGTTAGAACGCTGCGGAATATCATCTTGAAAAGGCAGAAGTGATTTTCCTCCATTTTAAGGCAGCCTGGGTTCCTTCCCCTTTTACTTAACATCCAGAATTAAAATCTTGTTTCTATGAATCCACATGCTTGCACTTTCCCTTTAAAAGAAGCCACACAACACTGTTCCTCAAACATCCTAAAGGTCAGTATTGTTTAAGGAACGAACACGGTACAACCCAAGAAGGTCATTCTTCAATGCTTCAAAACACAGGGACAGTGGAAAATCATAAGGAGAAAATCATCACAAAAAAGGGAAAGAGGATACATAGGTATTGGTAACTAGAGAAATATTAATATCAGTTACAAAAAAAAAAAAAGAAGGTAAGGAAAGGAACAAAGGTAAATGGTGAAAGTCTTACTTATCATTAAAATCATTAATTCAGACCACAGACGAGGCTGTTAGAAATACTGAAGTACTGTTTCCCCACAGTAGTTCATACAGACAATTATTTAAGACAATTTTATAATGATCTACATACAAGTAAAAAAAAATCTATACTTACTGGAATATGTTTAATTTCACCTGCTTTTGAGGATATCTAGGAACAAAGAGAAATGTATTCATTATCCTACTAAAAACATCATTAGGCTGATCTATTTTTTTTTCCATTAGGAGTTATCCATTTTTGCCCAAATAATATGCAACTTCATCGACTTGTTATGAATAGAAATAAAATCCATCTGTATTAAAAAGAAGAAGAGCATGAGGTGAAGATAACAGGCACAGAAAAGAGTTTGGAGTTCTCATTCTTGCCTTGTGGTTGAGCATTTGGCTCCAATGCCCCTCACTATAAAGGGCCTTGTGATCAACCAGTCTAAATTTCTAAGGGTAAATCCTTGAATCTCGTGTGTTACCAGGGTATTATGGAGATTTGTACTTATTTACAACAATTTGGTTTTCTTTAAACCCAGTGGGTTTAATTCACTTCCAAAAATGGGTTGGAAAATTGATAACATGAGAAAATACAAATTCAACAGTTGGAGGGAATCTTTAATTTCCTAAATTCTTAGAAAATGAAGACATTTAAACTATGAAATACCACTATGAGAGGAGCAAGGACAACAGCATGATAACAAAGCCACTGTTTTCAGTTTTTCTTTTCAATATGCCAGGTGCTATCCTAAACACTTGACACTCAGTAGCTACACCAGGTAAGTACTGATGTTATCCATACCTTACAGTGAGGACTGAGTAACTTACCCAAAATTGCCATTAGTGCGTGGCAAAGCAGGGATCTGAACCTAGAGCCTGCCCTGTTCCCTTACACTGCCTCCCCAGGACACACAGAAACACTGGCACGCTGGTGGACTGGGACCTACCTATCCAATCATTCATCAGACGAAGCGCTTTGTCCTAATTCTTACTAGCCTACTCTGATTGGTCAATGAGAGAGTCGTACATCTGATCAACTGACATATTTTTAAGAATATGATGAATCTGGTCAACATTTTAAAACCCCACATGGAAAATGTGGGCTACAAAAATAGGGCAAATTTAAAGCACTTTAGATATTTTTTTCCTTGGTGTAATATAATTAACAAGTACAGACATGAGGTGAAATAGAAGTGTAGCAAGTGAATTTTCACCCCACAGCCATCTATCAAAAGTCTATCATTTCTATCTGGAAAATGCATCTAGAGCCTGATCAATTTTCACCACTTTCTCCACTCCCCCAAGTCCAAGTCAATATTACTCCTAATTTAGACTATTGCAAACATCTCCTAACTGGACCATCTACCTGCAGTTTTGCTGTCCGTATAGCACCCAAGGTGCTAAGTCAGATCACAGGGTACTGCTGGACTTCAAACAACCACTCCCCCTGAACGGGACCCCAGTCAACAGCTCTCATCTGCTTCAGGATAAAAGACCCTGGCTTCCAGACTACCTTCTAAACCTCATCTCCAATTCCTTTCCCCTCCTTCACTTTCTTCCTGACACAGTCCATCTTGCTGCTTCTTGCACATGCCAAGTATACTTTTACCTCAGGGCCTTTGTACTTGCTGGTCCCTCTCCCTCGTGTATTCACCCGACATATCCATGTAACTCACTCCCTTGCTTCCTTCAGGTTTTACTCAAATTCCTCTGTGTAAGAGGACTTCCCCATTCACCTTACGTAAAAGAAAACTGTACCCCAGTTACTTAAGTTACTTTATTGTTTTAGGTAGTACTTGTTGGCATCTGCTGTGGTGATACAGTGTGTGTTTATGTGTGTGGTCTGTGTCTCCACCCTAGAATAGTATGTTCCACCATGAGAACAGGACTCTGCCTATTGCATTCACTTCTATATCCCCAGTACCTAGCACACAGTAGGTGCACACAAATATATCTTCTGAACAAATGAAGAGATAAAAGAAACTAGAAGGTAATGGTAGTCCCCTTCTAAAGTTAATTTCAAATTATTAATTTTTAATGGTATTTAACTATTAACCTGATACTCACAAATTCTGCCTTTTCTTCATACACACAATGGCCATTCCTAGAAATGCATTCAGGACAGCATTTTCCATCTAAGTGAATTAATTCTTCTCCCTGTAGAAATAGGATTTGCAGTGGCACATATCAAATTAGCATGTCCAGATAGCACTGCTAAATTGTCAGCAGCTAGATGTCCTGACTGCAATGAGAAACCCTGGTACACCCCTTATTTTGTCTCCTTTCACACTGTCTTCCTGTGGAAAGTCTAGTCACTATGGCGCTCCCTCCAAGTGCTGCTTCTCTGATCATGTGTCCACTCTGATCCCTCCTAGTGGCCTACCCATGACCAGAAGCTCCATGAATATGAAGAGTGGCCAGGGTTCACGAAGCAGTCTTAGAAAGGTGAGTTTCAGAAAAGGATCATGCTGTCTTAAAGGCACAAGATTAGAACTTGTGACTTTGGTTTTATTAACAGTGGGAAAATCAAAGCAACATTTTTCCTTGAATATGAAATCAGATACATCCCTTTAAGGACAGATGTAGTCTCAGCATAAACTGATTTTTATTCAGCATTGTGAAACTTGTACTGTTAGCCAACTTGCATCTAAATTCAAAAAATTATGAAGAAAAGAAATACCACACTTAAAGAGTAATGTTTGACTTACAAAGTCTAATCAACTTAATACCCCAATATTAATATAATTTCTTTTAAAATTCTTTTTAAAAATATTTGTTTAGTTGTCAATAGACCTTTATTTTATTTATATGTGATGCTAAGAATCGAACTCAGTGCTTCACACATGCTAGGCAAGCACTCTGCCACTGAGTCACAACCCCAGCCCTATTATAATTTCTAATCTGTTATTTTAATGACAATAAATGCTTGCTGTTAAAAAAATTAAATAATTCTCAATTCTATGGCTTTAGAAAGTGTAATTTCGCTGCAGACCTATCTTTCAGGGAATCTGCTGTTAATAATACAAACTGTAATTTTCATATGTGTACACTAAAATCTAGTACCTATAGGATAGAGAGTGTCTTTTAAAGCATGTTCTACATTCTAAAGATATGTCTACTTTAGAAATAATAATATTTCTTTAAGTATTTAATGTTTGATTTGGGGTCTGTATTATATTTAAAAGTACAGAAGACGTATTAAATAAAAACTACATAAACAAAATAATCATGATGATATTTTATACTTGCAAACACTGAACTAAAGATAAATATAAAGTAATAACATTGGTTGTCTTTGGGTTGTTGCATTAGGGATGGATTTTTAAGTCTCTTGTCTACTTTTCTTGAGTCTATCTTCCAAAATTTTCCAGCATGAATATATATATATATATGTATATATAATTTCAATGAAAGAAAATATGAATGTCCAAAAAAAGCATAAAAAGACAAGAATGATTATTACTTTTTATAGTGCCTAAAAAGTTATTTCAAAAAGAAGGGAGTTATGTACATGACTGTCCATCAAAATTTCATGCCTATCAGAGGCCAGCAGAGAGCAAAGGGTGCTACAGGGATCAGACGTATTTACATATAAATTGTTTTGCAGAAACAGGAAGAATCAGCTGGTAGTGAAGGCATCACTCAGAAACAGATTGAAATTTGCTTTCAAAGCATATAGAGGCCTTTATATGCATGTAATTTAAGTTGCTTAAGACAATACTTTGAAACAAGGCAGCATTCGTGTATTCCTATTAAAAATAAAATGCAGGAGGGAATCTGGAGTGCCCACCATAACACACAGACAAGGTGGCTACGCGGAGCCTTCAACACTAAGATAAATACCAAAGAGCCCTGCTCCTGGGAAGCAAGGATTCAGTGTGGGTGGGGTAGGAAGTTCTAAATAGATTTGCTATTTATAGAAGAAGCCTGGATGCCCAAACCACATCAGTTCACTGGGTGGTGGGGGGAACTGGCTTTAATTATCATTTGACTTTTGCTGTGAACAAAATCGTTTTTTGAAACAAAATTCATTCTTTTCTTTTTTTAAGAGGGTTCTTCGGCATAGGTCTGATTGAATCTGCTACTCTTTCCCCACCTACATCTATCAGACCAAAGTCAAATCTGATTCTACTCAAATGCCCACTGGAAAAGTAAACATTCTTTCGAGAGAATTTTCCTTAACATTTAGGTATACCTACCCTCTTCTTTGCATTTTTCTACAAGCTTTATTCCCCCTACTATATCATGCCTCAGATGTGAATATAGGTCCTTTTAAAAAAAAATAAAAATAAATAAAGCAGGGTGGGTGGGTAATTTGACTTTATCTGAATTTATGTTCAAAGACTACAAAATACAGAAAAATGAAATCCATCATGTGGTGTTTTTCTACCACTGATTTATTTATGTTTCAATGTCTAGGGATTTGAATTGAATAACAAAGACAAGGATCATACCATTTTTCCCTATTTTAACAAAATCATGTGCTGATTTCAATGCTATTCAGAATATTAGTTGATAACAAATGTGATAATGATAACAATGGCAAAGTTGCACAATTTGGCCTCTTCTAGAGGCATCTTTTTAGATGTGTGGACACTAACATTTAATCCACCTTTGGTGCTCAAGATTAGAAATCAAATGACCTTGATATTTCACAGAAGGAAGCAGAAAGTGGAGTGGAATTCAATAAAAACTAGTAATGCATTTTTGCCGCTCCTTTGGTGAACAGCCATTTCCCCTGGGGGCTCCTAAAGCGTTTAATTCATATTTCCATAATCCTTGGTGCCAGAGTATATTATAATTTCTGTTTACACATCTGACTGCCCTAAAAGCCTGGGAACGCTTGAGGTTAGAATGTGTCTTATTCATCTTTTTATCCCCATTGATGCATACTAACCAGAAGGTAGGAGTGAGGTTCAGTTCAGATTTTACTGAAAATATGGTTAAAGGACCCACCCTATTAGGATCATCTCTCCCCATTTTCCATAAATCTTGGAATCCTAGACAATTTTAAACCTCAGAATATAACCCAACATCCCTCAGGAGGGCTGCCAAGGGAAAGAAATCCTGCCTCAGCCTGAGAGAGAAAGAAAAGGGCCCTCATTAGGTTTCTTCTCATCTTCGTCCAACCATTCGGACTCCCTAAGATAAAGAAGAAGAAATGAAAAGGTGTGTAGGGGAAAATAAATCCGCAAAATAGAAAAACCCTCTTTACCTAAACGTTTCCGCTCTGCCAAGACCTAGAAGTAGGAGGCAAAGTGAAAAATTACCCTGTCAGTGACAAGCCTTGTCTGAAAGGTTGTTCCTCCTGAGGCTCAGTTGCTGAGAAGAGCTGAGAAGTGGGGGAGAGGAACCAGAAAGAAAAATGTCTTCACTGACACCCCTGCTTCAGATCTTTCAAATTTCCCCTCATCTACTCAAGTTCACAACCCTGAGGGAAACTGGCGGGGCGGATGGGAGTGGTCAGGGAGAAGAAGCTGACTTTGTACTTGTATTTGTATTGCCATGGGTCAAAATTGAGTTCAAAGAAAAAAAAAAAAAGTAATTTCCTTAAAATATATATCTATAATCCAAACAGGGGCAGCTTTGTTATAAGATTCTAGAAATTCTGCAGACAGCAGAAGTCAACGGAGGTCAGCAGAGTTAATTGTTTATGAGGTCTCCCTTGCTCTCTCTTGAAAACAAAAATAAAAGCTGTTTTCTTTTCTGTCCTGATCCACATGAGCAGTCCCCAGGTGCTAGCTCTCCTTTCTGCTAAATGCAGCCAGTGGGGTCTGCAGCAGAAGCCCAGCCCCTGGTGCACCTGTAGACCCTTGTTTTGCAGGCATGGTAAGATGGGCAAGCCACCAGCACTGAGGTCCAGCTGTGCTGACTGATAGGCTGATGTCCCATATCATGTCCTTCCCTTTCATGTCTCTGGTTCAGCGCTTCCAATCTGACCAGATGCACTGAGAGCTGAATGCTCCAGGGGGCAGTTCCAAGCTAGTCTGAATAAATAGTGACATTCACTTTACACCACAGAATCTTTGTGCTAAAAGGCCCCTTGAAACATGAGCAATCAACCTGACCATCCCCTCTTCTGCCAAGAGGTAAGGAACTGGCACAGGTCCACCCATCCCACTGGAAGGAGCTGCTACAGTCCAGACAGAAATGCCTCCACTTCTTACCTGGGCACACTCCACCTTGGCACACTCTCCAGTCTGGCAGGTCACTTGCCCATGGTCACAGATGCAGAACTCACAGGCTGAACCTTTCCACATTTCATCCTGGTACCGCAAAATCCCATTAGACGTGCAGCTTCCGCCAAGAGACACACATTCCTCACAGCATTGCCCATGACGCCGAGCCCGGCTCTGACCCTGAGGAAACAGAGAATGGCAGGGGAAGAGCTGTCCTGGGAGGCAGTGAAAGCCTCCTGGCCGACACGGCAGCAGGACATCAAACACAGATGTGTACAACACGACCCTGTACTTGACCCAGGGATGCAAACTCCCTTCCACTTCAACCTACCTTCCTAGGAAATAGACCTTTCATATCTTTACGTAACATTCTGCATATTATAAAACTTGATTCCCTCAAAGGACACAGTACACTGAAATGCATTTCTTTAAATGACCCAGAATCAAACTTAGAAAATCAAGCTATACACTCTCAAATACCTTCCCACATCTTAGGGGCGGGCAGGCCTGCTTGTGACATCGGACCTGGCCCTGGTCACATGTACACATGGTACAGGCATCTTCAGTCCACTGCTCACCATGCTGAGGAAAGAAAGAACAAAAGAAAGTGGAACACCAAACGTCATACACATTAAATCGAAGCAGACACATAAGATGCCAACATTTTTATTGTTTTTTAATGGAGCTAATTGAATGTGCACCTGAGATATGACATAGGTAGGAATGACCTCTAAGAAAAATTGTCCAAAGGGAACTTTAGATGGATTTTCATTTGACTATATTGATTTCACAAATACTTTGAGAGCCCACTCCATGTTAGTTACATAGAGGCCGTGGCAACACAGATGAGTAGGAAGGCCCTGTTGGTTGGCTCCTCTATGGACATTCTCCAGGTCTTCTTCTTTGCCAGGAGACCCACTTCTCACTGCCATATACCCATTCTCTCCATTTCCCTTGCATATAGGCATGGACATTTGTACCCATGCTTCCCAAGAAGACTTTATGCTTAAGTTTGCTAAGTGGTGGAGGTGAAGGGAAAGGCTACCCTCCTATGCCTTTCTCCACCAGTTTGTGCAATGATCATGTAAGGATGAGCAACCTGCAAAGGAAGTCACCTTGCAGATTTGAGGGGACAACATGAAGGTAAATGTCAATGCGAAGACATCACTGAGACTTGAATGGATCAACACTGCAGCAACCTCTGGACTTCTTGTTAAATGAGATAACAAAGATTAAAATTTTAGGCACATTTAGAGGGGCATTTCTGTTACTTGTAGCCAAAAATGTCATAACAAATACAAATGCCATGACGGATATCTGTTTACAATAGATAAGAATATCACACAAGCTGCATATATGCCTGCTGTGTCTGACAGTGTGTATTCAGCACATACCGAAGGTATCCCAGTTAGTTTCTTGCATTCATATTTCAAGAGAAACATTTAAATTTGTGAGATTCTTATCCCCAAATACTTAGTTCCAGATTCTCTACTGACAGCCATAAATCTGGTTTCTATTTAACTGTTGCTGTTTTAATGTTCCTTGAATTAGAGCAATGTAACATTCTTTTGGCTCAATCAGGTACTCCTAAGACAGAACATTCACTCAGTCATTCAATCTATTGAACTCATGTATTCTTAGTGCCCACTATAGGTGAGGCACAGGTGTCTAGATTATTCCAATAGTATTTTGTGGTTATGGTTTCCACTTCTCCCAGCCTCTCACCTGCCTCTGCTGCTCCCATGTTTCCTCCCAGTGTAGGTGGTGAGGAGGTTGTCTCTGAACATCAGTGTATGAAATCCAGCCAATGTCTGCAGACAGACATTCCAAGAGCCTGAAATCTCAGTGTAACCTGATGGTGACCAACGATAGTCCTTTTTTTCTCCTCAAGATGTATGAACAGTAAGTTCACCAAGGTTCATGAACCAGGTGCTGCTTGCCAGCACATTCCTTTATATTTCTAATCCCCTTCAACTTAATTTTTTCACACAGGCTTTCCATGAAGAGAAGAAAAAAGCCGTTTATGTACTGAATTACTAATCCTGGCAAAGAGTCAGACATGAGGGCAGGGAGGGATGGTGGTTGGCAGGTGCAGGGTAGACGTGTGAGAATGTATGTCAAAACACCTACATGGGCATCAAAGCTTACCTTGTATACTTGGCCAGCTACAGAGCAGGACTGTGCAGAGCACTGTGGGCAACAATTTCCAGGGCTTCGGACTATAATTTCATCCTTAACACCAAAAGAAAGGATAATCCATCAAAAGGAGATATTAACAAAATCCACATAGGTAGGAAAATTTCACTTACAGCTAATTCAACCATGTGCCTCAAGCAACCATAACAGCAATTTCCTCTCATTTAGCACTTATCAGTCACCTGGGACTCTGACAGGAATTAGCACTTCCAAGGTCAGTGTGAGCCTTAAAAGTTTACATATGCCTCAAGTTCTCTTCCCTTTTAAGAACAAATAAAAGCACAAATAAGGATAAGAATAACAATAACACTTGGTGTTTTCCAGGCACTTTTGTAAGTGCTTTACGTGACTCTATGAAGTAGATGTTCTGATTCCTTCCTCATAAATGAGAATAGGAAGGACCATAAAGGTTCTGTGACTTGCCCAATGTTAGACAGCTGACCTAGTAATAGCATATGGTTGAAACAGAATTTAGAGCATAACCTTGCCAACACTTAAGGGAACTCATACTCTTCCAAAGTTAGCTCTAAACTCAAAAGTGAAGGTAATCCTTCCTTGATCAGCTACTTCACTATTCTTTTGCATCTTTATATAAATCCACATATTTATATATGTGCATTAGGGAGGTCCTTAACATGAACAAGAATTAGTCATACCTCTAGAAATCTGAGAACAGACCAGTGCAGAGCAATGTGGGGAAGAGAGATTCAACACCCACAGAACCCTCCCCCAAGTATACTACCTCTATATTCTCACCTGGACTACCCCACCCCCAGAACATGAGACCTTTTGTCTTTTCTGCCCTGAAAGAGTTTTCATAGTAATCATTTACTCATTAACACCAAAGATTTGGCTCCTTGCTCTGAATTATCACTACAACTTTCTTCAGTTGCAGAAAGGTGGACTTGCTAAAAGCAGGGGAAGGGGAGCGAGGACAAACCAGGTTTCAATAACTAAGAAGAAGTAGGTCTTATACAGAAGACACATCCAGAATAGCACCTTCACTTCCTCTTATGAGAAGCAGAAGCTGAGACTTTATTATCAGTTACTTTGGTTCACATTTTGCCAGTACAGGAAGACCAGTGCACTTAGGATGTATTTTTCATGGAAAATTCCAGTCATACCTCAGTAGTCCTTTAACTCAGTTACATATAACCAGATGGATTCACACATTACTACCTAATAGGGATTTATTTCAAATGCCTGATCCACTGGAATTAAACCAATAACTACTTATTGTTGTTTTAAGATAGTTTATTTTTGTATTATTCTATATGAAAAGTAATTCGACCACTGATGTTTAATAGAGGATGTGAAAATTGAACAGGCACTGAAATAATTGAGCATTTCTTGACTTCAGATACTTCTTTCTTTTTTTCAACTGGATGGGATTTCACTAAGGAAGTAAAATAAAAGTATTTTGATGTCACACTTTATTTAGTAACTTTATTGCAGTAAAGAAAATGAACTAAGCCTTCTACAATGTTAGACAAACAGGAAACAAATGCCATGATTATAAATCTTGAATAGACAGAGTTAGTATTGATCTACCTTAACAACTTGGAATAGGCACACCTACAATAAAGGTTTTCTAACAGCACACTTTTGTAGCTATCATACACTTTAATATTTTTTCTTGTCTACCTACATATGCCCTTCCGAATGTACAGTCTAATGCAGCAAACTATAGACTGTGGATCAAATCTAGTTCATCACCTGTTTTTGCAAATGAAGTTTTATTTAAAGTCTTAACCATATCCATCTATTTATATATTTTCTATGGTTTTGTGCTATGATTGTGGAACTGAATAGTTAATTCAACTTGATGGCACTCATAACTGAAAATATTTCATATCTGATTCTTTACAGAAAATGTTTGCCCCAAACTTATATCATACTAGTATTAGTACTCACAAGGGCTCAATACAAAAAATATGATTAATGCCATTAAAATTTGGGATAGGACTATCAGTGAGGACATATTCCATTATGGTTTTTAATGTTCCTTAAAAACAATTATGACAGAGAAGTTTATAATGTACTAAGTATGACAGTCCTTGACCAAGTATATTCCCACCACAGTGACTTAGAAGACAGAGAAAGAAATGAAAACACCACCAAGAAGTAGAACTCATAGTCATCCTCCTGTCACTGCCAAGAAAAAGTTCCACTGACCATAGATGTTGTATGGCTTTTTTTTTTTTTTTTTTGATGAGCAATTCAAATATCATCTCTTCTCAATTTTTTGCCTTTCTAGAGCAAATGGATATGACCTCCATTCCTCCACTGTGTGGTCACTGCTACATGAGGCTGTCAGTGCCGGCCCTGGCTTTTCACCTTCCTCAATATATTTTTACATCTAGTCCAAGCCCATAATGTCAAGAACTATAAAATGAATGGGAAGCAAGTATGTTGGGGAGGAAGAAGAAGGGATAGAAAGCTAGGAGGAAGGAGGATGCCCCAAATGTAAAGAACTACAGTCAGAGAGAGAGAGAGAGAGATGCAACAACTGAGGCAGGAGGATGGAGAGTTCAAAGCCAGCTTCAGCAACTTAGTGAGGCCCTAAGTAACTTAGCAAGACCCTGTCTTAAAATAAAACATAAAAAGAACTGAGGATGTGGCTCAGTGGTTAAGCACCCCTAGGTTCAATCCCTGGAAGGAAGGAAGGAAAGAAGGAAGGAAGGAAGGAAGGAAGGGCCCTTGCAGAAGTATGAACTGGATATTATAGTTTTTTGTTTCATTTGGAATGTAAGAGGGTTGGACAGTAGGAGTAGGAAAGATCTTACCTCAGCAATCAACCTATAGTAAGTGAAAACCTGTCAGACCCTTGGACTGAGAGATGCATATTTCCTAGTTTCTGGCTATGGATCCAAAGGTAAAGAGCTAAGGACAGTCTACTTTGCCTTGTACAACAAATGGACAAATTCATCTTGATCAAAACTGTGTAGACAGGATCTTGGTGGTAGGAGGGAGGATGGGCAGGGAGAGGATAATGAAGAATGAACTGTACTGGAGGGAAAATACTGTCCCTCTACTCCTTTTAGAGTCATGGTTAAGGCTCCTATAATAAAAGACTGTTTACCAAGAGAAAAGCATACAGATTTATTTAACATAAGTTTCACCTGACATAGGAACCTTCATAAGAAAATAACCTTCATAAGAAATAACCCTTTTTTTTAACAGTAGGTTTGATGAAGAATAGATAGTCATAGAGAAATGTAACAGAGCAAAGAGTATGACTGAATAATAATAAACAGGAAAATGCAGCAAGGCCTGTTGAGATTCTTCTGTGTGTGTCTACAGGGTTAAGGGTGATCCTTTTCTCCAGGAACAGGGAGGGTATGTCTTCTGAGGCCTTACAACTTGCTTCAGGGGAAGGTCAGAAATTTTTCCTATGTTTTATGACCTGCTTCAAGGGAGATGGATGGGGAAAAGGTCAATGTAACCATTAAGTTTTTGCCATTTTCTCAAATTCCTTCATCTTAAAATATTCAAGATGCCAAGCTGCCATATTTGGTGATACCATGACCTAAACCCCATCAAGAGAAAGGAGTAACTCTGAAGATGCAGAGAAAGAACAGACTTCTGAACACTCCTACAGGATCTAAAAGGAAACACTTTACAGTCATTTTGTAAGTTGGGTAAGATGTAGAAATACGGAGTCTGTTATCAAACAGAGAAGCAGGAAGCAATAAAGAAAGAACAACACTGAGGAAGAATTAAAAGAAAAATGAGTAAAGCAAATGTGTCAAGTTAAAATCAATACTGGAGATAGTAAATATAAACTTAAGAAATTCTCCCCATGTGCTGAGAAAAGACACAAAGTAAAAAATGATGAGAGAACATGATGGATAAAGAGGGGAACTTGGGCGAAACAACTAAGAGTCATAGATGGTTCTGGGAAAAGTAAGAATAATTAGAACAGATTTCATTAATCCAAATCAAGCTGAAAAAGACATTTCAAAAACTGGAATACAGTCTGACGGGTTCTATAATACTCCAGGCAAAGAACATGAAAAGACACAAGAATCCAGCTTGACCCTGCTACAGCCATCTTGGTCCTCACTGCCATTTTGTCCACCAGGTCACCCTGGAATACATCCCAAGCCCCATAGTCTTTAAGATAGTCACCTGAGCATAATGCACTGGCCACTGATGGCTGTGCTATTCTTAACTGACACTGGACTGTAAGGTTTGGAGATAAGTCAGGTGCATTCCTGTTGACTGTGCCTACGCCTGTCTAGCTTAGCATATGAACACCTTCCCCCTTCTTGCTCTGGATGGGGGGATCCCTCTGTCTTGTCGCTGCCCTAGATACACTTCTGTCTGAAAGTCAGTAATAAATTGTACTTTGTGCAATCCTGGATCTGTCCACATCCTTCTTCAATGACATGGCACCTTCTGCTTTTGGCAGCCAGTTCTCATATATGGGATTGAGTTTTTCTGAAACAGTACTTCACCTACAACTATCCTGAAAGATGTTTGAATTATAAAGAAACATCCTACAAGAACACAACATGGTAAAACTAGCAGCATATAATGGAATAGAACTCAGACTTCTCTCTGAAACTTAATTCTGGAATTTATTGGAGTCGATAGAGTTGGGATGAAAAGAGACTATTAGCCCCTCCAACTGTCTTTTATTCATGTAGGCAATGAGAAATAATTGTGAAACACTTAACAATTATTAACACCAATCATCAATCAATACCAATCATCTCTTTCTTGAAAAAATATCCAAAGATGAAGTTAGAACTACTCAGATTAATCAATATTAGGAATAGGAAAACTGTGGTATTAATAAGCTGGTGGTAATATCCTCAGAAATGGTTCAGCAGTTTGAACAGACCATTTTAGCAAGACTACATAAATATGAAGGACTTATGGCTCAGTTCACAAGGCATCTGGACAAAAGCTGAAAGCCTGCAATATCAGTATGAATTTAATCCCTCATTAAGGGAATAACCCCTTATGTGCACATAAGGAATTTCTTCTTTTGTTAGGGATTATCACCAACTTTTAGAATGTAATTATAAGCATGCAAATAAACATCCACAGTTCCCTTTAGAAAGACTGAAACGAATTACCAAAAAAAGAAATCTATCCTAGTCTTTTTGAATAGTGGAAATAAAAGGGTGGTCATTTTCTTCCTTAATGATACACATTCCTTTTATAATTCTAAAAACCCAAAAACCATTGTATTAAAAATCATGGCAATCCTTGAAGACATGTTGCATATTTTTCCAGAGTTTAATACCTAAGAAATACATCTTCTACTGTCAAACTTGTGTTTTCCTTATATTTAATGAACTAATGCATACACAGTACTTGTAATCATGCTCAATAATATTAGCAAATATTGTGGTAATTATTATATTTAAGTGCTGGTAACTCCTCATTTGGGAAGGTAAGATAGCATAATGGTTAGAAGTAGGAGTCAGGCATGGTCTTCTGAGGTTGTAATGTACAAGTGCAAAAGACAGAAGTGTTGTCGCTTCCTAACTGTGGGACCTTGAGCAAGTCACTTACTCCCTCCAAGATCTCAGTTTTATCAGACATAAAATGAGGATGATAATAATAGCTCCTGCCATATAGAGCTGTAATGAGAATTACAAAGCTCTTAAATATCAATGACTGGTATATATAAATCACCCAAAGTGTGCTGGCGGTGGTAATGGTGGTTGTGATAGTAGTGACGGGGTGATATGTTACATCAGTAACACTAATTCTATAGCACCCCTTTATATCATCAGATCATTCAACATTTAATAGCAACATTAAATCAAGAAAAGTGGTTCTAAGTGATCTGCCAGTTGAATTTTTAAAAATGTCATGGCAAAAACATATACTTCATGCAAGAGTGATTGAAATCAATCTATTTCCAAGTCTTCAGAGGGCTTGTATATCAATTAGCTCTAAAGTTTGGTACCACATTTTATCATCTTACATTAAGTATCATATTGATGCAAACTATAAGTGAATACTATGCATGAAGTGAGAGTTTATGCTTAATGTTTCTTAAAATGAGAAATAGTAATATATCTGCCCCTCCACCCCAAATAGGCAGTATGTGGTTGAGTTCTTAAAGATTTAAAGCAGAAGGTCCTTAATGGGGTGTTTCCTCCATTACTCCCCCACCTCTCTTATTGAAATGGTGGCAAACTGCTTAATGACCCCTCCTTCATAAGAGCACTAAACCCCAAATGTGCTAATCAAAGAGCCGTGACATTACAGTGTCCTTCAGATGTAAGAGCAGAAGAGGAAGATACTGTGTAATTCCACCAGAGGCTCATTTGTAATCTTAAAGCTGGGACAAGACCTTGTGATGAATTGGAAGAAGAGACATGAGCACGGAGCTGGTGTAGTATGGGCAATACAATCTAGTCCTTCAATTAGATACGTTTTCCCTCCATTTGGCATTTAGCATTTCATGTCTAATTGCCTTTTGTCTGCCTTTAAAAATATTGCCCAATTGTCACAAGATGCCATGTTATTGATTTTGTTTTATTTGACACAAAGCACTGCTCTGTATCAACTGAATGTTGGCTTCCAGCTTTTCCTTAGATCAAAAATGAGCAATTTTTCTACTTGAGGCAAAACTCTTTTCACGGTTATCTGTCAACTGCCACGGAACATCCATAGGAACCTCTGGAAGAGCAAAAAAAATCCTATAAAATACCATGTATACCACATTTGTTTTCAATTGATTTTCTCTTCCAAATTTGTGTGGAGTATCTAATGTTTTGAAAATCAGAATAGCTTTAAATGAAGAACAGTATCCCACTCTCTTAAATATCCCCAGAGAAAATCCTTCAATAATGTGAATCATTATCCTCTAAGAATTAAATCATGTACATCTGGATAATCATGTTCAAAGACATCTATGTGTCTTTAAAAAGCATACTACACCTATGCACCGAAAAACAATAACAAACCTGATTGTGTTACCAAATTTTCCAGATGTTTAGCTTGACATTTTTGAAACATCTGTAATTCAAGCTGGAGGCTTCCTTGTGCGTACCCTCAAGGCTCAATTTCATTATGTAACAATTAGCCTAAATGGCGGTAATTAGACCTATCTTAGCTTCTAAGGGGAAAAGAAATGTGTCAGAGGGGGTCTCCAAAAGTATAAGGAAAACAAAGCAATTCTTGCTTCTTGTTTCTAATGCTCTGGAGGCTGCCTGATACAATCTCAGAAGAGACTCCAAGGTCTTGAACCGGGAAGTTAACAACCTGTGAAAGACCTACCCAGAGGTGTCTCCCTTACCTGGTTACAAAACAGAGGCTGGCACTGAGCTGCAAAGCACTGCACGACTCCATTTCTGCACACGCACTTGGCACACTTGCTCAGCCGCCAGTCCTCCCCATCCTCAAACACACGACCTTCATAGGAACAAGGTTCTGGAAGGTCAAAGGAACCAGCATTAGTGGAAGAACTGCATGTGCTGATCTCAGGGTTAGCTCCATAGGCAAACCCTGTGGTCTGGGTGGAGGTGCACAGCAGGAGGCTCTTGGGGCTTAATGGGGGCTTAATGCTCTACAGTCACTGCTACCTTGAAATCTCTAAATCAGTGTTTTGTAAGTGAAGTCTGATAGGATGAGATGCCTCAGTCCATTCATGGTCCCACCTCCCACTGGCTTTCTGGGATGGGCTCTCAGCTGCCTGGTCCCCAACCCCAGCCCAGTGAAGGCTGCCACCCTCCACCTATAGTGGGGACTTTGGTGTGGGTTCTAGGAGGCTGCATGTGCCCTATGCACCAAGTCACAGGATGGGGCCCAGGGTGCCTGGGAGGGTCTTCACACACCAATCAAGTATCCGAGGCCTCAAGGAGTACAATAGCAAATAGCAAATAAAAAACATGACATATAGAGAGAGTGCTGGGAGAGAGAGAGAGAGAGAGAGAGAACACAGAAAGGCAAAGAAAAAGCATTTCCCCCTGCTTTTTGAACAGGGGACCATGAAATTTTATAAATTAGGTAGTGGGCCCTGGCTGATCCTCCAATTTCTCAAGGCAAAATGTTTCCAATGTCTTTCTCATGGAGGGCCAGTGAGAAAACCTCTTAAGACCTAAGAGAGGATTCCACAAACTCAGCACCTTCCCATACCACCTGACTGTCATTCATATATTTTCACTTGCTGGGTCATTTGGGCCAAAACCACTGCCAGTCCTTTTCTGGCAGGTGATCACTGAAATGCAGAGGCAAGCATTCTACTCCTCTTTTCCTGAGCACACTTTTGAATCCCTGAACAGTTCTCCAGAGCAATGGGTTGCCAGGTATAGAATAACTGGTGATGGGAAAGAAACCAGGGATCTTTTTAAAGTGAAAAGGCAAGAATAGAATATAGGTTGCAGATGCTACTGAATAAAAGATGTATTCCAGCTATTATAAGTCAGGAGAAGGCATAATGCAGCAATGGCAATAATTTATGTTTATCATAAAGTTTATTCTATTTAGTTATATAAATGGAAGGGACATGTTTCTTATAATGCAATTAAAGGGGTATATGGACGAAGCACAGATTCCAAGGAGAGGATCTGCAAGTTCGACCCTGGCTTGCCGAACAAAAGCTGGGTGCCTCAGTTTGTAACAGGATTAATCCCTTCAGTGAGGATGCAATAAAGGTTAATAAAAAACTTCTTCTTGTGGAGATTGTCTGAGAGAAAGACAATATGTCATCTCAAAGGCCAGCGGACAGAATTAGTGCTAGCAATACAATATGGAGAAGAAATTTGGTTCTTCTCTCTACCATGGGGCAGTAGGAACTACCTTGGCCTTGTGAACTCATATCAAAAGATTGTTCCCCTCCTCCCTTTCCCTCTTGGGAGCTGTAAAAGCAGAGTGACACATCTGGCCAAGATAAAGTCAATCAATCAATCAGAGACTAGCAGAATCCTAAATTTGGAATGGAGTTTAAGAATTTTTTTTTCCTTCTTACTCTCTGATACCTTTCTTCCCACCAAGTACAAGGTCACACCCAGGTTCCAATAAGGAATGGGGTTAGAAATCTTTGAGCCATAGAGGGCAAGGAAATAAGAGTTGGGGTGCCACCATGTAACCTCAAAGGCAAAGAGGGTCCCTTTCAACAAGCCCATACTCACTCCCAGGGCCCACGCAGACTGGGCAGCAGCTCCCTTCAGGAATGAATTCCAGCTCCTGGGGTCCACATGACAATCGTGGGCATGGCTGGGGGGTACACCTTACTTCCCCATGAGTGCAAGAACACACACTACATGGAGAAGAGGCCCACTCTGTTCCATGCTGTGAATCAAGGGAGAAAAAGAAGAAGCAGGAGTTTAGTTCCAGAATACAGGCCTGCATCAGTCAAATGAAAATAAACCTTCCCT
Source organism: Sciurus carolinensis (assembly GCF_902686445.1). Taxonomy (NCBI): domain Eukaryota; kingdom Metazoa; phylum Chordata; class Mammalia; order Rodentia; family Sciuridae; genus Sciurus; species Sciurus carolinensis. The sequence goes on from NC_062222.1 coordinate 77,585,833, forward strand.
TATACAAACTGAGGATGAAGGCTCCTGCTTAAAAGGTTGAGACCAGGCTTTACAATTTTCGAGGTTGGAGACCAGTTTAAATATAGACTTTTGTTTCTATTATCTCTAAGATTTTATATTTGAAAGTTTCAGAAAAACATAAGAAAATAAAAATGACCCAAATCCCATCATTAAGAATTCTATAAAGACCCAACTAAAATATATACACATATATTTACTATGTTCTTTGTGATGGCTCTGTCACTTTTTTTTTTTTTTTTTTGAAATGGGATCTCACTATGTTGCCTATACTGGTCTTAAATTCTTGGGCTCAAGCAATCCTCCTGTTTCAGCCTCCCAAGTATCTGGGACTACATGCATACTCCACCACGCCGTATCTTGTTTATGTTTTTTTGGTGTACTGGAGATTGAACCTAAGACCTCACATGCTAAGCACATGCTTTACCACCAAGCTATAACCGCAGTCATTTTCAATAGCTGTCACTCTTTTTCCTTTCTTTGACTTTATGTTTCATCCATATTCATTCCCTACTCCTGTTCCAGTGACCTCATAGTACCTAAAGTATCTACAGGAGTCACTCTCAGATGTGATGCAGAATAAACCAGCATGTAAAAAGTTACAAGCATGCCACTGACTAGGGAAATGACTGCCAAAGTATATATTCTCAACTGCAAAATGGAATAATGGCAGCCTTTCCCGAGATACAGGGAAAAATTAGTTTAATGAACTTTTCCTCCTGTGATATTTTCTGAACCTGCTCTCCTTTGTCTCACAGCTAACATAGGATGAATATCCAATTCAGCACAAATCACATATGAATTTTAATTAAAACATCACACATTCTAGGCACTCAGTCACCTAAATTATGGCCATGTTATTGAAAAACATAAAAGTAATTATTCTTTTGTTTCTCTTCAAACTAGCATTGGGAACAGTTTTTCATCTCTCTCAAACACAAAGTAGCCATCTTACCTAAACAAGTCAGAATTCTTTTATTCTGCAAATTGCCAGGTTGCAAGCATGCCAAATCTAATATTATACAATCACTAGAAAACTGGATATTATTGTAACGATTATAGTAACAGGTAGTTGTAATCATTCAATAATTTGGGAACCCAGTTCTCATCTTACTATCATAATTATACTCCTCCAGAGATACTTACTGGGAGTGCAAGAGGGAAATAATGCATGTGAACTCTCTCGGGAACCAAGGATTCCCTTGGCCACCTGCAAATTTTCAGGTTCAGCTCAGCCCTTTCTGCCTTGGGGACATGAGTAAGTAGCTTAATCTTTATTAATCTCAGTTTCTTGCCTATAAAAGTGAAATGGTAGGAAAACATTCCTTTCCCTGGGTTCTTACAAAGTTTCAATGAGGAAGACTGTCTGAGAGCAGCAAGGGATGGGCAAGCAGAGGTGCTCAATCAAGATACAGTCACAGCTACCAGGGGCTGGGCAGAGGGCAAATGGGGAGGTGTTGACCAAAGGGCACAAATATGCAGTTATAAGATGAACCAGTTTTGGCATAAGTAATGGCTGATGTATTCATTTGATTATGGTTTCATTCAACAATGTATATGTGTATCAAGTCATTGCATAGGACACCTCGAATATATTCCATTTTTATTTGTCAATTAAATATTCAAAAATGAAAAAGAAGGTGCTCAATCATATCCCCTCTTTTCGTCCCATGAATTCAGGATCTTCCTCCTGTTTCTAAAATTTTGTGCTTATTGTGAGTAGTGGGAATGGACATGGATACAAAGGCCAAGGCTTCTCCCATCAATTTTTACTTTGGCTATAATTAAACATAAAACTTCAAATTTGGGCTGGGGAGATAGCTCAGTTGGTAGAGTGCTTGCCTCGCAAGCACAAGACCCTGAGTTCGATCCCCAGGACCTAAAAAAAAAAAAAAAAAACTTCAAATTTAGCACAGCATATAAATAGGCAAGTCCACAAACTATGGGCTAATAAAAGACAGCGTGCCATTGACCTTTATCCTTAGAAGGTCCTAAGTATAAAACAAAGGAAAAACTGGTAAAAGAAAACTTGATAGACTTTGATGAATTAAAATTTTTAAATCTGTCAAAAAATATAAATAAAAAGCCAATGACAAACTGATACGAAAAATTAACCATAAAATATAAAAGAATTTATAAGCAATAAGAAAAAGATGAACATTTCCAACTGAAATAATGGCAATAAGCTTATAAAATGTTCAACTTTATTAATTGCACATAAATATTCATTCAAATAAAAACGTGATGACATTTTTTAAGTTAGATATAGGAGGAGTTTTAAATTCATAATATCTAGTGTGGGTGAAGCTGCAGTGAAATGGGATTCAGACACTGCAGCATGTGGAATACGCACACAGATAGGACTCAGCCCAGGTGGTCACACTGGAAAAGAGGCTGCATCGTCTGTGCAATGTCCACTGGGCCCATGGCTGGACACAGACATTTAAAATGGAATGCTAATGATGACAGGTATCACAGCTTTGACACCCAAAATTGTTAGTGCTTTGATCTATTAATATTGCTTTTTAAGTTATTTGAAGAAAATGATCAACAAATTTTATGGTTTGGATGTGAGGTGTCCCCCAGGAAGCTTGCATGTAAGACAATGCAGGAAGGTTTGGAGGAGAAATTATTGGTTTATAACCTAAGCATAATCAGTGGATTAATCCCCCGATAGGGATTAACTGAGTGGTAACTGAAGCTGTAGGGTGTGGCTGGAGGACATGGTTCACTGGGGGCAGGGCCATGGGGTATATATTTTGTATTTGGAGAGTGGATTCTCTCTGTCTCTCTGCTTTCTGATCATGATGTGTGCTCTTCCCTCCACCATACTCTCCTGCCATCATGTCATGTCCTGCCTCACCTCGAGCCCTGAGGAATGGAGCCAGTCTTCTATGGCTAAGGTCTCTGAAACTGTTAGCCCTTAAATAAACTTTACCTCCTCTATAGTCGTTCTGGTCGGGTCCTTTAGTTATAATAGTGAAAAAGCTGACTAAAACAACAATACACCCAAAAAAAGGGCTTAAATACAAGGAATTCCATCTTGATTTTTATACTGAAATTGGAAATATGTTAGTGAACACTGAAAAGCTACCCGAATGTTTAATAATAGGGAATAATGTTCTCCAAGAGTATGCTAGGAAACTATTTACAATATAATGTTATGTAAAAAGACAGGACATAAACCACATACACACCATAAATCCAATTATGTTAAAACATATATCTAAGCTGAGCACAGTGCACACAGCTATTACCCCAGCAACTTGGGAGACTGAGGTAGGAGAATCCTAAGTTCAAAGCCAGTCTCAGCAATTTATCAAGGCCCCAACCACTTAGCAAGACCCTGTCTCAGAAATAAATAAATAAATGGCAGGTGGGGAGAGCTGGGGAAATAGTTCGCTGGTAGAGTGACCCTGGGTTCAGTGCCCAGTACCCAAAAACAAACAAATGGATCTATTCATATTATCTATGACAACTGTCAGCTCCTGCCAAAGAAACCTGAGAGAAAATAACAGTACTTTTTCAGAGTATTGGGATTATTTGTGACCTTTTTTCCTGCTTATACTTTTATTTTCTAAATTTTCACCAATAAAAAATTCTTATTTTTGTCATCACAAAGAAAATTACTGCATAAAATATCTAGTGATTCATTTAGCTATTTTAAGTAAAGTCAAATTTGAAGGCTGTATGAAATCACTTGAAGTGAACTACTCTATTTTATTAAAAGTTAGGAAACTACTTCTAAACCTCTAGACATTGCAGTTCGTTAAAACAAGAGCTTGTTTTTGTTACTACTGAAAAGCACTGTTGTTTCTAAAACACTTGTAATCACACCACTGTTCAGATGGCGACCACAAAAATTAACTATAATAACAACCTGTCACTCATCAAGCCTTTTCATCTGTAAAATAAAAGGGCTATTTTGGTGAATCCCTTCAGTACTTTTGAACTCTATGATCATGTGAATCTATTATCTAACTCAGGAGACACAAAACTGAACAATGGATTCTCCCTTCACAATAAGCTTGAAAATTATGGGAATAACAAAGAACAAGTAGTAGGGAGACTCCTTGACGTCACAGCTGCAGAAACAGCTCCAGCTAGTGATGCAAAGGCTGCAGAGTGATGAAATTACTCTCTCATCTTTTAAGCAAATGGGTCACATATGTTCCCTCCATGTTTGTCTCCTACGCCTGTCCCTGAGAGTGACACCTCCTTCCCCAGTGTTCCAAGGATTGATAATGCATGCAAAGCACCCAGCCTAGAGATCAAGGGGTGCCGCACAGGCTGAATTTTACTTATACATGTATTGATAATTTCACAGTGTTCTCCGTACCCATTTCCAAGAGAATTATTTTTAACAAACACTGTGGTAGCAAAGAGCTTTGTAAAATCAAGGAATAATAGATGCATAAAGCAAGGCTCCCACAAGACCCAGTTTTAGCTGTGCATCTTAACCTCACTAATATCCATTTGAAAACATGAGACTTTGACACTGGGCAAAAGCAAATTCTGCAGACAACATCTTAAATATATTTTCTGCATAGTCACCTAATAAGTTAGCTTAGCTGTTTGCATAAGTCCAAAAGAAAGATAAGGTCATAAAGCATTTACTTGGCTTTCTGACAGAACAAAAATAATATTTTTTTTTCATATAATTTGCTCCTGTTATGAAGTTATAAATCCAGAATACTAAATATCTGGGAATGTTCATAGCATATTATAATTATGTCCTCTACTTTGGAGGAGAACAAAGCCACAGAATTCAACATTCATTTCTTTCCTCACAAACATAAATTAGTTCTTCTAACCTCCTGGATGGGCAGAACCAGCAGCCCTCTCCCTGCTCCTCTCCTCAGTGGCACTCCACACTAAGGCATTACCACCTGCCATTTTTCCTTTTTTCAGTGAATCTTCAATCTTCTCACACTTGACATTATAGGTGCTTGGATTAAATTAGTAAAGAGGAAGGAAAGGGAATTAAGGGTCCTTTCTCCTACCTTTCATGAGGTGATTTGTGGGAAAGAACAGGAGAAAGGCCAACAACTTTTGGGAAAAACACTTTTGAGGGGAGAGTATTGGGAAGGTCATAGATGAAGCAGACTTCCCAAATCCTAGCTGTAACAAACCCACACAAGGCTCCCAAATAATCTGTAGTCAGCCCAAAGTCTTGTGTTTTCCTCACTCTAGGGAAGAGCGTGAGACTTGCCTAGGCTTGCTGGGATGCCAGTCATATGGGCCACTGCCTGCCCTGTAAGCAGAGGTGTCCTCCAGTGAGGCTCAGGATTCTACTCAGGCGCCGCCTTCTATGAGGCCCTAAACTCATCCATCTCTGATTCCTCTGGCTTGTACCACATTCTCTAGGGACAGGATTGCTTCAACTGATTCCCCTGCTGCCATACCCCATCTCTCCTAGCATCTGCTTAATCCCTTAAAGCCAAGCTTCTTCTTCATATCACCACATTAAAGTTCTTAACACACCAGGCTATTTTACAGTGGCTGGGAGAGTCTCCATAACCTGCCCTGTCGGATGCAAGCCAGGGGACAAGGAGAGGATTACTGCTGTTCAGCAGGAGAGGAAAATACTCCAGAAGCTGCTTACAAAACAAGCTGAAAGGAAAAAGAAAAATGGATGCAAGATTTAGGAAATAACCTGGTCATGCAAGTGACATGGCAAGACTCAGACCAAACCAGATGAGTGTTTAACCTGCTCAAGAAAATGAACAGACCAGGCATAGTGGTGCATACCTGTAATCCCAGCGATTCAGGAGGCTGAGGCAGGAGGATCCCAAGTTCAAAGCCAGCCTCAGCAATTTAACAAGACCCTATGCAACTTAACCTAAGATTAAAATTAGAAGATTTTGTCTCAACTTGAAAAATAGTCAAAATCACTCTCCAGCTCTATTTGAAGAGGCAGACCACTAGAGATTTCCCCCCAAAGCTACAGTTCTCGAAATTCAGCCTTTTTCTCAGTTACATCAAGTACCAAAAATATAATAACATTTTCTGAGGGAATAAATTTCTAAAGTGCACATGAGAAAACAACACATGGGCATGTTCTTATCCAGTTGAGAGCTTTCTGTATGATGGATTATTGGAGAAGGTGTGAACTACAAGGGAGGCAGGGAAAGCACAGCCAGAAAGAGGACTTTCTGAACACTCATGGCAAAAGTAGGAGGCCAAGAGATTTCTAACCAACCCATGGCAGCTCTGTGGTCTCAGAATTGCCCAGCTACACAGGTCACTGACCAATATGCTCTTGGGACGAGGACAGGAGAAGGTGGAAAAAGGATCTTTTAACGGAGTCTTTCACTCATCAATGTATATTAAGCATCCACTTTGGGAAAAGTTCTGGGCCAAGTGCCAGGTTACTTTTGGGTAAGAGGCAGGGAAGATAATTATAAAGATATTGAAAATATCATCAAAGCTCTCTGGTATCTTAAATCAAGATAAGAATATTTTACATGTGCACAAATGTAACACTAGAAAGCAATTGGTAAGTGCCATTAGAGTGGTCCAAGCAGATTTACTGAATTCAGGTTGCACATGTTCCTGGTGCCAAATCTTATTTGAGAGGTCTTTTCTCCACAGATCCTGACCTTATTTTGGCTCACAACAGCTTGTGTAGCACACGGCGATGGGTAGTATGCAGACATTCCCATCCCAGATTCTGCTTGGGTATCTTTCAACAGCACATTGTGCAGAAAAGAAAGAGTGGCTTCCTCATGTAATTGGGAGACAGTGGCTGGAGTAAGATGATCCAGACCCAAGGGAAATAATCACAGTACTCACTGAGTGTTAGGAACACACACTGAATACCAGCCGAGAATGGATATATCAAACCCTGCTAACCTGTGCTCTCTCCTGAATGGGTGGAGACACTAACCTAGGAAAAGTTTTATATCAGGAGGAAGATGAGTATTAAATCAAAGAACCCCCCTCCATCTCATTCAACCTGGTGCTTCAGGGTAACATTTAAGTATAAGTGGAGATTAACTATTTTTATCATTTCTAATATAAACCTTGCAAAGGTGCTTTTAATCAGTATTTAATATCTAAATTAATCCTAAAGGATCTGGAATGAGAAAATAAAATTTTAAAAACCTTTAGGATATTTTTCTAGTACTGTGATTATTTACAGGGTGGAGAGAAGGGTGCGTGAGCATTTTGCCTCCTAAGGAAAATTTGGCCATGTCTGTATACAGTTCTCATTGTCTTGACTAAAGTTTGTTACTAGCATCTAGTGAGTAGAAGCCAGACATGCTGTTAGACACCTATGATGCATAGGACAGTCCACACAATAAGGTCTAAAAAGTTAATAGTACGGAAATTGAGAAACTACTGAGTGAGGTAGAATTAAAAATTATGAGTCAAAAGACCAAGGTTATCCCACTTATAAGTAACATGACATTGGCAATTACCTTATGCTCTTTGCAATTCAAATTTTTTATCTTTGAGTAAAGAGTAATGCCATCTGCTTTATTCAACAACTTGGGGTTGTTTGTAACTATCAAATAAAATGTATATATATAAAAAAGAAAGGTGGTACTTTTATATTCAACACAACTTCTCAATATTAACATTCTCAGACTTCTCATTCAATCAGATTCAATCTATAGATATTCACATAAGGCACATGGGATAAACAGGACAGTTAAAATCTTATTCAAGAAACCTCAAGAGAGTCAAATGAGCTTCAGGTCCTCTATAGGCCAGGTGAAAAAAAGAGCTTCTCTTGTCAACCCAAGTTTAACAGTCATCTTTCTCTTAGCAATGATCTACAGACACAGAATCAACCTAGGAGCAGAAAACACTTACCTCATGGATTCTCCCTTCATGGTGACAAGATCCAGGGGTCCTCAGTACACACTCTGGGCAGCACTGATTGGCAGCTATTTGAAGCACTTCTCCCTGAGCATTTAAAAGCAGCTCAGTGTAAAACAGCAACAGCAAACACAGAATCACATGGTTCATCCGTCTCTAAGTATCTTAGATTCTCTCAATCTCATGAGTGTCCACCAGTGACAACAATAGATGGAATAAAGGGAATAAACTAACAAAAAGGATTCACTGTTAAGAGGAGCTCCTATGGAAGTAATTTCCTTGGGAAGAAAAAGTCTACATCTTTTTACATGTTATGAAGTGAAGAATTATTTTCACTGGAAATGTTCCACACAAGAAGGCAGTCAGGGTGAGAGAAGAAGCGTATTTCCTTAAGGGTAGTATTTTCCTCTGCTGGAGAGAGGAAGAAGATTCTGGTGAGTGGGTGATGGCCACAGAGCTGGCAAATCTTTCAGCTATCTTGGTGAGGCCTAGTGTAGCCAGCAGCAGGGAGTGAGAGCTCACTTTTACCTGAGAAGCAGACTAACAAGGCACTGGGGGCAGGAGGTTGAAGGACAGTTTGTCCAGGAAGTACCATTGTTGTGAAAGTATCATGTGTAAGTGTTGTGGGGAGCTGGGTGGAATTCCTGGGCTCCAGTAAATATCTACCTTGTTTTTCAAGAGTTCTTTAATTTCAATTGTGCTTCTTGCTAGTATCAAAACAATGTATTACCACTTGATACCTCAGGATTTTTTTTTTTTTTGGAAGTTATCACATGTTAACTAACAATGAATTTGCCACTATGAAGAATCTACTAAGAGTTACTAAAAAATTAGGGGTTGGAGGTGTAGTGTAGTCGTAGCATATTTGCCCAACATGTGCAAGGCCCTGGGATCCATTCCCAGCACCACAAAAAATTAAGATATAACTATAGATATAGATAGATAGCATGAACAGCAGAAGGTTGGCTTTTGGGGCCCAGAGATTCACCTATTAGATCCTCTTGCTCACACCACTCCTCTGCAATATATTAGGATTTCTCCAGTTCTAGACGTGGCAGAACAGGCAATGAATGATTCTGACCAAAAATGGTAGGAGATTCAGCATTAGCCAAGAAGCCATGATACATCCACAAGATAAAAGCTGATCAAGAAAGAATTCAGTCAGTAGAATGAAAAAATGAAATTGTGTGTGTGTTTGGGTGTGTTAATACTTTGTTATTTTTTGTTGCTTCCATCTTTTTTAATTTATTTTTTAAATTATTTTTTTATATTTTTATAGACTGCATTTTGATTCATTGTACACAAATGGGATACATCTTTTCGTTTCTATGGTTGTGCAGGATGTAGATTCATACCATTCATGAAATCATACATGTGTATAGGGTAATGTCTCATTCCACCATTTTTCGTACCCCCTCCTCCCTTTCATTTCCCTTTATGTAAACTAAAGTTCCTCCATTCTTCTCTTTCTTCATTTTTTAAACAATTGTATCTACAAGAGAATTCTCATTCATATAACTATATTCACAAGAATGTATGGAAAATAGGGCTAAGATTTTACAACAGTTAATCCACTACACAGATAAATACATCAATAACAGTAATTGCCAAATTCTTATTTGCTTGATAAAGAACAAAATTTATATGATATGGGATTTTATAAAATTGCCCATACCGTGCAACATTAATGACTTCTCAGAAAAGTCACCTCTGAACCCAAATAGAAAAGTACACTTCAATTTCCACTAAGATGGCAATAGAAATTACATTAGCATAATTTCTCCTAAGAATTTCATACAGATAGGAAATGAGATAATCCAGTTGTTTATATTCTAACTTGGCAGCAAGAAGCAAGAGAGGAAGGAAGGGAGAATGGAAAACTTCAAAGAATGTCTTATGCTTCCAAATTAGTTTCCTTTTTTTCCATAACAACTAATTTTCAGATATGGTTTTCAAAAAACTCATTTCAAAAATATAGTATTCATTATTTGTGAGTGGCAGATGAGGCGAAAAGAAAGGGGGATTTCCAGTGAGGGTCCATGTCTTGAACTTCTGGAGGGGCATGACAGAGATGAGCTGCAGGAGGAGCAAACAATGTAGCAAGTGTGTGTGGAGAATGGGAAGCAGGGAATTCTTGGCACCTGACCATGTAACCCTGAACAGCTTGGTGAGCTGCGGACTGCACAAAACACATAGCCCACTGTTCCTCGGGCTATGCACTGAAGAGCAATGAAAGTGACTGCGTGGGCAAGAGACATCAATGACAACTGCCAGGGACACTGGGCAAGACTTGCTTAGGTTCTAGGACGACTAGCAATAATGATAATTTCATAATTTTAGCTAAAACTTAGTAAGCGCTCATAATAGCTAGATACAGTAGTCTCCTTTCCATAAGGGTACATTTCAAGGACCCCAACGGATGCCTGAAACTACAGAGAGTACCAAACCCTATATAGTCTGTTTTTCCTATACATATACAACTATGATAAAATGTAATTTATGAATTAGGCTTGGTAAGAGATTAACAATAATAGTTAATCATAAAAGAGAACAATTACCTTAAAATACTGTAATAAATGTTATATAAATGTGATCTCTCTTTCAAAATATTTTATTGTAGTGTAGATCTTTTCAGTATGTGAATTTCAGTATGTGAGATTTTTTCTATATGATAAGCCAAGAACTTCAATCTTTTCACTTAAATGAAGCACTTTGCAGTTTCTCTTTGGCATATCTGAACCTCCAGGATCATGATTCTTGAGCTTTGGGGAAATTATGAAGTAAAATAAAGATTACTAGAACACAGCACTGCCCTATTAACACAGTGGATCTGATAACTGAGATGGCTACTGAGCAACTAATGGGCAGATAACATATACAGTGTGAATACACTGAACAAAGGATGATTTGAATTCTGGGCAGGATGGAGCAAAACTGTACACTATTTTATTACACCACTCAGAATGTCATATGATTTAAAACTAATAAAGTATTTCTGGAATTTTCCAGTTAATATTTTCAGACCACAATTAACAACACAAAACAATAGGTAAGAAGGCACTACTGTACTAAGCACATATAGCCATGTGCACATGTATTACATGTACATATATATAGTGTATGTGTGTGTGTGTGTGTGTGTGTGTGTGTGTGTGTAGGTGTGTGTGTGTGTGTGTGTGTGTGTATTACGCGGCACCTAGATCTCAGTTTCTTCTCTACCTTACGTCTGAGCATCATTGTGACAGCTTCAGTGTCCATGAAAGTGACCAGTCCCATGTTCTTCCTTTGTGCATTACAGACCACCTCAATTCAAGCAATCCTCACTCCATTTATCTTAAGAGCCCATAGCCATGGCCAAACTTGGAACCTATCTGCACTGTACACTACTGTAGACCAGAAACCCTCAACTCTCTGAACCTGTGCCTCTTAGTGTTTAACTCTTACTCATCCTCACTCCTACTCGCCTTATTTCCCCTCAGAGACTCTTGTGTACCTCTTTTCCTGGTAGTCATCAACCCCTAGTTGTCAACATTTTCCTATTGATGTTAGTCTCAACACCCAGCACTTCCCATATCTCTACTCTTGTTTCTTTATTAGCATGGCAAAATCCCAGTTCCATATCTATCTGACACTTCGCCTTCTCCTCTTTTATACTCGACTGGTGTGCATCTTTGAGAAAAGCATTCCACCATGCAGCTTGGTTCATGGCCTCCTGCTCCCACAACACCACCCTTTATCTGACCTTGGTCAGTCCCCTTCTCTGTTCACTGACTTCTAACATTCACTGTGTTTGAAACCTACAAGAATCTCAAAGTCTTTACAAAGAAACCTCATTAGGTATGAACTCCATCAGCATCCTGTTCTTTTTCTCACCCACAAGTTTAACTACACCTGTATTGATCCAAGGGTCTTTCGTTCCATTCCTAGACAATGAGGCTGTTTTTTTCAACCCCACCCCATTCCATACTCTGGAATTCTCCACAAACTACTCTAATTCATTTCTTCTCTTTTTCATTCTCCTCCCTCCTAGGCTTCATGACTTCAACTTCTCTCTCCATTCTGAATCATTCTCTTTTCTCTCCTAAGGCGATTATGTCTCTCTCATGTTAATATCAAAAACTAAAAAGCAAAACAAAGTAACACCCCTACCATGATTAGCCTACAAACGCTAACAGAAGCCTTCTGGAAGCCATGTGCAATAGTGAAGGAAACAAGATTCCTACTCTCAGGGAGCTTAAAGTCTGGAGGAAGAACAGACAGACAGACACACGCATTCTAGCCAAGAGGTGTAAGAAGGGTAAGCACAAAACACCGTGGCAGCACACAGGCAGGCTGGATGGCTGTGGGTGAGGAGTTCAAGAAACGTCACAGATGTGGCATTGTCTGCCAAACATCCTCCTTCTCCAACCTCGGTCAAGCATTGAAAGAGTAGCCTTGATCCAGCCCTTTCCCCCGTTTTACATTCAATCCTCAAAACTCAGCAATATGGCTTCCACTTCCTCCATTCCACTCACACTAACCTACACATTGCCAAATGCAATGGATCAGATCAGATTCTTCCACTTAGTGCCTTAACCATAGCTACACAACGTCCTCCTGAAAACCCGCTACTCTCCTGCAACCATATGCTGCTTTCTTCTTTGATCATTCCTTAGCTCTTGCCTCTCTAACCATGTATTCTTAGTCTTAAGTTCCCTCTCTTAAGTTCCCCTGGCCCAAACTCCATCCTTGGTCTTACATTCTTTTCTCACACAGTCTCTTTGGATTAATTCATTAATTCTAAAGGTTTATACAACTCTCTATATGCCCCAGACACCCACATTATAACTTCAGCTCCATCTTCTCCTCTGAACTTTGTTGTTCTCATATATCCACCTGCCTGGCTTCTTCCAGAACACTTTGAACTCAACTAGCCTCAAACTAAAATCATCACTTTTCCCAGATGGACTACTAAGATATATATACTGATAGATATAGATAGATAGATAGATAGATAGATAGATAGATAGATAGATAAAGTGACTCATCAAGTCACAAACATGGAGGTCATTTCTCCTTCTCCTTTCCCTCACCTTCCTACCTTCAACCAGTTCTACTGATTTATCCCCTGCACATGTACCGAAGCTGACCTTTCCTCTTGATCTCTATGCTACAAGTGCTCTAATTTGGATATTCGTCTTTTCTTTTTTTAAATTTTTTAATTTATTCTGTTTAGATAAACATGACAGTAGAGTGTATTTTGAAACATGATTCATACATGGAATAAAACTTCCTGTTCTTGAGGTTGTACATGATGTGAAGTTACACTGGTCATATATTCATACATGAACACAGGAAAGTTATGTCTGATTCATTCTACTGTCTTTCCTAATCCCACCCTCCCTCCCTTCCCTTCATTCCCTTGTCTAATCCAATGAACTTCTATTCTTCTCTCCCCACCCCCTTATTGTGTGTTAGCATCTGTATATCAGAGAGAATATTCAGCCTTTTGTATTTTTGAGATGGGCTTATTTCACTTAGCATGATATTCTCCAGTTCCATTCATTTACTAGCAAATGTCATAATTTCATTATTCTTTATGGTTGACTAATACTTCATTTTGTGTGTGTGTGTGTGTGTGTGTGTGTGTGTGTGTGTATATAAAATCACATTTTCTTTATTCATTCGACTGTTGAAGTTCACCTAGGTTGGTTCCATAGCTTGGTTATTGTGAATTGAGCTGCTATAAATATTGATGTGGCTGCATCACTATAGTATACTGATTTTTAAGTCCTTTGGGTATATGCCAAGGAGTGGGATAACTGAGTCAAATGGTGGTTCCATTCTAAGTTTTCTGAGGAATCTCCACATTGCTTTTTAGAGTGGTTGCTCCAATTTGCAGTGCCACCAGCAAGTATGAGTGTACCTTTCCCCCACATTCATGCAAACTATATTGATCCTTTCATCTGGATTATTCTCATAGCCTCTGAACTGAAATCCTTGTTTCCAATATTATGCACTATCTTTGAAAAACCAGTTATTGCTAAAAGAAAACTTGGCCCTTCTACCCTTATGCCTAAAACTTCATTAGTATTCTATCACCATGAAAAAAATTCTAAGCTCCATAGTGCAGCCTATAGACTTTTCTATAACCATGAATTTATCAATTTCTAGCCTCATCCCTCATTCATTCAGTCAAAAATATTTATTGTGTACCCACCACATACCAGATGTGATCGCTGGTGTTGAGGATATGCGGTGAATAAGAGACAGTAAATAAGAAATATCAGTAAAAGCACATAGTACGCCAGGTAGTAGTTAGCGCCACAAAGAAAAGTATGGAAGGTGGATACGAAATGTGTGGTGGGTGGTAGAGGGTGGCAATTTTAAACAGAAGATCATGCAGGCAAAACTTAAACTAAAAGATAAGATATATAGACAGATATAGATAGATAGAAACTTTTGCCATAGGCCCCTTCACTTTGCTGTTCCCACAAAATTGTTCTAAGATGTGGGTGTGTGTATTTGTCTATGTGTATGTATATCTATCGAACAGTAAAGAGGCATGCTGTCTGAAGCAGAATGAGCAAGGAAGATGCTAGCAGAAGACTGATTAGAGGGGTGCAGTTATACCAAAGACACTGTGAGGAGTTACTCCAATTGAGAAGAGAAGCCATTGGAAGTCACTGGAGGATTTAAGGAGAGAAGCAACACGATCTGACTTCAATTTTATAGGATCATCCTGGCTGCTACACCAACATTACAGTGAAAAAAGCAAGCACAGGAACAGTGAAACCAGATGAGAGGCTACTATGAGAATCCAAGCCAAAGACGAATTCAAGTGACACCAGAGTGAGAGCAGAGAACTCACGTTTGCAACGCACCATTGTATGAAGGAAGAGCTGGGAGATCTGCAATGGATGTGGGATGGAAAGAAAGTAAGAGTCAAAGATGGTAAAAAATTTCCGACTGTGTAACTGGAGAATGGATTTAATGAGCTAGGAAGAATTAAAAAAAAGAATAAACTAGAAAAGGATGAAATCATGAGCTTGGTAGAGGACAAGGACCAGAAACTTTTTCAGTTAATATTTTAGCCTTTGGGATTTACTTATGGTCTACATCACAATGCTCATCACTAAAGTATAAAAGCAACCAAAGACAATGCATGAACAAATGAGTATGCCTGTATCAATAAGATTTTTAGTTTTTGATACTAAATACTGATTTCATAAATTTTCACAAACTATTGATCATGACTATTTTCAAGTATTTAAAAATGAAGAAAATATTCTTAGTTCACTGGTCATACAAATACAAGCATCAAGCAGCATTTATTCTTCTGACTCCTGGAATAAAACAGGTTTAGTTTCACTAATATGTCTTCTAACATCTAATTTGGGGTTTCTTCTGTGATACCACAGTATTCATAAGAAGTGGGAGAGGGTATGTCTTCATGACCCCTAGACCACCATACAAATTCTGCCATGAGTTAGCCAACTAATGGTAATTTCTTAGCAGTACTGACTCCATACAATAGAAGGATTCATAATATGTAGCAAAATATTAGCAAATTTAAACATATACTCCCTGATTCTCAGAAATCCACTCACACAGAAAATGAGGAATTATTCTTAAAGGCATACCTTCATTCCAATGTTAGGGAAAAACAGAACCTTATTATTAGCACTAGATATATAAAGGCTCAAGACTAATTATTGGGGGCAAGGCAGAAATGAGAAAAATAAACTGTGTTTGTGAAATTGACAGAAGACTTTCTTAAGAATATAATTGGTCTTCTCTAGGGAGTTTCAAACATTTAAATTTAAAACTTATGCCGTTTTAAAACTATATTGACTTTAAAAAGAGTAAACAGCTAGAAAAGAAATTATTCTAACAAAATAGATGTATAGTCATAAAAAACTGAAAAGTTTAATAGAGGACAAAGGAGGACACATCACCCATTTGCTTGTTCAAATTGCGGACAATCTTGTGTCAAGGACTCTCCTGCTTCTTAGGGAACCCACTGGCAGCATAGTAACACCATCAGTGGTAGATCCAAGTGGCATTTTCAGATAACAGTGTTTGAGAAGTCAATCCTGATGTTTGACTCACTCAATGGTGTGATTAGTTATTGTGATTAGTGTCAATATCTCTGGCTTATGTCAATTTCAGGGTGAAATCTTTGGGCAGCAGTTTATTAATTGTACCATCATGTTTAATTGCTTAAAATCTCCAGGTTGACCTTTCTCATCTGTAAAGTGGGGGTAAAGGCACCAAACCTCCATAATACTAAATGGGATAACAATTGTTAAACCTTTAACTGAGCACCTTGTCCTCAATAAATGAAAATTAAGATATTCTTAGATATGATATATTAAAATTCTCTCATGCATTTCATAAAGCTCCCAATTAGAGATTGAGATAAATGTCAAAAACAGATGATCAAAAGGATGCAAAAACCTGACTCTTCACTGACCAACCCAATGTACTTAGGGTACCATTAGGATGTCATACCTTCTCAAAGGCACACTGAGGGTTTCTGCAAACAACAGGTTTGCAGATAACGATGTTGCCACGGCAACGGCAGTTTTGACATGAATCAGGCTTCCAAACTGTGGCATCCTGCAAAGAAGCATAAGCTCTGAGTTAAAAACTGATCAGTCAAGGTCTGAGCACACAAAAGCAACACTATCAATAGCCCCAGATCTTGAACAATTAAAAGGCAAAGGAATGTCACAGGCACACCACACACAGTACTCGCTGGGCACTGATTAACCCTGAATGGCAATAAAAGCAGAATGATCCATTTCACAATAGTCAACCTGCATAGCCAGAGACAAGGGCATTCAGCACACAGCTGTCAATACCCAGAGTAAAAACCATTGATTAGCCTGAAACCTCTTGAGGACACTGCTGCTCCCTGACCAGAAGTTTCTTTTTGCTGTTAACTAGCAGAAATCTTCTGAGTAGGTTTAAAGGAAAATGACATTTTTAAAAATTTGTTCTAATTAGTTATACATGATAGTAGAATGCATTTTGACACATCAAACACAAATGGAGTATAACTTCTTGGAACATGACGTTTTGACTAGCTCTAACCAGTATCCAAAAGCAGCTTTGCCACCAGATAATATAAGCACCTCAGACCTCACTCTGCTTCTGCATACTCCGGTGCTCGTCAGAGACATGATGTATGTGAGTAAGTGATTCTGTTTTTTAAGACACATTCACCAAACACATGCATTAAGTAGCTGTTTTGTGCTATGTGCTGGGCACACTGGGATCTTAATGAAACTCAAGTATGGGACCATTCATGAGAATCTCACACATTATTTTGGATCATGAACATGAGGGAATTAAATAATCGCACCAAATGTAAGCTCGGATGCTGGCCAAAAGGAACCAGATGAAAAGTGGCTAAACAAAGCTTTATTGGGATCAGCTCTCCGGCGAGATTCACTGGTCCACTGATAAAGGGCCAGGGAAGTCGAGCTGTGGATCCAAAGGGGCTGTTTTTTGTACTCTGGGGTAGGTGGGGGAAGGCTCAGGGGTGGATGTGTCTCCCTGCAGTTGGCCACTGGGACTCTGCTGGGACCTGTGTCCTTCTGGGATTGGCTGGGGATCCTGTTGAGTGACAGGCGGGTGCGAGACTCAGCTAGGGTTTATCTGTAGGCGTCTGATTGGTTGCTGTTTGGCATCCGTGGGCTGCCTGATGCTCTGCCCCCATCCAGTCACCTCAGACCTCCCCAACACTACGTCATTACTCAACAAATTGGGAAGGAAAATAGTGAATAGAAAAGGGAATCTGGGCTCCAATAAAGGTCTCAGGAGTTTCTTTCCTTTTCTCACCTTCTATCAAGCCAGATCCTTATTTCAGTCCTGCTATTTTAAAGTAACTTTTAGCCCAAGTCTCTCAGAGACTCCACAGAGACCTGTTTCTATCCATTGAAAGGTTGCTACGATGATTTTGAATTTAAGCAAAAAGATACCAGAGGATGTACAGAAATCCATTTTCCCAGACATTCCTATTCCTGTTCTACATGGGAAGAAAATAGTCGTACTGTTCAACTAAATTTTAAACACTCAGTCTAAGAATACTGTCTGTACTATTCTCTGGTTTAAAACTACTCCAAGGCCCATCTTTGCCCCAGATGGGGTAAAACACAGAGCCTACAATCTGGCCTTCACCTCGATTTCTGGGCTTGCTGAACCTCACGGTCCTGAGGCTTTCATCCATTCACAACAACTAGGTCAAGTTATTGCACAGCACTGCCTCCCCTCACCTGGTCTCACATCTCACCCTCCTCCTGGGATCGCTCCTGCTCCCTGACTTCTCCTGGAGGAGTTTGCAAACCAACACTCTTCTTTCATGCCTCAGCCTCAGAGATGAATCATTCTTAACCCCCAATTCATGCAGCTCCTCGCCACTCCCCTGCAACCCCGCTGTGTCCTGCACACACTGTCACACTTTATTGCACTCATTCAAATGCCTGTTAGCCTTGCCAGACCAGACTGTAAACCCCTTGAAGCATGAACTTGGCCTGCCACACTGTAGATTCTTAAATAGAGGAGTTAGTAGTTCCTAAGTTGCTGAGAGAAAGCTTTTTCCACCTCTTTAAAACTTTCTCATCCTTTTTTCCTCAATAAACCAATCAAAGTGCTACTCAATACTTTAGGGAAGAAAGAGAAGTTTCTAAGCTCCTGACAGAGTCATCAGAACATAAGCATTTGACTTGAGATGGGTCGGGCTAGAAAACAGGTGGATACAACAGACACTTTTACATGTAATAGTAGAAACCAAACATGATGGTTAATTCTATGTGCCAACTTGACTAGGCTATGGAACCCATTTGTTTGGTCAAACATTAGTCTAGATGTTATTGGTGAAGGAACAGATGGTTCCCAGCTTTTGACTTTTTGACTTTAGGATGGTGCAAAAAAGATACATTTAATAGAAACCATACTTTGAATTTTGGATTTGAATCTTTTCCCAGGCTAGCAATATGCAGGGTGAAACTCTCTTGAGATGCTGGACAGTAGAGCAAACTACAGCTCCCAATCAGTCACAAGATCACCAGGGTGAACAACTGGTACTTCTACAGTATCCTGTGTTGCTATCATGTATAGGTAATAGGTAGGTTAGGTGTATGAAATGCATTTTTTACTAATATTTTCTTACAGTTGACTTTTTTTTTTTTTTTTTTTTTTTGAGGTGCTGGGGATTGAACCCAGGGCCTTGTGCTTACGAGGCAAGCATGCTACCAACTGAGCTATATTCCCAGTCCCATCCATTGACTTTTAAATAAAGGAGCTTGCCCTTCATAGCATTGGTGGGTCTCATCCAATCAATTGATGTCCTTAATTTAAAAAATCTTAGGCTTTGCAGAGAAAAGGGAATTCAACCTTAAGAATATAACATGGCACAGAGGCAGGAGGATCTCATGTTCAAAACCAGCCTCAGTAATTTAGCAAGACCTTAAGCAACTTAGCAAGACCCTAAATAAAATTTTAAAAACAGGTTGGGGATGTGGCTCAGTGGGTTCAATCCCTGATACTAAAAAAAAAGAGGGAGGGCCACAACATGGAAATTCTGTCGGAGTTTCCAGCTTGATGATCTGCCTTATAGATTTCGAACTTGCCAATGCATGAGCCAATGAGCCAATTCCTTAAATACCCTACCTCCTATTGGTTCTCTGGACAACCATGACTAATGTACCAACACTAGTATAGATTTACATGGACATGCGCAACATCCTTTCAGGTCAAGAAAGGCAACATTCATAACCACTCAGGGAATGTGCTTCAAATGCAGGTACTTTTCTGAAGATATTTAAGAAATATAATATGTATCTGAGGTGAGATGACATTTCCAATGTCTGATTCATAAATTCTAAGTCAAAGCAAATGAATACCAGAACTTGCCTTGGATTACTTCTGAATTTCTCCTTATTATTTTAGCACATTCTTCAAAACTAACATTAATGTGGCAACTACAATATGGTCTTAACACAAAGAACAATGGCAGGAAATGAGGAAAAACAAATTTCATTTCCAAGCTCAATGAGGATTTTAAGAAAGTCCCAGTTTTAGGATACAGATTACATAAAAGTGACAATTTCACAAAGCCAGTAACTACCATTTATTGATAATTTATCTCATATTGACCAATCTTGCAGCAGGAAGGGCTGTTCATAGGGGCAATTATGGTACAAGAGGTAGAAGGCTTTCTCAAACTCTGCCACTATCCTGGAAGACCGGGAACAGAGCCATGTGTCGGTACCATGCAAAGCTCTTACCTGCATGATAACCCTGTGAAAGTGACTCCAATGCAATTTACAGATGAGGAAACAGTATGTGAGAGATGAAACAATTTCCCCACATTCACAAAGTTCTTAGAAGTTCTAAATACACAGGCTCTGGGGCCAGACTGCCTAGGTTCAAATCCTGGTGTCATCATTTACTAACCATGCATCTGTGGGTTAAAGTGCCCGTGTTCCAGGTTTCTCATATATGAAACTGGTATCCTAAAGTAAGATAGGATGCTAAAGGTGCTTACTCCACAGGTTTCTTAGAAGGATCATGTGAGATGCTGTATTTAAAGATTTATGAACATTGTCTGGGACTTACTAAGAGACCATTAAATGTAATCTGTTTTTGCTCCAAATTCTATTATAGTTACAGGTATTCAACAAATATCTTCTAAACATTTCCTTTTCTCAAAGTGAATACAGTCCCATTCATATCTTGATTTTCCCCTCTTCTCACTCTATACAAGTATAATCTAGGAGAATGAAATTACTTATTAATTGGGATTCTAGCACTCAAAGGATCCAGAACATTGCCACGGGATGGATCTGTAGGAACAAATCTGTAGGTTGAGTTTGAAGACTACTTAGGTAATTAGAAAGGTCTCTGTCTCATAAAGAAGGCAGAAACATGAGCCCACATATTCCTTTAACTTAGACCATAAATGGCCACTCTAGGTCTATGAGCTTCCTTCAGCTTGGTGTGGCCCAAAAGGGCCAGCCAACTTCATTCTCTCCAGATGCAACATTCGAAACACAAGACTTCAAGTTCTTCTCTACACTCGATCATGTTCACAGTGACCTCCAAGTTCCCAAATAGCCCATTACACATTTTAGCAGCTTCCCTCCAAATAGGACCTTTTAAGAATGTAGAGTAAGTTTTCCACTTTCATTCACAAAACCATAATCCTTCTTCAGGTTAATTCAATGTTTAAATTTTTCTGGATCTGGGAAGCCTTCTTGATCTATTTACATATCTGTCTTCTCAGCAGACCATGAGTCTTCAAGAAAGAGGATTTTATTTTCCTCCTCTTTGTAGATCCCTTGAATTTAACCCAGTTCCTAAATGTTGAATGAACTAATTAATAACTCAGGTACTTTGTTTACCCTCATGAAAACATCTACCCATATGATCTCTGATATTCTAGTTAGGCTGTGAGAACTTGAGAAAACTGTTTAACTGATGTCACCACAAAATCCCTACAATGTTGGATGTTATGACATTACTGGAATCTAACTACATTTGAAGAAAACTTTTCTTCATCTAAGCATTGAACCTATAGAAAAAGTTTCTTAATCTTATGTCCTTAATTAATATGTTCTCATAGAGGTCAATAATTTATGGTTAATTTTCAATAAAATGAACATTTTCCCAAGCCTGGATAAATGGTCATATACTTTTCAGTTCTAAAACTTTACAAATCAATTTCTATGGCACCATAAAATTGTTTTATGAAAGTAGGGACACAGGAGTTCCTCAATAGCTAAAACTTTGGATAAAGCCATAAAATCCAGAGACATAACACTGTAAAGTAAGTTTTACAGATTTTTCCATGTTACTACTACAATTCTACCACTTTATAATCTTCTCTTCGATTTTAACACACTCTGCAAAAGAATATTCTTAAAAGTCTTTCACTAGAATATAGATTAAATTATTAGATTATGACAAAACTAAAATGCAGTGAAAATATGATCTGTTTAAACAGTTTTAATATTTTAATAAAATATGAATAAAATGTTCAGATAACATAATTACTACAGACCAAATACTTTAATAGAAGAATGCTTTAAAAATAAACTTATTTACTTGTCAAATATTTATTGAACATTTGATTAGTGCTAAAATTGAACAATGAATATACCCTTCATCAGTACTCAAATTTCTGGGGGAAATTATTTATAATATTCTAAAGAGCAGAATATCAACTGTCAACATAAATTTTCTTTCATCCAAATGTTATAATAACCATACTTTAATTATTGATTAATGCATCTCATTTTTAAATGCCCTTGGCTTTTTAGAGCAAAACTGAGAAAGAAGGAATAATGCTCCCCAAAAGCTGTGCTTTCAAGTTACAAAATAGTATGTAGAATACAATGCTTTTTTGGAATAAAAATATATTTAAATGCACAGAAACGAAGTGTGAAATATGTAAACCAATGTGTTCGTTAGCTTTTCAATTCTGTGACCAAAATACCTATAAGAACAACTTAAAGTGGGTAAAGTTTATTTTGGCTCATGGATTCAGAGGTTCAGTCCATGATGGGTAGATTCCATGGCTCTGGACTCAAAGTGAGGCAGAACATCATGGAAGAAGGATGTGATGGAGGGAAGCTGCTCTACTCATAGTGGCCAGGAAACAGAGAGAGAGGGATTCAGAGAGAGAGAGAGAGAGAGAGAGCACCAGGAGAGTCAGGAGAGCCAGCAGGAAAGGGGCCCAGAGATGATAAACCCTTCCAAGGATGACCCCAATGATCCATGTCCTCCAACCACACCCCACTTGTATTTCACCTCTGAATGTTCCTGCATTGACAAAGTTTTGGGGCACCTGATATCAAACCATAACACCCAGTAAGCAAAGGGAAGTCATTACTGGGGGTAGGTACTATGCGATTTTTTTTTGTTTTGTCATTTATCCTCATCCGTATTTTCTATTTTTATTTCATATTTTAAAAAAATATGTAACTTATGTGATCTTTTAAAATTACTTTAAAAATATAAGGTGCAAGAACAAACAAACAAAAAAAGTGGGGAGAGGGGGTAAATAAAACCATTTACCAAATATATAACAGTAGATGATTTAGCTAAACTTCCTGAGCTATCCCCAAACTCACTTAAATTTCAAAAATTAACTGTACCCCCTACTTGTCCTTCAAAGCAATGAAAGAAGACACAATATTCAACCAGGGCCCATGTCTTCATTTCTGGAGGTTCATTTTCCTGACAAGTCTGGTTTTCAAGAAAGATAATCCATAAAAAAGGGTTCTTTGACCCAATTCCAGTTTGGGGACAGAAATAATGGTCCTTGTTTGTCAGGGAACCATAAAGAAACGAATCAATAACTTTCATAAGGTTATTTTAGAGCCCAGTTCTTTCCCCAAGTGCCCTTCTTCAGACAATTTAGATAAACAATACCTTTTTCATTTGGTCTCATTTTAAAAGTTCATGGAAAGTTTCTCATTCAACCCCAAATAAGAAGGAAGATAGGGCACTTATTTCACTTAACAGGAGAAGATATGGGATCTTGTATTTACATTAAATTCTCTTCTTTCAAGAAGAGTAAGTACAAATTAGTGCCGCAAAAGAGAAAATGACAAACCACTTTCTGTCTGAGACCTATTTCAAAGGTTTGCTCCATACAATACCCACTTGTGGAACTGCTGGTTTTACATATGAAGGACCATTTCAGCATGCTGGAATGATTAGCTCGTACCCGATCTCCTTCACCTGTCTTAACATGATAAACCTGAAGGCATCCACTGTAAGAATTTCAGCTTGGATACAGAAATAACAGCAAGTATCACAGATGAAAAGATAGCTGCTATATATAACTGAAAGTGCCTTTGTTCAAAAGACCCTGAACTGCATGGCAAGTTAGCATCACGTTTTTGTACAGATGTCTTAGAAGAGCGTGGTACCAGGTGTGGAGGCAGGGAAAGGAAAGAAAAGGGAACAAGTTACTTCCGAGTGCTAGTGTCCCAGATTCTCCCCACACTCAGGATCCTACTACTCCTCACAGCATCCTGTAGACAAGGTATCATGACCCTGATTTTATTACTGAGGGAATAAGACAGGGAAGGTTGAGTGAACTGTGTAGAGCTCAGCTGGTAATTGAGACACCTGGGATTCAAACCCATTCTTTCTCTTTTTTTCCTGTTTTGCTGTTATATAATATCGATAACCGTATACTGTGATGTAAAGCAGTCTAATCATTTTAAAATCACTCTTTCTTCTACTTTCTGACTTTAACTGATTAAAACAGAGAAACACCTAGGATGGTGCTGCCTACATTTGTGGGTGAAGTAACTGTGAGGTTTAAGTGACCTACCTGACAAGTACTCCCTTAATCTAGCTTCTGCACAGCCCCCAGGTCTCCGTTTAAATACCACTTCCTCAAGAAGGCATGATCTACCTCCTCAACCAAGCAAATATTCCTCTGCTTCATGTTCTCAAAGCTCCTCCTAAATCCAGCGTGACATGAGTACTCCTCCCAGTTTCGTTTTGCACAGAAAACAAACAAGGAAGAAGAGGGCAGCTTCTTGGTTCTAGATTGTTTGGCAGTTTCACATCATTTAATTTTTCTTTTTTAAAACTTCTTAACACAGATTTCCATCATGATTTCCATTTTACAGATGAAGAAACTAAGGTCAGAGAGGTTGAGAAATAGCACCAGAGCATGAACCTTGGTCCCCATATTTGAACTAGGGCACCCATTTGATTCTAAAATTTACTTTCATACAATATCACCTTTGTACCCACCTTTGAACACAAGGTTACACAGTACTAGTTCAAGGATCAGTGCTGACATGGTAGAGTGAATAACTTTGGGTTCAAAGACCAATTCAACTACTTCCTAGCTTTAGGATTTTGAACAAATCTATTAACTTTTCTGAGTCTCTCTTTCCTAGTATGTGAACTAAGTGTAAGAGAGGACATGATCAAGCAACAGTAAGGATGAAATAAGCTGATATTCTTGGTCCAGTGACCCTCCCGTGAGATGCACTTAGTCAATGCTAGCTATGAGTTTAGTCACCTGCCACAAGCATAACCTATTGATCATGGTATTTTCTAAGACAAAGGAAGCAGTTGGTATTTAGATCTGCAGAATATCTCTCCTGGAACCTCCAGTATCTATGATAAGGGGTAGTTAACTTTTCCAGGGCCTATATGTTCACACAATATTCTATTATCAAGTGATGTGGAAACTGTATCCCTGGAGTAGTACGGCAAGCCAAAAACAATTAGGATATCTTTTAAAAATAGAATAAAATAAATGACCAAATGATGTGCTCTCCATTCCAAATTCTGAAACATTTGAAACATAAACTTAATTATAGCTCTTCTATTATTACTTACACCCAACTTTCCGTTTGCTCTGACACAATCCTGTTACAGCGAAAGCCTGACCTAAGAGCATCCCAATGACAACTCTCATAAATTCCTGGAGATGATAACCACAGAAAATTTTTCATTATGATTAAGTCAGTTGCATATTTCCACTTTAAGTAATCTAGATACTAGGGAGATTCTACTGTAGTTAAGCTTGTAATTACTTTTTTCTTCTATCAATTCAGCTCCCAAAGATTTCATTTCATATTTGTAAGGCAAATGTAGAGGGGAAAAATTAAACATTCAAAATGTTTGCACATAAAATTAAATTATAGCTATACCATTATCACTCACATTAAAATTCCTTATTTTCTTGTCTTCTCTATTAGATCATTATCATTCATTTTATAATTAGTTTTCTACTTGTCTGTCTTTAAAGAGTAAGGACAATTTCTTTATATTCATGTAGCTGTGTATTCCCATAGGGACTATAGTAGACACAATGTTTTTGAATGAAATAATGGATAGAGGGAAGGATATTCCCAAAGTTAAAGAATTGCTAGCTATTTTATGATGTAGTTGCTAAAAAAAAAAAAAAAAAAGTAATGCACAAACAACAGCACTTCATTCAATATGCTGCCCTTTAAAAGTCTTGCAGCTGCAGTAGCCATTTTCAATCTGTAATATTGGAAAGCTTGCCTTCTAGACTTATGTCTCAGTTTATACCTTTGCTTTAAAAAAGCCCCTCTATTTTGGATGGAATGTTAAGCTGATACTATTATATTCTACCATGTTACAGCTGTGTCATATCATCTGAAGCTCTTCTGGTGTGTCTTTAATTTCTAACTTTACCTCAACAGTCGTCCTAGTTAAACTGACCATCCAGTGAAAGAGAATGGTTTGGATTTGTACTGATACTTGCACTCAACAAGGCAAGATCAACATACTAGGTCTATTTTCAGGCCTGGCAGACGTTCTGAGTCAAAGGTTTCCTTTCCAGTAGCTGATTCTCACTATTTAATGTAAAGCAGGACTCTGAAACAGGGGCCATGCTATCCATAGAGACATTGAAACATTTGCTTTAAATACGAAGATTTGGAGTGCTACTAGCATTCAATGAACAGGAATCATAAGTTCTAGATGTCATGTAATGTGCATTATTGCACAAAGAAAAATTTTTCACCTCCTACATGGCTTTTAAAGGTCCCACCAAATATTCATGTAGTAAAAAATCTACTTAAAATCATCTGATTTATATATAAACACCATGTGCTTATATACACCATGATCATACTCTGAATTGCCCAGAATTTAGCTACCATGTAACTCAAGGAAAGATTGTATTATATGTGGTTTAGAACTTTATGAAGATAATGAAAAACAATACATATATTAGAAATATTAGATATATATTTTTTAAATTTTTTTAATAAGTAGGAAAACAAACATCTTTAAACATAATTAAAGGAAAATTATAAAACATAAAAATCCAAACAAATAATATGAAGTTCGTTTAATGAAAGACTGGCTATAGCTAAAGAGAATAATGGTAAGCAAGAATATAGATCAATAGAAAATATCCTAACTGAAGCACAAAGAATGAAAGAATGGAAAATACAGAAAACAGCATTGGAGACACATGGAACATGTTACAAAGTTTAACATATAAGGTAATTTAGTTCTAAAGGCAAGTTGCAGAATATGGAAAGAATGAAATATTTTGAAAAAATATGACCAATGCTTTTCTAAAACCAAAAAAAAAAATGTCAAGCCATAGATTTAAAAAGTTCTATAACTGTCAGGCAGAATAAACATTAAAGAAAATAATAATTAAGTACATCAGCAACAGTATAACATCAAGAGAAAAATCTTAAAGTCATAGACAGGGAATTACCTTCAAAAAAGAACGCTAAAACTGACAACCAACTTCTTCACCAGAAAAGAGTGATGGAAGTTAGAAGATAAATTTTTTTTTTTATTTTAGAAGATAAATTTTTAAAGTAGTAAGTAAAGTACAATCACCAACATAGAATTCTATACCCAGCAAAAATATCCTTCAAAAAATAAGAGTAAAATAAAAATGTTTTAAATAAAATCTGTGAGAATTTATCACCTGCAGGCTCAAACTAAATACTAAAGGAAGTGGGCTAGGGATATAGCTCAGTTGGTAGAGCACTTGCCTCACATGCACAAGGCCCTGGGTTCAAGGCCCTGGGTTCAATCCCCGGCACAGCCCCCCCCCCCCAAAAAAAAAAAAAAAAAAAAAACACTAAAGGAAGTTCTTCAGGCAAAAAGAACATTTTTCTAGGTAGGAACATAGGAATTAGGAAGGAATTCAGAGCAATGAAAGGTAAATATCTGCATAGATCTAAATGAATAATAACCACATAAGACAAAAAGAACACCTTATGGAATTCAAAATACATGTAAATATAAATGACATGTCAACAATAACACTTAAGATGTAAGGAGTGAATAAAATTGGAATCATAATATACCAACACTGGATAGTAATTAAAATAAGTAATGCATGATGTTATATCTATGATAATCACTAGAGGAATAATAAAAGTGTATATAACTACCTGATGGGTAACTGAAATTGTGGGGGAAAATGGATTAATCCAAAGAATAAAAGAAAAGAAAGGGGGAAAAAGACCACAGTACTAGAATAACAAATAGTAATATAGAAGATATAAACATAAAAATATCAGTAACTACAATGAATGAAACACTAAAAGATAAATACTGCCAGACTGGACTAAAAACAAAACAGTGAATCCAATTAACATTCAGTGTATATAGTATGAACTGAATTTCTCAAAGAATAAATCCCAATGTGCATATATCTATATTTGTATATATTTATATATCTGCCTCATTCAAAATAGGATTGTAGAGACTAAATCCTTCAAGAATTCAAGATACCAGGAATTACTAAGAATCTATCAATGTGTTAAGCAAAGTGGAAGAAACAGACAAATGTAAACCAACCCAGATAGGAAAGACTACAATTCAGTCCCTGACATTGGCTCTTAAATCAGAAACATTGTTGGAGAAAAAGACTTCTGAAACAAAGAGCAAAGCAAAAGAAAATAACTTGAAAAGAGAACATAGCATAGAGAAGGACAATGGATTCTAGACCTGGCTCTACCTGTACCAACCTGGGCACACTAGATAAATCACTTCCTTGGAAAGTGAAAGATAAATCACTTTCCTCCTTTGTGAAATTCAGAAATTAGACCATGTTGTCCATAATATACAAAGGGATTTTGGTATCAACTCTGGATTCAGATGTAGCTCTCTAACCTTATATATAGTTCTAGAACTCTCAGCAAGATAATAATCCTGGATGAGTCTCAGTTTCCTTTCTCATTAAAAAAATGTCAATAAAACCTACCCTAGTGAAATATCAGAAGGATCGGTTATATGACACATTTGCAATTCCTTAGCACAGCACTCATCACTCAGGCAGAGTGGAGGCTCTCAGCAAGCTATCCTCAGACATTTCTGTCCACTCCAGACAAATTTCTGTATGAACTGTTTCTCAGAGGAATTATCAAAGTAAGCCCCTGCATAGAATTGTAAAGGAGTTCATCATACACTGGATTTCTTCTTTTGTGTGAATTCCACAACCACATTCATCAATATACAACCACTCCTATGTGCAAATAAGTCAGAAAACTTACTTTTCAAAATATCACATCCACAGAGATACTGTTGGCTAAAAAAAATGCAAACACAAAACTTCTCAAGTCCTATTTTTAAATATCACTACAAAAGTTATGCACCCATAATACATCTTTATAGCTACTATATACTGAGCAACCATTACATATATATATATATATTATATATATCATATATGTATGCATGTATGCATATATCATAGGTCTATACAAATAGCTATAATATACATATTACATACAAATATGCTTTACATGCTTATGAATGTAGTATGTATTTATATGTGATACATAATGCTAACAAAAATCCTATGAAGCAATTAACTTTTATGTATAAAACAAGAAACTGAAAATTAGAGAAAGTGTTTGGTCAGTTATCTAATAACTGGTGAAGCCAGAATTTGAACCCATGACTATTTGTTTTCAAGGTTCATACTCTTTCAACTGGAAAATGACATTGGTTCCAGAGAGAACAGTTCTCAACAGGCTTGAGTCTTGCTGATCAATAGACCTAATTGACTTTGGCTACTGCCTCTACCTATATGCTTTCTTGCAAGGACTTCTGGGAGGGAGAGAGTCAGAGATCAACATTGGCAGCCAGCCCTGTCTCAGCAAGCTTATTCTCAATATCTTTCCCAAGATCTTCCTGTTTAGGAAAACAAGCAGTTTCTCCTCTCCTCTGGAAATGTTTGAGGAAGCTTTTCATAAAGACACATGACAATAAATTGATAATGATATAGTAACAAAATGGTACAGTAACAACTATGCTCAAATCAACCTCCTTTATCTTGGGCACATTACATAGTCTAAGAATTACTTAGCTACTTCTATTTCCATTTCTTGAATTCACAGTAGAAAAATTCTCCTAATTTTCAAGTTAGGAATGGTAAAACAGGCTTAATCACATATGACTGCTCTGCTAATAATCATCTGCTAATAATCATGCTGTGTTGAGAAGGATTCTGAAGCTCTGACCAGGCAGGTGGTGGGAAGGATTACTATCCTCTTCCATGGAGCAAGGGAGAATCTGTGGGGAGAAATGAAGGTACTTGCCCCACATGTTCCCCACAGACTAGCTCAACATAATCTATCCTAAAGTATTGTTCACTACTGCTATTTGATTCATGAATTAAAGTGTAAAAGGAAAAAAAAGTTTCTTGTGCCAAATCCACTGAGATGCTCAACTTTAATGATGAACTAATCATCTACATTTTACTTTGCTTATTTTTCCATTAAGCTACTCAACTCTTTCCAGACATGTAAACCTTTCCTCAATCATAACTAGTTTAGAAAATGGGCTTTTGTTCTGCATTAGCAACTGTTCCCAAGAACACCCTGGCACAGGCCACAACTGGCATGTGCGTTTAGCATCTTTGCCCCTGAGAATGTGGATCCCACCCCCATTCTTCACCAAGAGGAAATTAACTGCCAGTTCTAATGGGAATGACATATTGACTAAGTACCCAGACCAAGCATCCACTCCCACAGTCAGCAGAATACACAGTGGTTATTCTCTAACAACACAGGAATGTTTGATTGGATTTGCTTCCAGTCTCACAGCTCGCCAGAAAGCCACTGGAGAGAAGCAGGTATCCAGTGTCTCAGAGGAAGACCCTCCCAGGGTTCATTGTTAAATCCAGAGGCAAAACCCTGAGCAATTACACTTCTGGTACAATTACCGGCATCACCCACTCCCTGCCAAGTGAGGGGCCTTGGCAGCTGAATAATACAGCTTTCATTTTACATTTCCACTTCAATTAGCTGACAGTACTAGTCAATTGGCTGAATAAAACAAAATGCAGGGGAAGTTGAAAGGTCTCTATGTGGTTTGCAGAGCTGTGCCTTCCAGAACAATGATGAGATGAAAGGGACTGAAAAGCAAATTAGGGGACCCACTGCAACAAAAGGGCAGGCAGCAGGAACACCCACAGGTGGCATGTATGGTTTAAATGGTGCACCAGAGATATTTAAGCTTAACACCCATCCCACCCACTGTTTATTGTACTAATAGAAAGAGAATTAAATTGTTGCCCCTGAACTCGCTTACTGCAAGGTCTAGCTGGGACTTATTAACATCACACAGCATATACATGCAAAAGAAAACATTCTCCTGAGAACTTACACCCTCTCCAGTCCCGCCCTGCAGTCAACACTGACAGAGAAGTTACTGTGTACAAAGTCCCACTAGTGCTTAGGAGCTGTTAAAGGGATAGACAATGAATTTTGTGGCGGAGCCCACAGTGTCTTCAGTGAAATTAAATGCACACACACGAAATAAACACAAGACCATACAGTGGACAGAGGGGACCCAGTAACTCGGTATAACTGAATCATTAGAAGCTGCCGATTGGTGTCAGAATCCTAGATAAATCCTCAGGGCAGTGTGTAGTGGGGGGTGAGAGTGTCTAATAGATTCCACCAGAGTCCTCACAAGTTCTAGCTTGATTATTCTAATAACAAACTCTTCCAGAGCTGAGCAGAATCAACCAGTGCCTCAGTGCCAGCCTCCCCACCTCTGCCTCGCTCACCCATACTCTTGCGGCACTTACAGGAGGTTAATCACAGCCATTGTTAATGGCCTGGGAAAGTTCTACCTGGCCACACTGTGCACAAACCTGAAATTTCCAGCACCCTTGAGGAATAATTCCATTAAAGGCAGAGCATACATAATAATTTATTTCCTTTATACATTTTTGACCCCATTATTGATGTTTCATATATACTAAAGGGGTATCGTGACCTTGACCTGCAGCTGACTGTCAAATGTAGGAAAGAGGAAGCGAGCAATTGCAAGGTCTCCCAACTCTGAGAGCAATATGCCCCAAAACCACATTGTTCAACGCCATCTTAAAGGTGAGAGGATGGTACACAATGCAAAGCAATGAATGAAATGAGGCTTGGTGAGTGTCACTGTGTATTTGTAGAAAATAACAGTATTCAGGGAATCAAGATCCTTTCCAAGGCATACTAAAATATCTGCCTAAGAGCCAACAGATAACATCTATAAATGTAGTAAGTGGCATCATATTTAGATATTCTCCATAAATACAGAACATAATATGCAAAGTTTTTAAAATCCCTAATACATATGCAAAAAAGAAGAACCAACTATCAATTAATCAGTCCAGAAGTTGTTTACCATCAAGTTAGCTTTGTGTACATATTTATAAAAGGCTAAGATTTTTTACGGAGGAAGATAAAAACCTTAGAGCACTAATGGAAACCATTAAAGAAATGTACAGGGCTGGGAGTATAGCTCGGTTGGTAGTATGAGTACGTGCTTACCAAAGCTCTGGGTTCAATCTCCAGCATCAAAAGGTGGTGGGGGTTGGGGGGAATTTGTTTAACCTTTCTAATAAATTCTATATTCCTATTTTTGGAACTTAAGAAAGATAACCAGTTATATGTTATTGTTATGGTAAATGTTTTAATTTCTTTTTTAAAAAGAAGAAGAAAAATGCTATTACTGTTCTTGAAATATCTATAGTAATGAGTTAAGATGAACTCCTAAATAAAATGCCTGGAGACAGGCAGGTAAAAATCAATGCCTGCATTAATCCCATACCTCTGGATTAGGTGATTTACTTTCTGAACTGGCTCTAGAATCCTATTGCTTTGATTGTTCCCTTAATACAAATCAAGTATATTGAACATGAGAAATGTGCTAAAAAACTTTTTTCTATTTGGCTCCTGAAAAAAAATACTTTTTCCATAATACAGAAAAATTATCACTACAGGTAAGAACAAGATCGTATTTTTTTAAAACTGCCTAGACTTGCCTCAACCAGACTTTGGGCCATTTGGTATATGTTATAACTACCCAACTATGTCAACTCAACTTTGTCAAGGTTGCTGAGGAAAAGCCATATATATATATGTAAATAAACCTGTGTGGCTGTGTTCCAATCACCCTTTACTTGAGCACTGACATGATTTTCCTGTGTCTCAAAATAATGTTATTTTTTATCAACCATTTGAAAATGCAAAATCTATTCTTAGTTCACCAGCTCTAGACTATATTTGACCCATAAGTCATAAATTGCTAATATTTGATCCACTGCATGAAAGAGGGAAGGAAGGAAGGAAGGAAGGAAGGAAGGAAGGAAGGAAGGAAGGAAGGAAGAAAAAAGGAGAGATAATCATCCAAAGGGATAAAAGAAGGTAGGCATTAAGGACTCTGGGTGATTTGAAGAAAACATGAAAGTAGTCATCCAGGAGTTAATCATCTATTCCAATCCACATCACTCCTATCCCCAGGGTCTTGAGCCTGCTGATAAAATTCCAGCCACTGTTCCTGTCCTTGAGCTGTACTAGAAGATATGGGACAAGCAGAATTGTCGTCTCGGCTGTCAATGAGGATGATGGGCTGTCATTACCTGATTCTAGACTGAAAAGGAAGGTATTAGTGCTTGGATACCTGCCTATCACACAGCAAAGCAACTCATTTTCTGCAGAGAAAACAAAAGGAACTAACTTCTGCTGAAAGATCTTTCATGAAATTTATTATCTGTGGAGTGGCAGCAAAAACAGGTCCAAGAAAATGTTAAGTTCCAAGTTTGCAGCAGCAAGGCAATTACTTATCCTGACATCTCAAGTAAACTCAAGAAAGTGCCATCTTCTCAACAAAGTTTGTTATTGTTCTTCAAGGATGAAACAACTATCTCACACAAATATATTGTGAATTCAACATGTTATTTATATGCTTAATCAATCTGATCTGGCATGTGGCTCTTAAAAAAGCTTTCTTTAAAATATACATTTGCTTAGTTATATATATCATTTGTCCTAGAAACTGGCTAATATCAACATTACACATGATCAATGGTTGCTACATCTAAATGAAAAAGCAATCCCGAAATATATTATTTGTGATTCTACTTCCACTATTTATAAGCAGAAACTATGTTTTTGTTTATTTTTAAAAGTTGTAATGTTTTGATTTTCTAAAATAATGGGTCTTTGGTGTGAAGTAGAACATATGAAAAATTATGAAAATTATGAAAATTCAAATAGAACTCATTTACTAATAAAGAAAAATGGCCTTAAATGAGATATATCTTCCTTCTTCAGCAAAGAAGCAATTCACTCTGATAACAGATATATAAATAGGGCTATAGTTCATGGCTATATTAATTGATCTTCCCTAATAAGAACATTAAATAGCATTTTATTTATAGAATGAAAAAATAAGATCATCTTTAGTATGAGAAAATGAAAAACCAAAAAAAGCATGTAATTACCATAGAAGTACTTCCTGAATTCTGTCTGGGTTGAAACTCCATATTAGAGAAATTGAGCCCTGATGGAAAATAATGTAATCTTTTAGTTCAAAAGTTTTTTTTTTAATTGAAAGGATAGATACAGAATCAGTTTTAATAATCATTTCCTAAGAAATTTCACATTTGTACTTGAAAATCATATAGGGATAAAGGTAGGCAGGGTTCAGAATATTCTGAGGCAAGAAACCTGTATCTATCACCTTCATGGCGATCCCCAAAGCCTCTGATTTCCCATACCTCCTACAGGTAGCATGTGGGTGGCTCTGGGTTTGGAGGGCTGCTGGATTATCATTTGTTTTCATATCTCTAGGAAAACTGGTTTGATTCTGGCCTAACCCCCTTTAATTTCAAGAGCAAGGCCAAAATGATGGTGGGTCCAAAGATTCTACAAAGTAATTCTAAGAAGACCTGCTCTCAGACAAGATCCAAGAGCTAGATCAGAACCCAGTTTCAACCAGGTATCATGAGGGAAAGAATACGCATTTGGCTATCAGTTCCTACACACTCTCCTTAATGTCACTTAATGCAACTGTCACCTCTGGCCTGTTGCTGCAATACTCACAAAATAAACTACATGACACTAGGAAAAAGTATAGTCTTCTCATTCTTCTCCAATTCAGATAGGCCAAATAAATCACAGACCATGTAGGCATGTTTCCAGATACACCCAAAACATACCACCTTCTAAGAACAAAAAGGGAGTTCTAGGGATATAGCATATAATGCTATATTTTAAACACAGATCTTTCTGTAATTGTTCCCTTCTGTGTGTATGTTCTCCAAAATAAAGCTTCTTAGGAGTCAAAGAGAGGTATCCAGGATGGAAAAATTTTTCAAATTTTATTCAGCAAAATATTAACTTTTTTGTTCGGTGGGGGGGGCAGCGTAAGAAGGGGTGATCAGGGAGAAAGATCTTTCAAGTTCTCGAGTGAGAGCAGATAGGAGCTTGCAATAGTTCTTGTCCATCAAACTAGTGTCAAACATCTGACACAATTCCAGCTTAAATTACTCATAAAAATGGCAGTAGGAAAGCAGCAATAGATTCTACAGATGTTGAGGAATTGCTTTTAGAGCAACAAAATAAACATAGAGACAAGCAGGCTGAAGATTCTGTCTCCAAATGAATCTTTAATCTGTCCACAACTCTCAGGTGCCATATCTATAATCTCCTGGTTTTGTTTCTCTGGAGAACCCTGACTCATACAACATGTTAAAATATGTCAATGAATTCTCACTATTCTTCATTAAAAATTCAAATTCCTTACTAGAGCCTACCATGCCCCTGAATGCTCCGCCTCCCCTCTACACTTCCCTCCCTGTGGCCTCAACATGTTGGCTTTCCATCAGCTCCTAGAATGCTTTCCTCTGGAATTGGGTGCTTCCTTTTACTGACAGTTTTCCCCCTTCTCCTTACGCAGCTCCTCTCGTTCCTAAGATTTTACCTCCTTATCCATGACCTCCCTGATTCCCCTACATAATTCAGGCCCTTGCTATTCTCTATCATGGCTTCCTGTTTCTCTTCATGGCACTATAAACCACTGGAATCCATTCCATTTATGTTTGTTTCACTCCCTGGAAGATAAGGACTCAAGAACAGAAATCAGGCCTGTCTGGTTTACTGATGAACCTACTGCGCCCATATTTTGGAAGCTATTTGTGAACTATGGATATCTGTTTGATCCATCAAGGCAAGGAAGCTGCTTTCTGGGAGCTCCTGGGTGAAATTTCCTGGTTCGAGAAAGTCCAGATCACGCTGGTACCCTGACCACACCCACAGCTCCAAGTTCAAATAGTCTCCAGAGATGAGTGTAACCTGCTAAGCACAAACAACCTGTTTATCTCCACTCTTATTCTGTCCCCAATGAAGGAGATCCCTACCCATTCCCTTTGGTCTGTACCGCTATAAATAAAGCAAGTGCAGCCTTTTTCTCTTTGTTAGGAGTCAGACCCAGATCCATCGTGTTTGCTCAACCTGACACACCCCTACTTAGTAAATATATAATTCTTGCCTTTTTGTCTTTAATTCTTAATATACTACTTTTATAACTTTTATTTCGCAGCCAGCCCATCCCTCCAATGGTTGCCCACATGGGACATGGTGGAGACCCATAACTGCAGACATTTGTAGGATGAGAGAATAAATGGTGGCTCATTCCCCTGTCCTCCCATGCTTCTCTCCTCTCACAGTAAATGTTCCCAAGAAATATACCACTCACCAAAGAATACATTCTTAATTGGCTCATCCATGAAATCATTCCCTTATGCATGCATTCATTCACTGATTACTAATTCACAGTGAATATATATTGAGCCCCTACTATGATCAAACCATGGGAAGAAATGCAGGAAGAGAGGTATGGGTTTGTGCATTTTTAACTAAAAATATGGATACAAAAAGCTATTTTAATCAACATTGAGTTCACTTACATAGAAATATAGGCCAAATGATTGAAAGAGAAATTTTATGCAACAGAGAGGTCTGGGGCTACAACCACTTCAAGGAAAGAACAACTTCTTTTCCTTCAATTTAATTTTACTATACTGTTATTCATTTATCCTTCACTTATTGCATAAATATCTATCAAGCACACTGTGTCTTAGGCACAAGGTAAAGTAGGGGACAAGCCAGTGGCAGGCTACACAGCATGTCAGATAAAGCCCTAGGTTTGAAAAAAATGATGACATGGTATTACAGGCCCTGCAATAACTTCAGGCTAGGAGAGGACTCAACCAGTGGTATATGCTAAAAGTAAGAGGAAGCACCAAATTTCAGACCACAAAAAGACTTCACCCCCCCCCAAAAATTTATGTATTCTTTTATTCACAGTACCATTATTCACAAGAGCCAAAAGATGGAAGCAACCCCTGCTCACTGATAGATGAGTGAATAGACAAACTATGGTCTATGCATACAATGGATTATCATTCAACCTTAAAAAGGAAGGAAATTCTGATACAGGGTATTAACATGACAGACCTAGAGGATATTAAGCTGAGTAAAATAAGTCAGTCACAAAAGTACAAATACCATGTGATTCCACTTTGTGAGATAACTCAAGTAGTCAAATTCATAGAGTTGAAAATAGAATGGTGCTTGCCAAAGGTGTGGGGAAGAGGGATTTGTTGGATGGGTATAGTTTCCATTTAGTGAGATGAAAAGCTCTGGGAACTAGATGCACAACAATGTGAATATAATTAACACAACTGAATTATACATTTAAAAATGGTTAAGATGGCAAATTTTATTTTAAGCCTAGACTACCACAATTAAAACTTTTTAAAAATATGCTATTACCAGATAGACCAGGGTGAAGCTACACAAATTTGGGGTAACATCCCTAAGCTCTGTTCTCCATGTACCAAATGCCCAACATCCAGAAAGGCAGGTTTACAAACTGACTACTGATTGACAACTTTGGAGAAAGCCTGGGGGAGGGGACACCTCTGACATTGTCCATTAATCTCAGAGAACACAGACTATGCTCCTAAGTCATACTGGCTGGACAGACAGGCTTTCTGCAAAAAGGTTGTTTCTATGTACCCTTTTGAAGGCCATCAAGATGTGACTGGCTAGTAATGTGTCATGAGGGCAGATGAATTAAAATAAACAGCTAGCAAAAGTTAAGAAAAGGCTTTGCAACTCACTTGCACATGGTACAGGACTGTTACTCTGGGTTACGAATGAGGAAATTAATTGATCTTGGCACAAGTAACCCATTGGCTCCAGGAAATTTTATGCTGTAAAATTAAAAACACAGACAGTTTTTCACAGGCAGCCCTCCAAAAAGTCTGAAAGGTACTCGTGGAGGGCGTTACTTCTATTTTCATGTGTGTGGGATGTTCAGACACAATGAAGGATTTGCTTCAAAATTTTCCAGCACAAAAGTTAAAATGGGAAAGTTGGGTCGGAGATGTAGCTCAGTGGTGGAGTATTTGCCTCACATGCACTAATGCCCTAGTTTCGATCACCAGCACTGCAAGGGAAAAAAAAGGAAAGGTAGATAAAACAAGATTGGCAAATGCTAATAATTCTTGAAACCTGAAGGTTACATGAGGTTGAGGTTCACTGTACTATCCTCTCTACTTTTGTGTTTACTTGAAACTTCCCATAAAAAAAATTTACTTTAAAAATGTACATGTAACAAAATAATTTATGACACACTTGTAGATAACTTCAAGACAGGTACAGAATTTAGATTACTCCTAACCCATTAAGTTATTATAAAATTAAGCAAGATGATTTATTACCAATAGAATGTCTTTATAAACAGTGTCTTTAAAAACAGTATCTTTATACAAACAAGTCATGGAACACAAGTGTGCAGGTGAAGAAAGGGAATAAGACCTAGGAAAGGAGACATTTTTAGCCTTTTATTCCTCTGCCTCTTTCAGTTACATTAATTCCGCCTAAAAGGGAGCCACAACAGAAAAGTCAGCCCCCCACAAAATTCCCCAGAGTCAGGAAAGAACTGTGATTTGTATTGGCCAGACTCCAACTCCACAGTAAATCTGGCAGCAACCCAACAAGTTGACCAAGTACATTTGACTCCCAGGAATGCCTCTAACTTCAAAAAGCAACCCATAGCCAGGCATGGTGGTGCACACCCGTAATCCCAGCAAATTTGAGGTGAGTCTAGGCAACTTAAGACCCTGTCTCTAAATAAAATAAAAAGAGTTGGAGCTGTACTTCAGTGCTAGACCTCCCCTGGGTTCAAACCCCAGGAAAAAAAGCATAAAAAAAAAAAAGAGAAGAAAAAGCAATCCATAATATGGACTAACTTTTGACCTTGGAAGTCACAGAGGTGTTGACCAATGAAAACTAAACAGAAGTAGAAGGAAATTTGCCCCCATCCAAGAAGAATATTCAAAGACTGCTCATAAAATGAATTAAATAAATAATTACTCAATGTTTTGGGAAATTGTCTGCCAACTTCTCTGTGATCTCTGTATTTGATACAGAAGCCAGTTAAATGTTCACCCTTTAAAAGTTCGCATTCTTCCAGTAATCATGTATAACA
The DNA here is from genome assembly GCF_902686445.1 of Sciurus carolinensis. NCBI lineage: Eukaryota > Metazoa > Chordata > Mammalia > Rodentia > Sciuridae > Sciurus > Sciurus carolinensis. The sequence goes on from NC_062222.1 coordinate 77,624,998, forward strand.
TTTTAATATTATTTATCCTAACAATAAAAGATCCTAATGCTTATTCCAAAATACTTGAGATGGCATGAAAAAATAAAGACCAAAGAAACCCACTGTTATCATTCTGGTTTCCTTTGTTTGTATCTTATAGAGACATGAGATAGAAGGAGCTCAGCTCTGCAAAACTATGGAGCCACACACTAGCTATGGCAGGTCCCTCGGATCCTTCCCTTCAGGATGGAAGTGTTCATTAACCTGCATCCAGTGACTGGTTACATAAGAAGGTGCAAAGCCCTCGCACGTTTCTCCAGGTGCATGGCTAACTCTGAAGGACCTTCCCAACTACAGAGCTCCTGGGGGATCACCTACTGGCTCTACTATAACTGTCATAATGCAACTTTTCCCTCTGCTTAACTTTTCTCCTCTCACAATGTGTTTACCCCCAAGAGAACTTCCCAATAAAACACTCAACTGCACATCAATTTCCAGCCCTGTGTCTATTTCTCAAGGAACCCAACCTTAGCCAATAGCCACTATTATTTGCTCTGTAAGAGCAGACAGGACCTATATTTCAACCAATTCAAGTACCTATTATGTGTTGAGCTCAGTAGTGGAAATTTCAAATTAAGACACCATACCTTAGACTTTGCACATGTGTTAAATGTGTAGTAAAAGCCATGCAAATAAGGAATAAGTGTAGTTAAGAGATTTGACTATATCTGGTCTTGTAAAAGCTACACTGAAGGAAGAACAAAATCAGTCTTGTTTCCAATTTCAATCATTACACTCTAATTTCCTGGCTTCCTTAAGATGGTCCTCTAATTTCTTTATTGGGATGATCTATTCACTTACTTCCTTTATTTACCAGGCTTACTCTTCCTCAAGATCCTTTGACTTAAGCTACTCTCTCACCTGGTTTGAGGGATGCAGGGTTTATGCATAGTCTGCAGCTCCAGACAAGAGGCACTAACCCAGGTCTACAGGAAGGGAAGAGGTGATGCAAAATATGTGGCAACTGCAAGAGGAAGGAGATCACAGAAAGTTCTACAGAGAAGGTAATGGTTTACTTGAGATTTGAAGGACAGATCATTTGCAAAGATGACAATCTTCAAGATTTACATAATTTTAAAAAGTATGACTTAGCCAACATTCATTGTAAAATTATTCACAATAGCCAAAATGCACAAATAACCCATTTTCTTCAACAGATGAATAAACAAAATGTGGTATGTGTGTATATATGTACACAATAGTTTACACATACACAATGGACTGGTATGCAGCCACAAAGAAAAAATGAATTTCTGATACCTGTTATAGCATGGATGAACCTTCAAGACATTATCCTAAGTGAGATAAGCTGGACACAGATGACAGATATTATATGAAATATCTAGAATACACAAATTTAGAGAGACAACATAGATGAAAGGTTATAAGGGGCTGAGGAAGGAGAGAGTAGGGAGTTACAACTTAATGGTTGTACTCTTTATGATTCTCTTTGGGGTCATGAAAAATTTGGAAGTATAAATGGTAAAGTTGAATTATTATGAATACAATTATATAGCATTGGATTGAATACTTAAAATGTTAGAATGGCAATTCTATGTTGTATATGGTTTTGTTTATAAGTCATTCCTTTAGTATCCATGGGGATTGATTCCAGGACATCAAAATCTGTGAATGATCCAATTCTTTATATAAAATAGCATAATATTTGCATATAACCTACCCAGATCTTCCTATATACTGTAAACCATCTCTAGATTACTTATAATGCCTAATATAATATGCAAATAGTTGTTATAGTGTTCAGGGAATAATGACCAAAAAAAGTCTATACATATTCAGTATAGGTGCAATTTTTTAAATACTTTTGATCTGCTATTGACCGAATCCATGAGTGTGGAGGACTCTGACTGTACTTGATTTTCAAGTTTCACTTCATTCAGTCCAATCTAAGAAACAATTTGATAAAGTGAAACAAATGCCCAGCTTTGGGGCCCCGTGCTCAGTGGTCTGAGTGGAGAGTACTTTAAGGGCAAGGGACTCAACCAAACAGGCACTGCACATCCATTTCCCCCAACCCTGTGTCAACCTGACAATCAGACAAGTCTGGAGGTGACATCTGAGTCACAGGACAATTTTGATGAAGTGCAGAATCCACCTCCTGCCTCCCTGAGACATTACTGTTTACATGCATTTTCACAAGCAACTTCTCTTTTAAAGTTTGCTGATAGATGGCATTGGTACATAAAGTACATGCAGGACTTGGCACAGGGTTCAGTGATAGTGTTACATACATAGACAGATTTGTAACCATCATGCAAGTTTCCATACAAAACTTGTTCAGCACCCCAGAAGTTTCCTTCATGCCTCTTCCTAGTCTATAATCTACCCCTTCCTGAAACAACTTCCATAAACATTCACTAGTTGCATCAAAATTACTTTCAAGATGAAACACCTTCCTATAAACACCTGAATATCATGGCTACCTTTCTTTGCCAACAACTGCCATGATGGCCGTGATGCCCATTACCATATGCACAGCAGGAGAACACTTCCATCTCAGTGAAAGAAAATTGCCATGCATGTGAAGCCCTGGTGGGTATGGACATGGGATGCCGACAGACTCTCCACATTGCACACCCAGGAAGAAAGCAGTTACCTAACAGACCCTGTGATTTTATCAGTTAACAACCACTGATTTCCACCAAGAGCTCTGACACCTGTGATTCCCCTGCCCATGATGATTGTATGGACAAGCTAATTCACTTCTCTCTCAGACGCGGCCATAGAAGGGGAACCCATTTCCCATAATTGTGTCATCTTCCTGATAGGCAAGGACAGAAAAAAATGGCACATGAGCCACCTCAATGGCTCCAATTTCTCAGGGCACACAAGCATCCCTGAGATATGAAGAGTTGGGGGCAGAGGAAGGCAAAGCAAAAAAGTGACAGACTCCATGGAAGTCAGGAAAGCCCCAAAACATGTGTCGTTTCTTACAAATCAGAACACTTTCTTCCAAGATGCATTAGGTCTACTTGTAATGCATCAGACACTCTACTTTGTGCTGAGGCTTCAAAACTCTGGGCTAAGGCCTAGAGGAGCATGGTAAGAGAATAAACACTAAGTTTAAATACAAAGCTCATCACATGGCTAATTTATATTCAGGGTGATGAGTGCTGCCACATGCATGGCTTAAAATGGGAACAGAGGAACCAGGACCCTTGTGACCCCATTTGGGGAAAGCACAAAAGACTTCTGGAAGGTGGTGATGCCTTGATTGAGACTTGAGAGCAATTAGACAGATTAACTAAAGGGGCTCTATAGGGCTGGGGAAGCACAACACAGGGACAGAGAAGTGGCAGTGTGGTGTTCAGTACCATGGCTTAACTGGTGAGAAGGGGATGAGCAAGACAGGAGACAGGTGAGCTCAACAGGTCTGGGCAAGGAGTACAGAGAACTTAGGTGACAGCCATGTGGACTCCAAGCAGGACACAGTCAGAACCACAGGGAACTGTGGCCCAGGGAGCTAAAGGGTGCAGAGTTGATGAACTGTTCTGGAAAATACAGGTTTTTGCCAACTCGGTTGGGAGGCAGTCCAGCAGTAAAGCACGTAAATGAAATTAGCCTCCTTGACGACTCACCTAGAATCGAATACCCTTCTTAATTAAAAGCAGTTATTTTCAAAGGTCACTTTCAATATGATCCTACCATTATGACCCTTGCAATAACAAATAAGTATCCAGGGGCATCCTGGCAGTTTAAGATTCTGTGCTCAAATCCACAGAACTGCACAAACCTCAAGGGAAAGTAACCCAACAACTGGCCATGAATCTGAACTTCTATCAGGTTTTCCTATCTTCTCTTTCCCCAATTCCGCTGGCCTGCCAGGTATCTAGCTGCCCCTCCACCCTCCACCCCCAGCCCACATTAAATATCCCCAATGCCTACTGCTCCCATTTCTGCTCCAGGTTCAAGCTTTTGGTCTTCCTACTTCCCTGACCTCTCAGACTTACCAGTCTCTCCAGCAAACCTTCTTCAAAAAACATTTCCCAGGATACAGATACCAAGAAGGTTAGTACTTGGGTCTTACTGACTCCTACATCTCCAGTGCCTGTCTCTGGCACTTAATAGATAATGCATTAAGTAACTCTGGAACACAATAATTTTCTGAGCCCATACTATGTGTCAGCCGTGGGAGGTAACATCTCCTGCCATGTAGAACAGTCTCATGCAATAGCTGGATCCAACAGGTGGCCCTGGATTCTCTCTCAAACAACCTAGAAAGAAACCCCAGGGAAAACTGGTGCTCCCCAACCCACTCTGGTCTGGCTTCAGCCCCAGATCAGCTGATACCATCAAGAGGTTGAGAATGAAAAGCACAAGGAGCAATTTTCCGTAAGTTTCCTAGCCAAAAGGTATTTTGAACAAGAGAAGTCTATGAGAGAGCATGACAAGAGAGCCTAATGTAGTCTACATGGAAATGGATTGTTTTTGTGACTCTCCCCATTATGGTTTACTTCAAGGCAGGATCTACATCTAGATCATCTCTAATTATCCAATTCCTGAAAAGACCCAGAAACTCATAGAGGAGGGTCAGACTTAAAATTAACAGATTTCATATCTCCGTCTGAGAACTGAATCAGAATACTTGGGTTGGTCAATTAGGATGATATTTGAGTTAATTAATGGACATCAGAGACACATAAATAAAGTCTTACACATTTCTCTCTTCTCCAAAAAAGAATTCTCCTTCTGTGATTATGCATTCCTTTGTGCATGTTAAATCCACTGGATTAAAGACTCTCTTAACTTCTTGGGAAACTCCCAACTAGTTAAAGATGGTAAAACATGCCTGACTTGTTTGCAATCCATTTTGAAAACCAGTTTCTCCTCTTAGAATGTATTATTTCTGCAAAGGGAAAATTCCCATTATTTCATATCAGATCTCACTGGCTTCAATTTCAGGAGGTAGCAACTTTTGGCCTTCATTTCTGAAAGGTCTTCTTTTGGGGGTCATATCTTCCCATCTCCATACTGAATGGAGAAAATAACAAAGGAATAGCCACTAGGTACATGTAGAAGAATTTGGGCAGGGCACCTCTCTTCTCTGGTCTCATTTTCTTCACTTAATAATTAAAGAAAAAAAAAATTAAGTAGGTCACATGATTTCTTCAATGCTTTACATTCTAACACTTCTTTCTGAGATCATTTCCTGCTAAGGTGGAAATTACTGATTACAGATCATTTCATAAACCATAGGGACTGGGGGAAGAGGCATGGTGACGGAAGAATTAGTATATAAAGAGAGCAAAGAGGAGCCTCACACACATGGGGGAACAGAGTAAGAAAATTCTTAAGAAAGGGAGGCCAGAGAGTCAGGCTTAATACAGATGGCTCCCTACAGTAGGGAACTGAGGAAAATGCAAGGCAGACACTGTTAATGAAAATGGCAGCAGAGCAAAGGGCACCTCAGACAAACAGAAGGAGCCCTTACCATCACTAGGCCTGAATGGAAATGGTGGAGAATGGTTCCCAGAACCCAGAAGAGCTATGTGACATTTGCAGACAGAGGAACCCAAGCTAGAGGCAACTCATGGAAAATGGAAGGATAAATACCCCTACCTAGTACCCTGAAGCCCTCTTATCTCTGACCAGTGTCTCCCATTGCTTACACCCAACTGAAAGCAAGAGGGGAAGGGGCCTATGAATGCAGGCAGCCTCCAGAGTTGCAGAACAGCATAAGTGGTAGGTTTGGAGAAGCATATAAAAAATACCCAGCCAAAATACTTAGTCTGCTATACTGTTTGATCTCTACCTTAGTCTCAAAATAGGCAGAGGTAAGGTCTATGATGATTAGCAGATCACTGCCAGCCTTCTTTGGAGGTGAGCAATGCTGTGATAAGGTGGGGGAATGTTGGAGCAAGAGTGGGCTTATTTCCAATAGATACACAGAAAGAATAAATAGGGAAAATGGGGAAAGGATTGGGAACTCTTAGAAGGCTGAAGCAATTCCAAGGAGTTTCCAGAAGACCAAAGTTCAGAGACAAACCAGGAATCACCTGACAAGTTGAATATTACATAAGGTAAACTCTGATAAGCAAGTTGTAATGGGCTTTTGAAGGCCTGCTGGCCACAGGTCAGTGGCTCCCATTCCACAGGAGTAGTCCTAACATCACCCTGAGACATTTTCCCATGAGCCCAAGGAGCTTCTTCCTCAGGGACTCTCCTCTGATTGGTGTAAATACCCAGGTGAGTGGCTTTGCCATGAAGAAAATGGGTAACACAGCAAAATCTCGTTCATTCATGAGCAACTACATTAGAATCTGAGGTATCTCAGACTAGGCTGGGAATAAGCACAACTTCAGAAAATCTTAAAAACTACTGATAGAACAAACTGCATACAGTGTTTGAAGGGCAATGACTTATAATGGTATGCAAACTATAATTCATTTTTCTCTTTTCAGTAGGACCTAAACAAAGTTTTAAGGAAAAGTATTACTTTTCCTTAAAAGTTCTACATTTGGGCTGGGGTTGTGGCTCAGTGATAGAGTGCTTGCACTGGGTTTGATCTCCAGCACCACATTAAAAAAAAAAAATTCTAAATAAACAAAATAAAGGTATTGTGTCCATCTACAAATAAAATATCTTTTTAAAAAGTTCTACATTGTATGAATCTAAAGAAAGTTATGGAATTATCCATATTTTTAACAATGTTTGCCTTGAAGATCTGTTATAATAAGCATGTATTATTTTATAATAAATCACAATATGGAAAAGCTTACTATAAGAATATAAACAAGGGCTGGGGATGTAGCTCAGTTGGTAGAGTGCTTGCCAGGCCAGCTACAAGGCCCTGGGTTCAATCTCCAACACCAAAAAGAAAAAGAAAAAAGAATAAGGCATTTTTGAAATAGATAGTTCCACAAATAAAAAAAATATCATCGATGAAGGTATAGAAAGAAATGAATTAGGAAGGTTGACTCTGTCTTTGCCCTCAGGTACTCACCTACCCTATGCAGACCCATGAATGTAAGAGAAGAAGTGATGAGGGCCTGTTCTCACTCTGGAGTTGTGAGACCTGAATTCTTTTCAGATTGCTCACTGTAACTTTGCTAATGATGTTAGCTTAGTAACCTATCGTTCTTGACAAGCAAAATAAAATAGCAGTATTTGCCTCATAAACTGTTGGGAGGATTATAGAAACTACCAAAGCAAAGGTTTCATATTACTACATCTCCCTCCTGTTAAAAAAAAAATGAACTTAAAAATCAGCATTTCTATGCTATTTTTGAAATATGGAGATGTATTAGGATTACAATTTTCCCCTTTAAATGGGGGAAAAAAGACTGTGCTCTAAAAGCTTCCCTCTATCTGTAGCCCTAAATATTCCCTGTGAACCCTATTTTATCTGAGACAGAAGTTTAAAAGTAAGCGGAATTTTGCATTAGTCTCTGAGAGTATTATAATCAAGTTTGATTTCTGCTGCATTCTTATTCTCCCTGGATTAGTCTCCAAAAGAACACAACAAAAGATAAAGAAAAAGTTTTAATTGAGGTAATTTATGACATTCCATTTTATATCAAGACTTTGCATTTGATAAACAAGGACTGGATTACAAGGCTTTACAGGGTTCGGAGAAAAGTCCTTTCATTTCTTAATGAAGGCTTAAAACATCAGGGTATAATACATGTTGCAGTCCTTTAGTGATAACTATATATTTGGTGTAATTTTTAAAAATAGCTTTATTCCAGCTGGCATCTATTTCTTCATACCAACCTTCCTGTCCTTAACAAAGTCAGAGTACACCCAGCTTCAGCTCAGGATAACCAGGCCCTATTGCTACTAACCAAAACTTTTCAGAACTGTTACAATCACATATGGCAGCAACTGTCAGAGTTGAATCATTTTCCAAAAGAGGCAAGAAATTCCCAGAGGGCCAGTAAGTGGAAACGTGATTCATTTTCTACTCCCATTAGACTGGAAGTCAGGAGACCAAGACTTTATACCCTGCTAACTCATCTGTTAGAGTAAATTTTCCTTAGACCCCTTTAAATGTCACGATTTTATGATTTCTCCCAGCCATTCCTAGTTAAAATGCTTAAATAAATTCATTAAGCTACCCTGATAAAGAAAAGATGAAATGTGAGAAAACATCTGCACAAAAGATTTGTGATGTGAACCAATATATAAAGGAAATAGCATAACAGCAGTACCATAAAAATGCCCTTTGGATAGTGCTACGGTTTGCATAAGTGTCTCCAAGGCCCATGTATTAAAGGGTTGATTCCCAGCCCATGGCACTATTGGGAAGTGGTGGAATCTTTAAGAGGGAGAGCCTCATAGGAGGTTTTTTGGTTATTGGGGGCATATGCTGTTGAAGGGCATAATGGAACCCTGGCTCCATTCTGTCTCTCTTTGCTTCTTGAATGCCATGAGATGAGCAGTTTGCTCCTCCACACATTCCTGCCAAAGCATACTGCCTTAACTCAGGCACCAAAACAATAGGGTCAACCAGCCATGAACAGAAACCTTTAAACTTATAAGCCAAAATAAACCTTTTCTCTTTATAAACTAATTACATCAGGTTTTTCATACAGTAATGGATAGCTGACTAACACAGGTAGTATATTAGCTTCCTAAGACTGCTGTAACAAATTTAGTGGCTTTAAATCACAAATTTTATTCTTTTGCAGTTCTGGAGGTCACAAGTCTGAGAACAGTTTCCCATGTTAAAGTTCCTTCTTAAGGCTCTGAGGTGAGAATCCATTTCCTTGCTTTATTCAGCTTCTAGAGGCTACCTATATTCCTTGGTTTGTGGCCCCATTCCCCATATTTGAAGGATATTATAAGGAAAGATGTTATCTATCTCTAAATGACTTCCTATTCCATTCTGAGGTCTCCTAATTCCTAATGTCCACACAATCTTTTCCTGTTTTACCACATGTTATTCTCTGGGAATAGGATAGTAAAATTCTTAGATTTCATAGAAATAAATAAAACCAGACTGACTCTAAAGGTAGTTTTAGTAATCCCTACCCAAAATAAACATTAAAAAGAAAATGGTTCTATGTTATTTTCAATACCCAAAGAACTAACAGCATTATTAATCTAAAAAATGGCAGCCTAGAATGAAGAAAATGTGTACCACCCCATGAAAGAAAATGGCCGCCTCCACCCCCTTGCTTTACCCAGTATCTTCTGGAACATTCATTCAGACACACTTTTTTTACCTATCATTACCCAAAGCACAGTCAGAGGTAACATGTGACAGTAAAGAGGCAAGAAACTACAGCAAAGCAGAAGTAACCAGATGATTGGATTCCAGCTCCAGGAATGAGAGAAGCAGCTCTGTGTATCTACTGACGCCACCACCTGGGGCAGTGTTTCTCACTATGGGAGTCAGAGGTCTTGAGAACTGGATAAAATACAAGGATCTTAGTCTATTCCAGACCAAATGAGAGAGAATCCCAGAGGGGGACCCAGAAAGCTGAGTTTTAAACAATCCCCTGTCAATGCCTACGTAAACCCACATTTGGTATTCCCTGCTCCATCTAGGGAGTGGGTATGGTAGCAGGCACACGTTTTAAGTCACAAGATCTGGGTTTAAAGGCCAGATCCACTCACTAGCCAAGAACACTGAGTTTCCATTTCCTCATCTGTAAATATGAGGACAATGCAATACTTAGCTTACACGAGACACTGCTGACATTTTGGGCTGGATAACTGTGATGATGGCTGTCCTACACATAGTAATAGCTTTGGCCGCAATCCTAGCCTCTATCCATTAGATGCCAGTAGCAGCGCCCCCATCATGACAATCAAAAATGTTTCCAGACATTGCTAAAAGTCTCAGAGATGGTGGTGGGGAAGGATTAGGAAGAACAAAGTCACCTTTTTGAGACTCACTGGTTCAAAGGGTTGTTGGATTTAATAAAGGTGATAGGACATGACATGAGGTAGGCTATCAAAAATAGTTATTTTTCCTTCTTCATTTTCTCTTCCAATTCACACCTGATCCTCAGAGAAGAAAGGCTCCAGCGGTTTTCAGCAACATCCTCAATGCTCTGTCATTTTTGACACCTCCTTTGTTTCTTGTCTGACACTTTAAAACCTCACTTTGTAGTTAGTTAAAATGAGCAGACTTTGGTCTATGAAGTTCACCTGAGTTTGTTCTTAATATTAGCAATTTTCAGAAGCAATTGCTTGAGCCTTGTCTTTAGAATTCATGCACATCACATATAGAGAGATGGCTATGGGGTGAGAGTTCAAAGACCTTATTATATTCCTAGAATTAATTTCACAACAGGTCTCTCAGATGTCAGTTCTTCAGCTTTCTAGTCAAAGCACCAAAAGACTGTAGTGCATGACCCATGGGTTTCTTATCCAAAGCAGGTCAGGATTTCCCATCTATGAAACAACGATGTTGGGCTAGTCTCAAGTTCCTCTAAAATTCCATACACTGTTTTTAAAAATCTCATGATTGCAATTAATTCCTAATACCTTATTTACTTATTTAGCTTCAAGCTCATCAAAAACATCATACTTTGGGGACTGATACTCAATAAAATAACTCCAATATTTTAATGTTTGCTCAATAAACATTTCAACCAGGATTCTTGAGTGTGTAATTTTTGTAAAGCACCAGGCTTCCCACCATAAAGGATAAGACATGGTCCCTGACCCCAGGGTGGAGAGGCAAGACACATAGGCAACTAACAAGAGCCATAAAATATGTGCTCTGTGAAAATGTAATAAGAAAAATCTAGGGTCAGGAAAAGAAGAACAAAAGTTCAAATAGTTACTGAGAACTCATTATGTTTGAGAGAAAGGAATGGCTAAGAACAGAACAGTGGGGATGACTAAAAAATAGGTATTTTTACTTGGCCGTCCAGATGGGGGGACAAACAAAACAAAGATAAATTCAAAGCATGCTGGAAACTTCAAGCTACAACAGTCTCATCCACAGACATCTCCCCTTGAAGTACAGCTATGTTGAGTGATGAAAGACATAACTGGGGAGGTAAATATATTGAATAATTAGAAATGGCAATATGCTGGAAGACATTTCATCAAACTGATGCCTCACTGACTTCTTTGGCAGCTGCTTGTCTGAAAAAAATGTAATTCAGGGGCTAGAACAAACTTGGATTTGTTACTTTCTTGAATAGATTGATCACACCACTATTGCAGCAATCCCTTTACTTACTTCAAAATAACACAGGGGAAAAGTTGAAAGACAGCCTCCAAAGATGCGCTGGAAGTTGCTCTCTATTTTCTTTCAACTGAAGCGTATCCTTTCTGCACTCCAACTGGCCCTGCTTTCATAATAATCAGCAGTGCTGCGCTGGGAGAAATATGTCAGCAATAACATATGACAGAGGTCATATCTGTCAGTGGCTCCATATATTGTGTGCATTAAAATATGAGGCACACACTCATGTCTCCCAGAAGCTTAGAGTGAACTATTTGTGGCTGAATACTTGCTGTATTCAGAAAAAGAGTTCTATTCATTTTTTGCTTAAGTTGACATCTATTTACAGTAGTAACCACCAATGCAAAAATGTGGTTCTGACAAGGACTAGAAACCAGCAGTTGACAGTCCCATTTCATTGTCCCAAATCAAGTTCACATTTCTCCAGTCATAAATCAGGACCTGCTTTCAATTTCTTCAAATTGAATGGGCAGACAGCTCAGGTGGTGGTGGTTCTTACTACTTGTATTTCCATATACGAGCTGCATTTGCCAAATGCAGGGAATTCCCTTTGCCTATCTTTAAGGTATCCTCTACCTATAATCCCAATCAAAAGGGAAAAGTACAAGTTGAAGGCCTCAGGACTCTTCCCCCAGAGTTTCTGTAGTGGTTACCCATCCATCATCATAGACAGGGTCAGCGTTCACAGTACTCACCATATGCCAGGCACAATTCTAAGCAATGCATGAAATCATTGGAACAGTACCTGCTGTTACAAACTCACAGGCCTGGTTACACCTGGCTCCAGCATTGATCCTAATAGATACCTATTTTCTTCTATCAAGTCAGCATAATTCTTTAGGAGGCAGAAGTTTGGACACCATGCCAGTTCACAGATCTTCTCATGAATCTTATGAGAGGATATGAGTTGAGACTAAAAAGGGTAAATTGACATTTTAGAAGTACTAAATGTTTCAAAATACTAGTTTTACTTTATTTTGACCATTTTTAGTGATTTGTTCAGTCACTAATTTGGAAAAATTGCTTTCATGCTCTGTAGACAAGAGCTTGACAGTAGTATTCTCCCCAAAGAATTAATTTCTTTCTCATAAGCACAGATTGAAAACAGAAAGCCAAGAAACTTCACTATTACATGAAGGGACATGAAGATAAGGGGCAGCCCAGAGAGGTGACAGTCTCTAGAGAGATAATTACTTGCAGAAGGTACAGTGGTTCTTCAGCTACAAAAACCTCCTGTTCTTAAGAACTAAGTTCCTTTACTAATAGACTCATTTGTCATTTGCATGGACTCCTCTCTAGTAAAACCAAATCACTCTGAATGACAGTCCCAAGAGGAACCGTGAGGTTCAACTAGAAAACCAATCCATCAACAAATATGCCTACTACTGAGTGACAGAAATTGAGGAATGCAAAACACATGTAAAAAATTGTCCCTGTCCTCAGGAAAATTTTAATGTAGTTGAGACAAGTTAGGATACAATGATATTTCTAAGGTATTCTACTAGCAAGCAATGTACTGGAGAGAGCAGAAAAAGCATTCCAAATGAATGCTGACCTATCAAGTTTCTATATTTTTTTTCTTTTTGTTTGTTTGTTTGGTTCCTCCCAAAGCAGAGCCTGAGCCAAAACTAAGGACTCCTGCACAGGTAATTCATCCAAGGGGATGTTTCAGAAAGCATGAGCTAGTGGGAGGGAAAAGTTAAACAAAGACGAGACAAACCATTACGAGAGGGTATTGTAAAGGTCACAGTCAACGGGGGCTGCTTGCCAGTGGGATCTGAGAGGAAAGGAGAACATTTCCCAGACTGCTCATCCACAGGGCTATGAGACTGTGGGAACAGATTCCCTCCCCTGAATCCACTCCACTTCTAAGCTACATTTGCCTGCTGACCAAGCGAACTTCAGAAAGTTCTGAGATAGAATGTGAGAAAGCCTCCCTGGTGGTTAAGGTGGGGCACTGTCAGGGTGAGTCTGAGCTCCCACGGAACTATCACTGCCCTCCTCCAAATCCACCCGTGGAAGTTGCTGAAATCAGAGGTAAGCAGAGGCGACGCGATGTGAAGCATCAAAAGCACCTATTACACAGTCCTGCCCTAAAAGTCTTGTATTTAGTCCACTCTTCACTCTCAACTTTCCCCCTTTCTCTATCCTTCTTTCTTATTCACTCTTCTCTATTCATCTGAAATAAGCTACTTTTTCTACCCAACAAAGTGCTTGACTTCTGAGATTTTCCACTTTAAAATTCTTTTACAATGCCATGTATCACTTGAAAGAAACTGTTCAATTAATAAAACAATACCATGCGAGGCTCCTTCACAGAAATGAAGATGATCACCATGAGGATGATGACAAAAACAACAACTAATTATTGAGGTCACGGTGTATGCCAGACTTCTACATATTTTCACTCATACAATGCCCATGACAATTTCTTTCAACTGCCTGCCCCACTTTATAAATGTGTCTTCACTTCATCGAGGCAAGGAGAAATAAAGTAACTTGCCCAAGGTCATACACATATTAAACAGAGGAACTCTTGTGTAAATGAACCCAGGAGTCTGAATTCAGAGACCAGACTAATTTTGCAGAAAGGGTAGAGTGAGAGCAGACAAATAACCATAGTTAAGTGATAAGTATGGTTATAGAGGTAAAAACAATGAGTTGCTTCTAGAAGCAAAAGGATGAGAAGATTTTTTGCAAACATTGGCAAAATTTCATCCAAAGTATCCAGCACATACTGTCCTGGGAATCTCACCCACATTTCTGCTCTAGTTTGTCCCAATTATTTCTGTACTCAACTCTTGTTTTTCAGATTTCTCTTCGTTGCAACCATTTTTTTTTTTTTTTATCATTCTCAACTTCAGTTTCAAAAGGTCAAAACAATGCTTATGGAATCTCAATTGTTAGTAATTAGAAAAGTTCAAATAAGCACACACGCACACACACACACACACACACACACATCTCCAATTGCAGAGTTAGCAAATTTTAAAAACATACTGTTTAGTATTGATGAAGCTATAAGAATACATCCAGAGTAGGTAAACTGGTATGGCATTTGGGATAGAATTTTTAATTATTTTTAAAATCAAATTATTTTACTTTAAAATTTATCCCACAAAAATATATGTACTCATATATGAATGTGCAAAGGTATTCATTTTTTGTGGCTTATAATAGTGAATAAGAACAAATAACACAGTAATTCATTTTAAGAAGAATGATTAAGTAGATGTGGTATAGTTGTAGTATGAAGTAAAATGTATCAATTAGAAAGAATGAAGAATGTATATGTTCGGATATTTAGCAATCATCTAGATGAACCAGTGAGTGAAAAAAATCAGACTGCAGAATGATATAACTCATTCTTGAGAAAACAACAACCTTTACTTACATGTATTTGTATATGTACAAACGTTGTATATAGGTTGCTTGTACGTTCCATGAAAACAATATATCCTACAATGTTAGTAGCAGTCCCCTCTTGGGATGAGAAGTGAAAAAAGGAGGTTGAGAGAGAAAGAGGCCATTTGAAATAAAAGTGAGTTCTTTCAAAAAAACAAAATAACAATTGTTATTTAAACTGTATGGAAGGGCTGGGGATATAGCTCAGCTGGTAGAGTGCTTGCCTTGCAAGCACAAGGCCCTGGGTTCAATCCCCAGCACCACAAAAAGAAAAAAAAAGAAAAAAAAAAAAAAAGAAACTCTATGGAATTTAAAGAGAGGAAAAAAACATCATTTAAGCCTAGGGTGGATGTTAAAGTCTTCCAAGTCTCTTATATGTTAAAGAGGCCATTATTCCAAACTTTTTGCATACATTTTTTTTTTTTTTTTTGTCTCTTGCAACACTAGGGAATAGAGAAAATAGGAAATTTTGAAGTGAAAGTAATATGCAATCGCCATCAGTAATATTGCGGAAGGATGCCCACAGACACCACTAAGGTAAAGATACAGAAACCAACTCAGGAAGAAAAAGAAATTCTCTAAATTTAGCTCCAGGCTTTAATTATGAACAAGAAAAAAGATGAAACTAAAAGGTATACTGAGAGTAAATACTTTATCCATTCATCTGTTGAAGGGCATCTAGCTATTGTGAATTGAGCTGCTATAAACATTGATGTGGCTACGTTACTGTAGTATGCTAATTTTAAGTCCTTTGGGTATAAACTGAGGAGAGGGATGACTGGGTCAAAAGGTGGGTCCATTCCAAGTTTTCTGAGGAGTCTCCATACTGCTTTCCAGAGTGGCTGCACCAATTTGCAACTCCACCAGCAATGTACAAGTGTGCCTTTTTCCCCACATCCACGCCAACATCTATTATTGTTTGTGTTCTTGATAATAGCCATTCCAATTGGAGTAAGATGAAATCTTAGAGTTGTTTTAATTTGCATTTCTCTAATTACTACAGATGTTGAACATATATTTATTAATCACCTGTATGTCTTCTTCTGTGTCTGTCCAGTTCTTTGGTTCATTTATTGATTGAGTTCTTTGTATTTTTGGCATAGAGTTTGTAAGTTCTTCATAAATTTTGGAGATAAGTGTTCTATCTGAAGTGTGTGTGTGGAAAAAGACTATTCAGTCATAAAAAAGAATAATATTATGGCATTTGAGATAAATGGATGGAATTGGAGAACATCATGCTAAGTGAAATAAGCTAATCCCCAAAAACCAAAGTCCAACTGTTTTCCCTGATAAGTGGATGATGATGTTTTGCCAAATAAGTTGGGGTGGGGCAGTGGGGGGTGAGAGAAGAATGAAGGAACTTTGAAGTACATAGAGTGAAATGAGAAGGGGATATGAAAAATGGTGGAATGAGACAGACATCATTACCCTATGTATATATATGATTACATGAATGGTATGAATCTACATCATGTACAACCATAGAAATGAAATGATGTGACCCATCTGTGTACAATGAATCAAAATGCAGTCTGTAAAAAAATAAATAAATAAAAGAGTAAATACTGATTATTATAAAATATGTAATTTATTTAATCTTTCTAAGATTTTATACCAAAGACAGACCAAAATTGCACAGGTTCAGAAAACTTTATTGATTCAAAAAACTTTTTGAATGAATACTGTGTCCCAGAGGAGATACTTTACCACCCTACTTTCAAGAGATGCTACAATCAACAAGACACGACTTTGTTATAAATAAGGAACTGGCCTTCAGATAAACAACTACTAATAAGAATAAATGAGACTTTTGTTAGATATGCAGAGTCCCAGAACCTGACAGGGAGAGCAGACTTCTTTCAATATTATGAAATTTATGAATGTTACTTTTAACATATTTTTATACTTTTTTTTAATCTGTTCTAGTTATACATGAAAATAGAACACATCAGACATATATGGAGTATAACTTCTCATTCTTTGGGTACTTTTAACATATTTTAATGTATTTATACATTTTCTAATTCATCATATAAAACTAATTCCCCTGAGTAATCAAATGCCAGACTACCATAAGATCCCAAGAGCTAGTGATAAGGCAGACAACTGGTAAATAAGAAATAATAAGGGGTGAGATGAAATCTTAGGGTAGTTTTGGTTTGCATTCTCTTATTACTAGAGATGTTGAACATTTTTTCATATATCTGTTGATTGCTTGTAGATCTTCTTCTGTGAAGTGTCTGTTCATTTCCTTAGCCCATTTGTTGATTGGATTATTTGTATTCTTGGTGTAGAGTTTTTTAATTAGTGCTCTATCTGAAGTATGAGTGGCAAAGATTTTCTCCCACTCTGTAGGCTCTCTCTTCACATTACTGATAGTTTCCTTTGCTGAGAGAAAGCTTTTTAGTTTGAATCTATCCCAGTTGTTGATTCTTGTTTTTATTTCTTGTGCTATGGGAGTCCTGTTAAGGAAGTCTGATCCTAGGCCGACATGTTGAAGATTTGGACCTACTTTTTCTTCTATAACATGAAGGTTCTCTGGTCTGATTTCGAGGTCCTTGATCCATTTTGAGTTGAGTTTTGTACAGGGTGAGAGATATAAAATCAGCATACTACAGAGATACAGACACATCAATGTTCATAGCTGCTCAATTCACAATAGCCAGATTGTGGAAACAACCTAGATGTCCTTCAATTGATGAATGGACAAAGAAACTGTGCTATATATATACAATGGAATATTACTCAGTTATAAAGAATGATAAAATTATGGCATTTGCAGGCAAATGGATGAAATTGGAGAATATCATGCTAAGTGAGATAAGCCAATCTCAAAAAACCAAAGAACGAATGATCTCGCTGGTAAGCGGATGATGACATATAATGGGTGGGTATGAGGGGTTAGTGTTAGGGTTAGGGTTAGGGTTAGGGTTAGGGTTAGGGAGGGGGGCAAGAATGGAGGAAGGAAGGACTGTATAGAGGGAAAAGAAGGGTGGGACGGGTGGGGGGGAAGGGAAAAAATAACAGAATGACTCAAACAATATTACCCTATGTAAATTGATGATTACACAAATGGTATGCCTTTACTCCATGTACAAACAGAGAAACAATATATATCCCATTTGCTTACAATAAAAAAATAATAAGGGAAACTGTTGGCACATTTAGGAAAATCCAATCCAAATTATAAGAAGATGAGAAGGACTAAATGTGTTAAGACCTACAAAAGTGACCTGACAGCCGATGTGAATCGCCCTCTGAATCTGCTGGGGCTGCCATAAGATATACCATAGACGGGGTGGCTTCAGCAAGAGAAATTGATTTCTCATGGTTCTGGGGTCTGTGAAGTCCAAGACCCCCACACTTGCTATTTTAAGTTTGGTGAAGCCTCTCTTCCTGGCTTGAAGATGGCTTTTCAAGCCATTGTGGCTCCCTCTGGCCTTTTCTCAGTGTGTGTGCATGGAGAGAGCAGGAGCCCAGTTCTTTTCCTCTTATAAGATCACTACTCCTATTGGATAGGGACCCTACCCTTGTGATATCACTTAACCTTAATTATTTCTGCAAGGGTCCTATCTCCAAGTAAGGACACACTGGGCATTAGTTAGGTCTTGAATATATGAATTCAGAGACAATAAAATTTAGTTCATAGCACCTGTCCTCCTAAAGTTGTTCGCCTAGTTCACTGCTATAGACAAAAAGTCCAATAAAAGGCTATTTATTCAACCATCCAAATCACATTTATTAATTAAATACTTTTTCAAGTACTATCTTATGCTGTGGGAAGGAAGAAGAGAGGAAAGGAAAAAAGAAGAGAGGGAAGGAGGAAGGGAAGGAGGGATAGAAGGCAGGAGGAGTTAAAACCCTGGCTTAACAACAGTATGTTCTAGTAAATGATGATCTGAAGTACAACCAAGTGAGCAAATAAAGAAAACCCAGGAGCAAGTGGGTGGATGAGGAAGGACTGGGGAGAACTGACCAGAGTAGACAGCCTGGACAGGACCTCTCTGAGGAAGTGATTTTACAGTGGGATCTGGGAGAGGTAATCACTCATGTGAGCTTTCTGAGGAGAGGAGTTCGGGGAGAAAGAGTGGACAATACAAAAGCTTGGGCTGTTCAGAGCTTGACAAATGTTAGGAACAAAGTTGGAATGCTTGGTCTGCAGTAAGTGATGGGATGAATATGAGCTGAGATCTGAAGATGTGGGGAGCTGTAGACCATGACGAAGTTTGTACTTAGAAGAACTGCAACAGAAGGCATCAAAGGGAGTCAAGCAGTGAAGAGACTTGATCCAAACACGCCGTCGTTAACTTGGGGTTGTGTAAGGCCAGACAGGGATGTAGCCAAGCAACCCCAGAAACAGCAAAACCAGGTTAGCAGGCTCATACATCACTGTAGGGAAAAGGTGGTGGATTTCTGGAACAAGGTTGAGGCAATGGAATTATATAAAAAGGCTTAAAATGTATTTTAAGAGGCAGAATTCACTGGACATAGTCATGGATTGCATGGGGCTGGCAGAATTATGAATAACTGAGATATTTGTTTAAAGCCCAAAAAATGATAGAAATTAGTTGCAAAAGGGTACAGAATGAAGAGCTCTCTTTTGAACATGTGAAGCCTGGATCCATTAGACATGCAAATGGAGAAGTAAAATGAAGATCTGCCATCATATCTGCTGTAGAAGGGATTGAGAGTAGAAAGAAGAATTTGCAAGTTAGTACAGAGCTGAATGAGAACACCTAGGCAGACCCCATAGCTAGGCAAGAAGGCCTCAGAGAGCACCCATTCACACCAACTTGTAAAGAAGGGGCCCGCAAAAATACTTTCAAGATGATGAAAACCACATCCTTGCCTTCTTCTTATAGCATATTCTGAACCTAGAGAACTAGTCACATATTTAAAACCTCTGTTCTCCAGGAACAATTCAGAGAAGTTCAGCAAAAATGATCAAGAGGGTGAAAACCCATTATAGGAATATTAAAGGAAATTAGTAAGGCAATCTAATCTGAACCAATAGAACATAAAACAGATGCACTGACTTGTCCACTAATTCCCAGCACAAATAAGCAGGAAGTGTACCTTCTATACTTCAGTTTTGAAAGGTCAAAACTAAATTCAATGAAAATAGTGTCTACAACTGTGCCTTTTAATGAGATATAATATAATCATGCATATGGTCAGATAAGTCAAAAGAAGCAGCTAAATAGGTCAGAAATGGAAGTGGATGATGGCTATCCCAAGACAAGCCCCACAAAAACTTACAGCATTCTCTAACATGGGCAAGCCTTTTACTCGACTTTGTGCATCACCTGAAATTCAGCAGTAATGCCATGATGCCTCTTCATCTAACAAAATTAATTACTTAATGGCTGGAAAATAAAACCATATCTGTAGGACCCATACTTTGTGCTCTTTTAACCCTATCATAGTGCTTTTATGACTGTTCATACATTCTACTGCCCTTTTATGGTCATTTGTAACCTGAGGACAGGAAACAGAGTAATGCCAATCCATACAAGGACTAAACCAACGACTGTGGTGTTGGTGATCCTTCACTGGAATAATACAAATAGTTCCATGTCATGGAATCCACATGTACTCTAGAAGCACAATGTGCAAAATCTTTCCTGTGACAGTCAACTTGGCTAGACTACAGTGCTAGGATGGTATTTTACAGATGCAATCAACTGACTTTAAGTAAAGGTAAGCTCCTTAATAATCTGGGTGTGCTTGATCCAGTCAGTTGAAAGGCCTTAAGGGTAGAGGTAAAGGTTCCCTTAGGAAGAAGAAATAATTCCTGTGGACTGCAGGGCCCAGTGGCCTGACCAGGCCCTATAATCAGATAAGCCAATTCCTTGCCCCCCCCCAAAAAAACCCCATATTTCATACATACGTATATCTACATCTAGATCTCCCATTGGTTTTGTTTCCCTGGTAGAACCCTGACTGATACACATTCCTTTCGCCATAGAGGAAAAATCAAAATGTATGTAAATGCATACATGTAAATGCTAAACAGTGTGTTTCCACAGAGAGGAAATGGAAAAAGTCACTTCCTTCTCACCTGGGAAGCAAAGGGAAGATAAATGTTGACAAGTCAATAAGATCTCAGTTGGACAAATTCTACCTCTTCTTAATCACATCTCCATTGAGTTGGCAAATCTGAATTTTAGTACCGGGTTTTTTTAGGTCTTATTTAATTATATAGAGAATAGCACCTCTCTGTTAAATCTGATGTATGGAAACAGGTTTTTAAAAAAATTAATTCTGATGCTGCCTTTAAGTCTTAGTTTCAGTGCAACAAGTTTAGTGCCTTGAGTTGACCCAAGAAACACTAGGACAGAACGTGAGACATCTGGGGCTGCAAATTATGGACGCAAACTTGAGTAATAATCCCTTCTACTAAGAGCAAAAGTCCACTGGCTTAGTCTTCTGCTCTTGCCCCTCCTCACCCTTGTAAGTGAGTTCTATGAATCTTCATCCTTCACAATGGGAAGGGCAGGCATGAGGGTCTTATTATCCTTCTGGTTGGCCGGGTGATCAGGACAATATTGTGGGGGCCCTTTCCCTCTCACTACTCCTTGTATGTTCCTTCAAAAGCATCACATTCCATTAAAGGATTCATTTTCTAGTAGAGAACAGTGAAGAACATATGAGGGTCCTTGAAGCTCTGCTTGAACCTCTAACCAGCAAGAGTGGCTGCTGGACTCAGGATAGGTTCCTTCCAGCTCCCTCTCACCTTTCCCATGGAATTGACAACAGTTTCTCCCTTAAATGCACCAACATTTTCATTTGTGCACTTATTCACTCAAAAATATTTATTGAGTACTGCAGAAGAAACTAAAATAAATCAGACCAGATTTTAGACTCAATGATTTGGAGAGAAGCTAAGTACATATATTACCATAATACAAGTTGGCATAAAATACACAAATAAAAATTCTACAGAAGTTTAGACAGAGTTTGACATAGTGCAGGGATAGAATGAAAAGAAGAGGAAAAACAGAATAGTAATGGCATGATATATTGAGAGCCTTTACCCCTGGGAAACTGTCATCAAATGAAGGTCTTCTTGCTATTTATATATTTAGTTGGCACTAGAAAAGTAATTAATCAGAACACAATTTTGATATTGTCTATAGGGAAATCACCAAACAACAGGGCTGCAACACAATTTGTATAGTGATTTGTGTCACTTTGCATATTGCTGCTGTGGCCTGGCTGACAAGTTGCAGGTGAAAAAATAACCATAAGTTTGTCATTTAAAAAAAAAAAAAAAACAAAAAAACAAAAAAAAAAAAACTACATCTGTACAAAGAGACAGGGCAAGAGCCCAAACAGGTCATGACCTGGTAAATGCTAATAAGCCTCATGTGATTCAAACTTAGTATTCTGGCTCCAAATTAATATAGACTTCCACATAGTTCACAAGTGACAGGTTTTATGATAAATAGAGTACTCCAGTAAAAATGTCATTAAATATATGAGAAGCCTGGAACAGATGGCATTTATAATAGATATCCCTGATAACTGATCACCATTTAGTATTCTCTGGTCCAGACTCCTATCAAGGTTCCCCATTTCAAGGAGGGTGGGGGTGGAATATGAGCAAGATCTTAATTTCCCAAGCAGTCTGTCTAACAGCTGTTTCTCACCTTCAAAAAAAAAAAAAAAAAATCAGCCATTCATCAAAGTTGTTTTGAGGAAAGGTAAAATCAAATAAGAATCTTCTGCAAGTTGAACCATGGTTTACTAATTTCTCATCTACTATCTTGAAAACCCCAACTTTCTGATATTACCAAAGATCTGTACCTCTTACATAAATCACCTTTCATCTTTTTCTCTGACAGTCATGGAAGGTTCAACTTCAGGGCTAAGTCCTTTGTAGAGCCATGAGACCCCCCCAAAAATTAATGAGGATCAGTAGGTTTGTGGCAAGGGATCAGTAAAGAGGAGAGCCTCAGAAAGAAAAACAAAAACATTTTTTTAATAGAAAGTGCCAAATTAAGCCTTGATTGAAATGTGGGTCATCAGGAATAGCAAGAGAGTCTGACAATGAAGGTAGAAAAATCGTAGAATAGACAAGAATCAAAGCAAAGACAATCTTCAAGAAATGAGCAAATTACACTTACTTAGTGGTTTGGGGTTCAAAGGTTTTGCTTGTCCTGATCTATTTCAAGTGTAGATATTTACATGTTAGTCAAAATGATGTACGTTCTAACATTAACTGTATGACAGTCACCCAGTCAGCAATACAAGGCCTCACAACTTATTGGAGCACGTTTTCTAACAATCAACAAAAGCAAATAACTTTATTAGATTAAAAAAACACTCACAAGTCTCTTCTAAAGCTTATAGCCTGAGGTTAAAAAAGACATCTAAAGTGTGGGGGCGGGAGAAAAAACACAAACACAGGGATTCAAACACCATTTGCAATTTGATTCGAAAGGCTAACAACTAATTCGCAATCTATAAACTCCAGCACAAGGACATTCCATCTAGATTCTGCAAGGCAATAATCTTGATAAATCAAGTTTACTTTAACAAAGCTCAAGCCAATAAAACAGCTACCTGCTGTAAACCACTTTGGTCCATTGAATTGTGCTTCACTTAACTTGCATTCTACTAAATGACACCTCCTGGCTCAGCACCCAACACAGGCTCCTACACAAGATAGTGGAAAGTTCTGCATGCAAATGACAGACAGTGTTACTCCCGTGGTCCCATCAACACATTCTCAAAAGTGATAATCTTAGAGGCGCATAGTACACAGTTCTGGGATTGAATGTCAGGACACCATTAACCAGTTCTATGAATCAAAATAAATTGCATGACCTCTGTTTGCTGAAAAATTAAGATGTTATTTTTTTTTAATGTCAACTTGGCTAGACTAGACTACAAAGATAGAAAGGAGGCCAGAGCCACTTGTACTATCCGTAGACTTTTCCCCCAGTTATTTAATCAAATGCTATTCTAGGTGCTTCTAGAAAGGGATTTTGCAAATGTAATTAAAGTTCCTAATCAGTTGACTTAAAGCTAGAAATATCATCCTCAGGGGGTGGGCCTAACCTCATCAAACGAGCCCTTAAAAGGAGATGGCTCTTCCTGGGCAATGAGATTCCAAATAGCACCTGGGTCCACAGTTACTCTCCCTTCACTGAACTGTTTCTCACTGACTAAGGAAAACAACTTCAACTCATGTTGTTGGGACTAATGACACGTTAACTAACTCAGGCTGACTCCTTACTTCCTGGCGAGTGAGCAAGATCAAGGCCTCAAAGGCAGTTTCAAAGGTTAATGAGGACAAATCGGACCACCGTCAGGGATTGGTTATCAGCTCATGCTTGCCATATAGTCCAATGGGACTCTCGCCTGCGTGAACCGCTCCCCCATGCCTTGCTGACCTTTAAGTTGATTGGTTTCCGCCTAGCCTCCACCCTACATAAAAGCTGTGCGATTTCCTCAATAAACGAGTTCCTGCTGTGACTCGTCTCCCTGACGCTTCTGATTGTCCTCCACCTGGAGGGCTGGGTATGGGTGGTCAGTCGGCCCTACCTATCCCAGTCTGACCTTGCTGGGGAGTGTCCCCTTCCCTTGTCACTGGTCAAGAAGAGCAAGGGGGCTTAAGACCCGGACATCATGCCAAGGGGTCCTGATCCATCCACCTTCTTCCCTTCTTGACTACCTGTCCTATGGATATGGATTTGCTCAGTAAGCCCCACATGCATGTAAGCCAATTTCTTGAAATAAAATCTTAATATTATTCCCTACTGGTTCTGCTTCTCTGGTGAAGTCAACTGATCCAAGGGTCAACTACCTGTACTTCACAGGTTGGCTATGAGGATTAATGTGGTAGTCTATAAAGTGCCCAGAGCAGTGAGTGCTTCTCAAACTCTATCGTGAATGCAAATGACAGGGGATGCAATTGAGGAGGGAGGTGTGGAGTGAGGCCTTGGGTCTACATCTCTAACATGCTACCCATTGATGCTAATACCACTGGTCAATGGACACAGTTTGGTTAGCAAGAGTCATCCTAGAACACAATACACACTAAATCAATGTACCTACTGAAGTTGGAGATGACCTCCCTATGCCAAACCTAACAACCATGTGAGTCCACATCTGACTTGACCCCTCTACAGCTCTGGACCGACCCATCTCCACCTCAGAGACTTCTGTGACATCACTCTCTCCTGGTTTTCTTCCTATTATCTCTAGCTGCTCCTTTCAAGTCTCCTTTTCCAGCTCTTCCTCTGTGTACCTCTTCTCAGTCTAAGTCCTTGTTTTTCTCCCTCTCCATCTGTTCCCAAGCTGTTAAGTGCTGCTGGTGATTCCTAAGTGGCCTTCAGGCTAGGCTCCAGACCCATATGGTTCTTAGCCTTCTGGGCATCTTAACGTGGATGTCCTCAAGTACCTCAAACTCAAAGTGACCCAAATCAAACTCACTGTCAGTCTCCCTAAACCTACTTTCCTCCTAAATTCTGGTTTGCTGAGAGAAAAATTGAAAACCCTGGAGCCCACCTTTCTTATTCACCTGGTTACCTCCTACTCATCTTCCAAAATCCAGACACTCCCTCTCCCAAGAACCCTAACTTAACACCCCTCGGCCCAGGTAAGGTTCCCCTCCAGTGCCCCTATGTGCTCCCTATGTACATTTCCACTGCAGCAATTATCCCACAGCATCATAGTTGGGAAAACAACCACAATAACAAAGTTACCCTGTCACATATTCTCACTGTACCCTGAGCTTTTACTTTACAGCATTTCTTGCAAATATAATTGTATGATTATTTATATAATTTTTAAATGTGTTTCCCCCACTAGACTGAAATTCTCATAATATTAGGGACCAACTATCTTGTTCAACTCACCCAACACCTCCAATACCCAAGATACTGCAAGTGCCCATTAATTGTTCAGTGAGTAAATGTCTACCATGTGTCTCTTTCACTCGGAACCCCTTACAATGAAGAACGGACCTTTATTTCTATAGCCCTACTGTCTGGCACATAGTAGGAGCTTGATAAATATTGGTTGGTTGAATAAGATAATATAGATAGAGTGGTATTATCAGTAGTCAAAGAGTGAGTTTCATTTATGCAAGAGTGTTTATTAATCAAATCTTTTCAGCCAATTCTACCCACAGATCCCACCAATTGTCACAGCATCCTTATACCAGCTGTCTAATTCCCTGTGCTTCCCCGGGGTAGCCACTATTTACAGTGCCTGTCATTGATGACAGTTATGTCTATTTGTCTCAGAGTAGCTGTGAGTGAGGCACCTTAAATGCTTGGAGACATACAACAGGTGTCTCTGAATAGCATCAAGCTTTATTCCACCTTCAGATGAAAGTAAATTCCCTGAGATAAGTTATTTGGACTAAATGAGTATCTGGAATCTTTCCTTTATTTACTTCTTTTCAATTTCTGTACACACAACACATTCAAAGTTTATAGAGATGTCATTTTAAATATATTTCCAGAGCAGGGTAAGAATGGCTTTTCAAATCTCCACATTATAGAGTTTTATGCAACAGAGATTTTTAATGAAGTGCTTCCCGCTCATTCAGGGGAATTCCACTTTCTTTCATCCAAAGCCTGAGGAGATTGTGAGCAATGTCTCAGCATAACTTGCCTCCCTACCTGCTGGCACTTGATATTAAAAAGGAGAGGCCACCACAGGTGCTTTCTCTGTGGAGAGCCAGACGTCAAGAAAAGGCCCCAAGACCGAAAGAATGAGAAGAATGCAAATGATCCAAAGGGGCCAGAACGGAAGGTACACTTCCAGACAGTAAGAACAACTGCGTTTTCCTAACTTTATTCTAAGCTACATTTTCAAGTTTTTTTTTTGCTTTGTTGCAAATTCAAACACTAGAACAAGAATAAAAAGGAACATTTAACCATTCTCTACATTTCTATATGCTTTATAGATAAGTGATTGCCCCTATTTGATGAGGTACTGAAAGTATCCTGAAGGTCAACCCATGGGCTATTCCAAGACCCTCAAAGATTTGTGCATCAACAGTGTTAGAAGATGAGAAAACTTGTGTTGAATATCTACTGTGTACCTTACCTATTGTATGTATGTACGTATGTACTACACATAAAGTATCTTATTTAAGCTTTAAAATAATCCATAGATTTCTTTGTTAGGGGAAAGGGTTTAAATAGTGCCTCCCCAATTCACGCATACCTGAAAACTCAAAATGTGAACTCATTTGGAAATATGGCCTTTATAAATATAATTGGTCACACTAGATGAGGTCATATTGGATTTGGATGGACCCTAAATCCTATGACTGGTATTCTTATAAGAAAAGGAAAGGACACACAGAAAGAAGACAGCCATGTAAAAACAAAGGCAGAGATTAAAATCAGGCTGCTATGATGCCAGGAGCCACCAGTGGCTGGAAGAAGCAAGGAAGGATTCTCCCATGGAACCTTCAAAGGGAGTGCAGCCCTGCCAAGACTTTGGCTTCAGACTTCTGGCCTCCTGAATTGTGGCTGTTGTTTTAAGCCACTCAGTTTGTGGAAATTTTTACATCCATGCTAGAAAACTAATACAATTCATTATTGTCACTGTACTGATGCAGAAACCAGAGATCAATGATGTTGTACAGCTTTCACACAGGAAGTAACATGCTGTGCATAATCCAATACCAGGCTGTATGGGGGAAGATCAAAGGAGAGGGAGGCATTCCAAAAGAGGAGGAGTCAAGGATGGAGAAGGCTGCATCATCTGACTTAGCGATGATGACCAAGAGTTACAGATCCAGTAACTTAGGACCGGGAGCTTCAGGTGCTGCAAGCACACTCAAGTATAGCTGGCAGATCCTCCTTTGCCAAAGGCCACTCCTGAAGCACACAGCCCACAAGTGGTGATTCAGAGCCCAGAAGCTGCCAAGTGGCCTCACCTAGGGAAGCCTGCTCATTTTGCTTTATTTCAAAGAACCATCTTAATAATGAAACTAAGCAGGTACAAGAGAATGCCAACCATAGATCAGTGTCCCCAATCTCTTGTCTCATGACTCATGACTTCCCATGGCCAGGGGTTTCACTGTGAGCCAGAGCATTAAAAATGTTGAAATATTTCAAACATACCATATAGAATAATATAAAGAATTTCCAGTATTCTACCATTTAGCTTTGATACTATTTTAACATTTGGGAACATTTTATTTCTGCTTCTCAACTTGGTTTCAAACCACCCACCTTTGGGGTTCTAACACATATTCACCATGGAGGTGAGTAGCCCCATGATTGACAATTGTTGGAGCAGACACAATGAACACTGGTTTCAGCAAAGCATGACAAAAGTCCTCTGTGATGTCCTGATGGTGCAATAAGATGACCAGGGCTAAGAGCAGGTTAAAAGACAATATTCATTGATGTGAGTTAACTGATTAATGGGTCCCCGTCTGATTAAGGATCTTTATTAACATGCTATCTGAACTTTTCTTTGTTCCCTTCCTGTTTAACACTTTTCCCATGAGTTGAATGAAGTATGTGAGTTAAACTTCTACTCAGCACATTCCATTCCATCTTGTACTGTGTTAAGTGTTACCTTTCTCTCCCCCACGTATTGTAAGCTTCAGAGGATAGGTGTGCCTTCCTGGAATCTGGGCCAAGTGCCTTGCCTATAGCTGAGATCTACATATATGGTTGTTGAGTTTGTACCATTTGAGGACAGGTTGCCAATACTGGGAATATTTAGCCTAGAAATGAGAAGGTATCAGGGGGAAATGATGATTGTCTTCACATATTGAAAGATGAAATTTAAGCTGTGTAACTCCTGGTGGAAAAATCAGAACAAGTGGAGAAATGAACAGTTATCAGTCAGTTTCTGTCCAGTATAAGGAAGTTCTTTCTAACAGTTACACCTGATGGCAAAGGGAATGGGCTGGATTGCAAGTCCTCCCACCACTGATTCCTAAGGGCACTTCAGGAGGAATTCCTGCTCTTAGAAGAAGAATAAAGGAGATGCTTTTCCGAGTGCAGGACTCTGACATTCTAGACTTCATAATTTTCAGTCATTTTGCTTACTACCAATTTTGATAGATATTGATAATGATGTAATGATACCTTACATATAATAGATCCCTGAAAAAAATGCTTCATTTTTTAAAAAATAGGGTACAACCAAACTACAGCTGTTACTTTTAACTTGATTGGACTCCACATAAAAATTCCCCTGAGAGTTAATGCAGCATTTGACATTCAATTCACTAATGTCTGAGCCGCTGAGGTCTTAATCCTATTGATTTGGAAAGTGAAACCCATGAAGAGACAGCAATCTAGCATTTCTTAGGGGTGTAGTTATGTCACATGCTTGAGAGCTCCTGTATTAGATGTCCTCCATTTACCCCTGCTCCCTGCCAAGCCAGGCTGGTCTCTATGGACCACATCAGCAGGCTTACCGTAGGATTTGGCTAAAGAGGAAGACTGGCAGAAGATCAGTGAAACCATTTATTCCCTTGCTTCCCTCCCGACTAAGCCAGGTCTGGCCAGGTCTCTCCTCTGAGGCCACAGCTCCTGTAGGCAGCCCTCTCCACAAGCTGACTTTGCCTCCGGGTCTCAATAAGTGCTCCCTCCCCTTGTCCTGTCAGAGGAGAGGTTAATATTGGCTCTCTGTGGTAACTCCCCTGTGGTACTACACTGTCCCTGTGGTTTCCCTACACAGTGACCTGCCTTCACCTTTGAAAAGAGTCCCTTTATTAAATTCTTCAAATTGCCCAATGTAGGTAGGTAGCCTTTCCTGTCAGAGCCCAGCCATACCAGATACCTGTCAGGACCAACATGCTGAAAGGCATATCCACCAGCACAGGAAGTGTGTAACCTCCCTGCCAAGGCACCCAGGTGGGAGATGCCACCCTGGGAACCTCATGGGAGTCTCTCCAGCAGTGCTTGTCTAACCATGGAAATGACATCAGAGGCAACCAGACAGTAGAGGAGATTACATCAATTCATAAGAAAATGAATTTTTTTTTATTTTTAAATTTTTATTTTTAAATTAATTTTGGTTCAGTATAGTTATACTTAATAGTGGGATTCATTGTGATACATTCATACATGCACATAACATAATTCAGTTAATTTAGAAAATGAATTTCTTTTAACTGAACTGAAAGAAAAAAGCTTTTTTTTTTCTTCTTTTCTCTTTCTTTTTTTAAATATATATATTTTTAAACTAGTCTTCATTCCACCTGATGAGATTTGGACAAGAAGATATGCAGTATGAAACAAAGAATGTGATAATGTCATTATTTTCTTATTAATATTAGAAAAAGCTTATTTTTAAACTTCAAGATTGGACCACTTTGCTTTGCCTTCCTAGTTGGATATGTCCAATATCCATTGACAGGACATATCCAACCATTTCTTCTTTTAGTCTAAAATTCCTTTGTGATAAGCAGTTTAAGACTAGTGGGGCCTCTAAAAGGTTGTTGCTACAAAGCAGAAGTAAGCTAAAAGGAAACAAAAAAGAAAAAGGATCCAACCTCCCTTTCTCTATCATCCTCTTCCCCCTCCTTCCTCCTCCTTCTTCCACTCTCTTATTATTTTTTCTGCTGGAACCAGAGAGTGGGTAGGAGTATAGTCAACCTCAAGCTCAAATCCTAGTTCTAACATTTCCTAGCCAATGACCTTGGAGATGTTTACTTAGCCTCTCTAGCTTCACTTTCTTCAACTGTAAAACAGAGATGATTATTTCCAACTTGAGAGGTTGTAAAGATTAAATGTGATAAAATGTTCAGCAGAAATCCAGCCTACAGTATGCAATGAATGCTAAATATTATCATGGACAAATTATTAACTTAGTTGTCTCTATGAAGATTTAAGAGTATTAAATTGTGGAATCAGATCTGGTATAGGAATAGTAGATTTGTCTATATGTGGACTTCAAAGGAGGGAGGAGAAAATGATGTGATCCTAAGGAGGGCAGAACATGGGAAGCAGAACCCAGCAGAGAACAATGAGAGGAAAGCACTCCCCGCCCGAGGAGCAAACGTGTGAGAGAGAGAATGCATACAGGACACCTCATCTCCTGGCAGGGACACCCTAGGATCTTAATGGGAGTCAGTATATTAATACTAAAAGAGCCCAAAAGAGATCCTGCTCTCCTCCACATACACTCCCCCTCCAAAAAAAGGAGGGGGATCCTACTGGGCCGAGTCAAGATGGGGCCAATGGAGACAAGCGGCCTGCATTTGCAGGAAGTAGTGGGTAGCAAAGGCTGATTTCACCTACTTCATCTTTCTGCCTAAAACCAAGCCTGCTGAGATGCAATAATGAAAATCTTCACAGCACATTACTGAATATAGTAATGCCTTTCTGCCTCAATAATACCGCAGCCTGTGCCTGAATGTAATGCATTATTCTGATGCTGCTAGAAGAAAATTCAGTGATTTACATTTAGGGTTTATGTTTTGTTTCCAATTGAAAACATCCATCCCAACAATAATTCCTACACAGGTATTCTCGTTTCAGGCAAATGGCTCAAGATTGAGACTATGTTCTCTTGCCTGAGACTTCTGACCTAATTCAGTTTTCCATCTTACTGGATTTTAAAGGAGCCTGGTTAAAGATTTATAATCCTGTCATTCTATCCCAAGACAAATTATATTCCAGGTTACTTTATTTAATGCATGAAGACGACCAGTACTAGTCAGCCAAATACTTGGCTTATCTTAATTGTTAGGCAACTGGTATGCTCAGCATTTTTGAGACAGCTTGGTGTCCATCTTTCCCCTTCTTTCTATATTGGTTATATCAATAGCTAACAACTTGCAGTTATAGAAAAACAGGGTCTTGTGGAATGGGTTGGGCATGGGGCTGGTGCTTAAGCTGCCCTCATTGCCAGAAAACATTACTATCCATCAAGCTGTCTCCTCATTATCCTCTGTTCAGACACATAATACTCTTGTATATTTAAGTGATTTTTCAAAGTCTTCTTTAACCAGTTTTCATAATCGTGCCAAATATGGAAAAACATGGGAATGTTTGCCACACCCTAAATTAACAATAAGGTATTTCAGTGACCTTAAGTGGACAGTGACTTATTATAATCAAAAACATGAGCCAACACATTTCCAAGCTAAAGCAGTAAACACAGCAAAATTCAATTTGCAGAGAGCTCTTGGGAAACACAAGGCTGGTTCAGAGAGGCTAAGGATCAGAGATTGGTCCTAAAAATAAAGAAGCTGCTATTCTGATCTCACAGATGCTGCTGTGTGTTCAGCTGAAACACGGGAGACACCGGAGACACTGAGGGACATGGTAATCAAGAGTTAGTCACGTAGCACCCAGCGACACCATCTGTACAATGAAGCTGAATATGCAGAGTAACTGGTGATGAGCATTAGTAAGAATTATTAAGCACATTGAGAATAACACTGTAGTGCAAATAAAAATGTTTTTATTACTTCAGCCAGCCTGTCACTTTTGCTCATAATTGCTCTCCAAAACAATGTTTTAAATATGATCACCCATGCCATAGCTTCTCACTAAGAAATGAGAATGGCTTTGAAAAGTCTAATAGCTCTCCCCATTAGGAGTTGTCAGTTCTCATCACTAACCAGTAAACAGTCTCAACTTTATGCACCTTATACAAAGACGTGGATTGAGTAAGAATGAGTAGTGGTGAAGTACTCTAGAATCAAAATAACCCTTCTAAATAATTACAAGAGATATTATGCTTTTCAGTTTCAATTGAGATGTTTCTTATATTCAAAAGACATGGTATTTCTTGGGGATGAGAGTGGGAATGAGCAGGGGTAGTTCCAGAAATTAGAAAAAGTAAGGAGACTGCAAAAGTAGAGTCTGGACCCTGCTTCACAACCACACAAGACTCCTCTAGAGAGGATCGGTACTGTGTTCATGGTGCCCTACAGAGGGGACCACAGACAGACAGTCTAAGGTTAGATGACTACACTTGAAGGATGGAGCAGAAGCAAGCAACCAAGGATGTGGGTGAAGATACCACCTGGCAACTGGTCTGAACTCAAGACAGACATAAGCCATCTCCTTGAAGACCTAGGAGATCTAGCATTGCAGTAGGACCTCAGACTGTGACAAAACTCCAGGAAGACAAAGGAGCACATCAGAAGAATTGAGGGTATTATTGTTCTGCCCACCTGACAGTATGGAGATTCAAAATCAGAAACAGTTTAGAGTGAATGGAATGCAAATCAGTATTTCCAGCATACCTGAGTTGTGGACCAAGACTGGCACCCTTAACATTTCTCAACGTACTTCTCTTTGTTGAGTCTCATAGGTAAAATACTAGTGCCAACACAGAGATCATAAGAACATTATTTTTATTGTATGATCACCTTTAAATTCATTCCAAAATAATGACACTTTGAGAGAAAGTACAGTATTAAAATATAAAGGGACCCCAAAGAGCCTCTTCAATTGAGAACTTTACAAAGAATCTCAATAGACTAATGTTCTTCAGGCTAATAAAATGAATAGAAAGAGATTTTTTAATGGTGATTTTTCTTAAATTAAATAAGCTTAGTATTATCTTAACAATAATGATAAAAAATAAAACTTACTGAAAGAAAACTAAATTTATCCCTTTACTTTAAAAAAAAAAAAGAAAACCTTATTTCTAATTGGTTGTTCAAGGTAAGAATGAAATAAGATATCCTATCATCTTTGTGTTCTGGCACTTATATTTTAACAATTTTTGGTTCTCAAAATTCAGTTTATCTACCAAGATTAAAAACTAACTAAGTACAAATTTCCAAGGTATTTTACATTTGTTTTCCTATTAGCAGTTATGTCTAGATCAGAAAAAGTGTGTGTTATGGTTTGGATATGAGGTGTCTCCCAAAAGCTCACATGCAAAACAATGTAGGAATATTCAGAATGAAATAATTAAATTATGAGAGCTATAACCTAATCAGTAAATTAATCCACTTGCTGGATTAATAATCTGAATGGATTAAAGGGTGACAAATAGCAGGCAGATAGGGTGTAGCTGGAGGAAGTAAGACACTGGGGGTATGCCTTTGGGGATTGTATTATCCCTGGTTCCTTACTCAGGCTCTCTCTGTTCCCTGATTGTCATGTTCTGAGCTGCTTGCCTCTGCCACACTGTTCCACCATGATGTTCTGCCTCACCTCAGGTCCAGAGACAAGAAGTCAGTCAACCATGGTCTGAACCTCTGAAATTGTGAGCCAAAATAAACTTTGCTTCCTCTAGGTTGCTCTTGTCAGTATTGGTCACAGTGACACAAAGCTGACAACACACAGTCTTAATCAACAAAACAGAAATCACAAAGGCTATCTTGTTTCAATAAATCTAAATTTCTGGTTAAACGAAAACACTGTTCATGTCACATCTTACCGAAAATGTTCTAAAATGTATTTATATATTTTCCTACCTTGGTAAAAATATAGTTGAACATCAACAGTTTTTCTTGGATGAGTCTATTTAATTAAAACTAATAACTACATTTAGGACTTTGATGCCCAGGCACTAAGCCAGGGGATGAAAACTGTAAAAAACTGTAACTCTTCTGTAGAAGAGCAAGGAATGTTCCAAGGGTCTGTGCAAGCTTGTGGGTGAGTGAGGGAGGAAATGAAATGGGAGGACTGTGAGGGGAGCAGGATGGAGGTAAGAGGGGAGCACCCATGTGAGAGGTCAGTGAATCAAGGTCCATCTTAAATGCCGGGGAAGGCAGTGCATAAGGTGGGATGAAGGGTGAATAAGGCTGTTGCAGGTAAAGATAGAAGGAGGCTATCTTTGATTTAGGAAATAATAAGAGACAAGAAATGTCCATGAGAAAGCATAGAGAATTTTGCAGAGTGGTATAGAGACTAGAAAGGTCATGTGGGGTTGCATTACAGAGGTCTCAAGGGCCAGGTAGAGGAACTCAGGCTTAACTTGGTAGGAAATTGGGAACCACAGAAATAACTGAGGCAGGAAGGAATGTGACCGAAGTTGAACTTTGGAAACACATGGAAGGCTGCAGGGATGTGCTGGGGAGCATGGCTGGCATCAGACAGGCAGTTTGACAGCTGTGTGCTACTTTTTTCTTTGCCAGCCAGGAAACAACATTGAAATGGTAGGCAAGATGGCCTAAGCACAACAAGTGGTTTCCTGGGCATGGAAAGAGTGATAAGAGGAACTACAAAGAGTCCCTGGTGACATCTGATAAGTATTGAAATGTGGTAAAAAGGGAAGAAGGTTAAAGAATAATTTCAACTCCAAAATATTTTGTTAAGTTAAAAAAAAAAAAAGCACGTGGAAGAATGCTAAACACAGTATATTATGTTTATACAGAAGCAAAATTAGGGTTGGGGTTGTGGTAGAGCACTTGCCTAGCATGTGTGAGGCACTGGTTTCCATTCTCAGCACTACATATAAATAAATAAAAATAAAGATCCATAAACAACTAAAAATTTTTTTTTGAAAAAAGCAAAATCATTAAAACATCATACTACCTATTTTGTGGGTGTCGTGTGGACATACATAAAACACATCAACAGGCAGCAGAGAAACATGTTTCATGAATACAAAGCCCAAGTGCCCAAGTTCAAATCCCCATGGCATTAACAGCCAGCTCTACAACCTTGGACAAATTACTTAACTTCCCTGAGAGGGGTGGGCAGGAGAGTTTGGGGAATGCAGAGAATATGTGGAATTGTGTGCTACGGGAATTGTTTTTTAATTAATAAAAGATTGTTTTGTAGCCATTGAGGGTCCAGTTAGACTATAGAGTTCATAGTTTTCAACACATCAAGATGGGGACAGAAAAGCATCAAACAGATTCAAGTCACCTATAAGGAGATTCCTGATCCCTAAAGTAGCTGGTTCACTGTGAACTTGAATTTGGCAAAGGTTGGTAGATCATAGAACATAAGACAGAGGTTAAAAATGAAGAGAACTGACAGAGAGAAAGTGGACCCGGAGAATGGAAGACAAAAGGAAGACAAAGAGCAGTTGCTCATGGCAGAGGGGCAGAGGTGACCTGGGAGAGGAATTCAAATGCACAGCAATTTCACCCAAAGATGCAGTGTGGCCGTGGAATGGGGCTACCAGTGGGGCAAGGCTGGAACCACCTAGAGGAGCATATACAGAATGATGAGGACAGAGTCAGAGGTAATCTTTCTTATCTGTCATCTCGTCTCTCTGAACATCAATTATCACTATGACAGTGCAATAGATGGAGACATCAGTGAGAGAGTGGTAAATGAATTCTGACTCGTGACATTTCCCTGAAAGTTTAATCTTTTTTTTTTTTTTTTTTTTTGGTGCTGGGGATTGAACCCAGGGCCTTGTGCATGCAAGTCAAGCACTCTACCAACTGAGCTATATCCCCAGCCCCTAAAAGTTTAATCTTTAGTGAAATTCCCAGACTGAATTTTTTCTTTCTTTTTCTGGCTCATTTATTCAACAAATAATTACTATGCAAAGCACTGTACAACCTGTGAGAGCACTAGAGATCTTATCTATGGCGCAGGCACTTAAGGGGCTTACAACCTTTCGGAGGGGATATGAAAATAATTAGCCATTTTACAAGAGCTAATTAACAAGACAACAGGTGGTGTTAAAAGGCAGTGTGAAATGAAGTGACAAATAAATGATATGTGCTTACAGAGGAGAAATATCACCCATGGTTGTTATCCCTCCCTGAAATCCTGCTATCTTTTCATCTGGCCATTTAGGAAAGATTTATTAAGCACCAACTATATGCCAATAGAATGGTGAATAAAACAGACAGCCTAGTCCTAGACCTAGAGGCCAGGAATAGATGGTAAACAAGCACACAGATAAGTATATGAATGCAAGCCATGCCAAGTGCTAGGAAGGAAAAGGATGGGATGCTTTAAAAACAGAGTGACATGGAACCCAACTGCGGGAGTTTAGAAGCTCAGGATGACATTTTTTATTTTATTTTTTATTAGAGCTTTATAGTTATACACAGTAGGTAGGTCCATCCCAACAAACTCATATATGCATGGAATTTAATTTCTGTTCATGATCCTCTTCCCTTACCCCTTACCCTCCCCCTTACTTCCTTCCTCCCTCCATCTCCCATATTTCTTCCTCTACTCTACTAGACCTCTGTTTGCTCATTTATTTATTATATTTGATTGGTTCTTTCTACCTATGTGTAAAGGTGAAATTCCCTGTGATATATGCACATGACACAATTTTTAAGAATGCATTCTGCATTGCCTGTCCTTACCCATCCCTCTATTCTGCCTCTCAATATCCTTCTACACTACTGATCTTCCCTTCCGTCCCTGTTATCAGGATGACATTTTTAAACACCTTAAGAAAGCATATGGCAATATTTTGTCTTTTTCTATCAATAAATCACATATTATGTCAAGACTTGATCAACTCTATATTAGCTTTAATCCTCAAAATGAATTTTGCTTAAATAAACATTATCATCTCATCTCCATTTTAGGGACAAATAAACTGAAGCTTGGCAAAGTTGATTGATTAACTCTTCCAAGGACAGAGCTCATGAACAACAGTTCCAGAATGCAAAGGTAGATCTCAAGCTCTTTCCAGCATGCCACACTGACTATCAACTCAGATGGTGTCCAAAGTTACTCTCTTTTATTTGTGAAAATAATCCTGTGAAGAAAAACTTCTTCACACTACTATCATAATTACTACTGGATTATAGGATTGAATAATAGTTCAGTTAAGTAGCAGTGGGATTGATCTTTTCATAAAATAACCTTCCTTACATCTCTGTTGATATTTTGCCAGCATCTCATCCAGTCTAAGGGCCGATTACCACTAATAATAATTATTAAACATAATTATAACTAGAATTTAATGGGCAATGACTGTGTGCTAGACATTGTCCTTGATGAGGTCCATGCATTGCCTTACTGAATCCTTGCATCAACCCTGTAAAGTGTACATTACTTTCCCACTTGAGAGGTGGCATCTGAAGGCAGGAGTATATGCAACTGGATGAAGATTACAGTAGGTAAGTGGCCGAGTGGGAATTCAAACTCCAATGCAGCACACTAACAGTGCCATCCCCTGCACCAACCCATGAATTCCATGAGCCACAGCTACTTTTGTTGTAGGGAGAGCGAACAGAGGTAAAACAACTTGGCAAAGGTAAGACAACCAGTGAAAAGTAGACCCAGTCATGGAAATTGGAATTCCTGGCTCCCCATTCACTAACCTAACCTGAGATACCATTGGGGCAAATACAATGAATGCATGATGATTGAAAAAAATTACTTAACTCATTTTCAAAGGCTCAAGTCAATTGTACTGAGGGAACAAAAAGACAGCCTGCAGTTTACAATTTCCCCTTGTCAGGCCTGTTGGACTCTCAACACCCTCTGGTAGTACATGTAGCAGGCCCAACCTAGACCATAATTGACATCTAAATTTCTCAGTGAAGAGCTGCCAACTTTAGTAAACTGACCCTGACCGATTTCTTTTTTTATTCTGTTCTTGCTGAATGTCTTGAACATAAAGCACCCTCACAGAATCTAACAATGTTCATAATTAGCCAGACACAATGGCTTGAGGGAGAGAGGATTTCCAAGAATATATTAGCACCTGCCTAGCCTCCTTATCAAAGGGCTGGCTCAAAAGCCAGCGGCATTCAGAACACAACCAATGGGATGTTCGGCATCTACTCCCAGTCACCATACCCTATAGGAGAAAAATTACCATAGGAGAAAGAAAAAGTAGGACAGCAGTCACAATATTTCAAGAAAAACTAAAATTACCTCCACTAAAAAA
Organism: Sciurus carolinensis; assembly: GCF_902686445.1. Taxonomy (NCBI): domain Eukaryota; kingdom Metazoa; phylum Chordata; class Mammalia; order Rodentia; family Sciuridae; genus Sciurus; species Sciurus carolinensis. The sequence goes on from NC_062222.1 coordinate 77,663,339, forward strand.
CCAATATGGTGTAAGCCTCAGACAAAAGAATCCAACATGATAAAATGGGGAAAAAATGTAGTGGAGAGTAATAAGGGGGGAAAAAAGGCATTTCCCACACTCTGAGGCTATAGAAGAAAAAGAGAATTTGAAATTGTAGATGAGATTTATATTTGCCAAACCATTCTGTGCAAATATCACTGAAGAAAAAAGCAAAAATACTAAGTAAAGACTTTTTTTTTGTCCTCTCTTGTTAAACTCAGTCTTCTTTAAGCAGTGACTGAGGGTAAGGAACCTTAAGACACTGTCGTTATGTCTCAGTAAGCACTGCAGGGCAGATGCAGAGGGGAAGATCTTAGGGTAATTATGCTTCTGATGCAAGAGGTTCAAGGAACATGAACTCTGCATAGAGTATTATTCTGTATTTGCTCGCAAGAAGTCACTCATCTGACACTTGGTGTGGATGAGTTTTATACATTCTAAATAAGTTACAGACCCATAAAAAGTCAGCTTGGTAAGCCCACACATGCAAACAGTTATCACTGATTTTTGAACTGGTACTCCCTTTACTGATTAGATAAAACACCAGAGATCCACAAAAATTGGGACAGTGGATTCAATGAATCCTGATAAATCTAGAACACCAAATGGCACAAGAAAATACATGCAGCATTCCTAGAAGGATCCAGTAAACCATTACAGTCTGAGTCCATAAGCTAAAAGAACATGGTTTGAAAGTATCAAACATCTGTAAATCAGTTCATGTTCCCACACCAACCAAAAACTCATAGTATTAACTTGCTCATCTAAGTATAGCATGGTGGTTAACAGTCTAGGCTCAGATCATTGTCTTCAAAGCCCAGCTGAGTCACTTCCTAGCTAGGTGAACCTGGGTAAATTACTTACAACCTGTGTCTCAGTTTCCTTACCTGTCAAATGGAAAACCAGCATACAATACAAGTGGGTTTCAAACAATTAAAGGAGTTATTACACCTAAAGACTGGAAACTTAGCTTACCAAGTGGTAAGTTCCAATTAATGCTATCTATAATAATAATTATTACTACCAACAATAATCTCTCTTAATGGTATTATTACTATAATCCTCTAGGGCAGAGCTGCCAGCCCACCTGGGATTGCTCACCTTCCTCAGAACTACTTCAGAAAAAGAATTTTCCATCTTGTATGACCACTGAATATTGGGATCTCTATGAGACATTATTTCAGTTGTACCACAAAGTAGGTTTACTACACTATATAACAATTATCTGTTTACATGTATGTTTATCCTTACGAACTGATCTTCCTGAAGCAGAAATAGCCGAAGTGTATTCAGTCATTTGCACATGTGGGAGAGTCAATAATGCTTACTGAACTCAACTTTGTAAAGCTGTGAACAGAGAGAAAACTCTTTAATTATGCTTTCCTGCCTCGATTTTTTCAAATAGATTATTTACTGTACTTGTTAGGGCAGGCTATGCTGATGAAACAAACAGATTCATCAAGTAATGGGTTAAGCATAATAGAGTTCAGATGTCATTCAGGTAATAACCCAGGGTAGATATTTCATATGAAAGAAGGGTTCTGCTCCAGGCAGTCATTTAGGGACACAGGTTGACAACAACCCTTCCAACATCAACCTATGGCTTCCAAAGTCACTCTGCGTGTGGCCAACCCAGTCATCCAGAAAAAGGAACCAGCAAGAAGAGCACAAGGTGGAGATTTTATGGAACAAGCTGGGAAGTAGCTTGTTTCCATGCACATCCCTTTACATGGAACTCTGATGATACACTAAGAGCAAAGGAGACTGGGAGCTTTGCAAGGGAAAGTGTATTTTGGTGAAGAGAGAGCAGTCTTTGCTAGTGGTTGAAAAATCCCATTAGCTTTATTCAGGGAACCCCTACCTAAAAATATTTTCTGACTCCTGAAAAAATAGAACATTCTTGTGATAATACTTTTTGTTTACTGAAAGTCAACATTCAAGATATAACTTCTTTTTTAAACAGGCAAAATGTAAATTTGAAACTAATTATTCACCAGCAACTGTTTATTCCCCTTGCTTAATTAAAAATAACTTTTGCCCTTGTTCTGTGTACAAATATTAGAGGTGATCAAAGAGAAAAGAGTGATCCGTCCAGATCTAGCCACTGACACCTTGCACTTTGAGGCTTAGTGGACAGCTGCAGTCCCCAATTGTCTCTTAAGAACTGCTCTGTATCCTGCAGCACTTACAAGTCTCCAACCACCAAGAAAAGATGGTCATGAAATGTTTGCTATTTTTTAATAGACGGGCCTTATTTGCTTAACCACATTGCAAGTTCCTCAAGGGTATCCGTTACCTATGTTTCTCTGGAAAGTGAAAATGGTTTTATAAAATACAAAGTGCCTTGGATATAGTCAGGGGTTATTTTTCTCATTTGTATTTCTGTGCCAAAATACAGCAATAGGTATTCAAATAACCAATTAGATCACTCACCATTCAAGAAAAAGTTAAAGTTTAAAGGAGCCTATAGTAAACTAAATGCAAAATGAGCTGTGATTCTTCACCCTTCCCTGTTTCCGTGACCTTGGAATAGACTTTAGTGTCTATTTCTCCATCTTGTGAAGCTGAGCTGGCTTTGAGATTTGCTTCAGTCAACAGAATGTGGTGGAATTGACAAGTTTCACTCTACTCACTTTGTAGAAACATACTTTGGTGACAAAAAAGCCCAGGTGACTCTGATAGATAATGAGAAATACAGACATTCTCATCTTGTTGTCCAGTCAACAGTCAGCCATCTGCTAGACATGTGTGTGACACCATGCAAAGGAGCCAGCCCCTAGTCCACCTGCTAGTTAATGGTAGAAGCCTGAGCAAGCCCAATCAAGATCAGGCAGGCCTGACCCATCTTAGCAGAACTGCCCAGATGACCCATAGATGCCAACCTGAATAATAATGGCTCATTGTTTTTAGACCGTAAATCTCATCCACCTCAACCCTTCATTTTGCAGATGAGTTAAGAAAAGGCTTAAGCAGCACAGTGGTAAAATCAGATACAAATAAAATGTTCAGAACTCAGATTTTCTAATTTAGCAGTTTGATGTACTATTCACCAGAGCATTTTGTTTCATTTGCAAGATCTTTGGGACTTCTCAACTCAACATAAACACAAGGGTTCCATAAAAGCTGGCCACTGAAGAATGCCATATGTACGATTGTTAGACCTCTCCATAAAATGAGATTGTCTGAACATACTGTAAACTGTTAAGTACTATAAAAGGCAAGATGTTCTACTGCATGCCCGAGACAATGATGAAAGTTATAAACTTTTACACTGTCCAAAGAGAAGTCACTGATCAGCTTTATTATACCTTTAGCTCAGGAAGCTCTGTTTTTACCTGGACATTTACAAGTCTTCAAATAAAAAGAGGACAGAATTGAATTCCAATATGAATAATTCTCATTATTTTACAGCATCAAGAGAATTACTCTAAAATTTGTCTTTTTAATTTGTATTCTGACTTAAAGGACTAAAGTGTAAAAGGGCAGAAACCATGACTTTTTTTTTAATCACTGTATTCCCACAGCCTAGAACTGGAACTGAATGAATGAGTAACTGACTGAATCCAAAGCAGAGTCTAATTTTCAGGAAAACTTAAGGAATGAATTCAAGAAGATGGAAGGATTTTTTTGTTTGTTTTAAATTGTTTTATAGTTGTATATGAACAGAATGCCTTTAATTTATTTGTTTATTTTTATGTGGTGCTAAGGATCAAATCCAGGACCCCACATGTGCGAGGTAAGTGTTCTTCCACTCAGCTACAGTCCCAGCCCAAGATGGAAGTTTTGACAAAAAAATTTTAGACTGGTTTTAGGAAGAAGGCAGAAAAATGTGATGTTACTTTTTTAAAAAATCTACATGAAAAAGAGGATGAAAGGAATGAGGAAATAATCTAAAGCATTTTAAAAAGGAAAAAGATACTGACTGTATTGAACCTATGTTGAAATAAAACATCATTGTATGGCTTAGATATGAGGTATCCCCAAAAAGTTCAAATGTGAAACAATGTAAAGATGTTCATAGGTGAAATGATTAGATTGTGTGAGCTGTAGCCTAAATGGTGAATTAATCCAGTGATATAGATTAACTAGACGATAACTATAGGCAGGTAAGGTATGGTTGTAGGAAATAGGTCACTGGGGTTGGTCTTTGGGGTTTATATTTTGTCGTTGGTGGGCAGAGCTCTCTCTGATTCCTGGTTACCATCCTGAGCTGCTTTATTTCACCATGCCCTTCCACCATAATGTTCTGCCTCACCTCTGGCCTAGAGCTATGGAGTTGGCCAATCATGGACTAAATCTCTGAAACCATGAGCCAAAATAAACTTTTCCTCCTTTATGTTGTTCTTATAGGTCTTGGTCACAGTAATGAAAAAGTGAATGAAAGCAACCATTTAAAAACTCAACTTACTCATATTAAAAATAGACTCTTTAGCCTTTTAGCCTTCTGTAGGAAAATTATTATATGGTAAAAAGTTACATTTATATAAGGCATTATCTCAGGTAAGATTTTTTTTCCTTTTAGAACAATTTTAGTGTTTTATATAAGTACTAAACTTACAGCAGCATTTTATAAAATCATAAACTTTCCAAATGTCTTCTTTCATTTTTCTTAACATTTTATGAAATTTTGAAAGGATTAATTTTATTAATGGGCCATAAATGCTGTCCATTCCTTATGTTATATTCCTTAATCTATACTAATTCAAATTTTTTATTACTCCAAAGTATTATGGGTGGCTCTGGAATTACAAACACACCACTTTAAAACATCTCTTTCAGGGAGTTCTTCAAACCAGAATAATGAAACACAACAAAAAAAACATTGAAGGTACAAAATTAACTGGTAAGAGCAACTATATGGACAAATTCAGAATCCTCTCATATTATAAATATGGTATACGTACCATTTATATTTTTAGTATTAAGACTGAAAAAAATTAAAAAATAATAACAAATTAATATGCTGATCATGACAATATAAAAAGATATAAATTGGGACATGAAAAATTCCAAATGTGAGGAGGAATGGAGTACAAGTACAGTTTTTAATTAGCACTTTCTCTCTCTTTCTCTCTCTGATTTGTTTCTGTTCTTATCTTTACAATCGAAAAGGCTTAGGGATAAAAAGTCTGAACAAATTAGACACAGAAGGAACATACCTCTATATGCTAAAGGTCATTTACAACAAGCCTACAGCTAACATTATACAGAATGGGAAAAAAGCTGAAGTCTTTCTAAGATGTGGAACAGGACTTTTGCCTACTTTTATTCAACACAGTACTGTAATAGTAGCTGGAGCAATCAGGCAAGGCAAATAAGTAACACACATACGAATTGGAAAGAAGAAAGTCAAATTATCACCATGTATAGTGACATAATCTATATATTAAAAACCCCAAAGACTCCACAGAAAACTATTATAACTAATAAATTCAGTCAAGCGGCAGGATAAAAAAATCCACATAAAAAAATCAGTAGTGTTTCTATACACCAATTGTCAATTATTCAAAAAATAAATCAGGAAAGTAATCTTATTTATAATCCACAATAGATGCAAAAATTAAAATAAAATAACTAGAAGAAAATTTAACCAAAAAGGTGAAAGATCTCTATAATGAAAACTATAAAACATTGTTGGAAGAAGTCGAAAAGGACACACACACAAAAAAACAAAATAAAAAGCATCTCTTCCATCCCTTGTTCATGGATAGGAGGAATCAATGTTATTAAAATGTTCATACTACCCAAATCAATTTACAGATCTAATGCAATCCTTATCAAAATACCAATGACATTCTTAAAAGAACTAGGAAAACAATCCAAAATTTGTACAGAAGCACACATGCACCCTGAAAAGGCAAAGCAATCTTAAGCAAAAAGAATGAAGTGGTATTTTACACTAACTTTAAAATATATTACAAAGCTATAGTAATTGAAACAACATGGTATTGACATAAAAACAAACACACAGACCATGTAACCACCTAGAAGAGTCTAGAAGTAATAAAGAACCTAGACATAATACATTCATGCATCCACAGTCAATTGATATTTGACAAAAGTTCTAAAAACACATATGGGCAAAGAACAATTTTCTCAGTTCAATTCTGGGAAAATTGGATATTCATATGCAGAATAAAACTGGAGCCCTATCTCATACCACATACAAAAAAATCACCTCAAAGTGGATTAAGGACTTAAATGTAGGACATGAAACTATGAAATTACTGAGAAAAAAAAATGAAAAATTCTTCAGGGCATTGAAATGGGCAAATTTTTTTTGAACAAAACTCCAAAATCTCAAGAAACAAAAGCAAAAGTAAATAAATGTGATCATATCAAACTAAAAAGCAACTGCACAGCAAAAGAAACAACAGGGTAAAGAGACAACTTACAGAATGGGAGAAAATTTGCGCACTATACATCTGATGAAAGGTTAAAAATGCAGAATATTATGGAATTTTCGTAACAAGTAAATTGCAAAACAATACAAAATAAAAACCAAATAATCTGATTTTAAAAATGAGCAATAGATCTGAATAGACATTTCTCAAAAGAAGATATATAAATGGTCAACAGGTATATGAAAATGAAAAAATACTCAACATCACCAATCAGCAGATCAAAACCACAATGAGATAGCCACTCACTCCAGTAAGAACAAAACAAAAGATAATAAGTGCAGGTAAAGACACGGAGGAAAAGCACTTTTCCACACCTTTTGTGGGAATGTAAATTAGTACAGTCATTATGTAATTATGTACTAATGTAAATTATTACAATCATTATGGGAAATAGTATAAGGTTCCCCAGAACTTAAAAATAGAACTACCATATGACCTAGCAATCCTACTACCTAGTATATATCCAAAGGAAATGAAATAAGTGTGTCGAAGAGACATTCACAGTTCCACTTTTATTTAAACACTATTCATAATAAGCAAGAAATAGAAAAAATTATCATCAATGGATGAGTGATTAGGAAAATATGATGTATATACAATACACACACACAAATATACACATACACACTGGAATACTATTCAGCCCTAGGATAAAATCTTATCATCACAACAACATAGATAAAACTGGAGGCAATTATATTAAGCGAAATAAGCCATACACAGAAAGACAAATGCCACATGTTCTCACCCATATGTAGGATCTAAAACAGTAGATCTCAAAGAAGTTGAGAGCAGGGTAGTAGTCACCAGAGGCTAGGGAAAGTAGAGAGGAGGGAGGGGTGGGGAAAGGTCAGCCAATGAGTCCTATATCGTAGTTAGATAAGAGAAGTTCTGCTATTCTCTTGCACAGTAGAATGACTATAGATAATGATCATATACTATATATTTCAAAAAACCTAGAAAAAAGGAGTTTGAATGTTTTTTACCTCAAAGAAATGATAAACTTTTGAGAAAATAGATATGCTTACCCTGATTTGAAACATTACAATATGCATGTACTGAAAGGATGACATGGTACCCCATAATTATGTATAAAATTTATGCATCAATTAAAAATAAACTTAAAAAATTTTTAAATAAAATAAAAATAGCAATACCTCCGGTTCAAGCTTTACATATCATCCTACCCTCTCCAATGGAAATGAGATTTACGTAAATGCTCCTACCTGCACACCTTGGACCCCATTTCTGCCTCATACCAAGCTTTGTGCTCTGCAACATTCTATCTCAGGTCATTTGACTTAATGTTTGTCCTCAGGCACTTGTCCCCCCTCACTTGACTTGCCCCTTCTATGCCCAGTGAAGTAATCCTGACTCCTGGAACCCAACTAATGTTCCAGCCAGGTGACCAATGTAATCCCCACCATCTGAGTAGGGGGATCAAGAGGTTGCACAAGCAGAGCAAAAATCTTTCCCTGCTGCCATTTTTGTTGGATTTAACCCTGCACAACTCCTTACATGTCCCTGCACCAAAAAGAGGAAATGACTTAGAACTTTTCACACTACTCAGGTTATGGGGAAGAACAGGAAAACCTCGTCCAAGTACAAAGGAAGAGCAAAAAATATTTTTGTCAGTAATGGAACCATAGAGAAGCCATAAGTCATATTGTGATCTGGGACTAATTTTTCCAAAGAAGGAATTAGAAACTACAGCATAGATCAGTCCTAGTATAGGTTACAAAGATTTGTGGGTTAGAATAGAAATCTAACTTTCATTTATCTACTTTAAAATATTGTTTCCTTTATAGGGCAGGACAGGGTGGGCTGCAGTCTGAATACCAAACAACTTTTAAAAGTGTCCCCAAGTTAGAAAGAAACCAATCCCTAAGTTATGATACACTAATAAAAACATAATAAACATTACCCACTCTTGGAATAATTAAGGTAACTCAATTAACTGGTCCCAGAAATACGTAAAATCTTTGACCCTAAAATTTAACTAAAATAGGTCTTTTTTTTAAAAAAATGAGAAATACCATGTAGAGTTTTCTAATAAGAGGAAAGAAAAGACAAAATTTTTAGAGAATAAGAAATAAATTACGTGAAGGTGTATATCTGCGGTCTATGCACACCAATTTATTCATAAAAACATAAACAAAAATGGTATGAGAAAACAAAAGAATAAAACACTTTTATATAAGGGTATAGTAGAATCCCAACAGTCTCCAGGAAGAGAGCGAAGAGTTTATTGTCTTTTCTATCATCCGAGGTTGAGTGTGTCTTCCCAGAGACGGCACAGGACACGGGGACAACTGTGGATCATCTGCCTGCTGCTTCTTGTTTAATACCAGTTCAGGCACCAGCTCCTCTCCACCCTCAAGTTCAGTCCTACAGGAGGTTAGAGAGAGGGAAAAGAGTCCATCCCACAAATCATTCTCTACCAGTTAGCAATAAAAACAATTGGAATGCTGCTCTGCGCTTCCCTGTTTTAGATTATTCCTGTCTTCCCCAATTCAGGATGGTTTACATTGACACAGTAGGTAATGGAACCTGGTCTAAGAACACATCTTCTCTTCAGGAAAAACAGCTTCATGCTTCAGAAGGAACCAGCTCCTCAGCTGCTTCTGCTTTCTAGCCTCAGGAGAAATAACTTGAGTTTCCCAAGTTATCAGATAAAAGCAAACTATTCACCTAACAGACAGTGACAGAAATGGAATAGATGTAACAATAATGACAATGGCAGCCAGATACGATTTACAAGATTTTGCACGCTGCAAACCCTACAGTTGAGATAGATTTGTGTTTTTGCAATCATTTAAAAGGACATTTTCCTCAAATGTATCCCATCACACTCAATCTTCATTACAACAGTGAAATACTGCTTTCTGTTTCCTCACAAAGGACAGTGGTCGCTCAGCAATGTGGGATTCCTGCGGTTCAAGAAAACAACAATTGCCAGTTCAAGAAATAGTTCTTGTGCTGTCGTTTCTATCTCTTCCCACTTATAGCCAAATTTTTCTGGAAAACAAACAAGATGATGGAAGGACATAACCATAAATTTCTGTTGAAAAGCACCTTCCCCAAGTTAGTGCAATACCCCCTGTATGCTGATGAAAAACATTTTTCTTGTGGATTCCTTTCAGACATAGGAGTAAAATCTGCTTTTTCTCCTTCTAGCAAGAAGTCAAAGTCAACATCAAGAAAAGTAATGTTAAAAAAAGGGAAAAGAATATTAAAATCTCAAAACAAGATGCACATCAAGGACAATTGTTCATATAGGATATTCCTATATGAACAAATTAGTGTTTTGCATATCTTTTGGTTACAACTTTATATTTATGCTTTTCCATATTCAATTACCAAGGCTTAGAAAAAGCATGGAATTGGGAATTAGAAAATGGATGACTAATTATCTTCATCAAATAAATTTATGGAAGACAAAGTCTTTGTAATAGCTTTCTGCCAATAGCTCCAACTATCATTTCAAAATTTCTACCTTGCTCTATGCTACCAGGTGGATGGCAAAGAGAACATTCCTCATTTTACAGTGGAAGACCTAAGTAGTTTTAGGTGGTAGGACTTAAAATGAGAGCACTTTCTAGGGCTGCTGACAGTTGCTGCTGACCAACCCAATATACTCTCAATATTGCGCTAAGATCTTAGTCAATTAAAAAAAAAAAAAAGGGTTGGGGCTGGGGATGTATTTCATTGGTAAAGCATTTGTTTAACATACGTGAGACCTTAGGTTCTATCCCCCAGCACAGGAAAAAGGAAAAAAAATTTTTTCAAGTTGTAATAAATGTGTATAACACAGTAGACTCTTCATCTAGAAATAATAATAGTTAATATTCTTTAAGTCTTTATTCTGAGTCAACTTTTTGGTCTAGATTATTTCATTTAAACATCAAGACAATCCTCCAAGGTAGGTGCTATAATGATTACTATGCATAAGTGAGAAAACAAAAATCAAAGTACAGAGAAGCTCTGACTGTCCAGGACACACAGCTTATGTGTGGAAGAGTCAGTATTCAAAGCTAAGCAATCTTCATCTAGAACCCACATTCTGTGTATTGTAAGATAAAACAATAGAGTTTATGTAGGCAAACCAGCTCACCTTACTAATAAAGCCTATGGATTAGAGAACTGGAAAGATAAATGCTCATTGAAAAGAAAAAAAAAAAAAACTTATTTTTTTTTTGGTTTTTGTTTTTGTTTTTTTTGGTGCTAGAGATTGACCCAGAGCCTGGCAACCACTAAACTTCACCCCCAGGCTCCCAAACATATGTTTTTAAATCTTTAAATGACTTATGCTTACATCTGAGTAACAAAAGTAGCCATTGAAATATCTCAGATAAGGTGCTCTAATAAGAAAATAAAGTTTCCAATTAAAGAAAATATGTTGTACTTTATAGTTTCATTTTATAATACAGACAATGTCCAGTTATATAATGTTATCAATAATACCAGGATTCATTACTTTGTCTGATTTTAAGTTAGTAATTAATTCGGAACAGCAAACTCCAACACATACATGAACAAACCCGGCAGTCAGTACCTAAGAAAACAGCATTGTAGAGGTGACAGTAAACACGCTCCACCTAACGAGCAGAACTCCTCAACACATCCAGATGACTGTCGTCATGAGAATATGGGCCTAATATTCCCACACCTTCCACCTGTTCAAAAGGAGCAAGAACACTGAATTTTCCTGTGATATCTCCCTATGGGATATGTTGGCAATATACTGAAAAAATTTAAATGCTATGAAGACCAAATTAAATATGTCCATAGGCTGTATTTGACATATTTGACCTGCAATCTCTCCAGTTTGTGACCCCTGGAACTGTTGTATTCTTGCTAAGAAAAATACTTAAAACATTTCTTTTTTACAGTCAATGGAAATGCAGACACATTACTTTCTTCATCTATCCTTGCCTTCTCCCTTATTAAGAATTCAGTCAGGGGCAAATTAAAAACTATAAAATAAAAAATCACAAGCAGTATAAATAAGTGGTAATTGCCACACTAATAATGATAGATTCCTATTCTGAGATGTAGAATAGATGAGATAGGTTGGAAATTATGTACAATACATAGAGCACCCTTTCTCCCTCAAGAGGAAAAACACCCCAAATAATTAAGAATGAGAGTAATGCTACAGTGTAGGAATAATTGCAAAATCAGTTCTAAGTTATTTTTAAAGGTAAATCAGGGCTGGGGTTGTGGCTCAGTGGTAGAGTGCTCGCCTAGCACACGTGAGGCCCTGGGTTCGATCCTCAGCACCACATAAAAATAAAATAAAGGTATTATGTCCACCTATAACTAAAATTTTGTTTTTTAAATTAAAAAGAGAGCATCCCCAAAATAAATAAATAAATAAAATAAAGGTAAATCAGTAACATGAAGTCCTCTCTTATGTTATTCTCCAACAATGCACTGCTCTTAGCAACCGCCCATGTCCCACTTAAAAACTCACAGTACCATCCTCCGTTCCCCACCTGCTCTCCTTGGTCATGTCCCTCTGCCCATCCCACATACTCCCACACACACCAAGTTCCCCTTCAGTGAAGGACCAAAGGGAATTGGTTTTTATTTCAACTTGATGATTTTTTTTCCCAAGAATTCAGCCACTGACTTTTTGGGGTTTTTTTTTCAGAGAATGGGCAGCAGGGAGGGATGTCTGTGAGTAGCCATGTCCTGACCAGTTTTGCCCCATCACTCTAGCATCAAATGTGGCGACACACAGAACTGACATGATACGTGATTGAGAAGGACTGTCCTAGATACCACACAGTTCCTGCTGGTGTCTCATTAAAGGTTTCAGTAAAACTGTCCCAGACAATGTCTAAACTCCAACCCCTGTTTGTGCCTACTCTTCATCACTACTGGATGTCCAACACTAAAACATGAGTCATCCTAACTTTAACACCAGATCAATACAACAGTCATTTTCCAGTAAGAGATTTAAAGACTAGAACAGTAGTGACATAGTTAGACACGAGATTCCTAGCCTACTCTAAGAAAGAAAGTCATGTGAGGTTCAATAAAGTAAAGTAAAGAAAAACTTAGTTTTGCTACAAAGAAGAGAATTCAAAAGAACCCAAGGACCATTTGTAGTGAGCACATATGTTACAGCAGGCCTAAAAAACCTATGTGCAAAATAATTTCAAGATGAAAAAGAACTATTTTGCTTGTCGATTTCTATTTTGTCATGGGACTTTAATTCATAAACTGCTTCTTGGGCACCATAGCTGGTGATCACTCTTTTCAGTCAGCAGAGCTTAAAAGGGGAAACTTCTGCAGAGTAGTTGGAGCAGAGAGAGTGGCTGTGAAGGCCATCATAGGAAGGGTTGCTGGGACCCAGAGGTCAGGCAGGGGAGTGTGTGGCCACCTCCCACCTTGACCTCGGGCTCCAGCACCAGAGAGGACAATGCACTAGGAAGGAGATGGACACTGCAGCATGGGCCCAACAGGAGGTCTCTCACACTGTCCTTCTGCAACTGATGCTACAGGACAATCATCAGAGTGGCACTCTGATGGGAAAACAGTTGAGCTGAAATCACATTCATCCTAGTTACCAAAAATGACAGTTTTCACAAATAAGTAACATTTAGAATCAGTAGATTCAATTCAATCATCTGAAAGGCTTTCATGAAACAGAGGACATTTTTTAGACTGTCTTAGCTACCTGGGGATAGAGTCTTGTTTAGGTAATGGAAAAACTACTGCTTCTTTAGGAAATCTTACACACAAGTCAAATTCAAGTACTCACAAAAATTTTTAAGAAAGAAAAACCCTCATTGACATGGTGGGCATCGGTGTTTCCTCTGGTCAAGGGAGCTAGTTTTGACTACGAAAGAGATATTCACAAAACTAAGCAGATGGAAACCAAATTGTGTTAATTGATGTGTTCCATACTAGCCTTGCTGAAGATCTGAGGAAAATATGTTAAGAGTTTTAAGTCATCACTCTACATCATGTCAGAGAGATAGACAGTGCTATCAAAAAAGATGAGGACTTTGTGTATTCTTTAAAAAGAACACACAAGTTCAGATGTGGACATAAAAGCTTTGTAAATGTCTTACACGTGCTAAGCTCACAAAAGCAGACCTAAGAAATCTTTCATGAACTTCTATAGTTTTTCAATTTACTCCCAGCCTACAAAAAGAGTCTTACACTTCCACCCTTTGAATGCTGTCAGTGGATGATTATTTGGAACCAAGCTTTGAATAAGATTCCAAAAGCCCAGAAACAGCCAAAGGCAAAGGAACCCACGGACTCTATTTCAGAACTGGTCAGCCAGCAACAAGCATAATGAGCACAAAGGGAGAGATCGCCACATGAAAGAATTACGTTGTTTCCTGGGTTTTGTGTACTTTTTTTTTTTTTTTTAACTCTAGCTGCTTGGCAACTCTTCTAGATCACTGCTTTGGGAAAGAAATTTATCTCCCTGATGAAAAATGAGCTAACAGAGATCCCATTGATGGCCCACTCACCGACTCTGTACAAGTCCATGGATTTCACCCTACACGAGAAACTCAACCAAACTTCCTGTACAGAGAAAAAAGAGGGGGAAGTTGGGAAAGTAAGTCAGGTACGTTTGCTCAGATGTAAAAGATAGCATGGAACAAGCAGAATAACACACTTCATTCTGACCACACGAAGCGCTGTGTTTAAAATGCAGGGCATTATAAATAAGCTCCTAGAACGCCACTTGTTTCTATGTTAGAGAAAGCAAGTGACTGCATCACCAGCTAACGTGAAGAAAAGGTCACAACAGAAATAATCACTCTGAAAAATAACTGTTCTTTCTAGCTAGACTCTCTCTCTCTCTCTCTCTCTCCCTTAGATTGTGTTTGCTCTCCTTCCCATTTCATTACAAATTATCCTATTTACTTTATTCTTGGCAATGTGTGTAGTGTAAAATTAGATCAGTTTAATTTTCTCAGTTTTCACAATATTTTTAATAATTTAATAATAATATTGTTCTTACATCAAACATATGCTCCCAAAAAAAGGTTTTGTTCAGGTGATATTAACCCAGTTTAAAATTCAGCAATCACATGGATGTGCTTAACCCAGGACATATAGACTTTGGGTGGTTCTACTCCAGCCATGGCTCACTGAGAACCTACTGGGATTCAGGTTCTGTCCTAGGTGCTGGGGACACAAAAAATGACAAGCAGTGGTCTCAAGGATTTTATAGTTTAAAGCAACTACCCAATTCAATGTTTTATTATCTGTGAGATAATAGAGAAGCAGTGTGAGTAATCAAAACAATTTAATGCCTCATCCAAAACCAACGCAAATTATGAAAGGAAAATCTCAGAGGCTGCTATTCCATACTGCTGTTCCTTACTACACCAGGAAAATGGTAGAAGGAAGCCTGAGATCACAGAGTGAAGAAGACCCAGAGACAAAGTCAGCCATCTGCTGCTAGATATTCCAGGAGTGAGTATATTTAATCTCCCAAATAAAATACACATTCTCAGTAGATGGAAACATGTGTACTAAATCTCAGATAATTTGACTTTCTTTGCTTTTTAATTACCCATCTGCTAAAATTTCCAGTTTTCTTAATTTTGCTTTTTATTCCCCTTTAGGGATTAAAAATAGATTTTCTTAGCTTTGTTTTCTGAAAGAATAACAAGAAAAATGAGTTAAAATGGTCATGCACATAATTACATGAATGCAATTAAAATGGACTAAAAAGAAATTTAGTGTTTTCTGTTTCTCAATGTCAACTGAATTTCTGTGGAACTGGTTAGGTATCTAGCAAGTACAAGACTGAAGAATGGGCCTTAACAAGCAAATGTTGATAGCATTTAAAGCTGAATAATGGGTACATATTAGTTCCTCATAATGTTATTTTTCCTTGTAAAACCTTCATAAAATCCTATGGGTTTTTGACAGAGATGAGGGTCATCTTGAGCAAATTACTTAAATCCACTAAGCCTCGATTTCCTCTTCTTTGCAGAGATTATCTCTGTGCCTCTAAAGTGCACACTATTCAGGAGAATGAGATCTATAGACTGTTGTGTATTTCCTCGAAACACAACTAGAGATACAAACCCCAGTAGTGATCAGGGTCACGTCTAAATAAAAGGACATACCATTTTTAGCTGCACACATATCTATGCAGTCTCTTTGCCTCATGAAATAAGAGAAAGAAAAACATCCCATAAATTAGAAGTGTCTGTGAAGAAGGCAAATCAGTGAATGATCTGCAATACCCAATTTTGTTAGGATGCAAAAACCTTTACTCAACAAAAGAATGAAGAATTTTCAGAGATTTCTAAAGTATCTGATCTAATTGAGCAAAAAAGATCTTGAAATAACACTAGGTCCATAAACTTTGGTTAAATATCACTTGGTAAATGCTAGAATCAATGTTGTTTTTCTTTTAAGTTGGTTTACACATTCTATTCTTGAGATAACTAAGAGGTAAAAGATATGCTGAAGAAGAACAGAGTGTGTGGGAGACTCTCAGGCTGCTCTCCTCCCCCTTTCTGTTATTTTGGAAATTAATAACACCCTGCCATATCAGATGAGGAGGACAACTTGATGAAGCAATGGACAATCTTAATATCCTTCAACTGCTAAATGTTCTAAATACATTTCTGGAGCTTTGTTTAGCAGTAAGAGGAAAAAGATATCTATTTTCCATTGCACAAAGTGCTTTGACAAACAATGCTGACTTCATCAAATAAGAATTTAAGGGATTAGACAGAAGGTGAAGTAATCTGAATTGCTAACAAGCTGAAATCTAGTTAGTTTCAGAGGGTGAACATAACTCAGTTCAATTCTACAAAACTTTTGGAACCCATATATATTCTGGGCACTATTCTGGATCCCAGAGAGTCAACGAGTTAATGCATACATGTCCTTATAGAACTCATGGTCTAATTGATACTGTCACTAGACATCCGCAGAACACAAAGTGGGGCTGGAATTAAGGATACAATGCTATCAGTAGGTCTTGTATGCCACAGAAAAATCCCTCTAGGGCTATCACCAGTCTTCAGGTTAGAAAGACCACTGTAGCCTCAATGTAGAAGAGCCCAGAGGGTTACCATGGGTGGACAGGAGCACAATGGAAATATGGACTGTGGGTTAAGTCACAGTGACAATCCAAGTGAACAACAGTGGAAGCTGAAGCTTACACCAGGTGGTTGAGGACAGAAAGGGAGGGAGAGCTCTGTGCTATATTTAGGTAGTAAAGTGAGCAAGACTGGAGAGTTGATAGAACACAACTACAAGTTATGAGACCAATTTCCCAGAGAAATGTTTATCCATTTATAGTCATATCATATACAATGCATTACCATGAAGAACCTGATTTGTTTTTTAATTTTTTAATTTTTTATTAATGCAATATAATTATGCATGATATGGGGGGTTCATTTCAACATAATTATATAAGCATGGAATATAATTTGCTCCACTTTGGTCCCCAGTACTTCTCCCTTTCCTCTCCTCCTCCCTCCCCCTCCCCCAGTTTCCCTTCCAGTACTCTTCTGGTCCTTCTTCCATTTATTTATAGTTTTTTTTTTTTAAATGAGTACATTATAGATATACATAAAGATGAAATTCACTGTATCACATTCATATATGCACATGGGATGTAAATCCAACCAAAGGAGCAAATTATTCCCACTGGTTCTTCAGCATACAGTAAGACCTCCACAGATGTCTGTAGAAGGAATCACTGAACTCTCCAAAACAGAATCTGTCATTATCTGTAAGTTATTGGTCACTTTCAAACAGCAAATATTTATGAAGATGTATTATATACAAAACAATCAGTCTACATGATATGAGGAACAAGCAAAAAGAGTGCAAGAGAAGGGTCTTGAAAACGCTTACCTCTGGTTGGGGAGAAAATACACATACATAATTTGAAAGAGCAATTACTTCTAAATTAAAAGGTATATCCAATTTAAAACTGGAAGGTAATTTATTCTTCCTAGATCCTGGAATGAGCAACCCACAGGCCTCCACAAAAGCACATTGGAAAGAAACTCATGCATTCTTGCCTAAGCCAGTCAAGCCTCCTACCTGCCTTTGCTGTGAATAGGGCAGAAAAATTGCCTTCAGATACAACGGACCTTTCCAGAATCCACGCAAAGGACAGTGTTCCAAACTCACAGGAATTCACCAGAAAAGATGCCAGTTCAAATCTGCACACAGATTTCAACCTCCCTTAATGGCAATGTTGCTGTTCGTTCTCTAAAATGCTGCAGTATAGTACAAGAAATTGTACTATGATGTGACGCAGAATAGGTGGAAGGAACAATGTACATACTGGTTCGACATTGGAGCTGTCACTTAGAATCAGTCCTTTTCTGAAGAGTGGTTGACCAAGTATGATTCCATCCATCCATGCTTAGTGCAATAGAAAACAAAAATTAAAATACCTTCCCCCAAAGGAGTAAGAATTCTTGAAGGTTCTGGTCACCTGTTAGGCCTTCATACTCCAGCTGGTTCTAAGGATGGATAAGAAAGGCAAAGGCTTTACAACCCCATAGCTCTAGGGAGCTGAGGAAAGGATGGTCCCCTCAGTTAGTCTTCGGATCCCCTGGTGTCCACTCCCTATTAGGAGAGAATCACCACTGAATGCATTACATGTAGAGGAACAGGTGTTTTTAATATGTCTTACGCTTCCATCTACAGGTAAGTAATAGCAGCACATTTTGAGAACCTGTGTGTTATTTGTGGTCATTCCCAGAACAAGACTATGATCTTCACGTTCCATTAGCCTTACCCTGAATGCACAGATGAAATTCCCTGCCAAAATTGCAGGTTTACTCCCTAAAGCCATCTGACTCCCTCAGACACATTTTGAGGAGGATGGGACAGATGACTTTTCACCAGATTTTTTTTAACAACTAGCTACCAAGAACTAGAATGAGAGTCCACTGAGGGCAGTCCATTGTGTCTGCTCTATTCAGTTCCATATCCCCATGACCCTGACTGGCACATGGTAGGTGCTCAGTAAACATTTTTAAATGAAGACTCTTGTTTTAGTGTGGGAAAATGAGAGCTTTCCATCCACAATAAAGTGTAAGGTATGAGAGGTTTCAGCAAGAAAGTTCCATAAAAGCCAGCTCTGGCTTTGATCAAGACACATTTCATTTTTGAAATCCCAAATAATTATAGTATGATTCAATGTTTGTGAGCATTTCTTTCTTCAGTTAGAAAAACTGATTAATCATAAAATCCACTACCTCATTGGCAGTGCTAAAAAATTTCAGAAAATTTGAAGCAACTTTCCCACAGATTTAGTGGCTCCCTAGAAAAGCCCTGATCAATTAAACTCAATAGATACTCTAAGGCCAGCCTTGGTCTCTAGCATAAGACAATAAAACACAAAAAGATTTTAAAATGCTCTAAGCAATGGGTATCCCCAAGATAAACAATGTTTAAAAGACCTCAATAAGAAATCCAATGGTATATGCAAACATCCTCTCTGTACTCAGAGCATAAATCACTTCTCAGAGGTCCCAGTTTCAGGGTCCTAGTTAATCATTTGGCTGGAGCAAACACTTAAAGCAATCAATCTCACAGGCTTTGGAATTTGTAGGAAGACTTGTTGCCCTTACAAGCCAGTTTCTCCAGTTCACAAACTTTTAACTTTTCCTTTAGTAGCTAAAAGTTAACCAAAGGGATTTATCCTATCTTTAACCAACAGACTGCCCTGTGATTAAAATCAGGTTCTTCAAAAAAGGAGAAGAAAGATATTTCCTCCTTGAAATTATAAGCAAAGCAGAAACCCTTCAGAGTATCTAAATTCTATCTGAAGACAAAGAAAGATAAAAATCATAACAACTTGGTTGAAAAGAAATGCTTTAGCTCACTATCTTTCGATCTATGTTTGGGGAAGATGCCAAGTCATTGGAATTGTTGGGGGAAGACCAACCAGATCCCCAACTCAACCTAAACCCTGCAGTTCCATTTTTATCCCTTTTATATACTGAAAATAGCAAGGAGAGTTAGTTTGAAAAATAGGTTCCCCTTCTAAAAGAAGTTTGAAAACTACTTATCTTGTCCAAAGTTTAGCACTCTTGCTTGAAGGCAGGCTAAAACTGACATTTCAATTTCCTTTGGGAATCTGCGCTCTCTTCCTGAGATGGGCTTTTACAAGCTCCGAGACCTTCTTCCTGTCTAGGAAAACACGCAAAGCTGCTGGAATCAGCCCCTGTGCTAACCTGACTTGAAAAGAGAGTGAGCAGCATCATTGACCTTGAAAATTCTGACAGCACAGTACCTTGATTTTCTGCTTCATTATGTCCAATCTACGGATTCACCACTGATGTACCCAACCTCCCACTCATCCACGCTCCACTGCCTCTTGGAGCCACCACCGCAGCTCTGACTTTGGCAAACACACAAATACACACAACCCCTCATACGCCAAGAACTACAGGAGGTGCAGATGGTGACAGTTAACTGTACTCCCCGGCTCTCACCAGCTTGCTTTCTCAGAGTTAGAAAACTGAGTACTCTAGGTGACTTGAACGTAAGTGAGAAACTGACTAAATGCCTGTCAGGAGATGTGCTGTCTGGGGAGAAGGGAGAGTATGTGAGAATATCAATAAATAATGGGCCATCCCTAAGATGGAACACTACCCAGCCACCAAAAAGAATGAGTTAGTTGTATGGGGTGAAGCAAAAAGATCTCCAAAATATATAATTAAGTGAAAAGGTAAGGTACAGAACTGCATGGCCAGGCACGGTGACTCATACCTGTAATCCTAGAGATGCAGGAGGATCACAAGTTCAAAGTCAGCCGAAGCAACTCAGCAAGGCACTAAGCAACTCAGCAAGACCCTGTCTCTAAATAAAATAGGTAAAAGAGCTGGGGATATGGCCCAGTGGTTAAGTGTCCCTGGATTCAATCCCCGGTACCAAAAAAACTGCATGGATACTACACATGGGTACTACGCTCACATTTAAGGAATAATGTGTAGATATGTATACAAACATGGGTGTGTTCACATGGAAAATGTGGAGAGTGAGACCCAAGAATCAACAGATGGTGTTTCCTGTAAACAGTCAGCTTGAAGAGAAAACAAAACAGTACCCTGAACTTTTTGCTCTGTTAGAATCTTTTTACTATAAGAATGCATTAGCCTTATAACAGTTTTGTTTTGTTTTGTTTTGTTTTGTTTTGTTTTGTTTGCGGTGCTGGGGATTGAATCCAGGGCCTGTGCTTGCAAGGCAAGCACTCTACCAACTGAGCTATAACCCCAGCCCCTTATAACAGTTTTTTAATATAACAAAAAGATATAGAAATCTGAGAAAAGTGAACTGCTCAGAAATAAAACTTAAGGAAATAAACACAAATACAAAGTCAGATGTTCAAAAGCCAATTCTACATTTGCTGCCAAGGATGCAGAGGCCCTTGGGTCAATTCACCAAAGCACGGCCCTCATTGTGGGCCTGCAGGCACTGCCCCCATTCCGCCATTTCCAGGATCAGGCTATTACCAGGATTGTGGGGAAAGCTAAAGTAGAAAAGGGCAATAGAACTGCACGTAAAGAAACAGCAATATTGAAAGAGTCCTCCCCACTCCCAAAAAAAAAAAAAGAGTATGAATTACATTCTTTGAGAGTTTTTAAAGAAACTATTGGTCAAAGCCCATATTCAAAAGAAAATTTTTGCATAGGAGAGTTGGGACCCTTCTACTGCCAATCAGGAAAATGGCTCATTTTCTCTAGATAAAACATATGTCACATGCATTTTGCTGGTGCATGCCTTCTTACACTTTAATGATGCTTTTTAAAACCTTGCGTATTCACATTTATAACAATAAATGCCACTGAGAAGAGAATGATGGATCCTGGTAAAGATGGCACCTAAGACACTGAGTGTCTGTCTGGTCAAATTATCAAGCTTTTGTGACTGTAGTTCACAAATAAGCAGCTGTGATCACCAGAATTCTTCAAACAGGGAAATGTGATCCTTTAGATACATTTTGAGATAAATAATTAAGAACAGATACATAATTAATAGCTCTGTAGCATATGAAAATTAGAGTGTTAATTTAGAACTCAAGAATGCTTACTAAACCCCAATTCACTGATGAATTTAATTTTTTCAAATTTTCTCACATAATTTCAACAAACTTGTTTAGAAAACTCTATGGATTCTAACTTATCTATTCTGGATTGCCACTAGTTAAAGAGCATTCAAAATACTCAATTAGAATATTATATTGAGTTCTTTTATTATACAATGTTGTTTCAGCTGAAATTTAAGCAGAGAGTTGGCTATGTTCTCAGGCTTCACAAGCTAATAGCTTTATGTCTTGGACAAGTAACAGCCTTTCTTGAGCTTAATTTCTTCATCAATAAAATTAAAAATTTTAATCAGATGGTCCCTAAGCTGCTTTTCAGTTCCAGAAGTAGATGATTCTGTGAGTCTCCATTAGCATATTACTCACCAATGGGAGGGGAAAAAAGAAATCATTTCTCAATTCTTCTAAAGAAGCAAACCAAAATCCCAAATAACTCTTAATTTCTAAAGCTACTCTCATGTTTCGCAGAAGAGAAGGTTTGGGGATTTAGAGTGAAGAAATGACATTTTTATTACCTATAGTTCCAGGTAAGGTAGCTGCTTTTAACTTTTAATTTATTTCCAATGTTACCAACAGATTGGACTACCTGCACAAGTCAGAAAATTTCTCACTATAAGCCATGAGATTGAGGGTTTTCAAGAGACCCCAACCCAGGAGAAGACCACAAGATCAGCTTACTGAGTACAAAAGCTATGGGGCTCAGCTTTCCTGGGACACATGCTCAGGATGCACTCCAGTACCCAATATTTCCCTAACATCTTTTTTTTCTCTTTTTTTAAATTTTTTTACAGTCTGCATTTTGATTCATTGTACACAAATGGAGTACATAATTTCATTTCTATGGTTGTACACAATGTAGATTCATACCATTCGTGTAATCATACACTACATAAGGTAATAATGTCTGTCTCGTTCCACCATTTTTCATATCCCCCCTCATCTTAATAACATCTATCCAAAACACTTTATAGAGCTGCTCACATCATCCCATTTCATACAATTCTCAAAGAAACTCCACAAGACATAATATCTCAGTCTTAAATATGAGAAAACTGAAGCAAAAGACCATATTTTATCAACCAACAATTAGTTAGAGATAGAATGCAAGCTCAAGACCTTGTCTGACATTCACTACTGGCCTTAAAGCTACTCTTTAATTGGTCCTTTTCCTCAGAGCCAAGTATTTCAAATGTGTTGCTATGTTTAACCCAACATGTGATGAGTGTCATTATAATGTCCATTTGATAGCTGGAGAAAGTGAGACAGAGGATACATGTATTCCCCTCATACACTAAAAATGGCAAAGCTAGACTCAAAACCAAGATTCTGAAGCCCACTGATCTACCATTTTGTATTAGCAAAGTTATTTGAACTTGAGTTCAGCTCCAAAACTGTCCCTTCCCTACCCGTGCAAAATTGTTTTGTCAATTCATGATGCCTTTCTTTCTTTAAATGGGGGCTAGCTTTTCACAAGAATATGAACTCTTTTTTTTAAAGAACTTTTTTAAAACTTTATATTATTTTTTTATTTTTTATGTGGTTCTGAGTATTGATCCCAGTGCCTCACACATGCTAGGCAAGTGCTCTACTACTGAGCCACAACCCCAGCCTCAAGACTATGAATTCTTTAAGCTGATAAAAATCATCCCTTGTTCAACTTTGATTCCAAGGAACCAAAACACCACATACAAATGGTTGATGAGTCTGTACAGAAATAATGATGAAAACAAAGCTGAACCACCTTAAATAACTAAGGCATAATCATCTTCTCAGAAAGTAATCCTCATCTGGAAATTAAAGGAAAAATAATAAGTGAAAATAATAAGTGAATAAATGGGTGAATAAGTAAGTGAATGAATGTGAGATCCAATTTTTGGCTGGAGATTGAAAACTTACTGGAAGGGCAGAATAAACCAAATGGAAATGAAAATACTTTCATTCTTCTCTCCATTCAATTCAAAAGAAATTTAATCCTTTATTTGATATAACCAAGACAGAAAGTGGGAAAAATTCTGGTTAAAAGATGAAAAATGACTTTGGGGATTCATTTGGTAGTAAATATTTGTTATATTGAGTAAAAGTTCACCAATGTTTCTTCAGCAAATATTGCTGTTCTTATTTTGCAGATCCACCTATGACCACACATTTCCAAAGGCCCTAGGAATAAAATTAAAGCCCTCATTCAATTTCTGATTTTATTCCCCATAGGAAATCTATGGCACAAGTTTTAGCAGCACTCCCTCAACAGAAACCATACCTTCTAGAACTTTCCTTTTCCTTCTCTTCTCTCCATTTCTAACTTTGCCTCCTTGTATAGCAGGTGCTTTGGAAAGTTGACTGCAAAAATAAAAACTGTTAAATAAGAATTTTATGAAATGTAGATGGAACAAGTGTTTATCTCATTCTTTACCTGAAGCTTCTGTAAAATGAAAGAAAAGGAATAAAGTATACATGTGTAGAGAAGAGCAGGCACCAACAGCACATGACAACACAGTTTTAAAACAGGGCAAATGGACAGGCAGTGACTGACATTTCAGGTTTCTCAGTTTTGTTAAATACCTTTAAAGCATGGCCAACCCAGAAGATGCTGAAAAATTAGAACTATTAGATACCTGTGACCCTCCACCTCAACCCTGATGGAAGACTGAAAATTCACCCTCTTAAGACAATAAAGGGGGGGGGGGGTGCTCTGATCTGGGAGGGAGCAAGCACAGCTGAAGGAGGGAGTGAATCATCTTCCTAAAAAAGGAGAAGTGAAAATCTGGATACTCAATGAGATCAACAGCCCCTTCCCATCCATTTCCCTAAAATACTGGCTTCCAGGCTCTCTTTGCAGAAAACTATATATTTTCCACTTTGATAAAAACGATGGCTATATTAAAGGTTGACATGTGGGGGTTCTTTACAATGATATGGTTGAGTTCCCACCTGACCAGATCACCCACCTAAGTGTTGACAAAGACTACCCATTTATATGGAACTACCAGTCACCTTTTTAATGTCTCACTAATAAATGTGAGTAGATAAACAAAGATGACTAACAACTAACAAAAGATAGAGACCAGATAAAAGAAGCAGACACAATGCATGGAATAGAAGAAAACATTAAAAGAAAATCTGTTTTCAAATTGTAATTGAAAAAAATTGTAACTGAGATTTTCAAAAAGATCAGAGAAGATATTGCAATCATGAAACAAAAAAAAGGAACAATGAAAGAAATGAGAAAGAACTGGGAGGAATTTTCTTTAAATTGATCATAGAAAGAAAACACCTTTGGATCTTAAAAAAAAAAAAATGATGTAAGATAAAGTTAGGGTAACATCCCAGAAAGTTAAACAAAAACAAAAAAAATTAAAGACTTCAAAATTAGGAGAAAAAGACTTTAGAATGAGATGGTTCATCCAGTGCATCCCAAATCTATTGGGGGTGAGAGAAAGGAACAGAGAGAGAAAAATGAAGGAAGAAAAGAAGAAGGAGAGAAAGAAAATATAGACATGTGATCCTGAAAGAGGGACCAGAGAAAACAGAAGGTAAAAAGGAGTCAACACAACAATTCACATACATTTTCCATAATTACAGGGCATGGGATCCCTTTACTATATACTTATGACAACAGCTACGTCATAAACCTAGAAAACAACCCAGAAAGATTGGGGCAGGATTCTGGATAACTGCTAAATAGAAGTCTCCCAGGGGAAATAGAACTGACAGATTACCTGATGCATTTGAGCATATTGAGATCAACTTTAGAGTTCAGACAGAGTGTTTAGGAATAAATTATGATAGACACTTAGAAAACCAACCAAACAGCCATACACAATTATCAATTCCCCAAAACCCCAAAGTTAGACAAGAAATCAATGAACCTATGATCAATATTCATGTGGTCATAATAAAGTCAACACTAAAAATTGATTTAATAAAAAATGATGATAGAACTATGTTGGGAGCACACATACTGAATTATTTAGAGATGAAAGGATAAATTGTAGGAATTGCTTCAAAGTATTCAGGTTAGGGGAATGAAAGAAAGCCAGCAAGGTAGTAGATTGGGCTAAAATAAGTCTGAGTGTGACTTAACAAGCTGTCTAAGCTTGAGGTGGCTACATCGAGGTTCACTACACTGCTCTCACGACTTGTTTGTGTATAATTTTCCAAATAAGACATCCTAAAAATTATATTGGGAGAAGATGAAGGGGAAGAAGGAAAGTGTTATGGAATATGAAGGAAGAGGAGGAAAAGCATTCGTGGAGTATGTACGTAAAAGAACCACATTCTAATCATCTATGGCAACCAATGATGTGAACTATTACTAAAAGACATGAAATAGCAGAAAAAATGTTAGTTTGCAACATGGACAAAAATGCCCAAAGAAACAGCTGAAAAGTACTCAAAGCAGTTGCTTATGGGGAATGGGAAAATTTGTCCAGGGGATTACCTAGTTTTCACTCTGTCTTGCTTTACTATTTGAATTTTAAGATTATAAATATTACTTTTTCAAGTAATAAAAATGAACATAGCGGGCTGGGGATATAGTTCAGTTGGTAGAGTGTTTGCCTCACAAGCTGGGTTCAATCCCCAGCACCACAAAAAAAAAAAAAAAAAAAAAAAATGAACATAGCAATTAAATAATAGTTGTGCTACAGCTTTTGGGTTTTGGGTGATTTTTAAACATCTCTTTTAATATAGTTCTTACATAGCTTTTTCAAAAAGAAAAATATGAAAAACTTTGTAAACTTTGAAGTACTTTATAAATTATGTTTGTTGAGCTCACTAAGACTTCTGACTTTCCAAACAGACCCACATGTGACTACAATGTAAATTTTGAGCTTCCAATAGCTCCACTGGGTTCTCTAACCTTCCTTACCACAGTGCACCTATCTCTCAGGTGGGCTACAGTTGGGCATCTATGTGACCATAAGTTAAATTAAAATGAAAACAGAAATGATGATTAAATAATAAAGGAAATAAGAAAATCAACATAAAATAATCACATTTTCACCTCTCTCAGTTTATATATAACTCCCATCCTAGAAGGCCTCTTAGGAGTTAACTGTGGGGAGGCTGAAATGGGAGGATCAGAAGTTCAAGGAAACCTCGGCAACTTAGTGAGACCCTGTCTCAAAAAGGGTGGGAAGGTACTGAGGATGTATCTCAGTGGTAAAGTGCCCTGGGTTAGAGCCCTAGTACCAAAAATAATAATAATAATAATTAACTGTGAAAATCACTGAACACAAATGGCCTTACTCCAATCACTGCCCTTCCATGAGTTATCCACCCATAGTAGGACATACAGAAAAGTTCTCTCACTTCAATGTCCCACAACATCATCCTTTCAGAAACTTGGACAACATTTTCTGAACAGGTTAAAATGAAGCCTACTTCTATGGTTTTGATAAGTGTCCCCCAAAGGTCCATGTACTAAAGGCTTGCTCCTCACCTTATGGCACTAACTGAAAGGTGGCAGAGTCTTTAAGAGGTGGGGCCTAATGGGAAACTCTTCAGGTTATTGGGAACATGCCCTCAAAGAATATAGTAGCACCCTAGCCCCTTCCTCTTCCTCTTTCTTTTGCTCCTGGGTCATAAGTTGAGCAATTTTGCTCTGTCCATGGTCCTGCCATGATGCACTGCCTTGCCACAGGCCCAAAATAACAGAGCCAGCAAATCATGCCCTGGAACCTCTAAAACCATGAGCTAAAATAAACCTTTTCTCTTTAGAAGTTGACTATTTCAGGTACTTGTGATAGCCATGGAAAGCTGACTAACATACATTATAAATGTTATGCCTCATGTTGAAGATAGTATCAGAAATGGACATTCTTAAACACTGTTATTTATGACAATAAAATTGTTAAATGAAAAATGTATGTTTTTTTTTCCTTTCAGCAATTTCATTTCCAGGCATTTATCCTAAGGAAATAATCAGTGATGTGCATAAAGATTTAGTGAAAAGAATATTTACCAATAGCACTGTTTATAATCATAAAAAGTTTGCACACAGTTTAAATGTTCAAACACAGGTTATAGATACATTCAAATAAAATATAGGACATGCATACAATGAAATTTTATGCAGTCACTAAATAATTCTACAAAAAGATATTTAATGATACGGAAAAATAGTCATCATAGGATGTTAAGTGAAAAAATTTATAAAACAGACTACACATTGATTACATTTTTGTGAACCTAATGTCAATTTGTAAACCAAAAAAAAGGCTCAAAAAATATGTGATCATACTTTAGTAATGCACTAAGGATTAATTTTAAGGAACACCTGAAGGTACCAAAATCCAAGTAAGCTCAAGTGCCTCATATAAAATGGTGTCTTCTTTGCTTATAACCTGTGCACATCCTCCTCCATGTTTTAATCTCCAGATTAATTATAATACTAATGAAATCTAAATGTTATGTAAATAGTCATTACATTGTATTGTTTAGGGAATAATAACAAGGAAAAGGTCTAGACATGTTCAGTACAGATGCAATTTTAAAAAATACTTTTAACCCACAACTGCTTGAATCCTCAGAGGCAGAATAAAAAGCCAACTATATATTAATAACAATTGCTATCTGGCAGTTAAATTTTTCCAGTGAACTTTCTTTTCTTCATTCTACATATATATTTTCTTCAAGGAAAATAAATCAGTTCACAATGGAAAAAGTAAAAAGCTATTCCTTTTTTAGAACTGATCAAGAAAGAATAAAGGTGCCACAAAAGTACAAGCATCCTTTTATAACCACTACATGTGTGTGCGCACACACATACTCATATACACACACTAACTTTTAAAAATAACAGGAAGAAAAAGATTAAAAGATGATGATAAAGCAGAAATGTTGATTCTGGAATGTATTTTGACCCAAAGAATAATTTTCCAAAGTCAGGGAATACAGTCTAATTAGAGGTTTATCTACTTTTCTAGTCTTTTCAAAAGAGATTAGCATTGCATGTTTGTCTCTGATTAATATCTGTGCTTCACTAATTATTTTCTTCTTCTACTTTATTTGGATTTCATTTATTATTCTTTTTCCGTACTTCTTGAGATTGTTTACTCTTTTATTTTACTTATATATGTATTTTCCTACCTAGATGTATGGTTAAGGTTATAAGTTTCCCTGTAGACAGTGCTTTAGTTGTGATTCATAGTATTTATCACTGTGTTCAAAATGTTTTCTAACTTCTCTTCTTTGACCAATTGTCAAAAAATTTTTTGACTTTTTCCAAAAAATTTTGGGGATTTTTAAGTACTTTTTGGTATTGATTTCTAGCTTAATTTCTGAGTACTCAGAGGTATACTTATTAGATTTTAATTCTCTTAAAACTAAAACTTGCTTTATGTCTGCCATAGGTTTATTTTTGGCTATTGTACAATATGCCCTTAAAAGAAACGTGTGTTTTAAAGTTATTGAATGTACGATTCTAATACTAAATGTCAATTAGGTCAAGGCATTTAATTTCAAAAGTTCTAAATCCTCTGATTTTTTGGGGGGGAGGGAGGTCCACTTACCTATCAATTATTGAAAAGAATATATTAAAGTCTCCCATTGTGACTGTAGGTTTGCCTATTTCTCCTGTTAATTTTTGCTTCATATATTTTGAAGTCATGTTATTAGGTATATTCACATTTAAAAGTAATGCATCTTCCTAGTGAATTGACCCACATTATGTAATGCCCATGTTAGTGATTTCTTCTTGCCTTAGTATCCTTAGTATCATAGTAATATTGGCTTTTTTTTTAAAGTTCATGTTTGCATGGTATCTCATCTGACAACCTTTTACTTTCAATGTTTTTAAATCCTATGTTCAATATGTGTTTCTTTAAAGTATTATATAGTGAGGTCTTATTTTTCCAATCTGATAATCTTCATTTTTTGAGAGGTTTTAATATTTTATATCTAATGGAATCAAAAATGTATTTGTTTCAATTTCCATTTAATGTTGCTTTATATCCCCTTACTTTGGATGCATCAAGAATTTTTATTCTTCTATTTCCTTCCACTTATTTGCCTTTTGGTAAACATTCTTCTAGTTGTTACTCTAGAGATTACAACATGCGTCTTTCATATATTAAAGTTCATCTAAATCCACATAATTTTTACTTCCTGTACATTGTAAGGACCACAGGCAAGAGCGGTGCGGCAGCGCAGCGGCAGCGGGTGGTGTGCGACCCAGCAGAGGCAGAGGCGGCCGAGACCATGGGTCTTGCTAACTTGCTTAGGGTCTTGCTAAGTTGACGAGGTTGGCCTTGAACTTATGATCCTTCTGCTTCAACCTCCCTAGTCACTGGGATTACAGGCTGGAGGCAAAGCTGGAAAGGATAGTGGGAAGGCCAAGGCCAAGGCAGTGTCTCGCTCACAAAGAACTGGACTACAGTTTCCTGTGGGCCGCATCCACAGACACTTGAAGACTCACACCACAAGCCACGGATGGGTGGGTGCCACTGCTGCCATCTATAGTGCTGCGATTCTGGAGTACCTCACTCCTGAGGTGCTGGAGCTGGCAGGTAATGCTTCCAAGGATCTTAAAGTAAAGCGTATCACTCCACGTCACTTGCAGCTTGCAATTCGTGGTGATGAAGAGTTGGATTCTCTTATCAAGGCTACCATAGCTGGGGGTGGTGTGATCCCTCATATCCACAAATCTCTGATTGGAAAGAAGGGACAGCAGAAAACTGCTTAGAGGGTTGTTTTAACTAACCCTCTTCCTCCCGGTCATTGTACAGTAACTGAGACAGAAGATAACAATGGGATATGTGGAATTTTTAAAAACAGTTAAATGGAAAGGCATAGACAATCACTGTAGACATACCAAAAAAAAGAAACATTTGTATGTTATTAGACTTGAAGTTTAATAAAGTACCTTTTCATGTGGTGACAGTTGTGTGTTGTTTGGCTAGGTTTCTCCCATGTTTACACAAAAATGGAATTGATAAACCATTTTTTTACAAAAAAAAAAAAAAAAAAAAGGACCACAAAACATTTCTTTTTGGTTATCCCTCTCCCAAATTATGTTCTACATTTGTTGCATATTTTAACTTCCTATGTATTTTTAATTACCTTTTTAATAGTCAACAATCATTTGGCTTCACCTACACATTTACCCTTTTTATCACTCCCCATCTCTTCTGGTACATCTGAGTTTCCATCAGGATAATTTCCCCACTGCCTAAAGAACAACCTGTGGTATGGCATTTACTCTTGAGCTACTGACAAGTCCTGTCAGTTTTGTTTATCTGAAAACATCTTTTTTCACCTTTATGTGAAAAGGATAATTCCTGCTAGGTGATACTTCTATGCTGGGTTCAGAGTGTACATCTCAGTTTCTCTTCCCATGTGGCTTTCCCATCCCATCTCCCTCTCTCAGGGCACTGATTACACAGTGCTGAACTTTTTGCTGGATCTTGTTGTTCTTGGCATTCTTCTTCTTCTTGCTCTCTATCTTCAGGCTGTCTTCTTCTGTTCTTTCAGTTCACTACTCTCTTCAGTGATGCCAAATCTATCATAAAGCCATTTGCTGAGTTTTTAATTGAATTTTTAAATTTAACAACTTGTTTAATTCTGTTCCTTAGTTTCTAGTTATTTTCTGCAATTCTCAGTCTTCTTCTCTCTCAGTTGGTTTTTGGCTTTTTTTGTTTTGTTTTGTTTTGTTTTGTTTTTATGATACTAAGGATTGAGGGGGAGCCCAAATATAAAATAGGAGAAAAATGTCAGGAACTGATTTTATCACACACCCGGTAAAAAATTCCCTGCTCAATCAATAGTCTGCTAAATTTTCATTTTTATTATGTCCCAAGTTTATTCTTTGTTCTTCTGTATCCTTGCTTGTTATGCGGTCACATCCCAAGTCCCTGCTTCTTGGTCCTTGGGGTCAATGACTGTCTGGCAGCCTGCCTGAAGTCAGCCCTGACTGTCTACAGAAGGCAATATATTCTTTCCAAGGGGGGTAAATGCTTACTTTCAAAAAATATGGCAGGACTTTCCCAAACTAGGCAAGTCTGTGAGCCCAATGTTGTGAGCCATCGTGAGCTACAGCAATCTAACTTAAATGCATAGATGTGCAGACCTAACACGTACATGCCTGCCCTCACTCAGACACACAATAGTTGCTTATGAATCCCAGTTTCCAGACATGAGAGACATCCTCAGTATTCAGTATTTATTTATTTAAGATGAAGGAAGATTGAGCTTTTTTAATTATTAAAACCATAGTACAATGGAAACGATATCAACTTGGATTTATCAAATGCTTACTCTGTTTCAAGGCAAGCACCATGCTAACTTACAGCTTCACATTTTCTCATATACATTCATCTTCAATACACAAACTTTCTCATTTAATTCTCAGAACCCTAGGGATAGGTACTAAAAATATTCTCCACTAGAAACTCTTTACCACATGTACTTCAGATAGAGCACTAATCTCCAGAATTTATAAAGAACTCAAAAAACTTAACACCAAATATACAAATACAAATAAACCAGTCAATAAATGGGCTAAGGAACTGCACAGACACTTCACAGAAGATATACAATCGATCAGCAAATTATGAAAAAATGTTCGAAATTAGAGAAATGCAAATCAAAACTACCCTAAAATTTCATCTCACTCCAAATTAGAATGGTGATTATCAAGAATAGGAAGCAACAACAGGTGTTGTTGAGGATGTGGAGAAAAAGATATACTCATAAATTGCTAGTGGGATTACAAACTGGGTGTAGCCACTCTGGAAAGCAGTATGAAGATTCCTCAGAAAACTTGGAATGGACCCACCATTTGACCCAGTTATCCTACTTCTCAGTTTGTACCCCAAGGACTTAAAATCAATATACTACAGTGACACAGTCACATCAATGTTTATAGCAATTCACAATAGTTAGATTGTGGAGCCAACAGAGGTACCCTTCAATAGATGAATGGATAAAGAAACTGTGGTATATATATATATATATATATATATAATGGAATATTACTCATCCATAAAGAAGAGTAAAATTATGACATTTGCAGGTAAATGAATGGAGTTGGACAATAGTATGCGACTGAGATAAGCCAATTCCAAAAAACCAAAGGCCAAATGTTTTCTCTGGTAAGTGGATGCTGATACATAAGGGGGTGGTGGGTAAGGGAAGAATGGAGGAATGCTAGATTGTGTAGAGGGAAATGAGGGGAGGGAAAGGAGCAGGGGAAAGGAGAGATGATGGAATGAGACAAACATCATTACCCTATGTACGTGTATGATTGTACAAATGGTGTGATTCTACATCATGTACAACCAGAGAAATGAAAAGTGGTATTCCATTTGTGTACAATGAATCAAAATGCATTCTGCTGTCATGTATAACTAAATAGAACAAATAAACAAACAAACAATAAATTAATTAATTAAAATATTCCCCACTTACAGGGAGAGAAACAGACTGAGAGAGATTAAGTCACATGTCCAGAGACATGCAGTAATAGGTTGAAAGGAATTATTATATAATAGTTGTAATATTTTTATCAAGCCTGAAAAATCAATCCTGATTATGAAAATAGACTGCAAGACTATTCAGTTAAAAGAAATTGCATCACCCTCCGGATATATTCCTCTACACACTTCCTAGATGAAAGTTCAAGCTTATCTGTAAGACTGCTGATCCCTGGGTTACTTTTTCCACATCCTCTGACCACATCCTTACCAAATATTGGCATGAGGGCCTTCATAGACAATTCAGTTCTTACCTTGGACCAAAGCTGCTAGTTATGGTCATTGTTCCTTTTCTTAGCTAAGCCCTTTATTCAGGTAAAATTAAAATATGAACAAGAGTGGTGTTCACTGGATGGGACAGTCACTACTGCTACTCAAAATGAGAAGTGCTGTGTGGCTAAGTGAGGGGCAGTTTGACATCTCAATAAAACTAGAAGTGAAGTTGTCTGCAAAGGACTGGCAAAAGAATCACCCCTCAGCCTGAGACCACCGCAGAAGGGCAACGAGTTCCTGGTGGGGGAGCCT
Source organism: Sciurus carolinensis (assembly GCF_902686445.1). NCBI lineage: Eukaryota > Metazoa > Chordata > Mammalia > Rodentia > Sciuridae > Sciurus > Sciurus carolinensis. Next base: position 77,696,839 of record NC_062222.1, read on the forward strand.
AGGGCTGGAAGCTCCTCCCTTCGACTAAGACAGTGCACACCAAGCACACCAGGCCCACAATAACGACCTGAACCTCTTGCTACTACCAATAAATACCTTTGCCAGGCCTTCCATAAGTACCAAGCATGGCACCGAGCACTTTGTTCTACTACGTATGCTGATTGTTCAATCTAGTGAATTCCATGCTACAATTCCTGTTTAACAGATAAAACCTCAGAAACATAGAAAGTCGGCTTAGAACCCAGTTCACCCTAACTACAAAGCACATGCTCTTATGCTATGCACATTGTCACCCACATGCTCAAGTTCATCTCTTCTCCACAGAATGAGTGAACAGGTACCTATCAATGCCAAGGGGACACACACGGTCGGGGGGCACTTCCCCTTGGAGCAGCAATCCAGCCTCCCCGGACAGTAGTTGACGTTTCCCTCATCAATCACCTCCATTTCCAAGAGAAGACACTGTTATCACTTTAGATGAATTAATCTTAAGTAGAAATCTTATATCTCTTTGGGGTAAAAGCAGAATTAGTAGTTAAAATATTAATTACAAAAATTTATAAAATAAATCGGTACTCTTCAACATGAAAAGCTTCACATTCTCTTCCATTCTTGATGCTGGAGAGAATATATATGTGTATATATATTTGTAGGCACACACAAACATACAAATGCACATATATAATTAAAGAAATTATTTTACTTAACATTTAATAAGGAAGAATTATTGATTTAAATAATTCTCCAGAACCATCAGGGCCTATAAAGGGCCTTTGGACATTTTACTCTGTTGTGTAGGAGTGTGGTATTAGACTGCCATGTGAGTTTTACATCTTTTCTATAGCTGAGGGAGAAAATATGAATCAAGGACTGTAGACACTGGGCACGGTGGTGTATGCCTATAATCCAGGCAGCTCAGGAGGCTGAGGCTGGAGGACAGCAAGTTCAAAGCCAGTCTCAGCAAAGTGAGGCACTAAGCAACTCAGTGAGGAGACCCTGTCTCTAAATAAAATACAAAACAGGGCTGGGGGTGTGGCTCAGTGGTCAAGTGCCCCTGAATTCAATATGCCCCAGTACCCAAAAAATTTTAAAAAAAGGACTACAGAAGCCACTTAATATAGTCTGGCCGTGTTTAGGTTCAGAAAAAAACATAGCCAGGTAGTTGACTTGAAAGGCTTCTTGGGGCAGGATTTGAGAAGTGACAGTGGCTCTGGCTCCTCAGGAGAACTGTTCTTGCAGAGAAGGAACTTCCTCCAGATGGCCCAGTGCTAATGGCCTCAGCCCTGCATGTGCTGGGCCTCTCCTCCGAAAAGGCCATTTGCGGAGTCTCACCCCATAGGGCAGCACCTAGCACAGGGCTGGCAAACGCAGGCAGTTCCTGGAGGAGTCGAAAAGAAGGGCAGGGAGCCTCTTCTAGGAAGAGCTATTTAGTGTCATCATTCCCCGCCCTTCTGATTCTGCAGCAGGACAGCTCCAGGAAGTCCTGTGGTGAGCCTGGGCACATGGAGGGGGCTGGGTATTGGTGTGGGATATCCAAACTCGAGTTCTCCTAAACTGCTATTCCAGGTCAAAGGTCTGCTCTGCTTTGTGGACTGTGGTCTCCAATAAGCTACCTCATCTCTGAGTCTCTTCCTTACCCAAACACTGAAGAGGTTAGACCGGGTGCTGTCTGAGGGTGCTTCCTGCTCTAATGCACTATCACCCCACTTCCCTTAAGATCAGTCTCCGCTCAGTTCTTTTTGGTACTCCCAGTTCTTCATTTATGAAAACTTCAGTTGATCCTCATTACTTGTGGATCCCATATCTGGGGATCCATCTCCTGGCTAAAACTTATTTGTAGCCCTCAAATCGACACAGCACATTCACAGGCATTGCCAGGCAGGCACAGAGCAGGGGAAAATGTCACCAGCCGAGCTCCAGCAAGGCAAAAGTCCCCTTGTTTCAGCTCTTACACTGTAGACAAGTGTCCTTGTGCAATCTATTTAAATGCCATGTTCTTCTCATTTTTTGTGCTCTTTTGGGAGGATATGACTGCTGAACGTGGCCCCCACACAGTGCTGAAGTGCTGTGTAGTATTCCTAAGTACAGAAGGCTGTGAAGTATCATACAGAGAAAACACATGGGTCAGGTACACCTCATTCAGGCTCAGCTACAGTGTGGCTGGCTGTGAGTTCAATGTTAACAAATTAACAATATATTAAATGTCTTTAAACAAAAGCACACATAAAACAAGATTACATATTGATCAGCTGATGAAAATATGAGATCAGAAGCCACAATATCTCAAACCTACATTTCCCCTAATAGCAATAGTTCAGTAGTTGCTAATTATTCACTACAAAAATGAGAATCAACTGTATACCTCAGTCTGGACTTCTACATTTAATTAGATAGAAAGGTAATGGCCTCCTCTACAGTTGTGCAGAGTACAACCTGCTCGACCCTGTGCAGCAGTTCCGCCCTTGAGATACAATCTGGTTGGAATGCACAGTAGTGAGAAAAACAGAATAGAAATTCTATCTTTAGGATACCCAAATTTAAAAAAAAAAATGCTTTTCTAGGGCCCATGATAAAATTATTGCACATGACCTGGGCTCCTGACATGGGTGCACCAAGAGGGTGCCTGGAATGCCTTCCCTCCAATGCTCTTAGGTATACATGAGTATCCTGAGTTTGGTAAGAAACAGCCCAAATGTTTCTAAGCTCCCTCCTCAGATCAATTGGTAATGGTCATTAATAATTGCAGATGATGCCCCCTGAGAAAATTCTCCACAAATCCACTCCACAAAACACAGGCCAGTAACGATCAATAATTCAAGTATGCACCTGAAACTCCTACCAAGAAGATATACTGGAACATTCTTGAAAGGAGAGGGAGCACATAAGCAGGAAAAAAAGGAAAACCAGAAGAGAGGGGGTGGGGAAGAAAGGGGAAGAGACAAGAATGAAAGAAAGACTAACTTTAACAGCAAGAATGCTAGAAGTAAATGGCACTTCAGCAAACTGGGCACACATTTGTAATCCCAGCCACTCAGGAGGCTGAGGCAGGAGGGTGCAAGTTCAAAGCCAGCCTCAGCAACTTAGCAAGGCCCGAAGCAACTCAGTGAGACCCTGTCTCTAAATAAAAACTAAAAAGGACTGGGCATGTTGCTCAGCAGTTAAGCACCCTTGGGTTCAATCCCTGGTACAAAAAAAAAAAAAAAGAAAAGAAAGAAAGTAAAGAAAAGAAAGGCATCAGCAAGGCAGATTGAGATTATTTGAATTTGCAAGTGGCTTTTGTTTTTCTGTAATGATATGGTTTTATTACTGTATATCTCAAAGGCAGTCAGCCCAATCACTCCACAGGTATAACACTTTCATACAATGAACACTGCCAGCATGCAATTGTCCTTTGAGGCTGTCAAGATTAGGATTTAAAAAGAGCATTATTCTTAGACTCCAAATGCAGACATGTGGATTCAAATCTCACCCATACCATTTAGCTAAATCACTGCCAGTCAGTGGTTAACTTCTAAACCTCAGATTCCTCATTTGTAAAGTGGAGATAATAACAGTACCTACTGCATAGGGCTGTTTTAAAAATTAGATGAGGGTCTAGGGGTGAAAGTCAGTGGAAGAGGGTGTACTTAGCCTGCACAAAGCCCTGGGTTCAACCTTCAGCACCCCCCTCACACACAAAAAAAATTAAATGGAATATAATGCAAATAAAATACTTACTATCATGCCTAGGATGTTTAAAATGTTATAAATATGTTATTATAAATTTGTAAATTACACATGGATCTAGGTCACTTGGGGCCTTGAAATCCGAAGCTGAAGCCAGAGCACTGAATGGATTTCACAGAAGCACCTCTGGAGTTAACTATCATGAAGGGAGTGATTCAGGCAGGAGGAAGAAAAAGAGAACAGCAATTTTCTTTGAGTTTCTCAGGCTTTCCAGTTTTCTTCTCTCATTGCCAAGTAATGGATCAACAACTTCCCAGAGACCAAAACTAATCCTACAAGTAAAAATGATGTGATTACAGGTCCAGCACTTATAAGCCACAGTGATATCCCATTGACATGAGGAGGAGGGACAAGTGACAGGAAAATAGACTTGAGTGAATAGATAGCAGATGAAGGGAAAACCTCCAGGCCCATGTCTCCACCATGAGCATAGCTGGGAGGAGAAACAAGGCTCTAAAGCACATAAAGGGACAGTGGCCTTTGGAACAGAGGACACACATCTCAACACACACCTAAAATAACAAGGAAAAGACAGTTTTGCTAGTTACGTCAACGGGAACCTGTCAAACGGCCCTTGCTGCATGAATATCTATAACAGAATCTTGACTTTGAGTTAATTGTTTCTGAGAAAGGAATCATAAAAGACTTCATTTAAAAAGGAAAAAAAAAAAAAAAAAACTAAATCCCTGTCATCAGCATATTGATGAATCCCTTCCAGAGGAATGGTTCAGGTATCCTCTAAGCCAAATATTGAAAATGCAAATGTAAGGTAAGCAAGGTTTAAAAAAAAAAAAAAGATGAGAGCTAAAGGTCTGAAGATTATTACTGTACATCTGTTATTATTACTCAAATGAGTCGCTAGATTTTGCTCTTTCTGCCTTTAAAACAAAGGGAGTCATGGGCCTTGAAAGGATCTTTTGGGCCATTTCATTGAAACTTTCAGCATGACTGTGAATCCTCAATGCATAGATCTGGTTTTAAGAAAGCTAAGACTTGGGCTGGGGAGATAGCTCAGCTGGTAGAGTGCTTGCCTTGCAAGCACAAGGCCCTGAGTTCGATCCCCAGTACCGCCAAAAAAAAAAAAAAAAAAAAAGCTAAGACTTGAAGTGGGATAGGAGAGTAGTCTACAAAAACATAAAATGGGCCTGAGAACCCCACCCACTTCCTGGCATCTCTCCATATCAACTGTGGCCCCTGAGGAAGGTTGCCAATGGCATTCCAGTTGACACCATTATCATCCTAGTCTAGGTACAGCTGTACAGCTGCATAGTTCCTCACAAGCCACTAACTAGATGGGCCCCAAATTCTGGTCTCCTAGGACTACTGCCCACAATGAGGCAAGCCTTGCCTCTGCCTGTGATCGACTCCAGACTACTCATTTCACATCTCAGCTGGACTCCTGACCAGGTAGCTGATTCCTTTATTTCTCCTTGTTCTACTCCCTCTGTGAGTCTAAGCCACAACATGAAACAATGGGGTCTGCCTGTTCAAAGTGGAGAAAGAAGAGAAGGTTTTGAAGACTGGGTCCTGCTGCAGATTTTCTACCAAGAAACCCATTTGTCTTTCCCAAGTGTGGAAAGACAAGTGCTATAGTCAGGAGGTAGACCTGAAGTTCAGGAGATAGACAAGCTGATCATATGCCTGACAAGAGGGATTCAGACTGACTTTTACATGAAGGGAGGGCTGGCAAGTCAGAAATAGAGGAGTTAGGGAGACAAGGTGGGATGTGGGACCAACGTCATCTTGAAACCTAAACTTGTGGCCATCCAGTGGGACTGTATTCTGTGTAGGCACCAGCACTTTTCCCAGGTGAGCCAACCAAGCCAGAAACCTTCCACTCCATTCAATGACTCTTCCAAACTTCCACAGCTTTCTACAAATGCTTTGTCATTGTGTGGAGAACACCCAAATTAATCCAAACCTAAGGCCATTCCTTCTTTTTTATTTCTTGGTGAAAAGGATATTCCTCCATCTGTCCCAGGCAAATCTGCATCTACTCTCCACCCATCCCCTCCTTTATCCTGAAAAACCACAGTAATTGCCCATTTCTCCCACAAGACTCCTTTTCCTTATTTGTATCCTTGCCTTAGCACCTCCCACCTGGCAAATGCTTAAAAGTGCGTAATATTTAGACTGTGATCATCATCCGTGGGCTCGCTCCACAACCACTAGCCAGGAGCCTCCTGTGAGTGCTCATTGCTGGACTGGAAGCTGGGAGTCTCCAGAGCTAGTTCTAAGATTGTAAGAGACATTTTTTGTTTCTGTTTTTGTTTTTTTTGTTTTGTTTTGTTTTGTTTTAACAAAGGACATATAACACACCAGCAAACAAAGACCTGACTTCTTCTATAAACACTGATTGTCAACTGAAATGGAATGGGTTATTTTCCCAGCCAAACCCCAAATAGAAGTCAATACTTACTGAATGGCCATCCTAGCGTCTACATCCTCCTCAGGGGCACCAACAAGACCTAATAGTGGGTGAGAGACCTGGGGGAAACACCCAGAAACACAAACCAGCACTGACAGGACACCAGCCCTACAGGCCTGAATCACACCCAATAAGAGAAAGTGAAGGAATTTTAACATTTACAGGCTAAATCTGGCATCACACTGAAATAAAGCAGAGCTTTAATAGCCCATTTAGAGGGTTCGTTTAATAAAACAAACTATCCCCATAGAGATGGTCCCAGGTACCTATTTATCAGCAACTACTTAAATCCATGCAGAAGTTATTTCATAGTCTTTGATTTAAAACTCTAGTTAATGCTGACAAAATAATTTCAGATTTCCCCATTCTGGTAGGAGCTGTGCCTGAATAAGTAATTAACAACTGACTTTTTTCCTCCCACTTGAGTCTGCGTTACTAGTCACTTAACACCACTGGGTTACCTGGCACAATTCTCATAGGCTCCAGTGTTCTTTGCACTGCACTAGATTTCACTTCTGCAAAGCAGCTTGGAGACACACGCCTTCCTAACACTAACATATCATCTTCTCTTCCAAGTGGCACAAATGGAAGTTTCCGGAATGTTGAGCAGTTTGGGCTTCTGCCTACGCTGCTTTTATTATGAAGACTTAGCACAGACATTTTCAACACAATAGTCATTCCTCCCAGCAGACTACAGAATTCCTCCACAATCGCAATGTAAATATGTTCCTAACTTTCTATCAAAAGAAATAATGTAACTCTATAGGTATGGGTGTGCTGGGGGTGGCAGGGATAAAGAAAGCTAGAGAGTTTGACTGGGGCAGAGGAGCCCCAGGGAACGCTGCGCTGACAGGAAAATCTAACAGACCTATTCCCTGCTTGATCAAACAGATCAAGATGAGGAGTTTCCTACAAACTTAGCCCTCTGTATCAAATTCTGTTGTGATATATGTATGTATACAGACATGTCAGAATCAGAACTTCAATGCCAGAAAGAATTGTTTCTCTAGGGAAGAAAATTTGTTTTCACCTAAGGCCCAAGCAAAGCACAGGAGAACGCAGCAAATCTTTTAAGATTGCATATTTTAAGAAAACCAGTTTTTAGTTCATGTGTTGTAGGGTTGGGAAGATAGGGTTGGTAAAGTGCTTGCCTTGCAAGCACAGGGCCCTGGGTTCGATCCCCAGCACCGCAAAAAAAAAAAAAAAAAAGTTCATGTGTTAATAATGCCTGAAATAAGTAAGAAAATTTCAGAATTAAAAGCTTGGTTTATTTGGCACTAAGTTCAATGGCTAGTGGAAATAAGAGTCAGCAGTCTGGAAGCTGTGAGCTTCCTGAGGATGCGACCACACTGTCCCATACCCTGTGCCTGCACTATAGTAGACACAACAATCATCAGAGTATGGATAGGGTGAATAAATGCTTGAATATTAAGCTGAATAGGCTTCTGGAGTTGGTTACAACTCTCACAATTTCAATGTTTGAAACAGGAAAATGTAAAAGTAATGCTAAGGTAAATGTAGAAGTAAAGTTAATGATTCTGAAGGACTGAAGAATAGCTCAGGGGTAGAGCACTTGCTGAGGCCCAGGGTTTAATCATCTGGAGATGGTGGAACACAAAAAGTGTATAAATTCTGCTTTGGCTAGACTCAGTAATACTAGTGTTGCTAGTAATAATATGATGCTGAGTACATAATCAGTACCATTAAGCCACAAACACATCAATAGACTTGATTGGTCCTCTATTCCTAGAAGTCATCTTTGATTCCCATTCAATTACCAAGTCTTATGACCTTACTTCCTAAATATCTCTCAAATCCTGGTCCTCGGTACCCCAGGGCTCTCATCTCAGTTAACACCACCATCATTCATTCTTGCCCCAGCCAATCTGTATGAACTGTGGCCAGAATACAGACCTCTTCACAAATCTGATCACATCTCTCTCCCTGGGTCAAAATTCTACAGTAATTCCTATTGCCTCAAGGTGAAGTCCTTAAAGAAGACCCTGCTCTTCCTTACTAGCCCAGGATCCTCTTTAACCCCATCTCTCACCATTCTCCTCCTCACTTCCCACACTCAGGTCATCCTGACATCCTTCCAGTGTCGATAAAGATTTCCCCTGTTCTCTCTTCCTTATTCATTGTTCCATGATCTATGATTAGACAAGCAGTATGATTAAAAATAGAAATTAGTGCTGAGCTTACACAAAGTGCTGAATTCAAAAACAAATCAAAGGATCAGAATGAGATTTGAGGAAGGGAAGGTGGGCTGGTGTAGCACAGACAGAACCAAGAATTTTCGGGGTGGGGAAGGAAAAAAAAACAGAATGACTCAAACACCATTACCCTATGTAAATGTATGATTACACAAATGGTATGCCTCTACTTCATGTACAAACAGAGAAATAAGATGTACCCCATTTGTTTACAATAAAAATAAATTAAAAAAAATAAATCAGCATACTAAAAAGAAAAAAAAGAGTCTTCAATACAAGGAATATCAAGGATTTCCTGTATCACACACACCTGGGGCACTGCTGAGGTAGTCGATACAAAGAGATATAGCTCTTGTCCTTAAGGATATAGGGTATAGAGTCTAACATAAACAACAGGACAGGCCACGTCAGTATCTTTAACTTCAGGTGTATTCTCAGATATATCATCCAAGAGTTGTTCACATTCCAGTTGCTAATAGGTGGCTGAATGAAACCCACCATGTGTGCTATGATACTAAGAAAAACAGCCAAGGCTTCTGTGCGGCTTTAAAGAGGCATTACATAGCTGCTCCACTGTAAAACAGTCCCACCCGACACAGAGCTCAAGCAGAACCAAAGAAGTCTTTGTTTATATAACAAGTCTGAAGAGTGTCTGATAAAATACCCTTTGCCTTCTATCCAGCAACGGGATAAATCTCCCAGGATTGGTTGGCTAACTCTTGCACCGTATTAAGTGCTTTCCCTGGGTGTGCCAAGAGGTACCGAGGCAGAGTGTGCTGCTTGGTTACATTACTTGTGGACTAGGCCCCTGTGGGTTCCTCAGAGGAAGAAATGAAGGCCAGTACTGTGCCAAAGTTCCTCACCCTGATAAATCAAGGTTTCCATTCAGTTACAGAGGCCCGCTGAATTGCCAAAGGACACTCCCAAAATGGCAGGGTGGGGATCGTTTTAAGTTTAAATCCCTGACAGGATTAAGCATCTACAAGTAATCAGGCACTGGACCAAGTTGTTCAAAGAATTTGTACTTCAGGATACCTATTGAGCAAGTATCTTCTTTCTTCTCCATATTTTTCAAAAAATATTTCTTAGCTGTAGATAGACACAATACCTTTGTTTATTTTTATGTGATGCTGAGGATTGAACCCAGAGCCTCACACGTGCTAGGCAAGTGCTCTACCACTGAGTTACAATCCCAGTCCTCTCCACATTTTCTTATTGGTCTATTACAGTGGTACATAATGATGAGATTTGTTGTTACAGTTTCATACATACACGCAATATAACTTGACTATTATCACTCCCTAGCACTTCCTCCTCCTTCCCTGCCTCCCATTCCTTGATCCCTTTCTTCTACTGATCTCCCTTTGATTTTCATGAGCTCCTCCCCACTATTTTCTTCCTTTTTCCTCTCTAGCTTCCACATATGAGAGAAGACATACAAGTCCATCTCCTGACCTTCCGAGTTTGACTTATTTCACTTAACATAATGGTCTCTAATTCCATTCTTTTTCCTGAAAAGGACATAATTTCTTGAGCAAGAATTTTAACCAGGCCTCTTCCCATTCTTCAAATTATATGAAAATTTACATACATACCCTATTGCTCCTATCAGGCTCACCACTGGATTACTCAGGTTCCAGAAAAGTCAATTTGACAGCAAGACTGGCTGAGAGTCACAGAAATATACATTCTGAAAGAGACCTGGTGGTCCAGAAGGATCAAGTGATAAATCATAAAAGGACTACATTAAGGATCTCTGGCTCTCTTCCTTGATTTGCATCCAGGTTAAGATGACATGTTTCAATTCCTCACAAAATAGCAAAGGCCCTCAAGCCAACATGAGAAGTGCCATCATTCATCCATCCCTACATCACAGATCCAGATTTGATCCAAACCTAAGTTCCAACTCCACTTGTAGCAAGATTTTAATTCAGCTAAGATAGAGAAAGTCTAGGAACCAAACTTAAGTATACTAAAATTCAAAGAGTTTAAGGTGTTGAATCATTCTGGAGTAAACTCCTAAAGGCTGCAACACACAAAAGAATGCTTGATCCTTCATTGAAATAACCTTGCATTCTCTTTGAGAATAGCCCATGGCCTCCTCTTGAACAAGACTAGCCCAGACTACAGTTCTGCACACATGCCCCCATTGCACCAGAGCCTGGTTGGCCTAGACCTCAATAGAGAATATGTGAGCTAATGTTGCACCATTAAGGACTGCTATGCCTGTGCAGAGAGCAGATGGGAAGATTTGCAGAACCCAAGAGAAACGTGAAAGATATTTTGCTAATCTCAGAAATAAGTCCCTGTTTAGAACACAGAGTGCTTTCTGGACAACTCCAAGTAAGTTTAACCTCAGAAATGAACCCATACATGGAACAATCCTACAATCAGGTGAGGCTGATTTTTGCCCTGTTGCCATCATTTCAGAGCAAAGAGTTATTTGTTATCTGAAATCACATAAATCTAGTTTGTTGTTGTTTTGTTGTTTATGGACCAAAACCACTTGTTCAGATTTAAGATATTTGGCACATATGTTGGTCAGAAGAAATCAAGTGTACATTTCAAAGAAACCAAATGTGCTATCAATTCCAAAATGTTGTTTATTTCCAAAACTATGAGAAACTAACCAGTATGCCTATATTTTGTTCAAAAATGTCCCAGGCAGTAAATAGGTTAAGTCTAGACACAACCATGTGTAACTTTTAAAAATTTTCCTCATAAGTCTGAATGAGACAAAAGGACAAAGAGCAAACAGGACACCTTTACAATTGTGCTTCATTTGGGTAGAGAGCAAAGAGCACAGTCAGGACAAGATGCCCGGCTCCCCTTCAAGTGGTGAGAGCAGTTGTTTGTGCAGGGCACAATCTGAACCCCGGCTACACCAGTCCAATGAGGAGGTCTTTGTGATTTAGTTAGGCTCTTGAAAGTGAGTTTCCCATGTACTGGTCCATGCACCAGGTTTTGGAATCACCTGGGGAACTTGTTAAATGTAGAGACTCAGGACTCCGGCCCTTGCCTTCCTGAATTAGCCTCCTCAGAATGAGGTCATATATCTCAGTTTTTAACAAATTTCCTGATTATAATGCAAAGCCAGGTTTGGAACTACTATTTCAAAAAGTCTGACCTTAACTTGGTGACCTGACTATTAGAAATATAATCAAAGTATTAAATAGACCTATTATTAAGTATGTCATTTGACATTTTGGTTTGGCTACTTCATAAGTAAGAAACAAGTAGCCATGCACAAAATCTATCTGGGAGGACAATTAGTATTATTTTTGTAAAAGTGTTTCACAAGCCCACTTCTGGAGTACAAAATATTAATGACTTCAATCTTAATTATTTATCAAACCCATTAATGTTTTCTAAGCCTATTCACAAATCAGAGACCTCAGAATCAGTTATAAGGAAGAATCACACATTTTTAAGGTATAGAAATATTTAAAAAAATGTAGACCAATGCTTTCCAGATCTATGGATCACAGAGAATAAGACTAAAATGTAAATACATACATTGATTATGAATCATTAAAGCCAAGTCTTAATATGTATTTGATGACTGATCATTGATAGTACAAAACTGGTATGTCTTAACATTCCAAAAATTGCTTTTATTGTGTTTTTCTTAATTTAAGTACATATTCTTAAAGTTTTTCTGACTCAGGATCCTGCAGATATGTCAGGAGCAATGTCATCCCATGTGGCAGTGGTAAGCCTGCCTTCCCCATGTGGTTCTCTAGTTTTTCAGTGTATTTAGTTTCTATCTCAATGAGCTATTTGTGACTTTTACTTATTGCAAAAGAAACAGAACCACTTCTATTTCACAATTTGTCACTGACTTCATGTAGCATGTTTCCTGTTTTATCCTTTTCCATAAGTTATATTTTCACCCCTGTGATGTTAAGACCAACAGGTTCCAAACAACATTGAGGAGGACGCTTCTCCCCCACCATACCTAGTCAATTACAGAACAGTGTGTTTGCTCCCAAAGAGGTTTGCTCCCATTAACTTTCTCATTCTTCCTCTCCTCTTCTGAAAGGAACAAGGAAAGAGCTCATGGTTAGGACAGCAGTCTCTCTCCTTTCATTGTACCTTTGGATATATTACAGGATGGAACAGATAGCACATCTAGGATATTTTGAAAAATCAACTAGAATTTCATGATGCCTATCAAACACCCCATCCCTCTTACCTCCTCCAAAATGAGGATTATGAATGAATATTATATAACTCCATAAAAAATATATCATGTCAGGGAAAACCAACAGTCCAGAGCAGATGAGAAAGGCAAGTATTCCCATTAAACATTTATTCCTCAGAGAACTATGCCAAACCAAGCTTAATTTGGGCTTTGGAACACTGTTAAGGCTCTTTCAGCCTGGCTAGAGAGAGACCCACAGAAAGACACCTGTTGCCAGGAGGAGAGACTTGGAAGAACATCATGCTTCCTAAATAATTTGGATTATTTAGGTAAAGGAAACCAACCCACTGCTGAGAAAACAACTGAACATGATCAATTTAAGTCAGAAATACCATCAATGGTGGAAAGTCAGATTAAGAAAGTTTAGGCTGCACACCTAGTCTGAGCATCAGGATTAGTTCAATTTTCCTACAAAACTATGACAAACTTGACAGAAAATGTTCTGTTTCTTAAAAAGAAGATGTAGAGAATAAAGTACAATTTTAAAAGAAGACTATCATTACAATGTATCATAAAGCATTTGCTTTTTCCCATTTGGTCAGAAGGTCCTTCAGGTGACTGTTAATTCCTTGGAGACAAGCAGTAGCCTTTGATGGCTATACCCGACCTGCCAGTACCCAGCATAGCAGAAATACCAGCTATACAATGGATTTCTAATGAACTGACTAAATGAATGACCAATTCATATCCTTTCTTCTCCTTTTCTCAAAGAATGTACGGTAGAATTAATTAATAAGCAACATGAAAGCAAGCCCCAAAACTGCATTTGGCAAATCATTTAATCTTGCTAGCAAAATCAGACCTATTTCTTCAAATGAATAAAGACAATGGTTGGAGTCAGATGTAGATATGATCAGCTGTGCAGGTACCCCAAGAATTCCAAGGAAGAAAATCCTCAGTGGCAATATCAGATTTCCTTCCCTACACATCTGCAAAGATTATTTCCAGACTTCTTGCTATCTCAGTCACTTTGATCTATTTATATTAAATATTCTTATAATTATTTGTGCATTGTACAGCAAATATGTTAATACTACAATGGCCTAAGGAACTGTGAGAGTCTGGTGGTAACATGGCTTATGTGAACTAGCAGTAGCACCCCTTGAGGTTTAAATCAAGGTTCAGATTTATTTCCTAAACATTCTATTTTTGCCTTGTGTATAATGTCAAGGTTGCCACAAACATTCCTGAAAGAAGTTGTAGTAAAATATTGAATGAAACACACAGTCACAGCTCCGGGAGGTACCAGCTAAGAGCAATGAGCTAAGCATTAAAATAACCTGAATCAAACTTTAAGCATATAGAAGGCTACTTTATGCAAGTGGGTGATTTATCCTAGATGGTCCCATTACATTTTGGGTACGGGAAGGTGCAGCTGTCTGCCCCAATGACAGAGCTCAGTTCCACAAGCACTAACGATCTGCAAAGCCAAGGTGAAAAGAACTGTCTCTGTCCATTTGTGTTGCTATCACAAAAGACTTTAGATTGGGTAGCTTATAAACAACAGAAATTCATTCCTCACAGTTCTAGAGGCTGGGAATCTCAGATCAAGCTGCAAACTGACTTGATGTCTGGTGACAGCCGCTTTCTCATAGCCGTTCCCTTCTCCCGTGCCCTCACCTGATGGAAGGAGCTAGCACAGAACCGATCATGAGAGTTCTTCTCTCTTCATCTACTCACCTTCCCATCTTCTAATACCATCACCTTGGAGATTTTGATTTCAACATGTGAATTTGAAGGGTCAAAAACATTCAGACCATAATAAACTGTAATACATTACCCTTCATAAATGCCCATCCTTCACTAGGCCCATTTCTCTATCCTGTTCCCAAATCTCCACCTCCACCAGACTCCCATCTCTAAGGAAGAAAAAAAAAAAAAAGAAAATCTATGAGGAATAGTTGAAACCTACACAGGAAGGTCTAGAAAGACATCCATCGAGAGTGACATCTCAGGAGGCAAGAGAAAGCAGAACCACTTCTTGAAGATTCAAGTATACTTAAACATTTTTTAAATTGCTAATAATTTCAAATGTTCTATTTAACAAGTAAAATTGTTTGATAAATGTCTTCTTCCAATAGCAGTAGTACATCCACTAGGTAGTGATTACTGGAGATAATATCAGATGTCTAAATATATGACCCCTTCATGGTTTGGAGGCTGAGGGAGCGATCCCCAGAAACCATATCCACAGACGAATGTCCTCGTGTGTGCCTTTCCGCATCTTTAAGGGAGAGGCAGAGAAAGCTGTACATTAGGAATCAGAGCTTCTTCCTCTGCTTCCCTTTCTGCTCCAAAATGAGCAGAGGTAGATGCTACTATGTCCCAGAGGCAGAATCCACACACACAACACATCCTTTCCAAAAGTGTTTTGCAATTCTAGGAATGAGATACAAAACTACTTAGACTTTCAACTGGTTTAAAGACTAGAAGTGCTATTCAGTGTCCAACTTCTGTTCTTATTTCTCTTCTGCTCTATTCTCTAGATGAAGCTATTTTGCCCTTTTTTCTTTTCAGATCCTTCAGATCTGAAACAGGGGTCAGTACACTCATTTATATTGCAATAAATTAAAGCATGTCTGAGGCAGAGAGACCTTTAGTAATGTGGTAGCTTCAATCTCAAAGTAATAAATCTTTATAGTGGCCCTCATTACTTTATATATTTGGCTTACACAAATTCTTCAATTTTTCAGCTTTTATATGACTTTTAGTTTTACTTTAACTACACTATTTAGCTAGAAGTTAAAATATGCCCGTCCCAATGCCATTCTAACTCACAGAGTTAAGAGGAATTTGTAGAATCGTTAGGTAAAGTTCATACTCAGTGTGATAATGACCACAGCCAACATGTAAGAAATAAATCCAATTAGCATATGGGTACTTAGAGTTCATTCATTTAATATGAAGTGACATTTTGATAACTAAAGAATTGAGCCATTAGCACTCTCTGGTTACAACCTGTCTGACAGATTCTGGGCATGAACTTCACTAATTGAGTTTTCAAGGACTTAGGTGAGGATTAGTAATGGGGATGCTTTCTGTGCTGCTTCCTCTGTATGAGTGTTTCTGGTTCTTGGGAAATGACTTCTTTGCCGAGAAGTCCCTAAGGAAGTATATTCAGCAGTTTAGATACAGAAGAAAATTGTTCTGATTTTTCTTGTTTCTTTTGAAAGATCACCACATTCAAACTTGATCAAAGTAGTTCAATTGGTCAAAACATTTTATAAGTTTGTCCTTCAAGTTAGGAAATGGTATTGATATAAATCTGCAGTTTTAGGTCTTGGTAGGGTCACTGCAGTTTAGGGGGAATGTTTTAGTTGGTATTTTGAAAACCTCAATGAATATTTGCTGAATGGATGAAGTGAACTAACAGTCATTAACAGATGAAAAATGTCACTCCTGCCAGGTGTGGAGGCACACATCTGTAATCCCAGTGACTGAGGAGGCTGAAGCAGGAAGATCTCAAGTTCAAGGCCAGCCTCTACAGTGCAGCAAGATCCTATCTCAAAATAAAATTTTAAAAAAGGGATGGGCGTGTGGCTCAGTAGTTGGGTGTCCATGGGTTCAATCCACAGCACCAAGAAAAAAGAAAAAGACAAAGAAGTCACTTCTGAGTCCTTTTAGCACCTGCCCTTATGTGCACTTGCTCCGCTTGCTTCTTGTTAAAAACCCCCATTTAGTGTTTCATGTTCTGTCAGAATATCAGATCAGTGTTCTTCCTTCCCTCAATTCTGCTATTTTGGATAAAATATAAAATTTCTATGAAAATCTGAAATCGTGTTGCAGATTAAAAGTTCTATGTGACAAATACGTTATTAGAAATTGGATCATAACATTGTGCAAGAATATTAGACCAAAAAATTCTCAGTTCTATAAGAATTTTCTCTATGTAGGAAATTGTTATTTCTCTATCCTATGTAACTGAAAGAATTCACTAACAAATATTTTAGATGAAAAAAATGCTAAAAATTGTGCTTTCACTTTGAAAAAATGGGAGAAGTTGGGGGTGGAGGGTAGGAAACCAAACATAAAACTTTTGGATTCTTATTGATGTGAACACAAGAATACCAAATAATTGTGTTTTCTACTCCAAATTTCATCATCAAAACCATTCCAAAATCACTGTATTATCTTCACCCATATGTGAAAAAACTAAAAAAAAAAAAAAAAAAGAACTGAATGTTGAAGTAAAAGCAAGCACAACTGAGTACTAACTCTAAACTTGCCTCCAATTCACAGCCTAAATTAAAACACATTTTTTTTGCAAATGTTTCTTAGCTTCTCAAATACAGCTAACAAAATCACACTTGTTGTGTTGGCCACCAGATCTGTAGAGTCTATCTTTTTATAAAGATCACATTAACCATGTTTAAAAATTAAGGGGTGTTCATATATGCTAAATGACTGCCAGTAGCCAGGCTAAGCACTTCAGCAGCTCTTACATTCCCTAACCCCAAAACAAAGACTTACCATTAGTTTCTCTTTTTCTTCCCCAGCACAGTCTCACTTCAGACTAGCATGAGGAGAAGAGACCGTGGGTTTTAAGATCAATACTTCAGAACTAGTCTCCACTCTTCTCCATCACATGTGATCTTCAGGAAATTGTCTTAGCCTCATTATCCTTGATTGTGCAACAAGAATAATAATAGCCACACCTTGAAGATAGTTGTGAGTTTTAAATAAATGAATATATATATACATATACACATGTGTATTATATATACATATATGTATGGGTACACACACACACACACACACACACACACACACTAATACATGCTGGAAGCCAGGATCAGCGGTGTGTGTGTGTGTGTGTGTGTGTGTGTGTGATTTTAAACCAGTGTGCTGGCAACAGACACACACACACACACACACACACACACACAATTAGAAGCCAGAATCAGCTACATAATTTATGGGGCCCATTACAAAATGAAAGCTCAGAGCACCTTGTTCAAAAGCAAAAAGAATTTCAAAGTGGCAAGAGCAGAGCATAAAACCAAGAGCACAGCCATTCTGAATGACAGGCCTGTGCACCTGCTGGGTCAAACACCAATGAAGCTGTCCCTGCTCAGAAGCAGTATATGTATTCCACAAATGTAAGTGCTATTAAAGCAAAAGGACTTACTTTGAATATGAACTTTTAACTTCTCAGAGTGTTTTCACAGGGAGAGATGGTTTTCCCAGTAGGGCACAACCCTCAGAGAGTGGAAATGCCATTGAGCAAATGCAGGAAAGCCATTGAATGTCTCTTGCTCTAATTTCCTCATAGTAGGGATAGAGAGCTGGCTTTCTAAACATGGCCCTGGTAAATCCTCAGAGTACCCTCTTCTACTCAGAATGACTGATTTTCTTAACCTCATGAAAACATGAAAATATGTGGAAACTACTGCATTTGTTGAGCGTGCAGCAGTCCAATTTTAAGTTCTATGCTCAATTCCTTGGTTTATCTTCACAACAACCTTGAAAGTAGAAAAAGTATTGCCTCCTTTATTTGTTAAAGAACATACTAGAGAGAGGTCGCTTAACGCTTGCCTGGAGCAAGAGTTTTCTCATGGACTTATGGTGAAGGTCATGAGTGAATGAATATGTATAAAGCACTTGGAATGGTGCCTGGAACATAGTAAGTGCTACTTAAGAGGTTCACCAAATAAATAAATTAAATAAACGTTTTGGTTACCTCCTACCTCATATGCTCTTTTAAATGTTTGACCAAAAAGGACTCCATAAATGGAGGGTTGACTGAAATGGGCAGCAGTGAGAAGAAAGTTCAGGCCTTCAGCTGCTCTCCAGTAACCCCTCCCAGCACAGCCATGATTTCTGTCTGGAAGGGCTGGTTACAGAAGCATTCCAAATTTAGTTGTTCCCCTTCCTACATTTCACACCATCCACTTCAAGTGCCACATAAACATGTGGTGGGTTAAAAATAAGTTACCGAGGCCACCCTCAATTTACTAATGAGCCCAATGCACAAAGGCACAGGTGATCTTTCCCTATCACTCCACAATCTCCTCCACTTCCCAAAGAGGAGACCTAAGCTGGCAATGCTGGGGAACCCTTACAAACTAAAGCAATGAGGAAATTACTAAAATCTGTAGATGCAAAATTAGAAAGAGAAAAAGTTACACAAAGGAGAAAGGGCTGATCTTGGAGCTAGGTCTAAGGGCTCTACTGTCATTTCCCCTCCCACACAACCAACCACAAAAGGGGACACATTCCCAAGTGCTGGAGGTGTCTCACTCCACTTGTCTATACTATCTACAATCCCTACAGTAAGCCATTCCCTTGGGTTTAACTACAGCTCTTGATAGTTTGTTTGCAGGGGAGCACAGCTACTAATACACCCTTGACCAAAGAACAGTTCTCTCTGTTGGGGAAGGCAGACCTCTTCTACCATAGATCTCTTCTACCTAGCACACAGTGTGACCTGGAGGGACCCACATGGAGTGGCAAGGCAGGAAGGGAACACCTGTCTAGCCAGCCAGATCAGCCAGATCAATGGGGTGCAGATGTCACAGCCAGATCACCCTCACTTCCTAACTCTAGCTCTTAAAACAGGATATTCACTCAAATGTGCTCCAAATATAGCACATGGAAGGTCCTAGGAAGTTAAGACTTCCCTACCCCCAAAACAAACATATGAACTTGAGAGGACACAATTCAACCCAAAACAATCCTCTGAATCCCAAGATCAGAACCAAGACAACAGAATAGTGAGACTTCACCAAGCATTAAATAGATAAAACCAGCATTTAGTAACTATTTTGTGGAGAAAATATGCTCCAACTTCCAAATAAACAAATTAATAGACACTCTGTGAATCATTTTTTTTCCCACAATGAGACTTTCACTTTTGAATGAAACCTAACCAAGCAGGATCTAACTATTTGAGCACAGAATTTCTTCTCTTGGGAAAGTATACAACGTTTTAAAATGCAAAAAAGATACATTTCTGATCAATGAGACAGGTTTTAAGTATTTATTTATAGCTATTATATTGCTTTTGGGTTGTGATAGTTAAAAATGCTTCCTGATGAAGGAACCAGTCATGGGAAGGATGTAATGATCTTGTACTGAATTATTCCTGCTGAACACAGACTGAAATGTTAAATTCATATTTTCTGGTTTCACAGATTAAGTTGGCATATGTTTAACTAAAAACAAAACCAAGCAATCTAACATACAACTTTAACAAAACTGGTTTCCTATGAGAACAGGAACATTCTACCAAACCATCAATGGACACTTTACATCTTAAAGAGGTCAATTTCATCAAGGGGACAGCAAGTATTACCCACAAACAAACTGGGTAATTTCACATTTATTATCTAGAAATATCTCTGTAGTTCCCTTACGATTCTGTTATTTTTTTAAAAAATGCTCTTGATTATAAGCAAATTGCTAAGTCACTCTAGGGAAAATAGTAAAGGAAGCGTAAACACTTGCTACAAATAAAATACAAAACCACACAATAAAAGCCATTATGGAAATTCATACCTTCTTTTTACTACCTGAACCAAATGCCTGAAATGCAAAATTGTAGCAACTAAATGTCCCCAGGCACTTAAGGCTTATAAAGATTTTGGAGGCAAGGCTCCTTAAAGACAGGCAGACCCAGGTCTTAGATTTGGCTCTGCTACTTCCAGTGAAACCTTGGAAAAGTTCCTTCTCTTCCCCAAGCCTCCCCTTCCACAAACAGAAATGGTGGCGATAGCTATCTCACTGGACAATGGAGAGGATCAAATGTGATGACACATGCAAAGCCCTTTACACAGTGACAGCACATGAATGAGCCCTGACTCACAGGTACAACGATTAGTAGTATATTGTGTGGGCTTCATCACACCTCATGAAGCAGCTGTTTCCACCATCTCCACATTAAAAGTAAGGAAACCGAGGCTTAGAGAAGTTATCACTTGCCCGAACTCAAGGAACTAACAAAGATCACCCAGGCCCGGAATGCAGCTCGGTGGCGGAGTGCTTGCCTAGCATGTGCAAATTCCTGGGTTTGATCCCCAGCGCTGCAAAGAAGCTGGGGAGGGGGAAAAGACTACCCTCTATCCCATATGCCTGAGTTACTTTAAACCAGGATGAATTACAGTGTTAATGAAATGCTTCAATAATAATTGGTATTTGCCATATTTCACCTCTCCCCCTGCCATAATTACTAGGTTTCACATTCATGTTCACTTTCTGCAACTGATATGAACACATACATGCAATTATGCTTGTATCAAGTGTGGACTCTAACCAAGATAGTCTAATAGCAATTCTGATATATGTAGGAAAAAAAGAAAAAATTGTAGTTGTGTCTTCACTGTGATATTTAACTGCTGCCAATTTCAGATGGGAGGCAAATCTTTTAAATAAAGGTAAATGTTACCCAAAGATGTTGCTCAATGTGTTCTTCCAAAAATTACAAGATTTCAAGAAATAGTATTTGATTATGATTAAAGTTTTTAAATTGAAAGTATGAAGAAATTAAGAACTATTTTTTATTGCTCAGGATTTTAAGCCTGTGATTTAACATTAATTGCTGAGTAAGAAACAGACATTAGCATTTAAATAACTAATGATGTTTTCAAAAAGAATTAGTGAATAATCTAGATTATAGAATATTTTCAAATTAGTCTTGTTTCTTTTGACTCCATGTATTAACTCCCAGGAGGCTACAAAATTATAATTTATTGACTACTTACTCTGTACCAACTATTATAGTAAATAATAAAGCTGATTTGATCCCCCCAAACTGTCCCATCATTTAAGCATATTACACCCACATCATAGATGAGGAAATTAAGGCGTAGGAGCTCTATAAGTTACCTAAGATATAATAGCTACTAAATAAAAGAACCAGAATCTGAATTTAGATCTTATAGCTCTAGTATACTTCCATTGGTACTTCATATTGAATCGAGTAATCATTTGTCAGTATATAAACAGATTCTGTTAAAGTTCTTGAAAGTTACCTATTTTATTAGGTTATGCATTAACTATGCAATAATTAATCACATATTTTTCTTAGTGCAACATACTCTAAACTTGGCAAAATGTTCACAAAAAAATTTAAGACATAGTTTAGAACACCGCACATTATTAAGATTATTATACATAAATGCCAGAAACATCCTAATTTTAAACTTTTTAAACTAAAGATGCATTTATATCTAACACAATGTAGGGGGGAAAAGAACATTTCATATAGATTTAACTCAGTTTGCCTTAAAAAAAAAAAACTATGCTATTTCAAACAACCCAGATATTTAAATTAGAGCATCTGCCAGCTTTTTCACTTTTAGAAGTTTATCCCAAATCCACTGCCCTCATCTTTCATCTTTTTCTAATACGGGGGATGCTGTGTGACCCTGAAGTCTTTGGAAATATGCAGATAATATAAAAATGGAGTATACTATGCTTTCCTGATTTCAGTTTCACAGATGCAAGAAAATGACTTGGTTCTCTGTACGTGATCTTGCCTATCCCTTTCACACTGATGTTGTGCTCCTAACTGCACAGTGACTTCCAGGTGGCCTGTTGTGATGCCCCAGATTGGTCATCAAGACTTGGGGGAGGTGAGAAGGGCAGGGTATGAGCTCCATGACCGGAAGTCATGATCCAGAGCTCGATCTCATTAAGTGCAGCATAATGCAGATTCTATTAAAACATACTTCTGAAATTGCTGCCAGTAGTAACCTTAACAGAAATAACTGAAAATATATGCTTTGCAAACAGAATTTCTCTAAATAGAACACTTTTAAATTGGTCCATGGGGTGTCAGAGGATTTTTTTAATTTTGTCTTCATAACTGTGTTCTTTCACAATTCACTGGCTTTGTGTCTTCAGATGCTAATTTCTTTTTTCTACTAGAAAAGTTAATAGGCACCTCCACTTAGAACAGATGGTTCTTTATACAAAAAATAAAAAATAAAAATAAAAGTTGGAGAGCATCTGGCCAGATATATCAGATCTGGTAGTTCAGATTTTAAATACCTGTTATTCTTGTTCAGATAAAAATAATTTTAATCCTAGCAACTTAATCTGCTCTTCTGAAATATTAATAAGGTTTTTATGGAAATAGATATTAAATATAATCAGTTGTCATAGTGGTATGAATTCTGTTTTTCTGTTTCAATATAAACAACATACCTTAGTCATAACAGCTGTAAAAATAGAGTTTCTCTTTAATTTCTGCTTAGTGCTTTCTATCTTGGTTCCTGGAAACCCCAGTTTACTCCCTTCCTAACTGCACTGTTTATTTTTTCATGGCTCCTGCACAGGCATTTGAGTTTTAGGCTGGAACCTGTGATCTCTTTCCATTTGGGGATTCTTGCTTCATATCTTGAAAACATCTCTGTGCATATCTAATTATTCAAGTTTGATAAAGTTTCCCTCCTTTTAACTGCACCTGAATCAAGACAGAATGTGACCATGGGCCTGGGTTCAGAATTTCCTGGGCTGAACCAGTACTATCAAACACAAGGTGACTGTGAATGAAAATGATACACACCTTAATGTGATCTTTTGTGGACATCCAGCTACACAAAAAGGAAAGGATAAAGCCTGCTGAGCTTTTCTCCTGCTCAACCATCACTCAAAATAAAGTGCCCAGCTGCAATCTGTAGCTTCTACTGCCCAGACCACCTGGGCTGTACATAGAAAGAGGAGCCTTTGGGCTGGGGAGATAGCTCAGTTGGTAGAGTGCTTGAGTTCAATCCCCAGAACAGAAAAAAAAAAAAAAAAAAAGAAGAAGAAGAAGAAGAAGGAGCCTTTGCTTGCTTTGTATGGATCTGTAGGAGGTATTCTGAAGTCTTCAGATACCTTTAACAGTGCTCCATCCACGCACATGGGGGTGGCCAAAGGGTCAAACTTTACTTCAAGAAATAACACACTCCATACAGAGAATCACTACTATGAAGTCTGTGAAACTCACTTCCCCTAGGACTAATGGAAAAGGCTCAAGACAAAACATAGTAACCCCCACACATGTAATGCCTACCACGTGCCAGTCCTCACAATAATCTAGCCTACAGAACGGCACCCGCAGTTTGAACAAGTTAAATAACATACATAAAAGTTCTTCATAAGAAAACAGTAGAGAGGAATTTGAACTAAATTTTACCCCAAATCCCCTTGTTGCCACCACTCTGTACTTCTATGTGAAGAGTCCAAAGCACCAGAAATAGCAGCCAGAGAAGTTCTTACCTCCAATCTGTCCAACCTGAAGGGTTCCAAAACTGAAGCTTTTTTTAAAAAATTTTTTAATTATCTAGGTCCACTGTAAAAGTTCAAGTATAAAATAAAATATATTTTGGCCCATTCATTCTACCCCAGAGCAACCAGAACCCTTCGAACCACAGTAATTTCTACCTCTGATGCTGAAGTAGCACAGAGAAGGTTTTAGCAAAGGAGTAATATGCAATTCACCTACTAGCTCAATTTCTCTTGATGCTATATAAAATGAATTTGAGGGGCACAAGACTGGAGAGAGGGAACATATTGGAAGGCACTGCAAAAATGCAGCTAAAAGCAATGGCAACATGAACCAAATTGTGGTAATACAGATAGCAGGAAAGAGATTCCAAAATATATGATACGTTAGGGAAACCAAGCTTCTAGGGGCTAGGTGGGGAAATGAGGTAAACAGAATTGAAAAAAAAAATTAGTCTAAATTAACTTAAATGTGTGCCACAGTTTTAAAGAGCAATAAAAATTACCCCACCTAAATACAAATCTAAACCCCAACTGACCAAAAGCTCTCCCCACAAAAATAATCTTTAACTGCTAAAACTCAAATTCAATTATTTCTAACAATGTAGTTATTTCATGTTATACTGTGAATGGGGCTCCTGATGAATATTAATATCCGTGATTTATAAACTACAAATTTATCCTTTATGCTGCACATAATTACAATCCTGCCATTTCTAGAATTATGCTTCTCTTGGAAGTTTTACATTTGAAAATTATGCTCAGTTAATGCACAAAGGATAAGAGAGACCATTCTATATGATGACAGCCTTTATATCAATGAAGGGGGAAATGCCTTTCTTCAGTTGTTGAGTTCTAGAAAAAAAAAAAAAAATCCCATGGCATTTGTTCTTTTAATGACGATGGGGAAAATCATTTTCAAAATGCACAGTTATACTTTAGGAATAGCCTGATTTTTTTTCCCCCAGTGATTCTGAGCAAAGATGAGATAACATTTTAGAGCCACGAAAATAGGATAAGCCAAATTTAAAGATGACAGAGTTTAGAAAGGCCTGGCTGGTCCACAATGCCCAATCTAGACTTAACCAGATTTCACCATGCCCAATCTAGACTTAACCAGATCTCACTATCTACCACAACAATTTGTTAGTCAGGTTCTAAAAACAAGGTGGGAGACAGGATTCTCAATAGAAAAATTAGCTTCCAACTTGGTATAATTTCAAAGCCATGCTTTTTTACCTTCCTAGTCGTCTTTAGCAATCAATTGGCTCTCAAAATCCAGAGGTGTTCAAAACTTTCTACATTACCATTTAGTTCAGCATAAAAAAATATTCATATGTTTAAAATTTTCCTGCCTAAGTAAAATAGCTGTCTTCCAATTTAGAACTTAATGGCTCATGACTCTTACATGGTCATAAATGCACTATTTTTGTGTTTTTCCAGAGTATTAAACTGTTCTTTTACACATAGGTTCTGCCCAGCCCACGTATACTCACAATGCCTTGCCAGGATCTTTACTGACATTTATTTCATTTGTCAACATGACTGCTTTCAAATAGATTTTGAAAAAAATTAAAGCTTAAAGAGCTATTTCTGATTTCTATTTCCTCCCATTTACTTGTGTTATATAACAAGTCTGGACAACTGGCTACTTTTGTATTATATGCTCATCAGATAGACAAAATGAAAAGTCTAAGTGACCTGGAGTTTAAATCCCAGAGACAGAGAAAGATTTAAAATTTAGAAAAAACAGTTAAAGGAAGCCAAAATAAAGGATTCACATATAATCCAAACATAAGACAGAGGCCCCTTGGGTTCCCCCAATATGTGGGTTTTGTTACCATATGGTTACTGAGCAAAACCACTATTATCAACTATTCTCACCTGATTCCTTCCAGGTAAATCTCTTCCCCTTTCTTAGGCCCACAAGTTCCCACAAAGCAGGGTGGAGAGACAGGGTAAAAGATCTTCCAAACACTCAAAACTGCTTAGTTATAGCTCTGCCACCACTGTGGCTGCTATTACCAATTTTTAATGCTACAATTGATTCCTTAGTTGGTGATTTTGAGTATTTATCAGGATGTTTGGGGCTGTAAATAACAAAACAATCAATAAAAAGTGAATGAAACTGTCCTTAAAATAAAGAATAAGGAGATAACAATGGAGTTAGGAAAAGAGAGTGCATAAAGGAAATATAAATGGCCCTTCAGCACAAGTAGTAGCAATTCCTTTTCTTACCCATCACAAACATCACAACCAACAGCCCACAACAGAACACAAATTAACAAGAGAAAAGCATAATTCATGTACATAATCAAAGTCTTACATGACACGGGAGTCTTTAGAGTGAAGACCCAAAAACCCAGAGAAAACTATCCATTCTATGCTTAGGTTAACAGAAGAATGGACAGCCCAGTGGAAATGTGACTGGGCAAAAACAGGTCTGATCTGCAGGCTGAAGAGGGGAATCCAGCAGGTCCTGCCTGTCCAGATTCTTTCTAGCCTTTCTGGGCAGCAATCCTTCCTCCCTGGTACAGGGCAAGACCTTTTCTGGAATGAGGGTTTCCTGATCTACTATAAGGCAAAGAGGTCAGAGAATTTCTTCATGGCCAGTTTTTACACAGAAAGACAGAAGGAGAGGAGAGGCTAGAGAAATATCTCTAGGTTTTTATGGCTCACTCTGGGGAGAAAAGGTCCTAGTTTCTAGGACCCACCTTGAGAAAGAGCAATTTTTATTTTTTTGGTCTGTCTGGGGGAAGAAATGGAATAGGAGAAAAAAAGGGCAAGAGAAGGTCAGAGTCTTTGATTCTGAGACTTTTCACTACTCTTCAATTCAAAATGCTCAGTATGGCAAAATACCATACTTGGGGGTATTGTTTTCTGAGCCCCAACATACAAATCCAGTGACAACAATGCCAAGATGTCATTTCTTGCCTATCAAACCCAAAACTTTGATAACATACTTAATCACAGTGACCTTTGAAGAAAAAAATTTGATTATCCTTGGATAGAGGACATTCTAAAGATCAAAAAAAAAAACAAAAAACAAAAACAAAAAACAAAAGACAAAGCTGCCCAAATAATACACTATTTTCAGTAATCAGATTGATAAATTTACCATCAGTTTTATTCATGTGAAATTATCAGATATGTAGAAGCACAGTGCATATATGTAATTATATTAGTGTCATTAGGAAATCATGTTTCAGAATAAAAGAAATGACACATTAAGAACAAAACCCTAAATTTGAAGTGAAAATAAAAGTATAACCCCATGTTTTGTTTTCACCCAAAAGAAGTATTTATTTCCTAGCTCTGCGCTGAAAGGACCAAGAAAACAATGATCAACCCAGTAACAACACTCAGTTTTAAGTGTCTAGATTTTGGTATCTGAATACCACTCCCACTAAAAGGAGCCAGAGCTCATGGAAAAACTGGCTGGCTAGGGCAGGAAAAGTACAAGACAAGGATGGAACATCTTTCATTCTAGAAATCAAGCAATCTGAGTCCAACCGTCAACAGCAGACGTAAAGAGGTTCTTAAGGCCCAAAGATGGAACATAGTACACAGCAAAGGAATGTTAATGGCAATGAATTGATACATCTCAAATACCAAAAATTCATGAAACTAAAATATTATCATTTTAAAAGTAAAATGAGAAGACATCATTGATCATTTTGGTGAATGCTAGAAACCAAATTATTATTCTGAAAAATAGTAAATAAAAGAAGGGGGAAAATCAACTTTGCTGCCTTTCCTATAAATTATGCCTTAGGCTAACCTAATAGTTAACGAGGGAAAGCTTCATCTTCAGATGGATTCAAGCTTATAAATGAAGAAGGAATGATAGAACTGTCATATCAACATTTCACCAACCTGTTACTGAACTGTAATAAAATTAGGAATCAAAGTGATGTTCACTAATGGTGCCAACACTACTAAGTGAAAAGTTGATGGGTCACTTTGTAATGTCGTTCTTAGACTGATAATACCTGA
This sequence comes from Sciurus carolinensis, assembly GCF_902686445.1. Taxonomy (NCBI): domain Eukaryota; kingdom Metazoa; phylum Chordata; class Mammalia; order Rodentia; family Sciuridae; genus Sciurus; species Sciurus carolinensis. Next base: position 77,724,614 of record NC_062222.1, read on the forward strand.
CCCTGCTTACCATTCTAAACATCAAAAAAAAGAGACAAGCATATACTCAGATCACCATTTTGTGATCTATGTTGGATTGTTGCATCCCAAAATGGAACTTAAATCTCACAATGGGTCTAACTACCAGTTTTCAGGAAATACCAAGGATAGAAAAACATGTTCAATGGTACCATGGGAATACAATCATAAAAATCTGAAATGTGGGAAACACTAAAGGATGAATGAGCAAGTATCTTCAACAAATAAGTTGTGAGGAAAAGAAGAGGGAAAACTTAAAAATTAAAAGACATGTATAATTACATATGCATCATGATGTAATCCAAATATAAGCATCATCTGTGAAGAAATCAGAAAAATTTGAACACTAACAGGACAGTTGATAGCATTAAGAAAAACTGTCACATTTCTAATCATGATAATGATTAGAAATGTTATTTAGTGACATATACTAACAACATATTTAGGAATATAGAAATCCATTGGCTGAGTGAACAGCAGAGGGGAAAGTAAGACAAACTTAGTCATGAATTGGTTAATTATTAAAGAAGGGTTATGAGTACATGTGGGTTTATTATACTATTCTTTCTTTTGTATGTGTTTGAAATCTCTAAAGTAGAGAAAAAAAGATTTAAAAAATAATGCAATGTCCAAAGAAAATATACAAATGGCCAACTAAGCACGTGAAACAATGCTCAGTATCATTCATTAGGCATCAGTGAAAAGAAAATCAAACCACAATAAGATTCTACTTTACATCCACTAGGATGGCTACAATCAAAAACTCGGAACATAATAAGTGTTGGTGAGGGTGTGGAGAAACTTGTACATATTAGATGGTACTGTGAAATGGTGTAGCCACTTTGGAAAACAATCTGGCCACTTAAACATACTCATATGACTAATAATTCTCCTTTAGGTATATACCCTAGAGAACTAAAATATATGATCACACACACAATGGTACACTAATGTTTAAAGCAGCATTATTCATAATAGCCCAAGTGGAGGAGTGGAAACAGTCCAAATGTGCATCAACCAATGAGTGATTAAATAAAATGCAGTATATCCATACAATGAAATATCATTCAGCAATAAACTGAAATGAAGTACTGATATAGGATACAACATGGATGAACCTTGAAAAGATTATGCCAAGTGAAAGAAGCCAGCCATAAATCACCACAGAGTGAATTATTTCATTTATATGAAATGTTCAGAACAGGCAAATCTATAGAGACAAAAAGCAGAGCAGTAGATGTGTAGGACCAGGAGGTGGGAAGTAGAGAAAAATGGGAGTGGGCTGTTAACCCTAAAAGGTATAGGCTTTCTTTATGGGGGATGAAAATCCCCTAAAATGGGATCATGAGGATGGTTGTGCAGCTCTGGGATTATACCAAAAATCACTGAATTGGTAAATTGTATGGTACGTGACTCCTACCAAAATAAAACTATGGTGATGACACAGTAGTGATGAAAAACAAGTGGCTTAAACAATAAGGAAATACTCCTTTCTTAACTAAGATATTCAGAAGAAGGGTGTTTCTTGGATTTGTTAGTTCAGAGGGTTAATCGCAACATAAAAACCTGCATTCTGCAGCTTGAGGTGTAGCTCAGTGGTAAAGTACTTGTAGCCTGTGAAGGCCCTATGTTCAATCCCCAGCACCAGAAAAATAAAACTTAATTCTGTCCTTTTATTCTATTCTGATATGTCAAGGGTAGCATTTTGTCTTGAAGCCAGGTCCCCAATGATCGAAGCATTTCTGCAGCTGTTCCACAACACCAGATACACGCACATCTACTGGATCTCTTTTGAGAACAAGGAAAGATTTCCAAAAGTCTTGCTGCAGACTTCCCCTAACCTCTCATTGTCCAGGACAGTAACATGTGTCATGCTCTGATCAATCACAGATGAGAGGAAGGGAACCAAGAAACTGGCCTCAAACTAAGGGTGTTAGAGTACCATACCTCTGAGGCATTTGAAGCTTCCTCAAGTGTACAGTAAGAATGAGTAATATAAAGTAATTTCCATAACCCTATTGCCATATTTATTCTTTCCTAAAAACAAGCTAACTCTTCCACTGCTTCCTTCTCACACTATTTAAAAAAAAAAAAAAAAAAAAAAAAAAAGAACTCTCCTTCATCCTGAATCTTGGCACAAAGTAATGTTCTGGGATGTTAAAATCTCAAACACCAAACAAGGGACATTTTGAAACACTGTAGATATCAAGAAAGTAAATTAATAATTCACAACTAATTCTTCTGCAAATCAGGTACTTAAAAATCCTTTGCTTTTACAAACTTGAAGAAAGACAAGTTTTAGCTGATCATTAAAGATAATTTTTAATGATACATTACAACTGATCTTTGGCCTATAATTCAGAAGGAGTTTGGGAAGACTCTAACAAATTCCTTCCTTCCCAGCTACTTATTTTATGAACAATTTTCACAAAGTTTATATCTAGACAAGTGAAAAGTCAGAAGAGAATTGATGCTGAATCCTGTCTCCTCTACTAATAAATAATATGCATTCTGCATGAACTAATTGAAGAAAAAAAGCCCTATCCGTCTTATTAAGAGATACATTTCCAATGAAACAGTTCTTTCTAACATCTAACAAGTATTTATCAAAAAATTTTAATGTATTTATGTTGCTTTGCTCAACCATGATAACTCAATCCAAAGGAAATTACTTAACACTTGAAGCCTTATGTTCCCAGGAAATATTACAAACATTTTAAATTTAAATTTATATGCATATTTTGTTGCAAGAAGCTATCATAAGGTGATCGATAAAAGATTCTGAAGACGAAAATTAATTACACTAGGATAAATCCTGGGGAAAACTGTATCTGAAATGAAAGTTTCAGAAGAAAAAAAAAGACTGTGTATTTTCTATTGTTAGGGATGTCTATATATATGTTATGGATGCTAGTAGGAATCAAAATGCTACAATATTCAGGTTCTACAGGATATATTTGAGAGGGATATCATTGTTCTATCTTAAAATGTCAATGTTTCCCATATGCAAAAAAAATACATGCATGCAATTCATGCATCTTTTGATAGAAAAAATTTAAGTATAATATTTCAATATGTAATGAGGTACATGATTTTCGAAAACATTTGGGGACTATATGAGTAAAAATGAGAAAAAAAATAATAACTTTTAAAAAGGGGAGAGCCCTGACTTAAACCAAAGAAAATGTGTTACTGAGCGTGAGAAGGAGGTCCAGCTCTTTTAAAGCAGATGACCATGAGAAAGAAGTACGCCTTTAAAACTCAAGCCTCTTTGAGAAAAGAGGGAAGGGTACTGAAGGTTTCATAGGTAGCCAGAGTGCCTATCCCCCCATTCTTCCTATGATGCACTGAGGCAGCTGCCATGGCCTGGAGCTCCTTGCTGTCTACCTCGGGACTCTGAGGCTCCCAGCTGTCTCTGGCTGACAAGAACATGTAGGGGAAGTCTCAGGACAGTGGGCATGGGAAAGATGGTAAGAAAGTTCTCATCAATAAATTGCCCAGCTTTCTAAGACAGTCTGAATCCTAATTATTATGTTTCTTTCTATTTTACCCCCACCTCTCTCTTACCAGGTACAAAATTGCTCTGAGAAATCGGTTTGGGGTGTTCGTGTGTAGCGCAAAAGTACCTGAAACTGTTACTTTCTCTGGGCATCACAGTTTTGCACTGTCCATCGGGAGGCTACTGACTATACATGGCTATTTACATTTAATTTAAAATAAACTTTATAATCCCATTCCTCTTGGACACTACTCACATTTTCAGTGCTTAATAGCCACACGGAGTGAGTGGCTACCAGCAGATACAGAGCATTAGCACTACTGCAGAAATGCTCTTGGAGGATGCTGGTCTTGACTGCCACCACCCCGGTATCCTCACTTGCAGGGATTTTCCTCTCATGGAACCTGATGTCCCCTTCACAGCCTAGCTTTCTTATCTGCAGCCCCACACCACCCCCACTGTCACAGCCTTTAAGATATGACAGTAGAAGTCCAAATTTGAATTGTTTTCAGAGTTGAAGCCCTTTCCTATGGGAATCCTAGGTCCCAAATGAATCAGGGTATGTAGCTTAGCACCAGTTCAATATGTACCCAAACGTCCAGTGTAAGTTAGATGTTGTACTTCTCCAGCACAGGAAAAAGGACAGACTGTACATCCCACCTCTATCTGCCTGCACAGCCCAGTTTCAGATCTGATCCATCCTGGGACAGATTTAAATGGTAATGTAACAATGAAGAATTACAAAGGAAAAAAAATAGTCTTGCCACACAAATGGAAGATTAGAAGAGAAAGTAAATATTCCATAACTATAAAGGAATTTCAGGTGGTAAAGTGTTTCTGAGCCCAAAATTAATGCATCCCAATATGTGCCTGCGGAATGCTGACATGTATCTTCTTGTACTATACATGTATGCTGTCTAAATTCTATATTCATGTGAAAGCAGAACTGAGCACAGACAGTATTATTTCACATACTGTTTCCCAAAGCAGATACATACCAGCTGTCCACAAACCCTGGACAAAGGAATGTATCTTGCTAAGACAGAAAACCTTTTCCACTTAGAAATATTTTGGTTTTTTATTGACTTTCTGCCTATGATAGAAAAAGTGATTTAAAATATATACAATTACAAAGAAATAAGACTCAGAATCTGTAGCTGAGGTGCTCACCTTCACATTGCACCCCTTCTGCCAAAAGGCAGAGCGCACCAACCTCTTCTCCAGGCAACACTGGTGAATACAGCAATTATACCTCTTCCTTTAGCACAAGATACTACAGACAGCCACCAGGCTGCTCTCTGAACCCCGAGGGAATAAATCAATCAGGCCCTCAGAGACAGACACTGAGGGATCTGTTTTGGCTCTTCACAGGCCTTTTGTTGTTAGTTCCTGTTTCTTAGCTGTGCTCCAAACAAGTGAGCTCGCCAGAGAGCTGAGTTTCCAAAAGGTGAGATGTCATTTCATTTGCGTGGTGTAAGTCATACACAGTATCACACCTTTTAAGGCTTGGCCCCACTCAGAGATCCAGAAGACAGCAGTGTTCAAGATAAACAAAGGACAGACTTGTTCTCATTGTTCCACATGCAAAATAAATAAATAAATACCAAATACATTAAGAAGATGATTATAACTATTGAAAATGAAAACTCTAAGTTCTTGCTCCTTGTTTATTTCCAGGTTTCATCACTTCTGGGTAAAAACTGAGATGTTAGTACAGAGAGATATGCAGAAGAAAACTGAGGTCTATACAAAAAAATGATGGAAACTGACTTTAGAGAACATATCAAAAAAGCAAACCGGGGCGGGGGGGGGGGGGGGGGACTGTCACCAGCTTCCCTGGAGGCCGAGGTGGGAGGATCTCTTGATCCCATGAGCTCAAGACCAGCCTGGCAAGATAGTGAGATTCCATGTCAAAAAAAATCCAAGAGATTTGACAACCACTACACCACACTCCAATTACTTCCAACATCAACATGCAAACTCCTTAAGTGAGATAAAACATTAGTAAGAAATGAAACAAATCACTAAGCCACGTTTTCTTTTCTTTTATTTCTTTAGTACTAGGGATTGAAACCAAGGACACTCTACCACTGAGCTACATCCCCAGTACTTTCTTTATTTTTCATTTTGAGACAGGACCTCGCTAAGCTGCTGAGGTTGTCCATGAACTTGTGATCCTCCTGCCTCAGCCTCCTGAATCACTGGGATTACAGGCATGCATCACCACCTGGATGCCAAAGTTCTTCTCACAAGGATGTCTTGAATTCACATTTCTGGGTTTTTTGTTGTTGTTGTTGTTTGTTTTGTTTTCTCTCCCCAATACATCCCCAGAGTTCCCATATACTTCTTTTATAGTTTGAACTCATACTGACAGAAACTACATAGGTCCTTCCACACAGGACATCCTCAAAAAGCTATTCTTTCTTGCCCAATCCCTACTTACTCTCCTTTGTCTAATAAAAATACCTGTCCCTTTCTATTTTCTTTGAATCTTTGTGGCATCTATAATCCCTGAGCCAAAACGACTAACCTCAACATAGAAAACCCACATTGAGGACTGGAGGTGTAGCTCAGCAGTAAAGTGCTCGCCTAGCATGCATGAAGCCCCAAGTGTGATCCCCAGTACCGAGGGAGGGAAGAAAGGAGGGAGAGAGGGAGGGAGGGAGAGAGGAAGGAAGGGAGGAAGGAAAGAAGGAAGGCCATGTGAAGAAATAAGAGTACAAGAACGAAATGCAACTTGCCTCACATCTGAACACTGACTTGCTGACTTTTTATCTTCCAAAGACAAATTAGTTGAGTCTTAATCCCTTTCCCTAAATGCAATATTTGAGGAGCTCACTGAATAGAAGCAAGTAAATTAAATATTCTTTGAAAAAAAAAAACTTTCTTTACATTGAGAAAGGGAACCTTCATTTACAGTCACCCCAGTTACTAATTAAGGAGAGAGAAATGATCCAACTTTGTAAGTTACTTCCAATATCACAAAACTCCTATCTTCCTTCACACTTTCAGGAGCCAGAGAGGGAAAGAAGGACACTGTAATACCAGAAAGGTGAGAAATGATAACAGCTCTTTCAGATAACAATCTAAAGCTCCTAAACTCCTCAAGCGCCATGGTTTAACTGACTCTGCTCTTGCTGCTCATGGTGGACAATGATCTTGCCATGAAAGCTGTTTGTTGAATCATCCACTCATTTCAGAGGACTAGAAAAATGTTTGGCCCTGTACACTTTGAGCTCTATCTTTCTAGTCAATACGTTTTCAGTCTCTACTACAGATGGCTTTCTCTTTCTGCTAGTCATTTATCAAAGGAAAATAAATGAAACAAAGGGCTAAGTACCTGAGAAATGTTCCCAACAAGCGTTTCAAGAAAACAATAAAACATTCCATTTCAAAACGTATTAACATCTAACCTAACACCCATTTACTCTCACTGCCCCTCCCTCTAAACTACCAGAAAGGAAGCCAATGTGGCCCTAATTCATCAACTATGCCCACACTTTGCTGACTACAATTTTCAAACAAGTGAAGGTTTATTATAGAGTGAAATGTGTCCAACTAACTTTTCTTCTCAACTTCAGATAAAAGCAAGTGAACAGGGATATTAGTCTTGGGTCCAATGGCTGCCAACAGGGGTACATGAAGGTGGGCAAAAGACACAGGAATCCACACACACAGGCTGGCAGAGTCATTCCATGGCAGAGTCAGGAATTTAAAATCCAAGAGGCAAGTTTCAGTCAGTAGCAAATGAGGGTAGTCAAGAACAGGAGACCTGGTTCTGATGATTCCTTCTCCAGCAGTGTTGATTAGGCCAATCAAGCAGATGGTGGCTCTCACTTAAGACTCAGTAAACAAGCCATGCTGCCTCCAAATGTCTATTTATCCTTGTAGAGAACATCTGCTCCTTTCTCTTTGGCCAGCATGCTTTCATTTTTAGAACTGCCCTCCTCCACTCAGTGATGTGATAAATCATAAGGTTTCCTCTTCCCCATTGATGTATGATTAAACCTGGGGGTATGATCCCTGCATCAGGCCAGAACAATCAGAACTTGTCTTCAAACTTGCTGGAGTTGCCACCTCTAAGAAAGGACTCTCTCTTATTTGGGAATATAAACTTAACTGTGTAAAGCAATGCTGCCATCACAAACAGGCTGCCTGAGAATGATGCCAATCCAGAATAGAGTGCACAGTCAAGAAAGATGGTGTGAAAACGTCCTGTTGACACCATGTGAACCCAGAGGTGCAGCTATGTCTGAAGCTAATTTCACCTTCTTGGACTTCAGGCCAAGTAAGTTAACAGGCTTTGCTTAAGCTGGTGTGAGCCGAGTTTACATCACTCCCACGAAGAGTCCTAAATCATTTAATTTTCAGATACTTTCTTCTGCTTTGCTCTTATCTTTGATAAACGATTCTGTCAATATTGCCCCAGTCACATGTGGCTTGATGCCCCTCCCAACCATCTTATCCCTTCTTGACTTTCCCTATCTGTTGTCTATTCACCCTCATAACTTCTATCTTCCTTCATCACTGGTCCTCTTCCCTCTATCTGCAAGCACCTAGGCACACTCCCCCCCGCTCTCTCTATTTGTGTGTGTTTGTATATGTACACATATATATCTCCTATTGATCAAAAAATGGTTTTTCCATCTTATCAAACTCTGGTCACGGAAAGGCACATTTTTAAAGATAAATTTTAATCATAAAGTTTGAATTCAACACTCATTTAATATTACCTTATAAATGTGTCCACATGGCTAGATGCTCTTCACATCTATTATTTTAATGACTATACAATGTCCCATGTCATGTTAATTTATGATGATTTACTTAGCCCTCCTCTAATATAGACATTTAGATAACTTCTCATTTTATAATATAAATAATATCAGAAAGAAAATCTCTTTTACATATAACTTTTCTTTCTTCTAAATTAATTCCTTAGAGTACTAGGGACTGAAATGGAACAAATTATATTCCATACATGTCTGATTGGGTCAAAATGAACCCCAATATTATATAACTATGATACACCAGCACAAGAGTGACCCTGAGTTCAATCCCTGGTACCCCAGAAAAACTTTTTTTAAATAAATTAATTCTTGGGCTGGGGTTGTGGCTCAGTGGTAGAGTACAATGAGGCACTGGGTTTGATCCTCAGCACTACATAAAAATAAATAAATAAATAAATAAAATAAAGGTATTGTGTCCACCTACAACTAAAAAAAATTTTTTTTAATTAAAAAAAATTAATTAGTTAATTCTTTAGGGCAAATACCCAGAAGTCACATCAAAGTTGAGCTTGATCATTGCCTTCCCCCAACCCCAGGAACACAGTGTTCCCCCACAGGAACAATGAATACCTTCAGTATGTCTGCCTTAAGCTCAAAACCAGACGGGTGCTGGTTTTATATTTTAAAATAAGAACATGTGGCATTTCATTTCACGTTCTGTTCCTGGCTTATTTCACTTAACACAATGTCCCCTAGTTCTACCTATGCAATGACAGGATTTCTTTTTTTTTTTTTTTTTTTTTTTTTTAATGGCCAAAGAGTATCCCATTGTATACAGATGCCATACTTTCTTTGTGCATTCACCTACCGATGGATACCTCAGCTGATTCTGTATCTTGGTTATTATCAGTAGCGCTGCAATAAACATGGGAGTACAGTTATCTCTCTGATATACTTATTCCATTTCCTCTGGATATATACCCAACAGAGGGATAGCTGGATCATATGGCAGTTCTATTTTAGTTTTTTGAGAAAAACTGTTTTCCATAGGAATATACTAATTTACATTCCCACTAAAAATGAGTAAGCATTCTTCTTTCTTTGCATCTTTTGCCAGCATTTTTTTTTCTTTTGTCTTTTCAAATGCATTCTAACTGGCTGTGATATAGTATCTCAATTTCATTTGATCACCATTTTCTGATGATTAGTGATATTGATCATATATTCATAAAATATTCATTCATATGGCCATTTGCATAGTCTCTTGAGAAATTTTTATTCAGCTCATTTGCCAATTTTAAAAATCAGTTTTGCTAATTTTTGTTTCCTATGTATTCTGGATTTTAATCTCTTATTGGATAAACAGTTTGTAAATACTATCCCATTCTGCAATTTGTCTTCATTTTATTGTTTCCTTTGCTGTGCAGAATCTTCTTAGTTTTATATAATCCCATTTGTCTATTTTTGCTTCTGTTGCCTAAGCTTTTGGGGACACTCCCCCAAAATCATTGCCTCTATGGATGTCTTGAAGTGTTTCTCTTATGTTTTCTTCTACTAGTTCCATGTCTTACATTTTTTAGGTCTTTAATTCATATTAAGCTGGCTATTTTACATGGTGAGAGATAGGGGTATAGTTCCATTCTTCTGCATATGGGTATTTAGTTTTCTCAGAATCATTTATTAAAGAGATTATCCTTTCTCTGATATGTTTTTGATGACTTTGTTAGATGTGTGGATTTATTTCTGAGTTCTCTCTTCTGTTCCAATGGCCTATGTGTCAGTTTTTATGCTAGTACCATGCTACTCTGGTTACCATAACTTTGTAGTATGTTTTAAGATCAGGTACTGTGATGCTTCCAGCTTTGTTCTTTTTATTCAATATTGCTTAGGCTATTTGGGGGTCTTCCATGGTTCCACATAAATTTTAGGATTGTTTTGTCTGACAATGTTCTATATCTTGACCAGAGTGTTAGTTAAGCCATATACTTAAAATGACTACATTTTATTGTATATAAATTAAATTTCCATTAACTTGATTTTGATTATTTCTACCAACTGACCCATACCACTGTTCCCTGGAAATATTGGTTGTCCTAGAGCAGCTCAGCCAACACACAGTCTATAGACCATATATCTATATTAGAGGTATAATCGATGGCTCCAAAGATCAATTCTGGGACCTTGTAGTACCAAGAACAGATATAAGAAACATTGGGTTCCCCTTAGACCAGCTGCTTTGCACTTCCAAAGTCACAGAGTTTTAAGACTGTATCAGGATCCAACAAGAAGTTCTATGGTTTGACATCCCAGTGGCAGAATCCAAAGAATGATATAGAACTAAACTTCTAAACAGTTGATACATATACATGTTATATAGATCACAGGGAGTGTCTGTTTGGCTCTACTGTAGCATCTGGCAGCTCTGTATACTGTTTCTGGAACACAGTCCAGCACTAGATCAAGGTAGAACTCATCTTCTCACCACTTGAGTAGAAGAAATAATGTAGCTAGATTCTGTCACAGTATCTAGCTTTCTCATGATCTGGAGCTCTCAGCTGGTTTCAGAGGTCTCAGTCAATAGATGGCTGGTGCAATTTCTTGGGGCTGAAGGTGAGACTGAACATCATAGTGGAAGAGTGTGCCAGAGGGAAGTGGCTCACATGATGACCAGGAAGCAGAGAAAGAGGGAGTGTTTTAGGTCACATCCCAGTATAAGGTTTAGTTTTTACTTGGTTATTGAAAACAATGAGTCTTCTTGATATATTTGTTTGCTTCATATATTTTCTCTTTTGTGAACTCTATATTCTCTGACAGTTTAGTTCCTAAAGTTTGGTGGTATTCTTAAATATTTGCATAAAATCTTTTTAAGTACTGATTTTTTGGGGGTGGCGGCCATGTACCAGGTACTAGACCCAGGTGTGTTTTACTACTGAACTACATTCTCAGCATTCTCAGCCCTTTTTATTTTTATTTTGAGACAGGGTCTTGCTAAGTACCTTAGGGTCTCGCTAAGTTGTTGAGGCTGGCCTTGAACTTCCGATACTGCCTCATCTCCCAAGTTGCTGGGTTTACAGACATGGCCACTATGTCCAACCTAAGTGCTTCTTCATTACACTAAATTTTTTATCTTTTTTTTTTTTTTTTTTTTTTTTTTTTGGTGTGGTTCTTTTTTATTGTCTTTTTTGGAACTGGGGGGGGCATCTAACCCAGGGCTTTGCAAATGCAAGGCAAACGCTTTGTTACTGAGTTACATCCCAGCCCTATAACACTAAATCTTTGAACACCTGTGTTCCACTAGTCTTTTTTTAGTTTTATAACTATTAGAGAGCTTTCAAAATATATTTTAATTTGTTAATACCATCCTCTATTCCATCAACCTTTAAAAATCAATTGTTCTAAAACCCAGTGTTGGTCTTATCCTTACATCAGAGAACATACCAAGAAATGATAATGTGAATTGTCATGAGTTCCTTGAAGGGGAATTTAGAACTATGTATTAAATGTACACCCAAATGTTCTTAAATATATATATATTATGTGTCTCAAAAGTTGTACTTCTAAGGAATGTACCCTAAAGAAATAATTGGAAAGAACATTCCAAGATTGCAAGAACAATAGTGCTCACTGTGGTGTTGCTAACAATCCCAAAATATTGGATTAATATGACTACTAATCAACAGGAGTGTGTAAATAAGTCTGTTCATGGTGGTTAATGATGTAGATTCATGTATACTGACATAGAAAGATACCCATTACATAGTACTAAGTTTAAAATTAAGCAGCCAAACAATATGCTAAGTTGCTGAGGCTGGCTCTGAACTTGGATCCTCTTTCCTCAGCCTCCCAGGTCACTGGGATTACAGGGGTGTACCACTGCACTTGGCTAATACTTTTAATATAATAATTTTTTAAAAATATGGCCATATGCACTTAGAAAAACAACAAAAAACCTCTTATCCCTCAAAAATTGAGATGATATTCTGCCTTTTGTGTTTTTATTTTTAAAGAGCACTATTGTTTGCATTTTTAAATTGCTTTCTCTTTAACAATGATATATTAGTAATATAAAAAAATGAATTCCTAGTTTTAAAAACACAATATCCCTTACTGAGTATCCTTGACCTTAAAGAGTTTGCATAAAGATACTTCACAGGAATACATACACCTTGGTGCTCATAGCATTTCTTTTATTATACTTCATATTTATCTCCTGAATGGAATTATTGAAATTTTTTCTTCTTAATCATAAATGAAACAGAGTAAGAAATATAAAAATACATTTTGTTCCTCAACATTCTGATTAATTCTTCTAACATAGCCACCAAAGCACCAGTTTAACATGTTTCCCGCCTTTTCGTATGGACTTCAGTCATCTCATTCCTATGAAATCTCTGTCTCCTCCTAAGTCCCCGGGCTAGTAAGAATCCTTTCTACGGGTGCATGTTTTTCAAGTGGTTCTATTATCCCCAAAGCTTCTGACCACAATGAATCTTTCGTTTCTAAAACATATTTTATATGTGGGAATTAACAAATCTAACAAAATCCTGGAAGCAAACAATAATTACATTGAGTTTTATAGTCCAACATGAGAGAAAAACCATACTTTTCGACCTCTGGGGTAGTCTATACAACATAATCAGCCTTCCATTTTAAAAACAAATTTGAATACAACAGCATGCATTTTTATCTTAATACTGTCTGGAGCATAATTTAGTCCTTGCTAATTGTGAGGGAGAATAAGAAATGCCAACTAGATTAAAGAGGAAGGAAAACCATTATACCACCACCTGGGGGAGGGGCCTCTGGGGGAGTGGCACTGTGATGGACATCATGGGTGCAGCTGTCTAGTAGGGAGTTCCAACTGAGCTACTGCTAGATGAACCTGCTTTGGCTGAACTGATCATGAATTTAGCAGTACTGACTCACCGCTGAAATATGTCTGTGAAACGACCCCTCTTTTTCAAAGTGCTCTTCAGTCAGACAGTCAGCTACCCCCTCTCAAAGCTCTACAGAGTAACTACATCCGGACCCTGGTAGAAAGGAGAAGAGGAAGGAACACAGCGGAGGGCAGTACAGTGATGTCACCACTCATCAGTCTATAGGACAGAGTCAGAATTCAAGAGCAAATTATTTCCATTTCAAAGGGGCCCCTCTGCCTACGGATATAATTCAAACACCTTATTCCAAGCCTCAGGTGAACTGCAGTTTTAAAAATCTCTTCTTAGTATTTTATCCCATCACTTCTCACACTTCAATCAAATTGGCTCCCTTTGTCACTTAGGCTTGTACTCATGCTGATCCACCATCCTAGGAGACTTCTCATTTCTCCCAAGTCTAAAGTGGCCCAGATCAAAATTGGTTTCCTCCTGAATACAATGTTCTCAGTAGTGTATTCTCAATGACTAAGAATCACATGCTTATTACATCCCAGTACTTTCACATATTATTTTATTTATCACTGCAACAGCTCTGTAAATATAGGTGCAACTATTATCTCCATTCGAAAAATGAAGTAAGTGACTTGTCCAAGGCCAAACAATAATGAAGAGTTCAGCCTTCAACCCAAGAATCCAGAGCTTCCACCCTTTACCATGCTGCCACACTCCTGTTTACTGATTTATCCCAAAGTACTGTGGGCAGACTTCATTATAAGGTATTAGTTTGAATGAGAAGTAAAATCCAATTTATATTGGTTTAAACAGAGAGCATTTATAAGCTCATACAGAAATTCCCTGGAACGACAGTTCCTGTGCTGGTTGTCAGCAGATCAACAGCCAAACTCCTCAAGGAATCAAACTCTTCCATCTTTCACCTCTAGCAACCTCTGTGTGTTGGTTAGGTGTAATAATGCTTGCAAAATGGCTCCAGCAATCCCAGAGATCACCTCTTCTTGGGCCTATGTTCAAAGACTAGGCTTCAAAATCTCATGTTAATGGGTGATTCTTTTTTTCCCCACTCACAGTGTTTCCTTGTGAAGGGATATCAACATATAACTCCAGGTCCCTTCTTATTCCCTAGGAAGGTGGCATGATTTATCTAACTGGTAAATTTAACTTAGATAAGTTTAACAGAGTTTGTCTTCCTTCCTCTTCTATGGCGTGTAGCTCTCATCCCAAACCATAAGTTTTCCTCTGCTTCTCCTAACAGTAATTCTTATCTGCACAGTCCTTCTACATGGGAAAATTGCTTCATCAAAGCTGTCTGTGAATGCCTAAGTCTGCCCAATTCTGAGGTTTGGAATCCACAACCCACTTTTCTAAGACAACTAACTCTATATCCTCCAACTTAGTTTCCTTGGTTAAAAAACAAAAGAGTAATATTTTGACTTCTGTACTTATCCCTGTTTTACTTCTCATCCTGTTCATAGCTGGGGGAAGGGAGATGTTATTTTATGAGGCTCCTTTCAAATACCCAACAGAGTTACATGCACATCTCATTGACCACAACTAAGTCACATACTCACAGTGTTTTAAACTAGGATTTACACAAGTCATGTAAGGAAGGGGTGGAGCACTGAATAAAAATCAGGGCTCTGCCAGCAGAGAAAAGGGGGAAGGGATTGTTGGGTAGGCAGCCTAGAGTCTGCTGCTAATGTCCCAAGGATCCCATTTACATCTTACTAATCTTGGCATTCATCACAGATCCAACAGCAGGGTCCACACATGAAAGTTGATCCATGTCTTTGGAATTCAGTTGGATTACTACTACTATCACCCACACCTACAGCAATTACGAGAGTGAGAGGTGTCTTAGCCACTAATTTCAGGTTCCTTCTGCTCCTGATTTCTTATTCTCACACCAAGTTCCCTCTAGAGAAAGTCAATACAGGAAGTGCATCAAATAGTATCTATTTCTATTAATAATTCTCCCCTGCTCACTATAACAAAACCATTTCTTTCAAGAATGTAAGGTACAAAGAACAATGAAATCTGCTCTACAGTGCATTCACTGTCCCTTCCCTCCCCCACCAGCTCAATTTCCCTTTGGAGGAAAGGAATGACATAAATTTAATAAATAACCAATCTCAGAAGCTGTCAGGAAAGCACTCACAGGTCATGGCCCAAACTCAAAGGCCTCCTCGGGACTAACAGTAAACTGTTTCTTACTATGCAAGCTTTTCCTTTCCTCCTTCCTTTATTTAGTTTATAAATGCTAGGAGCCTAAAAATCATGACTAAAAGAACATAGCTGGGACATCAGAAGCTAAATTCTTATTTTACTCAGAACCTCACAGTGACTTTTTTTTAAGTTATTTTGTGCTAATTTTATATTTAAATGTCCCCTCCTTTTGCAGAAACAAAATGCCATCCATATGAAAGTTTCAAAGCCAACTTTTCCTTAGACATTTATAATTCAAATTCCAAGAAAACATATGTTGGCTTAACTCGATTGTCATTTGATATTTATTCATTATCTTTCCCTTAGCAAGCAAAAGACTTGAAAAAGTAAATAAATTATAATAAGATAATACTGTAGGTTGTCATAAATGAGTGACAGTTCTATTGTAGGGGATATATACATATATACATATGCATACATTTTATAGAAAATGTATTATGCATTTGTGCACATTTTCTATAAAAAGTACCATGTATAAAATAAACATGTGCAAATTTATTTTTTGGTTATACACAGAGAAAAATGGGGAAAAAAGACCTATGAGGTGTTCTATCAGAAGGAAATCTAGAGTAAAAATGGCACGAACTTTAAAAGAGAAAAAAAGGGGGGGGGGGGGTGTGAGTGGCCTACCAGAAAATTGAGATATATGATCACACAGCATAATCTGAGCAAGCAAGTATGGCTGCCAAGCTCAGCTGCATCTTCTAAATTCAAAACAAAGCACAAGAAATGTGTTTGTTAACTTAAAACATCTGTTCCTACCACAAAAATATGAATAAGAATGAAAAGCATATGGATTATTCATCAATAAAAGTATAAAGTCTCCTATATTATTCCTCTCACACAATTATTCCCAGAATATATAAATTCCCAAACGGGAAACCAGCACATCTAATTATGATGGACAACTTATATATCCCCAACAAGGAGAAAAGAATCACCATTTCTCACTACCTGGCACCCAAGGGTACAAAACTTCTCCCTTAGACAAAATGCACACTCAAATCAGGGCATTTTCTTTACCTTCTCTAAGGGCTTTCTTAGGCAGAAACACACAGGTCTAACCCAGTGTTTTAGTCAGCTTTACACTGCTGTGACTAAATGATCTGATCAGCACAATTATAGAGGAGGAAAGGTTTATCTGATGGCTCATGCTTTCAGATGTCTTAGTCCATAGAAAGCTGGCTCCAGTCCTCAGTGCTCAAGGGAGGCTGAACATCATGGCGGGAGAGGGTGGTGGAGGTAAGCAGCTTATACCATGGTGATCAGGAAGCAGAGAGAGACTCCACTTACCAGATACAAATATATATACCCTACAGCCACAACCCAGTTCCCACCTCAACCAGCCACAGCCTACCTGCCTCCAGTTACCATTCAGTTAATCCCATCAGGGATTAATTCACTGATTAGGTTAAGGCTCTAAAAACCTAATCATTTCTCCTCTGAACCTTCTTACATTGTCTCACACGTGAGCTTTTGGGAGACACCTCACATCCAAACCATAACACCCAGATTAGATCAGCTTTCAGAAATCATCTAGACCAAGCCATCATTATCTTATTCCTGATTTTATCAGTCTAGTCTCAACTTGAATACCCCTAATTAACAAAGCTCACTCACTACCTCTCTAAATTCAGTTCATCACCAAGCATGGTAATGATATGTTGCAAAAAAATTTAAGTTTTTACCACAAACTAAGTACATTTTAGTAAAGGATGCCCTTCTTAAGTAAAAGTATATTATGCAATATTTAAAAATAAATGAAGAGAGCCGGGCATGATGGCCCTAAGCAATTCAGTGAGACCCTTCCTCTAATAAAATATAAAAATGGACTGAAGATGTGGCTCAGTGGTTAAGCACCCCTGGTTCAATCCCTGGCAGCAATAATAATAATAATAAAAATAATAATAATAAATGAAGAGCCAGGCACAGTGGCTCACACCTATAATCCCAAAGACTCAGGAGGATGAGGCAGGAGGATAGCAAGTTTGAGGCCAGCCTCAGCAACATAACATGACCCTGTCTCAAAATATACAGGACTGAGTATTTAGCTTAGTAGCAAAGCACCCCTGGGTTCAATCCCCAATACCAAAAAAAAAAAAAAGTTTTAATTTAAAAAAATTTAAAAATAAATGAGGAAGAAACAAAGGCATTTTAAAAATTCATAACCTACAATACCCAGTGAACAGGTATTGGGAAACTACCCAACATGCTTAAGGGAAATTAAGGAGCTAAAGATCGTATTGCCTCCCATCTGAGTACAGCCACAGGAAGCCAAGTATTCGCCCCAGTACTAAAAGTATGGGATGTTTCACTAGTAGCCACTGAGCAAGATTCACTAAGTGTTTAGAAGGACTTTGAGCACTTTATGGGAAAGCTCCCAAACTTTTTTCATTGTTCTTCCATAAAATCCTTCTAGCACGTTGATGAATATCAGAACAAATGAAATTTGGAGATATTTTCATTTTTACAGGGCTATGTTTTGTGTTACAGTTTCAAATTAAAAAGTAAGGCTATACAGCACACCAATTTTTTAAGATTGCAGCACTGAAGAACTGTCTTCCACAGTTCTCCTTGGCCCTAATAAACAAGGCCTACAGATCAGACCAGAGCTGCTCGATTCTTTGCTATAATATAAACAATGGATAACACTCCTGCATATACACTAGATTTTAACAAAACACAATAAAATTGCAAAAAAAAAATTAATAGAATATGTAAGATTAGGTTGCAGGTAATGGCTTACCTCTAACTTCATCCCTTTCTTTTATTTAAGAAAAAATACACACTGGACAATATGGGCAGAGAAGGGCCATAATTAAGATCATCTCAAAAGTGTTCAAATTACATATGCCAACAAACAGGGAGATCCTACAACAAATGTCTTGCTAACTTTCTCATAATTGCTAAAGACTGCTGAAGACACTGCAGTAGATTTTCAGTCAGAGTGACAACAATGCTGTAATTCAAGTTTAAGCACGAGTACATTAAGAATCTGAAATCTGTAAAGCTACACTGTCCAATACGGTAGACACTGGCCATGGATGGCTATTCAAAATTAAACCATAACTGAAACTAAACAAAGCTTAAATTTCAGTTCCTCAGTGTCCCATTTCAGGTATACTCAACAACCACAGGTGACTCCCAGCTGCCCTATTGAGCAGCACAGTTGTGGAACCTTTCCGTTCTTGCCGACACTATGCTGAGGGATCCTGGGCTAGGATCTATCTAATCTAACTTTTTTAATGTACAAATTTAGGAACATTTCATTCAGGTGGCTTACTCCATGCTACATAGGTGGTCATGACAGAGCCAGGACCAGAACCCAGGCTACCCTGACCTCTGACACTCAGTCATTTCCACTCCAACATCTTGTTGCTACCGAGATGCTGTTTCAGTTCCTGCCAGGTTCCGTCCCAGGTTCTTCTACAAGCATGCTCTCAGTCTTCACAGAAACCCTTAGGATCAGGATCCCTGTTACATAAATGATGAAATTGAGATGCACCTGTATAAAGTATCATATCTGAAGCTACACAGCAAGCATGTCATAGAACCAAAATTCAAACTCTAACACTTGGATATTTCTGCTGTATTATATACAGCAAACACTCCACATTTTTATTATCCTTGAAAAACTTTTTTTTCAAATTTGCTAAAAGTTAGTGCTTCCTGATTTCTTTAGTCAGCATTTGTTGGCAAAAGTATCTCAAGTAGGAAAATTCCAACACTTAGCACTTTTGATTTAGGGAAGGAGAGCAGTTTTGTTCCTCTTTATCAATTGTAACTGCTTGACAACAACAAAAGCAGCTAACTTTTATTAAGCACAAGGACAAGTGCTTCTTGTTTTGATCTCCTTCAACCTCCACAATAATTCTGTGAAGGAATATTTCATCTCCATTTTACAAATGGAAAAAATTAAGGTGAAGAGTCAACCCACCCATCCCCAGGAAGAATTTAATAAAGAAGTATTCACTTGTGGTGAGGCAAAGCAAAAGAATAGCTAAATTCTTTGTATTTGATGTAATTGGAAAAGAACAGAAGATATGTGAAAAGTTTGAAATAAAAATTTTATTTTTTTTCTCAAGGGGAAATTCCTGCTACAGTTAAGCATAGTAACTGTTTCCCTCTAACAGATTCCTGATCACATCTCTCTTCCACAAGGACTGACTTTAGAGAAACTTTGGTAAGTCAAAAAAGTGCATGAGTATTTTGGGATAAGAAATATACCCAAAATAGAGTATTCAGTGTTTCTCATGGTATTTTTTGTCTCTTCTGGAAATTACTGACCTGACAAATACAGAGAAGAGAAAGATAGGAAAGAAAGTGTTAAGGAAAACAGCTGAAGTCAGTACATAGCTACATGTGGCTCAGGACCAAATTGTCCCAGAATGTCACTGCAAGTCCATAAAGCTGCCAAAAGCTGGAAGACACACATACCCACATATGCTCATAAACATATATACACACATGCATATGATATACTGCATACAGCATTATATATTTGTTAAGATCCATTGATCCTTCTTGCATCCTGTGGTGAATTTAGTGCATGCACACTAGCACTAGAGAGCCTTGGTTCACTGGGAAGAGGTTAGCCAGGGACAGCTGGCTTTTGCAGGAAGTCAGGGACAGAGACTGGCAGAGACAACTGCATGGCAGGTGCAGCAGGGAAGGGGGTGGGCATACAGGACTTGAAGGTAAAATAAGCTAGTTGTGTTCAGAGACAACAAGCAGACTGGCTTGGCTTGTGAGAAACAGAATGCTTGAGAAAATGGTTTTAGAGTTAGAACCAGGTATGAACCCTGTCTTCCTCTAGCATTTACTAGTTATGTAACTAGTGATTTACACTTTCCAAGGCTCAGCTCCTTTACCTGTAAAGACAATACCTATTTCCTGGCATTGTTGAGAGTATAAAATTTTATTACAAAAACCATATGCCAGGCATTGCACAGAGGTGTCTTC
The DNA here is from genome assembly GCF_902686445.1 of Sciurus carolinensis. NCBI lineage: Eukaryota > Metazoa > Chordata > Mammalia > Rodentia > Sciuridae > Sciurus > Sciurus carolinensis. The sequence continues at coordinate 77,744,941 of NC_062222.1, forward strand.
CCCACATTGTCCTATTTATTCTATTAAAATCTTTCAGGACAGGTTCCCCATTTCACGTAATGTGCCCTAGGTCACAGAACTAGTTTCCAGCAGAGGAAGAGGAATTCAAACCAGGTCATCAGACCCCAGGGCCATAAATGTTCCACTGTATCTGGCAGTTTCCTAAGCAACAAGTGGTAAGACTATAAAGGGATCAGTGAAAGGAATTCTCATAGGACAGAAGGGGAGTTAAAAAATAACAGCAGGCCCCTAAGTCCATTTCTCATCTGCTCGATGTGTTTTACCAAATTCTGGGTAAAGCTATGAAATGACTTGACATTTTCAAGCAAACCAACCCTCCACTCCGAGTCACTCCCCTGAGAATTGAATGAACCTCAAGAACTTCACACCCTTGCCCCAGTTTCCTCATTTATAAAATGGAGTTGGGACTATATGCTTTCTGAAGTCACTTCCAGGTCTACAATGGCGGGTGCACGGATAGAATTACAAGGTTTGGGACACAAACAGCACACCATGTTCAGAGCCAGCCCTTGAGCGCAATGCCTTTTATAATAGAAGCCCTCTCACCAGAGAGATGTTTAATCAGTAAATCCCAGAATATCATGATGTAATGTTCTAAAACTATTTTGATTCAAAATATATAAATGTATATTCATTATCCAATTTCACTGATGTAGGCGAAATGCCTCTCTTCAACACAAGGACATGGGGAGAGAAGAGGGATGGGTTTTACAGGCAATTAAATATGTTCACAATCCATCATCTACAAATCCCTATTTATTCTTCCTTTTTACTTTCTTCATTTCTTTCTTTTCTTTTCTTTCTTTTTTTTTTTTTTTTTCCCTAGTGCTGGAGATCCAGGGCCTTAGGCATTTCAGACAAATATTCTACCATTAAGCTACATCCCCCCACCCCATTTCCAATTTCAATGTCCTTAAAATGGAAAGAGAAATTTAAAATGGTTATAGAAGATAAACCTGTTAACAGAATCTCTTTAGATTTTCAAGTTTTTCCTCATCTTTTATAGCTGTTTCTCCCACACTTAATTTGACAGCAATTTTTAGTGACTCACCTCTATGGAGTCTTTTTTAAGTATTCAACACAGTTTCCCTAGAAACAAGAATGCTATTTCTTTTTATATTCCCATTTCAGCAGTTTAATTAAACAATAAGTCAGCTTTGTCGTTCCTCTTCTCTAGAGCATCCAATGACTCACCCACCTTATTGAAAGGACAGGTTAAAGTCCATCCAAGGCTCCACACGCCCTGTCCCCTGTCCCCTCTGCCTCCTCTCCTGCCACCTCCCCCTCAGTCAATGCACTCCAGCTAGTTGACCTCCAGGTGCTTCCTCAAGTGGCCAAGGGAACTCTGCTTCAGACTGGCTTGTGGTTCCCCTTCTCTGAAATTTCTTCCTCAGGATAGCCACAGGGTGAGCTTTAAGAATTCCTTCTTCCAGTTCTTTGTTCACGTGTCACCTTCTCAGGGAAGCCTTCTCTATCATTCTATTTAAAGTTGCGACCCTGACCTTCGCACTCAATGTTGTTTTATTTTATAGCATATGTATCTGACATTCTGCACTTTTCACCCATTAGAATTCAAGCTTCAGGAGGGTAGGGAATGTTGCCTGTTTGCGGATACATTCCAGTACCTAGAATAAGAAGTCCACTGTTGTTATTCCATAAATAAGTTTTCAATAATAATCTCTATTGTTGTAATAAATGCATTTTCTCTGACTGAATTGCTAAGTACAATACTAGGTACCTCAGAGGAGGGTTACGAACAAAGAGTCTTGGTAAGCAAAGAAGTCATCTGGAGAGCTCGGAAGTGTACTGGTATTGTAGAGCTTATCCCAAAAAGTGCGAGCAACCATGAGCCCTAGGATCAGCCAGGGCATGGGAGAGAGGGCAGCAAAGTCACCTGTTAAAATGCAAGTTGTCTAAATGGTCTCTCCTTTTAACTGGACCAAACCGACCTCTCCGGTTGCTTGATGCTTTCATACTCAAATACACAAAACACATAGGAAAGTCAAGTTTAGAGGGTAGTCTGCCTACTTTCCTTCAGAGAGAGATAAAACAGAAAGGAGATAGGTTTTCTTATTCTGATATAACCCCTCGATGGTCAATGACCTCGAGCAAATCTCTTCTCTCTCTTATCCTTAGTTCTCCACTAAAAAGGGGGAGAGTATAAAATAATATGTGGTCTGACTATTTTACCACTCTGTGGTATTAGATGAATCACTAACTATGAAAATACATGGAAAAATTACAAAGCACTCTATACAATAAGCAATTCTCTTTGTATTAACAGAAATGACTGACATCTAAAATATCTACCATTATTCCCTCAAACTGATAATGTACTTTAGAGCATTTTGATTTTGAAATTATTCTAAAATATATAAAGAATAAACAGAATGAAAAGTCTGCTTTTAAGGCCAGGGAATGAAAAAAAGAAGGAAAGTCAGGCCATTTTCCTGGTTCTTCAATAGAAAAATATCAAGAAGGAAAAAAATGCACAAATCTTCAGAGCAGTAACTGTAGTATAAAAAGACAGATTTAAGAATATTACTGTGTGTATCTACAATTATCTGGACTCTGGGATACTTCAGATGTTCCTCATCTATTTCAAACACAAGGATAATCCAAGATGACTTATTAATATCACAGATGTCAATAGCAGGTTATGATGTAAATGAGAAAACTCTTTCCAACCATCGCAGTTCTGTTTTATTATAGCATTTATTACACCAAAATAAAAAGTGGTGAAGAACGACTTGTCACACCATTTATTAGAGTTGATGGAGTGTAGACAGTCTTTTCAATAAGGCTTTAACACAGTGTTATGCACCATAGTACATTATTAATGAAAAGAAATGCATGAGACTTGCATCTGCTTTTCCCCCAAGTCATTCAGACATTAAATTCAAAATCCATTCTACTCTACATGGCGAAGGGTCAGAGATAAAATGTTAATTTGTTTGTTTTTCACCAAAATGTACCTTTATAATCAGGAATCATCACTATTCTACTGAATTTAATAACAGTACTTTCTTGGAGAAGGGATCAAAGGAGGAAGCAAACATAAGAATATAAACAAATTGTGCCCTAGTTTATACCTGACATGAGGATGGGATTTAATTTTTCTCTGTGAATGAAAGAACACAAAGGACAGTCACAGAATGCAAACTGTGTGTGGCATATTTGAACTTCTCTTCCAGCACCTAAGTATCTGAATGGAACTAATTCACTCTAGGAAAGGTATTAAGTAATGGAGCTTGATTGTGCCAGGAAGAGGGATAATCTTCAAACTGCAAACAAAAGTGAACATATTTGAAAATGATAGGATCACTCACTCGGTAACCTCAATCAAGCATTTCACACTCAAAAGAAACCAAATATATTAAGAATCACCTACCGCCAACAAGGAACCCTGATAGACACAAGCACCTGTGGGGAAAAACAAAACAAGAATTAAAAGTGATGCATAATATGCCAATAAGCACTGCCCCAGCAGGCTCGATGCTAAAAAATTGCATCTACGCACATTATAATCAACAAACTGCTTTTTCCAAAATCTTAAATGCTTGAGCATTCTTCCCTTTGGGAAATAACCCCATACACCAAAATAATAATTCCTGGGCACACATGAGGGAAAGCATCTTTAGAACTCATTATCTGAATTTTAAAATAAATGTATTTATAATGGCATACTATAAATATGGCGCATATATTCCTTTATAATAAATCAGGAAAGTTATAATCCAGTTCCAATTTACCTATTCAAGCTTCCCTTCCACTCTTTGCTTACATAAATTCTCCAGTCCAACCCAAGGAGCCAACTTAGGATCCCATGATAAAATGTCATGTCTCCAACGCTTTTGTTTGTTTTCATTTCCTACAGGAGATGCATTTGGTCTATTCAAAGCCCCTGCTTTTGATTTCATCTCCTTCATGAAACTTTTCCAGCCCATGGGATTATGTTCCTCCCCTTTGAGCTCATACTACTTTGTGCCTGAATCACGTATTTGTGAATCACCCATGTGTACCTCCTTGTGGCATCCTTGCTACAGATGCGGAAATGCTGCTTCTATCCTACTGCACAAAATATATACTCTAAGGAAAGGGACTATTTCTCCTTTTTTGTATTCCCCATTTCTTCACATAGTAGGCATTTGTTTAGATATCTGGTTAACATAAAATACCTATTTCATGCTTTTCACACAATACACTCCTCTTTGGAGAGATTAAACCATTTTATAGAAGAGCAATATAGATGGCAGTTATTTGAAAAGAACTCTTCTATTGAGTTCCTGACCTCCACGACTCTTTTCACTCCTTTTTTTTTTCTGATGGGCTGTTTCTGAACTGATACATCTTTATATTTCCAGTCATTAGGCACCAAATGAAAAAAAAAATAGATGATTTGCTTCTAAATGGAAAAGAAGGCTGAATTTGGACAGCTTATGTACTCTGAATAACTAGCACATCACAAAACAAATACTTAAGTTTTATATTTGAAAACAACATAAAATTGTAGTCCTAATATTTTTTTTCAATGCACATTTCTCAACCAGTTTTTGAGCAGCACAATAGGTATTGATTTAACCTAGAAACAAGTGTATGATATCTTACTGACTACTCTCAGAAACTGAGGTTTTAAACAGAATAAAACTGCATAAACAAGCCAAAATAGGACATCTTGACATTGTGCCACGTTTGGTTTCCAAAGAGGGAAGGACACATTTTACTACAGTGCTTGTCTCTAATAGAACATTCATGAATTCTCAAAGTATTAACTTCTCCAGAAAGGACTGGTGTATCTTCACCAATAATGGAATTGAGAACAATCTTTAAAGAAAGTGAGATGACTATTTACACTTGAGTTGAATCAAAGACCCTTGGGCAAATTTACTAAATGACTTTTATGTTCTTGACATTCAAACAGAATAATTTGAGATAAAGGCTTAGGAGGGAGGGAATATTCTTAATTGACTTTTTTTTTTAAGAAATTTGTTCCAAAGATTGTATTTCAGTCTACATCATGTCATAAGAAGGATATAAGTGCATACATATTTAGATATAAAATAATCAAATGTATCTCAAATACAAAATTCACTTTATTTTTAAAAATATCTTGATTTATAGATGGACACAATACCTTTATTTTATTTATTTTTATGTGGTCCTGAGGATTGAACCCAGAGCCTCACATGTGCCAGGCAAGCACTCTACCACTGAGATACAACTCAGTCCACGAAATTCCCTTTCTAAATTACTTAAATTGATATTTAATTACATCTGATGTTTTTTAAATTACAATAAAGTTAATCACTAAGGTACAATTTAACAAAATTTAATATTTTTTCCAGACCATTATTTTTTAATGGCTAAACTGAAAAACCTTTCACATATTAAATAGTTTTTTAATTGACACATAAAATTATATATATTTATCATGTACAACATGATGTTTTCAAGTATATTTAACCTTTAGAATAAGCAAAGAAAACTTAACTTTCAGAGAAAAAAACATAAAGTTTACTCTTTAAAATAAGACTATCCTCAGATATAGTCATGTTTCGCCAGGGATACCTTCTGAAAAATGCATCATTAGAAAACTCTGTGGTGCAAACATTAGGCAGTGTCGTCACACAAAGTAAGATGGCTATGACATCATTCAGCAATATGCGACCAGCGTCATATATATATTCAGTCCAACATTGACCAAAACATCACTATGTAGCACATGACTGTAATTTTATTTCTCTCTCCCACAGTACTACCTCACAAAGTCAATTTCTTTTCAAAGTTCCCAAAGAAATTAAATACATTAAGAAGCAACCAAATATCCATATCAAAAACCTGTTTGGGGAAGTCCTGCAAGAGGAAAACATAAAGCAGCATTTGAGAGTGGCACCACATCCAGACGTGGATAAGCCAAATGTCTGCTACAGACTCCAGTCGAACAGTATGTAGCTACTGATAAATTCTGTCATTAGGAAAAGGAAATAACTCAATTTGGGTTACTCTGTGATGTGCAATTCCTAAAGAAATCAGCTTGGCCCTCTGAGGGCTTTCCTAAAACTGAACAGTTCTAACTGGAAGGCAGCTGCATGAACGAATGTCCATTAACACGGTTTCCAAACCCTCATTTCTACTCTCCTGAGAGAACAAAGCATTCCAGTGTGATGCCCAGTCCTATCAAACATTTATCACCACCCAAAGCCAGATGCGGTCATCCAGAGTAAATATATTTCTCCCACACTGTGGCATGCTGCACACCCACCAGCAGATGAAGTTGGGAGGTTTGTTGGCATTGGGTGCTGGGTGCTGCTTCTGGTTCAGAACTGGGGCAGAGAGGCCTTTTCACTATCCATCAAGTCACATAATATGGACAACAAAGTTACTCCTTCCACTCACCATTGTTTTTTTCCTAAGGAGTACTAGAAAAGTTACAGATCTAGTTAAGCTTTAAAATTCTGGCCTTATTTGAACTTAAAAGGGAAATCCAGCTTAAGCTCAAGGTGGATTTTTCTCTTCCTTCCTTCCTTCCTTCCTTCCTTCCTTCCTTCTTTTCTTTCAGCGTCAGGGATTGAACTCAGGGCCCTGTGCATGTTAGGTAAGCACTCTACATCCTCAGCCCCTCAAGGTGAATTCTGAGAAATGGTAGTGATCAAGAAAGAGAAATATGCCTTCTGTAAAGGAAAATTGAGGAAAAATAAGAAAAAATGGGAGCCAGAGTTCCCAAACCCTGAACACTGTCAGTCTGAGGGCATGAAATATGGCTTTAAGTGTCCAGCAATTTAAGTCCTATAGCCCATGGCCTGTGAGAAAGTACATATAGTCTGCAGAGTAAAGTAATCATATACAGCACAAAAAGGAAGCCTATGACTGGAGAGTAGGCTGCTCTTCTCCCTGTGTGGATGGCTCATTGCCTACAGGTCACAGAGGTAAAATGTTACAGATAAAATTTAAACACGTAAAATAAAATGTCTTTTTTGATGGCTTTTCGAAGATCATAATAAACTCCTTTATGAGATATCTGTAAAAAAATAATATTTTCAGGGAAATTTCGAGATATAATTTGTACCAGTACTGACATCCTTAAACTATTCACTAGAGAAACTGTGACTGGTAAGCTGAGTGAATTAGAGAAGTTAAATCCAAAAAGCACAAAATGTCAGAACCATTAGTTGAAAAAAATAATCTTCATTAAGACACGAAGAGATTTGGAGAGAAGGGCCTCACAAACACACGACTCGTTAGGACCAAGCAGCCACAAGTTGGCATTTAAATGTTCAAGCTTTATGTTGTGTTATAATTCAGCATATGGCTGTGTACACTGTGGAACAGTTAAAACAGAATCGCTTCTGGACTGACAGGGCAGTTCATGTCCTGATTACTGTCAAGTAGGATTCAGATCAATTAATAGAGTAGTTAAAATGAAAATGGGCCAACTGTTTTTGAACTGTTATAAGAGTTGGCATGCAGCTCCCACTTCACCATGTGGTAGTCCTCTCCCCTCTTCTGAGCCATGTGGTGGACAGTATTTTATGACTACTTGTGTCTGAGTAAAATTGAGTGATATTGCCACCCAAGTCCATAATAGTGAATATGGATGACTATGTCCTCACTAAAAGATGTCTATGGGGACAGCAATACTCAGAGTCGGTCCCCAGAAGGCAATGTATTAGAAACAAGAGTCAATGTTGGGGGATAAGGATGTGGGTCAGTGGTAGAGCATCTACCTAGCACGCATGAGGTCCTGAGTTTGATCCCCAGCCCTGGGGGGGGGGGGGGGGCGGGGAAACAATGATAATACATCACCACATTATTTCTACTATCCGGTAGCTACAAAATTCACAAAGCTGCAGAGTTGCAATTAGATCAATCAACTAGAATCAGTAAAATATTGGGCAAGCCAACAAAGACCAAACGTTCTCATCCCTCTAGTGAACCATAATTCTGATATTAACAATTTCGAGATACGCAGACTCCTTGAGGGCAAGTGCTAAAGGTTATTACTGTTTGTTTTTGATCTCTGCATCTCCCCACCTAGACACAACATGACACATTAGTTCTCAAAAAAAAAAAAAAGCTTGACAAATGAAAGATGAAGGGAGAGGCTATTTTTCTTGGCTATTTTTCAATGACTTCTCTGATATTGAGTTTCAAGCATTCAGTGTCTCACCAAAGGGAGTCTTCAGCCAAGAGCAGAACCAAAAATGCTGATCTACCTATAAATAAAACACACTGTCCATCAAATGATCCTTTCCAATGTAATCTGTCAATGGCACTTACATGAAAAGCCTAGGAGATTGTGGAGTTGGCCAAAACCACATTGGGAGTGAAGGGACATCAACTAGAGCTCAGTTCTCTTAGCCTCAGAGCCAGTGACCTTCCCTATCCCAAGTCAGCTGTATATGTAGTGTTACCTCGCAAGACTTCCGCATATCAGCACAATTCAAGGTGAGCATTTCCAGAAAATGCCATCACAAAATTCCCCTAATTTAGAAAACAACCATATTACAGGTTTCCCTGTGTCTTCTTGATTTTATTAAGTCCTCAAATCATCGTAGTTTATCTACTTGGCAATGTAAAATAATACTGCCAACAATTTGCTTAAAAAAATTCATTTTTTCTTCTGATAATTAGAATAAAATCTAGAACCTGAAAGTTGTAACTGATCACAAATAAGTTGGCAAATATCAATTTTCTTTTTCCTATTCTTGATGATTAGCAAAAGTATTTTAGCACTATCACCTAGTTGACTTCTTCATATAAGAAATGACAGAATTACAACTTAAAGAAGTCAGATGGTTCATTCAAGGTAAGTCAGCTAATCATAGTGTCTAGTCCACTAGTTAAGTTTAATTCAAAAGAATGCGATTTGACAATACTTGTTCATTTGACCAATATTTTTGAAAACTTACTATGTGCTAGGAGTTGAACTGGATATATAAGAATAACTAGGAGCCATCCTAATTTTTCAGTAAGCACACAGCCAAGTGACCAAAGTACATTTATATCAACTATAATGGTGAAAGGTATTAACTGAGGTACTGGAAGCATATATGACATATTCTCTGTGCATTGAGAAGAAAACAAATTCTTCTGTAAACTGGCAGGCAAAAGTGTCAAAGTATGTCCCATCAAGAGAAGTACATGTGAATGTTTCTTTTCAGTTTTTAAAAATCATTCCCTAAGTTAACACTAAAAATTTGAGATCTCTGAAATCCTTATACTTTCCATCTATGACCTCAGTGCTTTTAATGTTAAAAGAAAAATTTGACAAAACCAAATGGAAGATCTCATAAAATGACAACTGATATTTTGCCTATGGAACTGATATAGTTTAATTAAGTTCATGAGATAAAGTATGTAAAGTACCTAGTAGCAGGCAAATGGGATGTGCTCAGTAAATGTCTGTATTCATTCATTATCAGATAAGCATCATTATGATTTGGGTGGAAACTGACATTTACCAATCTTGCAATCCAGTTTGTGAAATGACTATAGAATGCTCTGAAGGTAGGGTGATACAATTAAATGCAGTATCCAAAGTATATCTTTGAAGGAATATAATCTCTTTCCCAACTCCCATCAAAAGACCCTGGCAGTTCTTAAACTTTGTGCATTGTATCGACCAAACCTCCAAAGAGCGCCCCCTGTAGGCTCTTAATATTATCGGCTTTTGTAATTTCAAGAGATTTGGTTCTGAAAAACTACATTATTCTAGCTGCCCCCTGCTGAGCAATACAGAAGCATGTTTTCTTCGTTGCTGGGATATGATTGTAAATAAGAAACTGCCACCAAATGAAACTGTAGTTTTTCTAAGTCCAAAGTTGAGATTTGGGTGGCCTGAGCAATCTCTCCCGTCCAGTTAATTAGTACAATTAGACCTTACGAGTTTTTTTTTTTTTTAAGTACGCACACACACTCACGTACACAATATATATTTCTACAGGTTTTGCACTGTTTGAAGAAGTCTGCACAGGTCCCAAACGTACTTCTCCCGGAGATGGGATACACTCCATCTGCTTCCCAGGAGGTTGAGGGAAGGTAGCACCTTAACTAGTACCGAAGGTCCCCATTGCTGTGTGTGAATTTCCAAAACCAGACCATTTTCTCTTGGGAAGCTAGTAAAGAAGAGCACCGATCCTTTGACTGGAAGTCGACCCGCGAAAGAGCTTTGTCCCACGCGGACCTCCAACGCCCCCAATCCCACGCAGGGGATCAGAAATCGGAACTGTCTCCCGCCAGCACCAGCTCAGAGAGTGCGGCCGCCCACCGCTGGCTGCCGCTGCCGCGACGCTAATTTGCGGCTGGACAGGTGAACTCTTCTTCCCGCAGCTGGATGAATAATGAATGGAGACGGGAAGGAAAGCCGAGCGCCCAGTGCTGTGGATTAAGTCCTCTTCCTCCCAGCCGCCGGCTCCCCTCCCCCTCCTTAAACGCTAACTGGGCCACTTCCCCGGCTCCTCCGGGCAGGTGGGAGCTCAAAGCGCCTCATGTCGCTGGCCCCGCATCCTCTGACCCCAAAACTCTTGATTTACTCAGTGATTTATTTATTTGGCTGAGCCTAGATTGCGTTTGATATCATGGCGACAACTCTTCGCAGTCTCCTTTCTCTCCCTCAGCTCCAGGGTTTTACGTGTAGGTTGGAGCCCGGGAGGAAAACTGGGAGGCGGAGAAATAAAAGAAGGAATCCAAACTCTTATTAACCACTTTCCCCCGTCCCCCTGGGGAAGTAGGCAGGCTATCGGTACGGGGAGATTTATTTCCGTACAATTAAATTGCCTACCTCCAGAACATGCTCTGATCAGCTAGTTATAAAATCTTAACTGGACTTTAGGGGGAGACTTATAGGGGTAGGAGGGAAGAAGAGCGATAGGGCTTTTATGTTTCATAGTAGCAGAAATATTTTTTGTAAAGGTAAAAGCAATTGCTCGTTCCTCACCTAGGTTTTATGTAGTTGCTTTTCCTTCGGGGGCAGGAGGGAAAAGGAAAGAAAATTCGATTTAAGAGATGCCACCTCAAGCTGCCACCCAACCAAAGGTACTTAGGGCGGAAAGGGAGACCGTGGAGGGGACTGTGATCCGAATGCTAACTAATCTTCTCAGAAAAAAAAAAAAAAAAAAAAAAAGCCCATTCCAGTTCCACTCCCACCCACGCATCCCCCAAAACAAAATGCAAAAACTTCCATCTAGCCAACGACACCATAAAACTCGCAGAGCATTTAAACTGTATAGACACCACACACACACACACACACACACGCTCGCACGCACGCACGCACGCCACTGCTCTTTTTACCTTCGGAATGATGAGGCAATACTGCAAATTCCGCCAACGCGAGGGTCACCGCGAACCACACTTTGAGGAAACCCATAGCCGCCTTGGCACCCACAGGGGAGTGCAGCCTTCAGCATCCAAGAGCCAGCTCTCTGCCAAACTGCTGGTTTCGGCGTCCGGAGCCCGCACGCCCAGAGGGTGGGGAACCGCGGGTTCTTTCCTCCCCGGAAAAGAGGAGATGGACAGGCCAAGCGCGACACTCACATCAGCCCCGAGGCGCCGGATTCGGCGGGCGATTCAATTCACTCACTGCTGGGGCGGGGAGCTGACCGAGCTCTCCAGGACGGAGGGCACCGATGATGGCTGGGTTAGGAGAATGAGAAGGGGCAAAGCGTAGTTCTCCACTGCAAAGTCTCCCCGAAAGTTGCGGGTCACGGATTGATCTGATCTCGCAGCATTTCCCTGGGTCTAGACCCGTCTGCTTTGGGGTCTCCAACAGCGAAGATCCTGGCGCAGGTACCTCTCGACTAGCTTTTTAAAGTTCGCTTGATAACCCCTGTCGGCGCTGTGTCGGCAGAAAGGGTCTCTCGGAACCCGGAAAAACCCACTCACACCCACTTCTTGGCGGGGCCACCTCACTCAGCGAATCTCAGCCGCCCAGCACCGCTGACTGGAAACTTTGTGCCGCGATGCGGGTACGTCCGGAACTCGCCGGAGCTGCAGCAGCACCTCGCCTTCCCGGGCTGCGCTCCCTGCAGCAGACTGTTCCGAGGCTTGCGAGGAAGACACGAGCCGCGCGGGGGGCGCTGCTGCTACTTTCTTGCTCCCGCCCCTCGCCTGAGTAAGGAGGGCTGTGGGGGCGCGGCTTGCTCCACACCGACACCCACCTCGGTACAGTACACCCACAGCAGCTCTGCAGGGTGGAGGTGCGATGATTACGGGAGTAGAGGAGGAGCCATAATTTTAGATTCACTGAGGAGCGAGAGAGGCTGGAAAACCCCCCCTGAACTCAATGCTATCCGGGCTAGAGAGCCTGGAAATGCACAAAATAGGTCCCCGTCTGGATCCCCGCATTTAAAGGACACATAGTCCGCCTTTCTCTGTCTCCCTCTCCTCCTTCCTCTCTCCTTTGCTTGGTGTGAAAATGGACCCAGAGACTCGGAGCTTTGGCAAAGATTCCAGAGAGTCACGTGGGCAAGGGGAGAAGCGGGGAGGGGAGTGAGGGGAGGCAGGGAGAGCAACCTGATCCCCTTATTCATTCGGCTGGAGTTCAGATCGGCTTTGTCTGGGGCGGGATCAAAAGTGGTCATAGCGGGGTTGGAGGGGCGAGGTGGAAAAAGGTGGCATGGTCCCTACTCTGGCACAGCTGAAGGCTAGCGAACTGAATCCACACCCCTCATTTGGGAGGGGCCGATTTCTGGAGGAAAAGTGTCCACATCAAAGCCCTAGAGCAACCCCCCACACCCAAAGCCCGCCACTCCTGCTGGACTAAGGGTGTAGGGTAGACCTGATCCTTCGTCCTCGTCCTAGGACCTTCCTGGGGTTTTACCCGCAGCCTGGGAGAATCTTGTCGTCTGAGCCTTAGAGGGAAACTCCCATTGCACCTTTACTTCTGCCTGGGAGCCGCTGTCAATGAAACAACATGCTCTTGGCGCGCTGGGTCCTGCTGCGCCCCCAAATGCCAGTGCCTGGGAAGTAAACCTTAAGGCAAAGCCGACTGGGCGCATACTTGAAGAGTGGAGGCCTTGATTCCCAGCCAGGACTGAGAGATAGCAGCTATTTTTATAGGATCAAATAAAAATAGCTGGTCCGGATTTAATCATTTTATAAGATGGGAATGGTTGCATCAGAGAGATACTGGCCGGATTCCGATGGGCCCAGAGAAAAGATGTCCTGGTTCACTCTGCTGAGCTCTGATGGAGAGATCTGTCCAAGAGAATTTGAAGTAACATTGAACTGGTAGCTGTGAGTCGGCAGGGATCCCAGCTGTTTCCAGTTTTCACCGCCATCCTAAAGCAGGCCCACTGTTCTAAAGCACACTAATGCCACTTGGAACCATTCACTTTTGGGGATAACTGGATAAATTGAAATTGGCAGGTCCTTGTGACTGTTACTGTTTAGCCAGAGCAAAGAGGGAACCTCTGACAAACTGGCTGTGATACTTGAGTATCTGGAGGACCCAGGAATTGTGCAATTCAGTCTTAGTCTCTCCACTAGGCTGTGAACATCCTAGAGACAGAGAGTTTTTCATCTCTGTATCTGAAGCAGATAATAGGGCTCTGTAAAAAATTCTTGAAGGAATGGACTGAAAAAATTATAAGTTCCTGAAAGCAGCAACCATATCAAGCTGGCACTGGGGATCCTAACTCCCTCCCAACAAAAAGGATCCCCCCCCCCTTTTTATTTAGAAAGTGGACATTTTTTTCAATCCCAAGAAGTGTATTTGGCAAATTCAAACACACCTGACAACCAGGTCACCACCCCAAACCCCTCCTACATAGAACTTTTGTAGCTATCACTAAGAGTAACTTAATTTGTTCTTGCCAGAATCAATAATTTCATTTCATTTTTTAAAATTCATGTAATTATGGTACCCAATGGGGTCTCAATAATATATGTTATACTTAGTAAATGCAAATATATTACTATTTAAAAGGAAAAGAGATGAAGAAAGAGAAAGGAAGAACAGGTCTACCAAATTACTCTGAATACAACATATGCTGTATTTATTGGATTGATATACAACATTCTCCCCCCACCCACAGGAGCATACACTGGCCAGCTCACCTCTTCCCTCTACCCTAATTAGGTAATGTAGGGCAGGTGGTCGTGGAGTCCCTGCCCCAAGATCCCTTGGAATACCAAATGGTTAAAAGGTTCAACCAATAAGTCAATAAAATTGGGCATATCTAACTATGGTCATTTAAACTGATATGTTAGAAAATGAATTATATTAGCATAATATATTTTATTATGATGAAAATTTAGTAAGCATTTTTATGGATATGCAATTAATCTAACAACCTTATCTCTGTAAGTTAACCTCTACAAATGAGTGTTTCATTCAAATAAAAAAACACTTCTTCCAACAGGGAGCTGGCAGTTCACTACCCAAATGTATTGAGGATCTATATCCTCAATCCTCTTTCTTCACATGTCCAGAATCCGTGACTTTTGTTACTGTGTCCCACAATATTTCCTTAGATGATTCTGCTGTCATCTCTTTACATTCACCTGAACTTGTTGCTGCCCATTTGTGGGGAATATATTTATTGACTCCTTTTGTAAATGATAACACCTAACGTATATTGAACACTTTGTGCCTAACACGTTCCCAGGGAATCCTCCAATTACCCTATGCCATAGATGCCATTATTATTTCCATTGACAAATGAAATAATTGATGTTCAGAAAGTTAATAATCTATCCAGTGTCAGACAGTTAATACATGATAGCATATTAGAGTAAGTACCCACCTACTGAAATGGGTAAACCCCCAAATCTCAGAATCTTAATACAACAAAAAGTTTATTTCTCAATTACATCCTGGTCCCTGGGCATTGGTGACTCCTTCTTGTAACCAAACCACCATGGAACATGAGACAACCACTAGTTCTGCATAGGAGTAATGAAGGAGGCACTACAACCTCTAAGCGCCTCAGCACTCCTTTCACAGTCCAGGGACAGGAAGGAGTCACATGACCCAAAGCTACAATTGGAGAGGATAGGCTCCATAGGGAACATGTGGATATTAGTTAGCTCTATGGATACTGCTTCAATCCAGAGCCCATGCTCTTAACTACACTATCAGCCAAACTCCAACTGGACCTTCTCTGCTACCTCCAGGGCCTTACTGACCCTTGTACAATTTTCTACTTTTTCTCTAATCTATCTTTACTCTGCTTTCCTTCTCTGCCACTTTGCTCTTCTTTCTTTTCCCCCCTCCTATCTACCTTTCCTGTCTTCCTTCTATACAACCCCATCCTGTGAAGTCTTTATCATCTCACTCTCCTGTGCCTGCTTTCTCTATTCTTGCCCCATCTGCCCTGGGAGTGTTCTGCAGTTTTAGTGCATTTCTGTCATTTTAGTATTTGACAATATTTCTTGCTTTTTGTTCCAGCTTCAAATGATTATATTAAAAATGAATATCCAGTCAGGCGTTATGGTGCACACCCGTAATCCCAGCAACTCAGGAGGCTGAGGCAGGAGGATCATGAGTTCAAAGCCAGTGTCAGCAAGTTATCGAAACCCTAAGCAACTCAGTGAGACCCTGTCTCTAAATAAAACACAAAAAAGGCTCAGTGGTCAAGTGCCTCTGGGTTCAATCCCTGGTACCAAAAAAGAAAAAGAACATTCAAATGATATAGAAATATAAACCGATAGACTTTAAATCTATATAATCTATAATTCCTCCACTAGGATAAGCACAGCATATACGTTCAGACTTTTTTCTCTGCCTAACTAAAGAGAATTCCTTTTACAAAATTAGGGTTATAATTTATATGCAATTTTGTAACCTGAATTTTTCTCCCACTGAATAATATAGCAAGACCACAAACTTATAAGTTGACTCTTAATAAGGACTTCAGCCTTTTTTTTTTTTTTTTTGGTGCTAGGGATTGAACCCAGGGCCCTGTGCCAGTAAGGCAAGCAGTTTACCAACTGAGCTATCTCCCCAGCCTTGACCACATCCTTTTTAAGAGTTGCTTGAGCTTACATTATATGGTGATATCCTCACATATTTTGTCAATCCCCTTTAGAAGAATGCTTCAACTTGTTTCTTTCTTTTTCTTTTTATTTCTTTTTTTCTTTCTTTGTTTTTTTTTTTTTGCATTACAAATAATGCCACACTAAACATCCTTATGAAAACCCTTTGTGTGCTAACCCAATTCATTTTGTTATGTATCATTTAATCTGTGTAAATCTCCAAAGGTAAAATAGCTCTTTGTTCCACACTACTTATCAGCCATATCCTCAGGTATATTAAACCCCCCTGCCTCAGGTTCCCTGTCTACAAAATGGACATTATAATAGTACCCACCTTATAAGACTTTCGTTTACACTAAATAAAAGTACCAGAATCAAGTTATTCACTTAATATGTTAGCCAAGTAAAATACAGGTGTTTCATAAATCTGCCTTTCTTTGCTCATTAATGATACGAAACACCTTTTCTTATATTTATTGTATTTTGTGTGTGTGTCTGAAGGGCCTGCTTATATTTCCTTTTTTGTTTCTATGTAGAATTTTAAGAATCATTCAAGTATTCAATATATTAATCCTTTTCTATTAATTTAGATAATATTTTCAGAAAGGGAATAGTGATTTAGTGTTTATTTTTGTGGAAAATAAGTTTCCTCACAGTATCATTGGAAACACATGCAAGATTAAAGCCAAAAATAAACACTTTGCACCTAAAATCTTTTTCTTAGAATAAAATAAGCAAACATTTCAAGTTTTTTTAAAAATGTGTTTCTTTGTTTTATTTTCCTCACTCAGAGCAGTTATCCAACTCTAACACACTGGTTCAGTCACAAGAAGGTCTCAGGCTGAAATTTTTCTCATTGCTTGGTGCCTCTGCCTTACCAGTTGTTAAAATATTTTTAATATCACCCCTGTACCTACCATGGCCACACAATAGAAAGCCAAGCATCAGAGGTCAGTGCCAATGCCAAATGGTCACAGCAGCCAATAAAGAAAAACAGAGCCTCTCAGCACATTTAATCAATTTCTTTCCTGTGCAGATTTTAATCTTGCACTGGGTTTTTGTTTTTAAATAAAATTCCTGTAAGCCTGCACTTTACCATGACATCCTTACTTCCAGATTTTTTTAAACTTTATTTGCCAATCTCTATATCACCAATTATCTTCTAGTTACACCTAAAGAACACCTTGAATAATGTACCTACCTAATCGTTACTGGTTACAAATACAAGATAGTCATGGCAATAAGAAAAATTACTGACAACTTTATAGGAAATTATTTTTTTCTTACTTTACTAATAACCCAGTCATGGTGATGAACCGTATAGTCCCATTTGTACCTATTTTCACAGAACAAACTGAGAGGAGGCCAGGTGTATTAGTCAGGGTTCTCTAGAGGAACAGAATCAACAGGAAGTATGATTATAAAAAGGGGATTTATTAGATTGGCTTACATGACCAGAAGCTGGATAGACCACAATGGCCGTTTGCAACTGGAGAGCTAGAAGAACCAGCAGCTGCGCAGTCCAAGAGGCAGAAGCCCCAAGAACAAGAGGGATCAACAGTGCTACCCTAGTCTGAGACCAGGGCTTCTGGAAACTACCTGGAGAATCACTGGTAGAGTCTGCTTTGGAAGAGTGAAGAAGTGAGAGTTCAATATCCTCAGATAATCAAAGCAGCAATCAAAAATCAGTTCAAGAAGAGAAGAACTTGCATCTGCATCTGCTTTCTTGTTCTTCCAGATTTTATTCCATCCTATTGGGTGATGCTGCCCATGCTTAGGGAGGGTCTCCACTTCAGTTTACTATCCCACATTCCAGTCATTCCTAGACACGCCCTCATGGACACATCCAGAAGTCACTTAATCATCGGCATCTCTTAATCCAAATAAATTGATAATTCAAATTGATCATTACAACACCAGGTAAAAAAAGAAAAGGTGAAAAAAACACAGGGGCAAACAAAAAGAACACTGCATAAGGGTGGGCCATCCAAACCCTTGGGGGTCCCTATGACACCATCAGGGGCCCCAGATGTCAGATATGGAACTACAGGTTTTAACGTTCACCCTGCTGAGTTTCAGTCTCGCTTTGGTCCAGTCCTTTCTTTTTATGGGCCCATTACTCCCTTCTGGGATGGGAATGTTTACTCTATCATTCCGTCCTAGAAGTATGTAACTTGTTCTGTTTATTTTTACAAGGGCTCACAGCTAAGAGTTTACCATTCCCAGAAGAGGTGTTAAACTTGGAATTTTGAGCAATGCTGCAACTGTTAAAGCTTTGGAGACCTCTGGAGATGAACTGAATGAATTTTGCATTGTATGATGGACATAAGCCTTTGGAGAACAGGGGCAGAATGTCATGGCTTAGATCTTAAATGTCTCCCAAAGGCCATGTGTTTAAGTCTTGGTTCTCAGTTGATAGCACTGTTGGGAGATGGTGGAATCTGTAAGAGGTGGGGCTAGTTGTAGGAAATTAGGTTATTGGGGGCATATTCTTGAAGAAGGTATTGGGACCTGGTTCCTTCCTCTCTCTTTCTGTTTGTTCTTGGCTATCATGAGGTGAGCAGCTTTTCTCCATCACATGCTCCTCACCATGATGTTCAGCCCCACCAAAGGCCCAAAAACAATGGAGACAAGTGACCATCCACTGAAACCTCTGAAATTGTGAGTTTCTTTTTTAAGTTGATTTTCTCAGTAGTTTGTCACAGCAACAGAAAACTAACATCACAAGATTTCCAAAGACTCTTTGCTTTTGCTTCAGATAAGAAGTTATTCCAAAATAGACATCTCCTCTGTTTTTATCCTAATTTATACAATGAAATATTCTGAACTGCCTATAATATAAAATGTGTTACATAAATTGTGAGACTTCATAAAATGTAATACCAGTTGAGCATCCCTAATCTGAATATCCAAAATCTTAATGCTCCAAAATCTGAAATTATTGAGTAATAACACAATATCACACATGGAAAATTCTACATCTGACCTCATGTGATGGGTTGCAAAATGTGAGCACACTAAAAATATTGTGTGAAATTACCTTCAGACTATGTGTACAAAGCATACATGAAATATAAATAATTTTTTAGACTTGGGGTTCATCTCCAAGATATCACATTATGCATATGCAAATATTCCAACCTCTGACAAAATCTGAAATCCAAAACACTTCTGGTCCCAAGCATTTCAGCTAAGGATCATTCAACCTGTATTATACAGCAATCGAAAATGATAACTTAAATATTTATGAGGCAGAGGGATACAATTCAGTACATAGCAGTTCCTTTGTTTTTGCTTACACACATGTACTTTTAAAACACTCATACACACATATTCAAGTACATATATCTTGAGGGAAATACACAAAAATATTGCCTCTGAGATTCAAGGTCACATTTCATTTCTCTTTTTAGCTTATCTACATTTTCTCATTTTTCTATATTGAATACATATTTACTTATGCAATGAAAAATTATATTGAAGGTTTTTTTTTCAAATAGCAGAATAAGTCAGTTCAGCCTGGCTTAATGGTATGTGACACTTCTGTCCTTTATAACTAGATACTGCTACCTTAGAAGACTTTCAGATGTGATTCAATACAGTAGTTTAATGATAATCACAGAGAACCTAAATTCTTTCTTTCTCTTTACCCTTTCTGTGTGACAGACTTTACTAGCACTCACCAACATTTCCTGAATACACAGGCTATTAGGTTTTGCCAGTCTACCCACAAATTAGGTGGAGCAATGTGACTAAATGAAGACCCACACTATCCAATACAACAATGTCAATCTACGTGTGGCTATTGAATGCTTGAAAGATGGTTAGTCCAAATTAATATGTGCTGTAAGTATAAAATATATACCAGATTCCAAAGACTTGGTACCAAAACAAAGAATATCTTAAAACATCTCATTAATTTTTCATATTAATTAAATGTTGAAATAATATAATTCGTTAAACAAAACAGTATTAAAACTCATTTTATTTGTTTTTTACTTTTTTTAATTGAAAAATGGCTACTAGGAATCTAGGTTAATAGATATTCCCTACAGACCTATGAGGATGGTTTTTTTTTTAAATTTTTTTTTTATTGTAAACAAATGGGATACATGTTCTTTCTCTGTTTCTACATAGAGTAAAGGCATACCATTTGTGTAATCATAAATTTACATAGGGTAATGTTGGTTGATTCATTCTGTTATTTTTGTCCTTCCCCCCACCCCTCCCATCCCTCTTTTCCCTCTATACAGTCCTTCCTTCCCCCATTCTTGCCCCCCTCCCTAACCCTAACTCTAACCCTAAAACTAACCCCTCCCACGCCCCATTACGTATCACCATCCACTTATCAGCGAGATCATTCTTCCTTTGGTTTTTTGAGATTGGCTTATCTCACTTAGCATGATATTCTCCAATTTCATCCATTTGCCTGCAAATGCCATAATTTTATCATTCTTTATGGCGGAGTAATATTCCATTGTATATATATGCCACAGTTTCTTTATCCATTCATCAATCGAAGGGCATCTAGATTGGTTCCACAATCTGGCTATGGTGAATTGAGCAGCTATGAACATTGATGTGGCTGTATCTCTGTAGTATGCTGATTTTAAGTCCTTTGGGTATAGGCCAAGGAGTGGGCTAGCTGGGTCAAATGGTGTTTCCATTCCAAGTTTTCTAAGGAATCTTCATACTGCTTTCCAGAGTGGCTGCACTAATTTGCAACCCCACCAGCAACGTATGAGTGTACCTTTTTCCCCACATCCTCGCCAACACCTGTTGTTGCTTGAATTCTTGATAATGGCCATTCTAATTGGGGTGAGATGGAATCTTAGGGTAGTTTTGATTTGCATTACTCTTATTACTAGAGATGTTGAACATTTTCCCATATGTTTGTTGATTGCTTGTAGGTCTTCTTCTGTGAAGTGTCTGTTCATTTCCTTAGACCATTTGTCGATTGGGTTATTTGTAGTCCTGGTGTTGAGTTTTTTGAGTTCTTTATAGATTCTGGAAATTAGTGCTCTATCTGAAGTATGATTGGCAAAAATTTTCTCCCACTCTGTAGGCTCTTTCTTCGCATTGCTGATAGTTTCCTTTGCTGAGAGAAAGCTTTTTAGTTTGAATCTATCCCAGTTATTAATTCTTGCTTTTATTTCTTGTGCTATGGGAGTCCTGTTGAGGAAGTCTGGTCCTAAGCCGACATGTTGAAGCTCTGGACCTACATTTTCTTCTATAAGATGCAGGGTCTCTGGTCTGATTCCGAGGTCCTTAATCCATTTTGAGTTTAGTTTTGTGCACGGTGAGAGATAGGGGTTTAGTTTCATTCTGTTGCATATGGATTTCCAATTTTCCCAGCACCATTTGTTGAAGAGGCTATCTTTTCTCCATTGCATATTTTTGGCCCCTTTGTCTAGTATGAGAAAATTATATTTATTTGGGTTTGTGTCCGTGTCCTCTATTCTGTACCATTGATCTACCTGTCTATTTTGGTACCAATACCGTGCCGTTTTTGTTACTATTGCTTTGTAGTATAGTTGAAGTTCTGGTATTGCAATACCCCCTGCTTCATTTTTCCTATGAAGGATTGCTTTAGCTATTCTGGGTTTCTTATTCTTCCAGATGAATTTCATGATTGCTTGCTCTATTTCTGTAAGGTACGTCGTTCGGATTTTAATTGGAATTGCATTGAATCTGTATAGCACTTTTGGTAGTATGGCCATTTTGACAATATTAATTCTGCCTATCCAGGAACATGGGAGATCTTTCCAGAGGATGGTTTTTTTTAATTTATTTTTATTGTAAACAAATGGGATATATGTTGTTTCTCTGTTTGTACCTGGAGTAAAGGCATACCATTTGTGTAATCATACATTTACATAGGGTAATGTTGTTTGATTCTTTCTGTTATTTTTTCCCTTCCCCCCACCCCTCCCACCCCTCTTTTCCCTCTACACAGTCCTTCCTTCCTCCATTCTTGCCCCCTCTCACCCCCATTACGTGTCATCATCTGCTTATCAGCGAGATCATTCATCCTTTGTTTTTTTGAGATTGGCTTATCTCACTTAGCAAGATATTCTCTAACTCCATCCATTTGCCTGTAAATGCCATAATTTTATTATTCCATTATATATATATCACACATTATATATATATATATATATATATATATATATATATATATATATCACAGTTTCTCTATCCATTCATCAATTGAAGGACATCTAGGTTGGTTCCACAATCTGACTATTGTGAATTGAGCAGCTATGAACATTATTGTGGCTGCATCTCTGTAGTATGCTTTGGGTAGAGATCTACAAGCAATCAACAGATATATGAAAAAATGTTCAACATCTCTAGTAATAAGAGAAATGCAAATCAAAACTACCCTAAGATTCCATCTCACCCCAATTAGAATGGTGATTATCAAGAATACAAGCAACAACAGGTGTTGGCAAGGATGTGGGGAAAAGGTACACTCATACATTGCTGGTGGGGTGCAAATTAGTGCAGCCACTATGGAAAGCAGTGTGGAAATTCCTCAGAAAGCTTGGAATGGACCCACCATTTGACCCAGCTATCCCACTCCTCGGCCTATGAGGATGGTTTTTAAAAAATGATAACATATACTACAGAGCTATAGTCATAAAAGCAGCAAGGTACTGACACCAAAATAGGCATGAAGACCAATGAAACAGAACAGAAGACACAGAGACAAGTCCACATAAAACAGTTATCTGTTACTAAACAAAGGTGCCAAAAACATATGTTGGAGAAAATACAGCATTTTTAACAAATGGTACTGAGAAAACTGGAAATCCATATGTAGTAGGATGCAATTTAACCCCTATCTCTCACCCTACA
The DNA here is from genome assembly GCF_902686445.1 of Sciurus carolinensis. NCBI lineage: Eukaryota > Metazoa > Chordata > Mammalia > Rodentia > Sciuridae > Sciurus > Sciurus carolinensis. Next base: position 77,767,801 of record NC_062222.1, read on the forward strand.
CTAAAGTCCACTCAAAGTAGATCAAAGATCTAGGAATTAGACCAGAACCCCTATACCTACTATAGGAAAATATGGGCCCAACACTAGCACATCAGCACAAGAACTGACTTTCTTAACAAGACTCCTAACAAGCAAGAAATAAAATTAAAAATCCATAAGTGGGATGGCATCAAATTAAAAAGCTTCCACACAGCAAAAGAAACAATCAAGATCGTGAACAGGGAGCCATGGAATGGGAGAAAATCTTTGCCACCTACTCCACAGATACGGTGTTAGCATCCAGCACATACAAAGAACTCAAAAAACTGCACCAAATAAACAGATAACCCAGTCAGTAAATGGACCAAAGAACTAAAAAGACATGTCTCAAAAGAAGAAATACAAATAGTCAACAAATAAATGAAAAAAATGTTCAACATCTTAACAGTTATGCAAATGCAAATTAAAACTACACTGAGATTTCATCTCACACCAGTTGGAATGGAAATTATCAAGAATACAAGTAACAATAAATGTTGGGGAGGATATAGAGTACAAGGTATACTCATACATTGTTGGTGGTACTGTAAATTAATACAATCATTCTGGAAGGCAGTATGGATTCCTTAAAAATTTAGAAATAGAACCACCATATGACTCAGTTATCCCACTCCTTGGTATATATCTAAAAGATTTAAAATTAGCACACTCCAGTGACACAGCCATATCAATGTTTATAGCAGCACAATGCACAGTAGCCAAGCTATGGAACAAAGCTTCAACTGATGAATGGATAAGGAAAATGTTGTATATATACACAATGGAGAATTAGTCATAAAGATAGATGACTTTATGGTATTTGCCAGTAAATGAATGGAACCAGAAACTATCATGCTAAGTGAAATAAGCCCTCAAAATTCAAAGGTCAAGGTCAAATGTTTCCTCTAATATGCAGAAGCTAATCCAAAATAAGGGGGGGCAGATTTAAAAATTAGAATAAAGATCATCAGAATAGAAAAGGATAGGATAAGGAAAGACAGTGGAATAAATCTGACCTAGGTATCCTATGTACATATATGAATATACCACAGTGAATGTCACCATCATGTATATCAAAAAGACACTAATATTTTTAAAAAACTGTAAATAAATAGCAGAAAGATCAGTAGAGTAGAGGGAAGGGAACAGGGGAAGGAGGAGGGGCAGGAAATGGGAAGTACTGGGGACTGAATTAGAACAAATTATATTCCATTCTTTGATAATTATGTCAAAATGAATCCTAATGTTATGTATAACTAAAAAGAACCAACAAAAAAGTACCATCGTTAATTTTTAGATACAGAACTAAGGATAGGAGTGAGTAGATACTAGAATACAAAAGGAATAAATGGGCTCCAAGACTTTGTTTTTATTCTCAAACACCTAACCCAATCCTTTTCACTTTTAGTTTTAGAAGATGTAGAATAGAATTGATTCACTGATTTTTTAACTTTTTCCTCAAGGATGTATCTGGAGGATTAGGAAATTATTTCTGTAAGTGTTGTCAGCTTCTCTGAGATAGGGGCATTATAAATATCATTTGGCATTATAATTTGAAGGAAGATGTCATGTCCCAGCAAATCTTATTCCTTGATAAGTTGCAAACTAATTAAATTTAAAACATTAAAGAATTCTGTAACTAAGCCTTAAACACTGGATTAATCTATTATTCATAACAAATGACCAATTTTATGAAAAAATAAACCACTTTTGGACATTAAACTCTTTTCTGAATTTAAAAAGTTTGACAATATCAAGCACTGGCAAGGATTAGAGAAACTGGAACTCTCACAGATACTCTTGACTTTAGTGCAAAATGATAGAGTTAGTTTGAAAAAACAGCAGTTTTCTACAAACACAAACTTACTATATAACTTATCCACCTGTATATGACTATTTTTACTAGCGTTGTTAGTCCTGAAAAACTGAAAATTACCTAAATGTCCTTCAAGTAGGAAATGAATAAAACTAACTGTGATACATCCATACAATAGAATGCAATAAAAAGAATAAACTATTGACACACACCATGGCATGGATGAATCTCAAATGCATTATGCTAAGTGAAAGAAGCCAGAGTCAAAAATTTATGATTCCACTTATGCTAACATCCTTGAAAAGCAAAAGTACTGGATCAACAAATACATCAGTGACTTCCAGGGACCGAGGGTAGGAAGAGGGATTATAAAGGGAATTCCGAGGGTGATACAACTGTTCTAAGCTTTGATTATAATAGCAGTTACACAACTATATGTGTTCATCAAAACACACAAAGTGCCAAGTGCAAAGGCACACACCTATAATCCCAGCTACTTGAGCAGCTGAGAAAGGAGGATCTGCAAGGTTAAGGTCAGCATGGACAACTTGAAGATACCCTATCTCAAAATAAAAAATGAAAAGGACTAGTGGTATAGCTCAGTGGTAGAGCACTCGCCTAGCACGGGTGACACCCTGGGCTCAATACCCAGCACCACCCCCACAAAAAAGGAAAAATTTTACTACATATACATGTTAAATGGAGAAAAACTGAAAGCATTTACTCTAAATTCAGGAACGAGACAAGTGTGTCCACTCTCACCCCTCCTATTCAACTTAGTTCTTGAAACTCAAGCCAATGCAATCAGGCAAAAGAAAGAAATTAAAGGGATGAAAATAGGAAAAAGAAGAAGTGAGCTTATTTCTGTTAGCTGATAATATGATCCTATACTTATAAGAACCCCCCAAAAAATCCACCGGAGAACTCCTAGAGCTGATAAATTCAGCAAAGTAGCAGAATACAAGACCAACAAATAAAAATCAATAGTTTTTATATTCTAATAATAAATCTGAGAAAGAAATCAGGAAAACAATTCCATTCAGAATAGCATCAAAAAATTTATAAATAAATTACTTTTTTATTTATTTCATCTAACCAAGTAGCTGAAAGACCTCTATAGTGAAAATTCCAGAACATTGAAGAAAAAAATGAAAGAAGACCTTAGAAGAGGGAAAGATCTGCTATGTTCTTGGATAAGCAGAACTACTCTTCTCAAAATGGCTCCATTACCAAAATCAATTTACAGATTCAATGCAGTACCCATCAAAATACCAATGACATTCTTCACAGAACTAGAAAAAAGTTCTAACATTCTAGTGGAAGAATAAAAGACCCAGAATAGCCAAAGCAATACTGAATAAGAAGAGCAAAATTAGAGACATCCCAGTACCTGACCTCAAATTACACTACAGAGTTACAGCAACAAAAACAGTGTGGTATTGACATTAAAACAGACATGAAGACGAAAGTAATAGAATAAAAAACACAGACAAATCCACACAGATACAGTGATCTGATCACCTTGACAAAGGTGCCAGAAACATATGTTGAAGAAAATGTAGTTTTTTTTTAACACATGGTGCTGGAAAAACTGAACATTCATATGTCAAAGGAAAACTGGATCCCTGTGTCTCATCCTGCACAAAAATAAATTCAAAGAACCTCAAAGACCTAGGAACTATACCAGAAGCACCACAACTGCTAGAAGAAAATATAGGTTCAATACATGAACATATTGGCACAGAAAACTCAAGAAATAAAACCAAGAATCAATAAGTGAGAATAACGTCAGGTTAAAAGGCTTCTACACAGCAAAGGAAACAAAAGCGTGAAGAGAGAGCCTAAAGAAAGGGATAACATCTTTTCCTGTTAGTCTTCCGACTGGGAATTAATAACCAGAATATATAAAGAATCAGAAAAACCTAACACCAAAAACCCCCACAATGCATAAATGGAAAACTGATCTAAATAGACATTTCTCAAAAGTAGAAATACAGGGGTTGGGGTTGTAAAGTGGTAAAGCACTTGCCTAGCATGGTGAGGCATTGGGTTTGATCCTCAGCACCACATAAAAATAAATAAATGAAATACAGTTATTGTGTCCATCTACAACTAAAAATATTTTTTTTAAAAAAATAGGAATACAAATGGCCAACAAATATGTGAAAAAAAAGTGTTCCACATCTTTAGCATTTGGGGAAATACAAATCAAAACTATACTGACTCCAGTCGGAATGGCAACCACCAAGAATACAAATAACAATAATTTCTAGTAAGGATGTAGAAAAAATTGTACACTTTTACATTGTTGGTAGGATTGCAAATTAGTACAACCACTTTGGAAATTGTATGGAGATTCCTCAAAAGGCTAGAAGTGGAACCATCATATGACATTGCTATCCCATTCCTTGGCATTTATCCAAAAGAACTAAAATCAGCATGCTATAGTCAAACATGCATACCAATGTTTATAGCAGCACAATTCAGAAGAGCCAAGTTACAGAACCAGCCTAGGTGTTCAATAACAGATGAAAAGATAAAGAAAATGTGCTATATACCCACACAACTATGTTTTATTCGTCCATAAAGAAGAATGAAATTATGTCATTTTGCAGGAATATAGATGGAACTTTAGAACATCATGCTAAGTGACATAAACAAGACATAAACAGAAAGTCAAGGATCAAATATTTTCTCTCATTTCTGGAAGTTAGAGAGACAGGAAAAATGCGGGAGGGGATACCATGAAAATCTTAAAAAATAGTGGAATAGAGGAGGAGATTGAGGTGTAGGGAGGAGGGGTGGGCAAGGGAAGCAACTGTGGAATGAAATGGACTAAAATATGCTATATTCATGTATAAATACATCACAATGAATTCCATTTTTATATGTAACTATAATGTACCAACTTTTAACAAATAAGTAAATAGAAGGAAGACCAATAAAGCAGAGAAATCAGGTTAGGGGAAGGAAGAAGAGGAGGAAAAGGGAAAGTACTAGAGACTAAGAATGAACAACTATGTTATACGTATGTTGATCATGTCAAAATGAACCCTACTATTTTGTATAAATATGATGTTAAAACATTAAAAACATTTTTTAAATTTACTATATGTAAATTACATATATATATGTATATATATATGTATATATATATATATATATATATATATATATATATATATATATATTGAACTGGGGATTGAACCCAGAGTCACTTTACCACTGAGCAATATCTTTAGTCCTTTTTCATTTTTTATTTTGAGACAGGATCTCACTGAGTTGCTTAGGGACTCTCTAATTTTCTGAGTCTGGTTTTGAACTTGTAATCCTCCTGCCTCAGCCTCCTGAGTTGCTGGGATTACAGATATTCACCACCACACCCAGTCTTATAACCTAATTTAAAACATAAAAAGAAAAAAAACAACAAAGAAATCTTAGCAAACCATACTCTGTTTAAATTTAGGAACAGCAACAATAACAATGTTAATCAGAAAATTACACTTCTAACTCACATATTTCTGTTGGACAGCACTGTTTTGGATGATGAGCTATGTCACTTTGGGGCCAAAGCACTTCAGCAAAGCTCCTTTCCTCTGCCTCAGTTAAATCTGAAACTTATAATGTCAACATCAGAAGATGGTAGAACCTCAATAAAACCAAGTCCCTGGATGGTTACATGGAACAAAGGCTGCTGCCAACACTCACTGGCAAGCTAGTGTAGAAATAAACAGTTTTGCTAAACAATGGACATTTTAGGTTGTTTGTTACTTCAGCATAACCTAACCTATTCTGACAATGCTGTGTCAGTTTCATCTTCTACTTGGATCCCACCAAGATGCTTTTGACAGCAACAGAATGCTATTAATAATTATGCCAGAATAACAAAAACACGAATCAAGACTTCTCAAAGTATGTGGCTTCCTGGGGAAGATATAACTACCACAATGAAAATGTGGTAGGTATTAAGAAAATGTGGTAGGTAATGTGGATATTGGAGAGACAGTCACAATGATCATTCTAAAAGATGTTTTTAATCACACACCTACAAGAAAACAAAAGACTCTTGAGTCACAAATTACCAAATAAATTGTCTATGAAGGAAAATTCAGCAGAGTGTAAAGCTTGCTCCTGAAGCCAGCTTATTTTCCAGGTATCCTTTACAGGGTAACACAAATAGGATCAACATTAGAGAACTTAACCCTCCTGAAGTGTCCTGGGCCTCCTTATTCTCCCTCACTAAGGGTTTTAAATACTTGAAAGCAGAAACGACAAAAAGCAATACATTCCTCTGTCTCAGAAGTAGACTCAAGACTTTGAGGTTATTTTCACTGCAATCTAAAGATATTGGCCTCCACAAACCTAGGAAAAAGAGACTGTGTTACCTCACCAAGTCTAGGAAGAAACACCTAGGATGCAATCTAAGTTCTAATACCAGCTGGTTGACTGACTTCAGATAAGTCATTATTCGATCTTCTAAATTCTCATTTGTAAAAGGAAGATAATAATATTCGAGACCTACTTATCGAATTGCATTGTGTTGAAGCTCAATTTAAGAAAATGGATATGAAAAACTTTTGAAACATTAAGAGCACTTTACAAGTGTGAAACGTTATTATTAAGAAATTTCAGTTAGGTCAGGCATTTTTATGTGCAAGGCAGTTTTAAGGGTATGAATAATCACCCTGTTATAATTGGATATGTAAATGTTCCCAGAGGTCTATTTCAGCCAGCTAGTCAGATAAATCAAAATGGATGATGATGATGATGATGATGATGATAATGATATTTCTCTATGAATGAGAAACAGGAAATAAAGATAGATGATCTCATATCCCAATCCATGCAAGAAAACTAAGTATCCCTTAGCTGCTTTAGTTTTTTAAAAGATTTTCAGTGATGACATAATTGGACCTGAAGTCCTTATAATCAGGTGTGATGAGTGTGTTTGCTCACACTAGTTCATTAACTTTTAATTTTGCTGGGTTTTTTTTTTTTTTTTTCTTTTATTCTATGAACATTGAGTAACAGCTGAATTGCAATAAGTCTGGCTTTGGAGTCTCTGGAGTGATTCTATCTTAAAATGACTGTGGACTTTGAAAAGACAGGGAAAAACTGGCCATGGGATCTCCCAGGAGTTACCTAGCAGACAGGCAGCCTTAAACCTGCTGTCATTTTTAGGAGGTTATAGAGTTGAGAAATATTTCCCCTGTGGGCACAAAATAAAAAGAAGGTGGGAAGGCAGACAGTGAAGAACCATGACCCTGTGTCCCTTCACATCTCATTTAGTACCAAAAAGTACACAGAATTTGAAAATGCACACCTCAGATGAGATGGGGGGAATGCTTCTGTCTCGAGATGGCTCCCTCTTGCCGAGTTCAGCATCCTCCCTCAGCATCTGCCAGTGTGCTTCTCCTCACCAAAGCATACCTGCATGAATCTGAGTCAACGATGCATGGAATGTGGCAGCAGCATAGAAACTTTAACTTGCAATGAAGTAACACCAAAGCTTTTTACATGGCATCTTAATTTAAGTATAGTGTTCTAGACAAGAAGATTTGCTGAGAAGAGAAGCAAATAAGTAAAGGAAAAGAATGTAAAAATGCGATGAATTACATAGTTATCTAAAGGCTGAACAAAGCTAACACATGTATGTATAATGACCCAGCATAGTTAGAACGTCTTGATTTTTCTGTTTTTCCCTTCCATTGAAGAAAGAATATAAATAAATGTATACTCTGATTTTCTATTTCTTTTTAAAAGAGGAAGGCAATTGTTTTCCTCCACAGTGGCACTTATAAATCCTCTTATAGTCTGAAGATATTAAAAGACTTAAAATAAGCTTTGAATTGAACTGGAACGTTGTTTATATGGTGCTACTTTGCATAATCACCAAAAATAACCTCAGTTGTTTTCATTTCCTATGTGTAAGTGGGGATTTCATAACTGACTACCTACATCAATTTAAAATAAGATAAATAACACTGAGACACATTAATTAGCATTATTTATGGCATAAAGCTCTCCATCCAAATCTACAAAGATGATCTTAAAGTTGTTGGAAGTAGAATAGTGGTTACCAGAGTTTATGAAGAACAGCGGGAAGGGGGGATAGACAGAGCTTTGTCAACACATACAAAATTACAATTAGATAAAAGGAGTGAGTTTTAGTATTCCATAGCACAGCAGGTGGCTATAGTTAACTGTAATTTATTGTTCAAAATATGTAGAAAAGAGGACTTTGAATGTTTCTAACACAAAGAAATGTTTAATGTTTGCAGTGATGGATATGATAATTACCCTGACTTGATCATTACACATCATATATATGTATGGAAATAAAACAAGGTACTCCCTAGACAAGTACAATTATCATGTAACAATTAAAAATATTTTTTTAAAAGCATTCCACTTAGAGTAATACCTCTGTAACTTGAGCAATTGCAGGAGTCCCAGGCTAACCTGCCTGCCCCATGTCCAGTGATTAGAAAGAAACCTGTCCCTGTGCATTCGCCCACACAACTGTTGACTTAACCCACCTCTGGAATCCCCAAATACACATACCCATTCAAGGAAGATGCAACTACTGTTCACTGTTACCGAAGAAAGGCACATCAGCCACTTTATCAGGCAACCTAGTCCTTTCATAAAAAGGAATGGAGTCCCATAATCAAAACACATTTGAGAAAATAACTACAGCTTAAAATAGAAATGTGAAGATGAACCAACAACATAACTGATCTCAGAGTAAAAAGACATCATGCAAGAAACAGAAGAAATTTTTTTGAAAAGGTTGAATTCATATCCTCAGAGTTTTTTGAAAAGGGCAGCATTTCTATAAAGCAAGTACTGGCTACTAAATAAAAAGGTACATCTACAAACATAAAAGAGTTTTTGAAAAATAAAGATAAAAATCCCCCAAATAAGAAAAATTTAATAGAAGTTCTGAATAATAGAATATATATGACTGAAGACTTGGAAGATAAAACTGAGTATATTTTTATAACTTAGAACAATAAAAAACAGAACAACTCCAGGAGACCCAATATCTGTCTACAGTGTTCTTAATGCAGGAAACAAAATACACAGGGAAGAAGTCAAAGAAACAATAGTAATTCATCCTGGGAGGATAGAGGCCTGAGCACATACCATTCTATCTTCCAGATAGAATTCTTGATTAGCAGGATAAACAGATAATGCAGAAAGGTCTTTGGAAAGGAGAAGGAAATGAAGAAAGTATGGCCTTCTTAGGATTGAGTATCCTATGGAGACAATTTGTTGGCCTGGTTTGGGTTCTTTGTGTATAACATCGTTTACAAAGATGAAAGGATCAAAGGCCAGACTTCCAAGGAGAGGGCTGATCACTGTAGCAGAAACTAAGGTGAAGTGTATTGATTTTTCATCTACTGGAACAAGACCTGGCTATTTGTGCCTCACAGATGCCCCCAACACAAGGAAATCTCTAGTTCCACCATTGCAGGTCATTCTCAGGAAGAACTATTCCATTGGTTTGAACTGCCCCCTTTTACTAAAAAAAAGGACCAATGCCACCATATTCTCTCTCTCTCTCTCTCTCTCTCTCTCTCTCTCTCTCTCTCTTTCTCTCTCTCTTTCTTTCTCTCTCTCTTCTCTCTCTCTCAAACTAAAGAAAGCTGGTAGACCACCATATTAAGTCCCTGTTCACTGCTTGCTCACCAGAAAATTTGTTTTTTAACTCTACTTCTTGCCCATCTACCACCAATTGAAAGGACCCAGCAACCTGACTTACACAGGTATTGTTATGAAAGAACAGAAAAGGATCCCAAGTTACTTTTTAAAATGAGTTCAGTGCCCTGACAAAGACCAGAGCCAAAATCCAGGAGAGCCATATCCCACTGAGGCAACTAACCTATGAAGAGAGGACAGTTTAAGAAAGCAATATATGGAAATTAATGGTATATAAGAAAATATTGGAAATGAAAGACCAGAAACCAAAGATATTTATCTGAAAAAATTTTTAAACCATAGAATTTGAATTCTAAAGTTCATTAGAGAAGCACCAAAATAGAATGGATACTTCTGGAAACAAAATTTCAATGTAAAAGATCCCATAGAAGAATGATATAACAATGAAACCCCAAAACATAAAGGTGGAAAGCCATGAGTGAAAAAACATGGAAGATCCAGAAGAGTGAGGAGGGGGGCATTGGAAGAACTAAAAAGAAAACACACAAAGGAGAAGCAATCTACATCGTGTACAACTATAGAAACGAAATGATGTACCCCATTTGTGTCCAATGAATCAAAATGCAGTCTGTAAAAAATAAAAAATAAAAATAAAAACAGACAATGGAATGGAGATTCTGCTTTTTCAGGTTGAAATATGCCAGACATAATTTTCTTTTTTCTTGTGGTGCTGGGGATTGAATCCAGGGCCTTGGGCCTGCTAGACAAGTGCTCTACCACTGAGCTACATCTCCAGCCCCACATAATTAATTTTTAAATGACACATTTCGATACAATTGGATAAAAAATATGAATAAAATATCATACTTCCAGGTATTGATACACATACATGCACGCACCTACACACATATGCATATACATAGATTAATTTACAAAGGAAAGAAAATCACAATGGATTTCTCACTTTGAATTCTGGAAGAAAGAGAAAAATGTATTTATGTGCTTTTCAAAGACAAAGAGTAAGAGCCAAGAATTCTAGACACCATCCCTATGAAAGGGCAAAAGAATAAATCTTATATGATCACAAAATATATTATCCATTCTGAGAGAACATAAAAGCAAAGAGAAAAGTAATTCAGGACAAATATCTCAAGTTAGTAAAAGATTGTGTGTACAAAAAACATTGGTAAGAAGAAATCACTAGTTTTTAAAAGTTAAAAAAAGGTTATTATTAAAATCGAAACTTGATGTTTAAGTGGAAAATCTCAAAATTTCATGTAGGAATTCTGACTTGAATCACTACAACAGAAGATTGTGGCCTTCACCCAATCCCCAGACACAGAGACCTTTGAAAGAAGAGGAAACTGGTGTCCTCTTGAAGATGGGCTGTCCTGCCAAAAATACAGATGATAAATCTTCATTCTAGATTCCTAAAGACACCTACTAGGGAGATTATACATAAGGGAAGGAAAATTAGAATTTGAAGGTTTCTGGAATCTTGGTATAGTATCCCTAAATTCTACAAGTATTTCTGTAATTATTTTGATGTATATGGTATCTCCTAATGGGTCACTGTATCTTACTTTCTGGTGCATTTTGTGTATCAAGTCTGGTTACTTGTCTAGAAACAATGAGCAGTACTGGGGATGAGTCCTGAGAAGATCAGCATTGTCAGCAAAGTAATTACCTCAGAGGAGACCATTCAGGTTTTCAGGCAAGGGAAGACTAACTCTTTCAGTCAGGAGAAGTTTTGCTCCACCCTATCCCAATATACTCCAATGCTTCAATCCATTATGGGTTCAACTCTTATCTAAATATAATCAATTCACAAGTTCCAGATCTCATTATCTATGGGTAAGACTTTGGGTATGATCCATCTTAGAAAATTTCCCTCCATCTGTGGACCTATGAAACTATAAAACAAAATATCTGCTCATAAAATAGGATGGTGGAACAGGTATATAATAACAGCTACACACACATCCAAAAGGATAATATGGAAAGTAGAAAAAGAACCACTGGTCGCCAACAATTTAGAAATGAAACTGGTCAAGCTCTATTTGGCTTAAAGTCTTGAAAATAATCCTCTGTGGCTCATGGCTTCCCTCTGGACTCACCCCTCTCCCCCTCATTCAAGGGGCTCTTTGAGACATCTCCCTTTTTCTTGAAGGCCAGAGCACGTTTGCAGCTGAGTAGTTGTATCAGCCAGTAGTGTTTGGAGGATTAACAGCCCTCTTTCATTTCATCCATTCTCTGGCACTTAAAATTTGAGAGGGCACTGTTTCTGCTGATAAAATAATCTCAAAAACCTTTTATGTCTCCTTTGCATGTCACAGGAATTTATACCGTAAAACAAAACAAGAGGTTCCTCAACAGATATTTTCTGAAAATTCGAATTTCTATGCCTGACTTCTCCAGAGACTGTTGAGATCTGTAAACCACGTGCTTAATCTCTTCAGACAGAACTTTGTGAATGAATATGCTTATCTTTTGTTTCTTCCAATGTACTAGCAAAAACTTGTCCACCCATATTCTTGGCTTTCTTTGGGGCATGCTTTCCTGGCACTGAGTCTCTGAATTATAGCATATTTGGCAACCTATATAACCTGAGAATTTCCAAAATCACCAAATCATGACTTTTTTCTTAAAAGTCCTTCTCCTAATTTATCTTTTTCTTCTCTCATTTTACTATAATCAGCAAGAAGAAACCAGGCCGTGCCTTCATTCTTTCCTTGGAAATCTACTCAGTTAAATATATAAGTTCATTACTTAAAAGTATTATTTTTCACAAAATTGTCAGATAACAACTCAGGTAAGATTTTTTGCTGTTACATAACAAGTATCCTTTTTTCTTCTAATTTTTGAAAATATATTCCTCACTTCCTTTTGAGCTCTCACTGTCAGAGTCTTTAACTTCCATATTTCTATCAAGTTTGTTCAAAGCAATCTATGCTTTTTTTATCATGCTTCTTAAAATTCTTCTAACCTATTCCCTTTACCTAAAGCAACTTCCACATTTAAACATGTGGAACATTTAGGTATTTTGAGCAACATCCCACTTCTGATACCAAAACGTTTATTGATCTCTTATGGCTATTTTATTTGGTACTGGGGATTGAATTCAGGGGCAGTCAACAACTGAGCCACATCCCCAGCCCTTTTTTATATTTTATTTAGAGACAGGGTCTCACTGAGTTGCTTAGGGCCTTGTTAAACTGCTGAGGCTGACTTTGAAATCACGATCCTCCTGCTGCAGCCTCCCCAGCTGCTGGGATTACAGGCATGCACCGCTACATGGCCTGGTATTTTAACAATTACCAACTGATTATATTTAGATAAGAGTTGGACCTGCAAAGGATTGAGGCATTGGAGTATATGGTGGCTTAAACAAATCATGTTTATTCTCTTGTCGTTCTGGAGGTAAGAAGTCTAAATCAGCTTCACTGAACCAAAACCAAAAAGTCTGCAGAGCCATACTTATTCTGGAAGTTTAAGATGAGAATCTGTTTCCATGTCTTTTCCAACTTCCAAAGCTGCCCTCCTTGGCTCATGGTCCCTTCAACAATCTTCAAAGTCTGCAGTGTCACATCTTGCTTCTGCATCACTTTGCCATCTGTCTGTGTAATCAGATCTTCCACTTCCTTCTCTTTAAAGAAACTTGTGATTCCACTTAGAGCCCATTCAAATTATCAAGTATCATCTCCCCATCTCAAGATATTTAGCATAATAACATCTGCAACCGCCCTTTTCAAATGTGAGGTAATATAGTTTCCCAAATATGTTAGTCAGGTTTTTGTTTTTGTTTTTTGTTGTTGTTTTTTTTTGTTTCTATGACCAAAATACCTGAAACAAACAACTGAGGAAGAAGGATTATTTTGGCTCATGGTTTCAGAGGTTTCAGTCCATGGCTAGCTGGCTCCAAGGCAAAAACATCATGGTGCTAGGGCATGGCAGAGGACAGTTTCTCAACTTATGGCAGGTGTTAAGCAGATGGGATGGGGGACAAGATATGGACCCCAAGGGTACAACCCTAGTGACCTACTTCTTTCAACCATTCCCTACTTGCCAACAATTCCCACCACCTTCCAGTAGTCCATTCAGCTATCAATGGATTAATCCACAGATGAGGTCAGGATCTTTATGATCCAGTCACTTCCCAAAGGTCCCACCCCCGAACATCATTGCATTGGCACTAAGCCTTTAATACATGAGTCTTTTGGGGACACTTAATATCCAAACCGTAACACCAGAATCAGGGTGTAGATATCTTTAGGGACCACCTAAATAGTGGTATACATGGGATAGTGGGATAATACTGGGATATATGGTACTTTTTGGTGTGGGGCGAGGGGGACAATGCTAGACATTCTGAATCTTGTTTAGTGTAGACACTTTTATGTTTTTAAAAAATATTTTTGAGCTTTATTCTTGAATGCAGTTTAGTTACTTGGAAATAGGTTGATTCTTTCAAGGCTTGCTTTTAACACTCTTTATGTGGGAATTAGAATACTCTTTAACCATGGCCAATTTGGCTCCAAACCCTTTCTGAATTCTCTACCCAATGCCATATGAGCTTTGAGGTTTCTTACTCTGGACGGTGAGAACATGATTTTTTTTTTTTCTGCCCCTGTATGAGTGCCATGGATTTTCCCCTCTGCTGCTTTCAGATGGGATTCTATCTCTAGTCTCAGGTACTTCACTCAGACACAGAAGATTATCAGTAGCCTGTTGAGGACTCTCTGCAGATCTCTGAAACTCTCTTGACAGTCTCTCCTCTTTTGTACTCTGCACTAGGAACTATAGCTGATTGTTCTGCCAAGACTCTCAACTTTTTTCTCTCACCATAGGGAGACAGTTAGCCACTGCTGGGTGCCCCCTCTCTACTCTGTGGCCTGGAAACTCTCCAGGCAGTAAAATGTGCAATTACTAGCTCATCTCATTTGTTTCTCATCTCTCATTGATCACTTCCCTGCACTGCCTGACATCCAATGACTGAAAACTATAGTTTCATATATTTTATCCAATTTTCTAGTTGTTTCAGGTAGGAGGGTAAATCAGGTCCCTTTTACTCCATCTTTGCCCGAAGCAGAAGTTCATAAAATTTATGTAATAATACAAAAAAGCTAGAAAAACAAAAAAAGAATGTATTTTGAGGACCCACACTATCATCTGGTTTCAAGCTTTACAATAAAGTTATAGCAATCAAGATAATACGGTATTTATATAAGGATAGATGTATAAATCACTAGAATGACATAAAGAGTTCAGAAATACACCTCATACATTTATAATCATTTGGGGTTTCTCTTTTTTAACAAATAATGGGAAAGGAACAGTCTTTTAAATAACTGATGCTGGAAAATTAAATATCCATATGAAAGAACAATGAATCTGGACCCTCACTTCACTCTATGCAGAAATTAACTTGAAATAAATCATAGAGACAAACTTAAGAGTTAATATTATAAAATGTATAGATACGTAGGAGAAAATTTTCATGATATTGGGTTGGGCAAAGGGTTGCTAGATAGGTCGCAAGAAACAAAAAACATTTTAAAATTATATAATTAAAATGTGTTCTTTGAGAAGAACATATTTTTAAAAATAAAATGGAAGACTGGAAGAAAAAGTTTGTACAAGATATACTTGATTAAGTAATTACATCCAGAAAGTATAAAGAAATCTTATAACAACAATAATAGACAACATATTTTTTAAATGAGCAAAGATTGAAACAGACACTTCATCAAAAATGATAAAAGATATCATAAGCACATGAAAATATGCTTAACATCATTTGTCATTGGGAAACCCCAAATTAAACTGTGATGAAATACCTCGATGTACCTTCTAAAACAACTAAAACTAAAGCTTGAAAATACCAAGTGTCAAGAAGAATGTGAAGTCACTTGAACTCTCATTGCTTGTGAGAATGCAAAAATATCTCTGCTGCTATGGAAATATTTCACAGTTTTAAGTTAAATGTGCACTCAATATATGACCTACCAATCAACTCCCAGTAGTTTTCAAAGAGAATTAGAAACATATATCCTCACAAAGACTTACACAGCAGCATTGTAAATGATAGCCCCAAGTTACAAACAACCCAAATGTTCTTTAATTGGATAAACAAATTGGGGTGCATCCATACAATGGACTACTACACAACAATAAAAAAGAATGGACTAGAAAGTCATCCAACAACATGAATAAATCTCAGAAGCGCAATGCAAAGAAGAAAGAGTTCAGACACAAAAGACTACACATGTACTGTATGATTCCATTGATAAAACATCATGGAAAACCAAATCTACAGGAAACAAAGTCAGATTAGAAACTAGGACTGGGAGGAGGGAACTTATTGTGAAGGAATATGGAAGAATTTACTAGGGGGATGAAAATATATCTTATTTGTCAATACTCATTGAGATGGATACTTTTTTCCTATTAAATTTTTTTAAAAATTATTCTGTTTAGCTATATACGACACCAGTGCACCCAGGCACTTTAAAAGTATGAATTTTGCTGTATGGAAATGATATCTCATTAAAAAATGTCTTTAGACCTAGGTCGGTGCCATCACCAGTTGGTCATAGTTGCGGAGTGAGCTGGGGGTGAGCCAGGCCACCTACAGGGAGACAGCTATCCCGCCCAGCCAGCAGGCCAAGGACAGACGTCATAACTGAGCGACCCCGCCTGACCCCTGCACCTAGGTCGGTGCCATCACTGGTTGGTTGCAGTCAAGGAGTGAGCTGGTGGATGAGTCAGGCTGCTTACATTGCAGAGGTAGCAGGTGGGCACCCAACCCACCTTGTGGAGTTGGGCGGTGGGTAGCCAACCTGCCCAACCACCAGGCCAAAGACAGATGCCACCAATGAACAACCCGGCCCGACCACCACACCAAGGTTTGTTGCCATCATGGAGTTAGCCAGAGGCTTCTTTATAGGCTGGTGCAGGCATTTTTAATTACTCCTGAGGGTGTGGTCATCATCATTGGAAGGGAAACTCCCTTCCTGAGACACCTACAGGAGGCTAGAGGACCTTTGACAAGACCCAGGAGCCAAGAAGAGGAGGTATTGAGAGACTCGGGACCAACTAAGAACCACTGGGGAATATACCCCACCTGAGGGCCACCACCCGTAGAAGGCCAGCTTCCTAGTGGAGCACCGCATTATCAAGTTCCTCCAAAACTTCAGCCTACTGAGGGCTAAGAGGTGAGTTATTGGAAATCTACAGAGACAATATTAGTCAATAGAGGAAATCTGCAATAGCCCAGAGTTTGACTATTAGAGGGGTAGATACCTGAACAATATGAGAAAACAAGGGAAGAAAATGTCCCAAGCAAATCTAGATGGTATAGCAATAAAATCCAATGACAGCATGGCAGAAGAAATGTCAGAAAGGGAGTTCAGAATGTACATAATCAAAATAATCAGAGAAGCAAATGAGGAGATGAAAGAGCAAATGCAGGCATGAAGGATGAGATGAAAGGGCAAATGCAGGCATTGAATGATCGCACCAATCGACAGTTAAAATAGCAAATACAGGAAGCAAAAGATCATTTCAATAAAGAGTTAGAGATATTGAAAAAAACCAAACAGAAATCCTTGAAATGAAGGGAACAATAAACAAAATTAAAAACTCCATAGAAAACATAACCAATAGGATAGAACACCTGGAAGACAGAACCTCAGATATCAAAGACAAAATATTTAATCTTGAAAACAAAGTTGACCAAACAGAGAAGATAGTAAGAAATCATGAACAGAATCTCCAAGAACTATAGGATATCATGAAAAGGCCAAATTTAAGAATTATTGGGATTGAGGAAGGCTTAGAGAAACAAACCAAAGGAATGAACAATCTATTCAATGAAATAATGTCAGAAAATTTCCCAAATCTGAAGAATGAAATGGAAAATCAAGTACAAGAGGCTTATAGGACTCCAAATATACAAAATTACAATAGAACCACACCAAGGCACATTATAATGAAAATACCTAACATACAAAATAAAGACAGAATTTTAAAGGCTGCAAGAGAAAAGAATCAAATTACATTCAGGGGAAACCAATACAGATATCAGCAGATTTTTCAACCCAGACCCTATAAGCTAGAAGGTCCTGGAACAACATTTTTCAAGCTCTCAAAGAAAACAAATGCCAACCAAGAATCTTATACCCAGCAAAACTTACCTTCAGATTTGACAATGAAATAATATCCTTCCATGATAAACAAAAGCTAAAAGAATTTACAAAAAGAAAGCCAGCATTACAGAACATTCTCAGCAAAATATTCCAAGAGGAAGAGATGAAAAACAACTATGTAAATCAGCAAAGGGAGGAACTATCCTAAAGGAACAACCAAATAAAGGAGAAATCAAGTTGTGTCAAAAAAAAAAAAAAATGAGCCAAGTGACCGGGACACAAATCATATCTCAATAATAACCCTGAATGTTAATGGCCTGAACTCATCAATCAAAAGACATAGACTGGCAGATTGGATTAAAAAGAAAGATCCAACAATTTGCTGCCTGCAAGAGACTCATCTCATACAAAGAGATACCCACAGACTAAAGGTGAAAGGATGGGAAAAAACATACCATGCACATGGACACAGCAAAAAAGCCAGAGTATCCATCCTCCTATCAGATAATGTGGACTTCAAGCCAAAACTAGTCAGAAGAGATAAAGAAGGACATTTCATACTGCTTAAGGGAAGCATAAATCAGCAAGACATAACAGTCATAAACATCTATGCCCCAAACAGTGGCTCATCCATATATGTCAAACAAATCCTTCTCAATGCCAGAAATCAAATAGTCTACAACACAATAATACTAGGTGATTTTAACACACCTCTCTCACCATTGGACAGATCTTCCAAACAAAAATTGAACAAAGAAACCATAGATCTCAATAACACAATCAATAATTTCGACTTAATGGACATTTATAGAATATACCATCCAACAAAGAACGGATACACTTTCTTCTCAACAGCACATGGATCCTTCTCTAAAATAGACCAAATATTATGCCACAAAGCTAATGTTCGCAAGTACAAGAAGATAGAGATACTACCTTGTATTCTATCAGATCATAATGGATTGAGGGCTAGGGAGATAGCTCAGCTGGTAGAGTGCTTGCCTCGCAAGCAACACCCTGAGTTCGATCCCCAGTACTGCAAAAAAAAAAAAAAAAAAAAAAAAAAAAAAAAAAAAAAAAATTCACATAATGGATTGAAATTAGAAATAAATGACAGAGTAAAAAACAAACTACTCCAACACCTGGAGATTAAATAATACGCTATTGTATGATGAATGGATAACAGGAAAAAAAAGTCTTTAAATATAAGTTTAGTCACACAAAAAACATTATATATACTATGATCCCATTTACATGGTGAAAATTTTTAAATTTCTTCATATTTACATATATAATATATATAGAAAGATCTCGCAAAATACACATCAAATTTCTCTGAAAGGGAAAGTCAGATTTGAAAATTTCAAAGTTTGGGCTTTCTGGAAGCAGGCTCTGATACAGTATTTGGCAAGTAGCATATTCATTAAGGATCTGTTCTTGTATAACAAAGGAGGAAGAAGGAGAGGGAGAAGTTGCCCTGCAATATGGTTGCAATAGAGTGCTCCATGGAAAGCTCTGGAACACAGATGACAGTTCAGAGGTGTCCCATGCTGTGCTAAAATGGCCAGGCCTTTTGGTTCCCCGGTGAATCAGAAGGAATGATGATAACCAAGACCTCTCCTACTTCCATCCCTTTATATCTAGACCCTGTACTACTTACAGTCCTTTATTTCTAGACCTCCATATTCTTTTTACTGGGGTTATAGAGTTTGAAACTTCATCATCATAGAGTACCATCTCCAAGCTGATGTGTAAATTCACCTTCAATGTGGCATTTCAAAACTCTATCTTAGAAGTTCCTAGTTTGTGTTATCTCTCATGCATTCAGTAAATCTCGTAGTCCTGGGTTGACTCCTTTCCTGACAATTGCATCCTCTGATGTAATGCTATCCTAGTGGGATCCCATCATGGTAGACTGAGAACTTCATAAACCATCATATAGTCATGCTGATTAAAGTTTATGTGAAGGAAATGCAAACCCATAATAGTTGGCTTTTCCTATTAGAACAAATATCTGGCTCTTTCAGGACAGAAAAAGCAAAATGTATTCAACTTAACCCCAATGGCTGACTTGTGTCCTTGAAGAATAGTGTGCACTGGGGACTCAGTGTTGATTTCTCTGATTGGCAGTTTGGACATACAGTGGCAGCAGCTCAATCTTGGGAGGTAGTTATCCATGCTACAGGATTCGTGTGCAGCCTGCATCTCTCCCACCGTGACCACTCCAGTCATATGCTCATGTGCATTCACTGCTGTGGTTAATACCAAGGCTCACTGATGGCAGATGGACAGGAATTTTGTCTACTCGGTGGTTCAGTGTCTTTCCCATGATGTATGCTCTTTGATGGTTGTTTACACGTGATACAATATCTTCAACATCAGTGCCCATGTGTTCACCCACAGCTTTTTATTGCCACTGCTCACAAGTCTGTATATGTGTGTGGTGTATACACACACACACACACACACACACACACACACACACCCTAACCTCAAGCCACTTCTCCACCCACACAAGGTGGATGACCAGGTACTCTGCCTGAAACCTGTACTGAATACCTTTTGGGGCCTCTCCTGAGTGAAGTTACAGTGTCACTGTTGCTCATTTTCAGCTTTTACATACCAAGCCACCCAACCTGTAAGCCTCTGTTAGCTGGTTGTAAATGATCTCCAAGATGGCCTTAGGGATGAACTGAGGGAGAGACACTGGTTCAATGGTAGTGGGTGGCATGGGGGGCCTGGGCCACCTACTCAGGTAGCTTGCTTATATTCATACTCCTGCTCATTACCCAACCACATTTACCACTTTCCTCTTACAATGAATTGCTATTGAGTCTGCCCTACTTTGAATTCAGTAGATCTGACAGAATCCAATTCAAAAGGCATGGTTACTTAGTGTCTCATGGTCAGATACTCCATCTCTACCAGAATAGTCAGAGTTGTCTTTCAAAGGCATATAATTCTCTGCCACAAGGGCATCGTCTAACTCCAGAACCCTCAGGGCCTGCATTTTTATTCTAGCACAGTGGTTTACCATAAATTGCACAACCTCTTTTTTCTTCGCTTTTACTTCTAATATTGTAGAGTCTGCTGGATCATTGGGCTAAACAACAGAGCTGCTTCCATTTTAGTGAGGATCTGCTGCAGAGCTCTTTCCTGCTCTGGAAGCATTCAATGATGGCAGCCTTCTGTGTTACCCAACACATGAGTTGGAGCAGTATTTCCAGGTGTAGAATATGCTGCTTCCTTAAGCCAAAGGAGCCTTCCAGGCATTGTATTTCCTTCTTCATAATGAAAGGTACAAGATACAATAATTTGTCTCTTACTTTGAAGGATTATTTTGGCACTGGCTTTCTGAAATGTTTTTCCAATGTGATTTACCCTTGCAGGGCTTATCTTCCACCATCAGACACGGAGGTATCGTGCCAAAGTCTCCAGTGTGCTAACTACTTTTGCTCATCAGACCCGATTAGCATATTATCTTTGATGTGGTGCATCAGAATGTTATTCTGGGGCATAGCCACATGGTCCAAATCTCTTCTGACCATATTATAGACTACACTATGAGAGAACACATTCGATTTTAAATAGCCCTAGGTAAAATGTAAATAGATGTTGGTGCCCATTCCATGTGAATGTTAACTGATTCTGATTTTTTTTTTATGGTTAGAATAGAAGAGAATAAGTTTACCAACTCAGTGACACATTTCGCGTACTAAGGTCATGTTAATGTGCTAGCAATTTTACTTTTGGCACAGCAGCTACAAAAGGGGCTATTATCTGCTTAAGTTTGCTGTAGTCTACTGGAATTCACTAGGATCCATCTGGTTTCTTTGGTGGCCAGACATGTAAATTAGATGGATGAGTATTACTGTAAGTGTTCATTTCCTATTGCTTCTGTAACAAATTATCATAAACTTGAGGGCTTAAACAACACACACTTATTATATTACAGTTCTAGAAGTTACACTGTGAAACGGGTCTCGCTGAACTAAAATCAAGGCTAGCATTCCTTCTGGAGGTTCTAAGGGAGAAACCATCTCCTTGCCTGTTCCAGCTTCTAGAGGATGTCCACATTCCCATGGTCCATGGTCTCTTTCCATGGTCTAAATCAGCAATGATTATCAAGTCTCCTCACGTTGACTCAGTCTGACACTGTCTCTTCTCTCTTGTATACACTCAAAGGACCCTTGTGACATTAGGCCCACCTGGATAATCTAAAATAATTCTTGTTAATCTCATCATTTTAAGGTTAGCTGATTTGACCTATCATCTGAATGTGTTCCCCAAAATTTATATGTTGAAACTTAATTGCCAATGTGATAGTTTTAAGAGGTTATACTAATGTCATTGACAACCTTAGAAAAGAGGTGGAAGGGAATACCCTAGGCCCTTTCTGACCTTTTATTTCTTCAATCATATGAGGACATAGCATTTGTCCTTTTTTGTCCCCTTCCTCCATATGAGGATGCAGCAAGGAAGCAATAACTTGAAAGTAGAGAGCAGCCCTCACCAGACACCAGATCTGTGGTGTCTTAATCTTGGACTTTCCAGACTTCAGAACTGTAAGAAATAAATTTCTATTATTTATAAATTACCCAGTTTGTGGTAGAGAAGCAGTTTTGGTATAACAGCAGGAGTGGACTAAGACATAACCTTAATTCCATGTATAAAATTTATTCTCTTCAACATGTAACAGAACATAGTTATAGGTTCTAGACATTAGGTTAGGACTGGACGTTCTATTTTGGGAAGACTATTGTTCTGCCTACCATAACTCTTCTTTCCCAAGAGTACCAGTTCGTGAGTAAATGGTTGCATCCCTATGGAGGAGAACTGAGAAAATCTCTATCATGGTAATTGTTATGGTGTTGCAGGGACATTTTTTCTGTGGACCTGGCCTCCTCTTCAGTCAATGTGCTCCAGGTCTAAAAAGTAATTCAGGCCTGAATTTGAGCAAAGTATAATGGCTTTTTATTTTAGCCATTGCTCTTGGCCTTTTGGTCATTCATCTTCAATTTGTTATGACGGTACAAACTGAGTAGTATCCATGTTGGCTCTCATCTAATTTGCCCTTAGGGTCACCAGTTCAATTAACCATCTACATAACCCTCTTTAGGTCAAGTCCTCTTGGCTGTCATTCCAAAATGGAATGGGGAATGTGGCTCATTACAATAATTGCATCCACCTGGCTTCTAGCAGTTAAGTGCTGCCACCTGGCCTCCATTGTTTTGGGCTCCTATCAGCTTCATTCTGTAACAGTCTTTCTGTTCATCAGTCCTGGCTTACAGAGCAGAGGCATCACTAAACATGTTAGCACTGCTGGTAGCCTTTCATCAATATGTTCTCTATGGCCTGTGATCAGGTATCCCCTGGGTGGATCTGAGGAACATCATCCTCCAGAGGGTCTTCTGGTCTCATGTGTATATGAAGTTCCTCACAACAGAATACCCACCTCCTCACCTAGTATAACTGTTTCTTCACGTAGCATCCCCATCTGGCAGTAAATGACATAAGATAATTTTACTCTATTTTACTGTATTTGAACTTTTAAAGTATGTATTCATCTTTAGCTTGAGCCATTTTAAATAATAAAAGAAAAATAATAAATATAAAGAAAAAATTTGAGCCAAGGAATAATAGAAGCTTTAGATTTGGTTGTAAGCAGGTATAATGGAAAAGAATAGACTTTAGAATGTGCAGGTAAGCTGGGCATGGTGGTGCACATCTGTAGTGCCAGCAGGAGGATAGAAAGTTCAAGGTCAGCCTCAGCAATTTAGTGAAGCCCTAAGCAATTTAGAGAGACCCTGTCCCAAAATAAAAAATAAAAGGCTGGGGGATGTGTTTCAGTTATTAAGTACCTAAGAATTCAATCCCTGGGACAAAAAAAAAAAAAATCAGGTAAGATTTCCCAGTGTTGGAATAAATTTATTAATTTTAAAAATAGCCCTAAATTTATTCAGTTGAGTTTATATTTTCTGTCTTCATTATGGAATGCAAAAAACACAATGGAATAATTTATCAGAGTTATAAAGAAAAGGGATTTTGAATCTAAAACTTCATTGAAAGTTTCCTACAAAGGCAAATAATCATCAATATGTTAAAAAACAAGGTAGAAATTTTCATTCATCAAGACATTCAGAAACTCTACATTTTACTCAGTCTTTCTGAAAGGCTTTAAGACACATTCCTATGATGAATTATCAAAAATGGAAATTTTTTTTGGGTGGGGGCAGGCGCGCGGGGCCTGGCCTGGTGGTAGCTGAAGACCCAGTGGCACTGCATGGGTGAAGGGGAGTGGCGAGCAAGCCGGAGGCCTTGAGTTTCTTTGGGCGGTGGGTGGGTCGGGAGGGCCTGGGAGTCTGAATCCCTGGTCCAGGCCCGGGGTCTGACCCGTGGTGCCCCTCCCCCACTCCCCGAACTCGCAGCTCAGGGGTCCTGTCCTCGCCCCGAGGCCGGTGTCCAGGAAGGTAGTCATTCAAGGCAACTACAGCAGTGGCACACGCTGCCATTCCAGACCCAGCTCACCGCCGAGCTGAAGAACGGGATTGATAGGCAGCAGTTTGAAGAAACAGTTCCAACTCTAAATAACCTTATGCAGAAGCAGAGAAGCTAGGGGACCAATCGTATCTTGAAGACTGGTTTGTTTAACAGCATATACCATCTTCTTATGCATGGAAACTCATTATGAGAAAGTTCTGAAGAAAGTCTCCAAATACATTCAAGAATAGAATGAGAAGATACACGCTCCCCAAGGCCTCCTCCTGATAGACCCTACTGAGAGAGAACTTCGAGTTATTGAAATTACCATTTATGAAGACAGAGACATAAGCATTGAAAAACAAACCATGAAATTAAAGATCCCACCTTCAGCAGGGACCCTCATCTACCCACTGGCCAATTACAGCGTGTTCCTACCTCCTCTCCAGAGCATCGTTCCTTTGTGTCTGCTGCCAGAGCCACGGTGCCATTTATTCCAAGGACTATCCAAAATTCCACACCTGGCATGACCTGTAGTTGCTGTAGTTGCTGGCAGCGTCCATTTTGTGTCTCTAAATTGTGTCGGACTCTGTAATCTTTTGATTCTTTCTGAGAAAACACAATGAAGCATTTCACTTTTGATTCAAAGTGATTAATAAAATATGCAACTGGTCAACCCAAAGCAAAGTTTTCTCACCTCCCACCAGTACCATGAATTCTCTTCATTCCTTGGGCCAGTTTTCCAGGTGACTTTAGACTTCAATGAGTTTATATTAGCCAATGTTCAGTCTTATTCCCTCAAATTAATAAAAGACTTTTTTTCCAGGTGAGGGGACAGACTATGTCTGTGGTTATACCAATGCATTTCCCATATTTCTAAAACTACCCGTTTTGTCATGATTCAAATCTTAAGACTGATTTCTGTTGTTCAGTTTTCTAACCAAAGCTCATTGAAAAAAATATTGTATAATGTTATTTCTTTTACTATAACAGTTATATCTAATTAAAGCAGTAATATATGCAATTTCTAGTTATTTTCTTTGGAGATTTTTATATTATTGCATTACCTTGAATGTTGGAAAGTTGTGGTATGTGTTGCTTGTTCATTACACAAATAAGTAAGCACAGTAAAGTGAATGCTAAACCATCAAACACATATGTCCCTGCTGTGTCCCTGAATGTGCCATAAGCAAGTATAGTAAATATTTTAATTATAGTTTTGTTGTAAATATAAGTTATGAGGAAAAAAATTGATAGGCATAATACTGTATATTGCTAATTTTTAACCCTACTGGCAACTTTATGATTTATAGATTCTTCATTTGGTATTCAGCACACAGAAATCTTATGATTGGTTTAAGTAAGTTAAATGACTTCAAAGTTAAACTCTCAAGTATGAATCAATATTTCTAGCTCTCTTTTGTCTATATATTCCTAATATTTGGGTTTCTTATGCCCTTCATACTTTTCTAGGTTTGAGAGCACTGTATTTGGGAGAAAGTTAAGAAATATATTAGGAGAAAATGAAGCAGTTAAAAGTTTTACTTTCAGAGATATTGTAGGTGCTAAAACTGAATTTAATCTTTCAGTTGTAATTTCTTTTCTGGATATGGTAATTATTCAATAAATCCCATCGTTCTGTGCAATATCTTAATTATATAAAATTTTGTTACTTATAGCCTCTTACAGACTGTCTCTCTGCCTTTTGAACCCGTTGCAATAACATTGCTGAAATATTAGGACATTAGTAAAACATTAGTAAAAAATTTTTAAATTTTTTTAGTTGTCAATGGACCTTTATCTAATTAATTAACTAATTAATTAATTAATATGTGGTGTTGAGAATCAAACCCAGTGCCTCACACATGCTAGGCAAGCTCTCTACCACTGAGCCACATCCCCAGCCCAGTAAAACTTTTCTTAAACAAACTAAAAATAGACCTATTGATCAAAAATCCCAGTAAGCTTATTGATAAGTACAAAGAACTGTTAATATGAATAAAACTTAATAAAATTATTTTAATATCATGAAAATGAAATAAGCATAATATTTTAAAACTTCAAAATGTAAAATTAAAGAAATGATGAGTGTTTAAGATGAATAACCTAAATATCCTAAATTAATCATTACACAATTTATTAGTGTATCGAAACATCACACTGGACCCCATAAAGATGCACAATTATTATCTGTTAATTTAAATAAATTTTAAAATAAATAAATAAAATTCAAAATGATTTTAACAAAACATGATTTTTGTGGGAGGGGGCAAGGAAATAGATACATACTGAAGGTATGTCACATTCTGGAGGAAATTATCGTCATTTTGATTCCAGGGAAGATTCTCATCAGTGATGAGCTCCTTGATTCAGTCTCTGTGACCAGACAAAAAAGTGTTCTGGTCAGTCAAATCCACTCACCTTTCTGTTTCTGCATTGGTGGAGGTGTGGAAACAGCAAAAACTCCACACACAGTAAGGGAAGAAGCTTTCTAAAGATCCAAAAGAAGGGGGGACAAGGAACCAGGAAGCTGAAATGTATAAGTATCCCAGACCACTACCAAAACACTTTCTAAGTCACTAAAGGCAAAATAAATAAACCAAAATGTCAAATAGGCAAATTCTAGAAAAGGTAATAAGAAAAAAACCAATGAGCACAGTAAATTAAAAGCATGAAACAAGGTTTAAGAATAAAATTAAAATATTAGTAATCTGGGACTGAGACTGGGGTTCAGTGGTAGAGCATTTGCCTAGCATGTGTGCGGCACTGAGTTTGATCCTCAGCACCACATAAATAAATAAATTAAATAAATACATTAATAAAGTTATTGTGTCCATCTACAATTGAAAAATTTTTTTAAATATTAGTAATCAAAATAAAGGGCTGGGGGTGTTGCTCAGTGGTATAGTGCTTGCCTGGCATGCATGAGGACCTAAGTTAGATCCCCAACAACACAAAAAGAAAAAAAAAAAATCACTATAAATATAAATAGATAAGGGTTCCTTTTAGGAATGAGACTTATCTATATTTAATTACAAGAGATATGCCTAACACAAAATGACACCAAAAGATTGAAAATAAAGAGTTGTATCAAGAGAATTCTACCTAGAAAAAAATGTGTCAATAACAATTATGTAGGATAGAATTAAAAGGAATCATGTGTTAACCAAACAAAAGGAATATTTATGTTGATAAAATCAAAACCCATCATAAGATATATATTCAAACATCATAATATTAAAATGTATACAATAAAAAATATGAGTAATCAAAAGACTGACAAAAACCACATCCTTATGAGTGACTTCAACATACTTCTTATACGTGACTAGATCAAGAAAAGGAAAAATGATATGAGGTATATTTATTAATAATGATGTGGGCACCTAAAATGTGTGTTAATCCAGAAACTTTGATGTGAAACTCAAAACATAAAAATTCATGTAGTTATTTAAAAATAAGGACCTCAACTAAAATAACTATTTCTGAGTCAAATAAATGTATAATTACCCTTGAAAACAGGTGTGTAAACAGAAAAGGAACTCATAAAGTTTTAATCATTCTTCCTTGATCTTCCTTCAGATAGATTTTAGTTAATACAGTAACAAGTACTTATGACTGGGAATGGATAGATGATACAAAAATTATGGATGAATGAATGGATAAATAGATAGATTATACAGTTTTAAGAATCAATCCTAAAATAATTGTTTTATTCTTATACATCCATTCCATTCAAGACTATTTCAGAAAGAGTTTATGAACCAGAGCTACCAATATAAAAACTTTATGAGAGTATTTTGAGTAGAAATATCTCAAATTTTACTTTGAAATTTTGAATCTCTAGGTAAAAATAATCTTTAAATAAAGAAATATGAGCCAAGTGTATTTCTCTGAGCCTTAAGGACTTAGTTTTTGGGTGACACAAATCAATGAATATAGTAGTAACACCTCATCCGTATTTTCATTTTCCCTGGTTTCAGTTACATGATGTCAACCTCAGTCAATGCAGTACAATAAGATATTTTGAGAAAGAGATTCACATCATTTTTATTACAGTATATTGTTATAATTGCATTATTTTATTATTATCGTTAATTTCTTACTGTGCCTAATTTATAATAAACTTTATCATAGGTATGTATATATGGGGAAAAATCATAGTATACACAGGGTTGGCTATCATTTGTGGTTTCAGGTTTTCACTGGGA
This sequence comes from Sciurus carolinensis, assembly GCF_902686445.1. NCBI lineage: Eukaryota > Metazoa > Chordata > Mammalia > Rodentia > Sciuridae > Sciurus > Sciurus carolinensis. Next base: position 77,796,138 of record NC_062222.1, read on the forward strand.
TCTTAGAGCATATCCCCTGCAGATAAGGTTTACTATACAGAAATAAAATAGAAGAAAACTTGATCATAAAAGCAATCAGCCTATCACCTTAGGAATTTTTAATGCCATCAATTTTCATATTGTCCTCTTGAATTCACAGTATCATGTGTGGTTTATACACAGCAAATAAGTGCTATGGAGACTTGATAAACATTTGAATATATCACATTTGAATATATCATTCTGTGAATGATACCATTCACAGAATGTAAGGCATAGCTCACAATGCTGATATGGAACCCTCTCAATAGTGAAATAACTAGAAGTTATTTTAAAACATGAAACACTTTTGTAATATTAACATCATGAGCATTATGAATTCCTAGACCAAATTAGGATGAATTGAATTATGCATCAGTTCTTTTTTGTGGCTGTCAAATCAAGGTTACCTCAACAGACCCCATCCGGTTTCTCCTTCCATGTGAAAGTGCACGTAAAGTCACCCACTGCTTACCAGCAAAATGCCGAATGATCCAAAAGCAAAAGTTCATCTTCAGAAAGTCACCATAAAAACATAATACCAAGCTTTGTCCTTATTTTACAGATGCAGAGTTTGACACAGTAATTGATCTCTGACTTGTTCTGACTAGCATAATCAATGTATGTGTAAAAATAAGATTCTGTGAGAAGCAATGAAAAGTGCCCAGAAAGGAAGGGAAGAGGGAATTGGACAATATCTCAAGTAGAAAAATACATAATGATGAAACTCTGGCAATGACTACAGCCTGCATTCAAAACTATGTTTTGAATTGACACTTAAAAAACTCTTACAGGGCACTGGGGAGATAGCTCAGTTGGTAGAGTGCTTGCCTCATAAGCATAAGGCCCTGGTTTCAATTCCCAGCACCGCAAAAAAAAAAAAAAACTCTTACAGGAATTCAGGGTTAATTAAATAAGACAGTGAAATAGAGCCTAGAAACCTTGATAAGAATAAGAAATATGCCATAAAGTGGGGGAGACAACAGCAGTCATGATAATTTTTTTTCCTGGGACCTTAAACTTTGCCCAACTTGTGCTGGACATGATGGTGCAGGCCTATAATCCAGCAACTTGGGAGACTGAGGCAGGAGGATCAAAAGCCAGCCTCTAGGAAGTTAGCGAGGCTCTAAGCCACTTAACAAAAACCTGTCTCAAAATAAAATATAAAAAGGGCTGGGGATGTGGCTCAGTGACTAAGCACCCCTGGGCTCAATCCCCGATACCAAATAAAACAAAACAAAAAACAAAAAAACCTTGTCCAACTCTTTTATAATTATAACAGAACAGGAACGAGAGATCTAATTCTGCAGCTCTCAGTGTAGAGCTGGGGAGAGAAAGCAGAATACAAGAAATCACAACAGTCAAGATGGTCTAGTTTTGCTATTTGTTAGTTTCCTTTTTTAAAGCAAGAAGAAAATATACGAAGTGGGAAAAGTTAATTATTGTACTTTGTACAGTGGCTAAATTATTGAGAGGATGAAACGGAATATAGGAGAATCAAGCTTCCTATACCATCCTCAATCCTCCCAGTGTTTTTAACTTATAAATGCCCATGGTTTTTCTGAACATCATTTCCTTCCCACATATGCTGAGTTAACATCTTTATGACAGAGCAGTACCAAGCGAGAACCCCATTTGGACATAACAAAGATGTTAGAAAAAAAGAAGTAAGCAAATTTAAAAGTAATTTTACCTCCCACACCATGTATCATTCAACTTTCAAAAGTATCAGGAAAACTTTACTGGAGCAAGTTGAAAAGGAACATTTCCATATGGCCTCTTGGTTCCAATTAAGGAAACATAACATTTTAGAACTGGAACCAACTGTAGTGTGGATCTATTTTAGATCTTCCAAATTTCTTTGGTCACAGATCATTCTTTACAAGTGTAAGATATTAATGGAACCCATGCAGCCTAGTGCACACTCAAATTGAAGGAGGAAAAAAAAATCTCAGAAGTGGACAAATGGGAATTCTAACACAAAACCTAAAAATACTAAATTAAGAAATTAAATAATTTTATTTTATAAAAAACAAAAATGAAAATAACAAAAGAATGTGTGCAATTATTGAAGCAAATATGTATAGACCAGACAAGCAGTTGGTCTGGTTATTTGGTAAAGATTACTTTAACATAAATGTGCAAAGTAAACATCCTTCAAGCTTCTGGTAAGCTTAACTGTGTTCTCTTGTCAGGCACATTATTTCTAAATGACACATTATCTGATAATAACAGGAATTATTTTTAAGTGTAGTCGGTAATCTTTTTTGCTATTTTCTTAAATGCACACTAGAAAAAACAAATTTGCTAGTACTAATATTTTTTATGGACTAGTTATGTAGATCTTGCAGAAAACAACTGGTAAAATGTATACTTGGTCTTATACTGGTAAGCCTCTTTAAACCAATGAGGGAACATACAGTTTGGGGAGTGTCTCAGATCTAGATTGCTATTGTCATTGCAATATAAGATATGGGAATAAAGAAAATTAACTTCAATTCTTCCCCACCTACCCTGTCCCACTGAGAAAGTCTACCTATGTGGAAGCTCTTTTAAATAAGTAAACCCTTGGTTTCGGTGTACTTCACCATGGAAAGGAACTTTTCTGCCCTTATAGTGGTTTCGCCCTAATGTATGTGCTGTTCTCAGTGTAACACAGTGTGCTGTTCTACAGTAAAACATTTTTAAGTAGAAGAGGTACATTTCAAAATAATAATAAAAATGTAGCATAATACCTAAACCAGTAATATAGTCATTGTTATCATCAGTTATTATGTGCTATGGACTTGTATGTGCTGTATTTTATACGACTGGCAGCACAGATTTGTTTATACCAGCATTGCTACAAACAGATGAGTGAAATGTTGTACTATACTACAATGGCTATGATGTTACTAAGCAATAGGAATTTTTAAGCTCCATTATAATTTTATGGGAACACCATCGTATATGCAGTGGATCAGACTGAAATGTTGTTACATAGCACACAACCATATTCACTTTTTTTTTTTTTTAAGAGAATTTTTAGGGGTTAAGGTTTCAGCAAGAATTATGAACTCCAGTCTTCCTTGACTTATCTCCCTTTTTGTAAACTTAAATTTTATTTGTGTTGTCATTTTATATTTTATTTCTGCATTATTATAAACTCCACATTCCACATTCATTATTTTATACTTGCTTTATACAGTTAATAGTCTTTTTTTTTTTTTTTTCTTCATAAGAGTGATTGAACCCAAGGGCACTTAACCACTGAGCCATATCCCCAGCCCTTTTTATTTTTTAAGACAGGGTCTTGCTAAGTTGCTTAGGTCATCAATAAGTTTCTGAGGCTGGCTTTAAGCTTGCAAATCATCCTGCCTCAGCCTCCCAAGCTTCTAGGAGGTATATTAATCATTACACAATGTATTAGTTTATTAGTGTAATACAGGTGTGCACCACAGTGCTCAGCAGCTAATTATCTTTTAAAGATACTTTTAAAATAGTATTTTAAGTGTACATTTACCCACACATCTATCCTTTCCAGTGCTCTTCATTTCTTCCTGCATATCTAAGTTCCACCAAGGCTCATTTCCCCTCTGACTAAACAATCTACTTAAGAATTGCACGCAGTGCTGTTCTGCTGCTAAATCCTTAGTTCTATTTGTTTGGAAATGTCTATTTTGCCTTCATTTTGTGAAAGAGTGTTTTCATTGAGTGTAGAATTCTAGATTTGGCACTTTGTTTTTCCTTTAGAACTTTGAAGTACCCTAAATCTTTTTTTTTCTAGTTTCCATTCTTCTTGATGGAAAGTCTACTGCCATTCTTATTGATATTACTATGAATGTAATGTTTTCTATTGTTAAGCATTTCTCTTTAATCATTGGTTTCCAGGAGTTTGACTGTGATCTGACTTAAAAAAAAAAAAAATTAGAAGAGCTGAGGATGTACCTCAGCACTACAAAATATAAGGTAAATAAGTTGGGTGTGGTGGTACATGCCTGTAAGGTCAGTTCCTTGGGAGGCTGAGGCAGGAGTATGGTAAGTTCAAGGTTGTACATTAATCCCCTGGTAAGGATTAACATGATGGTAACTATGAAGATAGGGTGTGGCTAGAGAAGGCGAGTTCCTGGAAGTGTGCCTTTAGGGTTTATATTTGGTCCTTGTTGAGCAGAGTGCCCTCCTCCCATCTCTCTTTTCTTCCTGGTGGCCATGTCCTGCTTTCCTCCACCATACTCCTCCGCCATGATATTCTGCCTTGCCTTGGGCCCAAAGCAAAGAAGTTGGCCTTCTATGGACTGAGCCTGCTAAAACCATGGGCCCCAAAATAAACTTATTCCTCCAATTGTTCTTGTCAGATCTTTTGGTCATAGCAGGGGAAAAAAAAAAAAAAACAACTAAAATATGTGTGAATTTCAATATCTCTATAAATCCCTATCTGATATTGACTGATTTTTCTTTACATTATAGGTCACGTTTCACTTGTTTGTATGTATATTACTTTTGATTAGATTTTGGAAATGGTAAATATTACATAGTTAAATTTCCAGTCTTTTGGTTTGCTTTAGTTTGTTTTTTAGGTTTAGTGTTAGAATTTGTTGTACCATCATATTAAGTTACTACCTTAGTGCAAGTTACTTGCAAATTAACTGGATCCTTTTGAGATTTGTTTTTAAGTCTTGTTAGGACAGGACCAGGCTAGCCTTTATTTTAGGGTTAGTTTGGTCAACTCCTAATGCAAAATCCTCTGGATCCTCTATGAGTGCCTCAGGGATTCAACAGATCTCTCTCTTTTGGATGATGTGAATTCAAATATCTTTCAATCCAGTGATAACTCTGAAGACTGTTTTACTTACGATACTCTTTGAGTTTTATATACTCTCATGGAAGATTCACCCTCTAACTGTATAGATAAGTATTCAACAATTAACTCAAGGAGTCTTCATTTCTATTTGTAGATTTTTTTTTTTTTTTTTTTTTGGTTAAATAACTTTCCTTACTATTCTATCCCTCAAATTCCATCCATCTCAGCTCCCTCTGGTTCCAAACTCTACTGCTTCAATTCAGTGAGTTCACCGTTCTCTCCCTGGGTCCTCCCTCCCTATATCATGGTCTAGAAAAATGCTTCCAAGTAGAAATTCCAGGTGATTGTAAGGCTCAGTTTGTTTGTTTTTCTCCCCTCAGGAACCACTTCATTGTACTACCTGATATCCAGTGACTAACAACAGTTGTTTAATGTGTTTTGTTGAATGTTTTACCTATTTACAATGGAACAGCAAATCTGGTACTAGTTACTCAACAAGTTAAAAAATGGAATTCTGGGGGCTGAGAATGTAGCTCAGTTAGTTGGTAAAGTGCTTGTCTCATGTGTCCAAGGCCCTGGGTTCAATCCCCAGCACCACACACACACAAAAAAAAGGAAGTCTGTATTACGTTTCATAGAGGAAAACTTCAGTGTTAAAATATAAATAAAATCTCCTGGAAGGATTCAAATTTTTGCAACTGGTTCTTTAGGTTTCAAATTTTGCATTTTTATTTGGTTACTTACATTTCTTGCTGTCATCTAGATTTTTATACCCATTTAGAACCTACTATTGCCTTTTTTTCTGGTCTAAAATGCCTCCACTTATTTCACTTCTATTCATCTTAATATCCTCTGGGTAGAATTTGATCATTTTTAATACTAAAGTATTGAAACACAGTGATAGGTTCATAAGCATCTCTTAGTAAATTGTCCACTGAGGATGTTGGCTTTTGTTAATCTTAGAGCATCAAGATAGAGTCAGAAGAGGTCTTTCAGACATCTATCACGATCTGCTATTTTACTCACAAAGAAATTGTATTCTGAAAAATTTCAATAACTCACCCCCAAATTATCTGACTGCTGTTTGGCAAGATTAGGATCTAAATTTCTTTGCCTAAATTCAGCTTTTGTTTCATGTTTGCTGTTTGCTTTACTTCACACTGTCTTCCCTATCAGAAATGAAATTTGCTTAACAAGATTAATATCAATAAGAATAAAGCTGCTTTCTCCAATTCATCATTTCTGAACTTTTCACATCTTTTTATTATTACTGAAGTGTCATTTTCTGTTTAGTAAATCAAAGGAACCCTGATATCAGCTAAATCATCATACTCCTCCTGCTGGAAAGAAGTATAACTACAGGTAATAAATAAGAACACACTCAAGTTTATCCAAGTTGTGCATCTAGCTCAAGTGGCAAAAAGGTAGGTACATAAGAAATTGGGGAGACAAGGCTGCACATAGAAAACATTTAGGGCACAATATAGGATTCTATTTTTCATCTCTGAGGTCAGAAATTTCTACTGTTTACCTGCGGCAGCATGTATAAATTATGTGATCCTGTGTCAAAAAAAAATACCTGGGGGTGATGTTGGGGATATAGCTCAGTGATAGAGCACTTACTTAGCATTCATGAGGTCCTGGGTCAAATCCCCAGGACCAAAATTAAAAAAAAAAAAAAAAAAAAAGGAAAAATGTGTATAATATCAAACGTGAGAACCCTGTATGGCCCTTGTTGAAGATAGAACTTACCTAGCTAGATCTGCAATGTTTTATCATGCTACAGAACAACCTATCAAGAAAATGAATGAGATCTGTGGTGCCAACTGCCACTATCAATACCTTGTGAGCCAGGAACTTGACCTTTGTCTGATGCTTCCTAGGGCGCCCCTAAAGTCCACTTAGTTCCTTTTACTGGGTGTTAACATGAGGTGAATCTACATCTATGTGCTTTTTTCCTAATTCTCTGTGCAGATAGCTTAAGCTATTTTCAAGTCACACATTAGAAGAAAAGTTAATTCCATAAAAATTTAAAATTTTTGTTACATTAATAATAAGCTTTTAAAAATAAAAAAAAAAATCAGGGAACTATTAAAGGTGCACATACAAATTTTTCATCATCTTGGATGCAATGTTGTGTTAACAAGGCTTAAAAATGGTTCTCACTAGCTTACAAGGTTATTTGGAAAAGAGTAAATATTTTATTAGGCCTCCCAGAATTACTTATTGACTATCTTTTCCCTCCTCTCCCTATAACTATATGGCATTGCTAATAAAATAAATCAAATGTTACATATCCATTTATAGTACTATGTCCTGGATTTACTTAGCTCACCCTGAAGGCAAAGATATAGCCCTTTATTTTGTATGGTTACCATCTAACTAGAATTTATGATTTAGGGTAGGGAAAGAGCACTCTTAGAATATCAAATAATATCAAATAATATTGCTGAGCAGTTATTGTAAGCCAGGCACTGTGCTAAACACCTCTACTTTATCTTATTTAATCTTTTCAACAACCCTATGAGTTAGGTACTATTATTACTCCTACTTTTTCATAAGGAAAACAAGGTTTGGGGAGGGTAAATAACCTGCCCAATGTAACAGCTGGTAAGTAGTGGAGGCCTGGCTTGGATCCTGCCACCCTATGCCTTTAACCACTCTGTTTCTCACAACCATGCTGCTAGCAAGAACTTAAAATGCTATTCCTGAAGACAAACTTGGGCAGGGCCCTTTAGTGGTAGGAAGTCTCTAGACAGCTTCTGAAGCACTGTAGACTGGTGCTTATCTAGATGCTATCTGTAGAAAACAGTTAAAACAGCTCAATGGATAGCAGGCAGAGTTGTGTTTAGTTTCTCACATATTCGTTGCTATTCACACGTTTCTGATACAAAAAAAGGTATTTGTGAATGCAAGCTGCAGAGAATGATGGTATTTAAAAGAAATCATTGAGTGTTCTCTAGTTTATATTAAAAAGGTAAATTAGTTGCAAATTTTAATATTGTATCCATTTCAATTATAAATTACTTAGAAGACACTTGAGAATTACAATGTGTTACAGTGTTAAGACTCTTGAAAAGGTCAAATGTTCTCTCTGGTATGTGGATGTTGACTCACAATGAGTGGGAGGAAGTTGGCTGGATTGGAAGGGGCGGAGTTGGGGAAAGGGAGGGGCCATAGGAATGGGAAAGACAGTAGAACAAACCGGTCTGACTTTCCTATGCTCATATATGAATACATGACCAGTATAACTCCATGTCATGTGCAACCACAAAAATGGCGTTATATTCCATGTATATATGATATGTCAAAATACAGTCTACTGTCATGTATAGCTAAAAATAACATTTAAAAAAACTAGTGTAAAGAATTACCAAATATATAAATAATTACAGTATTTTGATGTTCAGAATCATAAGTTCTCATCCCTGTTCTACCAATAAGTAAGTGAATGGCTTTGAGCAAGTCACTTATTTGTTAACATGAGGATGGTAATAACAATAGTGATTGATACGTTGGCTAAATAACGTGTATTCAGTGTCAAGTGCCTCATACCTGGAAAGCAGGGTTGGCTAACATTGCGACTTAATGATCGCTGCTCCACATTGACAGGTGTCTGCGTGTTGAGGTGTGAAAAACTGAGATGGGATTTGTGCATGTAGCTAACTCCTCTAGAGTTTTAAGACTTGGGTAAAGGTACGGTGTGTGCATTATTTTTCTGATAGTGAAGATGTTTGGGGGCCCTCCACCATGATTTATTCCTTCTTTTCTACTACCTTACTATTGGTTAAAAACAATAGCAATAAAGAATATTCAGTAGATATAATCTTAAAGCAAAGAGGAAAAAATTACTTCTGGATAAGTAACACTGGCAAGAGAAACCACACATTAAAGAAAGAAAGGCAGTACAAGAATTTTTAAAAATAGTGATTGTGATAGAAATGGGATTTTGGAGTCAAAGAGGTTCCTACTGGAATTTTGGATCTACCACTTAAACATTTGTAACCCTTGGCTAAATTACTTAAACTGTTTCCTCCAGTATTAATTGTGACTAACCATAGCTATTTTACAGGAGCTGTTGTAAGGAATATAAATATAAATACATCTAAAACAGGGCCTCAGAAATAATAGGACCTAAATAAATGTAGGCAGAAACTCTAAGAAATATAACATGATTATAACACCAATTTTGCCAATAACTGGTTATAGCAATAGTTGGAACAATCTGATTTGCATTCTCTGAAACAAAGTTCTCACAGTCATAGAATAATCTTGATGAGCATTCATGAACATGTTTTATAAATTAAGCTTATATGGTATGAAAATTTCACTGACAAAGAGAATACAATCTAGTTAATCTATGCATTCTTAGATAGGCACTGGGAGAATGCATCTGTAATTGGCAGAATTGGCTCCCAAAAAGAAATTTTTCAGTTAAATCTATTCCTTCCCCGTTATTTAGTGACTGCTTTATTTGAATTCTTGGAACATAGGTGTCTTATGACTTCCTGTTGCATCTTTGTTCTTTCTTTGGCAAAGCAACATGGTCTGCCTCCAAGTTTAATATAACTGAGTGGACTTGGGGCTATCAAGTAAGCACATTAAAAATATACCCAAGGCTTTTGGGAATATCTGACACTGGTCATTAAATAACTATTCTGCAACTCACAGAGCCCAGAAATAGTGCTTTGTATCTTATTACCTGAAGGGATTAAAAGAAAACTATATATCAGAGCACAGTTCTGAGTTACACAGACAGAAGCTTTCTGAAGTTTTAAATGACCTAAAACTCCCTCAAACAAAACTAAAGAAGATCAAAGTTTTGGCCCAGCAACTTTGAATATCAGATGAATTATGCTGGTTGGGTCAGCTTGATTATTCTTCTTTAGCCTGATTGTTTCTCTCTATCACCTTGTGCCATTAATGGAGAAATTAATCTTTGAAGTTCTAATGGCTCAGCATTTCCAATTATTCATTTCAGCTAAGGATTTTTTTTTTTTTTTTTAAAGAAAAGCTCAGTGTTCTCAGTTACGATAAGCCTACCGGCAGACACTGATATCCAACCTGAACGGCCACCCACAAAAAGCATCTTTTCCATAGAAATTTTTCTGAGGATTTAAAAAAATCTCTTCTACTGCTTATTTCCTTTCTTAAAGACCAAACTTATAATCAGCTTAAAGCATAAAAATTGCTTAATAAGCATTTTAACAATTTTTTCCCCCCTAAAGAGTACTTAGAAGGGAAAAGGGTAGGAATAGGCAAGGAATGTGGAAGAACAAGTTATCCCTCTCTATCCATGGAGGATTGCTTCCAGGAACCCCACAGGCCCCACATCCACGGAGGCTTAAGTCTCTGATATCCAAATAGCATAATAAATGCATATAATTTACACATATTGTCTCACATACTTCCTAAAATATATTTTTATAAAAAATAAAATTGGTAAACGTGAAAAAAATCAGGATTGTACACTTAAAATGATTGATTTTATAATATGTAAATTATATTTCAATAAAACTCAAGAAATACTTTGAAGTAAAATATATTTTTTTAATTTGACACATAGTAACTGTAATTATTTATGAAATACAGTGTGACATTTCAGTACATATGTATACAGCAACAGCACAAAATTATTCAATTAGGGTAATTGGCATATCTACTACCACAGATATTTATCATATTTTTGTATTGGGAATATTAAAAATGCTCTCTATTAGCTATTTTGAAATGTTCAATTCCTGGTTGCCAACCACCATTATCCTACTGTTCTATAGAACATTAGAAACTATTCTTTCTAGCTGGGCACAGTGGCACAGACCTGTAATCTTAGCCGCTTGGGAGGCTGATGCAGGAGGATTGTAGGTTCAAAGCCAGTTTCAGCAACTTAGCAAGGCCCTAAGCAATTTAGCAAGACTCTGTCTCAAAATTAAAAAAAAAAAAAAAAAAAATAGGTGGGGGTGCGGTTCATTGGTAAAGTGCCACTGCTTTCAATTCCAAGTACAAAAAAAAAGTATATATATATTAATATAAAGATATAAGAATATGTACATATTCTTCCTATTCAACTGTGCCCCTGTACCCCTTAACCATCCTTTTTCCATCCATCCCTCCCCAGCACCCTTCCCAGTCCTTATCTGTGAAATCATCTCCAGATTATTTACAATATATTATACATTGAAAATGCTATGTCAAAAAAAAAAAAAAGAAAGAAAATGCTATGTCAATAGGTGTCATACTGTATTGTTAAGGGAATAACCACAAGGAAAAATGTTTATAAATGTTCGATACAGACATAGTTTTAAAAATTATGCCGCCACAGTTTATTGAATCCATGGATATGGAACCCACAGATACAGAGGGCCAAAGGCACAGTCTTCTTAGGACAAGCACAATGATCTAAAATATACTATCCTGACACTTCAGTCCTCGTTTTTTACTTGATCAGACCATAGGAATACATTGAGCTCTTCTACCTTAAAAACAAAACAATCTTCTTGCTCTTGCATCTCCTTCCCAGGTCCATTGTGAGCCTTCATTGTCTTCATGGAATAACTCCTTCTGCTATTCGTCATTCAACCTTGATGAGAAGGCAAGGCCCTGTGAACACATAGCACTTGCAAGTATTCTTTACCCAGCAGCCTGTCATTGTGTAAGAGAAGTTTGGTAAAGATATTACTCCAGCTACTATGGGGATGCCGATAAAACTCTGTTGACTTTGGCAAGGTCAGGGTATTTCGTTTTTCTCCCCAGTAAACTCTATGATTGGTCTTCATTTTCAGGAGATAGACAGTTGCTAAATGAAGACAGGAGACTGCAGCTCCCCTTAGCTGTTCTTTATTCATTCAAGAGTTGTGTTGCTTCTAAGCAATATCATGCTAAAACAAGATCCTTCAAAAACAAGCATAGTCTAGTTTTTAACATCTTTATGTTGGTGAATGATTATAGATTGAAGGTGTTTTATTACTTTCTAGAGCATATCTAGAAAAAGATTCTAATAATTGATGTCTTATGAAATTTCTACTTAAAAAGGTCCACATTTGCAAACTTGCCCTATTTTTCACAGACTCTAAAAAACTGAACATAACCTTTTCGTTTTAGTTCATTTGAGTAGGGAACACAGTGCCAAGGAATTCAATCTCCAGAGATGGGTGTGTAATTCCAGGTTTGGGAACTAATGAGGTGCTAGGAATTTTTTCTTTTATCCAGGGTACAGTTTACACTTGCATTAATAATGTTTATAATGCCATCTCTCCTTCAGTCCCACATCAAATGACACCAGTCCACAGATGCCTTTCATAACTCTCCTTTCTGGAGTGTTCTCCATCCCATTACTTTCTATTACATTATCCTGGTTCTTTCCCGTATAGCATTGATCACAGTGTGAAACTATTATGTTTATTGAATGTCTTAACCTAGTGGAGTGTAACCCTGAGAGCAAGTACCTTGTCACTTTCTTCATTTCTGTATCTCCAGGGCCATTTCTGTGAGGGTTAAACAGGCATATTTGAATGTTACTGGCCTGAATGAATAAGAAAATAAATTTCCTGCTACCTGTTCAGTTCCTTTGATCTGGATCACTATATTGAATGCCTCTCCTTTATTCCAGATCCCTCTTCTTCCAAGAATGTTTTGGGTTTTTGTTTGAGGAATTTTTCCTCACTTGGGTGTCAGGTACCAGTTCACTTAAAAACAACTACAATCACCAGGGGTAACCAAATGTTTGCCCAAGATTTGAGGGGATTTTAGGACATGGGATTCTGAGGGCTAAAACCAGAAAAATCCAGGAAAAGCTAGGACAGATTTCTTCCTGTACATCTCACCTCTCACTCAATAGTTACCATTAATAATTTATTTTATCTTCAACCATTTTTTTGCATCTTATATCTAATGGAGATTTTATAACATAGACAATTTTGAATTCAGTCCTTTACAATTAATTTTATATCATAAGTATGTTCCCATATGATTAAAATGTTTCTTTAACATCACTTTAAAAACTTTAATAATCTACATTATACTTTAGAATCAATGTAATGATATTAATGTAATTAATGACTTAAGACCATAGACTCTGGAGCCAGATTTCTGTGTTCAAGATCCAATTCTGCCTTGGGACTTTTACTTATTCTCCCTGTATCTTATTTTCCTCCTCTCTAATATAGAAATCAGGAAAGTATGCCTTATAGGGTTGTTTTGAAGATTAAATTGTTTCATATTTGAATGTTATTAGCACTAATTATCTCTGTTTTTCTTGGTAGGCTGTCATGGAGTGTGTCAGAATATTCATAACATAGGTCTTTGTTAGACCCTGCTTCCTCCCTCTGTCTTTCAGAGGCATTACTACCAAATAAAATCTTTGTATTCCTAACTTCATGTCTGCATCTTCTTCCCAGAGGACCCAGCCAATACAGAAACTTTGCTAATTTGATATGAGAAAAAAAGATATTTCGTTATTTTAATTGCATTTATTTGATTAGAGATGCAGTTGAACATTTACTTCTTATCTTATTATGTTCTGAAATGCCCTCTTTTTTTTTCTTCCTTCATTACTGGAGATTGAACACAGGGCCTTGCATGTGCTAGATACTGAACTATATCTCCAGTCCCTTTTAAAATTCTACTTTGAGCAGGTATCCCTAATTTGCCCAGCCTGGCCTTGAACTTGTGATCCCCCTGCCTCAGTCTCCCAAATAGATGGGATTACAGGTGTGCCACCACACCTGGCTGAAATGTTCCTCTTTGTGAATTGACTATTTGTGTTCTTTACCCATTTTTCTTATTAGGGTCTTGGTATTTTTTCTTGTCTGTTTGTATAAGCTCTTTATATAGAAAAGATGTTAGCCCTGTTATGGTATAAATGGTTTTTGATGTACAGAAACCTTACATTGCTATATAGTCAAGTATTGATAAAGTATACTTTTTATCTTTAATCTAAAGCCAAGAAGGCACATTCTCTTCCAGAGATCAGAGTCACTTATAATCACTCCTTATTTATTAAAAGTTTATTTGTAGTGCATCTGGAATAAATTTTCACACACAGTGAAATGAAAAACTAAATTGATTTTTTTCTATCTTACCACATCTCTCCAGACCATTTAGTGGACAATCTTACCCTCTCTGATTGATTTGGCATATCTTCTAATATCATTTATTAAAATTTTATATATGCTGGGTTCATTTCCTGTTACATGAGTTTATCTTTTTGCTATACACTATATTTGCTAAATGACTGTAGTTTTATTATCTGTTTTAATATAAGCTATGTTGAGTCTCAATCAATAAACTTCCTAGGCTTCTGTACTTTTTCCAAAGTGCAGTTATGGCACTTTAGATTGTGTCTATACAAAATCGCTTCATCTTTCTCCTACTGTCCAAAGATTGGAAGATTTGTTATTGCTGAGGCTAGTGGTGATGATAATAATATAGAGAATCTCATAAAGCCTTTCCATAAAGGAGGAAAAACTAATTTGTGAAGCAGAGCTGTTTAAAACATGATACAACTGTGATTAGAATGGCCTCTTTAGCTTGTGTAGGAGACTGCTTGCTTCATCTTATTTTCTAGTGAAGAGCAACCAATGTGTCTATGGTCCAGGATAAAAAAGGAAGATTCCAGGACCTAGAAGTGGTATCTTCTTTATGGTAACATGAAGCAAAGTTTCCTGGCAAACTCTGTAGCATCACCTGTTCTGAACAAAGAATGTGGTCAGTATTTATGGACAAAAAAAGTAAATGGAAAAAGAATTATGGACAATATTTGTTTGGTAACTTCTGTTGCCTCCACCACAATCTTTTCATTAATCCTAGCCATATTGAGCTCAGGAGGAAGGAGAAAGGAAAGGGAAATGACCAATGAGCAGAAAGTAGGGGGATGCCAGCCAGCAACCTGACAGGATCCCTACTTGCTCACCTCCAGGTAAAATACCAAAAAAAGTAGCTATAGGAGCTTGAAAGGACTTTTGGATTCCATTGTAAGAACAATCACCTCCTTAGCTAACTGCAATTGTGCAAATATATTTTCATTCAAATGAAATCTGCAATTTAATTTGGGATATAATTAATGCTTTGTGTTATAACTGAAATCTGCTACAACTGGATTTTTCTGTACCTCTATAGTAAAAGAGAAAAAGATAGTTTTCTTTCTCTCTCTTTCTTCTTTTTTTCTCTGTTGCTTTTGTGTCTGTAAAATGCAGTCAAAATAAGTGTGCAACTTTCAATTCACTCATATGGATAAATAGGAAAAGGGCAAATAACCCTTTATTGGACAATGTACTTCATGAAAGCAGAAATAATTATGTAGCTGAGGCTTGTAAAGTGAAACAGAATCCAACCTAAACCTCTGTATGAGTCAGGTTCTCCAGATAAAAACAGAAACAATAGAATATTATAGATATATGAGAGGAGATTCAATTGTCTTACACAGTTATGAAGTTCGACAGGTCCTACCATCTGCTATCTGCAAACTAGAGAACCAGGAAAACTGTTCGCGTAATCCAGTCCAAGTTCAAAGGCCTGAGAACTAGGAAAGCTAATAGAGCAACTCCCCGTCTGAGTCCAAGGTCTTAGAAGCAGAAGCTTCAATGTCTGAGATGAGGAGATGAATGTCCCAGCTCAAGAAGAGAGATTGAATTTGCCCTATCTCTGCCTTCATGGTCAATTTGGGCCTTCAATGGATCGAATGTGCCCATACATCTTCGTGCGGGTGATCTTCTTTACTCAGTTCACTGATTCAAATGCTAAACTCTTCTAGTCACACCATATCAGACAACATCAGAAATGCTTTACAGGTTCTCTGAGCATCTCTTAGTCAGTCAAATCAACACATAAATTAACCATCACACTGTGGGATGAGGTTTTTCCTTTCAACCAGTAATTTTTCCCCTACCTGAAGCAGCCACAGTTTTAAAACTCAAATGTGATAATAATCCTTATGAGAGAAGAGATACTCTCTGCTCTGGTTAGCAATCTTCTAGCATTCCCCAAGACTGTCAAGGCTGGCAGGCTGCTGTAGGGTTGGGCCACAGAGCCATTTCCTGAAAAAAGTCCATTCAGGTCAACAGCTAAGCTCCAGCCTAGATAAAGAATTTGAAGGGTCTTTTGTGTGGCTAGTGAAAAGTAATCAGACTTTGAAAGACTGAGCGGAGGTGGCACATTTTTAGAACACTGGAAAACTAGTTCAACTCCTAGAAACAATGAGGCATTACCTCACTTTCTGATTAGATGATAAATTCAAGCCAAAGGAAAAATTACCTAAAAACAATTATTACAAATATTACTTGGAACAGGAAGGGATAGTAGTCCTAGGTAAAGGTGAAATGTTCGAAAACATAAGGCATGCACCCTAGAAGAGGCAAATTAGCATAGTAATTCTAAGCACAGATCTTGTGATTTCACAAACCCAGAACCTGTTACCTTAGGGCTCTGGGACAATGGGTTTCTTCACCTGTGAAGTGGCAATGCTAATTTTTCTTACTTCACAGGCTCATTTTGAAATTAATTGCTGCATCTATTTCCTACCACTCCCACACTTAACATGGTTCTGTTGAAAGATCATCCTCCCTCTTGGGGGCCATAGGTGTGGCATGTCTCCATTTGTAATTGCTTTTTAATATTAATAATCAATATGCCATTAGAAGCTTACTGGAAAAACATTGGTTTTACTGTATTGGGACACAAAATAGTATGCAATAAAAATTTAGTAGTAATACATAGATAAAATATATAAAAATAAGTAATTATAGCTATGCTCGAGTTAAAAGGAGCCTGTGATTGCTTTAGTATAATAATTTCTAAATACAGATGGATAAAGAGGCATTCCTCTGAGCTTGGATGTGATGTTTAGCCTTTGTTGCTTTCCTAGTTTTAATAGTTCATTCTAGAGATACTTTACATAACAAAAATATTTAGGTTAGTCATAAATATTGTAAGCTGGGGGGTATGGCTAGTGGCCAAATAAAATTGGACAGAAAGTGGCCGAAGCAACTTTATTGGAATTTGGCTCTCAGGCAAAATTCCCAGCCCCTCCACAGTGGTCAGTGTAGGAAGCCAGAGAAAATTACACGTGGCCCTGGCTGCCCAGGGTCTTTATAAGCCGGAATGGGGGGGGGTCCTGCTGAGTGACAGGTGGAGGTAAGGGTCAGTGAAGTTTTCCTGCCCGTGTGATTGGTCTCTGTGTGTCGTGCTGCCCTTTGTCTCAGTTGCTCTGCTCTCCCTCATATAGTCACCCAAATTCTGACCTAACATCCAGAACTTTTTGGTGATATAGGGCACCGGAGTCCATCTGGCTACTTCCTCCATGTTAGGGGGCATCGTGGGGAAAAAAAGGTTCTAGTTCTAGGTCGGTGGGGAGGTGGCTATAAGAGTGTAGGAGCATCTGGTTGCATGTCACCCTGGCAACCTCACTCATGCAGTTCCGAGCAAACCTGAGAAGACAGGGAGCAATCATTCACAAATAGGGGAGTAAGGGTAGCAGTCAGCCAGGTGACAAGAGTGGAATTCAGCCATCCTGGTCCGGGGTCATTTGATTCTTCTTACTTCAGCCTTTCATTTAGACATCTGAGAGTTTCAACATTTTTCCATTAGACCGGTTTCATTGATGCAGCAATAACATTCTTCTCTTAGGAAGAGGCATATTCCCCCTGTGTCAGATCCAGTACTCGACTGGTCTGCAAGGAAACTTGAGCAATAAATGTTATTCATCTTTTCAGGGATGTCAGGAGGGCAGCAGATGCCTTCTAGAGTTGCTATTCTAGCTTTTGGGTGGCAGTGATACATAACTAAGTCCTCTTGTTGGAATAACCTGTGTTTAGTAGAGATCTCTACATTTCTGTGACTTAGGGCTAGATCATACTAGCAAGCATAGATGAAGCCTTGCCTATATATTAGGAGGATATGTAGGCCTTAAACTGACTAAAAACTGATTCTGGCAATTTCTCTTGATAGTTAGCAACTGCTTAAGAATCTCTCTCTTGTAGTTCCAGTCTTTATTTATTCTAGGGGGGTTAACACAAGTGTACATCTTAGGTTGCATTTAACTATTGTTTCTTTTAAATGCCCAAGAATGACTATATTTTGGTTTTAACTGTCTTACTAGGTGTTTAAGACCAAGCTGGTTAGATTGACCTGTTCCTGTCTGTTAAGAGTTGACTGAGTTCCCACAGGGGTCACTCATGGAAAACTTAAGAGCGACTTCTTAGCTCCATTAGTGCTGTCCATTAGGCAGGGTGTCCTTGATAAGGTGGCTTCCCTTGGAAGCACCAGGGATGTCTCCCTTTTCCAATGACCCTCCTCTGCAGCAGGTGCACTGCTTAGCTTTTCATCCTCCAGTGGTCACATTATTCTCCCTGATTGGGAGGTCATGTGACCCAGAGTCACAAAGCTCCTTAGAGAAGTTCTCTTGTTCCTTGGATTCAGGCTGACTCTTGGGGCAAGAGCCAAATACTGGCTTTTCCTGGCCTCTGTATTTAATCTCAATCTTTAAGTTTGATCTTAAAAATTCAGCAGGTTAGTCTCACCAATCATAAAGTAAGAGTACTGGGCTCTAATTTCAATGTTTATGACTTTACAGTTATTTACCCCCTTTTATCTAATTGGGGTCTACATTATCAGTTCTATCAGTGCTGCCTTACTATTTCAAGTTAATTTACAGTGTTTGCTCTTGAAGCAGTACTTCTGCAAAAAATTAATCAGGCAACGGTTAGAGTTTACAAGGAAAATACAAAATAGAATCACCAACAGTGAAACATTGTTTGTGCAGTAGCTATCCTGAATTTTTACTGAGTTATTCATTATATCCCCTGTTTCAGATTACAGTAATCTTTACAACAAACGTCAAACTTTGAACACAACTTTAAATGAGTTAAAGTCTGGCTTACTTTGGAGCCATTCTAACATGCAGTAAGGTGGGAGGCAGAGCCTTATTTCAGGTAAGGTGGGGCTTTTCACAAATCCCAGGCAAAATGTTCTAATTCTGAAGCTGACCTTCACCTCCCTTGCTATGACTAGCATGACCAAATTCTCAAGTTCAGTGAGGGGCAAAGGAGGATTAGAAAATAAAGATTTATAAACACAGATTTTGAAGATTAAGCTGAGATCAGATGGAGCTCTGTTCTCTGATGGAGATGCAGATCTAAAGAGTTATGTCAGCAATCTTTATTTATATATGTCTTATTACCAGGTTAAAGACTATGTAAGCATTATTCTTTGTTTTCCGGAAGGTTATAGAGACTAGAACATCTATGTAACTTTTTCACAGCTGTAAAGTGCAATGTTAGGAGCTCTGTGTAATTCTCAAGAAAGTTCACTGTCCAAAGTTACTGTAAGGTGGGCAGAACCAGAGAAGGGAACTGAGGAAACACTGGTTATCTAGCAAAAGAATTCCTTCCTGCCAAGAGCTGTGTGCCTAAGATCAATGTCAGAGCTGACAGGACCCCTGCACAGAGCCTCTCCGGGGTGGGTACTGCCATAGCAGTTAGGCATCTTGTGCTCCTGCACAGAAACCACCCAGGCACAAGGTGTGCCACAGCCATGAGGTCAGAGACCCCAATCTCAGTCCCTGTTGTCCCATTTTTTGCTATCACGCATCACACTTTCTTAAATGTCATTTTAAGAAGCTTATAAAGAATAAAACTTAACAGATACAATGTCAAGGGTAAATTAGTGTTTTTAAAGGAATCCTTGTCATTTTAACATATAGATTAAACCTTGGTTTATATCAGTACATTAGTTTTTGACCTTTGGAAAAACCTTAAACAGCTTTAACTGATGGTCTCATGTACATATAACCAACTTAGTAATATGCAAACTTGTTGAAATTTGCCCTTTACTTACACACAGACTTTCTTACTTAGAAACATTTTCTTTTCCCTTCTACTGAATATATTCCCATACTTAGAATCTTCTGTTTTTCTTTCCTATTTGGTGACCCCTTTGTGGTGAGAAATTTGTGCTCCTTCCAAATAGCCGAATGTGAGTGAGCAATCAAGAAGGCATATTTGGAATCTGTGTAGATATTAACCTGTTTACCCTTGGATGGAATTAGAACCATAATCAGAGCAAAGAGTTCGGCTTTTGGGGAAGTGGTCCCTTCTTGAAGGCAATTGGCTTCCAGAACTGAGGCAGTGGTGACTACTGCATAAGCAGTTCTACGACGTCCATCAGGACCAACCATGGAACTGCCATCTACAAAAATGGTTAGGTCAGGTGAGGGGAGTGGGTAATTGAAGAGGTCTTCACGAGGTGAACATAGGGTCCCCAGCACCTGTGGGAGTGGAAGGGATTTATGGCTTAAGAGGTCCTGTAGTTGATGGGTGGAAAACACAGTTATTGGTTGGAGTAGGGTGAGTTTTAGAGCTTCCTTAGTTAATTCAACTGCTGCAGCCAGTGCCCAGAGACATGGTAGCCACCCACGAGCAGCAGAATCAAGCTGCTTGGAGAGATAAGCCACTAGTGTGTAGGAAGGTCCAGTTGGATGTGCAAGGAGGCCAGTGGCAACACCCTGTAAATTAATTAGATGTTTCCAAGAAACACATTTGAGTAATCCCACACATGTTAAATCCTTATTTCACTGTAAAAACCAAGATATCAGATAGGTATATTGAACAGTGTATGTGGTCTCTTTCCACTGGAGACAAGTTCCAGAGACAAGTGATTAATATAAACTAACATTTTTAAACTTGACCACCTGGAGATGTGTGAGGTAAGTCATGATGTGTACACGATTTTTGGACACAAGATAGACAACACAATATACACATAACACAAAAAGAAAGGCCTTGTACTTAAAAACTTGAGTTCAATAAAAATAGGACTGATCAAAACATCAATGTTATGAGCTCAAAAATATAGAATTAAAAAAAACAAGAGTCCTAGAAAAATGATATGGCGGTTAATTATCGCTTTGTTGAAGTTCTGGTAAAAGACTTTTTTTTTCCCCTCACCTGTGGGGAGAGTCATGTCTGTTAGGTGGACTTGGTCAGTAAGATCTTGTGGTGCCTGTTGGATGCAGATGTTAGTCTGGGGTGAGAGCAGAATAAAGATAGGCTAAGTAAGATCATAAGTCTGGGAAAGATAACCTAAATTCCTTAATATAAGTAGAGGAGTCAGCAGAGAAAGACCCTAAAGGTTTCTCAATCTGGGAAAGATCCTGGAGTGAGATTGGAACTTGGATTCGCACAATGCTCTCTGCACCATCCACCTCCGGAGGAGAAAGAAGCTCTGGGTTAGGCAGTGGGAGGACTCTGAGGAGGAAGAGGAGGAGGAGCTGCATCCGCAGGAAGAGGGGCAGTTTGCAGGAGGAGGACAGGAAGAGGAGGGGAATTCTGGCCAGAGCATGGAGGGGGTGGGGTTTGGGACCAGCCCCGGGGAGGAGAACTTGGGTGGTGGAATAGGTAGAAGAAGGGGCAGGGTGAGCACCAAATTCCAAAAGGAAAAGCTTGCAAATGGTTGTGAGTGCCCTTTGGTGGCCATCTTGAGATCTAAAACATACTGAGGCAAGGCCACGGTCGAATAAAAAACTAGCCATTTATGCTTAAGCCTTGGGGGAGTCCCAATTTAGTAAAATTATGGTAGAGACAGCCCAAAGGAGTTTTGGGGTCCAACGAGCTCCGGGTATTTCCCATTAGCCACCCAACTTTACCCAGATGGATGTACAGATGCAGAAAAAGGTGTCCCAATTCTAGCTTGTATACATTGGAAAAATGGCAGATGGGCCAAAAGCCAAAACATCTTTCGACTTTCGGGGGTCTGGAATGGAAGAAATGGGGGGCTAACTGGAGGCTGGGCCATCTCCACGGCAACCAGAGCTCAAACGGAATGGATGCGGCGGGGGGTCTGTGGCGCACGCAACGGACAGACCCCTTGCCAATCGGAGGGTAAAGATTAGAAAGGCAAATGGGAAAAACCCCAGGGAACTTACCCCGTCTGATACCGGATAAAGGGAAACGGGATGGAGCGGAACAGAGCAGAGCTGAGCAGATCGGAATGGAATCTCCTGGTTCTTCTGAGGGAGGGTGTGGGCCTCAACCCCGATTGGGGAAGCCCAAAAATCCTCCTGGGTTTCGGCACCAAATGTAAGCTCGGGGGCATGGCTAGTGGCCAAATAAAATCGGACAGAAAGCGACCAAAGCAAGTTTTATTGGAATTTGGCTCTCGGGTAAAATTCCCAGCCCCTCCGTGGTGGTCAGCGTAGGGAGCCGGAGAAAATCACACGTGGCCCTGGCTGCCCAGGGTCTTTATAAGGCCAGAATGGGTGGGGGTCCTGCTGAATGACAGGTAGAGGTAAGGGTCAGTGAAGTTTTCCTGCCCATGTGATTGGTCTCTGTGTGTCATGCTGCCCTTTGTCTCAGTTGCTCCGCTCTCCCTCCTATAGTCACCCAAATTCCGACCTAACAAATATAATTTGTGTTCTTTCTATGTGTAGTCTAATTCTTTGAGAATCAGAATAAGATTGTAGTCCGCCATTAAATGAAATAGAATAGACTAAATATTAACTATAAGTTGATTTCTTTGTCCTTTGTTAATAATAGTAAAAAATAATAGTAAAAGCTTTTCACTGTTAAACACTGGAGTTCCTGGTGGGGGTGGTTTCTCAGAAAACATAGTGACGTGTTTGTTCTGAAGGTTGAAGTTTGGCAGATCATGGTGCCTTCGGTTTGACTGAGGGAGGGGGTTGTTTTGGTCTAGTTGGGAAATAAGGTTGTTTTGGTCTGGGTTGTCATACAGAGGGAATGTGTACTTTGAGAAGAAGCACAGATTGTACTTTTGAAGGTTTTTCTTATTTTAAACTAACCATAAAATGATACAATCATTACTAAAGAAAAAATGTATAAAAAAGCTGGCAGAAAAATAAAGATAGAGATTTAACCTCAGAACACTTGGTGTCTCTGTTTGCTGTTTCTCCACCATGCCAACGCCTCCCATCCACCTAGGACTCCCAACAGCTGCTAGGGCTGGACCCCGGAATGTGAAGCACTTAGCCCAGAAGTTGGCCCATTGTAAGTACTCAATCAATGACAGATATATTATGGTCATCAGCCAAAGACCAGAGGAGCTAGAGAGGTTTTCTAGTATATCCTTCTAATTTGGATCACATTAAACACAGAAAACAAAATGAATCCCTCTCCTATTTTTAAGGATACTAAAGGAAAGAAAAGGATCTGTTTCCTACAGGAATTCTTTCTTACTCAGAAATGTTTTTTAGTTTTTCCAAAAACTTCTCATGTTACAACTTAAGCTTATTTCTTCTTGGCTCTCACTACTAAAGATGGAAATCAATTAGGTTACTCCCTTTAGTAACCTTCTAGATACTGTACTTGGCCAAAAAAAAATGATCACTTGGTTCTCTTCTCCCTTCATTTTCCTATATTCAATCCCAAACTCAGAGTTAACTACCCCACAACTATCAACTGAGAGAAAATAAAGGAAATAATATACTTCCTATAATAGGATTATAGTTTATATTAGGAACATTCACTAATCCTAAACACTAGACAGTGATTCCCAGATCCATTTTATAATGTATCTAGGAATTGACCTGTACCAAGAAGAATAATGGCAAAGTTGAGCAACCAACTCAAGATAATGGATTATGTAGAGACAAAATCAGACACTGAAGTAAGCTGAGTGCTATGATTTGAATCTTAAATGTCCTCCAAAAGCTCAAGTGTTGGCCATGTGGTCTCCAATACAGCAGTGTTCAGAGGTAGGGCCTTTGGGATATGACTGGATCCTGGGGGCTATAACCTCATCAATGGGTTGATCTGTTGATGAATCCATAACAATGGGACAATGGGAGAAGGTGGAAATTTTAGGAGGTGGGGTCTACTTGAAAGGAGTGGGTCATTGGGGAGCTGTCCTTGAAGAGTATATTTGGTCTCCAGACTTACCTCTCTTTTGCCTTCTGGCCACCATGAGGTTAGCAACTCTGCTCCCACCACCATATGCTTCCCACCATAATGACTCCAGAGAAAGGTGTGAAGGTGGAATGCACAAGGCAAAGGAATATTACTCTTAATCATGAATACAAACAGGCTGGTCTCTTTTTTTAGGGGCATAGGCAATATAAAGTCTATCAGGTTAATGTATTAATATAATTGAAAAGAGAGGAAGTCATAGAAACAGTGTCTTAAGAGCAGCTGATGTACAAAATCTCTGGTTCTCCTTCTTCAAGGTATTAGATTTATTCGTACCATAGTGCAAGATTTTCTGGTTTTAAAGGACTGTCAACCAGACAAGTTTTGGCAGGGATGTGGAGAAATCAGAATGCTCAGTCACTGCTAATGAGAAGGTAAAATGGTCAGTCACTTTGGAAGGTGTCTTGGCAATTCCTCAAAATGTTAAGTATGTGATCCAATAATTCTACTCCTAGGTATGCACCTAAGAGAAGTTAAAAACTATGTTCACACAAAAACGTGTAAATGAATACTCACAGCAACATGATTCATAATAGCCTAGTAGTGGAAACAACCCGAATGCCCATAAACTGAAGAAGGGACAAATAAAACATGGCAGACCCACACGATGGAGTATTAGGCAATAAAAAGAAACAGAGTACTGGAACATGAATGGATGAATCTCAAAAACTTTCTAATCAATGGAAGAACCAAACACAAAAAGTCATTTACATGAAATTTTCAGGACAGGTAAATCATAGATAGAAGGCAGATTTGTGGTTATTAGGAACACAGTGAGAGGGAGAGTGGGGAGTGATAAAATGTTCTGGATTAGATACTGGTGATGACTGCACAACTCTGTGGGTATGTTAAAAAAAACTGAACTGTATTTAAAGGGTGAATAGTATGATGTGTGAATTTTATCTCAGTAAAGCTGTTATAAAATGCCTTTAACTTTAAACATAAAATAAGTTTTGTAATATCATTTATGGATGTGAGTAAAAGCAGGAATGGAGTAAGGAAGGAAACAAAGAAGAAGAGACAATTCATTGGAAAAGTAACAACAATTGGTGTTATAACTCCAAAAGGGCCTAGAAAGTATTGTTTTAATTCCAATCATTAAAAGCTTGGACTATAGACTTGAAGACCAACGGAACAGAATAGAAGACATAGAGACAAACCCACATAAATACAGTTATCTTGTACTAGACAAAGGTGACATAAAGATACATTGGAGAAAAGATAGCCTGTTCAACAAATGGTGCTGGGCAAACTGGAAATCCATATGTAACAAAATGAAATTAGTCCCTTCTATCTCACCCTGCACAAAACTCAACTCAAAGTGGATCAAGCACCTAGATTAGATCAGAGATCCTGAGTCTACTAGAAGAAAAAGTAGACTCAATTCTCCATCATATTGGCTCAGCAACAGACTTCCTCAATAAGACTCCTAAAGCACAAGAAGTAAAATCAAGAATCAATAAATTGGATGGTGTCAAACTAAAAAGCTTCTTCACAGCAAAGGAAACAATCAAGAATATGAACAGAGAGCTTACAGAGTGAAAGAAAATCTTTACCACATATAACTCAGATCATTACTCTTGAGGATATACAAAGAACTCAAAAAACTTAACACCAAAAAAACAAATAACCCAGTCAACAAAGGGACAAAGGAACTGAATAGGCACTTCACAGAAGAACTACGAATGGTCAGAAAATATATGAAAAAATGTTCAACATCTCTAACAATTAGAGAAATGCAAGTTAAAACTACATTGAGATTCCATCCTACCACAGTAAGAATGTCAATTATCAAGAATACAAGTAACAATATTAATGTTGGTGATGATGGGGAAAAAGGTACACTGACATTGCTACATTGCTGGTGGGAATGCAAATTGGTGCAACCATTATGGAAAGCAGTATGGAGATTGCTCAGAAAACGTGGAATAGAATGACCATTTGAACCAGTTAT
Source organism: Sciurus carolinensis (assembly GCF_902686445.1). Classification (NCBI taxonomy): domain Eukaryota; kingdom Metazoa; phylum Chordata; class Mammalia; order Rodentia; family Sciuridae; genus Sciurus; species Sciurus carolinensis. The sequence goes on from NC_062222.1 coordinate 77,821,801, forward strand.
CCCACTCCTTGGCTTAGACCCAAAGGATTTAAAATAAGCACACTATAGTGACACAGCCACATCAATGTTTATAGCAGCTCAATTCACAATAGCAAAGCTATGGAACCAAACTTGGTGTCCAACAGATGAATGGATAAAAATATTGTGGTATATATACACAATGGAATATTCCTTAGCCATAAAGAAGAATGAAATTATGGTATTTGCCAGTAAATAGATGAGATTGGAGACTATCATGCTATGTGAAATAAGCAATCCCACGAAACCAAAGACAAATGTTCTCTCTGATATGTGGATGCTAACCCATAACAAGGGAGAGTGAGGAGGGGAAGTATAGAAGTTCTTTGGATTAGACAAAGGGGAGTGAAGAGATGGGAACAAGAAAGACAGTAGAATGAACTTTCCTGTGCTTATATATGAATACACCACCAGTGTAACTCCTCATCATGTACAACCACAAGAATGGGATCCTAATTGGAATGGGTTGCACTCCATGTATGTATAATGTCAAAATACACTCTAATGTCATGTATATCAAAAAAATTACAAAATTTTTAAAAAGGTAGGACTATATCTGAAAAAGTGGCATAGAAAATTTTCTAACAAAATCAGAACTTACATTTTTAATAACAGAAAAGCTAGCTTAAAAGTTTTTTTCAGGTTTTCTTTGTTCCTCTCCTTTTTCTTTGATTCAGGTTTGAAGTTTAGATTGGCTTGGGTGAAATTTGACTAGGCCTAAAAAATTATCTTCAGAAAAATTAATATTTGTCAAATAGTATCTTTTTTCTAAATTGCTATGTGTGATATGGAAAATTTCAAGAAAGAGAAGTGGGCAAGAACCATAGAATGGAGTCAGAAAAATCCTGCCTTTCTTGAAAATAGGGAAGCTAATTTGACAATGCTGAGTTTGGGACCTGGAATGAAAAACATCTCAACTTGGCAGGTGGAACGCTTTCTCCTCCTGAGCCCATTACATTCCTTCCTCTATCTTCATGTTCAGACTGGGTGGAAGGTCCATCAGTTTTTGGACATTTCCCAAATTAGATTTGGATTTGTACCTAGGATAACTTATCTCTTCATTATACTTAGCTTACTTATATCCAGTTCTCAGAACATACAGCTTACCACTGTAACATTATGATAATGAAACACCACCAGAAGGTATAAAGAAGTGTCATTTTTTCTAGTCATAATAAATATTTTAGAATAAATTTTTCCTGTTTTATAAAATTTCTCTGAAAGCAAATTTTGTAAAACTCAAAGGTATCATTGTTATAAATTTAAATAAACATCCATCTAGCCATAAGGGTTTAAGTATTTAGAGAACAGATTTAAAGACCAAGAAGCTTCCAAATGTACAAAGGGTATAATTACTGCATTTCTTGGATCCCCTTCTCTATTTTCTTAAGAAAACAACACTCAGAGAGATTAGGTACATTGATCAAGATAATAGGGCAATGACTAGACTAAATTTAAGCTCCAGTCCTTTTGTTTTGTTTTGTTTTTAAATTCCAACTTCAGTATTTTTCTGGACAACTCCTAATTGTCTCACATTATTTCATCTTCTTTTCTGTACCCTTCTTGGGACTCCTTGAATTCACCCTAAGAAACATCTTCCTTCACAATAAATAAAGTTACACAGTGGCATCTTAATAGACAAAAAGGAACATGTGTATTTCTTCACATGCCTGAAAAAGTGTGATCCGCATTAGTTAAGTGAAAAGAGCAAATGCAACCACATTTACTTTTAGGGAATAAATAAGTGACCAGATGGTATAATTGGACGGCTGGACAGGAACTAATATGGGATTTTTTTTCTTGAGGGATTTATTTTAGTCTTTTATTTAAACAGTCCTTATTTTTAGATTGTTTGATTAACGGCCAAATTAGAAGCTCAGCAAATTTCTTAGTGGGCAAGTTTAACTTTCCAAAAATGTACTTGCACTTCTACCAAGCTCTTTAGAAATGAAATCTACCCTGTTCAGGACACTGGTTCCAAGACACATCATCCAGAAGCATCCTAAGACCTCTAAATATATCAGAACCAATTCAAACATATTCTGAAAAAGCAAACAATGAAACAAAGTCTATGCTTCATATTGGCTCCTCTGATACACTCTTCTTGCTCTCCTAGTTTATTTATTTTCTATTTGTCAGTTAGTCAATTCCTGGGTTAGTTATTTTTAAACAAAATTAGCCAACTGCTGCCTCATATTCTTTCTCTTCCAGTTCGTTGTTGGTGTTCACAAATTATATTGTAAGTCTAATGAGTACGAGTTTTTTTTTTTTTTTTTTTTTTAAAGGGAAACAGCTGGCGGTTTTAACAAAACCTTAAACAACCATGAACTTTGGCAGACAAGGCAGGAATTGAGCTCACAGAAAAATCGACGCTCAGATGGGACCTGAATAGGGTCAGAAGGAAGGACAAAAAAGCCCACCAAAGGCGAACTTGGTGACTAGTGGAGGAAAATTCCTGAATGTGACAAGGCAGAGGAAGTGGAAAGACTTGGCCCAACCATCAGAGATTCGTGGAGTTCACAGACAAGTATGGAATGTGGGTTGGGTAGAGTGGTACACACCTGTAATTCTAGCTACTTGGGAGGCTGAGGCAGGAGGATAGCAAGTTCGAAGCCAGCCTCAGCAACTTAGTGAGTCCCTAAAATCTTAGTGAGACCCTGTCTCAAAATAAAAAATAAAAAGGCCTGGGGATGTGGCTCAGTGGTTAAGTGCCTCTGGGTTCAGTCCCCAGTACCAAAAAAATTTAAAAAATTAAAAAGACATGGAATATGGCCTCACTTTCTAATGCGTTGGTGTCATTTCACTTTCTACAACCCAAACCTCCTATTTTGAGATAAGAATGAAGAACATATATATTATGGTTTGGATGTGAGGTGTCCCCCAAAAGCTCACATGTGAGACAATGCAAGAAGGTTCAGAGGAGAAGTGATTAGGTTTTAAGAGTCTTAACCCAATCTGTGAATTAATCCTCTGATAGCACTTAACTGAGTGGTAACTGAAGTGGTAGGGTGACTGGAGGAGGTGGGGATTGGGCTGTGGCTTTGGAGTATATATTTGTATCTGGCCAGTGGAGTCTCTCTCTGCTTCCTGATCATCATGTGAGCTGGTTCCCTCTGCCACACTCTTTTGCCATGATGTTCTGCCTCACTTCGAGCTCTGAGGAATGGAGCTGTCCTTAAATGGACTAAGGACTCTGAAGCCACAAACCCTCAAATAAACCTTTCCTCTTCTACAGTTGTTTTGGTTGGGTCCTTTTGGTCACAGCAGCAAAAAAGCTGACTAAAACAATACACATATGTAGGATTCCTCCTTACCTCCAGTAGGTATGGACGTGGTTCTAACGAACTACATTTTCCATAAGTGCAAGAGTTGAGGCTGTGACCTAGTCTCAGCATTCTATTCCTAGGTCACAAGAATTAGCCCAGGCCAATCAATACTAACAACTGCAAGATCTATAATCTCTCTTCAAGTTTTTAGGGGAAGAAGACTACCCCTTTGGTTGGACTCACAAAGGAAACTGAAGCTGCTAATAGGACATCCCATGGAGCCTAAGAATGGAGCTAATATGTTAGAGAGTAAGTAGAGCTCAGGAATGAAGACAGAGAGGAACAGGATTCTGATAGCATTGTTTGAGCCTCAAACCCTGCCCCAAATGAAGCCTCTGAATTTTTCAGTTCATGGACCAATGAATTCCCCCTTTCTGATAAACAATTAAGTTAGGTTGTACATCACTAGCGACAGAAAGAGTCCAAAGTGATATACACTTCATTTACACCAATGCCTTTGTGTAAACTGTAAATTATTCATATTTTCAGCCACTTGTTGGGAGATGGCTGGCCAAATCTGTTGAACTAGACCTTGTGAGATATAGATACAAATACATAGATATATAGATATAGATTAGATAGATAGATATAGATATAGATATGCACATGGATGCAGCAGGACTCCGTTACACCACAGCATTTTTACTATCAGAACCCCTTCCCATGCACATCATTGACCATCAGTAGGACCACAAGTGAATTCGACCAATCTGAGGTCAGCAGTGCCCAGACTGTCACAGGCAGAGAATTGTTTATTTAGGTACATAGTCAGAATTTAGTAATTAAACTGATTAGTAGGTGATGTTTCACGTTATAAGCAATATAAATCCATTTGGGAGTGAAAAATGCTGGTGATCAGGGGCTAATAATGAAATAATAAGGTTAAAAAAATCAGAATGAAAAAAAAAACAGAACATTTGATTGAGGTCATGAAAAAGGCAGAGTCTTCTATTGGCTTCATGTATGTGCTTCCTGTCTTAGCAATTTTGTTTGTTTTTTTGTTACTGTGGTGGCAATGGGCTTTTGTCTTTTGTTCTGCTGGGGGTCAAACACAGAGCCTAAAGAACACTAGGCAGGCACTTTACCACTGAGCTAAATCCCCAGACCCCTGTTTTAAGTCTTGATCACTCTGAAGATATTACTGATGGAAGAAAAAGGAAAAGGATGTTTCTAAATGTCTGTTAATTTATCACTTAGGAAGATTTCTGTAGCACAAACACAATTTAAACTGGCTTAGAGAATAAGAGGATTTATTGACTCATGTAACTAAAAAGACCAGAAACAAAATTTTAGAGTCAGCTTGAGGTGAAGACCTGTAGTATCATTAGGGCCTTTGCTCCTTTCTCCCCTGACCTTAATTCCCTTGGCCTGGCCCTCCTTCTTGTATCAGTTTTTTAATTTAGGCCGACTTTCTTTGTGGTAGCAAGTTGGCAGAACTAAATTCTTTCTCGTTTACATTGGGGACAAGAAGGGCTTCCCTTCCAACCATAAAACCAAATTTTTAAGCTTTGCATTGACTGGACTTACCCTCTTTGAAGAAAAATTACTGTGGTCAGGAAGGTCAGCTACCACAGTAATTTTAGGCCTGGGAAATGAGCCCATGGCTGACTCAACAACATACTGAGGGCTAGACTAATAAGAAATCACCTGTAGAGCTAGGAAAAAGTTGATCCCATTCAGCTACATAGCTTCTATCTAAAGTAAGAGAATAAATGAGCTATTGTAAAAGTAATCACAATATATTCTGTTACCAAATGCCAGGCCCAAACTGAATGACAAGGTAGGCTAGTTGGTCAGTTTGTGTAGGGTGCCCAACTATAGGGAGTTTTTACTGGGAATATTTCCAGTTATTTAGAGGAAGTCAAAGAGAGTCATTCCTAGTGAGAATCACGTTCCTTAAGCCTTGTGTAATTCCAGACTAATTTTCCAACAGGAATAAATGGAAACTAGGGAGAGATGAATTCTCATAGCACACGCATCACCTGTCATTATTGCCTATTTTTACTTTAATGTTTGCTTTATAGTTTCTCAAGATTATTTTTAATATTTCATAGCATGAAATACTATACACACATAGCTTTCTCCAAAATTAATAGCTCAATGTGTTAGGGTGTTAGCCTGTCTGATTTCTATTTAAAGATACTGATTTTCAGGTCCATTTTCTTGTCTCTACCTTTGGACCAAATGAATGCTTAGATGGCATTACTATTGAATATGAAAAACATTTAAAATCACAATAACAAAGAATGTTAAATTAAAAACAAATGTCTGCTACATATTTGGTGTCTTGGGTCATATCCCCTAAGCCCATTTCTGATCTGCAGTGACAGTCACAGTGTTACATAAAATATATATATTTTATGTAACACTGTATATATATTATGTAACACTGTATATATTTTATGTAACACACACATATATATATGTGTGTGTGTGTGTGTGTGTGTGTGTTTGATCACTGCTGCCAGTTCCTGGCACAAAGATCCTAAAACCCTTGGAATTTCCCAAGCAATAGGGGTGCTAGGTATATATTTTGTCCTACTATTTGGTCTTTGACCCTAATTACTGACACTAAATTCTTAATAACTTGGAATTTCCTGGGTGACAGGCATGTCTTTTGTTCCAGTGAGATGACTCTTGGTGGGCTCCTGTGTCACTGGCTCTTTGCAGTACCAAATCCGCGGATATTTGTCACCGACTGCGGCAACAATTTGCGCGGGTCTTTATGGGTGGTGGACTGGAAACTGAGCTACTTCTATTTCTGAGCTACTTCCTTACTTGCTTGCTTGTTTATGGATGATAGAAGAAATGAGGTTTACTTGTTTTGAGAGGAGAGAGAGAGCGAGAGAGGTTTTGCTTATTGGAGAGAAAGAGAGATTTTGCTTAAGAAAGAGAGAGACTACACTTTCAGAGATCCATGTCTTCTTAGTTCTGCTGCTTCTTCTTAAAGGTGCATCCTGCATCCTGTGAACTAAGGGTGCATCTACCTAAGGTGCTTTAGTGATGTGTCCCGCGTACTGCGATCTGTGATCTGCAACCTAAAGATGTGTTCTCAGTTCTCCGCTCTGCGATCTGCCTTCCGCCGCTGCCCCTACTTGCTGCTTCTATCTGCTTGCCTCTTCTTCTTCCTTTCTGCTAATGGTTTCTCTGCTTCTTTCTGCTAGTTGCTGCTCTTTACCCTCTACCTACTGTCTGCTTATATTCCCTCCAAGAGGCGAGGGCGGAGCCACACCAGTTGAGATCAGGCGAGGAGCCAGCTGCCCAATCAGGAGCAGGCGCGAGCAGGAGCACTCAGGAACACCTGTGCACGTACCTCCGATGTGATCAAAACAACTTCTGACTGGATTCCAGGCACCATCTTGGCGAGTCCACATGGCATAACCCCCAACACTCCTGGATAGGGGCAGTCACCAGAAAACATAATTCAAATCTTGAAACTTTGAACCTCACCTCTCATCCTCTGGGAAGGGAGGCCTATATGATAAGCCTCCCCCCAAATCCTAAACTATAGGGCTTGGAGAACTTTAGGGTTGGTGAACATGTGTTAGCACTGGGATATTGCACCCAGAGTAGGTAGGGAAACTCTGCACCCCTTCCCAGTACCTTGCTTTATTCATCTCTTCAATCTATCTGGCTGTTTCTGAGATATAGAAGGGCTTAGGCAGCCAGGAAAAGATGGTAAGTGAGGAGGTCAAGGGCAGGGCCAGAACAAAGGAGCATGGAGAGGGTCTTCTGATGAGGGTCTTCCTGGCTGACGAAAGTGCTCATGGACTCAAGTGGAGGGCTGGAATCAGACAGACACTTCCATGCTCATGCTCCTCAGCAGGGGATCCAACAGAAAAACTAAAACAGATGCATGGATAGAGAGGGCACCTATCAATATTAGTGAGGAGAGAGTGGACAGGGGAGGAGATAAGGAAAGGAGGAAATTCAAGAGATCATAAAAAGAACAGGTCAAAACTCTCCCACCAGCTTCCCAGCTCTGGGGCTCCTTCTGTTCAGAGAAGTCTGTCTCTGTTGCTTTTACAATAAACCTGTGCTTGCTTGCTATCTCTGTATCCTGTTCTTCAATTCTTTGCTGAATGGAGACAACAAACTAAGCACCCCTAGATGGCAAAATTTCTAAATTGTATCCTTAGGAAACCAGTAATCCAGTAAGTACACTGGTTTTCTGAGTTCTGTGGGCCAACTGAGCAAATGAAGGACCAACAAGGAGGTTGTAGAATTTGATTTACAACCAGTTGGTCAGACACATAGGTGACAATCTGGACTTGTGATTGGGACAGTCTGGTGGAATTAAGTCCTCAACCTAAGGGATCTAATGCTAACTCTGGTTAGTGATAGAACTGAATTGAATTATAGAATTTCCATCTGTTGTCTGCAGAGCATTGGAGAATTGCATGGAGTGGGAAAACCCCCTACACATCTGGTGTCAGAAGAGAAGTATTGAGAGGTGAGAGGAAAAACAATGATTTTTTTACTTCAAACAGTGCTGCCAGTCTTCCCATTTTCTGTCTCAGGTTCTCCTTTGAAATATGAAGCTACAGGTACCTAATTGGCCCAAAGGCAAAAAAAAGTCAGGAAATTTAGTAGACAATAAATATTTGTTGAATGAGTGAATGTTAAGAGTCTAATTGCCATTTGAGAGCCTTGTTAGTACATGAACTGCAGGGTTCTTGCTACACAGAAAGGGGCATACATATTTGGAACTTGAATTTCTTGGGATATTACCATGCTATCCAGTAGAACTTTCCACAAAGAAGAAAACGTTCTCTATTGGTGCTAATACAATAGCCACTGCCCACATGTAGTTCTTGAGCACTTGGAATGTGACTGATATAAGTAAATGACTAGATTTTTAAATTTTATTTTAGTTTGTACTTTAAAGAGTCAGTGGACAGCATAGGATAAGAAATGGCAAATGCCACCATAAGAGTCCTCTTACTCCTTGCCACATTTAACTGAAGAAGTGTTTATTTAGTAATGGTTTGCAGGTGCACAAAATTATCAGCCTACCTGGGAAACCAATATTGGCCTAGAGTAGCCCCATGCTGGGTACTGTACAAAGATTTTCTTTTATTTGACTCAGACAAGACCTAGCAAAAACAGGCAGGTGGAACTGAGAATTTGTTGCTTGTGTGATTATATTGGTGTGAGTTTATGATGAGCTCTAAGCAGGCTTCACTACTGAATTTCTCAGGCTTGGCTTAGACAGAGGATGTGATTAGAAATGCATGTGACAGTTTAAATCCAGCCCTTTCAGATTCATTTACATTTAAATAAGAAAAAAGTGCTGCTTTAAAACAACTATTCATGTCCAGGAAAACATCTTTAAGTCCTTTATTATTTGAAAAGATCCTTTTTACTAAGAAGAAAAAGGACTATGCGACTTGTGTGGTTGTCTTCCTTCAGGTTGCAAAGCCTGAAGCTCTGGCTTCAAAGGAGTTTCTAAACCTGGTGACCCACTGCTTCCCATCACTAATAATAAAAAATGCTTTGTGTGCACACACCTTGCTCTGTGTGGTTTAGCAGATAGGTCACTGGAAGGCATCAGGTGCTCCAAGGTTCTATTCTGAGCTATCTCACTGACTCAGACTTTGACATAGGAAAATTGGTGTAGATTTAGACCCAGGGCTCCTGAGTGTACAATCAGAATGTGTGAATGCTACCGACTTTGCTTTCCTTCTCAAAACTCTCATAGCAGGACTTCTGACTTGGCATTCATGAAGCAGCTTGGAGTATGGTCACATATCATCTTGACCTGTCTTAAGGATCTCCAGGGACCACTTTCGGATACTACTTCCCAAGAGATACATCATTCCTCTTTTCTTCTCTCCCATCCCCCACTTGCTCTCCCTATACTACTTTTTCAGAGTGACTGCTGGTCATGTACAAATTTAACCAGACAATTAATACCAGGGTAACTGTGGTATCATTTCAGATCTTGAGAGTGGAAATAAATGCAGGCATGGAAGTCTGAAATACACAGTCTCATTACATGAACCTGCTTGAAGCAGCTGAGCACACTGGTGACATTCTTTGTTTGAACTAGAGGATATGATCCCTGAACAACTGCAAATGCCCCCAGGACACAAGGATACTTTATGTGCCAGACCCAAATCCTCAGTTTCACCGCATTCCCTACAGACCCCAGAGCTAGATCTAGGTTGCATCTGCTTATGAAAAATTCCTCTCCTGGGCCCTTTTCCGGATGAAATCTGCTATAGATGCCCAGGTTCCAGGTTTGTTCTTGGGACTCTTTGGGGGTCCTGAGGAACTTAAAATGAAAAGGCCAGTGTGATTGACAGCAACAAGGAAATTCTGTTATACTTGTGCAAACCAAAAATCACATAGGAGTCAAGAACCAAATGACTCTTATAGCCAGTTTCCAAAGGCACATTTTTTAAATTTAGATTTTACAACTGTGGCTTTTACTTCATGTGAATGAGTTGCTACTGGAGGGTTTTGAGAAGAATTACAAATCAGACTTAACTTTTAAAGTCCCTCTAGCTGCTGGGTTTGGATTTCTGAGAATTATTCACCCCTGTATTTCCCATTGCTGTTTCTGGCAGTAAACTTTATTCTTGCTCTGTCTGCTGGGTTCATTTCCTCCCCTCACCTCCCACAGCAAGCTCGGCTCCTCCATCTCTGTCTCCATACCCTGCCTTAGTCAGATAGGCAGCTTTCCCTGCTGACACAAGCATCTCTCCCTTCGTGGTCTCTCTGCTGCAGTGAACAGAACCACACGTGGCTGATTCCTTATCAACCTCAACAGTATGTGAACACCTCATCATCTGAAATCAATGTTGGGCTCTCTATTTTTTTTTTTTAACTTAGTATGGAATTTTCACTGTTTTCTCAAAGATTCTCAGGCCAGGGTTACCCCAGTTCATGAGTACTTCTCTCACACTGGTACCTTGACCTCTGCTGAGCTTATCAACCCTGCTTCTCAAGTTTACATTCTCTGACTGAGGATACACCCACTACTCTCTGTAGGTAAAACTACCATTTGATTTTAACTTAGAAAAAAGTAGCCGAACTAATGTATTATTAAAAATCAACTCTTTTAATAAAATTATAGAAACCTGGAAAATACAGATAGGCTTAAATGGAAAAAATACTTGTAAACATGTATAACCCACCAAGGAAATAGAAACACATTTTCCAAAATTGTATACATACGTGTTTAGTTTGTTTTACAAAATTACAACTCTACACACCTGTATGTATTCTGCATTTTTCTTATAGATAATGAGCATTTCCCCATTTTGTTAAATAAGTGGTTTTTTTAGTGGCAACATAGTATTCCACTATGTGGTTATATCACTATTTAATTAATCTTCAACTTAAGTATTTTGACTGCTCCCAGGTTTTTGATCTTGTGACCATGTCATAACAAACAAAACATATACAAAAGTATAAACACATATATCTGAATAAATTTGACAATTTCTTTCTATTAGATTCCCATAAGTGGACTTACTGAGTTAAAGGGTAAAAATATATTAAAGACAGGTTGAGACTCTAAATGGAAACTTCAAATCCCAGTAGGAGTGAAAAGAGTCAAGAGAGGATTGTCCAGTTCCTCTCCTGATCCCGGGACCAGGGGCAGGAAGTGAAGTTGAGATAGGTTCTAGAAGCCCCTGGGTAAATAAGGCATTTAATCATTTTAACTGATTTCTAAAGACCTGCACCTGCCAGAGCATATTAATCAGTGTTGATGAAGCAGCTTCAGCTATCAGGGGCAGCAGATGGATAAACACACCTGGCCTCACACTATAGCTGGCTTCAAGTTCTCCTTTAGAATGAGCAATCAGCTTCGGGCAAAATGTAATTGTCTTCAATCCCTCTCTTTCTCTCAGTCCATACTGTGAGACACCAATTGACCTGTACTCTGATTCCTAATCACATTTTAAGATTATACTATACCAAAGAGCAGTTATTCGATGGAAATGCGAAATCTGTAAAGCATTAATACTATATAGATCCCGGAATGGGTGTGAGTAGCAGATTGCTCAGATACTTGCAGCATCAGCAAAACAGGGGAGCGGGATTTTTTGTAGACAGATCAGAGCAGAGAAGCAGAGAGAGGATGATTTTTTTCCCTGGAATTTTGTATAACAATCACCTCCTGAGCAATGACTCTTTTACCACTATATATTGATCTCCATAATATACCTATGATGTAAATCAAAACACTTGCTCTTTTTCAGATAAGGCAAGGCACACAGATTCATTTCATTTGTCTCAAACCAACTATGTGAGCAAGGTTCATTTCTTCAACTTTTATTTGAATGCCTCCTATGAGCTGGACATTGTATTTTGTTGATTTGCAAAGGCCATAAAGACAGGATCTCTTGAGGAAGGCAAAATCTTTTCATGGAAGCAAAAATTCTGCTAATGTGTCCAAAAATATTTAGAGAGTAATAAAAGCAGCAATATGTTAAGAAAGAAATAAGTTAAACAAAGCCTTGAAATCAGCATTTGTGTATAAAAAAAAACTATAGATGGACCAGGAATCTGATATCTGAAAAAATGAAATGAACTCTAGAGATCAGATGCATTTACACCCAAATCAAAGCTTGTAAAGTTGAGTACTCTTTAGATCCTCTTCCAAAGCAATAATTACTCTTCATAAAAGTTCACAGTAAACACCAATTTCCACATAATTAAAATCAGTGCCTTTGTTTGCATAATAGGAGAATGCCACATTATACATGATACTGATCCAAGAAAGATTCAAATGAGCGGATCTTTGTTTACAATTACAAATGCCTTAGGGAAATAATCAACCCTAGGTAATTCAGTGATGAGACTAAAGAGTTTGTGGATTATTTAGATAATTTTCCTCCTTTTAATTCCCCATGCTACTTAAGACTTCCCCATTGGCTATTTACTACTTTCATCTGGGCCTGTAAAGAAGCAGAAAGGCAGAAATCCAACATCAGTTTTGCAACTCTATAATTGTTCTGATGAAAGAGTTTGTTAGGAGACAATATTAAAGAATATATAATTGTATAATTTTAGAAAAATTTCAGAGAATTTTAATGGTCATGATAACTCCAGGTCTTCTGACCTAAAGAATGGGAATTTAGCTGTTGCTATCATTAAATATGTATAAGCTTGAGTTTTCCAAATTTTAAAAATGTCTAATTGCTACATACATGTAAGCTACTTGTATTATATTTTTTTGAGGGATCCAGACAGTTCAGGGCCCATGTTTAGCTTTAGGAAACTGAATGAATGTCACTGTAACAAAATATTTTTATGTAATAACATTCTCCCTGCTGGAAAACAGATGAAGCAAATCCACTGATAAGAAATAAATGGGGAAACAAAGCTGTGTGTATTTCCAGAGTTGGAAACACTGACCCCTTTAAGGCCCTCTGTCATTTTTCAGTTCCATTTATTAGGAAGGGAGTGTTGAGGAACGAATCAGATGTCGGCAGAACAACAGGCACTTTTGCATCATGCTCTTACTTGAGGCCTGTTGTCTGGGAGGCTGGCTTGCACAGCAGAACCATGGCCAGGGCAGCACTCCTGCCATTGAGAAGCAGTCTGCTCTGCCTGGCTCATCTATCTAACGTTAGAGATCAATTTTTATTCATCTTCCTTTCTGACGCTATCTCTGGTGGAAAAAACAAGGCTCAGCAATTTGGGATCACCTAGCCATCTGAATCGGCTGTCAGTATGAGGGTTTCATATGTAAGCAGACACTTCCCTCCTTCGAGGGGATGTTTCTTACAGTGCTTGATCAAAGAGCGAGTCCCTGTGTCCAGGCACTGATCGCCAGCACTTAAAGCACCATGACTCCAGCGTTCACCTCTGTCCCACGGAGCCATTCACTTCATGCTGGCTGGAGGTTCATCCCAGAAAACAAAATCCCTGCCTCAGCGTTACCTTGTAGAGTAAAACCTGGAGTGTGCTCCCCCCTCTCTCTTCACTCTCTTTGCAATCTGAGAAAAAGGAAGGGAATGCATTTCCCTTTTCTCTACGTGGTGGAACTCTGACTTCATAATAAGCCTACAGTGTTGTCCTGTAATTCCAAATGTCTCAAACACATGAAGGAAAACCACCCCCAACATCTGGGGAGTTGGAGAGAAAAAGAGACTTCCAGAGAAGTCCTTTTAGCAAATCTTCATGTTCACCTGCTCCCATTTGCCTTCTCTGTTGTGCGTTCTATACAGAGAACACTTAATGTTTTCCAGCCTCCCTAGCAGCGTGGTGGGGCACAGTGCAGCCAATGTGATCTATAGGGAATTTGGGGAAAGCTTTTGACTTCTTCATAGAAGGAACAGTTTGAGAGCCCTTATATACCATGGCATAGTTTTCTTTCCTCTTATTCCTGCCTTGCATTTGAGTGTGATGCCTGTAGCTACAGTAGTAGCTTGTGAGTACAAATAAGGGAACATTAAATAATGATTAAATGGAAAATACCTAGATTTATCAACGACATCCTTGAGTCCCTGCACCAACCATAGATTCTCTTTGGTTTCGATAGAAAAAAAGGAACCAGCTTGCTTAAGTCACTGTGAGTTTTTGTTACCTGCATTCAAAAGCATACCTAATTGCTACAGTACTGAAATTAATGGCTTGGTATTAAATCAGACAAGTCCATATTAAAGTCTTATAGCTAATCCTAATAGTATCAATCCTAGCAGGGGGCTAAGGGATGTACCTCAGTGGGAGAGTGCTTGCCTATCATCTGTGAGACCCTGTGCTGAATCTCCTGCACTGCAAAATGATAGTATCGATAATAAAAATTCTAGTATATTTACTTGGATGCTTTAGTTTTTGTATGGATGAGCATTCTAATACACCAGTTTCTTAGTCTTTCACTTGCACTCTATTAATAGCATCCACCTTGATTCCATGAGTGTTGGCAACCATGGTATATAAGGACTCTCAACTCCCTGCCCCCACCCCCAAGTATGCCGTTTCCACCTGCAACTCCTGTGAAACAAGTTAATCTTCCATCTTCAACTCTGCTCCAATTGGGCTGTTGAGAAATGCTGATGAAAATAACCCAGCTGTGTAGTGGAGCCACTGAATATGTAGAGCATCTGTGTGAGGTATCCTAGCTCACTCACTAGCTGCCCTTTCAGTACTACTCAGCAGTTCTGCTAGTTTTTCTTAGACATCTTTTCCTGTTTTCCATATTTACTCTTCCATATCTTCACTATTCTCAAGCTCCCATCATCTCTTCACATTTTACAGAGAAAACAAAGACTTTCCAGAGGGAGGTCCTCTCTTGTCCAGCTCATTTTATGTTAGAGCTGTTAGAGCTGCCTGTGTGCCTGTGTTCTGCCTCCCAGCCCTTCCCTAGCACAGCTGCTCTCTATCTTCCATCTCTCCTTCTTTGTTGACTCTTCTAGGTAGCCTATAAATATGCTTAATTATCTTTATAAGACAAAGTAAGATGAAAGAAGAGAACCTCCCTTCACCTTGCCTCTCACCACACGCATCTTCTTCCTCCCACCATCAATTTCCTGGGAAGTGCATCCCATGGTAGACATTCTCCCTGACTAGACTTTCTCAGCATTCCTCAGCTCCTGCCTAAGCTTTCGGTATGGGGTCCATCCCATTTCAGTGCTTGCAGGGAGCTGACCCTATGCATTCCCAAACACAGGTTTCTCCTCCTTGCTAAAGTGATGGGTTCAGATAACCCAGTTTAGGTGCATTTGAAATTTCCCTGGCCACAGGTCAGAAATGGACCAAGATAACTTTTGGTTTTCATTCTTCTAAGAAAACCTCCCAGGTTGGGGTTATGGCTCAGTGGTGGAGGGCTTGCCTAGCATGTGTGAGACCCTGGGTTCGATTCTCAGCAGTGCATATAAATAAACAAAATAAAGGTCCATTGACAACTAAAAAACTTTTTAAAAAAAGAAAATAAAAATCTCTGAAAGGCTACCCATAGACCCTCTCCCTTTCTGGATCTTGTGGTATTGTGAAGTGAGGTCTGAAAAGAAAACTAGTGAACCAACACTATGGAAGGTAGAATTATGAGATGAAAACAAACTTTTTAAATAACACCATTCAGCGTAACACCTGTCCTCTGAACTTTCTAGTTATGTGAACAAATGAACTCCTTTTTATTTGAATTCAGTTTTCTGTTACTGGACACCAAACAAACAAATAAGCAAAAAAGACCTTATGAAGTCTTGTCTATCATACCTCATATTCTCTTTCTGCTTCCTTCTCTCCCTGTGGCAAGCCTTACTGGCCCATTCATGACTATTTCCACACAAGACCAAGTTCTTTGACTAAGATTATGTTTAATATGCCTTCATAACCTCTTGCTAAGCAGTGTCTGACATGATAGGTCCCTGATGTTGGTTGAACAAATGCATGAATGAATGAATGAATGAATGAATGAGATGTGAAGACTGAAATCTTATTAGAGTATTTTTGGATCTTCTATATGATAATTGCCTAATTAAAATAATCCTTAGTATGTTGACTAAAACCCTTCAGAAGCCTTCTCCCTGAACTTTAGTCCCTGTGAGAAATTCCCTAACTACAACAGATAATTAGTTATATCTGACTGGAATACTTTTCTGCTACTCCACTTTTTTCCAGGATTATTCCTTAACCAGAGAGGCAGATATGTGATCCTGGGTGTTTTGTTTCCACACACATCTTTTTTTGTGGGGGTTGGTGGGGGTGGGGGGTGGGCTAGTTTTTGTTCCCAAGAATTAAACTCTTGAGCAGACACACTCATTTGAGAAGAGTTTTTGTATGGTAATCCAATAGTTTAATAGGACAAAAGGTCAAATAGAACTGCATCAAATGTATGGCTACTTGGGCAGATTTAAAAGAAATTACTTAGTCATTTATGTCAAGTATTTGTATTTTCTTTCCATACCCAGCATGCCCTTATGCAAGCCTAAGCATATTTTCAGCCTCTTCAATTCTTTCTAGAATTTGAAGTGATTAGATTAAAATAAAGACCTGATTTTCTATAAATAACTTACTAATGATGGTAAAGAGCTGCTGAAAGTTGGTAACAAAGAAAATATTAAGTTTAAATATGAGGCAGCTGAGGGTCTAATAAAAGATTATCTCATGGAAACAAAGTTTAAAGGACAAAGATAATTTTCTAAGGCATTCATTAAAATTGAGAAAAAACACAAAATTGGGTGGTTTTTCCTTATAAACTGCTTATTCAGTTGAAAAATGTGCAAGCTACTATAATTTACTTTACTTACATTTCCTTTGGTGTGTTGACTCAAAAAATAAGTTGGGTAACAACACAACTTATAAGAGGCAGCAGATGGCATAGTAATTTCCCTTACTTAGCAACTAATATGTTATCCACTATGGGCACTGTCAAGATTTCCATACTAATGTACAGTATTAGAACATTTAGCAACAGGAAACCCCAACTCCTATGGTCAAGGGCCTGTGTATAAGTGTCAGGTGTTACATAAATAGCAACAGGCCATATTTAAACAAAGAGTTCAGACTTAATTTTAAATTGTCTTTGGATTTAAGGTATTGAAATGCCATGGCTTTTAAAACCTGAGTTATGCCATTGTTTTGTATTTATGCCATCTATTTTACAGAAGATATTGAATAAACAGGCTCTTATTTTTTTCTCAAAAACTTCTGGCGTGATAGATGAGTTAGGGGAGGGAGGAAAGCATAACGGGAAAAGCACTGGACATGAAATATGTGGTTCTTAGGCTCGCTAACAGGGTGACCTTCAGGAAATACTTAACATCACATAGCCTCTATTAGCAAATTAATAAAAACATCAGTCCCACCCATGTCACAGGGTTGTCGTGAAGACCAAAGCAAACATGTTTCACTAGAACATTAGTTCCATGAAAGCCAAGATTTTTATCTTTTATGGTTCACTGATGTATCCTTAATACCTAGAGGAGTGCCTAGAACATAGTAATTACTTGGCAAATGCTATGAAAATGTTTTGCATATTATAAAGATGTAATGTATTTATGTAAGGCATCATTATTATTCACTAAGCCAAGGAAGGCAGCCAAGGCAGAAAGAGTGAGGCGATTTGCTCAAGTTATTTAGTAAATTGGAATGAGGTTACAAATGGATTTAGAAGCAGGTCTCTTGACATTTTATTTGGTCATCAACAAATTTTTGAGGCTAAATACTATATGCCAGGCATAGTACTAGGTGCTGGGTACATAGTGGTAAAAATATATGCATGGGAGTTGAACATGAGACTTATACATTACACAAATGAGCACAAGAGTGAATGTACACAAACTGTAATAAGTGCTATAAAATTAGAAGAGTATCTGGTGAGAAAACAACAGGTAAGGGTACCCTAGTTTACACCTGGACTAACTGTTTAAGTTAAAATTAATTTTTAAAAAGCCAGTTCACTCTTTTGATGTGATGCATGTTTTCAGAGAGCATTCATTTCTTGTTTCATATATATATATCATTATTGCCATCATCAAACTATGAAAACAACAAAGTTATCTAGAATTAACATCAAAGACATATCTATTATAATTAAAATTTGGAAAAACAGTAACAGCATTAGTCACTCACTCTTACCATTACAGTTCTCACAACTAGAAGCTCAATGATTATTGACATTTATATTATTATTTTATAAATTAAATCATTTGAATAAATTATATTATTTATACATATAAATTATATCTATATTAATGATTATTGACTTTTATATTATGATCTGTGCCATAAATTCCAAAACATGCCTTCAAAATTATATATGGTAGAAGGCAAGATGGTGGAGTAGAGGAAGTTACTTTCCAAGCTGCTCAGTGGTAGGAGAACAGGAAAACAGACAAACAGCTTCTCTTTGAGGTCAGTGGGAAAAAAAAAATACTACTGGGATATAATAGTGAACTCTCAGAACAGCTTGGATAGAATAAAATGAAAAAATAAAGAAGAACCACCCCTGGCACCAGTGGCCTATGTGAATCCACTGTGGGCAGGTGGGATAGGGGGTTTAAGAGAGTCTGCATTCCAGGTAGCACCCTGGTGTGTCTTGAAGCAGAGAGGATGGTGATCAGGGACATTATAAAGCTGATCCAGAGGGTGAGTTCACTTTGTTTTCATGTAAGAGGGACCCTGTATGTGTCCTGCTGGGCCCCCCCGCGCAACAGCTAGGACAGCTGCCATCTTTTCTGACTGAGCCAGGGCAGTTGGTGGGTGTGGGTACAAATCCAGGTGCCAGACTTGTGTCATTCCAGCAGGATCCAAAAACCTGACCTGGCAGAGGCCTGCCACGTGACCCAAAGTGTGACTAGAAAACCAGGTGAATTCAGGTGTGGGAAGTGTTGCACCCAGGGGAATTAAACACACTCAGACCTGAGAGATCCTGGGTGCCTCTCACTATTTGAGTCTCACTGTTTGCAGGACCAGCTGGGGACTGAGCACAGGAGGTCTAGATACAGGAGTCATAGTGGGGGGACGGGGGGGAATAGTGAAGGACTCTCTCTTCCTCTGCCCAAGTGGAACCTAGGGGAGATTCTATCAATACAGATGCCCTGTGTGGATTGGAAACAGCCAGGCTCTGGAGGTATGCTGATTTAAAAACTTCCCCAAACATCATTCCACAAGACACCAGGAGTCTACCTACACCCAAACCCTGCTTCTAGGAATCCTGCTATGAGTGGAATAGACAATATGCTCCAATCCACCCCACTTCATATTGCTGAGAACCAGCAACCTAACAAGTTCCACAAAGAGAGAAAGGAATTGACAGCCCAGCCCCCAACTACTGCTCTTGTGGGCGATACATACCTCAAGAATAAATGGAAAGAAAGAATGGGATAGATTTCCTAATTTCTCTTTCAGTTGATTCATCCTGATGTATAGGAACACAATTGATTTATGGATGTTAATTTTATATCGTGCTACTTTGCTGAATTCATTGATGAGTTCTAGAAGTTTTCAGATGTAGTGTTTTGGGTCTTCTAAACATAGAATCATGGGGGCAAATAGGGATAGCTTGAGTTCTTCTTTTCATATTTGTATCCCTTTATTTTCTTTCTTTTGCTAGTTGCTCTGGCTAGAATTTCAAAGACTATGTTGAATAAAAGTGGTGATAGAGGGCATCTTGTCTGGTTCCAGTTTTCAGAGGGAAAGCTTTCAATTGTTCTCCATTTAGAATGATGTTGGCCCTGGGCTTAGCATATATAACTTTTAAAATACTGAGGTATATTCCTACTATCCCTATTTTTCTCATGTTTAAACATGAATGGATGCTGTATTTATTCAAATGTTTTTTCTGCATCTATTGAGATAATCATGTGATTCCTGTCTTTAAGTCTATTGCTGTGTTGAATTAGGTTTATTCTTTCTGATGTTGAACCAAACTAGCATCCCTGGGATGAACCCCACCTGATCATGGTGCATCTTTTTATATGTTTTTGTATGCAATTTACCAGTATTTTATTAAGAATTTTTGCATCTAGCCAGACATAGTGGTGCATGCCTGTAATCCCAGTGGCTTGGGAGGCTGAGACAGGAGGATCACGAGTTCAAAATCAGCCCCAGCAACTTAGCCAGACCCTGTCTCTAAATAAAATATTTTTAAAAGGACTGGGGATGTGACTCAGTGGTTTAGTACCCCTGGGTTCAATCCCCAGTACCAACAACAAAAGGATTTTTTCATCTATGTTCATCAGGGATATTGGTTGAAAGTTTTCTTTCCTTGATGTGTCTCTGTCTGGTTTTGGTATCAGGGTGATAATAGCTTCATAGAATGAGTTTGGAAGAGTTCCTCCTTTTCTATTTTATGGAATAATTTGAGGAGAATTGGTATTAGTTCTTCTTTGAAGATCTGTTTGAACTTGGCTGAGAATTGTCTGGTCTTGGCTTTTCTTTGTTGATAGGCTTTTAATGGAATCTTCAATTTTATTGCTAGAAATTGATGTGTTTAAATTTTCAAAGTCCTGTTTCAATTTGGGTAAGTCATATGTCTCTAGAAATTTGTCTATGTTCTCAAGATTTTCTATTTTATTATAGTATAAATTTTCAATATAGGTTCTGATTATCATCTGTATTTTAGTAGTGTCCATTGTGATATCTCCTTTCTCATCACAAGAGAGATGTATTAATATCACCCAGTATTATTGTGTTGTAGTCTATTTGATTCTTTAAATTAAGAAGTTTTGTTGGATGGATGTACATAGATGCTCCATTGTTTGGGACATAAATATTTAGGATTTTATGTCTTATTGATGTATAATTTCATTAAGCAGTATGAAATGTCCTTCTTCGTCCCTTCTGATGAACTTCAGCTGAAGTCCACTTTATTCGATATGAGGATAGAAACCCCTGCCTGTTTATAAGATCCATGTGATTGATACTTTTTTTTTCTCATCCTTTTACCTTCAGTCTGTGGATGTCTTTGCCTTTGAGGTGAGTCTCTTGGAGAGAGATACCATTGGGTCTTACTTTTTAATCCAATTTGCCAGTCTATGTCTTTCTATTAATGAGTTTAGGCCACTTACTTTCAGTGTTATTATTGAGAAATGATTTTTATTCCTAGTCATTTTGATTTATTTCTGGTTTTTATTTTGAATTAGTTTGAATTAGCTTCTCCTTTGATCAACTATTCTTCTAGTGCAGTTCCTCCCTTTGCTGGTTTTCACTTTCATTTTTCATTTTCTTCTTCATGAAATATTTTATTGAGTATGTTTACAGCATAGGCTTTCTAGTTGTGAATTCTCTTAATTTGATTTTCATGGAAGGTTTTCATTTCATCATCAATTCTGAAACTTAATTTTTCTGGATATAGTGCTCTTGACTGGCATCCATTCTCTTTCAGAGCTTGGTATATATTATTCCAAGACCTTTTACCTTGAAGGTCTAGGATGAGAAATCAGCTGAGATGTGAATTGGTTTCCCTCTAAAAATAACCTATCATTTTTCTCTGGCAGTCTTTAAATTTTTCACCTTGTTCTATATGTTAGGCATTTTCATAATAATGTGCCTTGGTATGGTCTGTTGTAATTTTGTGTATTTTGGGTCTTGTAACCCTACTGTATTTGATTTTTCCTTTTCATTCTTTAGGTTTGGGAATTTTTTTTTGATATTATTTCATTGAAAAGATTGTACATTCTTTTACTTTGAATCTGAGCCTTCATCTATCATAATAAATCTTAAATTTGGTCTTTTCATGTTATCCCATATTTCTTGGAAGTCTGTTCATGATCTCTTAACATCTTTACCCCACTATCAACTTTATTTTCAAGATTTTATATTTGTCTTCATTGCCTGAAACTCTGTATTCAAAGGGGTCTCCTCTGTCGGTGATGCTTTCCATTGGATTTTTAATTGGGTTTATTGATTACTTCATCTTGAGGATTTCTGCTTGATTTCTTTTAAGAATCTCTTTCTGTTTATCAAAGTGATCTTTCACTTCCTGTATTTTCTCTCTGATTTTACTCCTTACATTGTCCTTTGCCTTGCAGATCAGTTTAACTGTGTACATTCTAAACTTCTTGTCTGACATTTCTTCCACTGTGGTGTTGACAGATTCTGTTATTGAAGTATCTTTGTTTGTTCCCTTGCTTTATCATGTAGTCTACCCATGTAACAGTATGGATCTGTGGGAGTAGAGTCTCTACCCTGTGGATTTATAGTGTCCCTGAAGATTTCCAGTACCTCACTGTTCAGGGGGAAACAAATAATAACAACAAACAATGTAAATAACATACAGCATTAAACCAAAAATTCCTTCTGTAGTGTCTATAATACTAATGGTCACAATAATCAGAAATAATATGATCAGATATTACCTACAATAAAAACAGTAGTCCTTTCAAAGAATGGTGCTGAAACAACCAGATATTCACAAAGAAAAGAATAAAGTTGGACCTATAGCTTGCACATACAAATATTTAACTAAAAATGGATCAAAGATCTAAACATAGGAGCTTACAACTAAAGAATGCTTAGAAGAAAACAGGTGTTAGTTTTCACTATTTTAAACAAGGTTTTCTTAGACAAAAACTAATAACATAAGAAACAAAAGAAAAATCAGACACATTAACGATAAAAACTTAGGTCTGGTATATACACAGTGGTAGAGTACTTGCCTAGTAAATGCAAGGCCCTATGTTCAATTTCAGCACAGCATTTTTTAAAAAGTAAAAATTAAAAATTTTGTGCTTTAAAGGACACCATCAAGAAAGTAAAAAACCAGGCTAGAGTGGTAACTCAAAGGTAGAGTGTTTGCCTAGCATTTCTGAGGCCCTGGGTTTAATTCCCAGAACCATTTTTTAAAAAAATAAAAACTGAACTTAATAAATCTTCCAACCAATGAGCGTGAGATATTTTCCTACTTGTGTCCTCTTTAATTTATTTTCATCAATATTTTATAGTTTTTTGTGTACAGATCTTTCACCTTCTTGGTTAAATTCATTCCTAAGTATTATTTTTATACTATTATGAATGGGATTCTTTTCTTGATTTCTTTTACAGATAGTTCATTGTAAGTTCATTGTTATAGACATGCTACTCATTTTTATATGCTGAGTTTTGTACAGCAATTCTACTGATTCCATTTACTTATAACAACTTCTTTTTGGTGTCTTTAGTAGGGTTTTCTGTATATAAGAAAATGTCATCTATAGAGACTATATTACTTTGTGAGGGTGCTGGGAATTAAACCTAGAGTTATAACACCACTAAGCTACATCCTCAGTCATTTTTCTTTTTATTTTGAAACAGGGTCTCACCAAGTTTAGAGCCTTGCTACATTGACGAGTCTAGCCTTGGACTTGTGATCCTCCTGCCTCAGTCTCCCAAGTTGCTGGGATTACAGGCATGGGCCACAAGGCCTGGCTTTTATCATTACTTTCCAATTTATATTCCTTTATTTCTTTTGTTTGCCTAATAGTCCTGGCAAGACTTCCAGTACTAATTTAAATAAAGTGGCAGAAGTGGGTACCATGTCTGGTTACTGATGTTAGATGAAAACATTTCAGTTTTCCCAGTTAAGACATTGCCTGTAGGTTTCTCACATATGGCCTTAATATGTTGAGTTAGTTCCTTCTATACCTAACTTGTTCAGAGGTTTTTTCTTTTTCTTTTTCAAATCATGAAATGATGTTGAATTTTGTCAAAGACTGTACCTACATTCATTGAGATGATCATATGATCTTTATCCTTCATTCTGTTAATGTTTGGTATCACATTTATTGATTTGTTTATATTGAATCATCCTTGAATCCCAGGGATAAGTCCCACTTGATCTTAAAAAATGATATATGGAGTTTGAAGGTATAACTCAGTGTTCGAATGTTATCTAGCATATGGCAAGCTCTAGATTCAGTCCTCAGCAACATATGCACATGCTCACAAACACACATTCCACACAAATTGTGTAGAATCATTTCAAAATGTTATTGAATTTGATTTGCTGGTATTTTATTGAGGTATAATGATCCTTTTAATATGCTCTTGAATTCAGTTTACTAGTATTTTATTGAGGATTTTTGCATCTGTGTTTATGAGGGATATTAGCCTTCAGTTTTCTTGTCTTATCCTTGTCTGGCTTTGGAGTTAATGTAACGCTAACTTCATAAAATGATCTGGAATTGTTCCCTCATCTTTGATTTTTTTTGAAGAATTTGAAAAAGATTGACATTTCTGATATGATTTGCAGAATTCAGTGGTGAAGGCAGCAGGTCCTGGGCTTTTCTATTTTGAATTTTTTCCCCATAATTCAATCTCTTTATTCCTTATTGGTTTGCTCAGATTTACTATTTCTTCATTCAATCTTGGTAGATTGTACGTTTCCAGGAATTTAACCATTTTTTCTAGGTTGTTCAATTTGTTGGCCTATAATTGTTCATAGTAGTCTTATAAAATCCTTTGTATGTCTGTGGCATCAATTGTAATACTTCCTCTTTAATTCATAATTTTGTTCATTTGAGTCTTCTGTTTTTCCCCCTTAAATGAGTTAATGGTGTGTCAATTTTGCCTATCAAAACCAACTCTTTGTATTATTGAGATTCTAGTTTTCTAGTTTATACTTCATTTCTCTCTCCTCTGAACATTAATGTTTTCTTCCTTCTGCTAACTTTGGGCTCAGTTCCCCCCCACCCCTAATTTCTAGAGCTAAGAAGTTAGGGTATTTATTTTAAGTCTTTTTTCTTCAGGTAAGCATTTAGTACTATAAACTTCCCTATTAGAAATATCCATATTGGGCTGGAGTTGTGGCTCAGTGGTAGTGTACTTGCCTGGCATGTGTGAGGCCCTGGGTTCAATACTCAGAATCACATAAAAATAAATTTAAAAAAATTAAAAGAAATATCCATATTATCTGATCTATACATTCAATGTGATCCCTGTCAAAATCTGAACAGCATTTTTTAAAATTTATTTTTATTGTAAACAAATGGGATACATATTGTTTCTCTGTTTGTACATGGAGTAAGAAATACCATTTGTGTAATCATACAATTACATAGGGTAATGTTGTTTGATTCATTCTATTATTTTTTCCTTCCCCCCCACCCCTCCCACCCCTCTTTTCCCTCTATACAGTCCCTCCTTCCTCCATTCTTGCCCCCTTGTACCCCCATTACGTGTCATCATCCGCTTATCAGCAAGATCATTCGTCCTTTGGTTTTTTGAGATTGGCTTATCTCACTTAGCAGGATATTCTCCAATTTCATCCATTTGCCTGCAAATGCCATAATTTTATTATTCTTTATGACTGAGTAATATTCCATTGTATATATATACACATTGGAATATATATATATATACATTGTATATATATATACATTGTGTATATATATATATATATATTCCACAGTTTCTTTATCCATTCATCAATTGAAGAACATCTAGGTTGGTTCCACAATCTGGCTATTGAGAACTGAGCAGCTATGAACATTCATGTGGCTGTATCTCTATAGTATGCTGATTTTAAGTCCTTTGGGTATAGGCCGAGGAGTGGAATAGCTGGGTAAAATGGTGGGTCCACTCCAAGTTTCTGAGGAATCTCCGCACTGCTTTCCAGAGTGGCTGCACTAATTTGCAACCCCACCAGCAATGTAGGAGTGTACCTTTTTCCCCCACATCCTCGCCAACACCTATTGTTGCTTGTGTTCTTGATAATCGCCATTCTAATTGGGGTGAGATGGAATCTTAAGGTAGTTTTGATTTGCATTTCTCTTATTACTAGAGATGTCGAACATTTTTCATGTATCTGCTGATTGCTTGTAGATCTTCTTCTGTGAAGTGTCTGTTTATTTCCTTAGCCCATTTGTCGATTGGATTATTTGTATTCTTGGTGTAGAGTTTTTTGAGTTCTTTATATATTCTGGAAATTAGTGCTCTATCTGAAGTATGAGTGGCAAAGATTTTCTCCCACTCTGTAGGTTCGCTCTTCACATTGCTGATAGTTTCCTTAGCTGAGAGAAAGCTTTTCAGTTTGAATTTATCCCAGTTGTTGATTCTTGCTTTTATTTCTTGTGCTATGGGACTCCTATTAAGGAAGTCTGATCCTAAGCCAACATGTTGAAGATTTGGACCTACTTTTTCTTCTGTAAGACTCAGGGTCTCTGGTCTGATTCCATGGTCCTTGGTCCATTGTGAGTTGAGTTTTGTGCAGGGTGAGAGTTAGGGGTTTAGTTTCATTCTGCTGCATATGGATTTCCAGTTTTCCCAGCACCATTTGTTGAAGAGGCTATCTTTTCTCCATTGCATATTTTTGGCACCTTTGTCTAGTATGAGAAAAATTGTATTTATTTGGGTTTGTGTCCATGTCCTCTATTCTGTACCATTGATCTACCTGTCTATTTTGGTACCAATACCATGCCATTTTTGTTACTATTGCTTTGTAGTATAGTTGAAGTTCTGGTATTGCAATACCCTCTGCTTCACTCTTCCTGCTAAGGATTGCTTTAGCTATTCTGGGTTTCTTATTCTTCTAGATGAATTTCACGATTGTTTGCTCTATTTCTGTAAGGTACGTCATTGGGATTTTAATTGGAATTGCATTGAATCTGTATAGCACTTTTGGTAGTATGGCCATTTTGACAATATTAGTTCTGCCTATCCAAGAACATGGGAGATCTTTCCATCTTCTAAGGTTTTCTTGAATTTCTTTCTTTAGTGTTCTGTAGTTCTCATTGTAGAGGTCTTTTACCTCTTTTGTGAGATTGATTCCCAAGTATTTTATTTTTTTCAATGCTATTGTGAATGGGGTAATTTTCCTAACTTCTCTTTCTGAAGATTCATCACTTATGTATAAAAATGCATTAGATTTAAGAGCATTGATCTTATAACCTGCTACTTTACTGAATTCACTTATGAGTTCTAAAAGTTTTCTGGTGGAATTTCCTGGTTCCTCTAATTATATAATCATGTCATCAGCAAATAGGGATAGTTTGAGTTCTTCTTTTCCTATTCATATCCCTTTAATTTCTTTGGTCTGTCAAAATCTGAATAGCATTTTTTACAGAAAAAAAATCCTCAAATTAATATGGAATCACACACACACACACACACACACACACACACACACACCACACCAAATAGCCAAGATAAATATGAGCAAAAAGAACAAAACTAAAGATATCATACTACCTAATTTAAAAATATATTAAAAAGCTATAGTCATTAGAATAGCATGGTATGGTGTAAAAACAAACATGTAAGTCAAGGGAATAGAGAGTCCAGAAATAAATCCTGGCATTGAAGGACACTGGATCTTTGACAAAAGTGCCAAGAACACACAATGAGAAAGGGCAGTCTCTTTGATAAATGGTGTTGGGAAAATTGAATATACACATGTAGAAGAGTGAAGTTGGATTTTTATCTCACACCATACATAAGAATCAACTAAAATTGGATTAAAGACTTAAATGTAGGACCTTAAATTGTAAAACTAATAGAAGAAAACAAAGGGGGAAAAGTATCTTGACACTGCTCTGGGCAATAATTTTTTTGGAGAGGACCTCAAAAGCATAGGCAATAAAAGTAAAAATAGCCCAAACAGGATTACATAAAACTAAAAAACAGCTGCCCACCAAAGGAAGCAATCAATGTTTATAGCAGCATTAATCAAAATAACCAAACAATAGAAACAACCCAAGTGTCCATCAACTGATGAATTTTAAAAATGTGATGTATCCATTCAATGGAATATTATTCAACAAAGAAAATAAATGAAGTTCTGTTATATGTTACAACATGAATGGACCTTGCAAGCATTATACTCCATAAAAGAATCTAGTGTATTTGGCTTATGGTTTTTGGAGATCAGTTTATTTTGCTTAGCATGATATTCTCCAGCTCCATCCATTTACCAGCAAATGCCATAATTTCATTCTTTAAGGCTGAGTAATATTCCAGTGTGTGTGTTTGCGTGCGCGCGCGCGCGTGTGTGTGTATGTGTGTATGCCACATTGTTTTATCTATTCTTCTGTTGAAGGGCACCTAGGTTGCTTCCATAGTTTAGCTATTGTGCATTGAGCTACTATAAACATTGATGTGGCTGCATCACTGTAGCATACTGATTTTAAGTCCTTTGGTACCAAGAAGTGGGATAGCTTGGTCAAATGGTGGTTTCATTCCAAGTTTTCTGAGGAATCTCCATACTGTTTTCCATAATGGTTGCACCAATTTGCGGTCCCACCAGCAATGTGTGAGTGTACCTTTTTCCCACATCCTCGCCAACCTTTATTGTTGTTTGTATTCTTGATAATTGCCATTCTGACTGGAGTTAGATGAAATCTTGGAGTAGTTTTGATTTCCATTTTTCTAATTGCTAAAGATGTTGAACATTTTTTCTTATATTTGTTGATCAATTATATTTCTTCTTCTGTTAAGTGTCTATTCAGTTCCTTAGCCCATTATTTATTGGGTTATTTGTTCTCTCAAAAAACCAAAAGCTGATTATTTTTCTAATATGTGGATGCTAATTCACAGTGGGGGGATGGGCTAGGGAAGAATAGTTACTTTAGATTAGATGGAGGGGATTGAAGGGAGTGGAGGGGCAATAGGATAAGAAGAATAGTAGAATGAATCAGACATTATTACTATGTGTACATATATAACCATATGATTGGTAGGATTCTACCAGAAGAATGAGAAGTTATACTCCATTATATATAATGTATCAAAGTGCATTCTACTGTCATGTATAACTAATTAAAACAAAAAAATTTTAAAAAAGAATCTAGTCTACATATTATCTGATTTAATTTGTATAAAATGTCCAAGAGAAGCAAATTAATAGAAATAAGAATTGGTTTAGTGGTTGTCCAGAGTTAGAAATGGGTATATTGGGAAAAAAGAAAAATGACTGGTTAGAGCTTTTTTTTAATGGGTTATGAGATTATTCTCAAATTGATTATAGTTTACAATTCTGACTATGCTAAAAATGTCGACTATATATTTCAAATGGACAGATTTTGCAGTTATGGTTGTATAGTTGAATTGTATCTTAAACTACCATAAAGTTTTTGGCTAAACAGAAAATAAATAATAAATAAAAATCAAGAAATCAAAGCTACTTTTAAAAAATTATTGATAAAGTAATAAATTCCTAGTTGAACTGATAAAGAAAAGGAAGACATGAGTTACCAAAATAGAAACGAAAGAGGAACTTCACCATAGATATAATAGATATTAAAAGGATAATAAAGGAATATTTTAGAACTATTTATTCCAATCAGTTTGACTAGAGGATAAAAAAATAAAAATAGATAACATATAAAACAAATCAATTCCTTAATAGTCAAAAATTATAAAATCAAAACTGATAAAAGAAATATTTTTAAAATCTGGATGATTCTATGTCAATTAAATAAATTGAATTAGTACTTAAAATATTCCCACAAAATACAATCTACTTCCAGAGGTATCATTGGTAACTTTTATCCAATATTTAAGGAAGATACAATGGTTATCTTACAGAAGTTTAACAAAATAGAGGTAGTATTTCCCAACTCGTTCTGTCTAGTGTTACATTGATACCAAGTAAAGCTACTATAAGAAAAGATCAATATCTTTTGAACCTAACTTTAAAAGTCTTCAATAAAATATTATCAAACCTGAATTAGCAATGCATAAAAAGAACAATGCATCATGATCAGATGGAATTTATCCCAGAAACAAAAGGTTGGTTTAACCTTTGAAAAACAAACAATGTAGAGTTCTTAAAAAACTAAAGAAAAAAAAAAAAATCCCAAACCAAATGTTTCAAAGCATTTAATAAATTTAACACCTGTTCAGGAAAAAAAAAAATTCACTCAGCAAATTAGAATACAGAAGAACTTCCTCAACATTTGTCCCTCTGAGAACCATTAAAGAACACCCCCAAAAAATTGAGAGATGTACCATCATAGATTAGAAAAATCAATGTTGTTAAAGGATCAATTCTCTTTAAATTATAGTCCAAATAAACCTCAATTAAAACCTTTTTTGTATAAATTGGCAAGCTGATTCTAACAGATATTAAAGAATACAAACAGAACAAATAATAAAAAGAAAATTGAAGTGCATACATTATCTGATTTCAAGACTTACTATAAATTATGTAATCAGTATCATGTGAGGTTAGTGTAAGGTTAGGCAAATAGGTCAGTGGAACAAATTAATAAGTTTAGAAGAAATCAACCCACATATATATATTTAATTGATTTTTTTTTTTTAACCAAGATTTGAAAATGGAGGAATAGATGGTCTTTTCAATGATTGGTGCTGGAACCATCAGCTATATATAAGGAAAAACTATAGTTTGATTATTAAGCCATTGAAAAGTTTTATATGAAATACATCATAAACCTAAAAGTAAATATTAAAACTTACAGAAAAAAACATAATAGATGAAAACATAGAAGAAAATTTTAGTAACTTTGGAGAGAGAAAATATATCCTAGATAACACAGAAGGCACTAAGTATGCAAGAAATATTCAAACAGACTTTATAAAAATTATAATATTCTGCTTATTGAAAGATAAGAAAATGAAAAGTAAGTCACTACTCAAAGAAAATATTTGTAACATACATCTTTGACAAACAATTTAAAACCAGTTTATATATAAAGTACTCTTGCAATTTAAAAAGAAAACAACCCAAAATTTTTTATAAGGGCAAAAGGCTTGAGCAGACAGACAGTTTACTAAAGAAAATAGAAGACTAGCTAATAGCACCCGAAAAAAAAAGTTCAACATCATTAGTCACCAGAGAATCACAAATTAAAAGCACAATGAGATACCACTATACACCCACTGGAATAGCTAAAATTAGGCTAAAACTTCTAATTGTTTCTGAAGATATGAAGTCATTTCAACTTTCATATGTTGTTGGTGGGAGTGTAAATGGCACAATCATTTTGGGGATCTATTTAGTTGTTTCTCTGTGGAATTAAGCATATACTTACTATACAATTTCTCATTAAATAAAAGCAAATGTACACTAAAAAAAAAGGTTCTACATGAATATTCACAGAAGATTTACTTATAATAACCAAAATTGAACATAATGAAAATATCTGTGAACAGGTGAACATTTGGCATTCTATACGAGGGAATATTTCTTAATGACAAAGAAAAATATTCTAATGATACACATAGCAACATGGATGAATTTCAAAAACATTATTCTAAGCAAAATAAGGCACTGTGGGGCATGATTTTACTTTCTTCATTCGCAGTGTTGGATTTTGCAGGCAGTTAAAGTTCTTGTTAATCATTTTGATTCTTTTGAGGTAGCTTTTCAACTTTGTCAGTGGTGGTCTAGAGAAACTTTTATTATAAAGCTCTGTTAGTCCTTTCTAAGGCATGACTGTGGGGTACCTACTGAATACCCAGTATTTTTATTGAGGTCTTGCTACACTGATATTGAAACTCAAATGTCATTCAGCTGTGCTTAAGTTTGGTAATTGTTCAATTTACAGTTACCTGGTAATTGCTTTTCCTTTCTTTTTCCATTTTTTCATTGGTGCATTATAGTTGTACAAAAATGATAGGATTCATTGTTGCATATTTGTACATGCACATGATGTAAGAACATAATTTGCCAAATATCTTTCCCCAGGATCACTGTTGTGCCTTCCCTCCTCTGTCCCCATGGTCTCTTTTCTCTACTGATCTCTCCTTGATTTTCATGAGATCCACTCCCACCACCTTTCTTTTCCTTTTTCCTCTCTAGCTTACACATGTGAGGGAAAATATATGACCCTTGACTTTCTGAGTTTGGCTTATTTCACTTAACACAATGTTCTCAGGTTCCATTCATTTTCCTGCAAATGACATAATTTCATTCTACTTCATGGCTGAATAAAACTCCATTGTATTTTCTTTATCCATTCATCCATAGATGGACATGTAGGCTGGTTCCATAATTTGGCTATTGTGACTTGAGCTGCTATAAACTTGGGTGTGCATGTATCACTATAGTTCACTGATTTTAGATCTTTTGGATAAATACCATAGAATAGGATAGCTGGGTCTTATGGTAATTCCATTCTTAGTCTTTTGAGGAAACTTCATACTGTTTTCCAAAGTGGTTGTAGTAATTTACAATCCCATGAACAGTGTCAAAGTGTTCCTTTTTCTCCACATCCTCTTCAGTATTTATTGTTTTTATTCTTGATGACTGCCATTCTGACTGGAGTGAGATGAAATCACAGTATTAGGTCGATTTGCATATTCCTAATTACTAATGATTTTGAACATGTTTTCATGTATTTGTGGGCCATTAGTGTTTCTTTTGAGAAATGTCTGTTTAGTTCATTTGCCCATTTATTCATTGAGTTATTTGCTTTTCTGGAATTAAATTTTTGAGTTATTTAATTATTGTGCATATTAATCCTGTCAGAAGAGTAACTAGCAAAGATTTTCTCCATTTCTGCAGATTATCTTCACATTATTGTTTCCTTTTCAGTGCAGAAGCCTTTTAATTTGATGCCATCCATTTATTAATTCTTGGCATTATTTCTGGAGCTTTTGGGGTCCTATTGAGAAAGTTGTTGGCTATACCTATATGTTGGTGTGTTGATCCTGTTTTCTTCTAGTAGTTGCATAGTTTCTGGTCTATTACTTAGAACTTTTATCCATTTTGAGTTGACTTTTGTACAGAGTGAGAGATAAGGCTCTAGTCTCATTTTTCTACATATGATAACCAGTTTTCCCAGCACCATTTATTAAAAAGGATGTCTTTTCTCTAGTGTATGTTTTTGGCACCTTTCTCAAGGATAAGATGACTGGTTCTTTTTTAATATCTCCATCTCCTTATTGACTTTCTCATTCATATCCTGTCCTGACTTTGTTAATTTGTTTGGTTGTTTTTTTTCTGTTTTCTTGGAATTCACTGATCACTTTTATATTCATCTTTTGAATACTTTATCTGATATTTCATTCACTTCAATATCTTTGGAGTTAGTTGCTGATGAATTAGGATCTTTAGGCGGCATCGTGCTACCTTTTTTTTTTTCATATTTCTTGTTTTCCTATGTTGGGTTTTATGTATCTGTTGGGATGAATTTCTCTTCTCTTACATGTGGGCCTTTTTAGGTAAGTCTTCTCTTACCAACGTGTCCTATCATCATCTAAACTGAGACCCCTAATACGTGTGGTATCAACAGTCTTCATGTTAATTTTCTCTGTTTTTGCTGTAGCAGTGGATGTTCATGAGTGGTAACTGAGAGACACTCCCCAACCATTCATATTTGGGACTTGGCCATTAGTTTGGGATTTCTCTGTCTCTTCTTTGTATGAAAGTATAGTTGAAGGTTGAGTGTGGTTAATTTGTGTGTGGAGCAAGGTGAATTGTCTTTTGGTTGGATTTAGTTCAGCAGCAGAGCCCATCCTGTGAACTTGAAGATATCCTGTAGATTCCCAGCACTTCACAGAAAAGGTGAAACAAACAATAATAACAACTGAAGTAAATAATATACAGTATTAAAATAAATGCCCAGTGCCTAGTATGACATCCACAACATTAATTACTACAAAAACAGGAATGGCGGGGGTCAGCAATTGCCCCCAGTAAGATCAACTTCATGAATTAGATAAGGCATTAAATTAGACAGCAGGTGTCAACTAGGTCATTCACAGCAGTAATAACTGCAAAAACATGAATGGCAGGGGCAGGAGTTATCTATACCAAATAGTTCTAAAGGATGGTAAAAATACAATTCATTAAGAGAAAAGAAAATGTGACAGGAAGTTAAAATAAAGTTTTGAATGTTCCAAAGTGAGAATGCAGAAGAGAATGTAGCAAGTGATGGTTATAAACAAGGAGGGAGAAAAATTTTAAAAATTAGAAATAACAAGAATTTGGCGGTTAGTGGATAAGAAAGGAGAGAAAAAAGAAACAAACAGAAACAAAAACAAACCCAAACCCCTAACCCTCAAAAGACAAGGAAAAATAACTCTCATACAAGATACTAAAAAAAAAAAACGAATCACACGTGCACGTGCACACACACACACACACACACACACACGGGCACACACACGCACCAATCAGCACAGAAAAAAAAGAAGAAAAAGATTCTTAATGAAAAATTTTAAAAATGTCTCCATAGAGGTAGTCAAAACTGTTGAAGAGGATGGATGGTCACTGCCTGTGTCCAACAGTCCTTCCTTAGGTGACTGGTGGCCCAGTGGCCAGGGCGGGGGTGGGGGGAAGGACTGTGATTGTTAACCCTTGCTCTTTTTTGGGTTGCTCACCAAGCTGCCAGTTGGAGCGGCCTAAAATAGAGGCTGGTTGAAATAGCTCTCAGCTTCCCTACCCAGTAGGAGCGTTATGGGATGCAACTTAAGAACAGACCGATCACCACTGAGAAGTCCCAAATTTGAGAGTCTTTATTAAGCCAGCCAGCTGACTGTCTCACAGAATGCCCAAAAAAATGGCTATTGGAAGAACAGCCCCAACCACAGGGTTGTAGGGGCTCTTATACCAAAAATCACATCAATCATAAGTGTCTGCTGCTTTGATTTGAAATTAAAACTAACATCATGAGATCATCAGCAGAGGAAGAAGTAGGTCAAAATAACCCTTACCTAGGTACAAACTAAAGAATGGTTACTAACATCCACACAATCACTGTTCACATGGTACATTGTTTAGGAGCAATAGGAATCAAAAGAGAGCAATTTTTCTTTACATAGGAAATGTCATTCTGTATTGTTAAACAAGTCACACTAAGTAACTGATGATGGGTACAGAGGTGGGGTGTTGCCAGGGGAGAAGCTTATTTCCTACATAACATGGAGTCTCAGAGCAAAATGGAGTTTGTTTAGTCATTTCCCTTAGAGTCTGGCCTATGAAGTCAGATCTGTCAGCCCATCACAGGACAGAATGGGAAGTACTGTTGATAGGAGTTTTGGCCAGATGGACCAGAATGATGCACTCCTAGAGTGGGGTTGCTGCAGTCTATGAGGGGAGTTCCAGTTCTTATCAGACCTTAGGGTCTCTGTTGGGTGGTATCTGTTCTGGAGAGATTAGATCAACACATCCCCTAGGGCCATGCGGATATGATCTCTGCTGGGGGTCTGGCTCTCAGGAGCCTCCCAGGAATTCTACTCCAGGGCAGAACCTCCACAGTCCTCACACATTTTGCTGCCCGTGAATGTGGCCTTCCCAGGCTTAGTCCCAGAGTATACTCACACCAGCTGTTCAATCTCCTGACACTCTCTTCAGCTGGTCACATGAGCTGTCAGTCTCAAAGGGAAAGCAAGTTTCACTCCTGGTTTTCTGACTTGAATCCCCTTAGATGCAATCTTCACATTCTGCCAGGTACACCCGAGGGCACACGGTAGGTGACTACAGGGACAATATGGCAATATTTGATTCCTGGGCTCCGGCAGCAGCAAACTGTAGCATGGACTCTTCAAGAGAGCTCCCTGTCTCATCCCTGTCTCAGTTCTCCACTTGCCAGTTGAGAAACATAGAGCACTTTTCAAATGTGGTTCTCTGTGCAGCCTGCATCAACTAAGTTTAGGTTGCTTTTCTGATCTACAAGGTTTTTTTGTGCTGAATTTGTCATTTGTGCTTCTGTTGTGTTTTCCCTCCTCTGTATGGTGAACCAGCACTGCTACCACTGCTGCACTCAATTTGGCTACAAGGTACTCTTTCATTCTTTGTTCAGTGCATCCGAATTTCTGAGTCTCTTAAGCGACTCTGACTCTCCGGTATTGAATTTCAGTGAATTCTGTCTTTCACCCACCTCACTGAGAAACAGTACTTCTGCTGCTTGAATCATGAGCCATAGAGCATCTGGAAATTCAGGCTTCCTTTAATCTGCCATCTTGAATCTTCCAGTAGTTGGCTCTTTGTCTAAGCTTGTGGTCTTTCACTATACACACATGCACCTTAGTACACAGCAAAGTAATTGATGCAACCCTGTGCAGTTCCTGGAGCTTCCACTGCATCCCTAGATCCTGCATCTCTAGTGCTAGGCTCTGTAAACCAAAGTTGCCATAGCTTTCCCAAAATCTGTTGTCAGTCTCTTCCCTACAGGGACTTCATGCTCTCACTGGTTTTCTGCTTTCCTGTGCTGGTCTGCAAAGCGATTCTGGACAGCATGCGGGTATGCGTCCCGTCGCATTAGTTTGCATGTATAAAGAAAGTACACACCTGCACTGCATGTTTCCTAATATCAGAAAAGTTGTTTCATAAATTGTCTGGTCTTCTAGTTTACAGGTAGAGGTCAATCCAGTCTAAGTTACTCCATTTTGGGCATAAATAGAAGATAGAATTGTTTTCATCTAATTTGGATTTTTTACATGTTGAGGTTCACATAATTACCCTAGTATTTATGATAACACCAGTTGATTACCATATTAGTTTCTAAGGCTTTTTCATTTACATTACGTGATTTGATCCTCACAATATTGGTAGTTTAAAAAGATGACTTTTAATAAGACCATTTTTTTAGCCAAGAAGATTGAGGCTTACAAAGGCGAGTGTATGCTTGAGGTAGCACTCCTAGCAATGCTGGAGTTGGAACTAGGTCCTTCCTTCCTTCCCCCTTTCCCCTCAGGTTTTAATTACCTTTTATTTCAGGTGTGAATCATCAGCTTTATCATTATGGCATGGCCAAAAATTTTAAAGAAGTAACTCATTCTGTAGTTTTCCACTTTGAAAAGCACAATTTCTAATACACTACCACAAATAATTTTTAATTAGAGCTTCAAGTGACAAGCTATTATCATTCTATACCATATTGTGACCAATACATTTCAGAACCTTACAGACCTTTGAAGTTCCATCCTACACCAGCCCCAAACCTGTCAAGATCATGCTTGATCTTGTACCTGTATCATCTTTCCTTCTCTGTCAAGTCACTTCCCCTAAATTACTTTAACCCATGAAGCCATAGAAACCTTCTCAGAATTTTGCTTTGTCCAATATTTTTAAATAATTAGAAAATGAAAACAAAGGAAAAAAGGAAAAAATTTAAAATGAAACAAACCAAAGTTAGCTCCTCAATTTGCATGACTAAGTAATAGATTTAAATTATACCTCTCCAGGAGTAGGTCACATTTTTGGTCACTCTAATTTAGGGCCAACCAACAATGGTAATAGTTGATAAAATTATAACTTTCAGCAAATTACGTTGAACCTTGAAGTACAGAATAAAAAAGAAGATTGATTTAAAAGAAGGTTTACTTGTTAATACTGGGGGTTGAACCCAGGGTCACTCTACCACTGAGCTGCAAACAAAACCCTTTTTGTTTTTAATTTTGAGACAGTCTTGCTAAGTTGCTCAGGCTAGCCTCACATTTGACAACCTCTAACCTCAGTCTTCTGAGTCCCTGGGATTACAGGTGTGTACCACAGTACTCAGTTGAAAAAGTGTTTTAATCTTCCATCACACTTCTAACCAAAAGTGTGACTAAGTATTGAACTGAGGGGGAAAAAAATTCTCAAATTGTATATTGCATATATGTATTGAAACATAACCCTGCACTCCTTAAATATGTATAATTATAGGTCAAAAATTTTAAAGAACTTTTTTTCCTAAACCCTGAGACCACCTAGAAACCTGTGGGAAGGCTTTTTGACTCATACCATCTGTCAAGTGCCTGGGTGAAGATGGGGGATGGTAGAGCATGAGCCATGAATTTCAGTTTCCACTCTACATTAACAGCAGTAATACTTGAAATTGCATAATGTACCAGAAATATAATTTTTAAAACTTATGGATCTGATGTCACCAAATATTGGAGTTTAGATATAAAGAAAGGGGTAATATTCCAAACCAGGTCCTAGAGTCTGGGCATCCCGACCAACTTGACAAAGAACCCTTTATTCATAGGATAATCCAAACAAAACAAAACTTGTTCTCCAAAAAAGACATTAACTTGTTGGAATGAGAAAATAACTGACTACTTCCATCTCAAGTCTTTTATTTTTTAAGAAAAAATTATTCTGTGATTCCCATAAAACTCTCTATCACTGTTATGGTTTATATGTGAGATGTTATCCCCCAAAAGTTCATGTGTGAGACAATGCAAGGAAGTTTAGAGGTGAAATGATTGAGCTATCAGAGACTTAAAGTAATCACTGCATTAATCCCCAAAAAGGATTAACTGGGTGTTAACTGTAGGCAGGTGGAGTGTGGTTGGAGTAGATGATTCATTAGAGGTGTACCTAAGGAGTTTGTATTTTGTCCATAGTGAGAAGAACTTTCTCTCTGCTTCCTGGTGCCATGCCCTCTGCCACATCCTTCCACCATGATATTCTACCTCTTGGGCCCCAAAGAATGGATCAGCCATAATGAACTGAGACCTCTGAAACTGTGAGACCCAAATAAATTTTTCCTCCTTTAAAATTTTTCATGTCAGGTATTTTGGTCACAAATGAAAAGACTGACTAAAACAATCACCAGAGCCAGCCCGCCGACCCCCAAGCCGAGGTCGGACGCCACTGCATGGAGCTAGCCAGCACATCTGACCCTCAAGCCGAGGTTGAAGGCCATTGCTGAGCCTGCCTGCCTGCCACCGTACTGCTGAGGGACACTGTACTTGCCTCTGTGCTGACTCAGCACACCCACGCTGGGGGTCCCCAGCTTCTTTAGAGGGTGGTGCAGGCATTTTGAATTATTCCTGAGGACGTGGCCATCATCATCAAAAGGGTGGCTCCCTTCCTGAGGTACCTACAGGAGACTGGAGGCCCTTTGACAGGACACAGGATTCAAGAATAGGTGGTATTGTGAAACTGGGGACCAACTCAGAGCAGCCGGTGAGTCTCTTCCACTGGGTTAGGCTCCCTGGATGGGTCAGTAGTCCCGGAATGCAGGGAACTTCATGGAGTAGAGTGAGACTCCCCCGCTGGAGCCATGAACCTAGACAAACGGGAGCATTGTAGAGGAGGACCACCCAGCAAGAGGCTTCGACGCAGGGTGAGGGTCCCACACCTGGGCAGTAGGTCCAGTCCCCAGGGAACGTCATAGAGGAGGACCGCTCAGAGAGAGTCCCTTGCAGGGCCAGGTGGTAGTTCCAGGCCCCGGGGAACATCGCAGAGGAGGGCTGCCCAGCAAGAGTCTCAATCACAGGGCTAGGTTCCCTGGCCTAGGAGGGAGGTCCAGACCCCTGGGAACGTCGCAGAGGAGGGCTGCCCAGCCCAGGTGGTAGTTCTGGACCAAAGGGATCTTCTCGGAGGAAAGCTGCCCAGCAAGATGTCCCCACTGGGTGAGTCTCCCCCCTGGAGAGGCTTTTCCATCAGGGTGGTAGAACCAGAGACACAGGCCCAGACCAGCCATGGCCCAGCCCCCAGTCTAGTCCCCCTTTTAACTGACCATCAGTCAACAAGTGGAGGCGCCTCTTCCCACCAGCAGGAAATATACCCCACCTGAAGGCCACCACCCCTAGAGGGGCAGCTTCCTTGTGGATCACTGCATTATCAAGTTTCCTCCAAGACTTCAAGCTACTGAAGGCTAGGAGGCGAGTTCTTGGAAATCTACAGGGACACTATAAGTCAATAG
This sequence comes from Sciurus carolinensis, assembly GCF_902686445.1. Taxonomy (NCBI): domain Eukaryota; kingdom Metazoa; phylum Chordata; class Mammalia; order Rodentia; family Sciuridae; genus Sciurus; species Sciurus carolinensis. Next base: position 77,861,072 of record NC_062222.1, read on the forward strand.
AGTTTCACTACTAGTGATGGGTAGATACCTGACCAATATGAGAAAACAAGGAAAGAAAATGTCCCAAACAAGGATGCTACATCAATAAAATCCAATGACAGCATGGCAGAAGAAATGTCAGAAAGGGAGTTAAGAAAGTACATAATTAAAATGATCAGAGAAGCAAACGATGAGATGAAAGAGCAAATGCAGGCTTTGAATGATTGCACCACTCAACAGTTAAGAGAGCAAATGTGGGAAGCAAAAGATAATTTCAATAAAGAGTTAGAGATACTGAAAAAAAAAAAAAAAAAAAACAGAAATCCTTGAAATGAAAAAATGAACCAAATTAAAAACTCCATAAAAAGCATATGCAATATGATAGAACACCTGAAAGACAGAACCTCAGACACTGAAGAAAAAATATTTAATCTTGAAAACAAAGTTGACCAAACAGAGAAGATGGTAAAAAATTTATGAACAGAATCTACAAGAATTATGGGATATCATGAAAAGGCCAAATTTAAGAATTATTGGGATTGAGGAAGGCATAGAGAGACAAACCAAAGGAATGAACAATCTATTTAATGAAATAATATCAGAAAATTTCCCAAATCTGAAAAATGAAATGGAAAATAAGTACAAGAGACCTATAGAACTCCAAATATACAAAATTAAAATAGAACCACACCAAGGCACATTATAATCAAAATACCTAACATACAAAATAAAGACAGAATTTTAAAGGCTGCGAGAGAAAAGAATCAAATTACATTCAGGGGAAACCAATAAGGATATCAGCAGATTTTTCAACCCAGACCCTATAAGCTAGAAGGGCCTGGAACAACATTTTTCAAGCTCTCAAAGAAAACAAATGCCAACCAAGAATCTTATACCCAGCAAAACTTACCTTCAGATTTGACAACGAAATAATATCCTTCCATGATAAACAAAAGCTAAAAGAATTTACAAAAAGAAAGTCGGTACTATAGAACATTCTCAGTAAAATATTCCATAAGGAAAAGATGAAAAACAACAATGTAAATCAGCAAGGGGAGGAACTACCCTAAAGGAATAGCCAAATAAAGGAGAAACCAAGTCATGTCAAAAAACAAAAATGAGCCAAATGACTGAAAATACAAATCATATCTCAATAATAACCCTGAATGTTAATGGCCTGAACTCATCAATCAAAAGACATAGACTGGCAGATTGGATTAAAAAGAAAGATCCAACAATTTGCTGCCTGCAAGAGACTCATCTCATACAGAGATACCCACAGACTAAAGGTGAAAGGATGGGGAAAAACATACCATGCACATGAACTCAGCAAAAAAGCCGGAGTATCCATCCTCACATCAGATAATGTGGACTTCAAGTCAAAGTTAGTCAGAAGGGATAAAGAGGGCATTTCATACTGCTTAAGGGAAGCATAAATCAGCAAGACATAACAATCATAAATATCTATGCCCCAAACAGTGGCTCATCCATGTATGTCAAACAATTCCTTCTCAATTCCAGAAATCAAATAGACCACAACACAATAATACTAGCTGATTTTAACACGCCTCTCTCATCACTGGACAGATCTTCCAAACAAAAACTGAACAAAGAAACCATAGAACTCAATAACACAATCAATAATTTAGATTGAATGGACATTTATAGAATATACCATCCAACAAAGAGCAAATACACTTTCTTCTCAGCAGCACATGGATCCTTCTCTAAATTAGACCATATTCTATGCCACAAAGCTATTGTTAGCAAATACAAGAAGATAGAAATACAACCTTGTATTCTATCAGATCATAATGGATTGAAATTAGAAATAAATGACAGAATGAAAACCAGAAACTAATACCTGGAGATTAAATAATACGCTATTGTATGATGAATGGAAAACAGAAGACATCAGGAGGGAAATAAAAAAATTCTTAGAGATAAATGAGAACAAAGATACATCATATCAAAATCTCTGGGACACTATGAAAGCAATACTTAGAGGAAAATTTATTTCATGGAGCACATTCAATAAAAGAAGAAAAAAATCAACAAATAAATGACCTAACACTACAGCTCAAAGCCCTAGAAAAAGAACAGACCAACACCAAAAGTAGTAGAAGACAGGAAATAGTTAAAATCAGAGCTGAAATCAATGAAATTGAAACAAAAGAAACAATACAAAAAATTAACAAAATAAATAGTTGGTTCTTCGAAAAAATAAACAAAATTGATAAACCCTTAGCCACACTAACGAAAAGAAGGAGAGAGAAAACTCAGATTACTAAAATTCGGAATGAACAAGAAAACATCACAACAGACACGAGTGAAATACAAAACGTAATTAGAAGCCATTTTGAAAATCTATACTCCAACAAAACAGAAAATCTCGAAGACATCAACAGGTTTCTAGAGACATACGAATTACCTAAACTGAACCAGGAGGACCTACACAATTTAAAAAGATCAATTTCAAGTAATGAAATAAAAGAAGTCATCAAAAGCCTACCAACAAAGAAAAGTCCGGGACCAGATGGGTTCTCAGCCGAGTTCTACAAAATCTTTAAAGAAGAGCTCATTCCACTACTTCTCAAAGTATTCCATGAAATAGAAAAGGAGGGAACCCTCCAAACTCATTCTATGAAGTCAATAGCACCCTGATAACTAAACCAGACAGAGACACATCAAGGAAAGAAAATTTCAGACCAATATCCTTCATGAGCATTGATACAAAAATTCTCAAAAAAATTTTAGCAAATTGCAAAAAAATATATATTAAAAAGATAGTGCACCACAATCAAGTGGGTTTTATCCCAGGGATGCAAGGTTGGTTCAACATCAGGAAATCAATAAATGTAATTCACCATAACGACAGACTTAAAGTCAAGAATCACATGATTATTTCAATAGATGCAGAAAAAGCATTTGATAAAATACAGCATCCCTTTATGCTCAAAACACTGGAAAAAATAGGGATAGTGGGAACATTCCTTAACATTGTAAAGGCCATCTATGCTAAGTCCATGGCCAATATCATTCTAAATGGTGAAAAACTGAAAGCATTCCCCCTAAAAACTGGAACAAGGCAGGGATGCCCTCTTTCACCACTTCTATTCAACATTGTCCTTGAAACTCTAGCCAGAGCAATTAGACAAACCAAAGAAATTAAAGGGATACGAATTGGAAAAGAAGAACTCAAACTATTCCTGTTTGCTGATGACATGATTATATATTTAGAGGAACCAGAAAATTCCACCAGAAAACTTTTAGAACTCATAAGTGAATTCAGTAAAGTAGCAGCTTATAAGATCAATGCTCATAAATCTAATGCATTTTTATACATAAGTGATGAATCTTCAGAAAGAGAAGTTAGGAAAACTACCCCATTCACAATAGCCTCGAAAAAAATAAAATACTTGGGAATCAATCTCACAAAAGAGGTGAAAGACCTCTACAATGAGAACTACAGAACACTAAAGAAAGAAATTAAAGAAAACCTTAGAAGATGGAAAGATCTCCCATGTTCTTGGATAGGCAGAACTAATATTGTCAAAATGGCCAAACGACCAAAAGTGCTATATAGATTCAATGCAATTCCAATTAAAATCCCAATGACATACCTTACAGAAATAGAGCAAACAATCATGAAATTCATCTGGAAGAATAAGAAACCCAGAATAGCTAAAGCAATCCTTAGCAGGAAGAGTGAAGCAGGGGGTATCGCAATACCAGAACTTCAACTATACTACAAAGCAATAGTAACAAAAACAGCATGGTATTGGTACAAGAATAGACAGGTAGATCAATGGTACAGAATAGAGGACATGGACACAAACCCAAATAAATACAATTTTCTCATACTAGACAAAGGTGCCAAAAATATGCAATGGAGAAAAGATAGCCTCTTCAACAAATGGTGCTGGGAAAACTGAAAATCCATATGCAGCAGAATGAAACTAAACCCCTAAACTCTCACCCTGCACAAAACTCAACTCACAATGGATCAAGGACCATGGAATCAGACCAGAGACCCTGAATGTTACAGAAGAAAAAGTAGGTTCAAATCTTCAACATGGAGGCTCTCTTCACGGGCGATCCAAGATGGCGGCCTAGAGGGAGACTGCACCCCCAGTCGCTCCAGAACCCAGGAGTTAAGAAGGGGAGGCATTGAGAGACTCGGACTGAAATAGAGTCACAGGTGAGTCTGCCCACTGGGTAAAGCTCGGCCCGGGTGGCAGGCCCAGATAGAGGTGACTTATCGGAGCCGGGCAGGGCAGCTAGAGTCATCCACAGGCAGCCCTGCGCACTCCGGCGGTGGGCCCCGCCCACACAGCCAGCTTCTCCAGGTTCTCGGAACGGAACTGGCCCGCTAGTGAGAGCCTTTCTGAACAGAACAAGCTCCGAGTCCCGGAGCCACTGCAGCGCAACGTACTCCGGCACACAAGCAGCTTCAGGGACCAGGACAGGGCAGCCAGAGACCTCCCCAAGTAGCCTGGACCCCTGCGATGGGAGGTGCCTTTGAAGTCTAGCTTCTCAGACCAGACCGCCCAGTGAGAGGTTTTCTACATAGAACCAGCCACAAGTCCCCGAACCAACGGAGAGCTTCGATCTGCAAGCAGCCTCTGGGATCAGGGCAGGGCAGCCAGAGACCTCTTCAGGCGGCTCTGCCCACTCCGGCTGCAGGCTCTCTTCACGGGGCGATCCAAGATGGCGGCCTAGAGGGAGACTGCACCCCCAGTCGCTCCAGAACCCAGGAGTTAAGAAGGGGAGGCATTGGAGAGACTCGGACTGAAATAGAGCCACAGGTGAGTCTGCCCACTGGGTAAAGCTCGGCCCGGGTGGCAGGCCCAGATAGAGGTGGCTTATCGGAGCCAGGCAGGGCAGCTAGAGTCTTCCCAAGGTAGCCTTCCACACTCCGGCAGTGGGCTCCTCCCACACGGCCAGCTGCACGGTGCAGGCCCACAGTGAGAGCATTTCCGCACAGAACCAGTTCCAAACCGTGGAACCAGTAGGGGGCTAGGGGCAGTTTTCTTCGGATACGCTGCTTTATCAGATTCCTCCAAGACATCAGGCTACTGAAGGCTGGGAGGTGATACACTGGAAATGTACCGGGACACTATAAGCCAATAGCGGAAAACTGCAATATCTCAGGGTCCCACTGACAGCTGACCAATATGAGAAAACAAGGGAAGAAAATGTCCCAAACAAACCTAGATACTACATCAATAAAACCCAATGACAGCACAGCAGAAGAAATGTCAGAAAGGGAGTTCAGAATGTACTAATTAAAACGATCAGGGAAGCTAATGAGGAGATGAAAGAGCAAATGCAGGCATTGAAGGAGGAGATGAAAGAGCAAATGCAGGCATTAAATGATCGCACCAATCAACAGTTAAAAGACCAAATACGGGAAGCAAGAGATCATTTCAATAAAGAGTTAGAGATACAGAAAAAAAAAACAAACTGAAATACTTGAAATGAAGGAAACAATAAACCAAGTTAAAAACTCCAAAGAAAGCATAACCAATAGGATAGAACACCTGGAAGACAGAACCTCAGACATTGAAGACAAATCATTTAATCTTGAAAGCAAAGTTGGCCAAACAGAAAAGATGGTAAGAAACCAGGAACAGAATCTACAAGAATTATGGGATATCATGAAAAGGCCAAATTTAAGAATTATTGGGATTGAGGAAGGCTTAGAGAAACAAACCAAAGGAATGAACAATCTATTCAATGAAATAATAACAGAAAATTTCCCAAATCTGAAGAATGAAATGGAAAACCAAGTACAAGAGGCTTATAGAACTCCAAACATACAAAATTACAACAGACCCACACCAAGGCACATTATTATGAAAATACCTAACATACAAAATAAAGACAGAATTTTAAAGGCCGCGAGAGAAAAGAATCAAATTACATTCAGAGGGAAACCAATAAGAATATCAGCAGATTTTTCAATCCAGACCCTAAAAGCTAGAAGGGCCTGGAACAACATATACCAAGCCCTGAAAGAAAACGGATGCCAACCAAGAATCTTATACCCAGCAAAACTTACCTTCAAATTTGACGATGAAATAAGATCCTTCCATGATAAACAAAAGCTAAAGGAATTTACAAAAAGAAAGCCAGCATTACAGAACATTCTCAGCAAAATATTCCATGAGGAAGAGATGAAAAACAACGATGCAAATCAGCAACAGGAGGAACTAGCCTAAAGGAATAGCCAAATAAAGGAGAAACCAAATCATGTCAAAAACAAATATGAGTCAATTGACTGGGAATACAAATCATATCACAATAATAACCCTGAATGTCAATGGCCTGAATTCATCAATCAAAAGACACAGACTGGCAGATTGGATTAAAAAGAAAAATCCAACAATATGCTGCCTGCAAGAGACTCATCTCATAGAAAGAGACACCCATAGACTAAAGGTGAAAGGATGGGGACAAACATACCATGCACACGGACACAGCAAAAAAGCTGGAGTATCCATCCTCATTTCAGATAACGTGGACTTCAAACCAAAACTAGTCAGAAGGGATAAAGAAGGACATTACATGTTGCTTAAGGGAAGCATAAATCAGCAAGACTTAACAATCATAAATATCTATGCCCCGAACATTGGCTCATCCACGTACGTCAAACAAATCCTTCTCAATTCCAGAAATCAAATAGACCACAACACAATAATACTAGGCGATTTTAACACACCTCTCTCACCACTGGATAGATCGTCCAAACAAAAATTGAATAAAGAAACTATAGATCTCAACAACACAATCAACAATTTAGACTTAACAGACATATATAGAATATACCATCCAACAAAGAACGAATACACTTTCTTCTCAGCAGCACATGGATCCTTCTCTAAAATAGACCATATTTTATGCCACAAAGCTACTGTTAGCAAATACAAGAAGATAGAGATACTACCTTGTACTCTATCAGATCATAATGGATTGAAATTAGAAATAAATGACAGAATAAAAAACAGAAACTTCTCCAATACCTGGAGATTAAATAATACACTATTATATGATGAATGGATAACAGAAGACATCAGGAGGGAAATAAAAAAATTCTTAGAAGTAAACGAGAACAAAGACACATCATATCAAAATCTCTGGGACACTATGAAAGCAGTACTTAGAGGAAGATTTATTTCATGGGGTGTATTCAAAAAAAGAAGTAGAAATCAACAAATAAACGACTTAACACTACAGCTCAAAGTGCTAGAAAAAGAAGAGCAGACCAATACCAAAAGTAGAAGAAGACAGGAAATAGTTAAAATCAGAGCTGAAATCAACGAAATTGAAACAAAAGAAACAATTGGAAAAATTAACAAAATAAATAGTTGGTTCTTTGAAAAAATAAATAAAATTGATAAACCCTTAGCCACACTAACAAAGAGAAAGAGGGAGAAAACTCAAATTACTAAAATTCGGAATGAACAAGGAAACATCACAACAGACACGAGTGAAATACAAAACATAATTAGAAGCTATTTCGAAAATCTATACTCCAACAAAACAGAAAACCTCGAAGACATCAACAAATTTCTAGAGACATATGAATTACCTAAACTGAACGAGGAGGACATACACAACTTAAATAAACCAATTTCAAGCAATGAAATAGAAGAGGTCATCAAAAGCCTACCAACAAAGAAAAGTCCAGGACCAGATGGGTTCTCAGCCGAGTTCTACAAAACCTTTAAAGAAGAGCTCATTCCAATACTCCTCAAACTATTCCATGAAATAGAAAAGGAGGGAACCCTCCCAAACTCGTTCTATGAAGCCAATATCATCCTGATACCTAAACCAGACAGAGACACATCGAGAAAAGAAAATTTCAGACCAATATCCTTAATGAACATCGACGCAAAAATTCTCAACAAAATTTTAGCAAATCACATACAAATATATATTAAAAAGATAGTGCACCACGATCAAGTGGGTTTTATCCCAGGGATGCAAGGTTGGTTCAACATTCGGAAATCAATAAATGTAATTCACCATATCAACAGACTTAAAGTTAAGAATCACATGATTATTTCAATAGATGCAGAAAAAGCATTCGATAAAATACAGCATCCCTTCATGCTCAAAACACTAGAAAAAATTGGGGTAGTGGGAACATTACTTAACATTATAAAGGCAATCTACGCTAAGCCCATGGCAAATATCATTCTAAATGGTGAAAAACTGAAAGCGTTCCCCCTAAAAACTGGAACAAGGCAGGGATGCCCTCTTTCACCGCTTCTATTCAACATCGTCCTTGAGACTCTAGCCAGAGCAATCAGACAAACCAAAGAAATTAAAGGAATACGAATAGGAAAAGAAGAACCAAACTATCCCTGTTCGCTGATGACATGATTATATATTTAGAGGAACCTGGAAATTCCACCAGAAAACTTTTAGAACTCATAAGTGAATTCAGTAAAGTAGCAGGTTACAAGATCAATGCTCATAAATCCAATGCATTTTTATACATAAGTGATGAATCTTCAGAAAGAGAAATTAGGAAAACTACCCCATTCACAATAGCCTCAAAAAAAATAAAATACTTGGGAATCAATCTCACAAAAGAGGTGAAAGACCTCTACAATGAGAACTACAGAACACTAAAGAAAGAAATTCAAGAAAACCTTAGAAAATGGAAAGATCGCCCATGTTCCTGGATAGGCAGAATTAATATTGTCAAAATGGCTATACTACCTAAAGTGCTATACAGATTCAATGCAATTCCAATTAAAATCCCAATGATGTACCTTGCAGAAATAGAGCAAGCAATTATGAAATTCATCTGGAAGAATAAAAAACCTAGAATAGCTAAAGCAATCCTCAGTAGCAAGAGCGAAGCAGGGGGTATTGCAATACCAGATCTTCAACTCTACTACAAAGCAATAGTAACAAAAACGGCATGGTATTGGTACCAAAATAGACAGGTAGATCAATGGTACAGAATAGAGGACATGGACACAAACCCAAATAAATACAATTTTCTCATACTAGACAAAGGGGCCAAAAATATGCAATGGAGGAAAGATAGTCTCTTCAACAAATGGTGCTGGGAAAACTGGAAAACCATATGCAATAGAATGAAATTAAACCCCTATCTCTCACCCTACACAAAACTCAACTCAAAATGGATCAAGGACCTCGGAATCAGACCAGAGACCCTGCATCTTATAGAAGAAAAAGTAGGTCCAAATCTTCAACTTGTTGGCTTAGGATCAGACTTCCTTAACAGGACTCCCATAGCACAAGAAATAAAAGCAAGAATCAACAACTGGGATAGATTCAAACTAAAAAGCTTTCTCTCAGCAAAGGAAACTATCAGAAATGTGAAGAGAGAGCCTACGGAGTGGGAGAATATCTTTGCCAACCACACCTCAGATAGAGCGCTAATTTCCAGAATCTATAAAGAACTCAAAAAACTCTACACGAAGAATACAAATAATCCAATCAACAAATGGTCTAAGGAAATGAACAGACACTTCACAGAAGAAGATGAACAAGTAATCAACAGATATATGAAGAAATGTTCAACATCCCTAGTAATAAGGGAAATGCAAATCAAAACTACCCTAAGATTTCATCTCACCCCAATTAGAATGGCGATTATCAAGAATACAAGCAACAATAGGTGTTGGCGAGGATGTGGGGAAAAAGGAACACTCATACATTGCTGGTGGGGTTGCAAATTAGTGCAGCCACTCTGGAAAGCAGTGTGGAGATTCCTCAGAAAGCTTGGAATGGAAACACCATTTGACCCAGCTATCCCACTCCTTGGCCTATACCCAAAAGACTTAAAATCAGCATACTACAGAGATACAGCCACATCAATGTTCATTGCTGCTCAATTCACCATAGCTAGATTGTGGAACCAACCTAGATGCCCTTCAGTTGATGAATGGATAAAGAAACTGTGGCATATTTATACAATGGAATATTACTCTGCAATGAAGAATTATAAAATTATGGCATTTGTAGGCAAATGGACGAAATTGGAGAATATCATGCTAAGTGAGATAAGCCAATCTCAAAAAACTAAAGGACGAATGATCTCGCTGATAAGCGGATGAGGACATATAATGGGGGGTGGGAGGGGTTAGCATTAGGTTTAGGGTTAGGGATAAGGAGAGCGGTAAGAATGAAGGAAAGAAGAATTGTATAGAGGGAAAAGAGGGGTGGGAGGAGTGGGGGGGAAGGGAAAAAAAATAAACATCATTGCCCTATGTAATCATATGATTACACAAATGGTATGCCTTGACTCTATGTACAAATAGAGAAACAACATGTATCCCATTTGTATACAATTAAAAAAAATAAATAAATATTAAAAAAAAAATCTTCAACATGTCGGCTTAGGATGAGACTTCCTTAATAGGACTCCCATAGCACAAGAAATAAAAACAAGAATCAAAAACTGGGATAGATTCAAACTAAAAAGCTTTCTTTCAGCTAAGGAAACTATCAGCAATGTGAAGAGCAAGCCTACAGAGTGGGAGAAAATCTTTGCCACTCATACTTCAGATAGAGCACTAATTTCCAGAATATATAAAGAACTCAAAAAACTCTATACCAAGAATACAAATAACCCAATCAACAAATGGGCTAAGGAAATGAACAGACACTTCACAGAAGATCTACAAGCAATCAACAGGTATATGAAAAATGTTCGACATCTCTAGTAATAAGAGAAATGCAAATCAAAACTACCTTAAGATTCCATCTCACCCCAATTAGAATGGCGATTATTAAGAATACGAGCAATAATAGGTGTTGGCGAGGATGTGGGGAAAAAGGTACACTCACACATTGGTGGGGTTGCAAATTAGTACAGTCACTCTGGAAAGCAGTGTGGAGATTCCTTAGAAAACTTGGAATGGAACCACCATTTGACCCAGCTATTCCACTCCTTGGCCTATACCCAAAGGACTTAAAATCAGCATACTACAGAGATGCAGCCACATCAATGTTCATAGCTGCTCAATTCACAAATGCCAGATTGTGGAACCAGCCTAGATGCACTTCAATTGATGAATGGATAAAGAAACCGTGGTAAATGTATACAATGGAATATTACTTGGCCATAAAGAATAATAAAATTATGGCATTTGCAGGCAAATGGATGAAATTGGAGAATATCATGCTGAGATAAGCCAATCTCAAAAAGCTGAAGGACAAATGATCTCGCTGATAAGCAGATGATGACACATAATGGGGGGTGGTGGAGGGAGGGAGGAGGGACTGTAAGAGGGAAAAGAGGGGTGGGAGGAGTGGGGGAAGGAAAATAATAATAGAATGAATCAAAAACTATTACCCTATGTAAATGTATGATTACACAAATGGTATGCCTCTACTTCATGTAGAGAAACTAAATTATCCCATTTGTTTACAATAAAAATAAATTAAAAAAAAAGAAATATAAAAAAAAAGAAAAACCCCAACCATATTACAACTTTTTCCTTTTTTTTTTTTTTTTTTTTTTTTTTTGGGCGGTGCTGGAGATTGAACCCAGGGCCTTGTGCTTGCAAGGCAAGCACTCTACCACCTGAGCTATATCCCCAGCCCCCCACCATATTACAACTTTAATCAATGGGGTATGATATTCTAAATATGTTCTCCCCCACTAAAGGGATTTAGACATTCTCTAAGCATTACTAGACAATGTCACATTCAGCAAAATCATTAAAATAAAAAATAACAAGACAATTATTGATAAGGATATAGAATATCTATAAATTCATCAAGCTGTATACTTTGTTAGTTCAAATTTTTAAATTTATGTTGTATGTCAATAAAATACTTGCTTACTGGGCAACATCAACAATGTACAGCTACATAACAGTTGGGCTCTCAAGTGTGTGCTCTTAATCACTACAACATACTATTTCTAGTAATGTACCTTAGAGAAATACCTGCTCATACTCATAGAAAAATACAACAATTATATTAAGCAAAATGACATATTGGAAAAACCCTAAATGTCTGTCAACAGGAACTGATAACACATAGATCAGGGTATGGCGTTAATATCTTGAGTTCAGTACCACATACTATTGACTTCAAAGACTTAATAGATATTCAGGGAAAAGGTGGGTCAGAGTTTTGTTGAGTGTCCTATCATGGTTTCTTTCTTCTTTGTTTTTTCTTTCTTTTTTTCTTTTTCTTTTTGGCAGCGCTGGGGATTAAATCCAGACCCTCACACATGCAAGACATGTGCTCTATCCCTAAGCCACATCGCCAGTCCTCTCCTATTATTGTTTCTAAGAGCCACTTCTTTTGGTGAATCATTTCAGTATTACTCTGGGAAATATCTTCTACCCTACTAAATGCATTTTTCTTGAGATCATCTATTCTGCCTTTTCCTGACCAATGACTGGGCATGTAAACTAGGTCAAATGGGCTCTCCTCTCTTAGAATTTAAATCTTTTTGGGGTTTGTTTGGTTGGTTTTTGAGACAGGCTCTCTCATGTTATTTTGCCCAGGCTGGACTTGCGTTTGCAATTCTCCTGCTTCAGGCTCCCAAGGAGCTGAGATTACAGGCATGTCACCACACCAGGCAGATTTAAATCTGACACAAGGTCAGAAAACTGAACTGATTCACCAAAACAGTTACTCTTTGAGGAGACATTCCACTGGTTTCTGCAAGTTAGATCTCTTGTTAGATGTCACATTCCTGCACTTTCCAAGGACCAGTTGTTTGACTTACTTCTGAGACTGTGACCCACTTCATATCCTTATAATACATTCCTTCTCTGGTTAAGTCAGTCAGTTTCTGTCAATTGCAGCTAATGAACAATAACTGATTATGTTGTTTTAAATATACTCAATAAAAAAGTTCACTAACTACTTTGTGAGAGTTCACAACATTTATGTTTTGCCTTAGTTTGTGCCAGAATTTGCTTCCCCAAAGGGTCTATATTAGTACTGCCTTCCTCTGCTTCTGAGTCTTCATGGTATAAATACACTCTATTCTCTTAATGGCACATGCTGAAAACAAACCTATCATTTCTCACACAGTACAATAACTTGTTTTCTCAAGTACATCATATATGACTATTAAATACCCACTAGAATGGCTAAAAAACAATTTCAAGTGTTGACAGAGATGCAGAGAAACTGGAATACTCATGCATTGTGGGAGGGAATACAAAATGGTACAACCCCTTTGAAGTTTGGCAGTTTATATAATTTACATATTTAATAATAAATTAAAAACATAAACATAGTTATTTACTCTAATGTTATCCTAGGCAATGATACTATTTTCGTTAGCTTTCATCACTGTGGCCAAAAGACCGGACAAGAATACTTACAGCTCATGGTTTCAGAAGTTCAGTCCAAAGGCAGTAGACTCCAGAGCTCTTGGCCCCAGATGAGGCAGAACACTGTGGCAGAAGGGCATGGCAGAGGAAAGCTGCTTAGTTCATGACAGTCAGAAAGCAGAGAGAGAGCTCTGCTCACCAGGGATAAAACATAAACTCAAGTCACATCCCCAGTGACCTACTTCCTCCAGTCACACTATACCTACTTACAGTTACTGCAAGTACATCCATATCAGTGGATTAATCCACTAGATTATGAGAGCTGTAATCTAATCATTTCACCTCTGAACATTCTTGCATTGCCTCACACATGAGCTTTTGAGAAACACCTCATATCTAAACCATAATAGATACCCATTGAAATCATGGTCTTTATGTGCAGGTTATATTTTTTTGTCTTAGTTTTTGCCACTGTGACCAAAAGACCTGACAAGAACAATTTTAGAGGAAAAGTTTACTTGGGGCCCACAGTTTCAGAGAACTCGGTCCATAAATGGCCAACTCCATTGCTTTGGGCCCAAGCTGAGGCAGAATATCATGGTGGGTGGGTGTGGAGGAGGAAATTAATTCAGAATATTGCACCAAAGAAGCAGAGAAAGAGCTCTGCTCACCAAGAACAAAATACATACCCCAAAGGCATGCCCACAGGAACCCACCTTCTCCAGTTATACCCTACCTGCCTACAGTTACCACCCAGTTAATCCCTTTCAGGGTTAATATATACTGATTGGGTTAAGTCTCTCATAACCCAATGATTTCACCTCTAAACTTCCTCGCATTGTCTCACACTTGAGTTTTGGGGGGACAACTAGTATCTAAACCCTAACATTTTTCTACAATATGTTAAAAGACATACTTAACTATTCAGCTACCTATTTTGGTACTAGGGACTGAACTTCCAGTCCCTTTACTATTAATTTTAAATGTGATTCACTGCATATCTAAATTCACTTTTTATACCACCAAAGGTATAAATATTGCTCTTTGAGGAAACACTGGGTTGTTGTATTTAACATAAGATTTTTAAAAATTAATTTTTATCAAAGCAACAACCAACTCAGGAAAGAATAATACAAAGTTTTAAGTGGTATAAAATGAGGCATGAAGTGTTAGGCTTTTCATTTAACAAATAGTTTTTTTTTTCTTCTGTCAATCAAGTGACTGAGGAGCTAGAATTGTGGAAACTCTCTAGAGCCAAAATGTCTCCTTTTCTACTCTACATCTACAAACTCTTAAGTTTTAAAGTGCTAAAAGTAGGTTAAATGATATGTGATATTTGTTTTAATTATTCTAGCAGGAATGAGGGGTGGTGGGTAAATTGAAGGAACTGATAAAACTAGAACAACAGCAGAATGTTGTTAATCGTTAACCTGGGTGATATGTAAGTGGGATTCATTAATTATATTCTGTATATTTGAAAAATTCTGTAATAAAATTTTTAAAAATTTTTACATATACATTATTAGAAAGCTAATGCGACCTCTGTAACGTGCTCAAAATAGTAAAACATAAACAAAAAGTTCACTCCAAAACAAAGCTCCAAGTGGTTTATAAAAAGTACTTTTGCTATTTTATTTGTAGAGTTAAATTAAAAATCAAGAACCTACCAATAAGTACACAACTATTTAAAAGTTGTATGAAAGGCAATTATCGCCATCTACTGGGCACAACTTGCTATAAAATTTAAGATTTGGAAAAAAAAAAAAAAAAAATCACTGAAATAAATCTACCCATTCTCAAAACATCTAGTTTTTAACAAGGTATTAAATAATAGCATCGAATTTATGTTTCACTGTGTGCCTATATTAGTAATGGTACTTAATAATGTCTTATTACATCACTTCAAACAGTGTAAAATGCCCAACTGCTAAAAGATGTATTGTAAAATTTTGGTTAGAAAGTACACTGGTGCCATCATATGATGTCTTTGTCTTACATCAGACCATACAACTTGAATTGTTTGCTCACAGGATTAGAACTCAGAATTTAAACTATTTATACACAGGGATAGAATAGAAAGTTAGAAACTAGTTCTGACTCTTAAGCTCAGTGCATTATCTCTTCTTTTTTTTCTTTTTTAGCTCAGTTTTTAAAAACCTTGACTTGTATTATTTTATAATTTGGTTGATGGCATACAACAGTGATTCTTGATCCCAGTGGTTCAGAATCAGTTTCAGAACTTTTAAGTAAATTATGCTGTTCCCAAAGTCAGAGATGTTTTTATTAAATCCAGGGTTAAAAGAACTATCAGTGCATACCAGTCTCAAAGTATGGTCCCTGGACCATCAGCAGCAGAAACAGTCAGTTAGAAAATCAAATTTTCAAATTACCCCATTTGCTGAATGAAGCCCAGCAATTTGTTGTGTAAACCTTTTAGGTGATGTGGATGCAAACTAAAAGAGAATCACTAGTATTTCCTATTAAAAAAAACTTTGTCCTTACTTTTTTTAAATATGGGATTTAATTTGTTGTCCTCTAAGAAGAAAATATTTGAAATGGATTTAATTTTAATTTTATTGTCCTCTAAGAAGGAAACATTTAACATTTAAAAGATCAGCATTAAGAATATTAATGCAATTCTACTATTTTTCCTGAAGGATGCCATTATAAACATTCAACCAGGTTCTAGTTAGACCAAAAAAAAAAAAAAAAAAAAAAAAAAAAGCTCTAATGGGCATCTTTCTAAAGACATGAGACCTGTATCCATATCAGACCTTTTCACCCTGGAATGCCACTTCTGAAAATAAATTATACTCCAAAGCACGGCAAATAATGGAAGGGGGACTCTGAAACCAGTTAAATGCTTACCAAGTGGGGGAATAATTCCATAAATCAGGATACCAACAGGATGAAATGTTGCCCAATCACCAAAATAATACTTTTCTTATGAAATTTTAATTAATATAGAGAAATGATTGTAACAGCTCATGAGACTAAAAGCATACACCCTCTGTCACTCACTCCATTGAAAGAAAACAAAGGAAAGTACTGAAATATTAATGCTGGTTATCCCTGCATAGTAGTAGTATGAATTTTTTTTCACATTTACCAGTGTTTTAAATTTTTCAATAATATGAGTTATATTCTCCATTGATCAGAAGAAAATCTACAAATAAAATAACAGAGCTCTTGGGGTTGGGGTATAAACTAGGTGGCAAGAGTCCTTGACTATCATGTACAAAGCCTTGAATTTGATCCCCAGAATTGCAAATAACAACAACAACAAAAATACAGCTCCTACGTTGTGATTTAGGATCTTCAAATAATGATTAATCAAAGCTTTCAGAAGATGGTAATCTAGAGCTGGGGAGGTAGTAACTGGTAGAGTGCTTGCCTAACATGCACACAGTCCTGGGTTCAGTGCCTATTACTGCCAAAAACTAAATAAAAAAAAAAAAAAAATAGAGAGAGAAAGAAGAAGAAGAAGAAGAAGAAGAACAAGAACAAGAAGAAGAAAAGAGTTCCTTAGAATGAATACTTTCAACATTTTATTCTTTAAAAAGTAGTTATGTTTGTAATGTGGGTCGTGACTGGGTCATTCTCTGCTTTGTGAGAACCAAGCATGTTACTCTTCCCTCACTCAGATGGTTGTGGCTCCCAAGGGAAAGTTGTTAAGCTATAAATTGCTATATCTACCAAGATGTAGAATATGACAGAATCTACAAAGCAGGTTCAAAGAAATATTTTCTTAATTTTGAAATTGTATAAATTTTCAGTGTTGAAATTCACTTCTAAGTGCAATGTTCAAGAAATCATGACATCAAATGTAGAAATTATGCAGTTTTATAATTTTCTTTGTTGTTTCTTAATCCATTCAAAATAATTTCACAATTCAACACTTTTAGGCAGCTTCTTGGTTACTTTCTTTAGTTCCTACTTCTTTGGGCAGCAATGGATCAATCTTTAGTAGCAAACCCTCACTTGTTGCGCTACGAAGGAAGGCACGTACTACAAAGGGACCTGGAAACAAAGACAAGAATCAATTTTGATTTTATTCCACAGATTCCTAAGGAGCAAATACAAATACACAACAGAAAACCTTACAGGACTCATATTGTATTTTTACTTGAAAAGTGCTAAATTGTTGAGTAATATTTTAAATTCTAAGAAAGGGAAAACAGACTCATTTCTAGAGCAGAACACAGAACTAGCCGTACTATAGATTTATCCTTAAAACCACATACTCACTAATATTTCATTTCCTTCTTCCAGTAGATATCACCTAGAATTTATTTTATTGCAAAGTCAACAGTGAAGGGAGCAGGTGGTGATATTTACATTTGATGAACATACTCTAAATATTTAAAACGGTCTGCACAGATGCTACCTTTGTGTAACCAAACAGTTGGTAAAATTCTCTAAAAATTAAAGAGTTTTTCATAAGAATGTTAGGAGGTTTCATTTTAAATGGCACAAAATAAAAAAAATAAAATAACAGCACTACTTAGATTTATTGTCCACCATCCCACTCCTGCTATATGTGAGGATGCTATGCTGAAATCAAAGTTTCCATGGAATATAAGAATCTATACACATACGATGACCAAGTACTATAGCCATAGAACAAATGAAGTGTTTAACTCCCAAAGAACATTAAAAAACAAAACAAAAAAGCTTATGATTGTATTTTAACTATTAATATAGTTATGACACTAAGCCTGACAAATTTCTGTCATGGTTAACCTATTAGTGAATAGTCAATTAACTAAAATGGATCCTGGTTTGGCTTTAGCTATCCATGAATGAAGTTTGTCTGAGGAAAGATAATGAATGAAACATAATGCAATGGATATAATGCACTGATAAAGGTGCCAGGCTAGCTGGTTCTAACCCACTACATAGTTTTCACACCTTGACCAAGTCAGTGATTCTCCATGAATCACTCCATTTATAAGAAGTGACTTTCATGACATGACAAAAATGATCTTTCTTTTCTAAAATAAATAAATAAGATTAAGAAAGTCATGTACTAGTTCAGGGACAAAGTGAATGATATAGCTTCAAAATATCATTTCATAGGGCTGGGGTTGTGGGTCAGTGGTTCAGTATTTGCCACTGGGTTCCATCCTCAGCACCACATAAAAAAATAAATAAATAAAATGAAGTTATAAAAAAAAATCATTTCAGAAATGATTTTTGTTCCTATTTAGTACCATTATAAGTTTAAGGCAATCTGTTTCCTTTCAAACGTTATTTCATTTAATGGTAGAAATAATGTGGAAATGTACAAATATATTCTTTATAAATGACAAACAAGTCCCTTTCTAAAAACTATAACTCATTAATAAGGTAATTAGAAATCCTTTGAAGAATTAAATTTTATTTATTTAATCCCTAGAAATGTTGTTTGCTTTGTATGTATTTGCGTGTTAACCTAATTGTTTTCCTAATATTTTACATTTTTTAAAGTATCACAGTGCTACACCTAAGTCTACCCTCAGCATACCACTTACCCAAATTCAGAGGTCTGTGCTTACAGACTTCACTAATAACTGCTTGCAGATTGGTAGCAATCTGGTCACTTGACATATCCAACTGAAAGAAAAAGATATGCATAACATTAATAATATGAAAGTGAGAAGATGACACCATTTGAGTAACTGTATTAGCATTTATTCTGGATGGTGTTTTTCAAATATTCACCTAATGGAATTATCCTTTTTTATTTTTTATTTTTATTTTTTTTTTTGATGGTGCTGAGGATGCACCCCAGGCACATTCTATTACTGAGCTACATCCCCAGTCCTGTTTTTGAGACAGGGTTTCAATTAGTTGCTGAGGCTGGCCTCAAATTTGCAATCCTGTTGCCTCAGCCTCCCAAGTCACTGAAATTACAGGCATGCGGTGTGGTGCCTGGCTGCAATGAACTACTAAGAAACCCCACTTTGAAAGCAAAAACTTCCATACTTCTTTTGAAAAGCTATACTTCACATGTTATATTTCAAGATTTAATTATCTTATAGAATGTATTAAAACCAAGTGTTTTGAAGATTTTCCACTTGAGGTTCCTTGATTTTCAAGTAATTTCTACAAAGCATATCTTGGATACATATACCATTCCCTATACATACTTCAAGGAATTAGTGTTATTTTCTTAAAGTTATTTGCTGATTTAGCTATCAAAAATAACTAAGAAAATGTTTAGAAATTAATGCATTCATGAGTTCAAAATATAGCTACTTTATTACATGCATTCAGGAAGTAGATATCTCATAGAGACATTTTCCAGATGCTGTGCTAACATTCTAATTTTTAAAACACTCTAACCAGACAATACCAATTATCTTGCCATTTAGCAAAACTACAATAATACATAATTAATAAGTCCTATTCATAAAACTTCTAAACCCAGCTTATATCCTTGAAAAGCCCATGTTTCAACAGAATTTTATTCAGTCATAGAGAAAAATGAAATTTATGACCTTTTCAGGAAAATGGATGGAACTGGAGACCATCATGTTAAGTGAAATAAGTCAAACTCAGAAGGTCAAGGGTCATATGTTTTCTCTCATATGCTGAAGGTAGAAAGGAAAAAGGAAAACGAAGGTAGAGGTGGATCTCTTAAAAATCAAAGGAAGATCAGTAAAGAAAAGGGACCAAGGGGTGGGGGGTTGAAGAGGGAGGGGGTAAGTGCTAAGAAGTATTACTGGGCAAATTATATTATTATATTGTATACATGTATGAATATGTAATAACAAATCCCATCAATATGTACAACTATAATGCATCAATAAAAATGTGGGAAAAAGTTCATGTTCATTAATCAAATTCAATTAATGTTATTTGTCTTAAATATACCAATTAAACTCAATTATAGTACATTCAAATGTTGAAAGGATTTGGGTTGTGCCAAATGAATTAATTTCTAATATTTCATCAAAAATTTATAATAGAGGAGAGATCTAAGATGGCAGAATAGAGGAGGTTGCATTCCTGGCTGTTCCTTGCTATGAAACTAAGAAAGCAAACAGGAAGCTTCTCCACAAGTGAAGGGACACTATAAATCCACAGGATAGAAACACTACTGCCTCAGATTCATACTGTTAGATGGGTAGACACACACACAACATGAAAAAGCAAGGGAACAAATTGCCCCAAGCAAACCAAGGTACTCCAGTAACAATCTATTGATACCACAGTGGGAGAAATATCAGCAAAGGAGTTTGGCATGTGCATAGTTAAACTGATCTGCAAAGTAAAGGATGATGTAAGAGAGCAAATACAGATAGCAAAAGACCACTTCAATAAAAGATTCTGGGGAAAAAAAACAAATCCTTAAAATGAAGGAAACAATAAATCAAATTAAAAATTCAATATAAAGCATCACCAATAGACTAGACCACTTGGAAGAGAGAACCTCAGGTAATGAAAACAAAATATGTAATCTTGAAAACAGAGTTGACCACAGAGGAATGATATTAAGAAGCCATGAACAGAATTTCCAAGAATTACATGCTAACACAAAAAGACCAAATTTAAGGTTTAAATTTGGGATAGATGAAGGTACAGAAATACAAACCAAAGGAAAGCACAATCTTTTTAATTAAATAATACCAGAAAATTTCCCAAACCTAAAGAATGAAATGGAAAATCAAATACAAGAGGCTTACAGAACCCCAAATGTGAAAAATTACAATGGACCCACATCAAGGCACATTATTATGAAAATGCCTAACATACCAAATAAGGATAGAATTTTAAAGGCTGCCAGAGAAAAATGTCAGATTACATTTAGGGGGAAACCAATTCTGGGTTTCTCAACCCAGACCCTAAAGCTAGGAGGACCTGGAATAACATACACCCAATGAATGCCAACCAAGAATCCTATATCCAACAAAATTAAGCTTCAGATTTGAAGATGAAATAAAAGTTTCCCATGATAAACAAAAATTAAAAGAATTTGCAACCAGAAAGCCTGCATGTCAGAATATTCTCAACAAAATATTCCATGAAGACTAAATGAAAAAAAAAAAAAAAAAAGTGAAAACCAGTGAAGGGAGGAACTACACTAAAGGAATAGTCAATCAAGAGAGAAACTAATTCAAATTAAAAACTAGAAATAAACCAAAATGACCAGGTAAACAAATCACATCTCAATAATAACCTTGAACATTAATGTCCTAAAATTCATCAATCAAAAGATACAGACTGGCAGAATGGATCAAGAAACAAGACCCTACAATATGCTGTCTCCCAGAGACTCACCTCATAGGCAAAGACATACACAGACTGAAGGTGAAAGGATGGGAAAAAAACATATTACTCACATGGATCACGTAATCAAGCAGGGGTTTCTATCCTCTAAAATAGACCAAGTTATGTAAGCTATATAATTGTAGTTATACAATTGTAATATTATCTTAAAACATTTCTAGCTTCTGTAGGGTTGTTTTGATAGCTCCCTTTCCACTGATAATTTTTCTTACTTTTTTCTTTATTAGGCTTGTTAGATTTTTATCAACTTTTAGCCGTATTATTTCTTTTCTATTTCACATATTTCTGCTCCTACTTTTATTTTTTCCTTCCTACTACTCAATTTAAAAACAGTGTGTTAATCTAGCTTCTTTCTGATACAAATACCTTAAGTTATAAGTGTTCATCTGAGTACTATTTCATCCCAGAGATTCTGATATTTTAAGCTTTTATTATCACTTAGTTCAAAGCACTTTTTATTTACTTTTCTTGTGCTTTCTTCTTTGCTCTGTGAGATATTTATAAGTGTGCTGTTTAATTCTGACATAGTTGAGACTTGGGGTTGGGGTTCTATATATCTTAAGGTGACTGATTTCTAACATAATAAATCATACATAAAAGTCTGCATTTCAAATTTTCAAAATTTCTCAAAACTTATTTTATGACAGAATATAATCTATCCCTATAATTTTCTACTTGTTATTTTTGTGTATAGTTCTCTATAAATAATAAATAGGTCAAGGTGGCTGATAATGTTGTTAAGTCTTCTATATCATTACTCCTTCCAGCAAAGTGAGGGGGCTTAAGATCTCCAAATATGATTGTGGATTTGTCTTTCTAGTTTTATTAGTTTTTACTTCATGTATTTTTAAGTTTTGTTATTAGGTACATACACATTTAGGACTGTTATACTTTCTTGAAGAAGATACCCTATTATGGTTATAAAATATTCTCATTTATCTCTGAAAATATTTTTTCTTGAAATTTATTTTATATTACTAGCTCTACTTCAGATTTCCTATTCTTATTTTCCCCCTTTTCTTGCTTTTAACCTATTGGGGTACTGATATTTAAAGTGTGACATATGTATAGAGCAAAAGAATAGTTACTGTTTGCTTTTTATACATATTAAATGTTTATACCTTTTAATTATAATATCTAGATCATTTATATTTAAATTAATTATTGTAAATAAAAAAAGAACACCTGACATGAAGGTCAGTGGAAAATTGGGTAAATGATAGGTTTGATGATGTAATATTTTAGAAAGCAGGTTGAACAGTCCTGCTGTCAGGCTCAGAGAGAAGATTGTTGGAATGCTTTTGCTGCAATTGTTCATTCTCTCATTTATCATATGGTACACAGCAACAGATTTTATTTTATTGTTTAACAGTTTTTATTTGGCAAATAAGAAATAATATGTGTGTGTGTGTGTGTGTGTGTGTGTGTGTGTGTGTAGACACAGGCAATCTCTTAGGTATTCCATTATGGTTTTAATATGAAATTCTCTAACAACAAATAGTGCTGGGTATTTTTTCATATGCTTAATTGCCATTTGATTATCCTCTTCAGTGTAATACCTGTTTATGTGTTTTGTTAATTTTTAAATGCATTATTTGCTGATTTTTGAGTTTTCCAGTCTTTGTATATTTTGCAAATAAGTATGTGTGTTGCAAAGTTAAAAGAACAAAAAGTGAAAAAAGTTTTTAATTTACAATAGCATAACTAAAAGAAATCATACAGTAAAAGAGTTCAAGTTTAAACAATATTTCTATTTTCCCATGATTCTGAAACCATTATGAGAAATGTGCCATGTACACATAAGGAGAATCCCTCCTGGAAAAATTTATTCTCAACAATCATTCAACACCCTCTTAGCATATGCAGTACCAAACCCTAAATGAAAGTTTAGACATTACTGGAGGAATTCTCACTTCATCTCAATCCACAAGTGGGAGTTCTGAGAGGAAAAAAAATCAAATCATTGGTTAGTTTATCCTATAAACTAGACCTTGAAGACTTTAAATACAATGAAGGAAGTAATTCACTAACAGAGAAGGCATCTTACACTCTGTATACATGGAAGAAAAGAAAAGACTAAAGGCACCAGCAGGAGTCCTCACCTCCTTTTGGTGTTCTCTTGATTCTCCACTTTACCTCAAATTGTCTTTCTTCCTGTTACCAACTAAAGAGACCATCACAGCTTAGAAAGTTCCTTTACTTTTTGTTAGAGACCTATAGCAGCTAACTTAAATTTGGAAATAGACAGAAAAAGCAATTATATCCAACATATCTTTTTTTTAATAGTTATGGTCTATATTGTGATATTATATATACTAAAGTTCTCAAATTTTTATAACCATATCTTTTGCAGTCTTACATTGCCATTCCTACAGAAAGCTAAAATAACGTATGCTATAGAAATACAAAACTATTAATTCCCCTGCAACTTTCATTAAGATTCCTTCAGTGACTTTAAGGGGTTTTTTGGGAGGTCTGGGGATTGAACCCAGGGTCCCCATAAGCTTTGACCCTGAGCTATACCACAGACCCTTAAGTTTTTTAAAATACTTTTCTCCAAATATTAATACCTCTGTTCTTTAGTACTGTGCCCTCTACTGAATTTTAAAATATATTTATAAACGTAACACTTCATTTTACTTTTTGTTTTAAATATTGTGCAAAATTACGGAAAAGTTACATATTTTTATGGGTATTACTATGATTATGTAATTGGCTACTGATGGAAATCAATACTGATAACTTACATACAAAAATAATATATATTCCACCATCAGTTCCATCAAAATTTACATAGGAAATTTATTTGAGCTGACCATACCTTAGGAAAACAACATCTGCAAAATTCTCTATCTGTATTTCAATTACTCTGCATTTCCAATAGTGCTTCCCTATGTAATACATAACATTTTGTGGTCTTAAGAAAGGTGGGAAACCATTTTTTAAGAATATTTATATGTTAGATTCTCAACAACAAGAGTATATGACCTGATAGGAAAAAATGGGACGGGGGATCAAATTGACCTTCAGGGGATAGTGAACTCTGTTAAGCAACAGATTTGAGTATATAATAGCTGCAATACTATTTATGTTTAGCTCAAGTGATTGTCCACTGCAGGGCATAATCATTATTTCTCATTCTGTTGACAGATTTTTCAAGAAAAGACTGTTTTTAGTGAATCCTACATTCTGCTTAATATTCCTTGGATTTTTTTTTTACCAAAGGATACAAGTGGACTCTGCCTCTATGTCTTTGTTTTTAAACACAGATTCTTCCCTTTCCATGTAATTCTTTTTTTTTTTTTTTTTTTTTTCAGTGCTGGGGATCGAACCCAGGGCCTTGTGCTTGCAAGGCAAGCATTCTACCAACTGAGCTATCTCCCCAGCCCTCCATGTAATTCTTAACCTTTACTTTCAATAAATTTTTTACTGTTACAACTAAAAATTGGTCATTCTTTGTCCCTCTGAGAAGCATATGTTATATTTCATCTCAGGGTAAAATTTAGTCATGAACATATACAAGGCAGTCATTTTTAAACTCTTTTAGGCCATCAAACCTTGCTCCAGAAGAATGCACATAAGAAATTTAGCCTGTGCTTTCAGTCTTCATGAATTCTCTGATTTAAAAGGGATCCTTGGGCCAGACTTTGAGAACCACCAATACAGAGGTAAGTTTATTCAACTGTTTTGGAAGGTTCTTAAATAAATTTCTTTATTGTTGGGACTCAAACATGCACAATATGTGTCCTAGCAGGACAACATCTCTGATCACCTCTTCAGACCTGTATCAGTTTTGGAGGAGATAAGGGTCCAGATGCTCTTCAGCAGATAGGCAGTTACTCAGATGGGGGTAGGCCTAGGATTCCTTATGCTTTAGGGACCCGTGGTGGCTCTGCTTCTTGTGTGGCTCCGGAAAGGCCAGGATTGCAAGGTTGGAGTGCACAGCAGGGCACTTAAGGATTTCACCTTAACCAGGGTCGTCCGCCATTTTGAGCGAAGGAAGGTGGGCTCCAGGACCCAAGCGTCTTCCTGCTTCAGCCTCGACCTCCCCTGGACACGGACACAGCTGGAAGTCGGTTCCAGAGCCGCGGCAGTACGGTTTCCGGCAGTGCGGTTTCCACCAGCGCGGAGGTGGCAGTGGCCATGGTGGCCTCCACGCTTTCCACTCTCTGCTGCCCCGCATGGGCCCTGACACAGGCGAACCTAAGCCACCAATCCTGCCGCCACTGCAACAGCAGCGGCAGCAGCAGCCCACATACGGGTACCAGCCGTGCAGAACTCATTCTCAAATTCAGACTTTTCAATAAACATTTATACATTTATACCCAAAGAGAGAATGCTTTCTGTGTATAGGAGAGATGTAGATTTATGTTCACTGGAGTAATGTTTATAGTAATGAGATGTTAGAAACCACCTAAATGCCCAAAAGGAAGAAAGTTGAATAAATTATGATACATCCATATGGCCCACTATAAAACAACTACTCAAATACTTTGCAAGAATTCTAATAACATGAGAAAATGTTTAAAATACAGTGTTAAAGGGAAAAGAATGCAAAACAATATATAATGGCAATTACATACACAAAAATGGTATGCAGAGTGAAAGAGCAGCAATGAAAAGTACTGCAACATCACCATGATTTCAGGAATTTTGAACTTTTATATTTATTACACAGAATTTTCCAAATAGTTTATTATGTGCATTTATCACCTCAATTAAAATGTTACTTTTAGTTTAGCATTCAAATTTACAAAACCAGGGCTGACAGTGTAGCTCAATGGTAGAACACTTGTCTAGTATGTACAAAGCCTTAAATTCAATCCTCGGCACTGATGAGAAATTTTTAAAGGAAAGGTACAAAATCAAGCCTTTCAAGATGCTATAAACTACAAGGCATGCTTTATTTCTTCATAAAGAAACAAAGCAATAGAGCTTACTCTCACTGTTGGTATGGGAGGATGGACTCAAACCCCTACCTGACCAACACTACAACTCATAACAAGCTAATTATGTTATTACATGTTATCATATATATGTATATATATTTGGTATCAGGGATTGAACCCAGGGCACTTAATCACTGAGTCACATCCCAACCCTTTTTATTTTTACTTTTGTTATTTTGAGACAGAGTCTTGCTAAGTTTACTTAGGGCCTTCACTAAATTGCTGAGGCTGCCTTTGAACTTAACAATTCTCCTGCCTCACCCTCCTGAGTCACTGGGATTATAGGCATGTGCCACTGGGTCTTGAGATCTAACATTAAATTGTTTATTTGAGGTCTTCCTCCCTTTTTTTAAATGTAGATATTTAATGCTATAAACTCTTATCTTAGAACCATCTTCATGGTGTCCCAGATATCCGAGTACATTGTATCCTTATTCTTGTTTAATTCTAGGTATTTTAGAAATTTTTATCTCATTTACTCTGATTCATTGTTCATTTAAAAGAATGCTGCTCAATTTCAGTGTTTATGTGATTTTTATTTTTTTTTCTCCTGTTGATTTCTAATTTCATTCCATTATGAAGTGATAAAAGGTACAGGATTAATTTTTTGTTTGCTAAGACTTGTTTTATGACCTGACATACAGTTTATTTTGGACTCCTGGAATATCTTTTTCCATATTTTACTTTCAGTCTGTGGATGTCTTTGTCTATAAGATGAGTCTCTTGCAAACTGCATAGAGTTGGGTCTCTTTTTTTAATCCACTCTGTCAGTTTGTCTTTTAATTGGAGAATGGAGCCCATTTGCATTCAACATTATTATAGAGCAATGTTTATTATTTCCTGCCATTTTGGTATGTTTCATATGTTTAATTCAGTCTTAGCTTTCATTTATTTAACTACTCTTTTAGAGAGATTCATCCAATTGAGAGCTTTGGGCTTGTATTTGAGTTTTTCAATGTGTAATATATCATTAAGTATTTTCTGTAGTGCTGGCTTAGTGATCAAGAATTCTTTTAATTTGTCCTTATTGTTGAAAGTTTTTGTATCATCTTTAATTCTGAATGATAACTTTGTTGGAAATAGCAATCTTGGTTGGCAAATGTTTTCTTTCAGAGCTGGGATTATCTCATTCCAATCCCTTCTGGATTTTAAGAGGCTGAGATGAGAAATCAGAAGTAAGTCTAATTAGTTTACCTCTAAATGTGACCTGATGTTTTTCTCTTGCAGCTTTTAATAGTCTATCCTTATTCTGTTAGGTATTTTGATAATAATGTGTCTTGGAGAGGTTCTTTTTTGATCTTGTTTATTTGGGTGTTCTATACGTGTCCTATATGTGGATGTCCATCTGATTCCTAATGCTTGTGAATTTTTCTGCTATTATTTCACTGAAAAGGTTCTTAATGTGATTGTGTGTATCTATCTCCATGTCTTCTTCTACCTCAATGACTCTAAGTTTCATCTCACAATGTTGTTGTAGAGTTCTTATATATTCCCATCATGGTCCTTTTTTTTTTTTTTCTTTACTGCATACTGAGTGTTCAAGTTCACATGCCCTGTCTCCTAAGACTGAAGTTCTGTTTTCTATGTAATCTACTGTTAGTGATGCTTTCAAGTGAATTTTTTATTTGATTTACTGTGTCTTTCACTTCCAAGAGTTCCGAATGGTTTCTTTTCTAGAATCTTTATCTCTTTTTTGAAATACATCTCTCATCTTTTAATTTACTCTCTTCTTTCTTAGGTCTTCTTTTAACTCATTCATCATTTTAATAATTTTTTGAGGCTATTGTGAATGGGGTAGTTTCCTAACTTCTCTTTCTGAAGATTCATCACTTATGTATAAAAATGCATTATATTTATGAGCATTGATCTTGTTACCTGCTACTTTACTGAATTCACGTATGAATTCTAAAAGTTTTCTGGTGGAATTTCCCGGTTCCTCTAAATATATAATCATGTCATCAGCAAACAGGGATAGTTTGAGTTCTTCTTTTCCTATTCGTATCCCTTTAATTTCTTTTGTCTGTCTAATTGCTCTGGCTCGAGTTTCAACGACAATGTTGAATAGAAGTGGTGAAAGACACTTGGGAATCAATCTAACAAAAGAGGTGAAAGACCTCTACAATGAGAACTACAGAACACTAAAAGAAATTAAAGAAAACCTTAGAAGATGGAAAGACCTTCCATGTTCTTGGATAGGCAGAACTAATATTGTCAAAATGGCCATACTACCAAAAGTGCTATACAAATTCAATGCAATTCCAAGTAAAATCCCAATGATGTACTCATAGAAATAGAGTGAGCAATTTGAAATTCATTTGGAAGAATAAGAGACCCAGAATAGCTGAAGCAATCCTTGGCAGGAAGAGTGAAGCAGGGGGTATTGCAATACTAGAACTTCAACTATACTACAAAGCAATAGTAACAAAAACGGCATGGTATTGGTACAAGAATAGACAGGGAGATCAATGGTACAGAATAGAGGACATGGACACAAACCCAAATAAATACAATTTTCTCAGACTAGACAAAGGGGCCAAAAATATGCAATGGAGAAAAGACAGTCTCTTCAACAAATGGTGTTGGGAAAACTGGAAATTCATATGCAGCAGAATGAAACTAAACCCCTCTCACCCAGCACAAAACCCAACTCACAATGGATCAAGGACCATGGAATCAGACCAGAGACCCTGCATCTTATAGAAGAAAAAGTAGGTCCAAATCTTCAACATGTTGGCTTAGGATCAGACTTCCTTAATAGGACTCCCATAGCACAAGAAATAAAAGCAAGAATCAACAACTGGGATAGATTCAAACTAAAAAGTTTTCTCTCAGTTAAGGAAACTATCAGTAATGTGAAGAGAGAGCCTACAGAGTGGGAGAAGATCCTTGCCACTCATACTTCAGATAGAGCACTAATTTCCAGAATATATAAAGAGCTCGAAAAACTCTACACCAAGAATACAAATAATCCAACCAATGAATGGGCTAAGGATATGAACAGACACTTCACAGAAGATCTACATGCAATCAACAGATATATGAAAAAATGTTCGACATCTCTAGTAATAAGAGAAATGCAAATCAAAACTACTCTAAGATTCCATCTCACCCCAATTAGAATGGCGATTATCAAGCATACAAGCAACAATAGGTGTTGGGAGGATGTGGTGAAAAAGGTACACTCATGGGCTGGGGAGATAGCTCAGTCAGTAGATGCTGGGAGCTGTGCCATGTGTGCTGCAGTAGGATGGCGCCTGGCAGCCAGCCAGAAGTTTTTTTGATCACATTGGCGGTACACGTGCACAGGTGTTCCCGAGTGCTCCTGCTCATGCCTGCTCGTGATTTAGCAGCTGGCTCCTCGCCTGATCTCAACTGGCGTGGCCCCGCCCTCCGCCTCCTGGAGGGAATATAAGCAGGCAGTAGGTAGAAGGCAAAGAGCAGCAGCTAACAGAAAGAAGCAGAGAGAAGCCATTAGCAGAAAGGAAGAAGAAGCAGCAGCAAGCAGATAGAAGCAGCAGGTCCCGGCGGAAGGCAGATCGCAGAGCAGAGAATTGAGAACACACCTCTAGGTCACAGATAGGCAGATTGCAGTACGCGGGACGCATCACTAAGAAGCACCTTAGACGGACGCACCCTTGGTTCACAGGATGCAGGACACACCTTTAAGAAGCAGCAGAACTAAGAAGATATACATCTCTGAAAATGTAGTCTCTCTCTCTTAAGCAAAGTCTCTCTCTCTTATGCAAAGCCTCTCTCTCTCTCTCTCTCTCCTCTCAAAGCAAGTAAGCCTCATTTCCTCTATCCTCTATAAACAAGCAAGCAAGGAAGGAAGCAGCTCAGAAATAGAAGTAGCTCAGTTTCCAGTCCACCACTGATAAATACCCGCGCAACTGTTGCTGCGGGCGGTAATAAATATCCACAGGTGGCGACAGGTAGAGTGCTTGCCTTGCAAAGACAGGCCCTGGGTTCGATCCCCAGCACCAAAGAACTCAAAAAACTCTACACGAAGAATACAAATAATCCAATCAACAAATGGGCTAAGGAAATGAACAGACACTTCACAGAAGAAGATGTACAAGTAATCACCAGATATATGAAAAAATGTTCAACATCCCTAGTAATAAGGGAAATGCAAATCAAAACCACCCTAAGATTTCATCTCACCCCAATTAGAATGGCGATTATCAAGAATACAAGCAACAATAGGTGTTGGCGAGGATGTGGTGAAAAAGGAACACTCATACATTGCTGGTGGGGTTGCAAATTAGTGCAACCACTCTGGAAAGCAGTGTGGAGATTCCTCAGAAAGCTTGGAATGGAAACACCATTTGACCCAGCTATCCCACTCCTTGGCCTATACCCAAAGGACTTAAAATCAGCATACTACAGAGATACAGCCACATCAATGTTCATTGCTGCTCAATTCACCATAGCCAGATTGTGGAACCAACCTAGATGCCCTTCAGTTGATGAATGGATAAAGAAACTGTGGCATATTTATACAATGGAATATTACTCCGCAATGAAGAATGATAAAATTATGGCATTTATAGGCAAATGGTCGAAATTGGAGAATATCATGCTAAGTGAGATAAGCCAATCTCAAAAAACTAAAGGACAAATGATCTCGCTGATAAGCGGATGAGGACATATAATGGGGGGTGGGAGGGGCTAGCATTAGGTTTAGGGTTAGGTTTAGAGTTAGGCTAAGGAGAGCAGTAAGAATGAAGGAAAGAAGGACTGTGTAGAGGGAAAAGAGGGGTGGGAGGGGTGGGAGGGGTGGGGGGGGAGGGGAAAAATATAATAAACATCATTACCCTATGTAAACGTAAAAAAAATAAATAAATAAAAAAAAAAAAAAAAAAAAAAAAGAGGCTTGATTTAATTTCCTTTTTTCATTGTATTCTAGCAACAGCTCCGAGTCTTTCAATGTCTAAAAGGTAATAAGTTTCCTGTATAGTTACACACTCGGGTGACTTTTCCAAATTAGGGAAGACCCAATATCCGGGGTTTAAAAACTTTCTGTGTAAAATAACTATTCTGCAACATATCTAAGAAAAGTAGTGATGCCCAAGTAAGATGCTAAGTATGGCGCCCAAGCATGCAAATATTATGAAATAAAGTAAGTGGCAAAAAAGGAAAATAGATGTTGAGTCTAAAATGGAGACATGTTCATTTTAAATTTCTTTATTCTGGAAACAAACTGTATGGAAACCTTTTTCTCAGAAATACACTGCTATGTGTGATTGAGAAAAACTTATACACCAAAACACAGGTTTATAAACTGACTTATTTTAAGGAGATAAAATAGTAGTTTCCTTGTGTTCATGGAAATTGTTTCAAGACCTCCCAAAGGATGCCTACAACCATGGATATTACTGGATACTAAATGTACTATTTTTGCCTATACATACTATATCTATGATACAGTATAATTTGTAAATTAGGCACAGTAAGAGATTAACAACTACTAATAAAACAATTATAATAATAAACTCTAAAAAAAAAAAAAAAAAAAAAAAAAAAAAAGGTACACTCATACATTGCTGGTGGGGTTGCAAATTAGTGCAGCCACTCTGGAAAGCAGTATGGAGATTCCTCAGAAAGCTTAGAATGGAACCACCATTTGACCCAGCTATCCCACTCCTTGGCCTATACCCAAAGGACTTAAAATCAGCATACTACAGAGATACAGCCACATCAATGTTCATTGCTGCTCAATTTACAATAGCCAAATTGTGGAATCAACCTAGATGTCCTTCAATTGATGAATGGATAAAGAAACTGTGGTATATATATATACAATGGAATATTACTTGGCCATAAAGAATGATAAAATTATGGCATTTGCAGGCAAATGGTCGAAATTGGAGAATATCATGCTAAGTGAGATAAGCCAATCTCAAAAAACCAAAGGACGAATGATCTTGCTGATAAGCGGATGATAACACATAATGGGAGATGGGAGGGGAGTAAGAATGGAGGCAGTAAGGACTGTATAGAGGGAAAAGAGGGGTGGGAAGGGTGGGGGGGAAGGGAAAAAATAAAAATGAAAAAACACAAAGATCTTCAATAAAATGTTATTTTAAAAAATAATAATAATAATTTTTTGTAGTCTTTCTCTGGAATTTTATCCCCTTCTGTGACTGTGGGTTCTTTTGTTGGGGGAGGTTATAAATGTTCCTTTGTGGGGGAGACTTGTTTGCCTGTTTCCTCCTCTTTTCAGAGGACTTTTTCACATGCTGGGATAGATTCCTCTTACTCTTTTATAAGTTGTCCTTTGTTAAGTAGTTGTCTCTTTTGTAATAAGTCCTGTGTTGTTGGTTATCTCTTAGCCTCAATATATACACTCAGCATAATCCAAGTGTTAATGTCAACCGCCAATGCTTCTGAGTTTACTGCTGCAGAAATGTTGATTTAATTCACTCTTGAAGAGCTGCTGCAACACTGTGGATTCCTCTGAACACTGTCTTGGATCCTCGTTTTTTGGCACAGGGACAGATATTCAAGGGTGGGACCAAGGTCCCACTCTAGTCATTCCTATTTGGGGTCTGGTCATTGGTTTGGGGTTTTTGCCTCCCCTATTACATGTGTTAAAGTATTATTGAAGTTGAGCAGGGTTAGTGTGTCTGTGAAGCAAGGTGCACTGTCACTTGGCTGATTTATGTATAAATAGCTCAGCAGCACAGTCTCTACCCTGTGAACTTGTAATGTTCCAATCACTTCCCAGACCCTCTCAGCAAAGGGGGAAATAAGCAACAGCAACAACAGTAGTAATAAATACATAAGAGAAAAAAAGCTCATTAAAATAAACACCTGGTACCCATTATGATATTTTTAACACTAATTACCACAAAAAGAGGAATGGTGGGGTCATTAATTAACAACAGCAACAATAATAAATAGCCAAGAACTAGATCAGCATTAAAGTAAACAGCAACTATGGTGTCAACTATGCCATCCCAGTACCAGTAATGCAACAACATGAATGGAGGGGCAGGAATTATATAAACTAATAGTTCTAAAAGACAGCAAAATTACTGTTCAATAGGAGAAAAAGAGGGTAGGAAGGCAAAAGGCTGAAAATATTCATGAAGTGAACACAAAGTGAAAGTGAGGTAACAAGTGACAGCTATAAAGAAGGGGTAGTAAAAAAAAATAGCTAAAGGAAATAGAGAAGGAGAAAAACGAGAGAATTTGGGTACTAGAGGGGAAAGAAAAGAAAGAGGAATAAGAGGAAAACAAAGAAAAAACCAAAACAAAACAAATAAAATCCACTCTTCCAAAGTCAAAACAAGGCAAAATAACAAATAGATTTTAAAAAATGATAAAAATGTATGTTTATGTGTGCTGTGCTGATTTGTTCACACACACGAACCAATCAGCATGACGTGTGTGCACACACACACACAAGAAAAAGAAAAAAAAATTCTTAATGAAAAATAAAGGAATCGTTTCCATTGAGGTGGTCAAACTGTTGACAAGGATGGATGTTCACTGTTCATGCTATACTGCCCTTTCTGTTTCCTCTTGGGTTATGTAACACTTAGAGACAGAAGGGGCTGGGGATTGTGAAACCCATCCTCTTTGTGTTGCTCACCAAATTGCCAGCTAGAGTGGCTAGATGTACTAGCTGTCTCTTCTCACCTGTACATAGTAGGACAGAATGGGAAGTACTGGCAATTGAATTTTGTCCAGTCAGACAAGGTCAATGCTCTTCCAGGTCACGGCTGGAGTTCTAAATTGGAAGCTCTAGTGGCTGGTATGTAGTTCCCATCATCTTTCAGAACTTTGTCTGGTGGTATCTGCTCCCAAGAGATTAAATTAACACAACCTCTAGCTAGGCAGATATTGATCTCTGCTGAGCATCCGGATCATAAGGGCTTCCAAAGGAACCCTGCTTCTGGGGTTGGGTAACTAACCCTAAGCAGGTATTGTACACTCCACTGCCCATGAATGTGGTTTACCAGGATCAGACCCTGAGTGCAAATGTGCCCACGTGTCCAGTTTCTGGACTCTTCCCTAGCTGATCCAAGTAAACCACCAGACTCAAAGGGAAAGCAAGGAACATTTCTCTCCATATTCCCACACTGAATCTCTCAGAACACAATCCTCTCAGTGCCTGCCTTAACTGCACCACACCAGGAACAATCTGGACCCCGTGGCAGGAACTTGCTGGGACAACCTGGCAGTATTATCTATGATCTCCTGGATGCCCCCAACAGAAAGCCCCAGCACTGAAACTTCAAGATGGCTACACCTATCAGCTTTCCATTTACCAGTCAAGAAACAGAACACTTTTCAAACATAAGTTCACTGTACTGCCACTGGCTCAGTTAAGATCAGACTGCTTCTCTGTTCCAGACTCTCCCATGCTAAATTTGTTTCTCTTTCTGCCTGTGTCACCCCTCCTTTCTGAGGTAAACTGGTGCTGCTGGTACCAGGTACCACCAGCCAGACTACAATGTATTCTTTCTTATCCTGTGTTCAAAGCACCTGAATTTTTGTCTTTCTATGATTCTCTTACTGTCTGATATTGAATTTCAATAAATTCCCTCTGTCACTCACCCTGCTGAGAAACAGTACTTCTATGCTTGAATCCAAGCTTTGGATCAACTGGAAACTGCACCCCTCCTCTATTTCACCATCTTTACTCAACTAAATTGTACTTTTTAAATTGAAATATATTTGCATTAACCTTTTGGGCAGTGTATAGTTTCATAAATTTGAACTCATGCATACATGAGAGTAATAACCAGCCCAATATAGGTTACAGAACCCAAAAAAACTTTTTCACATGATCTCTCTCAGGCACACACACACTGTCCACTCCTAACCACTGGCAACCACCAATCTATTACTACAGTTGTGTGTTTTTAAAAAGTCTTACAGATAAAGTAATAATATGTAAATCATTAAATAATAATTCCCCACAACCTCTTCCCCCAGCCCATGGTAACTACCATTCTACTTTCTGTCTCTATGAACATTTTGGCAAGGGGGAGGAGGGCACTGGGAGTAAAATTTAGGGGCACTTTATTACTGAACTGTATCCTCAGTTCTTTAGATTTTTTTATTTTGAGACAGGGTCTAAGTTGCTGAGGGTCTCACTGAGGGTCTAATTGCTGAGACTTGCCTTGAACTTGTGATCCTCCTGCCTTTGTCACCTAAGTCACTGGGATTAGAGATATGAACCACCATGATCAGCTCTATGAATTATACTGTACTCTCTACAAATTGAATCACACAATATTTGTCCTCAATAATGTCTTCATGTTTCAAACATGTCATAGCATAATATTATTACATTCTATGTATGTACCACATTTTGTTCACACTATCTGGTGAACATGTGGATTGCTTTTATCTTTTAGTTATCAAAAAGAATGCAGTTATGAACATGGGTATCAACTTATGTGTTTGAGTCTTTACTTTCAATTCTTTAGGACACATATCCAGAAGAGAATTTCTAGATTTAGTTTTTTGAAGAACTGCCACACAGTTTTCCAGGATGGTCATAGCATTTTATGTACCCACCAGCAATGCAAAAGAGTTTCAATTTCTTCCCATCCTCACCAAAACTTACTATTTTATATACAAAATATATAAAATTTATACATAAAACAATTTTGAAACTCACAAATTGGAGTCCAGTATGGGCAAATTAATAAAACCCTGTTTCAAAATAAAATAAAAAAGAGCTGGGGATGGAACTCAGTGGCAAAACACCTCTGGGTTCAATCCCCAGTCCCACACGAAAAAAATTTTTTTTTCATTTTTACAAATACATATATTTTTGTGGGGTGAAACCCCAGAGTAAAACTGCTAGATATTACAAATATATGATTATCTTTTTAAGATACTACCAAACTGCCTTCCAGTGACTGTACTTCTTTGCATTCCTAAATATACAAGAGTTCTAGTCTTCCCACACTCTTGTGATTCGTGTTTTAATTAATTTTTGTACCACACTTCTTCCTTTCCTTCTGGGTGTTTCCAATAACATGAAAGTTAAATCTTCTGTTACTGTCTCATTGACTCTCTCCATTTTTTCCCCAGTCTTTTGTCTTTCTGTTTTCAGATTGAA
This sequence comes from Sciurus carolinensis, assembly GCF_902686445.1. Classification (NCBI taxonomy): domain Eukaryota; kingdom Metazoa; phylum Chordata; class Mammalia; order Rodentia; family Sciuridae; genus Sciurus; species Sciurus carolinensis. Next base: position 77,897,653 of record NC_062222.1, read on the forward strand.
TAACTTCTGGGATCTACAAGTTTTCTCATTCCTCTGCCATCTCCATTAATTTTGTCTCCAGAAGTTCATAAAGAATTTTATGAAGTCATTTCCCCATGTTCCTCCCTTTCCTTGATCATCCAGTAATTTCTAGTTGCCTGGGGCTCTCCTTTTCAGTGCTCAGCCCAGAAACCTGGGACTTTGTTTGCCCTGTTCTGAAACTTACTTTCTACAACTGGTCCTCCACTGGGAGCCAACTAGAAAGAGGACAGAGAGAGAGAGAAAAAAAGGAAAGGTGGTGTGCCTTATTCTCTTGCTGTGATCACAGCTCCTCAAATCAGATAGGAAGGTTCTCCTCCCTCAAAGACATATAACTATATCCTCCTCCACACTTGATGTAACTACAAGGAGACAAGTCTGTGACTAGAGGGCTTCTCCTGGATCTCTCTGTGCTTGCACTCATGCCCTATGCCTGGTTTCAAGCTAGGTTGAGACTAGGTCAGGTAATAATGAAAGGGGACAAATGGCAAACTCACTATCAGTTTGGTGGTATTTCAAATTCTAGTTTTTGTTCCCAGTTTAATGCTATTTACTTTTCAGAGTCCTCAACTAGCTGTTCTATACATTCTGTCCATGTTTTATAATACTTGCATTCAGTGGGACAGAAGCAATGATTATGCCATCTCACCTGATATGGCAACTTCCCACACTTAAGTGTTATACATTTATATTTTAGGATTGGCAAACTCTATAATGGGTTGGATAATAAATATTTTAAGCTTTATGGATCCCCATGATTCTTTTCCTTTTTTTCCCCCTTTAGTAAGGTCCTTTAATAGATCATTTTAAGCTCACAGGCTATAAAAAATAGGCCATGGAGTCATTATTTGTCTGTTTTTAGAAAGCATTGTTTCTTTACAAGTATTTGAAAATTCATTGACACAGACAACTAGTGTAAGTTATGTCATATATAATTAACAAATTAATACTTCCAACAAAATCTATAATGGAGGAAGAAGGATGCTTTCTAGTAGAACCAACTTTTTTTTATTTTATTTTATTTTATGCTGAACTGGAGATTGAAACAAAGGCCCCAGTCAAACTGGGGAAGGGCCATAGCACTGAGTTACTTCCCCAGACCTTAGAAGCAGTTTTGATGACTGCTTCTGATAAGGCTGTTTGGAAAATATTTAACTTTGTGTCTATATTTAATACTTTATAATAGGGCCTTATAAACATTGTAGTGTTTACTATAAATACTATATTAATGAATGTTATAATTTGTTTAAACATAATACTAATGACACTCTGAGTTATCTTTCAGATTCATTAAACTCCTAGATAAAAAAAGAATTCAGTAAAAGCTATCACATTTATCACTAGATTTTTTTTTTTCTTTTTAAAATAAAGCTAACGAAAGAAAGCTATGTTTGCAGTATGTTGACAACTACGTATTAACAAATGGATTGCCAACAAAAGAGTTGGCAACCACTGGAAAACAAATTAGCTTACTCTTCTTTTACATGTTATGATATATTTGTATTTTTCATCATGTGTTATTCTTTTGATCAATGATCACATTGTTGAGTTAATGCAAGGATTAATAAGAAAAGCTGTTTCTCTCCAATGGTATGGTTTTCCTTAGGCTATTATTTAGATATGAAAAAGAGAAGAATCATACTATTAATTCCCCAAACTTTGGGGAAATTACCATCTGATTGTCTTTGGGTAAGAAAAGTATAAAAGGAATAAACCATTTTATATTCTAATAGTCCTTCTGGTAAGAACACTGGCAAAAATCTATCCAAAGGATATAGCCTAAAATACTATAAAGATGAGTCGTTGCAATTAAGTATGTCTCATGGTAAAGCATTAAATATGGTGCTAGAACATAACAATTCTGGATAAATAATAATTTCCCCTCTTAGTCCCATATCCCCAGAGATCTAAGATCTATTATCAACCTACTGCCTTTATCTTACACCCTACAGTTTATTTTCCTCTTTTTAATTCCCTTATTTATGACAGAGCACACCAAATATAAGGCAACAAAGTTAATGATTAACTGGGAGGAAGGAAGGAAAAGAGGAGGAAGTCACAGTAGACCATGAGTCAATAGGTTGCTGCCTTATATTTAGATATTGTTTATATCTAATTGATTTAAATAATATTTCTTGCAAGCTACTATTTCAAATTATGAACTTAGTTGCTTCAAAATAAGGCTTCAAACTCTATGTCCTATACTATCCACTTCTTCTTGTTTAACTGAACTCCAATACATTCACTTTTCCTGTTCTAACCTGTTCAGTAAAACTGAAGGCCTTGATTTCAACACAAGATTATATTACGTTTATATTCTCTTGCCCTGAACTTGTTTATTTTTGTTACAATATACTTCAGCTTTTATCAGCTGCCAGGCTGACAGTATTCTTGCCTCAAAACAACTATTACGCAAGCAAAACACAGTGATACTCACCTATGAATAGACCATGTCTACAACTTTAAAAAGAAGAGAAAAAAAAAAACACGCATCAAAGACACTGCTTTAATTTTAAAGAGTTCAAAGCTCCAAATATATTTGAAACCCAGACAAGAAACACTGGTTAAATCAGGTCTTGGCATGATTTGGTATAAACATACGTTTGTGTTGTCCTACCTTCTTTTTTTCCTTTTTAGAAAAACAAGTTTAGGTTTGACTTTCCAATAAATTATTGTTTACAAGTCCTCAAAATCTGAATATTTATATGACTGTTAAAGAGCTTTTTTGAAGGCTAGGATATTACACAAATGCATTCACAATTTCAATCATATTAGGTGATGTTTCTAGTAACTCCTATTTAAAAGATGTTCTTCACAATTTTAATCATATTGGGTGATGTTTCTGTAAGTCCTATTTCAACTGATTCAAGATTTTATGTTCTAATTATACATTAATAAATTAAAAATAATATAGTAACCTTTTAAAAATAAAACAGAAAGCAGAACAAGTGACATCCCTATTTTAAGTCTATTTTTTCTAAATCAAAAAAACCCTGAAATTTCATCCCACTCCAGTTAGAATGGCAGACATCGGGAAAACAAACAATAATAAATGCTGGAGAGGCTGTGGAATAAAAGAAACACTTTTGCATTGTTGGTAGGATAGTAAATTGATATAAGCACTATGGAAATCAGTAAGGAGGTTCCACAAAGGACTAGGAATGAAAGCACCATATTTCTCAGCTATAGCACTTCTTAGAATATGCCCTAAAGAATTAAAATCAACATACTATAATGATAAATGCATACAATATTTATAGCAGCACAATTCACAATAGCCAAACTGTGGAACCAGCCTAGGTATCTGTCAGTGTATTCATGGATAAAAAAAATGTGGCATATATACACAAGGGAGCTTTATTCACCCATAAAGAAGAATGAAATTATGTCATTTACAGGAAAATGGATGGAACCTGAGAACACTATGTTAAGTGAAATAAGCCAAACTCAGAAAATCAAGGATCCTGTGTTTTCCTTTCATATGTGGAAGTTAAAGAGGAAAAAAGAAAAGTGTAGGGTGGGGAACATCATGAAAATGGAAGAGCAATACAGTAAAGCAAAGGGACCAGGGAGAGGGAGAAGGAGAGAAAAAGGGAGATAATGGGGAATGACATTTGCCAAGTTACAGTCTTATATTGTGTGCACAAACAAGTACCTAACAACAAATCTCACCATTATGTACAATCATAATGCACCAATAAAAATATGGAAAAAAGTTTTAAACTATATTGTTTTTTCTTCATAAGTTTATTCTCTGTTATTGACTTAACGATTTTATAGTATATTAGTAGGAATGTGTTTTGTGATATATGAAATTGGAAAAAGTAGGATTCTACTTGCTCACAAGAAAAATCAATATTTCATAATAAACTTACTGATGTTGTTAACTTGGAATTAGTAATAATTGAACGTCTGTGCTAAATAGGTTTTAAAAGTTTTATGGCATAGTGAAAGACTCTAAAATAAATGAGATTATAGGAAAATGTTTAAATATCTTTAAAATTAATTTTTAAGTATATTAAAATTTGTTTAAACAACTGATTTGTCAAATAAATGGCATTATTAATGCAGGCAGTACCTACCAAGTTTTTGTTTGTTGGTTTGTTTTGCCAGGACTAGGGATTGAACCCAAGGACACTTTACTGCTGAGCTACATCCCCAGCATTTTTTATTTTTGAGACAGGGTCTCAATAAGTTGCTGAGGCTGGCCTTGAACTTGTGAACCTCCTGATTCAGACTTCCAAGTCACTGGAATTACAGGTGTGAGCGCTACATCCAGCACCAAAGAAACATCTTTTATTAGACATCTTTAATAAAAATTAATTAAATTACATATAATTTAAAAACTATTCTGTAATATACAACTTCCACCAGTTCATACTAATTTTTCCATAAATTTAATCCTATTTTTCATGTCTTTCTGAAATGGAGGTGAAAAACCAAGGAAGAAAACAAGATATAAATGAGAAAATAGAAGAGAGGAATGAAGAAAATAGAAAAGAAAAATTTGAAAAAGTTATTAAAAGAAAAATAAAAGGAAAAGGCAGGGAAGGAAATAAGGGAAACTTAAAAGCAAGTATCAAAAAAGAAACTATAAACTCTAACAATTATTTTTAAGCATGTCACATAATTTTAGAGTCTAAGAAATGAATGACTATCACTTTATCCAAAGAAAGAGTAAAGTTGGCCCAAATGCCTTATTATTATTACTATAATTAAATTAAACCTCTTCTAATCTCCTGCTTAGATGATGAAGCATGGCTGCTGGAGTACTGGGAACTAAGTGAAGGAACAGGGATAGTGACGGGGGATGAGAAGAGTTTCTCAGCAATTAGTATAGATATATTCACTTAATCTCTCTGTTCTCAAATCCTCAGCTCCTTATCTCCCTCAGTCTAGAGATCCTGTTTTAAGTTCCCCAGTCATCTGATGTCATGTACACACTATCCACATATTTATCCCATGAAGACATGACTGCAGTCTACCTTGGTGATATTTATTCCCCCACTACCAAGAACAGTGTCTGACACTTACTAGGCTCTCAAAAAATAATCGCTGAATGTCTGCATAAGTCATGAATTCCTAATGAAAACCACAACCACACATCCAAGAAAAATGTACAAATGCATTCACACAAACACTCTGAATACAATTTGAGGAAGTTCACAAAATCTTGGAAGTCCATTTTAGTTCCACAGAAGTTTTTCTGAGGGTAAGAACTTCTGCACAAAAAGTTTCTCTATTAAAAAAAAAAAAAAAAAAAGCAAGTCAAGACTGCTATTATGTAATGCTATCGAGGAATGTATTGCCAATAAAATACATGACTCAATGTTTTCCTATATCAAAATAGTTCTCCTTTGTGTGTTTAATACTGTTCTCAGAATGTTTTGAGCATATACTTCCTTGAGAATATTTTAACCTTACAGTAGAGAGAAAATATCTTGAGCCCTTTTCTTCCTTCAAAACTTGGTACCTGCTGCCCTCTCTCCCAAGAATACTTTTCTCCCAGATAGCTCCACAATTTGTTCTCCAACCTCATTCAGCTTCCATTCAAAATGTCACCTTCTCAGAGATACTTTTCCTTGACAAAGCTATCTGAAATAGCACCTCTCCATACACACATCACCATCACTCTGTTCCTTTACCTAAGTACATAAAAATTTATTTACATATTATCTGTATTCCTAACTAGAAAAGTAAGCCATTTGAGGGCAAGGACTTTGGGTTTTATTCAAGACAGTATATCTTCACAGCTAAGAACAGTTTTGGCATTCAGCAGGTATCCAGGATACTCTGTGACAGAAGAGTAAGAAAGGAACAGAGTATTAAAGGAAGAATGAGTTCATGTAGGACCACTAAACATATTGTTTGGCTTTTATTAGCTATAGTGTGGTACCAAGCTCAATTACTAAATCATGGAATGAATGGAAGGGAAAAGGGTACTACTACAGAGGGAGTAAAGGCAAAATAACTGGAGAAGAAGAAAGTTTGTTTTGGACATAAAAAAGCATGTACTCTTTAGCAAAGTGAGACTTTCCATGTTTGTATTTGAACTTCTTACTCAAAAATCAAAACATCAGGTGCTCCCACAGCCAGAAGCTATATTCTCTACTCAGTAATTTTCCCATTTTGGAGATAAGAGCCTAACTAGGGTTTACAAAGCAACAGATTCCAAGAAAGTATGTGATGTTTCATTTAACTTTCTGTCCTGAAATATTATGAATACAGGTTAGCTTTTCTTTGGATTTTATTTTCAAAAGTGTGGTCAGCAGGCCCAGTAGAACATGCCTGTAATCCCAGTGACTCAGGATGTGGAAGTAGGAGGATCACAAATTCGAGGTCAGCCTCAGCAACACAGCAATACTCTGTCTCAAAAAATAAAAAGAACTGGGGATATAGTTCAGTGGTAAAGTGCCCCTGGGTTTTATCTTCAGTACCAAAAAACAGAAAAGTGCTGTTGTCTACGACCACACCATCCTGAATGTACCCAATCTTGTCTGAAAAGTGCTATGAAGACAAGAAGTCCCCAATGTTCTAAGATGAAATGAAGATAAAACATCAAGATTTCTAATTTTAATTTTTAGAAAACAAGTCATTTTACAAGTTTCACATGTGTGAATGTACACTGGAAAAGAATTTACTACAAATGAAAGGTTAAAACCAAAAAAGTAATTAGAAATAAAGCAACCCTTTACTAAACAAGACCATTTTTATCAAGTGTAAAAATTCTGCCAAGTTGCTGTGCTGATGGCCAAACATTTATAAAAAGGGGCCATAATTATTTTTAAAAATGATCTGAAACTAAGTAGATTTCATAGAACAGTGCACTTATCAAAGAAGGTCTACTGTGCATTGATAATGTACATGTTTTTATCCTCGACCATCAGCTAACGTTTTAAAACCCAAAGAATTTTCAGTTAAAACTAACTTGAAAATCAAAATCTAAAACCCATGAAAACTACATTAAGTACTTCTACATGTGTGAGATTCTACTCAACCGATTTCACACATAAAAGTTACTTGTTACTTGAAAACATATATATAAAAACATGGGTCCATGTTTTTATATATATAAAAAGGCAGTGAGAGTCATATAATTTATTATGGTATTAAATGTTATGAAAGGTTGAATATACCAAATAAACGCATTCCAAATTTTCCCTGTTGAAAATGATAGTCCATGCCCTTTCCTATTAACAAATGCCTACTACCCCAAATCCTATATTTTATACTCTGGTAATTTTTTTTCTACTGAAAAATTCTATTCCTAGACATCTTCCACTCTCAGCAAAAGAGATGGCAACTACAATACTATCACATTTGTTTGTTTTTGAAGTATGTGAAGTAATCAACATTAACAGAAAAGAAAAAAAGAGGAAGAGAGGGAAAAAAAACTTAAGTTTCTGACAAACATAAATATTAAATGTGCCATTGTGAAATGGGAGTCAATATTAATAGAAAATTAGAAAGACCTATATAATAAAACAAGTCAAGAAAACCAATGAACATTGCAAGTGGCCTTTAATTAAACTTTGGAGTGTGCTAGAAGAGCAGGCTAAAGGGCAAATATTTTAAATCACACAAGGAATCTATCAAAAAACAAAGAATGTTCTGAGAACCTCACAGTGGACATAAAATGAATCTGCAGTATGTTATAAAATGCTAACAGACACCCTTTGAAAATTACTCCAAAGTATCTATTTTGACAGGTTTATGCTTCAATATTTGGACAGTTTAATTTTCTTATATAATGTCAAAATATAAATCTAGCTAAGTATTTCTATAATAAATAGCGGACAAGATTTTTAATTGTTTCATTTTGTTAAACTACAGCAATAAATATTTCACTTGTATTACTGCCAAAGGATTATTTGAAAAGTTCAGTGTAAATTGGTCAAATTTTGATTCATTACTTAAATTGATACATCTTTTAATAATTTCTAATATCAGTTGGCATATTGTTTATTCGTACATATGTACATCCATTCATTCAACAATTACTGATTGAGTACATAATTGCCAGGGACTCTTCTAGGAATTGGGGATACAGCAATAAAATGGACAAATATTTTTGCCTTTTATTTTCTTATTCTTTTTGGTTTCCTGGTTCCTCCTCAGCTGTAATAAAACCTTAACCATCCCTCTTTCAAGCAAAATTTTAGTTCAGCACATGGTCATTCAGATGGATAGTATATTATACAGATTTTCAGCTAAGCCATGTGACTGAGGTCTGGATAAGGATGGGAACAATGGTGGTAAGATCAACATCTCACATGCTTCAAAAACAGCTACTTACTCCACCTCCTCCTGCTGTCTGCATCAGTCAGACATGGTAGCCAGCATGCTCTAAACACTCAGAATAAAGTCTTGGAGATAACAAAAGAACAAAAGGGAAGGAACCTTGATCCTTAAATAACCCTGCAGAATGAAGCGGCCCTGAGCTGGCAACTTCAGACTATCATGGTTAAGCTGCTGTTATTTGGTTCCTATAAAATAGTTGAATCAACATAGTTGTGTGGTAGCCCATTCTTCATCTTGTATATTATTTTGAAATATGAATAATGAGCCCTAATTTACCTGTATACAAAAAGTATTTTTAATTTTTTTTTTTTAGTTGTCAATGGATCTTTTTTATTTTATTTATTTATTTATATGCAGTGCTGAGGATTGAACCCAGGGCCTCACACATGCCAGGCAAGTGCTCTACCACTGAGCCACAACTCCAGCCCCAAAGGGATGTTTTTTGTTTTTTGAATCTTTTTTTTTTTTTTTTTTTTTTTTTGGTGGAGTTTTCTTTTCTTTTGGAACTGGGGGTCAAACCCAGGGCTTTTTGAATGCAAGGCAGATGCTTTACCACTGAGCTACATCCCAGCCCTACCTGGAATATATTTTTAAACTCCTCCAAGAAGTCACCCTTTGTCTACTCTATGCCATGATTACATTAATCATTGCTTCTTTTCTGTAATTCCTATATCTTACATATACATTTATATATACTGTTCCTATACTTATCACATTCTCCTATAATTTACTTTCATACCTATCTCCTCCACTAGATGTGTCCTTCTTGGATAAAAATGATCATATCAACAGTAGTGTGCCTAGTGCAATCCTCAATAATTACTTGTTAATTAGAAATTATACATTAAGTAGTTCTTTGTTCTTTGTTCTTTGCCTTTTGTCAGATTATAAATGAGATAACAATTTTTCTTGTTCAGAAAAAGAAGGGTTATCAGAAGTCATTATATGATAGTAATTTTTTAAATATATAGGATACAGTAAAAGTCTCTAATATATTATGGGTAAAACAAAATCAGTCCCAAATATGGAATAGAAAAGGCTTAATTTTCAGTAGTTAGCAGATGTCAAGGAATCTGAGTTTGTAAACACTTCAGTTTTATAAGCAGCCATCCTTCAGTGATAGTAGTTCTTGTCAATTTCATTCAGCAGGTACTAGTAAACAGCACATATGATATAGGTAAGTTCTTAGTAAAGGGAGCCAACAGAAGACCACCCCCCCAAAAAAAGGGTGGTGGAGGATCAGAGAGGGCAGGGCTAAGAATGAGAAAAGAAAAGGAATAGGAATAGTGGACAAGCTGTGTGTGGTGGCGGTGGAGCATGCCTACAATCCCAGTAGCTCAGGAGGTTGAGGCAGGAAGATAGAGACTTCAAAGCCAGCCTCAACAACTTAGCGAGACCCTGTACCTAAATACTTTTAAAAAGGGTTGGGGTTGTGGCTCAGTGTTAAGCATCCCTGGATTCAATCCCCAGTACCAAAAAAAAAAAAAAAAAAAAAAAAAAAGAATGGTAGACAGATGAGACTCAGAATGTTAAGAATAAAATAGAATACATAAGTATCTAAAATATGCAGGCATTAAAAAGAACATGGCAGCCCACATTAAAGCCCAGGAAGCCTGGGGGAAAAAAGAAAAGAACATGGCATGGGTTGATCCCCTGAACCCCTCCCTCACTCAAACCCCTCCCAACACGCGAAAAGGGAGAGGAAAAAAAAAAAAAGGAACATGGCAGGCAGATCTCTTCACATCTTTGAAGACATTCATGCTATATCTATATTTTCATCCATTGAAAAGGTTACAGAACTGTATACATGGCATAACATCTTGCACATAAATTAATTTTTAAGGGTATTTATGTTTTATGCCTTAACACTTCTAGAAGAACAAAATAACTATTAACAGAAGTTCTACAGGAAAACAACTGCTGGGAGACATTTCAGTGTTTCCTTATATACATTCATGAACTGTCTAAATTTAACCATGCACACATATTAATCTGAATTTTTTTAAATATCAAGAGTTATATGAATAACAGAATTGACTATTATATTGTTTTCTACAGTATAAACAGTTTGATACTTTTAAAATTATTGACTATCTGAAATTAAAATATTCAGATTATAAACAATGACCAGATATCCGTGTCTTCACTTCATTTTCTGAGAATCCACATTAGTTTCATTTCCACTTCATGGCAAAAGCCACCAGGGGAAAATGCTGGAGCAATACATTTTTTCTTCCCTGTAGTTCTTTTAGTTTTATGCTTTAAGATCTTTCCTTTAAATCTTATCACTTAGCAACTTACTTTTAACTAACCAACTATGATTTATGCCAAGAAAGTAAATGTTGACCTGATAGCGGTAACTGTTTAAAAAACAAAATATTCCAAAAATAACTTGTTCTGTCTTCATGATATTCAACATATTACATATTGTTGGAACGATTTTTACTGATAAAGAGTATTTGATTTGAGAGCATGCAGACATGACCAATTTCATGAAGATGTACACTTCAGGTACAAAAGGTAGGAAAAATGAAAAACTAAATGAACCTAGTTTATCTACAAGTACTGCTGACAAATATTAGATACTAGCCATCTAAAGGAGCACCTGCAACTGGGGATGTAGCTCAGTGGTACAGCACTTGCCTAGCAGGCACAAGGATTTGGGTTCAATCCCCAGGCATTAGAGGCTGAGTTCTAATCTTAGGTATTAGATACTAATGAAGAAAGATCATTCAATTGATTGTATTTATCACTCTGATATAGAAGAAAATCTAGCTTAAACTACTCAAGATCAATTTCACATTACATTAATACTAGAACTAGATCTTGAAGCAATGTGGTGTTAAGACCCTTTGCACAATCACAAGAGACATCAAGATGATTTAGCTAGAACAGTACCTCTCATATAGGCAAATAGAAACTAATCCCTTTTGTTCACCTAAGAAATACCTTTCTAGATCAGGGTTCAGCAACCTTGTCTGTAATGAAACAGACAGTAAATATTTTAGGCTTTGCAGGTCACATCTAATTTTTGAGGTATATTCTTTGTTTTATTTTTTACAACCTTTTAAAACTATAAAGACCATTGTGAGCTAATAAGCTGTACAAAAAGCAGGCCACAGCCATGACCAAATTTGGCCCACAGGCTGTTGTTTATGGATATCCTCCTTTTACCCACAATGAAGAGGACTTTTAATAGGCTTGTGATGCTGTCCCTGCCCTTACTGTGCACTCATTCTTAATCAAATTCTCATCAACACAGGCTGCAAAACAAGCGAAACACAAAACTCACATCTTCAACATTCCCAATTGTACAATAAAAGTAATATCACACATGAAAACCTCATTATTCTGCTCTAAAATATTTTTTAAATGTATTGTTATCTCTGATAATTATAATAAAATTCACTATTTGTATCAGATACAATAGTAAATAGTATAATACTTCTTAAATAAAAACTTATTGAATTATTCTTGGTATGCTGCCCATTTTTAATAACTTTAGTAAGGCATAATTTGCCTATCACTCATCATTTTCTAACGTATAATTCAATAATTTTTAATAAGTTTATCAAGTTGTGCAATGATCACCATGAATCAGTTTTATACATCTTAATCACCCCACTATCAACCCTTGTGTACATTTATTGTTAATGCCTATTTGCTCCCACTCCCTTCCCAGGGAACAACTAATCTTTCTTAAGATTTTCTTCCTCTGGACATATCATATAAATGGTATCAGGTAAATGGTTTCTGTATCTGGCTTCTTTCCCTGAGTATAGTAATGTTAAGGTTCATTCATATTGTAGTATGACTCTACAGTTTGTTTCTTTTTATTATGATTTGGTATTCCATTAGATGTGCTGCACATTCTTAAAAGATACAATTTATTAAGTTTTGAATGTACATACTCATGAAAACACCCACAGTCAGAATAATCATTCCTTTCCACAATTCACTGTGCCTCTTTATAATCCTGCTTTCTGGTATTCTCCATCCACCTCTGTTCCCAAGGCAACCCTGAGTCTGTTTTCTGTCACTATATATATGAGTTTGTATTTGCCAGAATTTCACATAAATAGAATCATACAGTATATATTCTTTTTTTCTGACCTCTTTTACTCAGCATTATTTTAAAATTCTTCCATATTGTTGCATGTATTAACTTTATTATTACTGCTAAAGAATATTTTTGTTTATGTATTTATCTGTGATAGCTATTTAGAATGTTTCCAGTTTGTGGCTATTACAAACAAATCTGATATGAACTTTTGTTTCTAAGTCCTTGGGCATGCTTTCAATTCTTCTAGGTAAATATCTAAAAGTAGAATGGCAGGATCATATAGTAGGATCAACTGTTTAAGAAAAGAACAAATTCTTCATTCAACAAAAAGACTGCATCATTTAACATTCCCACAGTATGAGTGATCTAATCCCTCCACATCCTCACCAATACTTGGTATGGTCAGTCTTTTTAATTTATTCATTCCAGCAGATGTGTACTGACAGTTCTTTATGTTATTAATTTACGTTTCCTTAGTAACTAAAGATGTCGAACATCTTTTCATGTTTGTGTTTCAGCTCCTTGGTGAAGTGTGTTCATATCTTTTGCCAATTTATTAAAAATTTTACTTACTTTTATGTTTACAGACTGCATTTTGAGTCATTGTACACAAATGGGGTACATCTTTTTGTTTTTATGGGTGTACACGATGTAGATTCCCACCATTGGTGTAATCATACATGTATATAGGGTAATAATGTCTGTCTCATTCCACTATCTTTCCTTCCCCCTCCCCCACCCCTCCCCTCACTTCCCTCTACACAATCCAAAGTTCCTCTATTCTTCTCTTCCCATTATGTATCATCATCCACTTATCAGAGAAAACATTTGGTCTTTGGTTTTTTGGGATTGGCTTATTTCACTTAGCATGATATTCTCCAACTCCATCCATTTAACTGCAAATGCCATAATTTTATTCTTCTTTATGGCTAAATAATATTCCATTATGTATATATGCCACAATTTCTTTATTCATTTATCTCCTGACGGGCATCTAGGTTGGTTCCACAATCTAGCTATTGTGAATTAAGCTGCTATAAACATTGATGTGGCTGCATTACTGTAGTATGCTGATTTTAAGTCCTTTGGGTATAAACTGAGGAATGGAATACCTGAGTCAAATGGTGGGTACATTCCAAGTTTTCTGAGGAATCTCCACACTGCTTTCCAGAGTGTCTTTTTTACCAATTTTTAAAAATTGGATCTCTTTAATGATTTTGATAAGATTTTTAATATATTCTGGATTTATCAGATATATTCTGCTAATCTTTGTCTTTTCATTTTCATAATGCTATCTTTTAAAGATCAGATTTTTAATCTGGGCAACTTACCAATTTTTTCTATGGATATTTTTGGTGTCACATCGAAGACATCATTCTCAAAACTAATTTTTTCTTCTAGAACTATTATAATTTGAGGCTTTATTTAGATTTTGATACATTTTGAGTTAATTATTATATATGATTTGAAATGTGGGTGAAATTGCATTCTATTATATAAAGGTATCCAACTGTTCTGGTACCTTTTGTTGAAGACTACTTTATATGGTTTATTCACTAAAAATGCCTTTATACCTTGTTGAAAATCGTTGTCCATATGTCTTTTGGCTCTGAGGTTAGGGGAACTCTAACATGAATACCACATTGTCTTAACTACTTAATAAATCATGAAATCATGTAAATCTCCAACTTCATTATTTTTCAAAGTTGTTTTGGTTATTTTAGATCCTTTGCATTTCCATATAAGCTTTAGAATCAATTTCTATTTTTTAAAAAAGTACTGCATGGGAATTTGAGAATTTAATGAGTCTATTGATTCCTTTGGGGATAACTGGTATTTTACTAATATTCATTCTACTGGTCCATGAACAAAGTACACCTCACCACTTATTGATATCTTTAATTTCTCTCTACTATATTTGAAATTTATAGTGCATGAATCACATCTTTTGTCAGATTTATCCCTAAGTTTTCATATTTTTATAGTATTATAAATGGCATTCACTGTTTTTTAATTTTTCCAATTGTTACTGTTGTACAGAAATGCAAATGATTTTTACACATTGAGCTTACATCTTCAACCATACTTAACTCTTTTTTGTTCTACTGGCTAAATCATATATTCTATAAATAATGACAGTTTCACCTCTTCCTGTATTCTAGATGCCTCTCTGCCCATTTCTTGTACTGCCTAAAATCTTAGATCAATGGTAAACGGAAGCAATATTAAACAAAAGCATTAGGCACAGATATCCTAACCTTGTTCCTAAACTTAGTAAGAAAGCAGCATTTAGTCTTTCACCACTAAATATTATGCCAGCTATTGGTTTTTCTTAGATATCCTTTATTGGGTTAAGGACACTTGAATTTTGGGGGGGTTGTGCTAGGGACTGAACACAGGGTTTCAAACAGGCTAAGCACATTCTCTACCACTGAGCAGCAGGCCTAACTCCAAGGGCACTCAATTCTATCCTTGATTTTCTGAGATTCCTTAATCAGCATCTGGATTCTGTCAAATGCTATCTCTGTATCTACTAGCTTTGGTTTTGTAATTTGTTAATAAAATGAATTACAATGATTGTTGACTGCTAAACTAACCTTGTATTTCTACAATAAAACCTACTTGATTATTGCTATAATTTGAATATGGGATGCCCTCTCCAAAACTCAAGTTGAAATTTGACTGTCATTGTGATAGTACTGGGAGGTAGGGTCTATAAGAGGTGATGAGGTCATTAAGAGGATTAATGCCTTTCTCATTAAAATGGATTCATTCTCCAAAGAGCAAGATGTTATAAACCCCTAGTGTTTTGCCTCTTCAACACATTTCTGCTCTTCCTTTAACTTCTCTACCATGCTTTGGTGCAGCATGAGGCCCTCACCAGATGCTGGCACCATGTTCTTGAACTTCTCAGCCTCCAGAACCATGAGCCAACATAAACCTCTATTTTATATAAATCACCCAGTCTTAGGTATTCTTTTTGTGTGTATGTGGGTGGGAAGGTACTGGGATTGAACCCAGGGGCAATTTATAACTGAGTTACATCACCAACCCTTTTAATTTTTTGGCACAGAATCTCACTAAGTTGTCCAGGCTGGCCTTGAACTTGCTATCCTCCTGCCTCTGCCTCCTGAGCCACTGGGATTACAGGTGTGTACCTGTAATCCTGGCACAGTCTCAGGTATGTACTACAGAAATAGAAAACAGACTAAGGCAGGTCCGATAAATCACCCTTTTTATATATTGTTGGATTTTATTTGTTAAACTCAATTTTAAATGTTTACATCTGTATTTATGAATAATATTGCACTGTAGTTTTCCCTGGTTTTGGTATCAAGATAATACTCATTGTTATTGGTGCATAGGTAAATAAGGTCCCTGTGACACATCTTAGCCAGAAGTAGTTTGGTACATAGTTATTATGCTATTACCTCATCTATTCCTTCCAAACCTAGGTAGTATTTATCATTACCATCACATTACATATGGAAGAAATGAGGGGAAAAAAATCAAGACTGACAGCAAGGTGGCATAGTTCTTTCAAAACTGGAAGTAGGATTTAAATCATGACAGCATGAATCTAAAATCTACTCTTAATCTCCTACGATACTATAATACTAAAGTTGTATTCAGGAAGATTCTTTAAACACATAGATTAATTTCTTTTTCATTGAGAAAAAAAACATTTAGTTTCCAAAAGATCCAAGTACTCTGATGTGGAGCCCATGTCTTAATCACTAAAGTATTTATTGAAAAAAAAAAAAAAAAAAAAGTGAATGAAATGCCATGGAAGTCAGGACATATAAAGACTATACTATTGAATATACTGAACATATTACTTAAGAAAGTCTTCTAAGGATATTCTATAGCCCCAAAAGACCAACCCAAACTATCGAATAGGTACTACACTTTTACAATTGTATCTAATGTTTAAACCCACATTGTGAAATATGAATTATTATATATATTCTACAAAGGAGAAAATTTGAAAAGCAACATTAAGAAACTTGCTTAATATGTCTATTATCCCTCAAGTAGCATGGCAGGCATTCAAACTCAAGTCTCTACAGCTCAAAAATAGTCCCTTAAATTTTGTATTTTTTGTTTGTTTGTTTTTCAGATTCCAGAATGTTCAATTCTAAGAAAAAACAAGCACTGCCAAGGGCCTTTGGGAACAAAGAAATTTCAACATCAGATTTCAGCAGAGCTCAGGCCAAGTAAATTGGATCTGAGCTTTGATGATAATGTTTTAAGTAGATGTTTCTCAACCTTTGACTGCATTAAGCCTACTTCACTCCCTTTCGAAAGGAAGTTTTCCTATCATAAAAATTAGCTGAGAGCTTTCTCTTCACTTCTGAAGATCTATAGGTAGACTTAGCTTAAATTTACTTGGGTCACTAGCTGTTGCATATGGTGCAGCTTAAGAGTCAAACAGGAGGAAAAAGACAAAGAATAACAGCTATTCAAATAATTCCAGTCACAAAACAAGATAGAATAGGGATAAAAAACCTGAATGCTTAAGAATATTGCCAAGGTCCACACACCTACCTATTCTGCCTCATTTTAGCAGTGAAACCTTGGAAAAGCTTTCAGGCTCTGTGGGCTTCCAAGTTTTCATCTATAAAATCAAGATGAAAATTTTACCTCTCGTATACTCATAAGAATTAAAGAGAGAATAACAAAAATGTGTTTAGAATAGCACCTGACACTTGACAAGCACTGTTTTAAATTATGCTATCAGTATTATATTATTCCTATAGTTATGGACAGAAAAAAAATTACATGCTAAATAGACACTTTAGAGATTCTTTGTATTTGCAAATAACTTTAATGTTTTTAATGCCTATATAGAAAAATACCATTCTATAACTCTTGACAGGTCAATATCAGTGTACTAAAAATGACATTGGAAATTGATTTTTAGCATCTTCTATAAATAGGCAAACAATTTAAAAAACATAAACAGAAATAACCAGACATAATTTATTAAAATAAGGCAAATTACTCAATTCCATTATGTAGAATTAAATATCCACTATGTGGTCAGCATTATAGAATGTCCTACATAATATACACAAGATCTAATACAACTCTCAATACATTTAAATTATTAGAGAACTAAAAATATATACTTAGAATATATGAATAAGGCAAACTACACGCAAATTCTAGTGAATACCCAGTAACTCAAATATCATTAAAGTATGTGAGTTCAATCTACTAAATTAAAAAAAAAAAAATTCCATGTGTATATTTAATGTCATTCCTAATATTAGTTCCAAAAGCAAGTTCAAATGACTGGTATATTACGATATTATAAATTATTAATAAAATTAAACAAAAAAGGATTATTTGATGAATTTCCACCATAACTTACTGTGGCTATTTGGGTACTGAGAAAGTTCTCTCTTTCCTCATCTACACGAATTTCACGTCCAGTTTTAAATAATTCAAGCATTTTGGGGATATCACGGCCAATGGAATCTGGTTAAAAAAATAAAAAATCCCAAATTATCACTACATCTAAAAAAGTAGCAAAAATTATTGAATGTAATAACCATATATTCCATGTGAAGATACAGTAAATAAGTTGTAGCAGACAGACTTTAGCGTGGCCCCTGTGGTCACAATTTCCTATGCCCATGCTCTTGAGTGATCTCCTCTCACTGGGTGTGGATGAAGCCTGAAACTTCCTTCTTGGGTTATAACGTCAGTCCTCTATTTGAGTAGAAAGAGAGGCAACTAAATATACTAAAGAAAAGAACATAATCAAGGTGAAAACTAAGAATGTCCAAATTATACAGAAGATTACAAAAATAAACTATATAACAACCAGGCTCAATGGCACACACCTATAATCACAGTGGCTAGGGAGGCTGAGGCAGGAGGATCACGAGTTCAAAGCCAGCCTCAGCAACAGCAAGGTGCTAAGCAACTCAGTGGCACCCTGTCTCTAAATAAATACAAAACAATACGGCTGGGGATGTGGCTCAGTGGTTGAGTGTCCCTGAGTTCAATCCTCCATACCAAACAACAAAAAAAAAAACTATGTAACCTCCTATGATTTAGTCTTTATCATTTTAACTCAGTTAACACACAAAATGCATATTTTAGTATTTCAGTATACCATAACTTCACTTTAAAACTTTTAATTTCATGTGTAGAAAATGTGAATTATTTGAAGGGTAAGAAATACAGTGAGGAATGTGCCACTAAAGACACACTACTCCCTAATGCTGGAAACAGTAACTTGGGAGGCTGAAGCAAGAGGAGGCTGAGGCGAGAGAATAGGCAAGAGGAGGTTAAGGCCAGCTCTTAACCTTAAGGAGGTTAAGGTCAACTCAGTCTCAAAAAAAAATTTGAAAAGGGATGGAGATATAACTCAGTGGTAGAGTGCCCCTGGGTTCAATCCCCAGTACTGCAATTTTAAGAGAAAGAAAGAGAATGAAAGGGACAAAAATTTCATGGTGCCTCAAGCCAAATGTTTCTCTCATGAGTCAATGTGATGATCTCATTATGAAGAGCAAACATACTTTCACCATACATTACTCCCAAGGATTATCTCAGAAGTTGTTCAGTATGGTTCAGAAGCACTTCAACTATAAAAAAAGCAATTACGCACAAGGAGCTTACTATCTATTTGGGAGATAAGAGACATAAAGATGGAACAAATTCCGAAAAAAGATATTCATTACATTCTGATATAACTGAGTACTAAACAGTATGACATAGTTTAACAACAAATAGTAGGATGTCAATAATGGTATACAAAAAAGAAACACGTGGTTAAACTAAGTCTATTTAAACTTCTTTATATTTAACATTCACCTATGCTTTTAAAGTTATGGTTTCATACAAATCAGGCTTATACTTAGTAAGAGCTCAAGAATTATTCAATGATACCTGAATATACCCACCTCCCTGCCTTCCTTCCTGTCACTACAAATGAATTCTCCATGCTTCTCCTAACTGCAATCTCTCTTCATTTGTGCAATGAATTCCACTTCCACTTACTTACAAAAGAACACTGTTTCTCCTACATTGTTCATGTTTCTCTTCTACATTTTTCATTTTCCCTAGATAATCCCCCTTAGTTTATAAGCTTACTATGAAATTTCAGGAGAAAATCTTTGTTAACTACTCTTCTGACAAAGGATTAATATCTAGAATATAGAAAGAGCTCAAAAAACTTTATACCAAGAAATCAAATAACCCAATTCATATATGGGCAAATGAATTAAACAGACACTTCTTAAAAGAAGAAATACAAATGGCCAACAAATACATGAAAAAAAGTTCAACAACATTAGCAATTAGGAAAATACAAATCAAAACTACACTGAGATTTCATCGCACAACAGGCAAAATAGCAGTCATCGAGAACACAAATAAAAATAAAGGCTAGAGAAGATGTGGAGGAAAAGGAACACTTTTACACTATTGGTGGAGCTGTAAATTAGTATAACCACTATGGAAATCAGTATGGAGGCTCCTTAAAAACTAGCATGGAACTACCATATGATCCAGTTATACCACTTCTCAGTATTTATACTGAAAAATTAAAGTCATCTTACTATAGTGATTGATACATGCATACTCATGTTTATAGAAGCACAATTAACAACAGCCAAACTATGGAACCAGCCTGGGTGTCCACTGATAAATGAATGGATAAAGAAAATGTGGTATATATACACAATGTAGTTTTATTCAGTCATAAAGAAAAATGAAACTATGGCATTTGCATGAAAACAGATGGAATTAGAGACCATCATGTTAAGTACAATAAGTCAACTTAGAAGGTCAAGGGTCATAAGTTTTCTATCATATGCAGAAGCTAGAAAGGAAAAAGTAAAACAAAGGTGTGGGTGGATCTCCTAAAAATCAAAGGGAGATTAGTAGAGGAAAGTGACGAAGGGGTGAGAGACAAGGAGGAAACAGGGAAGTGTTGGGGAGTGCTATTTGCCAAATTATATTGTTATATTGTGTGCACATACAAATATGTAACAACAAATCCCATCAATATGTACAACTATAAAGCACCAATTTAAAACTGTGGGGAAAAAAAGAAATTTCCCACTTCAATATAAAACAAACAAGCCTCCTATGACTTTACATTGTTTTCCAGCTACTATCTAATACTCTTCTTAAGTGTATTAAGGTCTCAAAAAAGTTGTCTACGACCTTTCCTCCATTTCCTTTTATACCTAATCAATCAGGTTGTCCTTGCCAGCATTCTACCAAGAATAATATTGTCAAGGTCACCAATAACTTTCACATGGGCAGATCCATTCACCATTTCTCAGTGTTCACATGATTTGACCTATTAACAGCAGGTCACAGAGCATCTTTCCTCTTCCTACAATATCTTGATTTGTACTCAAACACACATATTCACTAGCTGGCCCATTCTATTTTATCGGCTGATCTACCTTCATTTAGCTGACTTCTTTTAACATTACTATCTCAGGGCTCAGACTCTATCCTTACACACCTTGCTAAGTGACCTCATTCAGACATTTGGCTTTAAATACCACTTAGTCATTCCTAACTGCAAACTTATATCTCCGGTCACAACATCACTCATGATTTCCAACCACCTACTTGATATTCTCATGTAGATACAGATAGTTAATTAGTAAGGTATAAATGTGACAAACAGTTGCTGGAGAAATGAATAAGTGACTTCATAATTTAGAGTTTAATGTCATAGAGATAATGTATAATAATGAAATAGGAAAGAACAGGGTTTAAGAAAGAAAGAATGCTTGCTTTCATGGCACATATATTAAAACTGGAATGATACAGAAAAAGAGTAGCATGGCCCTTGATCAAAGATGACATGGAAATTTGTGAAGCATTCTATATTTATAAGTGGTAAATATTTAAGGAGATGGAAATACAAATTACTCTGATTTGGTCATTACTGTACACATACTGAATTATCACAATGTAGTCCATAAATACTTACAATTATTATGTTATCTTTAAAGAGGGAAAGAGAACTGTATTAAAATATACAATATTAAAATATACGGAAGTGTAGGTGTTGAAGGAATACTAAAATAATATATTTGTATAGAGTTAGAAATAAGAAACTAGAAGTGGTGATAGGTTAAGGACGATGCACATATGAGTTTTTAAGACAGCTCCATCCTAAAACAAGCACAAAGCTTTCTTCCTTTGACATTACATATTCTTTTACCTTTCTCTTTATCTAACTTGCATTTCCATAATAACCAAAATGTTTAGTGAATCATTTCATGTGCTTAATTGCCAATTGTACATCTTTTGTAAAACACCATTCAAATTTTGGTTCTTTCTTTAAAAATCAGGTTGAAGGGCTGGGGTTGTAGCTCAGTGGTAGAGCACTTGCCTAGCACGCATAAGGCACTGGGTTAGATCCTCAGTACCATTAAAATAAATAAATAAATAAATAAAAATAAAGGTACTGTGTCCATCTACAACTAAAAAATATTTTTTTTAAATTCAGGTTGAAGATCTTATTTAGTAATGAGTTCTTTATACATAAGTCCTTCTGCAGTTATATGTGTGGCAAATATTTTCCCCTGATCTGTAGTTTGTCTTATCATTTTCTTAGAGGTGTCTAACCATGACCCAAAGTATTAAATTTTACAATGTGCACATGTATTTATTACAAACTATTCTGTGTTAATAAACAGTAAATTTGGGCTTACCAATTGATCCTCCCCTGCCTGCTTCACTTTGTAATATCATTGTCATACCCAAACCTGCTATACCTCCTGCATATCTATCTTTAAGGTAATATTCCCTGGGCTACTCAAGATCAAAATTAGGAAATCATCCTAGATTCCTTCCACTACCTTACACCTCTATCTAGTCAATAACTCCTGTTATTTCTAGCTCAATATGCCACAACAGTTTTTGTTTTCCATCTTCATTGCCACTGCCAGATTCTTTCCTTTATCATCTTTTATCTAGAGTATTGCAACAATCTCTTCACCAGTCTCTGTTTAGGTCTCACCATTTTCATATGGCCATCATATCACTTACACATTCCCTGGAAAACTCATTCTAATAAGAAAAATTTATCTTATTCTCCTGAGCAATGGTTTTTCAATGGCTCCTACTTATATAGAAAATAAAATCTAATCTCCACATAAAGGTGCACATAGCCCTCCATGACCTGGCCCACTGCCTATCACTGTCTAACCCCATTAAACACCATTATCTGATAACATTTTATGTACCAAATGATAGAAAGCTACTTATAATTTCCTAAAAACAACTGAATCTCCCATAATTTCGTGCATTAAGGAAAGCCATTTCTTCAGCCTGGAATGTATTCCCTATGCATGTTAGGAAAGCAAATACCTACTCATACTTAATTAACCTTTCAACTTAACTGTCATCTTCTTTATATAATTTGGATCTATAAAGTAGTTCCTCATTCCTCTAAGTACTTTGTACGTTTTCCACTAGTACATTTACTGCATTTTAGTGCGGTGGTTTGTTCTCATCTCTCTTCTCTCTCAATGTTTATATTCTTAAAATGGGAAATGTTTTTATTTTTCAATTCTCCATACAAAGTATAGTGCCTGACACATAATAGGCACTCAATAATTATCCCTTATTCAACAAATGAGTTGTGAAAGTAGAACTGATATGTGAAGATGTGAGAAAGAATAAATTTTCCTGAAGTAATTGTGGAGAATGAATAGCTACTTTAAGAATAGTAGGGAGATAATAGTAACAGTGGCTTACAGATAGTGTACTTTTTATATACCTAATTTATGCTAAACTCTGCATACATTATCATAAAAATACTGTAGGACAGATGTTATCATGAAACCCATTTTGTAGATGATCAATTGAGGCACAAAAATATTAAAAAGTCTGCTCAAGGTCACAATAAGTGATATAGCCAAGATTGAGTGTGATCTGTTAGCCATTATTTATTCTGTTTTTCAATACAGCCAAATGTCAAATTGTCACTGCTCTAGGGCTTTGCTTTCCCTGATCGCTATGTAATTGTTCTCCTTCTCCTCCACTTTCTCTTTTATGTGCTTTTAAGTTCTGTTTTTCTTCTTTTCCCTTCCTTTCCTCTTCCTCTAACTTTCTCTATACAATTTTCACAATGAACATAATCTAAAATATAGGATCTGGTATTTTACCAGGGAAGACAAAGAAGGAATAGTTAATGAGAAAGAAGATGAGTTATAATTGTATATACAAAAGAGTTCCAAGGAATAAGAGAAAACTAAGAACCGACATTTGAATCTAGAAGAAAAAAAAAAAAAAGATGTGTGATTATAATCGAAAGAAATATTTTAAATTAACTGTTGTGAGATAGAATAACATTTGGTATGGAAATGGAGACAAGCCATCACTGTAGACCACTTATTTTAAAAACTGGCATTAAACAACAGAAAGAACTAAGATCATAGCTAAAAAGGACAGCTAGATCAAATAAAGGTTGAAAGGGCAGCTGTATTTTGGTTTTTGTTTGTTTGTTTAACTAGACAACTCTGGGCACGATTAAGTGCTAAAGTTAAACCAGTTTGTCTACTGTCAAAAGTCAAATTGTTAGTTCTATGACATTTAAGGACCTTGTGTGTCGTGTTTCTAGATATCATATCCCAGGCATGGCACACAGCAGATGATTACTATAAATACACTTATTCCAAAAAAAATTATAAATCCATGTTTCAGTTGCAGTGTTTAATCCTATATCTTCTACCAATTGAATGCTGCACTAAATGTTCATTCATTATACAAATATTTATATACTACCTATTATGCACTAGGTACTATTCTGAACATAGCAATAGACAAAATTAAAATGCCCTTCCTCTAATGGGAAGAACTGAACACACACTATACATTTAAAGTAGGAGATGCAAGGAGTAATAGATCCTAAAAACAATACAGAAGCACAAAGATGAAATTTTTACTCTTAGTAGAAGTGCAAATAATATTGTATGTAGAATGGTCATGGAAGACCTCTCTGTTTAGATGTTATCTATATAAGAAAAGTCAGGCAAATAATCAAAGAACACTGTGGATAGATAAGACCTGAGAAAGAAAAGTACTTAGAGGGTAGTGAGGAAGAACAAGGTAAGCATTCAGGCTGAAGTAAAGGAAACAAAGGAAAGAGTAGGAGAACCAAATGCAAGATATCCATAGTTCATCTATAATTAGAACAGCACTTAATCATTTATAGATTCTTTCACACATGAATAGGTTTTAAATTAATACAAGGGGGAAAAATTACAAATATTTCAAATTGATTACCCTGAAAAATTTGTTTGGTATTTTTCCTTATATAACCAAAGAATTCTACTTATTTCAATAATGCAACATATTATTCCATGAGTTAAAAGTACTTTGAATTCTTAATATTATTAACATCCATGAATCTCAATGATGATACAACTTACAGAAAGTGGCATTTTATTAAGTAGATGTGACTATTCTTTCTAACTAAGTCTACTGGAATAGCCTGTGGACAAGATTTCAGCTAGACACAGTGACTAACTCTAACAGTCACATGTTAAGAACAATACAAATTAGTGTAATTCTAATTTTCTAATTGTGTCCTTTTCTCTCTTATCTGCCAATAAATTAGTATGGTTTAAAATAATTTACCAGGCTGGGATTGTTGCTCAGTGGTAGAGTGCTTGCCTAGCATGTGTGAGGCCCTGGGTTCGATCCTCAGCACCACATAAAAATAAATAAATAAAATAATTTACCTAAGTGGGGGGTGAGACTCAGAGACAGCACATGCTTAGTACAAGCAAGTCCTCAGTTCAATCCCAAGCACCAAATAAATTAAATTAAATAATTCAATGGTTTCCATATGCCATAGTACCCACCACAGGTTAATATATAATATAATAGAAAACAGATTCCATTAAAAGTCAAGATATTTTTCATACTAGTATTTTTTGTTTAGTAATGCTAAGTAAAAATAAGTAAAAACAACAATAGAAATAAAACATTTTAGTATCAATAAAACAACTCTATACTAGAGATAAAAGACTTATAGAGGACATGGTTTGTGGGAAGCAAAGTGATTAGCAAAATGAAGCCAAATTTCTTCCAAGAAATTTTTAAAAACAAGTGTTAAATTTCTTTTCATGAAATAGAAATACTGAGAAAACAAGGCAAATGTACACTTGAAAAACAGAGAACGTGCCTACAGTTATATAAGCAATGAAAATAAAACGAATAAAACCCCAGCATTAAATATACCACAAAATGTGTACTTTTAATCCAGCCAAGATGGTTACACCCACTCCTATTAGGAAAACTGAGACAAAATGGGAAACTAATGAGCTCAGCTGCAGGGGCTTGTTTGTTTTTTTAATTTCATCCACTTGCTCAAAACGTAATTTCTATTTTACCCTAACATCTTTTGTTGGATATAAGGGGAATCAAATGTTCCCAAACAAGAATCTGAATAAGCTCTGAAAATGCATAATACAAGCTTCATTGTTCTAATGCACATCTGCTGTATTCTGTCTGAACATTTTTGACAGGTTTAAAGAACACAAATGTTTTGCTAGTGCTGATAAACAGATCATGGGGGTGAAAAGAATTGTTGGGGTAGGGGAAGATCTGTTTTTTGAGGGTGCCTTGTTAAGCAAATGTGGGGACATATACTTATGCACTTGACCATGGTATGGGGAAAATGTGGCTCATTATGAAAGGACCAATAAAGTAAAGCCCACTGATCAAAATAAACAATTTTATCAGGAAATTTGCTATTTGGAATAAGTAAATAAGCTATCCTGCAAACCTCTCAGACAACAAAAACAAAAAACAAAAAACAAAAAAAACCAGTCCTGAACATTATGCTAACTTCAGCAATTAAAAAAAAATCTCAAAGCTAAATAGAATCCAAAAAGGTTACAAGAGAATGGATAAAGTAGCAAAAGTGGCAAAATTAGTGTTTGTGAAAAACTAGTTCACCATGCAAATCAAGGATCTAGATGAATATAGATATATTCAGTATTCATTTTCAGTTTTAACTGGCTATATTTAGTACTGTTTGTTTTGCTCTGATTGGAGCTTGAATTTAATGAGAAACAAAAATGAGTAAAATTTTCATCAAATTCAACTGCAATTCTGGTTTAATTTTTAAATAATGTTCAATTTCAGGTCTCAGGAAAAATGTAAGTCTGATTCCATGACAACGAACAGTAAGGTAATGGACATCCATCATGAAAATACCAAGCCTCAGTCCAATATCTAAAAAGGACATGTGATTTTGTAGGTTATCAAACAAACAAAACTACAGTACAACAAAAGAACTGGAGAGTCTTGGAATTTGCTTAAGCTACAGAGCATGATCTAGAATTCAGACAAGTATTAGTGACATGTATAAAGAATTCTAGCTAGATTTTTTAGCTTAACTAGAATTGAAATTTGAAGACAAATTTATGAAAACAATTTTAAAACACTTCTGTTTACACTACAAAATTTTATTAAAGATAATTCCAATCTATATGAGACACACAGAACTACCTAAAACAAATGAACTTGTTTTTTCTCTATTCCATTTCCATTAATAATATACCACTTATTAGAAGTTCCAAGTCTTAAGAATTTCAGCATCAAGTTTCAGTATCTTTTCCCCAACAACCTATTCAATCTTAACTAGTCACAAAGTCCTAATACCTTTGACATTTGTCCTCTTAGCTCCAGTCTCATTTTGAAGACATTAAATACTGCCTTTATTAGTCTCCTACAATTGCACCCAAACTGGTCTCCCTGCCTCTAGCTTCAATTTATACCAATACATCTTACAAACTCTTATCAGATTAGAGCTGTAAAGGATAGATCATGTCATGCCACACCTCAAAACTTCTAAGGGGTTCCTGCTGATTACAGAATAAAAGTCCAGGCTCATTACACATCATTCAAAGTCCTGCTCAATACAGCTTCAATCCCTTTCCAACATCACTTCCCATTATTCTCTTCTATTTCACAGTATAGGTACTATATCCTATGGACAATGAAACTGTTATTTCTTGGACCTGGCCTGTAATTTCTGCCCTACTTCATTGTCTCTGATTAATGAACTCCTCTACTTAAAGTAATAATCCCAAACTTATCCAATTATTTAGGGTGCAGTTTAATTGTCACCTCCTTCATGATGCCTTCCCCATTCCCCATCTATATGTAAACTCCTCCCTCAATGAACACTCACAGAACCTCGTGAATTCATCAAGTAATACTTCACACTTTATAATCTGGCTCTTTACAAAGAGACCTCTCTTACTGTATTTCTTAGGGAAGAGAAATAGCCACAAGGGGAAAATTCCTTAAGGTAAAATACCTGCAAAGTTGTGCACTTGTATATACGCATATGTATACATGCTGAATGCTTAAATCAATGAGTATACATATTATAATATTAATAAAGAGGTATAAACATCAATAAAACAGCAATGATGACAACACACCTAGTATAATATGTTCCACTAATTTGGAACTAAACTCTGATCCAAATTTAAAGAACCGGTATTGTAAAGTAACTAGGTTCTCACGTTAGCGTATTAATGTTGATACCAGGGGGAAAAATCAAATCTCTAATTTTTGTAACACAAAACTCAAACACCAAGACATACTATTTGTTCTACATATATTATTAGCAATTTTGTTTTCTAACTGAACTAAGTTGAGAAGAAAGATGTTAACAACGTTTTGAAATAACAAAAATAATTCTTCCTTACTTCTAGCAAGCCTTGGAAACTTTTTTTTCAGTTTCTTCTTTAATGGATTAAGTTCAGGCATTATTTCTGGAACAGCTACATAAAAGTCTACTTGAATTTCATCATCCAAAATCTGAAAATCAGAGGGAAAAAGAAAATAACCTTAGATTATATGAAAAGCTTTATCTTTTGGAAAATAGGTAATGTCCATTCTGGTTTAGAAAAGAGACATTAAGCACAATTCTTTTCTTCAAATGCAAGCATCGTATGAATACATTTACCAATTAAGAAAACAATTAGAAGCAAAACATTTTCTTTTAAATACAGACACATTCATTTTTTTAAAAAAATATTTAATTGTTTTAATTCTTCCATGAAATTGTGTTAGGTAAAAAGGCATTACAAGCAAGAATATAGCACCAATACGTACACAACTCATATAACCTCACAAAGCAGAATTCATGTCTGTTAAAACTGAAGAAACAAGCTGATATTTTTGCAACAGATCACATGTAAAATTAATAATCACCAGCTGCCAAACTAACTAGCAACCACTAGCTTTATAAATTTAGAGCATCAAGAGAACTGAATCTATAATTATTTTCACTAAGAACTGAACTAAAATTTTCCTTGTCACCAATAACTAAAAATAAAAGATGTGGGGGGTAGTCAAAGACAAGTTCACTTACAGTTTATTAACCATATTCTATTTCCATTCTCAGAGCAGGAGATTAGTATTCAATTTTTAAAGATCTTTTTATTAATTCAGGCAAGCACCTAACTATTAAACTACTTACTACACTGTGCTCCACTTCAAAATTTAGTTGATTATAAAATGAAACAACTCTTGAACAACAGTGACTGGGCAACAAGTATTTCACCAATTTTTGTTTATTTTCTGTTTTTGCATGAAATCTTACCACATATGCTACTCAAAGCCTTGGTTTGGGGTTAAATGGAATCCAAACAATTTGAACTTTGATAAAAGTAAGCACTGATTCTAGAATTTTAACTTCCTGTTACTTTTTTTTTTTTTTTTTTTACAAATTCTTTACTCCTTAAATAACATACCGGGCTCTCCTTTACAATAACTTACGTTACATGAGTACTTCTCAAGTGCCATGAATTCTGCTAAATATGGTTTAGTTCATCCAATCTTTACAATGACCTTTCCAGGCAGGTACTAATATTGACCACATATTCCAGATAAAGAAACTGAGGGCTCAAGAAGGACAAGTTAGTTTCTGCACTCCTAAAGAGTCAGAGCCAGAATTCAAATACAGATCAAGTGATTTTAGAAAAAGTATTCTCAGCTTTGGAAATAGGAAAGCAGAGGCAATTCTGAAAATGTCAAAAAAATTGTACGTAAGTTTTCTACTTAAAGACCTTCCAATACTAATTCTGTGACATGTTCCTTTAAATTAAACTTAATATTATATTTGAAAGTTATGCCATAATTAACCTTAAGATCACATCTTGGAATAATACAAATCTGTGGATGAAAATTATGCTCTAGAGACAAGTAAAAACATGAAATTACTTTCAAATCTCTCAGAGCCAAGCATATTTGTGATACTTCAAAATAAAATTTAATAAAGTTCTTATCTAAGAAACTGAAAAATTAGCAATTTTATTCTAGTTTAAATTTTGTAAGAGTTATGTAATTACAGTATACTAATTAAGAAATACAGGAACAGGGTTAGGGATGTAGCTCAATGGAAGAACACTTGCCTAGCATACATAAAGCCCTGAGTTGAATTCCCAGCACCACAGAAAATAAATTAATTAAAATAAAAATATAGAAACACATTTGAAAATCGCAGCCATGATACTATTTACACAACTATGTAGAAATTACTTCACAATCTGAATATCTTCTAAAAATAATACAGGCAAGTTTTTTTAAAAGACACCATGGGGTAACTTGCAAGAATATGCTGGTTAAATTACTTGTCAAATGGCACACTCCTCTCATAACAGATCCACCACTGGAGTCCCCAAAGAGAAATGCTGATACCTGTAAATTTTATATACCAAATAACTTCAAAGTGTATATGGTTTCTTTATTTGGGTTATTTTTTCAAATATGCTTCCTATGCTGAACTTAAGGCTATATAAAATACTTTCTATTCCATTATCATTTCTTCTTTGGTAAGTAAATTAATTTCTTAATTAAATTTGAGAACTGGAGGAGTGGCTATGACAGTTCTACAAGATACCTTGTGCTTGCAGGAAGAAAACAGATGAAAGGTAATACATGAATGTAATATGAAGAGTTAGTTATCTGACTTAAGAAATCAAGATTTACTCTCAAACCCCAAGCATTCATGATATATTTATTTTTAAAATAAACATAAAATTTAAAATTGATAAACCAGAACTAATCAGGTACTAACCTCTGACTTGGTCTAGAACCTTTGTTAAGGCATATTCTCATTTCTGCTGGTTCTCCTGCAAAAACTTACTTTGAAGATTCTACTTAAAAATTTATATAATCTCCCTCAAAGTTAGAATACTATTGGAGTGGGAAAAAAAATAAACTATCAGCACTGTCATATATTCCAAAGGATGAGATCGGTTAAAAGTTCCCCAGATGAAAATCTGGATATGGGACAAAGGATAAATTTTCAACTCAGTTTTTCCTATGACACCTCTCCCCGAAAAAAAATTCATAATCTAAATGATTATCTTTAGAAGATGAGCTTTTAGAGAACATTAAAGAATCACTCATATTTCCAGAAATACCTATGTACCATTTCTGCCTCAAAAAAATGTTGTTCTTTTCAAAAATGCTCCATAGGCTCTGTTATTTTCTATTGGCAGTCTACATAATCATTTGTCTGCTACCATGTTGAGCCTCTGCCACTCAGAACTGAGTAGGGAGTAAAAGTTAAGAGGAACCAAAAGCCCATATTATTGAGGTCAGATCCTATGCTTTTTTTTTAAATTATGTTTTTATTTTTACAGACTGCATTTTGATTAATTTTACACAAATGGGGTACATCTCTTCATTTCTATGGTTGTGATACTATGCTTTTCGATCTATCACACTTTCACTCCAAGAAAGCAAAACAAATATTTGATCTTTAAAAGATGAATAAAGTCAGGCACAGTGGCACACAACCATAATCCTAGCTACTCAGGAAGCTGAGGCAGGAGGATCACAAATTCCAGGTCAGCCTGGGCAACTTAGCAAGACCCTGTTTTGAAATTTAGAAATAAGCCAAGCACAGTGGCACACTCATATAATTCCAGCAACTAGAGAGGCTAAGGCAGGAGGAACACAACTTCAAGGTCAGCCTCAGCAATTCAGCAAGGTCCTAAGCAACTTAGAGAGACCCTGTCTCAAAATAAAAAATAAAAAGGTCTGGGGATGTAGCTCAGTGGTAACCCCTGGGTTCAATCCCTAGTACCAAAAAAGAAAAAAACAAAAAACAAACTCTATACCAAGAATGCAAATAATCCAATCGAATAATGGGCTAAGGAAATGAATAGACACTTCACAGAAGATCTACAAGCAATCAACAAACATATGGAAAAATGTTCAACATCTCTAGTAATAAGAGAAATGCAAATCAAAACCACCCTAAGATTCCATCTCACCCCAATTAGAATGGTGATTATCAAGAATACAAGCAACAACAGGTGTTGGCAAGGATGTGGGGAGAAAGGTACACTCATACATTGCTGGTGGGGCTGCAAATTAGTGCAGCCACTTTGGAAAGCAGTGTGGAGACTCCTTAGAAAACTTGGAATGGAACCACCATTTGACCCAGCTATCCCACTCCTTGGCCTATACCCAAAGGATTTAAAATCAGCATATTACAGAGATACAGCCACATCAATGTTCATAGCTGCTCAGTTCACAATAGCCAGACTGTGGAACCAACCTAGATGTCCTTCAATTGATGAATGGATAAAGAAACTGTGGTATATATACACAATGGAATATTACTCAGCCATAAAGAATGATAAAATTATGGCATTTGCAGGCAAATGGATGAAACTGGAGAATATCATGCTAAGTGAGATAAGCCAATCTCAAAAAACCAAAGGAAGAATGATATCACTAATAAGTGGATGATGACACATAATGGGGGGTGGGAGGGGTTAGTGTTAGGGTTAGAGTTAGGGTTAGGGAGGGGGGCAAGAATGGAGGAAGGAAGGACTATATAGAGGGAAAAGAGGGGTGGGAGGGGTGGGGGGGAAGGGAAAAAATAACAGAATGAATCAAACAACATTACCCTATGTAAATTTATG
Organism: Sciurus carolinensis; assembly: GCF_902686445.1. NCBI lineage: Eukaryota > Metazoa > Chordata > Mammalia > Rodentia > Sciuridae > Sciurus > Sciurus carolinensis. The sequence continues at coordinate 77,929,996 of NC_062222.1, forward strand.
ATTACACAAATGGTATGCCTTTACACCATGTACAAACAGAGAAACAACATGTATCCCATTTGTTTACAATAAAAAAAGGAAAAAAAATAAAATAAAATAAATGAAATAATGATTAAAAAAAAAAAAAAAAAACAACCCTCATGGACAAAACAGAAGTGGGGGGAAAAAAAAAAGACCACATTATAAATCAAATACAATCAACTTCAGACTGTTTAGTTTTTTCTTAGCTTGATTTTGAGACTGAAAAAAAGAAAGTTTTTCCCTGCTCTATAAAAAGCCCTACTAACAATTTATCAAAAGATATGAGCCTGGTATTCATGTTCAACATGTAATAAATCAATGGATGGCAAAGACAACAGAACATCTCCATAGCTAACGAACATGAAAACAACACTGTACCTTCTGAATCAGATTAGTTCCTCCTGCAAATGCAGCTCCATTTTCTTCTGCTATTTTAATCTCTGATGCATTCTACCAAAACACAACAGCATGAACATCAATCTTTTTGAACAACTTCAGTATATTTTTGAAGATTCTGTCAGAAATAATCATCATTCCAAATAAAAATCATGGTTTTATTTTGACCATTTATTTGGCCATTAATTTTCAATTAAATGTATCGGATATATGACATTTATAACAAGTTTAGTTTGTATGTCTTTAAAGTTTTTCTTGACAGACATATAATGAAATACACCAAAATGGTATATTAGAAGCCTGCTAAATGGTAGGTTCCACCTTTATCAATATATTACCTTCTAAAAGTAAAAGGCTAAAATATATTTAGCTCTGCTAACTTAAACAGAAACATTTTCTAAAACTAATATGAAGAGGAAAATATTTTCAATTTAAGAACTCAAAAATTTATCAGGTGTCTGAAAATTTCAAAAGAAAAATAAACAGTATTTTTTTTTATATATTCCATTTATACCATTTGGTTTTACTGTGAAAATGTTTCAATCTGTTAGGTATTAAAGTTTTGTGGCATTCCAATAAGCATATTCCCCACTTTTTTTGGGAAGAAGTAGTTTCTTCCTTGAGAGAAAGATAGAAAAAATGAAAAAATGCCTCAAGTTTGAAATTTATATAGAAAGGAATCAAAACACAAAACAAATATATTATAAACAAATGTTAATAATACAAAGAGACCTTTTTGTATTATTAAAAAATCCATTATTAACAAAGAAATGTAGATGGATTACTACATTTGTTATATACTGACTTTCCTGACTTTCTAGACTAGATAGTTTTAGAAAATATGGTTTCTGAGGTTCCCCTACCCCTAAGTGGTCCTCTTGCTTTAAAATAATCCTGTTGTGCAAAGGAAGAAATTTGAGTAGTAAGAAAGAATTACACAAAATAAATTCTATATTTCTCTTCAGTTTCTTGTGAGAACTATGTGATGGATTAGTAATGATGAAAGAAATATTCTAGTTTAGCTCTTTCTCAAATTAGTTTAGCTCTTTCTCTTTCTTCTTAGTAAATAAGTCATCTGCTTTGAACTCTAAATGGGGAAAACAAGACTTGGGTGAATACCTAAATGTTCTCCATTTATTCAGTTATCCAAATCACTGATTTAATGGGATTTCTAAAATAAATTAAATGATACAATAGATGACAAATTACTCACCCCAGTAAATACAGCAACTTTATTGATTTCTGATGCAAATGGGTATGGAAAACTAATAACACTGGCAAACGGCTCCACTTTTTTCTAAACAAACAATGAGAAAAATAATTATAAAAAGTTGGCTTTTTTCTATTATCTCTCACTTTCAAATAAAAAACAGAACTGACATGTTTTTCATTCTTTAATTCTTAGATTACAATTACAATGGTTTCTTAGAACCATTCTTAGATTACAATTTAAAGCTCAAGAAACTATATGTCCTTTTTAAAAAACCAAAATAAAAATCTAAAACTCTCTTCCCAGCTCCATACTCCTATGGCACTTGCTTTTATCTCTTTATCATTCACCACAGTCTCTCAAATATTAAGTGGTATGTTTGTATTTCTTTAAGGCCCCAGCACCTAGTATGATGTTTACCATATCATAGATGTCAACAGATGTTTCCTACCTTAAGTTGAAATTGTTTAAAAAACATCTAATTTTCTGACACAGTCAAGAAAAACATGAATACAGGTATACAAAATGAACAACAGAAAATATCCAGTTCATCAGTTCAGTAGGTCACCCCTAATTGCCATCAATGCTCTAAAAAATTAGGTAACAGAAATCCTATTTTGTAATAACCTGGACCACCATCACTAAACATATGAATTAAATGTTTGGGAAGTTAACCAGAAAATCAAAAATAAACAATGGCATGTATTTGAGGCATTCTAATACAGGTAGGATTACATATAGGATCTCAATTAATTTATTCCATCGTTTTGGTCAAGGATATTTGTAGAACTAAAGCTCAGGTCTCTTAGGGAGACTACATGGAAATAAGTTATAGGCCCTTCACAATTTTGGTCAAGTCTTAAGGTTTGGGGTGGGAGGAATTATTCTGCTAATAAAACTGAATGAAACATTACATTCTTTTGAGTACAGACATCCTCCTGGGGGCGGATTTCTTTTCTGCTAAGAAGGCTTTTTATTAATTTTCTTTTTTAAAATTTATATTTATTTATTTATGGGGGGGGTAGTTTTATTTGTTTGTTTACGCAGTGTTGGAGATTAGTCCCAGGGCTTCCACATGCTAGGCAAGTACTGTATCACAACCCTATTTTTTAATTTATTTATTTAGTCAGTTAGTTTTACTAAGTTGTCACTAAGTTGCCCAGAATGACCCTGAACTTGGGATCCTCCTGCTTTAACCTCTAAGACATATGCCTGCACCTGGCTAAGAAGGCATAAATTCTTAAGCACATTTTATATCAGTCATATAACATTATTGACAGGCATTCCTTTGCCATTAACATGTCACAACTGGTTTCAGTAAATTTTTCAGTAGTAAGCAATCATGATAACAGCATCCCGAATATTGGCTTGTTATATACTCTATGAGATTAAAAAAAAAAAGCTTTGAGATAATGACAGTATATTTTTAATGTCATTTACTTATAAATAACTTACATATACAAAAGAAGCTTGGTCCTACAAGGCATTGTTATGAACTACTTTAATGGTTGAGAAACGAATCATCTATACTACAAAACTTTTAAGATGAAGAACTAAGAGTAACACTAAGATACAAAATAAAAATTATAACATGACTGGTATAAACTGTTTCTAATGAAAACTAAGAATTGAGACAAACCTTGGTTCAAATCTTAACTCTCCCCCGTCTCTATGACCTTGAGCAAGATACTTCATTTTCTGTTTCCTCTTCTGACATCATAATAGAATTAAATGAGAAAATAAGTGCAAAACATTTAGTACTGTGACTGATACACAGAAAGTTTTCAGTAAATGTTATTAATAAGTATTAAATCCTTTACATGCATTATCTCATTTAATCCTCAATAGAACCAAACTAAATATTTTATCTCTCTTCATAAAGAGATGAAAAAACTGAGATTTAAAGAGGTTAAGCAATAAATCCAAAGCCAAAAAGCAAAGAAGTCCAGGGTCAAAATGTGGCGATAGTGGGCTTGGGTTGTGGCTCAGTGGTTCAATGTTTGCCTGGCATGTGTGAGACACTGGGTTAGATTCTCAGCATTGCATATAAATAAACAAATAAAGGTCAAAAAAAAATTTTTTTCAATGTGATGGCAGGATATTGGGTCTATACTGTAATTTGATTCCAGAGCCTATGCTCTTAAAAATCATGCTGTACTGCTTCCTGCTAGTGCTTTCTTTCTGTTGCTTTGCAGGTTGTTAAGCTGTATTAAGAAACTTAAATCTTAGAAGATTTATGGACCAAAAAAGACATCGTAGGACAAAATTTCTAAAAATGTTAGATTTCTTAAAAAGAAGTTTATCAAATTTAGGGCTGTAACAGACCTCAAAACAAACCTGGAGTTATAAACGTAATTCTTCTGAAGAATTCCAGTACATAAACATAAAAAGCAGAGAGGCTCTGATTAAAGCACGAGTGAGGAGCTTGGTACCCAACCCATGCAAACTTAGTCTCAACCTAAGACTCTAATAAACACATTTGAGTTAATCCAAAACCTTCATTTACAAAGAAGGAATATGACACCAAGATAGCTTAAGTCATTTTCCAAAGTTACAATGATATCTCAATTTTAACACTACTTTTGTTGAAATTTATACTAGTCACTCTTTAGAGGAACTGGAGATATCTATTCATCAATTCTCCACCATGTCTTACATAGTCATATATTCAATATTTCATATTTCAGTATTTCATACCTGGAAAATTTTAAAACTAACATTTTTCATGATGAAGTATAGAAAGAGCATGAGGTTTTCTAAAAATCATTGGGGAGACAAAAATTTTAAAAACTAAGAAACATCAATTTATATAGCCACAGTTCACAAATAAACATTTTATTGGGTCTACATACCTTTTTCCCCAGTGCCATATCCAGTGTCAAGTCAAGATAAACTCCTTGCTTTGGATTAGTAAAGTCCAAAATTTGAAATTTCTTAAGTAACTGAACAGCTTTCTCCAACTCATATATCTGCCTTGGGTATAGGCGTTTTAAATAGACATCATCCTCAGGTTCACCTTCCATGTAGGGATATGACTTTATTCTTTCTATCTCATCCTTTTTTTCATCTGATGCTTTTCCTTTGGTATCTTTTTTTGTTTTCTTTGCAGACCTTAAAAAAATGTTATCAAGATCAGTTATGTTAATATTCTAAGAGGTTTTTTGTTTTGTTTTGTTTTGTTTGTATAGGGAATTGAACTCAGGGGCACTTTACCATTGAGCTATATTCTTAGCCCTTTATATTTTTCATTTTGAGACAGGGTCTTGCTAAGTTGCTGAGGACCTTGCTAAACTGCTAACACTGGTCTTGAACATGTGATGTTCCTGCCTCTGCCTCCAGAGCCACAGTGTTTGCAGGTGAGCACCACAATGGCTGATCCTAGGAGATTTTTTAAAGACCAATATACCTAGGACAGAGAAAACTAACAAAAGAAAGTTTATTTAATTCAAAAGCATAGACTGCTTTATTGTTTTTCTAATTGAACAAATATTAAGTGAACTTTTCTACTGTTGACAGTGAAACTTAAAGAATTGATATTGCTCTCCAGAAACTTACAGAGGAAGAGAAGACAGGCATGCAAACAGATAATTTCAATTTAATGTGATAAGTACTAGGAAAGTGTTATCACGGTCTTAGGAAAAGAAACAACCCATTGTAGGAGAGTATAAAAGAGTGCTAGAAGAGATGACCCCAGACTCAATTACTGAGGAATAAGGAAGTTAGCCTGGATAAACACCCCCAAGAAATAAAACATATTCACACAAAAACTTGTGTACAAATGTCCCTAGCAATGTTATTCATTAGCAGTCAAAGGGAATAAACAACCCAAACATTCATCAACTGATGGATACATAAAATGTTGTATGACCATATAATGCAATGTTAATCAGCAACAAAAAGCAATCAAGTACTGATACACCCTACGATGTAGCTTAACCTTAAAAACATTATGCATTTATACAAAATATCAAAAACGGGCATATCAAAGAGAGTAAAAGTAGATTTAGTGGTAATCTAGGTCTGAGAGGGGTTGAGGGAACGCAGTGACTCCTAATGGGGATGGGGTGTTTGTGGAGAATAATGAAAATGTTCCAAGTAAGTGACCACATGCTGCATACTTGTAACCCCAGCATCTTGGGAGTCTGAGGCAGGAGAATCACAAGTTCAAGGCCAGCCTGGGTCTTGCTTTTGAGATAAGCAAGACCTTATCTCAAAATACAATTTTAAAAAGACTGGAGATATAGCTTAGAGGTCCAGTGCCACTAGATTCAATCCCTAATACTGTAAAAAAAGAGAGAGAGAGAGAGAGAGAGAGAGAGAGAGGGAGAAAGAGAGATTAAGTGATTCTAATGATGGTTGCACAACTCCATGAATATACTAAAAACCACTGACACTGTAAATTATATCTTAATATAACTGCTATTTAAAAAATAAGAGCCATGCAAAGAAACAACATAATAAAAAGCATTGAGTCATGAAATAAAATGGTATACAAGTGGAGCTATTATAAGTTCTATATGATCAGAGCAATAGTTGGCAAACTTTTTCTATAAAGGACTAGATAGTCGATGTTTCAACTTTGTGAGTCATATGGTCTCTCTCGCAATGACTCAATTCTGCTATTGTGCAAAAGCAGCCATAGGCAACACATGAATAAGCAAAGCTATGTTCCAATAAAACTTTATTTATAGACAATGAATTTGAATTTCATAGTTTTCCTGTGTCACAAATATCATTGTTCTGTATTTTAACCACGAAAAACTGTAAAAAATCATTCTTAGCTTGTAAACTGTACAAAAATAAGTGGTATATCAGATCAGGCCCACTGGTCACAGTTTGCTCACTATTGGGCAAAATAGAAGGCAGAAAACAGTATAAGATGAGGTTGGAAAATCTACACCACAAGGGCTTCCTCTAAAGGCAAAGAGAAACCAGTGAACAAAAGGCTAAATTTCAAGGCTGCAATAAAAGAGATGGATCCAAAGGAAGCAGAATTGGAGACAACTAGGAAGTTACTATTTCCCTATCTTCACAAGGAGACATGAGAGCCTGAACAGAAATGGTGATAGTAACAAAGCTGGAAAAGATAGCAGAACAGAAAAATATTTACAAGGTAAATACTGAAGATAGGAAAAGGAGAAAGACAAGATTAAAATACTTCTTTGGTTTCTGGCTTGAGTGACGAGACATAGAATACTATCATTATCTAAGACCAGAAACAAAGAAAGCAAAATGGGTTTCTAGTAAAGGAAGCAGCTACAGAGATGAATGCAGCTTGGGATATACAGAGTTTGAGGGTAGGCTAAATTTATCAATTGCTCCATTGTTTTACCCCCCCTCTCCATTCAAGCCTCTGCTAAATGACTTTGCAGTACCTCCCACAAAAGGGATGAAATATATTTCCCTGCTCCTTGACTTAGCCGTGTAACTAGTTTTGACAGACAGAGAAAAGTAGAAGTGACAGCTTCTGTGTTCTCAGTTTAGGCCAGAAGAAGTTTCATATATTTCGACTAAGTTTGTTTTTCTGCCATTTTAATAAGAACATGCCTAAGCTAGCCCAAAGGTAGGAAGATGAGAGACAAGTGGAACAGAGCTGCCCCACAGAGCCCCAGGCTAGGTTAGACAATTCTCAGCTAACCTACAAACTCACTAATGCATAGCAAGCCCAGGTCTCAGACACAATCATTTGAACCTAACTTGAGTCAGCTGACCCATAGATGTGTTCATGGACAATGATAAATAATCATGGGGAGGCTTATTACTTAGAAAAAGCTAATAAGGTACTTACCAAATACCTAAGAAATATGTTTAATAAGTAATCGCAAGTAAGAGTTTGAAACTAAAAACAGAACTGAGGAGATATAATGTTTCAGCATTAATTCAAACCATAAATTTTTAAATTAGTAAAATAGTATTTCAGATATTTGTATTGTATGGTAGGCAGAATAATACACTCCAAAAGATACCCAAATAGTTTTGACATTTTCACATCTTAGACATTTTGTTTATTTTAAATAGGAGACATTATTTCTAAAAGAAGCTTTCCAGTCTCCTTCTGTTGGCTTCACTTCTCCCTTACTAAATATCAGGTAAAATGTGGTTTCTCCCGTTTGAAGATTTCAGGATTTTGTGGAGTACTTCCAAGATTCTAATTCCTAGAACCTACAAATACATCATCTTACATGGCAAAAGGGACTTTGTAGATGTGACTACAGTTAAGGATCTCAAGATGGAGAGACTATCTTAGACTATCCATGTGGGCCCAATCTAATCACACAGGTCAGAAATGTGAACCTTTCCCCTTACCCAGATACATAAGACAGAGGTGGAAAGAAGATGACACTGGAGAAATCAAATATGAATGGAATTCAGCCTGATGCTGGTTTGAAGATGGAGGAAGAGAGCACAAGCCAAGGAATGTGGGCAGCTTGTGGAAGCTGAGAAAGGCAAGGAAATGGATTGGGCCCCATAGCCTTGTAAAATACCACCAAACACCTTGATTTTTGCCCAGTACAACCTACAGAATTTTAGGTCAGAATTCTAACCTAAAGAACTATAAAATAAAATTTTAAAAATCTTTTATTTTAAGCCTCAAAGTTCGTGGTGATTTGTTATGGCAATAATAAAAAATGAACATGGGGGTCTATAAAATTTATGTGAAAGATATGGATACTAAACAATTTTTTAAAATAGATCTCAAAAACCAATTTAATATAATTCTATTCTCACTTTTAACACTTAATAAATCCTTATTACCACCAGTAATGAGAGTATCCTCCCAGCTAATGAGTAGTTCAACAGAATGGCAGATAATGACAATCCTCATTTTAATGGGGTGCAGGTGTACTTTTGGACTGACAAGTCTAAGCAAGTGCCCAATTGGATGGATTTAACATGTCTCAATAGCCACCTTAATAGTACTCCATAAAATCCTGAAATCTTCCAAAGTGCAGAAACCACATTTTTATCTTATATTTAATAAGGAAGAAGTGAAGCAAATAAAAGGAAAGCCTGTTTTAAGAATAAAGTCTCCTATTTAAAAATAAATAATATATCTTAGCTATAACCTCCAGACTTACTTTATATAAACGCTAATTTCACTACTAAATTTTCAGTCACAGTTGAATGAGTACATTTAATCTGCAATATGAAATTGCCAGTGACTAAAATGACTTCCTAAATTAATAAATATTTACAGCCAAGTGCAGTGGTGCATATCTGTAATCCTAGTGATGCAGGAGGATCACAAGTTCAATACCAGCCTGGGCAACATAGCAAGACCCTATCCCAAAATTAAAAATAAAAAGGGCTGGAGATACAACTCAGGGGTAAGAACCTCTGGGCAAAATCCCCAGTACCACAAAAAATAAATAGATAGATATTTACAAAAACCAAAAAATTCTGATACGTAATGAGTCTAAATGGTTATATAGCATTTATTTTATAATTCTAGCAATGTTTCAAAAAACATTTAAGGTGGTTCAGTGAAAAGTTCTAAGTTTCAAATGGAACACTATTATAGTATAAACAAAACAAAAATAGCATAACATCAATATAATAGATCAAATAATACTCTCAGAAAAACAGATTTGCTCAGTGGTAGAGCATGTGCTTTGCGTATACGAGGCCGTGGGTTCAATTCCTAGCACAGGAAGAAAGCAGGGAGAAAAATGCATTATTCAAATATCTAAAAAGCTTCAAATGAACAAACTCCTTCAATAATAGTTAATCTTACAGACCTACTGTCTATTTTCCACAGCCGCCCCCGGCCAAAAATTTTTATTCATAAGAATTACATTCAGAAGAACTTTGTTGTTCAAGCAATTAGGTAAGGCACTATCAGAAGGGTTTAAATTCTGTGATTTTTAGAATAAAATAAGTTACAAGAAAGGTTTGGGGGAAGGTAGAGGAAAACACCTGTCAGTCTTAAATCTAAGACAACAAAATTTAGCTGCAGTTACCTAGGTAACTAAACCACACAGATTAAATGAGTAATCAGAGACTGTATTCAGCTAATAACTTTCTCCCTGCCTCATCTGTCCCCTAACTTCAAAAACATGAAAAGAAAAATAATTCCATGGTCAAACCCCATAAAACAAGGGGAAGGAGAAAAAAAAAAAAACAGTACTATAATAAAGTTCACTTCAAGACCTTTAAACATCTATGACCCCAAGAGACCAATCCACATCCTTCCAATGCTGCAGAATCTTTGCATTGAGGAATTCTAGGGGCAGATAAGTTGGTGTGGAATTACACAACCTCAGTCCAATTAAACTGAACTAAATAGAAATAAAGGGAAAATGACTAGGGTATATTAATGAAATAAATTCACTAAACTCTCAGATGCTGGTTTATTCATTATCTTTGAAATCAAGCACATAAGTTCTGCTCCCATTTAAAATGTAAATGCTAGAAAGAGCATTAATAATGAGAAAAAAGTTGCATAAAATCAAAACTTTCCTTGATCTCATCACAGAGCTGAGATCATAGAGCTGGAATGCAGGCATTTTAGTAGCCTAAAATCCAAGAGTCAGCCCCACCACCATCTTCACCCTCCCTCTGGTCTCTGCTGTGATAGAGCATGAGAGGAAAGGCAAGTAAGAAAAAATTTTAGGGCTAACATGACAATATAAACCCCTGGGAAATGCAAACAGAAGGGGAGTTTACATTCAGTATGCAGGCCCCTTTCCACACTTCTACCAGGTGCCCCCAGGAAAGACTGGAGCAGGGCTGGAGACAGAAAGACTCCCCAGAGCATACAGGTAGGAGGAAAAGGTTCAGGTAAATATGCATAGTGTCTAAAAAGAGAAGGAAAAAAACAAAAGAACTTTCACACTGGAGGCAGGGCAGGGAAGAGTCCTGAGTCCAGTATCCTATACCAATATAGCTGAGAAGGATCAGGAAACATCCCCTCCGGAGCTGCAACAGATACAAACCATTGGGAAGAGGGATAGGAATGCTGAAAAGCCCTCTCCCCAAGGTCCAGCGGAACACTAATACTGAACACTAAGACTAGGTTTGGTACACAGAGAATGCCTCCTGCCACCCATCATCAACCTAGCAAGCAATGAGTAATAAGCAACAACAGTCTACTACGAGGAGAGGAGCAAGAGTATAAGCGTGCAGCTGCCCAGGGAAAGCAGAAAACTCAGCATGGAACAGAACACTGAGAAAAATTTCGCAGCAAGTTAGCTCCCAACCTAAGCACAAACTAATGGTTGGTGGTAACCACAGCAACCACGAAACCAAAACCTAGGTCAACCCCTATCTAGATTGACTCAACACTCTTGAAAAATGAAAGGCATGACCATTTTTCAGCATAAAAACTATCTTCTTCAGTCTCTATTATTCTATGCAAGATATATGAAATCCAATTAAAATATTTTGAGATACACAAAGCAAGAAAAAAAAAAACAGACTCAGATGACACAGTGGTTTGTTTTTTTTTTAAAATCAGGATCTGCAACTGGTAAATAGATGCTTGCACATATATGAAGGATCAAAAATGACAAGAAGAAATAAACAAGCATATATACTTCTACCCTGTCTTAGATCCTGACAAAAAAACTAGGATGAAAAGACCATTTTTAGTGTATTTATAAAGTCTGTAAATTAAAACATAAAGACTACAACTAAAATTATGAACACCATGATTCTCATCTAGCTACTGAATAATAAATAACTCTCGTTAGCAAATAAGAAAAATTAATCTGCTTATAAATTTTTGAAGCTTTCTAAAACATGCATATTTCTTTCTTTTTTTTTTTTTTTGCGGTGCTGGGGACTGAACCCAGGGCCTTGTACTTGCAAGGCAAGCACTCTACCAACTGAGCTATATCCCCAGACCACAAACATGCATGTTTCTTGTGCTATGCTTGTTTAGGTTGGTGAAAAGTGCTTTTACAATTGTACTGGAGTAAAATTTGGGAAAGCATGAAAATGAAAAATCTCTGTAAGACAAACACTTGAAGATAAAATATTCCCAAAATAATTAATATCCCTAAAAACCAAAAGCTCACAGAATGATAAGCAGTCCAAAAAACTAGGTAAAAGACATAAACTGAAATACCCCAAGGAAACACAAATAAAAACTGATGATATCTAAGGTTGTTAGGAATGTAGAACACTGGGCACTCTTCACTCACTGAATCCAGGCAGTATTCACACTCAGTCTCCTATTTCTATAGCTCCCTATTCTTTTCTATATTCAAGTCATATCAGACTCTATTTATATGCATACCATCCACTTTCATGCCTCTGCACCACTGAAATACCTTTCTCCCAATTCCCCGCATTGCGGTCTCTTTCAAGACCCAGCCCTACTCTGCCCCAGGTAGGTTTAATCAACCTTTTATCTGTAATCCCATAGCACTTGGGGATTCCTCTAACTAAGAGTTAAAACATTAAACTGAAGTTAGATCATTGATCTGTGCTAATTTATGACATATAAAGAGCTCCTACCTAACAACAAAAATAATGGAACATGAACAAGAAATTCAACGTAAAGAAAAATTAAATGGCTTTTAAACATATGAAGAGGTATACAATTTCATTAATAATAAGAGAAATAACAATTAAAACCATAACAACATTTATTACCTATCAAATTGGTAAAGAGCAAAAATATTTGATGACATTAAACACAGGGAAATAGGCATTTTAGTAAAACTTACTGCTAAGGATATAAATTGGCAAGATAGCTATGAAGACAAGTTGGTATCAAAATTGTACCCTTTGACCCAACAATTCTATTTGTAGTATGTTATAAAGCTTATACTTACAAATACTTTCATTATATTTGATAAGATATATAATTGTACATGATTATTCATTGCAGGATCATTTGCAATGGCAAAAGATTAAAAAGATAAATGTATCAATATGGAAATAGTTATACAAATTATGGTACATTCAGATAATTAAACATTTTACAATTAAAATGACTAGATAGTTCCATGTGAAACTATTTCCAAGTTATACTTTTAAATAGAAGCAAGATGCAAAAATAAAATATACTGAACACTTGTAAAGTGTATAGTACACTACCACTTATACAAAAAAAGTAATATATTCATATACTTACAAAAGGGGACCATCACAACTGAATGGCTAAAGGACAGAGGTAGGAAGATGACCTATTTTTCACTATATAACCTTCATACTTTTTTTTTTTTTTTTTTTTGGGGGGGTGCTGGGAATCGAATCCAGGGCCTTGTGCTTATAAGGCAAGCACTCTACCGACTGAGCTATCTTCCCAGCCCCACCTTCATACTTTTTTAACTGTTTACCATGGATACCTTATCTATTCACGGAATTAACTATTTTGTTTTAAATGATTTAAACAACAAAAAGCAATTATTTATGTTGCTCTCAATTCATTATGAAACCTTCAAGGGCAAAGATCAGAACATGTACCTCATCATCTTCATATCACCAACAAGATATCTTGCACAGTGCCTGACATACTACTGAGAGATGCTTAACAAAGTATGCTAACATGACTACTGCCATGGCACATGCAAATATAATACCCACTAGTTGGGAGGCTGAGGAAGGAGGACCACAAGTTCAAAGCCAGACCTGGCAACTTAGAGGTACCCTGTCTCAAAAGTAAAAAATAAAAAGAACTCGGGAGGTAGCTTAGTAATAAAACACCCTTTGGTTCAATCCCCAGTAACACAAAAAGGAGAAAGAAGAAGGGTGGTGGGAGAGAAACTACTGTGGCAAAAATACCAGTCAATTAATTTTAAAGAAACAAAAAAACATATTAAACAACTGGGAATTTACAAAGCCACCAAAAACTTTCCAAATTTTAATTTTCATTTTGGGTATCCCATAATCTAATGATTGTATTCTATCAAATTTTGTCAAAAAGTAAGATTTTATAGATTGAACTCTATTTGCTTTTCAGAGGATACTCTCCAAAACCACTGATTCCATTACTCCACACTAGCTATGAAGAGCAATAGCTCTGGAGCCAAACAATTTGGGCTGAACCCCTTCTTCTAGCATAATCAAGCCGTATAACACTTGACACATTACTTGATCTTTGTTGGGCTTCCACTTCTCCATCTGTAAAATGCTTATATAACATCTGTACTTCATAGATGTATTGTGAAGACTGAATATTCGAATAGGTATAGTGTGCATAGTATAGTGTTGTAACACATAGCATTTTGTAAATTTTAATTATTAATATTCTACATCTTCTTATAATTATCTCAGAGTCACTTCTTCAGCTTCAAAAATGTTGACATTATGGAGGGAAACACTCAGAAAAAGGATACTAACTGCTATCTATTTCTACACTTCATTAATATCAGTGCTATTTGGGGAGAAAAACAATTAGTGCCATGCCCAACAACCAGATGGTACAAGACTAAAGCTTAGAAGTTTAACTAAGATCTGCCTTTCAGCCCCCTGCCTCAGTAGGGAACAAAGCAATAATATTGTTAGGCTATCATACCATCATTCAGTTTAACGAGCCAATGGCAACTAAAGAATTAAGTTCTAATTCCAATATGAAACCTGTTCTTGCCCTTGAAAATCACAAGTTGGGAAAAAAAAGTTCATTCTTTAGGTTTCCACATGTTCAAACTCTACATAAAACAAGGTAAATTTATATTTTAAAACATATATTATGGAAATCTGAAATTCCACTATATAATAATAATGGTAACCCAGTCAGGAGCAATGGCTCATGCCTGTAATCCTAGCAGCTCGGAAGGCTGAGACAGGAGGATTATAAGTTCAAAGCCAGCTTCAGCAAAAGAGAGGCACGAAGCAACTCAGTGTAGACCCTGTTTCTAAATAAAATACAAAAACAGGGCTGGGGATGTGGCTCAGTGGTAGAGTATCCCTGAGTTCAATCCCCAGTACCTAAAAAAAAATAAAAATAAAAATAATACTGGTAATCCTATAACATCTAATTATAAAAAGTACCTAAGAAGAAAAAAATGTACTTTAAAGAGCAGAAATAAAAATATACACAAAGAGTATACCTCAATTAAAAATCACTAACTGTAACAGTGGGTTGTGCTCTAAAACGGCAGTGAGAACATACTGGAAAAGGTATAGGTTCTGGAACTAAACTTTTTGAGTTCAAATCATTAGACTACATACTAACTCTGACCTTGGGCTAGTTACTAATCTGTCGGTGCCTTGATATTCTTCTCTATAAAATAAGCATAATAACACTAGCTTTCTCATAGTACTGCTATGGGGATTAAGTTAGTTACTGAATGTCAGTGTTGAATAAATGTTAAGTATTATTGTAATAAGTTTTATCTTTCCTTTAGGACTATAAGATCAAAGAAACAGAGATGATAAACTTTTACAACTGTATGCCCCTGTGAATCTTTAAGGAACTGAGCAAGTTTTTTTTTTTTTTTTTTTAATCCAACTTTTTAAACAATAGTAAATGAAATACTAACTTAAAAAAAAAAAAAACTTACTTTGTAGCAGCAGCGGCAAAATGTCTATTGGGCACCTGAATGTTTAAAGAACAAGGATAAAGAGATGTCTGATAAACCATCTTGGAAGGATTATGTCTTTGATGATGTATCAAGACTTGAAAAGAAAAAACAAAATATTAACATTAATCATTATATTAAATTTTTTTTACATTATAAAAATCAGATTTTCGAAATAAATCATTCAATATTTTGTGATGCTTAACCATTCTACAAAAGTGTAACAAAGGAAGTCACATTTCTAGAAACTAGATAAACACATCTTTTATTCAAACAATTTTATTATTTATTTTTAACTTAATCTGGTTTAGGTTCAGCAAAGTATGTTGACTATTTTTAGGGATAAGTATTAAGTATCTCTGAATTTTTAAATAATTTACATTTTATTTATTCATTTCCTTTTTAAAAATATATTTTTAGTTTTAGATGGACACAATACCTTCATTTATTTATTTTTAGGTAGCGCTGAGGATCGAGCCCAGTGCCTCATATGTGTGAGGTAAGCACTCCACCACTGAGCCACAACCCCAGCCCTATTCATTTCTTAACAGATAATGGATTCACAGAGTTGTCCTTTGGAAGATTAGAACAAAGTGAGTGACATGACCTACCAGAGGTCAATACTTGTAAAGCTATATTAATTAAGACACTTTAGTAGTGGCACAAGTATAGAAAGACAAATTAATAAAGCAATAAACAGCTCAGCCATAGATCCATGCATACATGGATACTTGAAATAAAAGCAATGTTATTGCAAATCTCTACATGGAATTAAGTAAGTTGTGCTGAGATAAATGATGATCCATAAGGAAACAAGTATATTTGGATCCTACCACCATATTTAGATCCCATACCCTCCAACCCTCACACACACACACACACACACACACACACACACACACACACACATCAAATCTAGATGGATAAAAGACTTACAAGGGAATGGCAAAACTTAAAGACTTTCAGAACATAGGAAAATATCTTTATGACCTTTGGAGAAGGAATTATTTAACAAAAAAGCACTAAAATATGGCTGCAATAGTGTAAAGAGCTTCTATTCATTAAATATTCTTTTATAAAAACTGAAAAGATAAGCCAGATATATTGGCAACATGCATAATTAACAAAAGATTAATATTTTTAATAATAAAAGATAATGTAATGATGTAAGATCAACCCAATTGAGAAATGAACAAAACCGAGGCTTCTAATTGACAAGGAAACACAACTGATGCATAAATATATTAAAAATGCACAACCACATTAGTAACCAGGTATATAAAAATTTAAAACCCTATAAATATCTTATATCAGTGCTTAGTGGTGATCAGAAGGCCTGTTATAGTATGCAACTAAATTAAGATTACACCCAACATATAAAACAACCACATCACTAAGTAATTGTTTAATGTATTTGACAATATTTTTTCCACAAAATTTTCTCAATTAAGGAGGAAGTGCTTTGATCTCACTGTGAACAGGTAACAGTTTAAGATCAGATAACAGATAATATAAGTAGCACCATTTCACATACATCAGATTGACAAAGCTTTAACAAAAGTCGCTGACAATATCAAGCATGGATAAATTTTAGATCCTGCTCATATGTAACTGGAATATCACTTTGGAAAACAACATAGCACAACTATACGACTGAGCATGCACATCCCAATGATGGCAATTCTACTTCTAAGCATGTCCCTCGCACATGTGTACTAAGAGACATGAACAAGGATGATCACATCATTGTAACAGCAAAATACAGAAAAGAACTCAAGCAACTACAATAGATAAATGGATACAATGGATAAATACATTGTGGCATATTTCTATAATAGTCATAGAACTGTAAAAATAAACAGTGCTACATAGTTAAATTTCACAAACGTGTTAGCCAAAAAAAGTGGCAGAACCACTACTGTTCAGCAGGAACAACTTAATCCCCAGTCATGAAAAACAGAAATTAAAATTTCCAATAGAAATCTACCAAACTGCTACAGACTAAGAGAACCAAATTACAAAAAAAATCACTATTTAAATAGGACCACTAGACCATAATGTCTGTATTTTCAATCCCTTAAGAGTCTTTCTGTATTATTCACTCACCCTTAGCAGACAACTTCACTTGCTACTCAAAACAGACCTCAGAGCTTACTCAACTACTTCTGACCCTACCTGAATCTGCACTCATTCTCCAAAGTCTCCCCCACTCCTACCCCTTAGTAACAAGATGGAAACTAATCAACCTCCTTTGTTAGCTTATTCTCTTTTAATTGATACCGAATGGTTAACAATCCCCAGACATCAGTCCTTAACTGCCTTCTCACCCAACTCTCATCTTCACTTTCTCTAGATCTTATCCATCCATCTAGTCTTTGTTTTCCCTTACAACCCCATTCCGATCAGGGCACCATAATCTACCACCTGGATTACAATAGCCTCCAAACAGTTCTATTATTCTACTTTTGGCCCTCTCCATTTCTTTTCCACCTATTGTTAGTAAAAAGGATAATTTTAAAATGGACATCCCTTCATGTCCTTAAATCACCTGGATAGTTCAACCTGGCTCTTTGAACAGAGTAAATTCTTACCAAGGTACTCTATGAGCTGCTTCTAACCTATCTGTATCTTCAACAAACACCATTCTCCTTCATGCTTACCATGCTTCAAATCACTCACCTTCTTTCAGTTACCTGAACAGTTACTATGTTCTTGACCACCTTAGGATTTGCATACAAATCCTTCCTTTGTATTTGCATACAAATTTCTTCCTTCTGTGACATTCTTCTATACCACTTTCCCTTCACATGATGAATTTCATAGTAATCCAGTCATGTTTCAGAGAGTCTACTTAAACATTACTTCTTCAGAACAGTCTCCCTGAAGACTCAGAATAGGTTAGGTCTCTCATATACACTTTTATAACACCTTGTACTTTTCCTTCTCAGCACATAGGCCATTTGCAATTGAAGAAATAATTGTCCAATTAATATTTGTTCCTCAATAGATGGTAAATATAATCAGTAGGAAGGAAATGCCTACAGCTTGTTTACTCTATCCCTAACACCTAGCTCAGTGTTTGACAACTGCAGATTCAATAAACATCTCTTGAAAGAATGAACAAATTAGAGCAAAAACTGGATTCAACTATTTTAAATATTATCTATTACAATACACAGAGAGAACGCATTGTGTGTGTTCACGTTTATGTGTATGTGTTCATAAAGTTTTGCCAGGAACAGTAGCAAACACCTGTAATGCCAGTTATTCAGGAGGCTGAGGCAGGAGAATCAAAAGTCCAATGCCAGCATGGGCAATTTAAGAAGACATTATTTCAAAATAAAAAAAGACTGGGGATGTAGTTAAGAGATGGAGCACTTGCCTAGCATGCACAAGGTCCAGGGTTCAATCCAGTACCACAAAATATATATATATATATGTATATATATATATATATATATATATATATATATATACACACAATATATATATACACACACATAAATTAAATTTTACTTTAACACAGCTAGTTCATTTGTTTATATTATTGTCTATGGCTGCGTTCATGCTACAGTGACAAGATGGGTACCTGCAAGAGACCTATGGCTTGTAAACCTAAAGCATTTACTATTCATCTCTTTACAGAAAATGTTTTCTGATTAAACTGTTATTTTAAAAAAAAAAAACTGTTATTAAAAAAATGACCCTCTCTTACCAGGAGTAGGTAGAGACAATGCTTGGGTAGGGCACTAAGCAAGGTAACTATCAGCAAGGTAAAGAAATGCTACTACCAGAAATCCAGCCTAGAATATTTTGTTTTGTCCAGGTGCCCTTTAATAAATGAATGTGGTACATATACACAATGGAGTTTTACTCAGCCATAAAGAAGAATGAAATTATGGCATTTGCCAGTAAGTAGAAAGAAATGGAGAGCATCATGCTAAATGAAATGCCAGATTCAGAAAAATCAAGCATTGAGTGTTTTCTTTCATATGTAGAAGCTGGAGTAAAGTAAGGGGGGGCGGTAAAGGCAGGGGGGAGGATCATACATCATAAGCACAGAGAGAAGACCAGTGGAGTAGAAGAAGGAAACTGAGGTGGGGGGAGAGGGGAGGAAATGCAGAATGAGTTAAACAAAATTATGTTATGAGCAAGTATAAAAATACTATGGTGAATTCTACCTTTATGTATATCTATAAAGCACAAATTAAAAATAAACAGAAGGAGGGCTAGGGATGTGGTTCAATGGTTAAACGACTCTGGGTTCAATCCCTGGCACCAAAAATAAACAAATAAGTAAATAAACAGAAGGAAAACCAGTAGAGCAAGTAGAATGAGGGGAAGGAGGAGGGGAGGAAAAGAGGAGGCAAAGGGGACTGAAGTGGAGCTAATTAAATTTCATACATGTTAAGTCAAAACTAACTCAACTATTAAATATATAACTATAATATACTATTAAAAGCAGAAAAAAAAATACTGTGCTTTGGATATTGTCCAGAGACCAAAGAGCAACCAGAAATGAGAGTATACCCCAATTTCCTCTTAACTATACTTTTCAAAATATATGACTGAATGCCAAACCTATATGTGTGAAAATCCAGACTCTGATAACTGCTGCATTATTATGGTGGATAACTTGTATTAGGAGTGAGTTTTTCAGCCTTAAAGATGGGCATTTGTAAAACCTGCATAATTCTTTGGTCATGTCTTTGTACCTCACTCAGTTGTATCTCTGTGCATTTGCTTAAGCGCTTTCCAGTTCATCAGGGATTTGGGATGAGGATGTTCTAAAATACAACTGCTTGAAGGTGGGGCACGAACAGGAAAGCCAATTTTTTTAGAAGTAGAAAAAACAAGTTTTGCTACAAGAACCATGTGGCATGATGCAAGGTACAGCAAAGCTGTTCTCACCTGAAGGGGGGCACATTTTTTCTTGATGATTCATGATTCATTCATTCATTCATTCACTCAACAATGAAAGTACCAACAAAATATGTGCTAACACTGCCTTAAGCATTCAGGATACAGTCATAAACAAAACACAAAAATTCTATTCTCAAAGTGCTTATATTCTAGTTGGTGGGGGGAATACCAATAAATATAATATGGGGGATGGTGGAACTGCGGGATAAAATATCAAGTCAGATATCTTAGGAAAAGTGATTTGCAATTTTAAATAAAGTGGTTAAGATTGGCCTTATTTAAAAAAGATGACATTTGAGTCAAGACTTGAAAGAAAAAAGAAAGTGAACCGCACTAATATCTAGAAATGTGTTCCAGGTCCACCATCCCAAGGCAGAAGTGTTCTCAGTGAGTTTAAGGAACAGGGAGGAAACTGTAGTCATGAGAGGTTAATTAGACAAGTAAGAGAAGTAAGCTGGGGATTAGGGGAAGAGGCAAGCACTAGAGGATGTGAAAAACTATATGCTACCACTGTCTAACAGAATTTAAGCCATAGGTAATTTTAAATTTTTCTAATAACCACAATAAGAAAGAATAAAAACAGTAAAATTAACAAACATTAATATATTTTATTACAGCTAACCTCGCACAATATTATCATTTCATTATCAGTATTTAAAAATTAAGACATTTTATACTTTTTATACTAAGCCTCCAAAATCTAATGAATATTTCTGCATGTTCTCACTTATATTCAGAATTTGGAAAAAGTTGATCTCATATAAGTAGAATAGGGATTAACAGAGGTTGGGAAGGAGAGGGGAATGGAAAGATGATAAATGTGATCAAGGGTATAGTTGGACAGAAGAAACCATTTCAAATATTCTATAGCACAACAGGGCAATTATAGTTGACAACAATTAACTGTATACATCAAAATAGGAAGTAGAGTGGATTTTGAGTGTTCCAACACAAAGAAATGATAAATGCCTGAGGCGATAGATACACCAATTACCCTGATCTGACCATTTACCTATTGTATACATTTATTGAAATCTCACATTGTACCTCATAAATATCTGCAACAATTATGTGTCCATTAAACATTAAAAAAAAGTTCTTCCTGTAAGCAGCCTGGAATGACAAAAAATGTTTCACTCTCTTAATTAAAAAAAAAAAAAAAAAAAAAAAAAAACACAAAATCAAGCAAATCAAGAAGTTCCAATCTTCCAGTTCACTTTAAGAACACCAGCAAGCTGCCCAGGCCATCAAGGGTATGCATATTAAAAAATGCCACCAACTATCTGGTTTTGTTGTTGTTGTCTGTTTTTGTAGTTATGTATGGACAGCATGCCTGTATTTTATTTGTTTATTTTATGTGGTGCTAAGGATGGAACCCAGTGCCTCATGCATACTAGGCAAGTGCTCTGCCACTGAGCTACAGTCCCAGCCCTGAAAGAGACTACTTTTAAAGAAGCAATTATAAGGCCAGGCATGGTAGCACATACCTGTGATCCCAGTGATTCAGAAGGTTGAGGCAGAAGGATGGCAAGTTCAAGATCAGCCTGAGCAACTGAATAAGACCCTGTCTCAAAATTTTAAAAAATGTTTAAAGGACTAGGAGCATTGATCCATGGTAGAGCACTTGCCCACCATGCACAAGGCCCTGGGTTCAACTCCCAGTTGGGGGTGGGCGGATAACCAAGGTATGTCATTATGGCAACTATTTAATGTCAGGAAAAAGAGGAATCAGTGATATCCTGATATTTTGACCTGGACAACTAAAAGGAGATGAGAAAGACTGCTGGTTATAATAATGCATTTGACTTTACACATACATGAAGTCCTCATAAGATATTCAAATAAAAAAAAAAAAGATATTCAAATAGAGATCTAGAATTGTCCCCAGTATACGACTCTAAACTTCCGGAGAATGGTCCAAACTGCAGAAGGAAATTTGATAACTATTAAGATATAGACAACAAAGTCACAAAACTTGAATAAGACCACTAAGAGAGTGAATTCACACCAGGAGTGAATTTAAATATAGAAGAGATGAGAATGAAGGAGGGAACCCTGGCTCCTGGGACACCCCTAGAAATGAGTCTGGGAGAAGAAGAGGAATCAGTCACCTAACACGAGAAGGAATGACCGGTGAACTAGAAAGAAAATTAAGAGAAAGGTGTCCTGGAAGCTAAGAGAAGAAAATGTGGAAAGGAAAGAATAAACTTTAGTTCTCCTTTGGATTTCTTTGGTTTTTGTCTAAAATAATGTGACTGCTGTCATACAAGGAAGTTAGTGCCACCAATCTCTTTTCAGTAATAATATACATTTTGGTTTGCTTACTTAGTAGTGGTCTGAGTAAACTGTGATCTCTTCACCACTAACTTTTGAACAACTATTCCAAGTAAAGGATGCTCGTGATGACACAGCTTTCCTGTAAGAAGCTCAAAGTGAAAATTGTAATGCAGTGTTTCAAAAAGCACAGAGCAGGGCTGGAGGTGTGGCTCAATGGGAGTTCCCTTACCTAGCATTGGTGGGGTCCTGGGTTCAATCCCCAGCACGGCAGAAAATCACTGGGTTAGGAGTGCAAGCTTCAGTTCTCCCCCTACCACATATTGGTTATATAAATTTAGCCACACACCAACAACCCAACAAAATCATCTCCACTCCCCCGCTATAAAGTGTGTGTGTGTGGGGGGGGGTTACGTTGCCTCTGTCTAAAGACCCACCTTAATTGAATAACTATATAGCCGTCATTCTGACAAACTGGACTTTATTCACTACTGAAAAGTTGCCACAAAGATATACAATAATGACCTCCAAATGATTTACGTAGATCCAAATTAGATCATGTCTATTAAGTTTAAAAACTGTAATCACCTGCAAAGATGTATCTAGAAAGCACCAACAAGCACTCTGAAAACTGTTAAAGCTTAACAGACGTAAGCAACTTAAGTGTAACACCACTGTCTTAGGAGAACTCACATCTTCACTTATCAAACTCCACCTACCCACTCCCTAGTCCACACACCAGAGACAGAACCCTGTCCTTGCCTTCCCCGCTGGTGGTTGTTGGGACTTCGATGATACATCCCCCTTCCAATCCACTCAAGGTGACAGGCTCCAGAAAGGAATGAAACCTCTAATAAGGTTGCTTTTAAGTAGGGATGACCCTTCAAAGAACCTAGAGCCCAGAAAGTGCAAGAGCCTGCTCGAGCACCTAGACCTGATCCGTGGCTAGGAGACTTTGGCTTGCACTCTGCTGTAACCCAAGATTCAAAGAGTCATTTTCTCCGTAAGACACCCCCACGCCTTACCTCTTCCGAGGCATCTTACGGCCGCTGCCATGTTGGACATTCCGGATTGTGTTGATGAAATTGGTCCTCCATTTAAACTGGAGAGAATGAAAAAAAGAGTTCCGTTCCGGAATTGGCGAAGAGGGAAGGGGTTAGAAGGAGCAAGCGGAACAGGGCGGAGACCAAAATAGGCTTTACTGCCGGCGTGGCGGTGTTGCTGTCACGCCTCGGTGCTGCCTAGGGCCCTGCTTAGAGGTTCCGGTACGATGGCTTAACCACCTTCAGGAAAATATGATCTTGCTGGAGATGCTATAATTACTTTATTCCGTTCTTTTTAAAATTCTTTTATCCTACAGATGGACAATAATTTTAATAGATGGTGTGGGAACCTCGGACCCAGCATAAAATATTTTAAAGCTGAAGACCCCACCAATTTCTGGAGTCCCATATCCAGCCCTCTAAAGAATTTTTTTTTAACCTGCCTGGCTGGGAGGGGATGTAGCTCAGAGGTAGAGCGCTTGCCTAGCATGCGCGAGGCCCTGGGTTCCGGCCCCAGCAGCAGAAATAAGTAAATAAATGAATTCCGTCCGGCTTTCCGCCAACACCCAAGGGGAGGGGATTCCCACTCACTAACAAACTTCCTTTTCAACTCAGCGCAAAATCAGCCGTAATAGTTTTATGTTAATCCAACCTTTGGTTTGCCTCCCTCCCTCCCCCGCCGCTGCCCTGGGAGCTGTGCCTTTAGGATCAATTGAATAATAATACTGTACTTGACATTTATGTAACGCGTGCAGTTTAAAATGGCAGATCTGAGACCTACGCACAGGTTAACTCTGGCCGCCCCCTCCGCCCAAAAAAAAAAAAAAAAAGAAAGAAAGAAGAAAACTAAATGTCCTTTCCATTACGTCACAGCTGTTGGTGTGGTTTATCTAAAACAAATCTAATCACCGACTATATCACTTCCCAGTTTTAAATAAAGCCCTCCAGTGACTGGCTATCTAAAGCCTTGCTTCTGGCCTCTGCCTACCCCCGCCCCCCTGCACACACCTAACACACACACAACACACACAGGGTTTCTCACCTCCATGACTTTGTTCATTCTGTCCTCTTCGCTTGAAATATCTTGTTTCACATCATCAGGTAACATCAGTTTTTTTCTTTTTGAGATTTCAGCTCAGACTTTACTCATTGATGAAGTCTCCCTCCTGACTTTGGAGGGTGAGTTATGGCCACCTCCTCCTGGTTTTATGTGGTTATAGCTAAATTTTTTTTTTCGTTTGTTTGTTTTAAGCAATTTCAAATATGATTTATATACCATACAATTCGCCAATCTGAATTGTACTCCCCCCCCCTTTTTTTTAGTAAATTTAAGAGTTGCACAACCATCTCAATATATGTTTTTCCCACTAATCTGAGCACTTCGTGGGCAGAAATCTTGTTATTCATTTTTGTAACCTTAGTATCTACATACAGTACCAGACACAGGAGGCTCTCAATAAATATTTGTTGAATAAGTAAAAATACGTATGCATGAATTAGTGACTTAATTACAATGACAAGCCTGCAAAATTAACTTGCTTCCATGAAGCTGTTTCCAAAAGATGGACTAGATCAAAGTAGGAATTTCTCAGGTGGTTAGGTGTTTTATTTTATGTTTATTTATAGAGTACTCAGCTACATGAAGAATAAGATTTCTAATTTATTACCTTCTCTCGTGAACAGCTAAGCAGTTACATCAAAGATTGCACAACTATTTGGGACTGTTACATAAAAAACAAACAAACACACAAACAAAAAGAAAATAACTTTTTTTTTTCCCCCAAAGAAGTAAACTAGTAATGATGGCCCATATCTGTAATCCCAGCAACTCAGGAGACTGAGGCAGAAGGATCACAAGTTTGAGGCCAGCCTGGACAACTTTATTTTCTGTCTCAGAAAATAAAAAGGAGTAGCACAATTCACAATAGCCAAACTTTGGAACCAGCCTAATGTCCATCAACAGATAAACTGATGAATAAAATATGGTTTATATACACAATGAAATTTTATTCAGTCATAAAGAAAAACAAAATTATGTCATTTGCAGGAAAATGGATGAAGCTAGAGACCATTATGTTAAGCAAAATAAACCAAACTCAGAAGGTCAAAGGTGTTTGTTTTCTCTCATATGTTGTAGTTAGAGAGGAAAATGGAAAAGAAACATGGGCCTCGGTGGAAATCTCATGAAAATAAAAGGGAGATCAGTATAGGAAAGGAACTAGAAGGTGGGAGGCAGGGAGGGAGAAGGTAAGTACTGGGGAATGATACTGACCAAATTATATTGCTATATTGTGCACATGTAATAACAAATCCTATCAGTATGTACAACCATAATACACCAATAGAAAATATGAAAAGAGACAAAACAAAAATTAGAATTTCAGATAAATAATATAATTTTGTAGTATATGTCCTAAATATTACATGAGACATACTGAAAAGTTGTTGTTTGTATGAAATTTAAGTTCACTGAGAGTCCTGCCTTTTTGTTTGCTTAATCTAGGCACCCAACACTGGACATTTTCTTGGGCACTAACCCTGACAAATGCCAGCTACTCTGGGGCTCCCCAGAGAAAGTGATGTGATGACAGTGAGATCCCTTCCCAGAAAGGGGATCTGATGACAGTAGGAGATGGCATGTTGCTGACAGTGAGAGAAGTGAATAAAATATTTCATACTTGTTTTCAGGATCTGTCCTGAAAGTCTCCAATTTCTTGATCTGGTCTTAAGGTCAAAGAAAGGCCTTAGAATCTTTTGGCATAATGTAGTCTTTTAGATTAACATTCTGAAGCAATATCTTTACAGGGGGATATACCAGGAAATACAGGAAAATGTTATTATTCTGATATAGTTTTACTTAAATTTTCATTAGTTCTTAGGTTTAAATAAGTCACTGCTTCTTTATAGCTATTAATATTAAATTCCACATGTTGATGAATGTTTCCCATGTTCTAGTTTCTGTCCCAAACATTTCACATGTATTAGCATTTCATTCTTATAAGATACCTTTGGCTTATTGGTTATCTGTCTTTTATGAATGAGGAAACTGAGAAGCAGAGATGATGACAAACTTTCCCAAGGTCACACCACTAATAAATGAGAGAAACAAGCTGCAACACAAGCCTTCTTACTACAGAGTCCTCAGAATAAAAATTTTAAAAAATAAAAATAAAGAGGACTGATGATGTGGCTTAGTCATAAAGAGGCCCTGGATTCAATCCTCAGTTACACACACACACAAATTCAAAGAACTTGAATCTACCTTTTATAACTTTCTTCCCTCTTGCAGTACTTTCCTCCTGTTCTTTTTTCCACAAACGTGAGCATCTGCCATATGTCAAGTGGCATACTTGGTTATGCATTGATGTGGTGAAAAAAAATGAGTCATCTGTCTTGTGATTCTTAAAAACTAAATTCGAGGATGTATGCAAGTTCACCTAGAATGTTTTCAGATAAAGCAAACACCCAGATTAGGGATGCTTGTTCTTTGAAGATAGCTGTCTTCTCTTTCTACAACTGGAATCAGTTAGCCCCCATCTACAGACTTCTTTATGTCTCCTAACAGGAGAATTTAAACCTTCAGTACTGGAACTCAGTGGTATGTAGTAGTCCCATCATTAAAGCAATGTCCTGGATGAGTACAGCTTGACTGATTGCCCTCTTTGGACACTAGAACTTGGCAGCATTAGTCAAGTGAGGTATGGAGTCCAGCTGTTTATATAAAACAATTCACAAAGAAGTTCTTAAGTTTAAAATTTTATAAAAACCACAAAAGGACTTAAGATAAATTCATATTCTGAAATTGGAATGCCAAGCCTCTAGATATTTGATATGTAATGAAGTTCTCCTTACTGGGGAGTCAATGGAACATTTTAAGTGATGGCACTCTGAAACCAAACAACCTGGGCCTGAACCCCAGTATCATCACTTACTAGTTGTGGGAGGTGGGGCAAGTTACTGGA
Organism: Sciurus carolinensis; assembly: GCF_902686445.1. Lineage (NCBI taxonomy): Eukaryota > Metazoa > Chordata > Mammalia > Rodentia > Sciuridae > Sciurus > Sciurus carolinensis. The sequence goes on from NC_062222.1 coordinate 77,957,297, forward strand.
TTTCTCTAGACTTAAGTTTCTTCATTTGTGATGTGGAGCTAATAATGAGATAACTTACCAAGTTACTTACTTCAGTATCTGGCACAGAGTAAATAATAAATATTAAGTGTCATTAATAAAGAACTGGTGAGTTCTCTTAACCAGAAAAGCAAAACAAACTGCTTATTTATTAATATGATCCATGCTTCATACATGCTAGGATGTCATTTTCTTCATATCAGAACTTTTATTAGTGACTGTAGAAAGTCTCCAGGCTGTGTTTATTCACTTCCTCAAAGTTCATTTTAAAATGCAACTTTTCCCAGTTGATCTCTAGGAAGGTTTAGACTCTTCTAGAGTCTTGGCAAAATGCCAGCTGCCAGCCTGCTTGGCTAACTTCCCTGGGAAAAGTTTCTAAATATGCACCTAGCCCTGTAATCATGTTGATCTGTTCTTTGCCTCCTTCAAACATCTTCCAGTTGATTCTTTGGGAGAAGAATCACCTCCTATTTGGGGCTCAGACTGAAATTAGGTTCTGTTATTGGACAAAAATAAAAAAACTCCAAGACATTTCTATTTCAGTAGCATCCATTAGAATTGCTCAGGAGCTTATTAAACTCGGTGAGTTCCACCTCAAGGATTTCTGATCCGGTTGCTCTGGAGCAATAACCTGTGAATTTTCATTCATAATAGATTCTCAGGTGATACTGACATATTGGCCTAGTGACTATACTTGGAAAACTTCTAATTATTCAATATCATGAAATATTTACATCCATATCTAACATTAACTTGAGGATAAATTGTTTCATTTAATAACTTTATGCCCAATATAATACAGGGTATAAAATTTCCCCATCTAGGACCAAAATCTACTCAGTCTTATCTGCTTCAACTTTACACAGAAATTGCTATTCCTGTTAAGGTCTCACCTTCAAAAAATGTTCACTGTCAACCAGGAGTTCTGATGCCTATCTACCTACCTATCTGTATTTAAAGTATTACCAACTCTTAGAATCCCTCCTCTGCCCTATGTGCTTATTTCAGATTCTTTTTCATAAAGAAATAACTATATAAAATAATAGTTTCTTAGTCTTAAGGTTGAAAGTTCTGTGACAGATTGAAACTCATTTCATCTTATCCCACATGTGTAGGAGCTTCTCAATCTCCCCAGGAGACTAGTTTAATTCCAAATTGAATTAAGTGATGAGAACTGTCCAGTGGTATGCTGATAAAAGCTTAACTATGGGTTTTCCAGTATAAAATAAATAAAATTGTAGCGGTCACCAATTTCTATGCTGTAAACACTTCAAAATAACTGACATCAAGCAACCAAACATAAAATCAACCAGCTCACACAATCCCTGACAATTTATCACTTGTTTCTCATATGACTATAATATACTGCTGGAACTTTCCTACTGAAAACCTTCCATAAACCAAACTAAAACCTCCTAGATTCATACTTCTCAAGATTTAATGTGAAAACAAATGACCTGGACATCTTATTTAAATGCAGATTCTCATGTAATAGGTCTTGAATGGGGCCTAAGATTCTTATTTCCAACAGGCTTCTAGGGGACATAAATGTTACTGGTCAATGGAATATAAGTAGCAAAGTCCTAGAGTACATCAAAGAGCAAAATCTACAGTTTCATCAGTAGTCCCAAATCCGATTCTTTGGAATAGATTCTCTCTTTTAATAGGAAATAAGCTTAAGTCAATTCTTGAATTTCTGAGTATAAACTGTTATGGGACCTTCATCTTTAATTATAGATAATAGAAATATCAATAACTTCATGCCCCACTCACAATTGCTTCTATTAGAAACTCACATAAATAAAATCTGTGGCTCCAGTTATTTGGATCTGTGTAAATCATTTTCTATGATTTGTATATGTCTTGTCCCCACCAAAATCATGATGAGGCTTAATTCCTCAATGCTACAGTATTGGAAGGTAGGGCCTAGTGGGAAGTACTTGGATCATGAGGGCAGAGCTCTCATGAATGAATTAATGCTTTTCCTTTTCAGGGTGGGTTAGCTATTGCAGGAATTTTTTTTTTTTTAATCTTAACTCTTATTTATTTTTTTTAATTTTTATTATTTTTTATTTTAATTTATTTTTATTGTAAACAAATGGAATACATGTTGTTTCTGTTTGTAAGTGGAGTAACAGTATACTATTTGTGGAATCATACATTTACATAGGGTAATGATGTTTGATTCATTCTGTTGTTTTTCCCATCCCCCCCACCCCTCCCACCCCTCTTTTCCCTCTATATAGTCTCTCCTTCCTCCATTCTTGCCCCCCTCCCATCCCCCATTATGTGTCATCATCCGCTTATCAGCGAGATCATCCATCCTTTTCTTTTTTGAGATTGGCTTATCTCACTTAGCATGATATTCTCCAATTTCATCCATTTGCCTTATTGCAGGAATTTAACCCCCCTTTCTCTCTCACTGCATGCCTTCTCTTCCCTTTCTCTCTTTTTTAAGATCCCATTTGCCCTTCTGCCAAAAGCCAAGCAGATGCCAGGGGCATGTTCTTGGACTTCTCAGTGCCTAGAACTGTGAGCAAAATAAATTTCTACTCTTTCTAAATCACCATGTCTCTAGTATTCTGTTATAGCAACAGAAAATAAACGAAGACACCATTGTTCAAGGAAGGATTTGTCCTCCTATACTGTGGCCAGTAATGGTGGCTCAGAAAGAAAAACTGAACCAGTCATTCATCTCATGAAACTGAAATTGGAAAAATGATAGACTGAAAAATATAGGTGAGAGGATTCAAGCTTGTAAAGTCACAAAGTAGATTTCAAGCTACAGAAGCCTTGAAAGACAGGTCGAAAGTACCAGGGAACAGAAAGACTGAGTAGTTTCATGAATAAGTTTGTTGCAAGAATGGAATGAAGTGCTGAGCAAAGCAGAGATAACATGAGAAAAGAAGAGAATGGCCTTTGAGAGGAAGAGAGCAAATGCTGCCTCAGTTCCTGTTAAAGTTTGTTGAGCCTGCTGTATCACTGTCCCTCCCCTTGACTTCTTGTGAGATTCCTGCTACCATATGTATTGCTACCATAACTTCTGTTTTCTTGAGGCAGCACCAGTGAATTTCTATATCTTCTTTTAAAAAAACTAATTAAAATTGTAGGACTCTAGTTATTCTGGTCATAATACGTGAATTGACAGTTCTATTCCAGAATTAGTAGCAAAGCCTTAATCAAGAAATCTAAGATTTAGAAAAGCTTTTGGATATCTTCTATCTATCTACCTCTCTATAGTTCTCTGATTAATTTCTGGTGACAAAGTCTTGAATATTCTATAAGGTAGTTCATTCCACATTTGACCAACTGTAATTGTTAAAAGGTTGTTGCATATATTAAAGCTAAAATTTCTGTAACTTGGAACTAATTTTACCCTTCAGGTCAATTCCATTTCCACATGGCAAATTTTCTGGAATTTGTGAATTTAGCTATCATGCCTTCCTTCAAATCGTCCTCTCACTTGAATAAATATGTTCCTGTCCTTAAACACCCACAGTTCCTCCCTTCTGTGGCAAAGAGATGAGAAATTCTCATCTTCCTCAGAGCCTTAACAAGTATGCACTCTAGTTTTCCTATCTCTCTTTTAAAATGTAATCACAAACTGAACAAAACTCTCTAGAGGAGAAAGAAACAGTAGTTCTAGAAAAATTAAAGTAACCTAAAATTGCATTAACTTATTTGACTGTTCTAATGGCTTTGCTTAGTACTTTGTAATTTCCTTACTTTTCCTCAATACTTTGTTACTTATGACAAAAAATATACCACAAATATCCGAAATTTTGGACTAAACTAAAAGATAAGTTTTTTTTTTATCAACTTTTTGCTTTAATATTTCTGTATTCTAGAATAGCACCGTCAACACACATATAAAACAAGTCACATATGTACTTTTTAATTTCTAGTGCCTGAATTTAAAGAGTTAAAAAAAGTAAAATTAATTTAAATAACTTGAGTTCAATATATTCATACTATCAGTTCAATGTGTAATTAATACAAAAATTATTGAGATATTTTACATTCTTTTTAATATTAAGTATTTGAAATTTGACATGTATTTTACACTTGGAGCACATCACAATTAAAACTAACAACATTTCAAATGTTCAGCATCCACATGTGGCTATCTTAATGGAGAGCACAATTTTTTAATAATGATAACAGTTAATGCTTATTGAACTCTTATCTGCATACCAGGCACTTTTCTAAGGCATTTATATAGTTAACCTCTTTAAATCTTAACAACAACCCTATGAAATAAGCATTGCAATTATTCTCATTTTATGATTAAGAAACAGTCACTGAGAAGTTAAGTAACTTGCCCAACTAGTTAAGTTAGGATTTGAACCCAGGATACCAATCTCCAGAGTCTATGTACTTAACCACTTTTTATATATGTCACATACACATGTCATGCTGAATACCATGCTAAGTACTTCATATATTGTATTGTGCTTAGTTCCCATTTTATAGATAAAGAAACCAAGGCCCCAAGAAGTATGTTTCTTGCCCAAGGTCAGAAGCTAGTATTAGATCTTACATCAGAGCCAGTGTATCTGACCTCTAAACCTCCTCCTGCTTCACTGCTACCCCCAAACTCTCATGTTTATACATTTTTCCACCCATGACTCAATATTTTTGATGCTGATGTTTTAGAGAATAACCAGATAACATCAGAGTGTGTGGGAGAAAATAAGCAACATGTAAGCACATGTACACTACTTTTTGATCTTCAAAGCTAAGCATATAAATCACAAGCACCAACAAAACACTAATTAGAGTTAACTTTTTATCTCATGCATGAGAAGGTAAAACTTGTTTGAAGTATTTATCTAGAATATGGAAATACATTTTTAAAAAATTCACACACCTGAGAAAAGTAACAATATCAACAAAGCAATTCTCGGAAGGACATCTTATTTTTATAGCAGAGACTGCCTAACTCACAAGAGGAGGCTGTAAGTAATTGGAAGGATATGACACTCTTCCTCCCTTTTATAGTGTGGGACTTTGTTGTTTTGTAGACTTAGAAGTGAACTTGACATTTTGTTGTTGTACTCCTTTCAGGTCTCTCTTTTAGATTAGGTGGATCTGAGGCTGAGTTCCTTGCCAAGTTCCAGCCTTAGGGGTTAATAAGCTCTTTCTCTATCTTTAGGCATCTCCTTTTTACTGCTTCAGGAAATGAGCTCCGGGTTTAGGGAAACTTGGGAATTATTTTTTTATTATTTTTATCTGAAAAATATTGAGCTCAAGTATTCCATTATTCATCTGTGAACAGTAGCACTGTATCTTTGTCAAAATTATTTTATTCCATTTACCAATTTTTTTGTTCCTGCTTGGTTAGCATTTTTCTTCTTGTTGTAGTTATTAAGTAGTAGAGGTAGATTTGTAATAGAGGAAATTGAGGGACAGGGAGAAAAGAGACTTTCGGTGGTTGGGCCTTTAATAATCGGAAAGCTAGAGGTTCAAACCAAATGTTTCTGGCATGATCAACTCCAGCAGGTTATGTCCTTGCTCAGTGCTTCAATTTTTCCATCTGATAATAGGGATGGTATTTTTGTGGCATATGATTCTCCGTGGCAGTTCCTCGGTTTCAGTGACATCTTGAGAATTTATTCTAAATAACTGGAGATATTTTTTAAGGATTAATATGTAACAAATAAATAAAGATGATTTTCTGGCTCCTCTGGGAATGATGACAGAGCTCTATACCCAAGCAAACAAAACAAAACAAAACAAACAAACAAACAAACAAACAAACAAAAAGCAGACCAAAGGGATACAATGGGGTCCATGGAGGGGAAATAATTAGCATCCTGAATCAGCAGGGAAAATAGATTGTATTTAGAAAGAAAAAAAAAAGTTTCTCCAAAGGAAAATAAGGATTAGAGTAGGTATATAAGTAGAAGAGTCACTAAATAAAATGCTTTTTACTGTAATAATCTAGGCCCTATACGTATTACTAACTTCTTATCTTTTCTTAGATTGTACCATCATAAAATGTAATTCATAAAGAAAACAAAAGAATGCATCGAGCTCCTGAACCCATCCTAGAAGGAAGGTGAAAGAAGTCTAAAGAGAGTAAGATAAATGCTCTGGTTCTCAAGGCTCTGCTATAGGAAGAGACCAGATGCCTGTGGCTGACAGGGAGGATGGGGATTTTTGCAGGATTACCACAGCTCATCATATATACAGCACCCAGAACGAATTCAGGAAGTAGTGGCTATGTAATAGGAGGGCTCCAATGAATGCAAGCCATGTGCACCCTGAGATTCAGATATATGTTAGTCACAGTGTGTCCTGACATCCTCAAGGGGTCTTTGCATGGCTCTGAGGAACAGTTCATCCTAAAGAAAGTGAGAGATTTTGAAGAGAACAGGAACAGGAAGAGAGGGAAAGCAATACTGAATATGATACTTCTGCCCTGTGCCTTCCAAGGATGAGTGTTAGAACCTGGGAAGGGGAAGCAATAGAAGAATATGTAAAACAGTCATTTCTCTGAAAATTGTGAAGGGTTTGTGAACACAGGACTTCTTGTTTATGGGAACCAAGGTAACAAGGAGGACATGAGAGAATTTCTTGAGAGCAAGTGGTGCAGCCTGGGATATCCTTGGCACAGTGACAGCTTCCATGATTTTGGCACCTTTCCTACAGAAAGAAAGTAACAAAAAACAGCAGAGGACAAAAAAAGGGCTAATGTGCGTTAGCAAATGCATTTGGGAACATTTAAGACCCACTCCCTTAGTACATTCATCCAGAGCTAGGAAGACTTTGAAGGTGAGGTGTAGAGCCAATAATTACTGGTGGGGTCCCAAAGGCAGAGAAATACAGAACCCTAGTTACTCTTGATTTGGGAATCATCAGAGACATGGGAAAAACCATCTGAAAGTAATATAAGCAAGGATGATTTTTATTGTAATTGTGAAGTGTGATAGGTCTTATTCAATGTTTAATTTCTTTATATTTTCTTTAATAAGGATCAGCAGGGCTTTATTTCTTTGCACCTTTTTATAAAATATTTATTTCTCAGTTATGAATTAAAATGTGACACACTATACTCCCATACCTTAACTTGTTAACTGAATTAATATAATACACTTTGCTAAATCATGTCTAGTTATACATAACTTTTTACCTTATTCTTTATTACATATTAAGTATCTTACTTTTTTTTTTCTTGGTACTGGGGATTGAACTCGGGGGCACTTGTCACTTTAACTCTGAGCTACGTTGGCAGTCCTTCTTTTTTTTTTTTTTTTTTTTTTTTTTAACACAGGATCTCCCTAAGCTACCTAGGTTGGCCTCCAACTTGCAATCCTACTGCCTCAGCCTCTGCTTCCTGATAGCTGAGGTGTAGCTGGGGTTATGTATGTACGATCGCACCGGATGAGAATCTAGTTTCTTTCAAAACCTACAAGGAAGCATTATCAGGATTCATTGTAAAATTCAAATGAATTATATTAACAGAATAACCCTCCTTTGTCATTCATGGTGCCTCTTTTAAATAATAGGTTAGAGGCAACAATTTTTTTATAAGACTCTTCTGTCCTTACCATTTTGCCATAAATTCACTGACTTCGTTATTCCTTGGTTACTAAGATATTTTTCCTTTTTATATATTCTAGTAAATTACTGGTAATTCCTCTCTATTTTTTTTCCAAGGATTTAACTCAGGGGCACTCAACCACTGAGCCAGATCCCCAGTCCTATTTTGTATTTTATTTCATTTTATTTTTTTGTGGTACTAGGGATTGAACCCAGGGCCTTGTACATGTGAGGCAAGCACTTTACCAACTGAGCTATATCCCCAGTCCCTATTTTTTTTTTTTTTTTTTTTAATTTAGAGACAGAGTCTCACTGAGTTGCTTAGAATCTTGCTTTTGCTGAGGCTGGCTTTGAACTCGAGATCCTCCTGCCTCAGCCTCCTGAACCACTGGAATTACAGGTGTCTGCCACCATGTGTGGCAATTACAGATAATTTCTCATTTTAAAAAACATTATAAGGAGCCAGGCACAGTGGTATATTCTTTCTAGCTGGCACGGTGGCACACACCTATAATTCTAGCAGCTCAGGAGGCTGAGGCAGGAGGATTGTGAATTCAAAGTCAGCCTCAGCAACTTATCAAGGCCCTCAGCAATTAGCAAGACCCTAACTCTGATAAAATACAAAAAAGTACTGAGGATGTGGCTCAGTGTTTAAGTACCCCTACATTTAAGTACCCCTACATTCAATCCCTGGTACCAAAAAAAATTTTTAAACAATAATAATAATAATTCTTAGTATTCTTATTATTTTAATACTATGCTAATAATAATAATTTCCATAGTCCAAAGGAAATGCAGGCAAGAAGTCAAATCGTTTTTAGTAGGTTCTTTTATAATTGACTTCAGTTCTGAAATCTCTGCTGAGGTCTGTGTCTTTTTTAAGAATGCCACTGTCATCTTATTTCCAATGTGCAATGCTATACCAGTCTTTTTGCTGAAAACCATTCCCCCACATAGAAAGAATGGCCTTATCCCATGATTTTTATCCCTTCCAGCACAGTACATATTCAATATTTGGAGTTGGTTGATCAAGACTAATCCTTGGGAGATTTAAAAAGACAGTTTCTTACTTGATTATTTATTTCCATTTATTATTTGGAGACAGTCTCACTAAATTGCCCAGACTGGACTCAAGCTTACAATCCTCCTGCCTCAGCATCCTGAGTAGATGAGATTACAGTCGTGTGCCACCACTCCTGACAGGACAGTTCTTTATGTCCATTAGCATTCTTCAAATGTAACAGTGACAATGACTGCCCTTTTGGGAGCTGTCCTTGACAAAGTTACTTTTGCTTCCCTTCCCTTTGGCCTGAATTCTAAATTCTAAGACACATGCCCTGAATGATGAAGACTCCACCCAGACCACTGCCCTTGTGCCTCCTCTGCCTCCCTATAAAAGTTCCTTTCACATACCTAAGTTCCCTGAAATGTTTTTTTTTTTTGGGGGGGGGGGAGGATGATAATCCTTCCATCTTCTCAGGGTGCCAGTCCTTCAATAAACCTGATTTCCCTCCTAAAGAGAAATATGCATTTTCAGAGAAAGTATATTTTGTTAATATGGTATTATCCCACAAATTTTTTTAATGGAACTGAAAGCAAATTAACCTGAAAATCTAGATTTATGAGTCCTTTTGAAAATAATCAGAAGACCAAGTCATACTGGACCCACATTTCTTCAAGGTCATGATCCACTGGAGCTAAGTGGACATTACACTTTTTAGATGGGACATCAATTCCTCACTGACCACATTCTTCATTATACTGAATTGCCTCTCTATGCACTCACTCATTCACAATATCTACCTAGATCCTGAAGACACTTGAGTTTATAGTTTTTTTGAAATTATGTGAGTCTATAAGAATAAGTAACAGCTGATTGCTGAAAGAATAATGGTTGTTTCATCTCCCAAAAATGCCAGGTCATAGCTTTGAAATTACCACTTGTAAGGGTTTAACTAAATTCTTAGATAAGGTCCATTTGCCTTTCATACTTTAAGCAATTCATCCAGGGTTCTGTTTTAGTCACCTTTGGGTGGTCATGATGGAAATACCTGACCAAATAACTTAGAGGAGAAAATGTTTATTTGGGGCTCACTGTTTTTAGCGGTTCAGTCTATGGTAGGCTGAATCCATTGCTCTCAGCCCACAGTGAGGTAAAACAACGGTTGAAAGCCAGGGTTGCTCAGTTTGTGGCAGGGGCAGAAGCAGATTGATGGGGAGAAGAAGGGAGCACCCTGGAAGTGATCTAACCTCCTCCAGTCATGCCCCACCTGCCTAGAGTTACCATCTAGTTATTTCCTTTAAACTAGAATGGACTGATTAGGTTATAGCTCTCACAATCTTATAATTTCACCTCTAAATATTCCTGTATTAACACAGGAACTTTGGGGGACACCCCATCCATATCCTAACCATAACCAGGCTTTCCATTAGAATCTTGTATGTTTAATAATTATTTATACAATCTTCTTTTTTTTTGTAAGTGGGGGGATGTTTGGAATCCTGATAGTGACTTTTTCTGTTTTATATACTTCGAACATATGAGAAACTCTTAGTCAAACTGCTTTAGGTAAATTAGCTTTCAGTAAGTTAGTGTGAGCTCACTCAATTCACACTTTCTATTGAATGCATTATTAATATTTCTTCATTTGAATCCTGGAGTGTTTGATTCAGTTAGAGTTAGTTTTACATGCTACAGAATGTAATGTAGTTCTGAGACTTTCGTCTACTTTCCAGAATTCTTGTTTAAAGCCTATCTACTACCATCCCTATGCATTATTTAAACTTGACCTCTTAAATAAAAAAACAAATGTAATGTAACCCTTTACTTATTTTATTAAATTGGTTTTGTACTGAGGTTCTAATTTTTTAAATGGAACCTCCACTGTTGAAAAAAAATCCTTTATTTTGAAAGCTCTAAAACTTTTAAGACAGTGCCCATTTAAAAAGTCATGTTCTAATCACCACTGACTTAAAAATAATGATAAAGAGAGCTGGGTGCACTCTTGTGATCCCAGCTACTCAGGACACGAGGCAGGAATATCACAAGTTTGAGGCCAGTCTCAGCAAGTTAAAGAGGCCCTAAACAACTTAATGAGACCCTGCCTCAAAATAAAAAATAAAAGAGCCTGGGATGTGGTTCAATGGTTAGACACCATGGGTTCAATCCTGGTACCAGAAATAAAAACAAAATAAAGAAAACAGTGGCTTGTTGTAATGTATCACCCACCCTACGAACCAATTTCCCTGTAACCAATTAACCATATTCATTGATCCTTTCCAGTGTCTCTGGAAACATATCAACTGATTCTCTCAGTACCTTAAACTTGGCTGGTAATCTTTCTGTAGCCTATCAACATTTTCCTCAATAGTATAGAGTTTTATACTTAAGAATTCATTGTTTTCCCAAATCTGTTTATGATTGTTCATGAAATATGTGTACAAGAAAAAAACGTTATTTTTTTTTAAATATAAAAACTGAGTTAAGTGCTTTGGAAAGACATGATGAAGACAAACTGCTAAAAGAGCTGCTAAAAGTTATCACTACCAAATTTGGGCAGGGGGCCATAGTCAAACAAGGCAATTGTAAAAATATGGAACAGGGCTGTGAAGGTAACTCAGTGGTTGAGCACTTGCCCAACATGTACAAGGCCTGGGGTTTCAGCCCCATCATTGTCCACCCCACAAAAAGCAAAAAAAGTAACTTTTCTAGGAGTTATCCTTCAAATTGCTTCACAAGACCTCATTTCAGTTTAATACAAATACTTATTGCATTTACTATGAGCCAGACAAATGTTCTAAGTGCTTAACGTAAGTTAGCTCATTTTATTATCCTAAGAGGTAGACAATATTTTTACTCTAATTTTTCAGATGAGGAAATTAAAGCTTAGAAACATTAGTTAAGATTCTCTAAATAATTACTTGGTTGGACCTGTTTTAAACCTGAAGTCCAATTTCCAGATGAAAACATTGACTCTCATAGGCAATGTGTTATATGGGTGTGTTGTATAAAAAAAAAGTGACAATTCAGAACTCCAACCAACAGGCCCATTTTCAAACAAGGGCTTAACCAATGAATAAGGTTTTATACATTTAAGTGAAAATAAAATAAGGTATGTAGTTTCCATTTTTTGTGATTAGCTAACAAACCAAATTGATTCTAATTGAGTTAAATAAGAACTTTTCTTCCCTCAAAAGAAGTACAACATTGAGTCATCCTCTAAAAAAATGAGTGTTTTCTCATAGGAAAAAGGATACATTTAACATTAAAAGCAACGCATTAGTCTTTTCAACAAATGATGCTGGAATAATTAATTGAACATCTATATGCAGAAAATGTACCTTAACATATACCTCATATCTTACACAAAATAATTCAAAATGGATCACAGAAAGAGCCAGGAATGTAGCTCAGTGGTAGAGCACTTGCATCCCAGGAGAAAACAAGGATCACAGACCTATTGTATAATACAAAACTATAGAAGAAAATATAGGAGAAAATCTAGGTACCTTTGGGAATAGCATTTAGATATTAGATATAACACCAAAGGCACAATCTATGAAAGAAAAAATTGATCAGTTGGACTTTATTAAAATTTTAAAATTTTAAAAAATTGTTTTTTGAAAAATGGAACAAACATTCTGTTGAGAGAATGAAAGACAAGTTACCTCCTGGGGGAAATATTTGCAAATCACATATCTGCTAAAAGACTTGTATACAGAATTTGTAAAAACCTTCATTACTGTTAATAATACTAAAATGAATACTTTTATATATAAGTTTTTGCTAAGTTTTGGCCATTAAAAAATAAATTGGAGTTCCAGAAGGACATTTACTAAGAGAATATAAACTACTTAAAGGATACTTTTAAGAGAATATAAACTACTTAAAGGATCTTAACTTTTAAAAAGTGGCAATGTAGCCAGGTGTGGTGGTGCCTACCTGTAATCCCAGTGGCTCGGGAGGCTGAGGCAGGAGGATCTCAGGTTCAAAGCCAGCCTCAGCAAAAGCGAGGTGCTAAGCAACTCAGTGAGACCTTGACTCTAAATAAAATACAAAATAGGACTGGGAATGTGACTCAATGGTTGAGTGCCCCTGAGTTCAATTCCTGGTATCCCTCACCCCCGCAAAAAAAGTGGCAATATTTTATTTTTATTATAAAATTAATTATCATAAAATAATTATCATCCGTTAAATCCAAATGAAGGCCAGGCACATGCCTGCCTGTAATACCAGTGACCCAGGGGGCTGACACAGGAGGATCTCAAGTTCTAGGCCAGCCTGGGCAATATAGCAAGATCCTATGTCAAAATAAAGAGTAAAAAAAGGACTGGGGATACAGCTCAGTGGTAAAGTGCCCTAAGTTTAATCCCTAGTACCAAAAAATTAATCAGTTAATTAATTAAATTAAATAAATAAAATTAAATCCAAATTAGGCAGAGGGAGTAAAGTAAGAAGGAACATTGAAAAAGAAATGAAGATACATAAACAGTTGACAGCAGAAATGTCATTAAGAAAATAAAGAAAAATAGTAATAACTAACAATTACATGTATGGTACTTAGTATATAACTTGACTGTTTCAGGGTTCTTCACACATGTATGCATTTTATACTATGATAACATTATAAGAAGAGTATTATAATATTATGCTCATTTTACAGATAAGGAGATTGACACCTTAAAAAAATCTGCCCCAAATCACACAGCTAGTAAGTAGAGAAGGTGGAATTTAAACACAGGTTTGACTTCAGGCTGTGCCCTCAATTATCACAGTATTATGCTGCCACTGAAATCAACAAGCATTTGTCAAGTACATGCTACTCAGAGGGTATCATATAAGAAAACATTAGGAAACTTGTGCTCATAAAAAACTCATAATATTAGGAGAAAAACCTATAGCTAATTCACTATGAAAAAAATTAAGAGGTAATGATAAAGAGTATTTCAAGTTTCCAATGAGAGTTGAGATTTCATTAGTGGCTTGAGGAATGTGGAGATGTGGAAACTGAAAAAAATATATATATATATAAGAAACACTCAAAGGAAGCTGAATTTTAGATACATTGGACAATTGAAGCAATGATCATTAAGTAAAACTTTGGGCAAATTGACCTCAGACTAACTTATTTGAGGGAAATATTTTTGGTTTTGTTTGTATAAAAGCATTAGTTTCAGATGAAAACAGTGTTGAGCAATTATTATAAAAACAAGTGAGTCTGAGGCTACTGAAATGGATGGGTATATTATCTCTGTTTTAGAGCTAGGACAAGAGGGTAAGAGGGTCAAGGGTGAGAATTGGAATCACCCAAAGGGCTTGTTAAACTCACATTAATAGGCCCCATCCCAAACTTTCTAATTCACTAGGTCTGAGGTTTGATCAGAGAATTTCCAGTTCTATTAAGTTTCCCAATGCTGATGATGCCTGCAGGGGACCACACTTAGAGAAACAATGCCCTGGAGGAATTGCAAGCTAACTGGGAAGTTGGTTAGTATTTGGGAGGCCTTCACAACTGAGTTTGTAATGGAAAGCCAAGGAGGGAGGGGATTCTGGGTGGAGTTTAGCATTTATAAAAGCAGAGACTGTCAGAACAGTCCTAGGAAAGTATGTGGTTTAGGGTGTTTGGAAACAAAAAGACTCATGGGAGTACCAGCAGGAAAAATAGCCCTTTCCTGTGAGGGTGAGGAGCTTGACATATCACTGCAGTCTTTAGGAATTGAAGGATTTTAATCAAAACAGGTAGAAACAGTAATAATTTAACTAGAATGCTCCTTTGACACCCATAAAAGTTAGTTATGTCTGCTATATTCTTTAAACAATGAGAAAACTACAACTTAATAGTGCAACAGAACTAAAAGCGATTATTTCTAAATAATCTTTTCCCAGACAAAAGCCCAGAAATGGGCTCCATCTTTGGTACAAAGGCACTTTTATAGGCATTTTATATTAGAAACACAACACAAAGTTATTTAATGCTGTCACAATTCCCTCTCCCTGTACTGAGGATGGAACCCAGGGGTGCTCTTCCACTGAGCTACATCCCCAGCTCCTTTTTTCCTTGCCTGGAAATTTTGATCTTCCTTGCCTCAGTCTCCCAAGAAGCTGGGGTTACAGGGGTGCATCACTGTACCAAGCTTAATGCTGTTGCAATATTTAAATAAAAACATTTAAATTTTTTCTCCCATTTCTGGTTCTAACTATCTGGGAAGGAAATACGGTTTTTTTCTAGGCAGATTTTGACATATAAAATAATATATAAACCAGACTTAATAGAGCTCCCCTGGGTCAATCCCCAATACTACAAAATTAATTAATTAATTAATTAATTAATTAAAATAAGATCATACACAAGCCCAAGGGATAGCAATTTTCATTACTTAGGTTTACTTTCAGTAAATCAAGTCACTGGCTTATATAATGTTATCCAAGCAGAATGTGTTCCATATTAAGAATCAAGAGGGCTGGGGTTGTGGCTCAGTGATAGAGCGCTCGCCTAGCATGTGTGAGGCACTGGGTTTGATTCTCAGCACTGCATATAAATAAATAATATAAAGGTAGGGCCATCAACAACTAAAAAAACATTTTAAAAAAGAATCAAAAGAACACTATTAATAATACCTCACATATAATTTAGTAGAGAATTAAAACCAGAATTTTACTATACATTATCAGTGATGGAACAATGACATAGTGCTAGTAAATACTTCAGTACAAAGAGGCAGATAAAGCTAAGAAAAGAAGTTTAGAATAGAAATTAAAAAAAAAAAAAAACAGAAATAGTTTAGAGAATATACATGTTCTAAATACAACTATGAAAAGAGAGATTTTGTGCCTTTGAATCAAAACCCCATAATTTATCATGATGTCAGCCAGCCATCTGTACTAGGTGCTTAGACTGGGAGAGGTAGCAGTTATAACTGACACTCACTAAGGGTAGATTGTGTTCTAAGAATCTTGAGCCACAAAGGAAACTTGTAGTTTCCAGAACAGTTTGTAAATGCAGCTGTGAATGACTAATTCATTTGAACAATAGGTAGTAGGGAAAATGCTGTACAGAACACCAGAGAAGTAAATATCCAAAGCCAAACAAATTTGATAAAAATTCAAGTAAACATCAAATGAAGTGTGTGGGGTCAGGGGTGGGGAGAGACTCATTTCTGCATACAAACAAGCTTCCTCTAAAGCAAATAGCTAATTCTGAAAACAAGACAAAACAAATAAACAAGCAAAAACTAGCGGGTGAAACTCAAGAAAAATGACATGAGAGAAGGAAAACATATTTAGTATAAGCTTTCCCTTTCTTTATTCAAAGTATAGCTACCAACACTTTTTTAAGAATAGGGTTTTTTAAGATATTGATAGACCTTTATTTTACTCACTTATTTATATGTGGTGCTCTGAATCAAACCCAGTGCTTCACACATGCTAGGCAAGCGCTCTACCACTGAGTCACAACCTCAACCTCTCGACACTCTTTAGTAAGAAAAATTGTCAGTTATATCAATTTTTAAAAATATTTTAAGATTTTTTGTTTTAGTTGTAGATGGACACAATACTTTTATTTTTATGTGGTGCTGAGGATCAAACCCAGTGCTTCATACGTGCCAGGCAATCACTCTACCACTGAGCCACAACCCCAGCCCAGTTCCAGTTCTATCAATTTTAAAATGTGAAATTCAGTAAAATAAGTTAAGAAATCTAAGTATTTCAGATCCATTTAAACTATGCTTATAGTCTCTCTCTCTCTCTCTCTCTGTCTCTGTCTGTCTTTCAGTGTCTCCTTTTCCTCTATCTTTTGGCAAGCACAGAACAGGGGGAAATTATCTTTCGGGATTGGAGAAGAAATGTTAATTTGTACATTTAAAGACTGAAATGCCTTATTTATAGTCATCAGAGCATTATTATAGACAGGTCATAAACTGAGATACTAACCCATACCTGCAGTAAGCGGACATTTCTTATCTAACTTAGTCTTTCATCTTTTCCTGTCAAGCATTTACTAGAATAAGCGACCCACTTACTTACTGCCATAAGAAAGAAAAGAAAACAAAAAACCCTCGGCAACTTAGTGAGAACCTGTCTCAAGATAAAAACAACCTCTTTGTTCTGGGTAGACAACAGGGCTGGGGTGGTGGGGAAGCACAAACAGCAGTCCAGAGAGACAAAGTCATGAATACTCAACTTTTCTTTGCCATTCCTTGCCTTTGGGATCTCCAGCAGAGCATTTATTCCCTCATCTACTCATTGTTTAACCATTCCCTTTGAACTCAGATAATAGCACCAGAGGAGCAGGTGTGAGGAATAGCTGAACAATGTCATAGAACTTTGTCAACATAAAATGCTTTGTTTAATAATTCCTTTAGAAACTGAAATATTATATACAAAATTACTTGTTTACTCTGAGTTTTATTATATAAACTAATCCCTGAAAATAAGCAAGGAATTTTGTTAAGATACCTTTTAGAAATATTATAAAATCTTATAGGTTACTAGAGGAAAACCTGTCTCAGAGCCCAAATTGGTATCCTTCTCTCTTAGAAGTTATTGTGGTTTCCAGATAAAAGACTTCTGTTTATTCAGTGCTTTCACTCAACAAATATTTATTGATCAACTACCATGTATCATGAATATACATTATTCCTCAAAAAAAGTGGGGACACAAAAATCTCTGGTTCATGGTGGTGCATGCCTGTAATCCCAGAGACTTGGAAGGCTGAAGGATCACAAGTTGGAGGCAGTCTTAGCAATTAAGTGAAACCCTCGGCAACTTAGTGAGAACCTGTCTCAAGATAAAACCAAAAAAGGGTCTGGGAAGCCAGGCACAGTGGTGCATGCTTGTAATCCCAGTTTGGGAGGCTGAGGCAGGAGGATCACAGGTTCGAGACTAGCCTCAGAAACTTAATAAGGCCCTAAGCAACTCTTTGAAACTCTGTCTTTAAATAAAAAATAAAAGGGGATGGGAATGTCAGTGGTTAAGTACGTCTGGGTTCACCTCCCTAAAAAAAAGAAAAACATGATCTGGGGATGCAGCTCAGTGCTAAAGCACCCTTGGGTTCAATCCCAACTACCAAAACAAAACAAAACAAATTCTCTGAATACAATAATTAAATACTCATGAAAGAAGAGAAATGAATGAAAATAATTTTCTCCCAAGTGCCTATAAACTTAAGCCATATTGATAAAATCTACTTTAGAAAGTAGAGAATAATTCCGTGTGTGTGTGTGGTGCTGGGGATGGAAACTTGTGCATGTTAACATGCACTCTGCCACTGAGTGATGCTTCTCATCCCCAAGAATCTTCTTTTTGTTCAGTTTGAAAATCAGAGTCGGGGCTGGGGAGATAGCTCAGTTGGTAAAGTGCTTGCCTTGCAAGCACAGAGCCCTGGGTTCGATCCACAGCACCGCAAAAAAAAAAAAAAAAGAAAGAAAATCAGAGTCATTACCTAAATTGTCTGGATGACATTTAATATAGTACACTAAAATTATTCTTTTTTTTTTTTTTTTTTTTGTGGAACCTGGGATTGAACTCAGGGGCACTCAACCATTGAGCCACATCCCCAGCCCTATTTTGTATTTTATTTAGAGACAGGGTCTCACTGAGTTGCTTAGTGCTTCACTTTTGCTGAGGCTGGCTTTGAACTCGTGATCCTCCTGCCTCGGCCTCCTGAGAAATTATTCTTTTTATAACAAATATAATGAGTAATTCCAAAGAGTGTAAAGTAAAAATGGAAGTCTCTCCCCCGTAATCCCACTGCCCAGGAATAACTACTCTTACCATGTTTATTTGTTCAGACTTTTTTTTTCTATGCATTAAATTGTAATAGAAGATCCAAGAAAGTAGAAATTTCCAAAGCACCGGCAAATTTGACTCAACCCTCTTTTATAATTGATGAAAGCCTAAGAGAATCTTAAGTTACCCAAAGATTGCCAACCATGTCTGCCTTTCCCAGACAGGGAAAAGAGGTCTGTTGTGCTTCCTTGCCACACTAGTGTATGAGTAACAGGGATAGAGAACACATACATCTCTTCAATCCTTTCTTAGTCTCGTTGCTGTCTATAAGAGTTGAAAATAGTCTCAGAATCCAAGTTTGGTCACCACCCTTCTCATAGGGTTTTATATCCTGTTAATGATTCCCAGACTCAGGCTTCATGACACCACATGTTAGATATTTCCAACAGGAAGACCTTTAACATGTCCCCATTCCCAGTCAGTTGTTTCATTTGGCTGTCACAGAGAACCTTATAATTCTGTCCTAACATGCACATAAACAACAGGTTTATATATTTATTCCTTCGATGAGTAATTTTCAGCACTTGTTTTATGTCAATCAATATTAAGAACAAATGGCGAGGACGTCAAAGCTAAACTTCCCCTTTACCAATAAGAAAATTGAGTTTTGAAAGGAAAAGAGACTTTTCCTGGTGGTTTAAGCAGAGTCAATTTAGGACCTGGGTCTGTATCCAGGTTAAGGCAATATAGTAGGGGGAAAAATTCCGGGAAAAATTCCAGGAAAAATGTAATTGCCCCAGGAAAATAAAACAAAACTGGGGGAAAAAAAGACATTTTGGATAAATATACAAAATATAGCGTGATTAGATGTTTAACAATTCTTTATAACTTCCAAGAAATTACTACTGAGAGCAGAAAAATAAAGCAATATACAAGAAACTTCAAAGGCAAGGTCCACAATTTTATCTCCTTTCTGAGAAAAACACTCTACATTCCTCATATGTACCTCTTATAAGAGGTTTTAAATCAAAAGACTTTCCAACAGCCAGAAGAAACCCAGTACAACAATCTAGGAGTACAAGAATCTGTTGCACTTATTAAGTATCTTGGATTAGGACTTATTCAGTGAAAGGATGCTGTCATCTCTATTCAGATACTCCTTGCTTTATGGCACATCTTAGTCTGTAACTGTAAAATCTTAGAAATAAATTATGATAGAAATAAAGATCCCATGAAGACTTTGATCCGTATCTCAAGTGACCTTTCTGATTTTTTAAACCTGATTTTGACACTATCATATTCTCTGAATGACAAACACCCAATTTGAAAATACCCAGGATAAAAATGAGCTGTTAGACAACTATCTTAAAAATAAATTTTTGGAAACATTTTTTTGTTGCTGTTGTTAGAGTCTGGTCTTAAGTGCAAGTTAGAGAAAAGAAAGATTTTAATATTTTTCTTTACTGTTGGCTAATTTACAGTTTGCCTATCAACATAAAAGGTAACTAAGTGCATTGTGAGACATAGTCTTATGTAATAGACATGTACAAATAGTGAAGACTTTTGGAGATAATGCATCACAAAATCATTTTTATGTCACTTTTAGTTTGGCATTTCCATATAATCCTTCTATTAGAAAACTAATGATTTCTATTCATTTACTTTCACTTTAAGAAATTGTTGGGGCTGGGATTTAATTCAATGTAGAGAACTTGCCTAGCATGTGTGAGATTCAGGGTTTGATTTCCAGCACTAAAAAAAAAAAAAAAAAAAGGGCAGGGGGTTGGGGGGAGGAGAAAAATTGTCAAGCAGTCCTATATTGTTGCACTGAGACAAATACCCTTAATACTTAATTTGAACAGAGTCAAATCATTGTTATACTCACCAATATTTTGATATTTAGTGTTAAGTAATTTGACTGAGACAATTTGGTAAGTACTCACTGATGTAGTCCTTGAAACAGCACATTAGAGAACTCACTTTGGATCCAATACAATTATTTGGATTTAGAGGTCATTTCTTGGGTTTCTTCAGCTCCGATGCTTCAAGTAGCACTAACTGCATTGGTAGTTGCCAAGGGTTAGATTCTATATGATGAAACATTTATGAAAACCATAGAAATACTCTATATTAATTTTCTATACAAAGGTTTATTAAAGATAATTCTACAATAGAAATTATGGTTCACAAAATTCAAATAAGTGAAAGAACATTTAAATGTAAATATTAATGGTCTGATGAAATTACATAACATGAAGAAGCAAAAGGTTAATGTCTTCAATGTAAGAATGCCTGTATTTGAGACCTAGATCTGCCACACACAAACAAATTTTATGAGGCCTCATTTGGCATTTCTAAGTCTTCATTTTTCTTTTTGGTGCTAAGGATTTAACCCAGGGCCTCATACTTGCTATGAATTGGCTGTATCAACTGAGTTCCACTCCTGGGCCCCTTTAAGATAGCCTATCTACCAAAATGACAGTTATAAGACTCTGATTTCTTCATGGCAACATTGTTGGGATGATCAAATGAATTGATTGTACATAAAAAGTACTATACAGAATAAGAATTATAGTAGTAAAATATTTGTTAAAAATGCAAAGTAATATTTCATTTATTCACTTTTTTCCCTATCAAAACTGGAGAGGTTTTAGATGACATTATGCTTTTGCCTTAATTTATTTTACTGGAATTTCATTATACTTAGGGTCCCGGTAATTATACTTATTCTCTCCTTCAGTTTTTTTTTTTTTTTTTTTCTTTTTCCCCTGTACTGGGGATTAAACTCAGTGGCACTCGGCCACTATGCCACATCCCCAGCCCTGTTTTGTATTTTATTTAGAGACAGGGTCTCATTGATTTGCTCAGTACCTCGCTTTTGCTAATGCTGACTTTGAACTTACTGTCCTCTGGCCTCAGCCTCCAGAGCCGCTGGGATTACAGGCAAGAGCCACAGGGCTGCCCTGCTCTCATTCAGGTTTTTTTTTTTTTTTTTTTTTGGTGCCGGGGATTGAACCCAGGGCCTTGTACATGTGACACAAGCACTCTACCAACTGAGCTATATTCCCATCCCTCTCATTCAATTTTAATGAGAAAATATATTAAGAATTATACAATTTTTAAGAATTTTAACCAGCTTCTGTAATACAGTATGTGTTAAAGAAAACAACTCCCTCATATTAAGCACAAACTTTCCACCTTACTTATGAAGTATTTACTAAATATCTTTGGAGTGAGGCTGGGGATGTAGCTCAGTGAGAGAGCTGGTGCTTAGCATGTGTTCAATCCCCAGTAACAAAAAAAAAAAAAAAAGAGAGAGAGAGAAAAAGAGAGAGAGAAAGAAAGAAAAAAAATGTGCAGGATAAATATCTTCTGAGAAAAATCGAGAGACGGTTATTTTAGTAAGAGTTAAGGACAGCAACTTGAAGTACAGAGAAACTTGAAAGAAAATGAGAAAAAAAAAAAAAAAAACTTGAAAGGTAATCAAAAAAAGCCTCCAGGGAAGTCTTTTCTCCAGTCAAGAAGGATGTACTCAAAGCTTATTTAAAAGAGAGCAAAAAGAGCTATTAGAGTAATAAGAATAGTTGATATGAAAGAATATAAGAATGGTGTCAAGGGAATGAATCAGGCAAGGAAGATGAGACACAAAAGCACAAGTGTTCTTAAGGGAGAGAGAAATTGAAAACTGCTTACAAAGAGAGAAATGTAATAAGCTAAGAAACTTCAGACATCCCTGAGGTTACATTTTAAAGAGAGGGTTATTTATGTTCATGTCTGTCTGCCACTAGATTTTTAGCTCCTTAAAGCAAGGTGCTGGACTGTATTCATTCTTGTATCCCCGATGCAGTTATTCAGTTCTATCAGATAGAAGGTGCTCCATCGGTGTTAAGTTGAACAAGAATAAAAGTTACCTGTACTGAAGTTTATATGCTGGCTCTGAAACACAGTGAAAGAGACAAAGAAAGACAAAACTTCATAAATTTTTACTTGTTTATCTATCCATTCTACAAATTCTTAGCATCAAGTGCTAGGAAGGATCTAGCAATGAATCATATGTGTTAGGATTCTGTTTTTATTTACAAAAATATAACCCAGCTCTTCTAAGTTAAGCATCAGAAAGAGAATTTCTAGGTGATCAGAAGACAGTTGGACCCTAGGGTCCTGTATATTTCCCCTGGTTTTCCCTTGCTATTGAGATCTCCAAACTGATTGCCAAAAAAATAAACATTCTGGGGGATGCATATCTCACTTTTGGCATCTTACACAAATAATGGACAAATAATCTCCTGATTTCCTGAAGTACAGTTAAAATAGTTTTTGAAAGATTGATGGAGCTGCGAATGTAGCTCATTTGTAAAGCACTTGCCTAGCATGCACAATGCCCTGAGTTCCATCCTCAGTACTGCCAAAAAAAAAAAAAAAAAAAAAAAAAGATGAAGGAAAATAGCCAGTTGTGGTGGTATTCACCAGTAGTCTCAGCTACTTGGAATACTCAGGAGGCTGAGGCAGGAGGATTGCTTGAATCTAGGAGTTCAAGACCAGCCTGGACAACAGTGAGACCCTGACCCCAAAGGAAAAAAAAAAAAAAAGCAATAAACTTAAAAAAAAAAAAAAGCAGGAATTTCCATAATCTGGGTTGAAGTTATGCAATTCTCTACAGCTCATGCACTACCATGGAGCGTGGGGGAAAGACAATTAAAAAACAGATATTATCTAAGTTCCAGTTCTTTCTTTTTATTTTTTATTTACTCTTTTAAGACATATATGACAGTAGAGTATACTTTGACATATTATACATACATGGAATATAACTTACTTTAATTAGGATCGAGGTAGTTTCTTAAGAATACACTTCCAGCTGGGAGTAATGGTTCATGCCTGCAATCCCAGCAACTCAGGAGGCAAAGGGAGGAGGACCAAAAGTTTGAGGCCACCCTCAGCAATTTAGCAAGACCTGTTTCATAATGAAAAAGAACTACGCGTGTAGTTCAGTGGTAAAGCATTCCTTGGTTCAATCCCTAGTACCAAAAAAAAAAAAAAAAAGAATACAATACATTTCCAAACATTCTAATTTCTTGACCTTTGAAGAGTAAATCTTATGTCATATCAATTTTGGCTTCACTTACGCAGTAACTTTCTTGTCTCAGAACTAGCCTCTTTGGCAATTGTCAACAAAAAAGACATAGTCCTTCAGACAAGACTCTACTTGCAGGTCTGAGACTTTATGTCATGAACTCTTCAGGAGATTGCATCATGACACAGTGGGCTGATGTTTCTCTGAGAGATACACACATACAGTCATAAATAGTATGAGTGGGAAAATTAGTTCCTCACCATGAAGGCACTTTTCTCCAGTTTCCACTTTCATTTCTAATTAGAGAAATGGACTCTATTTATTTAAAAATATCATAGTTATATAAAAGGCTTAAAATTTTTGAGATTTTATGTCCAAATATCCAAAGTCCATGTGTATGTAGTCCAGAAAGACAACAAATTGTATGTACAAATGTTCAAAACCCAGTTCCCACACTTCTTCTCAAAGCACTTGTATCAGCCAGGTTTTCATTGCTATTAAAAAAATACCTGAGGCAGGCCAACTTTATAAAGAAAAGAAGTTTATTTAACTCGTAGTTTTGGAGACTGGAAGTTCAAACAGCATTGTTCAGGCTGTGGTAATTTGTGTCCTTTGGCTGTGTCACATCATGGCAGAAACTGTCTCTGTGTGGTCTCTTTCCCTTTCCTTACAAAGCCATCCATATTCAAACATGAGGGCCCCGCCCTAATCTGATTTCATCACTTCCCAAAGGCCTGACCTCTAAACACCATAGTTGGATCATGTTTCTACCTTCTTAATACCATGAACACAAAATTGGGGTCATTAAATTTCTCCATGAGTTCACAGGTGAGGGAGGGAAACCATATTCAAACCACAACAGCACTCATGAATGGAAGAGGATTGTGTGGAAAGGGTAGAAGAGAGAAGCTGCTTTTTAAAATGCAGCCAGTGTGCTGATATAATTCTAGCAATGCTCACAGGGCAATCTCATTGAGTCTTCACAAACAACCCCATAAATTAGAAGTTATCATGCCCCTTTTACAGGTGTGGAAAACAAAACACAAAGTGTCTAAGTGAAAAAATCTGTGCGAATCAGCTTTCCATTGCTCCAACAAATAATACCTGAGATAATCAACTTATAAAGAGAAAAGGTTTGTTTCAGCTGATTTTAGACATCTCAGTCCATGATTAGTTGGCTGCTTTACTTGTGTTGGGCCTGTGGTAACATATCATGGCATGAAATGTGGCCGAGCAAAAAACTCATGTCATGGCTGGGAAGTGAAAGAGAGAGAGGAAGAGACTGGAGTCTCTGGTTCCCTTTGTTGCTTTGGTTTTTTTTTTTTTGTATATTTTTGTGTTTTGGGGATTGAACCCAGGGCCTTATGCATGCTAAGCACACACTCTACCACTGAACTACACCTCTAGTTCCACATAATCCCCTTCAAGAACATACCCCAATGGCCTGCAGACCTCCCACTAGGTCCCACCTCTTTAAGTTTCCACCACTTCTCAGTATTGCCATGCTGGGAATCAAAACTTTACCACAGATCTTTGAGACATTTCAGATTCAAAGTATAGCAAAATCTGTTTGTTAGCTTATACTTGTTGTGATTGGATTGGATTCAGCTTAATGTAAATCACTCGACAGACAGTTTACTATGAATTTACAATGTGTAAGCATTATAAATGTATCATAGAAGAAACAAAGTGTTATACATTCTCTGTCTTCAAATTACTTCCACTCTAGTAATGGAGATTAAAAAATCCACTCCACTAATGAGGAGGTCATTCATAACCATGGAAATTGTACTTTCATATGACAATAGAGAGGGTAGAAGCAACCATCCAGTAACTTAAAAATGAATACAGAGTGTGAGGGAAAAGAAGCACTGCATATAAAACGGTGTACTCCCAAGACATGTTGACTCAGGTTGAAAATTCTCAAGTTCTTTTAAAAATTGAATTTGCTTAGTTAACATTGAGTCATTCATTCAGAGACAGCCTTAGGGTAGGGACATTAATTAGAACCAATTGTAGCAGATCCAGATCTAGCACAGATCTCTGCTTTACCAGGAAGGGAAGGAGGGAATGGGGAACAATGGGGAACAGCCTTTTATGAGTCCAGAAAAGAATTGTTCCACAAAGATCAAAAAGTGAAGGCATTTACAAAGAGAAGCTGCATTAGAAGCTAGCAAATATATGAACAGAAAGAATCCAACAACCTGAGAAGCAATAAAAACTATTTGGCAATATATATACTAGTGGCTAAGTACATAAATTTAAACCTCAAAAAGAACCAGGTTTGGATCCTGGCTCCCCTGAATAAAGTTACTTGGCATCTTCGAACCTCAGGTTTCTCATCTGTGTAATGGGAGAAAATAATAAAACCTTATGTGGTGGTTGTAAAGGTTAAAGAGGCAAATGTGAATAAAATGCCTGGGGTATTATGCATTCCTTTAAAAATGTTTATGTATATTTTTAGTTGTTGATGGACCTTTTCTTTTGTTCATTTACTTATATGCCGTGCTGAGAATCAAACCCAGTGCCTCACACATGCTAGGCAAGCACTCTACCACTGAGCCACAACCCCAGCTGGCATTCTTAATTAGCTGGTTCCAACTGTGATTATTCAGTGAGCTGAAGAAATTGTATTCTTGAATTTAGTGAATAATTGGCTAATCTACTGGTGTTAATCTATTGGTGTCGTATAATTTAAAGGAATGTTAGGCAAACTTTATAGTATATTTTATAATACTGGTTCTTAACTGGTTTGTTCTCACTTATGGGTGGGGCATTTTGAGAGTTGATAGGGAAGTTTTTTAAAATGTGGCTATAATATAAATGAAAAGAAGAATGTAGTTTGTTGTATTTGGAATTTTACCATTTTGCCATGGATTGAACCCTGGGACTTATGTGTATTAGGGAAGCACTCTCCTGCTAAGATATATCCGTGGCCCTTGGTGTCATCCCTATGATAATCAACACATCTGTTGCTCTTACGGTCATGGGATTGATATTAAAGTTACATGTAGGTATGAGCATCTAACTTTGCTTTTAATTATCTTATATATTATAGATAAAGCATTATATTACTTTTTAAATAAATTATTAATATATGTAAAATATATTATTTATACATGTCAGGTCAGGATAATAAAGAAGGCATTACAAAATATTTGCTATTAAAAGGGAATGTTGGGTCTACTGGGGTTAAGAGTTACACTCTAGTATTATGTCTAATGGCAAGGAGATTGTTAGCAATATAAGACTGAGTGGGAAAAAAAGGTGGGTTTGGTTCCATTTTTACAAACACCACAAAAACCCATACTCCTTCACCTGTAAGATAGGATCACAAAGACAAGAGAGCTAGTAACTCCAGAGGTCTCTTATGTACATGACAGTTCTGTGGCATTTCCATCAACTAATTCATGTACTTCATTCATTTCAATTGGAAAAGTATGGTCATGTATTGTTTGGATTTCTAGGAATCAGATGGAAAACAAAATGCAGGTTCTAATTCTGGCCATGTTATTAAAGTTTAACTTTTAAAAAAATTTTTTTGCATACTTGAATTTTGGAACAAAATAAAACAAGAAAAACCACAATACAACATCCAACCCTGCTATCAAACTAGGTAGGGGATGGGGGCTTGAGGACCTTGTTTCCTCCTTTAAGACACCAAAGACAGGAGAAAACCACTAGACCATCAATCAGCAGAGGAAGCCAGATGGGAAAGGGTCATTCAAGGCTACTGTAGGAGCCACGGGGAAACTATATAGAGGGTAGAGTTCTCAGTGGCAACTCCTAATCTACTTCTTTTATTCAAGATGCATTCTTATCATCCTTGAGAGGGGATATCTCACCAGAAACAGCATTGCTGGGTTCCTCCACTGTCGCTTCATCTTCATCAGTGCCTAGGCCTAGCTTTATTATGGGGTAGATGAAATCGGAGCGGGTCTGGGGGTTCTCAGGGGAGAAGCCAGAAGAGAGCAGTGCAGTTTCAAATAGCACCACCAGGTCCTTGACAGCCTTGTTATTTTTGTCTGCCTCTGCCTTTTGCCACAGTGTCTCCACAATGGAGTGGTCAGGGTCAGCACTTTTTGGCTATCATATAGCCCACTGTAGTGTTGTCTCAAAGTGCCTGGACCTTCATAATCTGCTCCATGTTGACTTTCCAGCCATAGGTGCTGGTAACAAAGCAGCAGGGTGAAGACAGAAGCCTATTGGAGATTGTGACCTTCTCAACCTTTTTATCCAAGATTTCCTTCATGAGCTTGCAAAGGTTCTCAGATTTTGCCTTCCTCTCTTCCAATTTCTTTTTTTTCCTCCTCGTCCTCAGGTAGCTCCTGGTCTTCCTTGGTCACAGAGACCAGGCTCTTCCCATCAAACTCCTTGAGTTGCTGCATGCAGTACTCATCAATAGCCTCAGTCATGTATACCAACTCAAAGCCCTGCTTCCACACATGCTTCACAAAAACAAGAGTTGACCACCTGCTCTTTGCTTTCACTAGTAACGTAATAAATGGACTTCTTTGTCTCCTTCATGTGAGAGACATACTCTGACAGAGAAGTCATCTCATCTCCAGACTGAGAGGTGTGATAGTGCAGCAGCTCATAAAGGCGCTGCCAAAATAAAATCTTCATGGATTCCAAGCTTAAGATTTTTAGAGAATGCCTCATAGAATTTTTTGTAGTTCTCCTTGTCTTCTTCCATATCAGAAAAGAGCTCAAGGCACTTTTTCACAATGTTTTTATGGATAACTTTCAAGATTTTGCTCTGCTGGAGCATTTCTCTGGAGATATTCAGGAGCAGGTCCGCAGAGTCAACAACACCATGAATAAAGTTGAGATACTTTGGTATTAGCTCATCACAGCTGTCCATGATGAACACACAACAGATGTAGAGTTTGCTATTGTTGTTCTTCTTCTTGTTCTCAAGAAGTCAAAAGGAGCCCACCGAGGGGTGAACGGCAGTGCCCTGAATTCCAACTGATCTTCTACAGAGAAGTGCTTGACTTCCAGGTGGTCTTCCCAGTCATTGGTGAGGCTCTTGTAGAATTCTCCATATTCTTCCTGAGTGATGCCATCAGGGTTTCTGCTCCAAATGGGCATGATCTTGTTCAGTTCTTCATGATCAATATATTTCTCCTTAATCTTCTTCGTTTTCTTTTTCTTATCCTTACCAGTGTCATCCTCCTCATCTGAGCCCACATCTTCAATCCTGGGTTTCTCCTCCTCATCCTTATCTTCTTTTTCTTTCTCACCTTTATCTTACTCTGCCTCATCATCACTGATTTCCTTCTCTCATTCCTTCTCTAAATAAAGGGTGATTGGATAGCCTATGAACTTCAAGTGCTTCTTTACCAGTTCTTTGACCCACTTCTCCTCCAAGTACTCTGTCTGCTCTTTGAGGTAGAGAATGACTTTAATACCTGGCCAATGGAATTGCCATGATCAATCCATACAGTGAAGGATCCCCTGGGTAGAAGACTCCCAGGCATACTGTTCATCATCATTGTGCCTTGTGATCGCAACCCCGTTCTCTGCCACCAGGTAGGCAGAATAAAATCCAACACCAAATTGCCCAATCGTGGATATGTCTGCTCTAGCCTGACGAGCCTCCATAAATGCTTTAGTTCCAGACTTGGCAATTGTTCCCAGTTGTTTATGAGATCAGCCTTGGTCATGCCAATGCCTGTGTCCACCAAAGTCAGGGTCCTTTCCTGAGGGTTGGGGATGATGTCAATTTTCAGCTCTTTACCACTGTCCAACTTGGCAGGGTTTGTCAGGCTCTCACAGCAAATCTTGTTCAAGGCATCGGAAGCATTAGAAATGAATTCCCGAAGGAAAATTTCCTTATTGGAATAGAAGATATTGATGATGAGAAACATGAATTGGGCAATTTCTGACTGAAAGGCAAAGGTCTGCACCTCCTCCTCTCCATGGTGCACTTCCTCAGGCATCTTGACTCTGAGTTTTAGTGTAGGGTGGGCCCAAACAGTGTGCCAAGTCATTTAACTTTATAGGTTTTTTTTTTAAATCTGAAAAACCTAAGACTTAAGCTATATTATCAATGAAAAAAATTTCTTGCTTTGTGATTCCATTATTCTAAATCAAGGTTTTGCTGATTACAGGTTGAGTCAGTATTTTCTGAAGTATGCTCTACAGAACACTGGTATGATAGGACATTTATGGGTATGAAGTTAGTAGGTTTCTATGGTCCATATATTTGAGAAAACACTGGGTTAAACAAAGTTAAACATGGTTTTTAGTTAAGACTTCTTAATTTCCATGTTCAACTTAAGAGTATTGAGTTTCCAAGAGAAAAAAAAAATACAATGTGTGGCAGGCACAGTGGTGCACACGTGTAATACCAAGGGCTCGGGAGGCTGAGGCAGGAGAATTGCAAGTTCAAAGCCAGCTTCAGCAACTTAGCAAGACCCTGTTTTTAAATAAGATACAAAAAAGGGCTGGGGATGCAACTCAGTGGTTAAGTGCCCCTTGGGTTCAATCCCTGGTACCAAAAAAAAGTATAGTATTTTCCTGTTTTTATTTGAGCACAGAATCTCCCCTCTCCCTATATTCTGAGAATCTCATGGAAAATAGTGTTTTGCATAGCAGATGCTGTGACTCACTATTTTAAGATGATGTGAGTATTTTAGAAGTTTTTATTTTCAAATGAATGAATCCCATGGTGAATTTTTAGGCATCATAACATGTAACAGGGAAAATAATTTTGTGTAGTAATTCTCTTAAATTACATAATATGATGAATCTTAACTTGCAAGTTCAGGTTGACAAAAAGGAGGAACTGAAAAAGTTAACCTAGGAACACAAATTAAAACGTGTGATGAACATGAGTCATTTTAGAACTAAAGAGTGAAATAGAGGTTGCATGTTCACATCAAAAGATTTTCTCTATTTCATAAATTCAGTGGAAAAATAATAGACTTGGTTGGCCTGTTCAGTTAAAACAGTTAAATTGGAAAGTTTTTTTTTTTTGTAGAAAACAAGACAATATAGATATTGAAAGAATATACTATTACATATGGAAAATAAACAGGAAGAAGTTAGAAGATTTAAAATATTAGAAATATTTTTTACAGGCTATTTTTGGCGATTGGTCTACCATCATAGATGAGATAAATATAATATAATTCAGGAAAGAACACAAGAACAAGATTATCCCTGTTGTTGGGTGTGATGGTGGAAGCCTGTAATCGTAGCTACTAGGTAGGCTGAGGCAGGAGGATTATAAATTCAAGACTAAGCTGGACAATTTAGCCAGAACCTGTCTCATAATAAAAAAATACACAGGGCTAGGGATGTAGCTCAGTGGTGGAGTGATTACCTAGCATATGTAAGGCCTAGAGATCAATCTGAGTAAAGTGTGCGCACACACACACACACACACACACACACACAATACCTATTGCAGAAAAGAGCACAATTTCTTTAGGTAATGATTATTTTAAAGGTCTGCTAGTGGAAGTTCATTGAATTTGTTTTATGTAGGTCATGTATCAGCATTTAGTATTAGTTTAAAACAAAAAAACAAAACTTAATGTTTGGTACTTAAAGAGTTATTCCAGATTATATGTATCAAATTTCAAAATGTAAATTATTTAATGGGTGGAATATCTGTTGCCAAATTCTAACATCTAGTTATTTGTCCTGTCATACTATGTGCTTCTGGGCCATAGTTTCCAGCATACTTGAAAACTAATTCTAATGGAGAGTCCTCAGAAAACTTGGAATGGAACCACCATTTGACCCAATTATCCCACTCCTCAGTTTATACCCAAAGGACTTAAAATCAACATACTACAGTGACATAGGCACATTAATATTTATAGTAACTCAACTCACAATAGCTAAACTATGAAACCCACCTAGGCACCCTTCAACAGATGAATGGATAAAAAAATGTAGTAAATATACATGATTGAATATTACTCAGCTTTAAAGAAGAATAAAATTATGGCATTTGTTGGTAAATGAATGGAGTTAGAGATATCATGCTAAGTGAAATAAGCCAAAACCAAAAAACCAAAGGCCGAATGTTTTCTCTGATATGCAGATGCTAATTCACAATAAGGTGAGGGGGTTAGGGAAGAATAGAGTTACTTCACATCAGATAGAGGGAAGTGAAGGGAGGGGAAGAGGCATAGGGGTAGGAATGATAGTAGAGTGAAATAGACATTATTACCTCATGTACATATATGACTGCATGACTGATGTGATTCTACAATATATATAATCAGAAAAATGAGATTATGCTCCATTTATGTATAATCTATCAAAATGTAGAAATGCATCCTACTGTCATGTACAATAAATTAGAACAAATAAAAAAATTAATTAAAAAAAACATACCAAGGAAAACTTAATCATGAAGGTAAATCTACCATCAAAATACAAACAAAACCAAATCATGAGATAATGGATTCTAAAATCAAATAAAGATTTCTTTCCCTTCTTTTCTTTCTTTCTTTCCATTTTTCTTGTTAAAAAATTGGTCTTAGGGATTGAACTCAGGGCCTTGTGTACAGTAAACCTGTGCTCTACCACTGAGCTACTCCCTCAATCCAGGGCATTTTAAAATAATATATAAAATCCTTCAGGACAATAACAAAATTTAATTCTATATTTTACTAATCTATTAAGTCTGTATATGAACAAGTCATTGAGGTTGATTCCTTGGGGGAAAACTATCATCACCTTAATCACGATTGAAATTCATTTATTGTGGGTGAATCAGTTATTATTTATGTTCTGATGGGATACAATATGAAGTATAGAATGTACCGTGATAAATTCTAGTTAAAAAATGTTTAATTTGAACCTATTATACCTTTATCTATAACATCTAATTAATAGAAAACACTGAGGATAGTGCAATAAGTCAAATGATGACACATTTGTCTAATTAGATAAATCAGAAAGTATGACATTCTTTTCTTTTTTTTTTTTTTTTTTTTTAGTATGACATTCTTCAGAACAATTGTCCTGGTTCCCTCAATAAGTCAAGGTTGTAAAAAGGGTCAGTGTTAGATGAAGGGAGACTTAACCATATTAACCGGATACAGTGTGTGATCATGGGATGGAGACTGGTTAGAACAAAGTATCTCTAAAGGACATTTTGTGTTACACATTTGTGTCACATATGTATGTGTATATATTATATATATAATGTATATTAGAGATTAGATATTAGATAATACAAAAACTTACTGAAAGAAATTGGTGGACATCATTTTTTGATAAAAGGTTACAAAACAGCATACATGGTACGAGTTCATTAAATTTAAAAAAATAGACAACAGAAAAGATATATATCAGTAAAGTGTTAAGTATAATAAAAATGTAAATTTTTTTTAGATGGGTTCTTATTATGTTGGTCAGGCTGGCCTTATACATCTGGGCTCAAGTGATCCTCCCACCTCAGCCTTTTGAGTAGCTCTGATGGACCATAGGTACATACTACTGTGCCTGGCTAGTTTTAATTTTTCTTATCTGTATTTTCTAATGCTTTATAATGGAAATCCATTAATAAAAGGCTATAAACAACAACAAAAGAATATGTATAAGCCTCAAAGAAATGACAGATTTCCCTGACTTATCAGGCTGTGTATTTGTAAGTGAATATGACAGAAGCCAAATTTTGCTGGATCTTGATTCTTCAAGTGAATGCTTTTAAAATGCTTCCGTCCCCTCTGTTCTTATCCTCCCATTCCTCTATGAGTCAAAGATTTCTGGAAATTTTTCACAAGTTGTTAGGCATAAACTCTTCTTCTTGTCTCCTAAGGACACACAGAGAAAATGATTTCACTCCTCTCCTCATTCTAAGAAATATTAGTTGGAACCTTTTTCTGCTGGGTTCCTTATTCACTAGTACCCCAAAAAAGGAGGGGCAGAAAACACAAGCGCTAGACCTTGACATTCACTAGAGCATATTTTGGTGGATAAGGTTGCTGGGCTTAACATGCAACTCTGCACTTTCTTTTGCACATCAGCTGGACTGTGCTTCCAGCTCCACTGTGTTAGCACATCTGGACAAAACCTCAGCTCCTCCCGCCTCAGGACAAGGCCTGCCATTCTCTCTATTGCTACTTAGCTGCCTGCCCACAAATCTCTCTTGCTTTTCCAGCCTCTCACACACAATAAGTCAGACAACCCAGTTCTCTTCATTACCCTGGGGAGGAATCCCCCACTTTGGCCTCAGGCCAATGGTGTAGTTAGTTCATTTTTTTTCAGCACATTATTATTTAGAAGCTATATTAAATATCCTTTGTTGACAGAAAAATTCCCAGGAAAATGTACTTGGTTTTTGAAAGAAATATTAAAATGCTTCAAGTAAAAAAATATAGAGCATACAAAATAATCATTTCTCACAATATTTTAGGAGAATTGTGTACTATGTGGTGCTTTAAGAATAATAATTTCAGGTAATGAAATTTGATAAAATCTCCAATATCTTTCCATCTCTTTGTTTCTTTAAATACTTCTTCCACTTCTCTACTGAATGTGCTGATACTTAAATTAAAAACCATATAATATGGGACTAGGGTTGTGGCTCAGTGGTAGTGTTCACCTAGCATGCATGAGGCCCTGGGTTTGATCCTCAGCACCACATAAAAATAAAATAAAGATATTGTATCTACCTATAACTAAATTTTTTTTAAAAAC
This sequence comes from Sciurus carolinensis, assembly GCF_902686445.1. Taxonomy (NCBI): domain Eukaryota; kingdom Metazoa; phylum Chordata; class Mammalia; order Rodentia; family Sciuridae; genus Sciurus; species Sciurus carolinensis. Next base: position 77,991,335 of record NC_062222.1, read on the forward strand.
CATAAAATAAAAACAAATCTGAAGGTTAACATGTACACTTGGAATTTAATGGAAAGTTCTCATCTGAAAAATCATCTCTATAGCAACTGACTATAATTTTATTAACAGATTCACATATCAGTGTGAGACCTAGGTTGATGTCATATAATCTTTCTGTGATTTCAAGCTCTAAATCAGGCTTGCTATACAGAATTGAAGATTGCCCTGAAAAAAACAAGAACAAAAGACAAAACAAAACAAACCAAAAAACCAGAAGAGCACATCCTTCTTTGATGCTTTTAGCATGAGAGCACAGTGACCTTTGGGATTTTTTGTTAAGTAGTTATGTGGGTCAACCCATTCATTAGCATCTAATCTTCTATCAACCAGAGTTAGTTAATAGTTAGGTAAAAATATTAACTTAAGTTGTCAGACAACTGTAAATGCTGCACTAGTAAAGAAAGGAAGAAAAGAGAAAAGTAAAGGTAGGTTGACTCAGAACTAATGAGGGTGTGCTATCATAGAACAAGGTACCAAAGTTGATAATAAAGACATCCAAGGCAGGAAGAGAGCCAAAAAAGACATAATTATTTTTTCCAGTGCTGGGAATCAAAGAACTGTTCTAGCCATGAGCTACAACCCCAGACCTTTAGTCTGTCTTATTTAAATAACAAAATTATAAGACTTATAAAAATATGTGGAATTTTTTATAACTATGCTTTCTCATAATTTTTTTACTTGTTTATACTCACCTTCAAGTTGTTTAGGGTATGCAGTATTTTTTTTTTCAATATTCTTGATAGATGAGAACTGAGAAGTAAAAATCATGGTAAATTGCCAAAAGTAGCAAAACTTTTTAATGACAAATTAGAAGTGGAACAAATAGACCTGCATATTTCTGCAATTTTTCAGGTTATGGTTACTTGGATATTATTTGTGAAGAGATTTTTAAAAATAAAATGTGCTTTAAGTATTTTTTACTTATGGTTATGCTTTCTAATTACATCAACATGTTTTTACAACTTTTTTTAAACTTCTGGTAATATGAAAGCAAGTACAGTAGCTACTCTTTGAAAACTTTTTTTTTTTTTTTTTTTTTTTTTAGTATTAGGGATTGAATGCAGGAGTGCTCTATCACTGAGTTGCACCCCTGTCTTTTAAAAATTTTATTTTGAGACAGGGTCTACTATATTGCTGAGGCTGGTCTTGAAATTGTTATCATTCTGCTTTAGCCTCCCAAGTAGTTGGGATTACAGTCATGCACCACTGCCCCTGGCCCCATGAAGACATATTTTTAAAAATTCACAATATTAAATATAGCTCAGTACAAGCCCATATACTACATTTATTAACTTAGTCAAGAGATATTATTGCCTACTATTGTCAGACTTAACTTTTACTATTTCCTTTGTTTTCATGCTTACTCTGCAAGTAGATTCTATACTTATGTGTCAGATGAAGTTAAGCAATTTTCCTGGGATTATAAGTGGCAGAGCTAGAATTTATATTTATATTTATATTTATAATATAAATATATATAATTTATATATTTAAATTATATAAATATATATAATTTATATATTTATATTATATATAATATAAATAAATATAATTTATATTTAGATTTATATCCAGATCTTTCTTACTTCAAAACTCACATGGTTTCTAACCCACAAAAGTATACATATCAGAGTCCCTTCCCTTAAAATGCTTGGGTGTTCAAATTGGGGGGAATATATATTTGATTGTTGGGGCATCAAGAAAGGCTGCAAGAAGGAGCATTGGAGCAGGGGCTTGAAAGATGTGTTTATTTCATCATGTGGAAATATATGGTTTAAAACTGGCAATTGAGAACAACATGAACAAAGGAACAGAATAGGAGTCAGGACAGGTATAGGGAACAAGTTTGGATAGAACCTAGGGTGTGTGAAGGAGAAATGTGCTAAGTTCATAAATGTTTGACTCCCAGTTATAAAAGATTCTTGAATGAAAGGCAGTGGGGAGCCTTTATTACTTACCCCTGGCTTAGAAACAGGTATGAACATAAAACACACAAACCCTAAACTTGCAGTGGTACCTGGGAGAAGAAAAGGATGTTCTCATCATGAGAATACTTTTTTTCTTTTTTAAATTTATAGAGTAAGGGAATCCTTCTGCTTGACAACTCAGAATTTAAATATAGATGTTCTTTATTTTGTTTGCTTGTTTTTGATTTTAAATATAGATGTTCTTTGGGATACCCCAAATGAACTCTACTGATCTTTGGTGGGGGGAGTGGGATGGGGGTAGGGGGAGAGAGAGAGACAGAGAGAGAGAGAGAGAGAGAGACAGAGAGAGAGAGATATTAGTCATCGGCTTCTAAAAACAGACCATGAAAATTTTGTTGAAAGTGCCTTGCTTTAATTTAGATCAACACAATCACATGTTTACTCTGCTAGAGTTGAAACTTTTGGCTGTGAAACTCAATACAATGACTTACCTATTTTTCTGGACTCACCAACCATTCAAGGTTAAGTGATGGTTTGTATCTATGCTGCACTTTTTTGGAGGCTGCCCAGTAGTGTGTTTATGGTGGCAGTGTGTTGAACTGAAACACTGATTTCTAGCTTCCTTTTCAGCTAGTTATGATCTTTCAAGAAGTTTTTGGCTAGTGAAATCTAAGCAAATATTTTTTTGGATGGACCTTCCAGGAAAGTGCTTAAGGGTGGGAATAATTTTTGCCCTGAGAGAGAAATGAACTAGATAACTAGAATTCCAATAGCTATATCTCTGTTACTGTATTTGGTTCCTTTGAAGAGAATGAATAAAAGCACCCATCCTTACAGATGCAATAGAAAAAGTTCCTCCACTGAATATGCAATCCCTCAGAGGATACAGTCCCCACTCGCTTCTTTGTCAGGTGCCTTTGCATTAAACAAAGTATGCAACCATTTCAGGTTGCATAACCTGATAACTCTATTGGACTATGAAGCAGGAAATGAAGGCATGTTCAAAGAGAGAAGGAAATGGGTCCCTGTTGACAATAAAGGTACCATATCAGCCCTGAATTGACTACTTTCAGATTTCTGAGAGAAGAGTAAATTTTATTTTAAGTAATTACTATTTTTTATTTATTTTACTAGCAACTAATTGCTAGTATGGTAAGACTAAGTGGTATGATTTGAGAAGCACTAACATTAATAAAATAAATATTCCATGAGAATTATGTGTCAGACATTCTATGGTGTGCTAAAGACAGAATTTATAGTCTAGGATGTAAAAAACAGATGTATACATACATAGGTAATTACAGCTATATTGTCATGTTCTTTATGACAGAGAGACAGCAGGTCAAAGGGTGAGTGGGGGCTGTGCTTTGACAGATCATATCTACCCAGGGGGGAACCTTTCTGAATTCATCTCCACAAATGGGGTGCCTCTTTTTAAAGACTGTGATCAACCAATAATAATGCTTTATTGTCATTTACTTCAGTGATTTCCAAATTATTTTAACAGACTTCTTTGAAAGAATATGTGGTCATACAGAAATATTCTGGATGTTTTAGTTGCAGAGGTCAAAATTTGAATTATATCACAGAAAAGAGTATACTTATTAATTTAATCACTACTGAACTGTGGTGGGCAGAGAGTCCTAAGGGAGATCATAGGACTTTTTTTTTTTTTTTTTTTTTTTTTTTTTTTTTTTTTTTTTTTGTGGTGCTGGGGATCAAACCCAGGGCCTTGTGCTTATAAGGCAAGCACTCTACCGACTGAGCTATCTCCCCAGCCCAGATCATAGGATTTTTAAAGAAAGCTTCACAAAGGAAATGAATGAAGGCTTGAGGTAAATCTTGAAGAATGATTTCGAGAAGAGAACAAAATGGGAAAAAGCATACTATGCTGAGGAAATAGTATATACAAAGATTTCTAAAAGAGTATGTCCTGTTTCAGAAATGACAAATAGTTCATTAAAATCAAGGGTGAGAGAGGATGGTGGTTAAGTGGTTGCAGGTGGTAGTGGTGAAAAAGAGGCAGATCATTAAGGGACTCTTGCTTTCAAAAGAGGATTTATTTTATAAATTGTGGGAGTCATTTAAAGAGCAGAGTATGTTGGGATTATACCTGGTTGCAACATTAATAGATAAAATGCAAAACCTCATGTAAAAGGTCACAGGCTATTTTATGATATTGCCTGTTCATTAGAATGAAGGGGATAAAGAGAATATTTATATTTATAATATAAATTTATAATATATTGTTTATTTAAATATTATATTTATATAACATACTTATATGTTATATAATATATTTATATAAATACATAACTACAATAATTTATTTAAATATTTATAATATAGGTACAATTGGTAACTCTTGGTGAGGCTGAGAGGAATGTTAAGGATGACAATTCATGATGATTATATGATCTTTAGCATGATAGTCACATTTTTAATGAGAGAGAGTCATGAAAGATCAGGAATAGATTTTGGAGGAGGCAATGAGCTCAGTTTTGGACACAGTGATCTTGAAATATGTTCTGATTGGGTGGAAATATCCAGGAAGAAATTGACAAAATAGATCTAAATGAGGGGTAAATTCTTGTAGATGTAGATTTGAGGGTCATAAGAATAGAGATAGTAGTTAAAACTTGTTGATGTGACTAAGACTCAGAGTTTGTTTGAGTCCAATACTGAAAAGCATTTGAGGAACTCAAAGAGGAAAAGCGTTCCATTATGGCCTCTATGCCACCAAATATCTTCTGAAATTGCTGTTGTTGAGATGTATTCTTTTAGGTTAAGGTTGTATTTCTAAATACTTGCCTCTTAAAAACACCTTTGGAGGGAATTAAAGAGTAATGCAATGAAAAGAACAAATAAATTTGGTATCTAGAGATCAGTTTCTAACACTACCTGCCACTGACTTCCTTGGTTAATGCTCAACAAGTCATTTTGCTTTAGGTTCCTCATGCGGAAAATGAAGAAGTAGGGCCAGGTGATTTTCAATGTTTGGTAGACTATGATTTGACAAATAATAATGATTTGTTGTAGCTTAGTTCAGTGATTTTCAAACTTATGGAGCAGCAGTAAGCCTTTAAGAAAATTCTCATGCAGAAACATAATATATTAGTATGTTTGGTTGTAGAGGCCTAGTTTGGACGTAGAAGAGAGTATACTAATTCATTTAGCTATATCATGTGAAAGTGTGCAGCTGGGACCCCAAAGATGACTGGAACCAGGAATTGCTCTCTACTCTTCTCATCTGTGTGATGGTTCATTCTGTACAATACAGTATGGTGCCTCTGGCCATTATCAGACTTTCATTATCCATTGTGGTGGAATGTCCCCTTTTCCTAGTTCCACCTTAAAATATTCTGGAGAAGAATTCTTCCTTTGGCTTGAGTTATATGCCCACACTTGTAGCCAAGAATTAGGGGGATTCTCTTGAGCAGCAGCTGCCAGTATAATTATCTGTTTATATTACAGGCAGGAATAGTTTCTCCAAAGGAAAGAAACATTGCTTGAAGAGAAAGATTACTGGGCAAACAGATGGTCAATATACAAGACAGATAAGAAGAGACTTTTTAGTTTAGGTCCTATTTATCTGGTTCCCTCTGTGTATTCTAGGTGGCTTCTGAAAAATACTTTGTGAAAAATCCCATGAAGCTAGGCAGAATGGTGCATGCCTGTAATCCCAGTTGTTCAGGAGGCTGGGGCAGGAGGATAGTAAGTTTGAGGCTAGCCTCAGCAATTTAGCAGGGCCCTGTATTGATATTAAAAAGGGCTGGGGATGTAGCTCAGTAGTAAAGCATCCCTAGATTCACACCCAGTACCAAAACAACAAACAAAACAAAAACCAACCAACAATAAATAAACCCCATGAGGATTCTTAGAGTACAGCATTAAAATTATTTTTTTGATTGCATAGCATGCCAGTGTTGCCCAAATCCTTGACAAACTGAGGTACTAGGAAGGTAGATATTTGTTAGTGGTGATGATGCTTGCTTAGTAGAAAATTTCTGCAATACAGAAATACTAGGAAGAGTGGTGCTGGTGTTAATGGGGTTGGGAAGAGAACCTCAACATTCAGGAATCAGAGGACTTGAGATAAGAAGTGTAGAAAGAGGTGGGAAGCAGGAGAACATTAAGATGAATTTTGCTTACTTATCATGGAGAACCGATACATCATATAGCATACTATTAATAATGGTGAAACATGTTTATCTTTGGGTAAGACAGTGTTATGATCCTTGGTATCATACACAGCATTCTGGAGAAAGGGACAAAGGGAAGGGATACGGAAAGAGAGTTGATAGGCCTAGAGAGAGGTAGAAGCAATGAATAAAGCCATCTCTCTTTGATGACCATACCTATTGTAGATGGTACCTCAAAGAAATATAAGAAACAAATAGAGGGAGGGAGGAAGGTAGAGAGGGAGAGAGGGAGAGGGAAAAAGAAAAGGAGGGAAAGAGGGAGAGGAGAAAAAGATGGGAAGATAGAGAAGAGTGTAGTTCAGTAAAAGGTAAACTATGTCATAGTAATATAGTTTGGAGGCCCTGTCAGGAGGTCTAGAAGGTAAAAATTAAATATTATCTTAATATTTATTTTAAAATTAGTGTTATTTTATATTAATGATTATCAATTAATTATGTATTTTACTAATTATGTTTTACTGAAAACATTTAAATATGACATTTTCTTGAAAAGTTATGTAGCTATTAGTATAAATGTATTGGAATCAGTAAAATCAAATTTAAGCAATTATTTATCAAATGATAATAATTTTCTTAAGTAAAATATTGAAATCTCTGCCTTTTGAGCAAGCTGCTCAATAGAATTTGAGAAAAGAGACAAAGGAACATAGTTACAAGGGATCTTACAAGACCAGCCACCTGTGCTACCAATAAAAACATGGAGAGATAAGATTTATTCAGATCAAATATTAATTGCTAATTCAGAAAAGACACAGGTAGTCTCTAGAACATCAAGTACTTTTTAATTGAGAAAGAAAGAATCAATTCTGCAATAATACAGATAAGCAAACATGTTTCAGAACAAATTGTACCTAACACACTGCTATTAAACCAATTTGGTCAAAAAGGCCTTTCTTAAGCCAGAAACTTCAAATAGCTTCTTTAAAAAAGAGATTTTTCTTTTTAAATTTTATTTTAGATTGATACATAAGTGTACATATTTAAGGGATACAATATATTCTCATATTTTGTATACATTGTATAATGATCAATTCTGGGTAATTAGCATATTTATCACCATAAACATCACTAGTCATGGGAAAATGCAAATTAAAACCACAATGAGGGCTGGGGGTGTAGCTCATGGTAGAAAGTTTGCCTAGAGTATGAAACCCTGTTTGCATCTCCAGCACTACCCCCTCAAAAAAAACAAAACAAAAACAAAAACAAAAAAACCACCTGAGATACCACCACATTCCAGTCAAAACAGTCATTATTAAAAAGACAAATGATAACAAACATTGGTAAGGATGAGGAGACAAGGGAGTCTACACACTGTTGGCGGAAATGTAAATTAGTATAGCCATTATGGAAACCAGTAAGGAGGTTCCTCAAAAAAAAAAAAAATTAGAAATACCACATGATCTAGCAATCCAACTACTGGCTATATATCCAAAAGAAATAAAATCAGTATATCAAAGATAGAGCTGCACTCCCATGTTTTTTGCAGACTATTCACAATAGCCAAGAGATTTTCTATTGCATTCTAATTTATAAATAAAAAATTGCACTATCTGACAAACATGAAAATTTCCCATAAATGAGATATCAAGGCAGGTTACTATTCTGTTGCAAACTTTTTTTTTTTTTTTTTTTTTTTTTTTTTTTTTTTTTTACTATAAACTTGTTTTTTAAAAATGGATAGGGCAGGAATGTAGGTCAGTCAGAGTGCATGGTGAACATGTCAGGTTCTGGGTTTGATCTCTAACACTGAAAAAAGAAAAAAAATCAACAAAAACTAGCTAAGTGCTATTACTTTCTTATTTTGGAATGTCTTTTGAATTGGAATCTTGTGAGGAAGTTTTTTTTTTAATATTATTAATTTTTCTGCATTTGTTCAGTGCCCACTACTTGAAAATGATTATTTCTTTAATGTCCATCTGATTGCAAATACCTAAAGGTAGATAGATTTCTACCTTTTCATTCATATACAATAAGCAAACAAATATGAAGTGTATTATATTCCATTCAATTTTTTGGATGATATAATTAAACTATATCATATGAAAGTATTGTTTTCTTGTTTTTAGTGAGTCAGTCCATTTGTATGGTACTGTTATGGTTTGGATGTGAAGTGTCCCCCTGCATTGTAAGACAATGCAGGAAGTTTCAGAGGAGAAATGATTGGGTTGTTAAGAATCTTAACCCAATCAGTGAATTAATCCTTGATGGAATTAATTGAAGTGGTAGGGTGTGGCTGGAGGAGATTGGAATTGGGGCGTGGCTTTGGGGTATATATTTTGTATCTGGAGAGTGGAGTCTCTCTTTCCCCCACTCCCCCTCACCCTCGCCCCTCTCTCCTCCCACCCCTTTCCTGACTTCCTGATGATGTGAGATGCTTCTCTCTGCCACACTCTTCTGCCATGATGTTCAACCTTGCTTCAACACCCAGGAATGGACTAAGACCTCTGAAACCATGAGCCTTCAAATAAACCTTTCCTCCTCTATAAGTGTGCTGGTCATATCATTTAGTCACAGCAGAGAAAAAGCTGACTAAAACAGGTACAAATAAAACAGCTCTGGTAGTAGAGATTATTTAAACTTAATCTGAAATCCATTGATCTTTTAATAATAAAACCTACTATTCTTAATTCTAAATGTCACAATCATCTTTTCCCCCAATGGGTTACGATGCATTTACTATTTAAAATTTAGAGGACAAAAATGATCATACCATATATAAATTTGATATTCAGCACCAGGAAGTCTCATCATTTACTAGTGTTTCTTCAACATCTACAATGACTCTCTCCCTTCTTCCCATCCCAGTTCTGCTATTGTGCCATTTGTGAGAGTGGGCATATATCAAATATTTTTGGTAAAAATGCCAGTGCTGTCAGTCTATCCTATACATTGTTATAACTCTTTTGTGTCACCTTTCATACTTTCATTTCTGGTTTGTCCTGTGAGAATTTCCTGTTTATGTGTCAGCTTCCCCTACAACAACTGTGAACTACATAAGCACAGAGACCACAAGCTTGACTGTATCTCCAGTGCTAGATAGTGTACGGAATATAGTATACCCTTCATATTTGTTTGCTTATTTTATATGAATGAAAAGCTATAACTCTACCTACAGGTATTTGAAGAATTTTAAATCTGTGAGGATATAACATTATCTGACTTACATCTTTTAAAGTATTTATCTCCAACATTTGTTAGCAGTGTTTGTGCCTCAAGGAGAAATGCTGTGGTAAGATGCCATGAAGGTAGACTCACTGTTCTAGGATCCTGAAATGACTTGGTTGGCTTTGTTACTGACAAAAGTTAATTATTCATTACATGTTAGTCTAGATATAAACAGTTGGGAATGAAGACTTCTAGGACTAAGGTTATTTTGACATATTTTATAGAAAGTGGTGTGGTGGTGGTGTTGCTCGGAAGGGAAATGGAAACTTAACCCAGGTGAAAAAACAAAGTAACCCACAGTCTCTTTGGTCCTGAGCAGCCTCTTCAGTTATTCACACTTCCTGGTGACAAAAGTGGTGCAGTGCTTCTTCTGCAATGGTGGACTCTTCTGATAGCTGGCTAAATGATGATTTGCATGTTCACCGTACCTTTTTACCCAAGGAATAAAGGCATTTTATATTCAACAATAGGGCCCAAGATGAATTGAAACCAACACAACGTGCTTCGTGTGCTGAACAATACACACTTCTGTGGGGAAAACATACTGAACTGTGCTAATATATCCTTAACCAATTCTGGTAAATACACAGCCCGGGGCATGTACTGTGAAAGAGATTGAAATGGTGCAAAACTGCAACAGCAGTACTCTGCCCCTAGAGTCCGTGTAATTTGCTTTTTGGACTGCGGGCGGTAAAATCTGCCAGCCTGACCGTAAAAACAAAATTAAACCCCAGAAACTTAAGATATCAAGGACACATTCGCACAGTAAACAACATTTCTAGTTTAACTTTGAATGTTTTCACTCTGTAGGTGGCACAAACTGCCACATGTAATTTTATCGCGAGAAGGGGGGAATTAGAAAATAGGACTGGGCTACAGCAGAGCGTCACAGATTCTTTTATTTACCTTTTACCATACAACTTACAGATGTTATCCTTTTAAAAAACCACCGAAGATGTCAGGAAACATTTACTTCGGTCACTTCACCTCACCTGGCATCTAATTAACCATCTAGACCAGTCCAGGGCTTCGCTCGGTTCACCTTGGACAAGCTTGCAGTGAACCGCGCCGAGTCAACACAAGAACTTGAGTGAGGGGCTTCGCTAGTCTTTTCTCCAATGGCTCAGCAAACTTGGGATTTTTAATATCCTACAAGTCTTCTAAGTTCTGCTCTTCGCTCAAGGAAACAGAAGGCAGCAAAAGCAAAGGAGAAAATGAGTAAGAACGTCCTGGCCGCCGCTTGCGCACGCGCATCACGACGTAGCGCGGGGCGCGAGGGGCGGGGCCAGGGCGCGGCGCTGGAGCTCCGCCCTGCTGGTGCTCCGCCTCCTTCCCCTCACCCCACCTCTCAGCGCCGGGGAGTGACTGACTCCCGCCAGCCCCTCCACGTCAATCAACCCTCCTCCTTCTCGCACTCTCCGCACCTTGTTATTAATCTCAATACCGATATCGCCCGGACGCCTCTCCCCCAGCCTTCGGGGGTGTGAACGTGTGTGAGCGAGCGCGAAGGCACCGAAAGCTGGCGTTTTTGCTCGGTCTTGGCCCCAGCAGCATTCGGCACAGCAGCAACCCCCGCAGCGGCGGCAGCCCCAGCGCCAGGAGGCCAAGGCCAAGGCCAGGCTCTGTGAGGCTCTCGTAGCAATAGCCGCGGCTGCGGGGGCGCAGCTTCTTCTGGCTGGGGCCTTCACGTCAGCGACTGCGGCGCCTTTACTGCGCGCCCAGGGTCACCGTCCTCGAAGTCCGGCGGCGCGGCCTTCGTCCCCCTCCCCGCCCCCCGATCCGTCTCCTTCCTTCTCCCTTCAGCCGCCCTCCGCGCCGCCGCCCCTGCCGTTCCTCAGGCGGCCCGGCCCGCCCGCCCCGCGTCCCCTCCGGCCGGTGCCTCTCCCCCCGGCGGGCTGCCTGCATGTCTTTGCTGCCCTCAGCCCCGCCGCCACCGCCGCCGCCGCCTCCCCCGCCGCCGCAGCCCCAGCAGCAGCCGCCCCGCCGCCGCCGCCGCCGCCGCCGCCCGGACCCTGGCGCGCTGAATGCAGGTGAGGAGGGGGCGCAGGCCCTCGGCGACCTGGGGCCCGGCGCGCCCGCCGACCCGCGAGCTCCGAGTCCGGGCCCTGTCTGCCGCCGCGGCTTCCCCTCGGGGCGGGCGGGCGTGGGTGTTTGTGTTTGCGTCTGCGGCCGCGGCTCTGGAGGGGAAGCATCTGTGGGGGCCTGGTGCGCGCGCGCGCGCGTGTTTGTGTGTGTTTCCCCTGCCGCGGGGAAATGGCTGCTGTTGATCCTTCTGGGCCAGGGGAGAAGAATGAGGTAGAGTGTTTTTGTGCCTCTGGGTAGGATCGAGAGTGTTGGGAAGAGGAGAGCGTCCCCGGGGAAATGAGGTGGGAGAGGGACAAATGTGCGTGTGGGTGTGCGACTTGGGACTTGGGCTGGCGGGAGACCGCCTGAGGACCCACGGCGAGTGGGTGTGTGGCGGGTGACTGGAGGGGGCGGCGGGCCGCCCCGCGTCTCCTCGGAGGGGGCTAGGGTTCCGGGGTGTGTGTGCGTTGGGAGGGGGTCCGCGCTGAGGCCGGGACTCTGGGGGCGGCTTGCGTGTGTCCGGGACCCCCGAGCGGCGTGTCCCTCCCCTTTTGTGGCCGGGCTCGGGAGCCTCGCAGGTGGGAGCCGCTCGGCGGGGGCCGGCGGAGGTGGGGTGAGTGCGGTAGACACTCGGCGACTGGGCTTCGAGAGCTGTGGGTCGACGCCGCGCCGCGGTTCCCGGGGCAGCCGTTCCGGTGGCGGGGACCGCGGCCGCGGCAGGAAGCGCGCTGGCCTGCAGCGCGGCCTAACCGCCTCGGCGCCCGCCCGCCTCCAGCCGGCCTCCGGGACCCTCCTGGGACGCCGAGCTCGCGCGGGCCCAGGCGCTGCCTCGGGCCTGGGCAGGTGAGGGTCGGGGGCGGGACGCTGATCGCCATCGCCTTGGCCGCCTCCGCGTCTCCTGAGGAGCTAGGAAGGCTTATTTTGGTGTTCGAACTGCAAGCCTTCCTCCTCCGGCGGTGGGACCCGAGGGAAAGTGAATCAAAGCTGTAAATCTCGGAATACGCGTTGCTCAGATCCCTTCTTTTCACCATTCCCTTAAGGCTGTGTGTGGAGGGACTGAGTAAATATTTTCGTTTTTTGTTGCAAATACTTTCTCGTTGGTAAAATTTTTTTTTTTTTTTGTTTGTAAGAGATTTCCTTGGAGGGGCGGGGGAAGAAAGGGAAACTGACTTCCCTTGCCTATGGAGTTGGTGGGATTGGATGGATTTTGTGCTTTTGAAATGGTTTTATCCTGCCTCCTAGGGGGAAAGGCGAGTACACACTCGGCGGCTGTGGAGGTCTGTGAGGAAGAGGAAGTTACTGGAGCTGTCATCTTCCTTAACTGGGCCAGCCCTTTAGCTTAGGCTGTTCAGAAGGATTTTATTCAGGGAGTTTAGCTGAACTGTTCGTATATGTTGGAAGCACAGTACCACATTTAGGAAATACTGTCTTATAGCTTCTAATTGTCAAGATAGTCATGTTCAACAAACATTTTCCTCACAGTCTCAAGAACCTACATCGAGCATCCTCTGTGTTCTACTCAGTATATGCTCCTGGAAAGCTATTCTGAGAATAGTATAAGCAAAACGCGGTAATAAAAATAAGCCTGCTGCCAATAGGCACACAGCGAATTTCAAAACCAAATATAAATGGCATTTGGGTAATTATTTGCAGATTTACTTTCCTCCCTTTACATTTGTATCTAGTTAGCTCATCTAGCTAGAACCCTACTATAGATAAAGTCTTAATACAAGCTTGATGCTTTTAGGCCATGCTCTGCATAATGACCAGAGATTACCTGGTTTCACAAAGAAATAGTGTATGCTGTTCAGTGGGAAATGGGGGGAGATGAAGGAGAATGTTTTCTATAACCATTACTTTGAAAAACATTTAGCACTTATACTTTCGTGGAAAAAAGGTTTGTTTTCAATAGACCTTGGTGGGAATTCCAGCTATGCCATTTTTTTCTTAACTGTTTTGCCTTAAGCAAAGTATCTAGTATTTATAAACCTGTTTCTTTATTCCTAATAGGGAGATAATACCTTTTTAGTAAGGTTGTGAAAATAAAGAAAACGTGTTTGGCACATAGTAGATGCTTAGTTAATTTTAGTTCTGCCTCCGGTAGTCCTGTGAGTATTGAAAGCATTTATAAGTACAAATATTAATTACTTACAGCAATATTATATTGAATTAAAAATCAAGACACTGAGCAGGGTATGTAGTTCAGTGGTAGAACACTTGCCTAGCATTTGTGAGGCATAGGATTCCATCCCCAGCACAAAACAAGAAAAGACAGTGGAATATTCTGGAATCCTTTGATATACATAAATATATATGTAAACATCTTATAATTACATAAGAAATTCTTTTTCTAAGAATAAAATTGTCATAATATAGCCTAATACATTATGTAGAGAGTAGTTTCATAATTTTGAATAGCCCACCTCTCAGTTTCATTACTTTTTATTAGATTTTGCTATGTAGCCCTGGGGGGAAAAAACTTAAATATCTGTATATTACATACATGCTTCAATATAATCAAGCATTAAAAATGATTAAGGAACCAGTTTGTCTATATAGATCCATAAAGAATAGTGCCATAAAAAAATGCCATATAGTTTTCAATTCACTTTGCCTGATTTGGTAAACAAGACCTCTTGGAAGATTTTTCTGATTGGAAGCAAAAGTCTCTATCAACTTCCAGTAATTTCCCATTTTTATTGTTTTGTGTGGAGTAATAAATGTATTCATTAAATTTTAACTATTGTGGAAAACATAATGGTCTGAACAATAACGTAAAGCCAACATAAGATTAAAGGATTTTTTTTTGTTTTGTTTTGTTTTGTTTTTGGGAAGGTAGGGCAAAGAGTGTGGGAGGAGTTATATTGGTTTAAGTTTGTAATGTCTCTGTTTACAAATGACAAGTTTCCTAATTAGGCATTATAATTATATCAACAATTGTAAACTTAAATCTTACTGGACTTTTCTAAAATTAAAATTCCAACACTTCTAGAAAAGTTTTTATATATAAGAATTTCTGAGACAGTTGGGACAATTTTATTAGAATATAAAATGTTAAGTTCCCTTAAAATGTATATTGTGGCCTGGTGTGGTGGTGTGTGCCCAGTAATTCCAGCAGCTCTGAAGGCTAAGGCAGGAGGATCACAAATTCAAAGCCAGTTTCTGCAATAGCCGAGGCCCTTAGTGAGACCCTTCCTCAAAATAAAAAAATGGGCTGGGGATGTGGCTCAGTAGTTAAGAACCCCTAGGTTCAATCCCTAGTAGCCAAAAAAACAAAAACAAAAACAAAAACAAAAAAAAGTGTGTTGTGGATGTGTGTATATGTATAGTGAATAGAATTATCTGCCATATGTTATATTTAAAGGAATAATTCTTTTAAAAATCGGGAGTAAAATTTTTAATACTTTAAAAAATAGAAATGAATTTTGCCTTAGTCTGTTATTTTCCATTAGACATTATGCATTGTTGTATTTAAAAACCAACTTTTCTTTGTTTAAATTTGGGATAATTGGGGAAAGCATTACTCTGTAATCATGAAAACATGATCTTGAAATGAGAGATGGTCTATTTAGTTGTTTAGGTTTTAAAATTTAATGTTATTTGAAGGAATTTTTTAACAGTCTTTCCAAAATATTTTAACTATCTTTAATTAGAGGGAATTGGAATATTTAGAAATTTCTGCATGTATTATTTTGGGTAACGTCAATGAGGGTAATAAATATACCGCAAATAATAGTAGTTTATTTTTTGCTACGTGGCAGTCCAGTGCAGGTGCACCTGGTTATCAGGCTTGTGGCTTTTCACCTATGTGGTAATTTAGAGACCAGGACTCTGTACATTCAGTGACTCCACAGTTCCTAAGTCTTGGAGTCCTCCTTCCTATTTCTTAAAAACCCCCAGACTGAAAGTGACAAACATCTCCCTAAATCTCATTGACAGGGTTTGTCACAGAGCTTTATTTGAGTGCAAGGAGGATGGGAGATGTAGTTCCTAGATAGTGAACACCTTGGCAGTTTCTGCTACAAGGGACATTTCATGATATTTTAGATGGTAACGTATTTATAAAGTTATACCAAAAAAATCAATTAAAATACTTAAGGATTGCTTTCCATCTTCTAAAAGTAAAAATTGTGCATATGGGGAAGGGAGCAATAAAAAAGGGAAGGGAAGAAAAAGGATATGAGCCTTGAGGAGGAGAAGAAATTAGAGTTCTTAAAGGTGAGGGACTTGAATGACAAGTTAAATTCAGCAGCTACTTAAAGATATAGTTTTAAGCTCAGTGGTTGAGCACCCCTGGGTTCAATCCCTGGTACCAAAATAAATAAATTAAGTCAAGACATAGTTTTATGGAGAACATTACATTTGGATTCTGTTATATTTGATGGGCCTCTTTACTATCCAGTTACTGGTTGTCAGTGTTTTAATGGGTTTTGACTATTTGAGTTACTTCTCTTTGTAACTTTGGAATCAGTTGAGATCAGTAGGCCAAAATTCTTGAATTTCAGTTTTTGGGCTATAGTGTCATAGGAAGCACTTTTTAAAAAAAATATGTATTTCTTTATTAATAATCTCGAAATACACACATCTTTTAATGTAATGCCTGAAACTCAATGACAAAATAGATTGAGTAAAATATAAAAGTAAACAATGAATCACAATGCACTCTGTAAACATTTAAAAAAAATTAAAGTAAACACTTTTTAAAAACATTTTTCTTTGTTGGGGGAGATAGAGTATTATTATTACTTTGTACTGTGACAGAATATCATTTGGGTGAACCTTATGTGTTGTGTGCTGTTGGCTCTTTTTGTAATTCTAAAGTCATTAAAACTAATTTGTGAGCCTTAATTAAAAAACAACAAAATCATCACATAGACCACAAAGGTTTAATTATTAACTTGTGGTTATACTTTGTGATGAAAATACTACAACTTTCTTTTACTAACTGCATTAACATTAGACATTGAATATACTATATAGATTTAATTCTGTACAACTAGTTGAATCAATTTTTTTTGTGTGTGGGGGTATTGGGGATTGAACTCAGAGGTGCTCTACCACTGAACTACATGCCCAACCCTTTTTATTTTTTATTTTGAGACAGAGTCTCATTAATATTTGCTGAGAGTGGCTTGAACTTGCAGTCCTCCTACCTCAGCCTCCTGAGTTGCTGGGACTATAGGTATGTGTCACCATGCCTGGCACAATTAATTTTTTTGTTGGGGGAACCTTCTCTGTACCCATTATACCTTGTTCTGAAGAGAAGTATGAAAGATGTAAAAGAGACCTTCGGAAAACTTAAGGTAAAGTATGTAATTTAGTTATTCCAAAACAAACAAATATGTATAAGCCAACATAGCATATAAACTGAATATAGACATTCTGGGAGGGAGCAACAAAATCTGATTGGGTCAGAGAACATTTAATGAAAAGGTTGCCTGGAATCGAACCCACGGTCTTCTGCATGCTAGAAAAGTGTTCTACCACTGAACTACATCTTCAACCCTGCTTATTTTTTAAAACAGCTTTGAGATATAAATCACATACTTTAGAAGAAACCCATTTAAAGTGTACATCTCTATAATTTTTAGTATATTCACAGTTGTATAACCATTACCACAAATCAATTTTAGAACATTTTTGTCTCCTGAGATATAATCCCTTGTCCTTTGTATATAATCCTATATCCTTCATTCTCTCATGCCTCTAGTTCTTTCCACTGTTAGAGAACTTTCTATAGATTTGTCTATTCTAGACATATATGAAATGAATGGAATGTTAATATAATATGTGGTCTTTTAAGATGGGCTTCTTTCACTGACCATACTTTGAAGGTTCACCCATGTTGTGGCAAGTAATAATACTTCATTCTTTTATGGCTTAATAGTTTGCCATTTTATGGCTATTCCACAGTTTGTTCATTGATCAGCTGATGGACACTTGAGTTGTTTGCATTTTTTGGCTATCACAAATCATGCTGCATTGTTCATGTACAAGTTTTGGGATATATGTTTTCAGTATATTGACCATATACCTTACAAGTGAAGTGGCTATATCAGGTGGTACCTCCTTAAACTTTTGAGGAACTTGTAGATAGTTTTCCATAGTAGCAGCACTATTTTACATTTCTACTGGCAGTGTATAATGGTGCTTGTTTCTCTACATTCATGCTAACAATTGTAATAATTTTTAAAATATTATCTTATTGGATGTGAGGTGATTATCTCTTTGTTTTGATTTGCATTTTCATGACGCAAGATGATACTGAGTGCCGAGCATCTTTTTATGTGTTTATTGGTCATTCATATGTATTCTTGGGAGAGATGTATGTGAAAAGATTCAAATTCTTTGCCCATTTTTATATTGAGTTTATTTTTTGTTGAGTTGAAAATGTTCTTTGAATATTATAGATGTCTCTTATCATATATACAATTTATAGCTATTTCCCCACATTCCGAGTCTCTTTACCTTCCCAGTGGTGTCCTTTGAAGCACAAAAGTTTTTAGCTTGATGAAACTGCGTGTGTGTGTGTGCATGCACACTTCTGTGTATGAATATATGTATGTATTTTTTGTGTTGGGAATTGAATCCAGGGCCTCAAGCTTAGTGTTCTACTGAGGTACATTTACAGTCTCTATGAAGTCAAATTTCTTTTTTGTTCCTTGTGCTTTAGTGTTAAACAGTTAAGAAACTATTGCCTAAGGTCCTAAGTTTTATGGTTTTAACTCTTACATTTAGGTCCTTGATCTGTTTTGAACTTAATTTCTGTTTATGGGCTAATGTAGGAGTCTAATATTCCTTTGCATGTGGATATCCATTTGCTTTTGGTACCATTTGTCCATTTATTTTTACCTTTTGAATTGTCACTCTTGTCAAAAATCATTTAACTATAAATGTGAAGAGTTTATTTTTGGATATTCTGTATTCCACTGATCCATATGTTTATCCTTAGGCCAGCACTATCTTGACTATTGTAGCTTAGTGAGAATTATAAGTCCCCCAACTTTTATATTGTCAAGAATATTTTTAAAGAATTTTGGTTTTGGCCTGGTGTGGTGATGCATACCTGTATTCCCTGCAACTCTGGAGGCTGAGGCAGAAGGATCGCACATTTGAGGGTTAGCATGAGGCCCTAAGCAACTTAGTGAGATCCTGTCTCAAAAAATAAAAAGGCTGGGAATGTAGCTCAGTGGTAAAGTGCTCCTAGGTTCATCTTTCAGTGCCCCAGGGTAAAAAAAATATTTTTGTCCTTCATCTGTAGGTCTTAGAAGTTAAAACAACTTTGAGTTTAACTAAGAATCTTTGTTCCTAAGGCAAAATTACAAATTGGTAGTAGAAGTTTTGTTTTGTAGTATTCTTTTTCATGGTAGGATTGGATTATTAGTTCTTATTAATTTTTTTCAGTCCACTTTAAAATTTTGTTACAGATAAATTTTTTTTTTTATTGAAAGAAGTAGTTCACTTTGGTGAGTAACTCATTATTCATGCTGAATAGATGCCTAATTTTGGGCTTTCAGATATTGTTTTCATTTATTAACTGTGAAATGGTGACATGAAAAAGAGATTAAAATACTTTATCTTCCTTATATTCATCTTTTACTGAGAGGATCTCCCTCTGTAATTTAAAGTTTAAATGTTTTAATTTTTTTTCACATATTATTTAAATAGATTTCCTAAATGAGTAACATAGATTAGAATTATATAATACAAGTTACAAATTCTGCTAAAATAATAGAACTAAATTTAGGTTATACTAACCTTGACATCACTCTATTTAAGACTTTTGGGATCTGTACATATATACCTACTGCTTTCTGATAATAATTATTATATTTAAACAAAATAAAACCCCCCAATAACTATAGGATATGTCTATTATGGGTTCATATTTAGCACAAGCTTCTGTAACATCTACATATAAATTTATGAAAAAGTGTAATATGAATTACATACAGAATGATGACTTTGAAACACTAAGAATTTGATTCATGAAAAGTATATCTAATCTATTTGCACATATTTATTGTTTCTACTGGCTACAAACTATTCATTGTTCTGGGATATATAGAGAAATTTAGGTGTGTGTCTGTGTCTGTGTCTGTCTCTGTCTCTGTCCGTGTCACTGGGGATTGAATACAGGGTCTTGGGTACACACTCTATCCCTGAGCTATATTCCTGGCCCCTAGGATATAGTCTGTACTAGGAAATAGAATAATACTGGACTACTTAATACTAAGGACTGTGAAAAGCCACTGCCCCTCTCTTTAAATATATAAAATTAGTCATCATGAAAATCCTGTGAGATAGGTGGTATAATTTTCAGTTTGTAGTGGTTTAAGAAATGTGAGCCTTAGATTCTCCACTTTCTAGCTCTTGGGAAACTCATTTAATTTCTCCATGCCTCAGTTTCCTTATCTGTAATGGGAGGATGGTAATAGTTCTCTATTTTGTAGAGTTGTGTAATTAAATAATGTGATAACTATAAAGTACTTAGAACAGGGGCTAGCAATAGCCATTAATTATAAACCCCAAACTCAATATATGTTAGCTATTACTGTTTCTTATTTTTAAGAAACATACAAGTTAAAACGCCCAAGATTACAGTGGAATCTTTTTGATTCCAAAACACTTACTTTTATACTTACTAGGGTACTTAAGTCTGGTTATAGCAAAACAAGTGAAGGCAAAATATACTAAGTGACAACGTAATATTAAGTGCTGTAACATATAGAGTACATGTGGGTTTTTTAAAAATATATTTTTAAATTGTAGATGGACAGAATACCTTTATTTATCTTTTTATGTGGTGCTGAGGATCGAACTAGGGCCTCACACCTGCTAGGCAAGTGCTTTACCACTGAGCCACAACCCCAACCCACATATGGGTTTTAATCTATAAGTATAGATTAGAGAGAAGTTAGAAGTTTCAAGTGTCTTTGTGATAAAATGAAAGGGAAGATGTTAATCAATTACTGCCACATCTTCCTGGTCTACCAATTTCCATTATTGTTTCTTTGTACACATCACCAGAAAAATACTTGTAAAATTTATTGCATATTACTTAAATTCCCTATTTAAAATACTTCAGTAGTAATGATAATTATTTTCTGGTTATATATTATGTGCTAGGTTCGAAGTTAGTAAACTTTCTGTAAAGAAACAGATGTAGCAAATATTTTGGCTTTTTGGGTCACATCTTTGTTGTGCTGGGCATGGTGATGCATGCCTATCATCCTAGCAACTTGGGAGGCTTGGGTAGTAGGGTCGCAAGTTCAAAGCCAGCTTCAGCAACTTAGTGAGACCCTGTCTCAAAATTAAAAATAAAATAAAAAGGACTGGGGGTGTAACTCAGTGGTTAAGCATCATCCCTGGGTTAGATCTCCAGTTTACCCTCACCCACCAAAAGGTCTTTGTTGCAATTTTGTTGTTGTTGTTGTGATTTTTTTTTTCTTTTTTAACAATCATTTGAAAATGTGAAAATCATGAATTGCTGTTAAATGAGATTATAAACAGTTTGCTAATCCCTGTGCTAGGAGATTTACATGAAATAACTGGTTTCTTTTTGTTAAAATCCTAGTAAACTTGATATTAATGATCCTTATTTTACAGTTGAGAACATTTAGCAAATATGATGAAGGTCAAATAGCAAGTGACAGATTCAGAATTAGGTCATTGTAATTCTTAAACTGTGTACTTTCCAGGATATCCTGTTGCTTCCTACTGCTTTTTTAGAATAAGATGCAGATTTCATAGCATTATAAATAAGGCCTGTCATGATATTGTTTTTACTTACCTCTTCAGTTTGTTTTTTTTTTTTTAAATTTTGGGGGTACCAGGGATTGAACTCAGGGGCACTTGATCACTCAGTTGCTTATTAGTACCTCGCTTTTGCTGAGACTTGTTTAAACTCATGATCCTCCTGCCTCAGCCTCCTAAGCTGCTGGGATTACAGGCAAGTGCCACTGCACCCAGCACCTCTTCAGTTTTGTTATAAATAACTTTATAATTACTTATAAATAAAAGAAGTAATTTTTTAACATAAAACTCTTCCCTCTCACATATTCCCTAGCTTAGCCATAGCAAATCATTTATAGCCTGGTCTATGCTTTATATGTGCCTACAATATCTTGTACTTTATTTATTTATTTTGGTATGGGGAATTGAATCCAGGGGCATTTAACCACTGTGTCATCCCCAGCCCTTTTTATATTTTCTTTTGAGACAGGGTCTTGCTGGGTTGTTTAGGGCTTTGCTAAGATGTGAGGCTGACTTTGAACTTGTGATCGTCCTGTCTCAGCCTCCCCAACTGCTGGGTTTACAGGTGTGCACCACCACACCTGGTGATACCTTGTACTTTATGAGGTCACTGACTTCTTCAATAATTCACCTCAGGCGCTTCCTATTCTAGGAAACCTTATCTGACATTTCCAATTTTTGCTTTATCATTTTTCTTTGTGCTCCTTTAGCATCCTGTTCATTCCTCTTTTTTAAAATTTACCACATTGTCTTATATTTACCTGGTTTATACCTTGACTTTTCTATTAGACTGTGAGGTTTTTAAAAATTTTCAGTACTGGAGATTGAACCCTGGGTTTTGATCTTGCTAGGCAAACATGCTACCACTGAGCTGTATTCCCTACCCACTTTTTTATTTTTTATTTTATTAATGGTATTTTGAGACAGGGCCTCACAGAGTTGCCCAGGGCTTCCTCTAACTTGTGATCTACCTGCCTCAGCCTTCTATGTAGTTGGGATTACAGGTGTATGCCACTGTGTCCAATTAGACTGAGATTTTTAAGGTTACAAATAGCTCAAATGTTTGACATGTAGTAGGAGCTTAATATAAATGTTTGACATATAGTAGGGACTTAGTAAAATTAAGTGAACAATCAAATGGCATGTAAAATGAAAATTAGATCAAGAAATATAGTTAACAGAAAGGTTAATTCGGATTCAAGGTGAGTGGGAAAGTAAATTTCTGGCAAACTTTCAGTGCTTGAGTTTAAATATGAGACTAATATAAGGCAAATCAAAGCATGATTATGGAGGGGTTTGAATTCTTAGGAATGTTAATTTTGTCCTTCCATCATTGATAGAAAGATTGCAACTCTATGAAATCTTCTGTATATTCTTGAAATTCTTAAACTGGGGTTCCTTATTTATATCCTACCTTTATGTTGTAATATTTTGCTTTATATATTTTATAAGACATTCGTCAATTCACTAATTCATTAATATTTGTTTTTATTAGTGGATACTTGAGAATGGGGCTCTGAAATCTCATAATTATCAATACTGTTAAAGACATTGGGAACCAAAAAAAAAAAAAAAAAAAAAAAAAGACATTGGGAACCATTGAATGATTATTATGAACCAGTTGGTGACTGTTTGAAATCTATTTACTGTTAGTGGTAGGGCTTGAACAGGGGTTTGCACATTCTAGACAATCACTGAGCTCTATCTCCAGTTCCTGCAATTTATTATTTTGTTTAAGAAGATTAATCTGGTTGAGATATCAGAATCAGTTGGGGAGCTAGGAATAGAAGGAGGGAGGACTTTTTTTTAAACAGTTAAAAGTAATGAATAGATTTATGTTGGTTGGAATGGAAAAGAAAACTTTTAAGTGACGTTGATGATTCTGTATGAAGACATAAAATAAATGAGATAACAGAAGAAAGAGGCAGTTTAGGTAAAAAAAACATGAATATTGTGTTAGACAATTTGGTGTGATTTTTCTCGGAGTGATTTTTATTTTTACCTGAATTTAGGTTCTTCTTAATTTATGCTTAATTTGAATATCTTCATAATTAGCTTCCCTTCCTGCCTCTCATTCATGAGTTCTAAACCTTCTTCCTGTGAATCCCATGGACAGTCTGAGAGAAGGCTGTGGATCCTTTCTAGAATAAGTGAGTGAAAAAATAAATTGAGATGGAACCTCAATATTGAGATACCAAAATACATAAAAATGAATTTTTGATAGTGATATGTGCTTTTTAAAAAAAAAAAAAAAACCAAAGCACTTAAGTAATAAGATCTAGCAGTGAGTCTAATGAATTACCCTAATTTGAAGTAATGATGCATGTAGATGCTATTTTGAGATTTCTGTAACAATTATAATGTGAAATGAAAATGTAATTGTTAGTGACAAAAATCACAGGTGGCTAATACTACTATGGTAGGTTTCCAGATCTGTGTGAAAGAGGTACTACATTTTAATTAGAAGTTAGCAAAAAGAGTGATGTAATTTTCTTCCTGTGCAGAACCACAGGTACTCTGAGATATTTATGCATACCAGCTTCATAATCTTTGCTTGTATTGTCTCCTTATTTTTCTCTATTTTGTGTATATTTGTTGTAGTAATGTACTTTGATTTTTATTGCTCCGTGTCTGACTTTGGAAGTAATGTGTGCTCTTAGTTAAAAAAAAAAAAATTAAAATGATACTGAAGAGCATACTTTTCTGGCTATTCTACCTCATGGTGATCATGATAGAAATGTAATATGTAGTACTGCTACCTATTTTTGAGCTATATGTACTTAAAGAGCCACATAAGCATAGTATAGATAGAATCATACTATGTATAATGTTTTTTACTTGCTTTTTTCATTAAAACTTATAATAATTTTTCCCATTAATAAGTGTACTTCATGTTTTAAAAAATGTATAGAATTAAAAAAATTTGAAACTGAAAATGGTGGTGCACACCTGTAATCCCAGACAAATGGGGGCTGAGGCAGGAAGTTCCCAAGTTTCAGGCCAGCTGAGGTAACTTAAACTCTGTCTCAAAATAAAATAGAAAAAGGGCAGTAGATGTAGCTTAGTGGTAGAGTTCTTGCATATCATGCATGAGGCCCTGGGTTGAGTTGCCAGTACTGAAAAAAAAAATCATGACACACATTACAAAACATAAAATTAACTATTTTAAAGTATATACTTCAGTGATTTTTAGCATGGTATTGTGAACACTACTACTAGCAAATTCCAGAACATTTCCACCACTCTCCAAAGAAACCTCATGTCTAATATTAGTTTCAATCCCCCTCTCTACTGGGCAGCTACCAACTAGTTTTTGTTCCTATGAGATACAAACTGTTTGTGGTGGTGCATGTCTGTAATTCCAGTGACTCAGGAGGCTGAGACAGGAGAATTGCAAGTTCCAGGCTAGCCTCAGCAATTTACTGAGGTCCTCAGCAACTTAGCAAGATGCTGTCTCAAAATAAAAAGGGTTTGGGATATGATTCAGTAGCAAAGTACCCCTGCGTTTAATCCCTAGTACCAAAAAAAAAAAAAAAAAAAGTAATGTCTGACTTCTTTAAATTAGCATAATATTTTCAAGATTAATCCATGTTGTAGCATGTAGTAGTACTTAATTCCCTTTTATGGCTGAATAAAATACCAGTGTGTGCATATGCATGTGCATATTTTTGGTTATTGTAGGTAATTTTGCTGTGAACATTTACATACATGCTTTTTGTGGACATGTTTCCAGTTTTTCTTGAATGTATGTAGGAGTGGAATTGCTGTATGATACGGTAATTCTCTAACTTTTTTAGGAATTGACATACTTTGCCACAGAAGCTGCATTGTTTTACATTTCTATACTCTATGATTTTTAATGACTTCATAGCAATCTACTACTTTATTAATGTGCCATCATTCAGACCCCTGATTGATAATTAATTTCCATATTTTTGGTTACTAACACTAATGAAGTGAAAAAAATATTTGTATATATACTTTTGTATATTGTTTTGGAAGATAATAGGGATTGAACCCAGTGTTTTGCACATGCTAGGCAATTGCCATACCACTGAGATACATGGTCAAGCCCTTACACCCTCCCCCCTTTTTTAAAATTATAATTTTTATTTCGAGACAGGGTCTCCCTAAGTTGCCCAGGAATTACAAATATGTGCAACTTTTTTTTTTTTTTTTTTTTTTGCGGTGCTGGGAATTGAACCCAGGGCTTTGTGCTTGCAGGGTGAGCACTCTACCAACTGAGCTATCTATCCATTATGTTATAGACTTTTTGCACACTTTAAAAAAATACATTTCTAGAAGTGGACTTGTTAGATTAAAATAAGTATACATTTATTAAAATTCTGGTACATCTTGTCAGATTTCCCTTTAGAAATGTTATATAAAATTATACTGGCATCAGTTGTGTAATAGATGCCTATTTCCCCAAAACCACAGTATTAATCTTTGCCATTCTGATAATAAAACTCATATAAAATTTGCAATTTTTTTTTTTTGCTAATGGTGGAATTCTTTTCCCCACAGATTTATACCTTTGTGAACTATGTGATCATGACCTTTACTCCAAATTTTTCTATTTAGAGCGTTTATAGTTTCTTCTTGTTGATTTGTAAGAACTATTTATATTTTAAAAACCTTACCTTATTGTGTATTATGAATATTGCAGAGACTTTTTGTTCCAGTTCTGTTATCTTTTGATTTCATTTGTGACTTCACTTTTTGCCTTATAGATATTACATTTTTTCTTATTTAATCTGCCTTTGTGGTCTTTGCCTTGCTTAGAAGAGTTATCTGTACTCCAAGACTGTAAAATTATTTTTCTGCAGTTTCTTTTAGAAAGGTCTAAAATTAGTCTTTGCCCAGCTTAGTGGAAGTATACATTTTGTAGTTGGAATTGACCTGTGTTCAAATTCCAGTCTGATCACTTATTAGCTGTCAGGTATTGGATGTTTCACAAACTTTTGTGTATCCCAACTTCCTCATTTGTGAAATGATAGTTAATATGTTCATTTTAGTGAAATTAAATATGCAAATTACTTAGCTCATTATCTGGGCACATGGTGGGCATTCAGTGAATGTCTTGTTTTCTTCTCTCTCCCACTCATAAAGTGTCTTCCTTACTTAAAATCTGGTCCAGAAGATAAGGGACTTGGAAAGTTTCAAGAAATGGGAGTGTAGTCCTCAGTTTTCAAAACTGGATAAGCTGTATAGGATGAATTATGACCGAAAAGGAGGTTAAAACTTCACTTAGTAATTAGGAAGCCATTTATATTTAATAATATTTTTCAGTAGCATAAGAGTCATATTTTAATAGGATAAGCACTAAATAAATATATACAACATACATAAAGGATATGTACTTGTGTTACATGTATCTACCATTATTTATTTTATCTCAAATAGCTGTAACTTTTTCCTCATTGTTAGAATGTTAGAGGACAGGAATAATATACTAACACATAGTGTATTTATATTATGTATATAAATTGTACACAAATTTAGATTATTTTTATTATTAGTTACAAATTACAGTATTTGTAACACAACAGTTAATCGTCAGCCTGGTTAAGAATTGCTTCATTCAAATTTTGTTCTTTTTAATGGTTCTATGAAATTTACATACATTCATTAAATTACAGTGATTCGTAAACAGTGTTATATTTTCTTTGTGTAAAGTAATTTTAAATGCATTTTGGAAAGAGGTGGGGAATAAATATTTATGAAAATCACTGTTTACATTTTTCCACATTTCCTAAATTTATAGGGAAGGGAAAACAATTCTATCATAGGTTTTGAAGTACTTTCTTTTTTTTCTGCAGTGATGGGAATCGAACCCTGGACCTCAAACATGCCAGGCTCTATCATAAGTTTTGGATAAACATTTTTAAAAGCATTAAGTTCCCCCCCTTTTGTCTTTTGATAAAGTAACTTCAAAATAATTCTTTTTAATTAAGAAAAAAAAATGAAGCTTTTTCCCAAGTGTTGTAATAATGGACATAGATTATGTGTAATTAGGTTTCAAAACCAGATGTCAAATTCTGTTCCTCAACTCTCTGTAACCACCTTTTATTCCTAGTGTGTTGTGTATATACCATCATCATTGTTGGCTTCAAAACATGAAGAAGGAAATTCTGTATTAGTTGGGTTTGGAGGAACATAATGAGTTTTAAGGAACAAAACAGGAAATTTTGGTCCTCAGTGATCTTTGATGAGTTTGTGAAGTTGGCATTTTGACTGTAGGACTGAAATTTGAAAGACAAGTATATTTAGTATGCTTTGTTGCTTTTGCAGAATATCTACCTGCCAGGAAAACAAAAATCCAAGTGAAAGACTGCTACCTTTGTGGGAAGTGATGAACAATACTCTTCTTTGGCTGACAAAATCTGAGTATCTATTTTTCAGTGACTGGTTTTTGCTTTCACTTAAGGGCCAAACTATCCTTTTCCTGGAACCAAGCTTGACTCAAAGCCTTTGTAAGTTCTCATGTTCTTTATCCTTTTTTAAAGAACTATTTTAGGAACTATTTTAAAGTTGACACCCCTTCCTTTAAACCTTTTCCGCTAGTACAAAGCATTACCTTCTTGGCAGTCATTTGTATGAATAGAGTGGATATTTTTCAGTAGGCATTTATTCATGCCAAAAAATTAATGGTTAGTGCTTTGTTTAATACTATCTGTTTGGGATCAATGTGAGTCAGCATTGGACCTATCTTTCTTTTGAATTCTTTCATAAGTAAGATGTTGACAGGGCTGGGCTTTTAGCTGAGTGGTAGAGTGCTTGCCTAGCATGTTTGAGGCACTGGGTTTGATTCTCAGTCTATCGACAACTTTAAAAAAATGATATTCTTTGGAAGACTTTCCTTGATAGAGCTTTTTTCTGTGCTTATTTTATTTTATTTTTTTTACCCTGGGCAATTTGGTTACTATAAACTT
Organism: Sciurus carolinensis; assembly: GCF_902686445.1. Lineage (NCBI taxonomy): Eukaryota > Metazoa > Chordata > Mammalia > Rodentia > Sciuridae > Sciurus > Sciurus carolinensis. The sequence goes on from NC_062222.1 coordinate 78,019,427, forward strand.
TTTCTGTTTTATTCTGCCATTTTTAATGGAGCTTGAGAAATTGATTGGTTTTGGTACTAGGGATTGGTACTTAACCTCTGATCCACATCCCCAACCCTTTTTAATTTGAGACAGGTATCTCCCAAGTTGCCTAAGGCCTCACAAAGTTGCTGAGGATGGCTTTGAACTTGTGATCCTCCTACCTCAGCCTCCTGAGTAGCTGAGATTATGGGTGTATATCACTACATCTGGTTGAGATTTGTAGATTTAGATAGGGCTTTTCCTTATCTTTAAATCTTGGTTCTCAGAACAATTATATTACTTTTAACACCTCTTCATGTGTATATTTTGGTATGTTCATCTATCACTGGAGCATGTGTTATTTGGCTCAGGTCAAAAGTATAGGATGGATATTTTTGACATTCTTATTTTCAAAATTTTGTGTTTAGATTTTAACGTAAACTATTTTTCTTCAAAGAGAAGTTAAAGTAATTCGAGAAGTTATTCGTTTTGAAAAGAGTTAATTAAACCTTTATTTTTAGATACTATCAAAGTTTTAGTTTTCTAGTAATTAAAATGAAACTATCTTGAATTAATGTTTACTTTTTGGATGTAGTTTAACTTTCTTAATATACAGATGATTGCTTAAACAAACAAATATTTTATTTATGAAATATTAAATTATTGATTATTACATATCACTTTAGAGCAGGCCCTGAAATTGGAAGCTTGGAAAAGGAAAAAAAAAATAGTTTATATGAAGAGTTACAGTCACACTGTTACTTCAAGCTCCCCCCCCCCCATTTAAACATGTTGGACTGAATTTAATTTATCTAGTGAATTGTTGCTTTGAGTGAAAGAACTCTCATATTCTTGATATGCTTGCTTTTTTTTTATAATGTGACTTATTTAGATGATATGTGATCTTTTTATAGGTGTCCTTGCAGCTTGTTTCAGTTTATGTCTGAACATAATTTATTTTTGACTTTGTTTATAGCAGCAAAGATGTTTTCATTTCTGGTGGGTTTGAAGAAAGTCTGTGCTATGGGATTGTTGTTTATGAGTCTTTCAGCTTGTATAGCCAGGGCTGAGGGTATAGTTCAGTGATAGAGTACTAATGTAGTGTGAGTGAGAGCCGGGTTTGATTCCTAGCACTGAAAAAAAAGGGGCAGGGAGACTTCTCATATTGTATTTCCAGTTGATTTATTGAACTTCCAGGCAATAGCAGGCAGCTGGTGCTCCACTGGCCATCTGTGATCAGTCTGCTGGATGCTGTTGGACAATTGGACAATCGGCAGGTGAACCTCCGGTGGTGGGTGATGTGTAGGTGAAAGGCAGGCGATCCACAGGCAAGAATAAGTCAAATGGTGGATGATAGGCACCAATCTGCAGTGAGCAATCTGCACTCAAAAAGTAGTCGGTATGCTGGCAGACTGCAGGTGATCGCAGTAGACATATGGGGTAAACAACAGGGGATCAATAAGCAGCAAAAACTGCCTCACGAAGAAACAGATATCCTCTGCTTGAAACCCGAGTTACAGAGCTACAAGGAACAGCAGCCTCCCTCTGGTCTGCCATCTTGGATCTCCCTTTATTTTTTAAATTTTTTTATTTTTATAGTTTTCAATGGACCTTTATTTTACTTATTTATATACGGTGCTGAGAATCTAATCCAGTGCCTCACACATGCTAGGCGAGCGCTCTACCACTGAGCTACAACCTCAGCCCGCCAGTTGATGTAGGAGAATACTTTTCTCTGGCTGGTAGTTGTTATTTATTTATTTATTTATTTATTTATTTATCTATCTATCTATCTATAGTTGTTATCTATCTATCTATCTATCTATCTATCTATCTATCTATCCATCTATCCACCCATCCATCCAGACCGGGGATTGAACCCAGGACTGCTTAACCACTTAACCAAATCCCTCACCTTTTTTGTATTTTATTTGGAGACAGAGTCTTGCTAAGTTGCTGAGGCTGGCTTTGAACTTGCCATGCTCCTGTCAGCTTCCTGAGCTGTTGGAATTATAGGTGTGTGCCACCAAGTCCAGCAGTACTTGTCACTAATTAATAGTTTCAGGGGGAGAACTTATAGTGAACTTTTTATTTTTAAAGTCTGGGCAACCTTGTAAATAGACTACTCTTCTGATTTTTCACTCCCCTTTAACTTTAGTTGAAAAAGAGGAATTCAAAGGAGAAATTGCAGTAGTCATTTTAAAATGACCTTTGATTATCCTGCTTTTTTTTCTAGATACTTCACAATGTTATCTCATTTAATTAGGTCTTTGATCTATTTGAAGTATTTTTTTTTTTTTTTTTTTGTATGTGGTATGAGGTAAAGATTGAGGTTTATTTGTTTGAATGTGGTAATCTAATTGCTCTAGCACTAAAGATTCTTTCTCATTTTCCCATTGAATTGTTTTGGCATTTTTTTGTTGAAAATGAGTTAACTATGTATGTACAGGGCTACTTCTAGGCTTTCTGATTTCTTGATCTCTTTGTCTATGCCAGTACTTTATTGCCATAACTGTAGCTTTGTAATAACTTGAAATTAAGTAGTCCAGCTCTTCCAATTTTGTTTCCTTTTCAAAGTTGTTTCAAGTGAGCTCTCTAGCCCCTTTTTATTTCCATATAAATTTTATAAGCCTAACTTGGTGGTGTACATCTACAATCCCAGCAGCTCAGGAGGCTGAGGCAGGAGAATATCAAGTTCAGAGTCAGCCCCAGCAACTTAGCGAGGCCCTAAGCAACTCAGTGAAAATATTATATATTATATTATATAGAAATATATATTTCTATATATAATATATTAATATATTATTTAATATATTTATTATTAATTATTTAATATATTAATATATATATAATATATTATTTCTTAATAAATATATGTATTTTTAAAAAAGGGCCGGGGATGTGGCTCAGTGATTAAGTGCTCCTGGGTTCAATCCCAGGTACCCCCCACCCCCAATTTTTTTTATAATAAACTTGTCCCAGAAACTACTTCCTGGGATTTCATTGGAATTGTTTTTATCTTTAGATCAGTTTGAGAATAAACATCTTAACAATTTTGAGTCTCTGATCCACAAATATAGTACATGTCTTCATTTGGTCTATGATTTTTTCCTAGTATGAAATAGTTTTCAGTATACAGGCTTGTGCATATTTTTCATATAATTTCTAAGTATAATTTTTGATGCTGTTGGAAGCTGTGTTTAAAAAGTTAAGTTTCTGATTTGTTACTTCAATAGTTAATTTTTTTTTAAGGAGAAGGAGTGTATTTATTATGTATTCTGAAACCTTGTTAAACTTATTTATTCTGGTAGCTTTTTTTGTAGATTTTGTATATATAGGTAATGTGTTGTCTGTCAATAAATATGGATTTAATTCTTTCTACTTACAGCATCTTTTATCATTTTTTTCTTGCTTGATTTAATGGGCCAGGACTTCTTGTACAAGGTTCAAAAAAGTTAAAGTGGACATGCTTGCTTTTTTTTTCATCTTAGGAGGAAAGCATTCAAAATTCTAGCATTAAGTGTAATGTTAGATTTTTCATTAATGCCATTTATGAGGATAAGTATATTACCTTTATTTATTTATTTAAAAAATATTTTTAGTTGTGGATGGGTACAATACCTTTATTTTATTTATTTGTTTTTATGTGGTGCTGGGGATCGATCCCAGTGCTAGGTAAGCACTTTATCACTCAGCTGCAGCCCTAGTCCCACCTTTATTTTTCTAAATGAGAATTTTCTTTCTTTTTCTTTTTGCCTTGCCTGGGATTGAACCCAGGGCCTCTAGCGAGCTATGCAAGTGCTCAATCACTGAGTTACATTCCCTCCATCACACCATCCCCCCTCCATTTTTGAAATGGGATCTCACTAAGTTGCCCATTCTGATTTTGAACTCAGAATCCTCCTCTGTACTTACAGGTATGTGCCACCATCTAGGAAGTTTTTCTTTTAAAATAGGAATGATTATTAGATTTGCCAAATGCTTTTCATGATATACTGAGATGATCACATTTTTTTTTTAAGGTCTGTTGACAGCTGAATTACATTGATTTTTTTAAAATGGCAAATCAACCTTGCATTCCTGGGATAATTATCATTTGGTATGATGTGTCATTTTTTAAAAGTATTGCTAGATTTGATTTGCCAAAATTTCTAAAACTATTTTTGCATCTGTTTTTATGAAGTATGTAGTTTTCTTATACAGTATTGATCTGGTTTTGGTATTAGGGTAAGACTTTAACTTCATGGAAGAGTTTATGTAGAACTGATATTGTTTCTTCTGTAAGCTATAACCAAGGGTTTGGAAACTTGGACCATATGATCTCTTTCCTTCTATTTGTAAAATTTTAATTCTGTCCTCATATGATAGATATGTACATTTTTATAAACAACCTCTAGGTCTTATTAATAAATAAACACCCTTGGCATGGGGTTGTGGCTCAGTAGTAGAGCACTTGCCTAGCATGTGTGAGGCACTGGGTTCAATTCTCAGCACTGCATATAAAAAAAATAAAGGTCCATTAAGAACTAAAAAAAAAAAAAAAAAAAAAAGTGAATATCCTTGGAGTGTAGTGAATGAGTAAACAAAATAGCTGTAGCACAGAACAAGTCAGTGTTTTCTTTTTCAGTGAAGCAGATTTGACTTCATGAGATTTAGAATCTATGAGGGGGAAAAGCAGGATTTCATCTACTTATAGTCATGTGCTTGAGTTGGTTTGTACTGGTCATTTTCAGGAATTTTATAAGCTAGTTATTCAACAATCTATTAAAAATTAAAATTAGTTAAAATTATATAAATGAAAGTAAATATTAGAAACAAAGTTTCATTGCTTGGTTATTTTATTTATTATCTGTGCTCTTTGGATTATTTACATTTGAAATACAGTGTAATGTCAGGCTGCTTGGCTATTTCTTTGTAGCTTCTTACTCATTGATATTTCCTTAGTAGCTTGAAATCTGCCATGAGCTATCAAACCATAAAGATATGTAGGAAAGGTCAAACTGCCATTCATGTGGGACAATTTTTTTTTTCTTTTTTTTCCCCTTTGTAGTGGGGATCAGACTTAGGGCCTTGAATCTTTTAGACAAGCATTCTACCACTGGGCTCCACCACTAGTCCACAAGTCACAAATGCAGGTGGGAGTATTTGCACCACAAAAAATAGGTGAATGCTCCAGATTTAATATGTTGGTTTTCTAAATTTAAGAAAGTAATAAGAGAAGGCCAGGTGGTGCATACTTGCAATCCCAGCAACTAACAAGGCTGAGGCAAGAGAATAACAAGTTTGAGACTAGCCTTAGCAACTTAGTGAGGCCCTAAGCAACTTAGTGAGACCCTGTCTCAAAATAAAAAATAAAAAGAGCTGGGGATATAGCTCAGTGGTAAAGTGCCCCTGGGTTCAATCCCCAGCAAACCCACCCTCCCCCCGCCAAAAAAGGGGGAGGAAATGTTAATAAATTAAATCAAACTTTAATATGTTCCAAGTTTAAATTTTTTTTTTAATTAAATTTTCGAGATAGTCTTGCTCAATTGCCCAGGCTGGCCTCAAACTTGGGTACCTCCTGCCCTAACATCTGGAGTCCCTGAAATTACAGGTCTGTGCTACACTGTCCAGCTGTAATTTCTTTAAAAGAATGTGACAACTGAAGCAGTAGAGGATATAGGCCCATTTTGATGTTCTCTATAAGAAACACTGTTGAGCAGAAGTAAAAGGAAATGAAGGAAGATGAGATCTAGATCAGAAGTATTATGTTTATTATTAAACTTCTGTGAGTGACAATTCTTCATGTTAATAAAATGATCTACAGCAAAGAACCAGGAAGGTCTAAACTTTCTGTATCTGTGCTTTCTATGTCTGTGCTTTGCTTACCAATACAGTACCATCTCTCTGGCTCAAGTGATACTTTTTAGCAATCATGAACTGCATGTAAATACTGCACATGTTCTTCTTATGTTGTATATTATCTTGGTGCCTTTGTTTTTGTCTTGTCTGTCTCTACCTCACTCATCTTTTCACGAGGGAAATGCCAATTCCTTTTCATTCTTTAGGACTCAGCTCAGTGTGCATGTGCCAAATCTTTATCAGCACTGGATGTTGGGGATTATAGGCATGTAATATTGTCCTTGGCTTGTCAGTTGTAATAGTTGTGCGATGGTATCTCTTTGTGGTTTTGAGTTGCATTTCCCTGATGCCTAATGTTTGAATGTTATTCCATGTGCGTATTTGCTACCTGTGTGTCTTATTTGATGAAGTGTCTTTTTCAAATCTTTTGTGAATTTTTATCCCTGGGGATAAAAATGCAAGGCCTTGCACACACTAGCCAAGGGCTTTAACACTAAGCTATAGCCCCAGTTCCTTGCCTTTTTTTGGGCAAGTTTTTTATATATCTTATGTGCTTTTTCAGATGCGTTTTGGATATGTTTATTCTCAATATTATGCCTTCTCATTCATCTTTCAGTAGATGATGAAAGTTTTAGATGTTCATGAAATGTAGGTTTTGAATAGTTTTATAGATCATGCTTTTAGTTACACTTGAAGAAATCTTTGCCTAGTGCAAGGTCATTTTTCTCATTTCCTTGTAGAACTTTTATACTTTTTGACTTTACATTTAAGTTCATAATTTTTGTAAGTTTACTTTGTGATGATACATATGAATCAATGTTTATTTATTTAGTTTAAGATATGGATATCCCATTGTTCCAGCACCATTTGTGAAAAACTATCCTTTCTCTATTGAATTACCTTTCCACCTTTGTTGAAAATCTATTGGCTGTATATGTGGTATGTGAATTTGTTCTTGTTGCTACATTCTGTTCTGTCAAATTATATTTGATCAGTTCCAAATTGTCTGGATTACTGTAGTTTTTAGGAAAATTTTTGAAATTGGATAATTAATGTGAAGATCTGAGTTTTTATCTCTTTTTCAAAAGTAACAAAAATGTGTGAAGAAATAGTTTGACTATTCTACATCTTTCTTTCAGTATATGTTTTAGAATCAACTTGTTGACTTCTGTATGGGACATATACTGAAGAAGTAAACAGATGATTTAAACTGATAAATACTTAATACTCACTGAAAGAATGGAAAATGAATATGTCAAAGGAAATAGAAAACATGTTAGAGGAGAAAGGTAAAAAGAAAGGGAGTGTCAGGATAAGAAGTCATAGTTCTCCTAGAAGAATTGATGCTGAAAATTTTATTACTTTCCCTGTTTTCTGTAGGATAATTAGGTAGTGGGAGGTATTATAGCAGAGTAATAGGAGGGGACCAACACTAACAATTTGGAATTATAGAAAATCACGAGCTTTGGGTGTTGAAATTGTTAATAAAGTAAAATGAAACTTGTCTAATAGTAGCATTTAAAAAATTTTTGAAGTGTTGGTAGATTTATACTCTCGTCTGATTTCCATTTTTTATTTTAACTAATATATATTGTGTGTGTGTGTGTGTGTGTGTTGTATTTATTATTACCACTGCTGCTGTTTTATGGTGTCTAAATACAAGAGAAAGTTTTCAGCTATGCAGCAAGGGAGATACACTTTAATTCTTTCTCCTTTCCTCTTCCCTGACAAGTCAACTACACCTTCACACTAACAATTATCTCAGGGTTGACATAAGATTACTTAGGGATTACTTTTTAAACGTTATATAACAACCAGTAACATCTTCATTTAGAGACTCTATCATCACATATACATTTGCATTTTGTTTGGATACATACATGATTTCATTTGGAATATGAAGTATATCCCTAAAAATAAACTAACTAGAAATAAGACATTGAGTCTAATTGTTTCTAAAGATCTAAAGGTCTTGTTACTGCTTTTATCTAATATTTGGTTTGCTAATAAGGATCATAGGAAAAAAATATGATCACTGGGTTAGTAAATCAGTTGCTGTCACCTTAAGTTAAATATACTGGTATGTGTTTTATTTAGTTATCTTAGTCCCATTCCCCAATGTAGACCATTTAATACTTGTTACTATCCTGGGAACTCTACTCTTTATACCGGTCTTTGAGTATTCTACATGTTATCTATTATTCATCAATCTTATCCTTTTTGATAAGAATGTTTTATTTTCCCTTTTGTTGTTCTCATTTGATATAGTAATAATGATAAGAGAACAATGCAGCTGTCTGACTAAAGAAGGGGAAAATAATATCAAAAAAGAAATATCAAATCCCTAATAAAATTATTTAAAAGTAAAATATGCTGTAACTTTCTTTTTCAAGTAATGCCATGAAAATGGCATATGCTTCCTGAGGACTATGATTGTCCATCTTGTTCACTTTGAAGCCCAACTGATCAATATAGTAAATGATGGTGGTAGTTATGCAAGAAATATTTCTTGAATAAATGTTAAACTGGTCAGAAATATGAGACTCCAAAAGTCTGGGGGCTGTTTTCTTCTTAATGATGGAGTGACTTTACCATCATAAAATACAGGTTTTATAGTCACAGAGCTGCAGATGTTAAGAAAACTTGAAGTTCTTTCTGGATGTTTGCATTTATTTATCATCTGTGGACTTTAGCTAAATAGGTAATGAGAGACCAATCCCATTCAGAGCCCCTTGAAGTGGAATGGAATTTGATAATGAAATTATTCTTTATCTCAGTGTGTATACTAAACTTTTGGAATTTCTATCAATTTTTAATCTTTTTAAATTATGGGTACTGATGATTGAACCCTCTGAGCTACATCTCTAACCCTTTTTATTTTTTTTTTTGAGACAGAGTCTTGCTAAGTTGCTTAGGGCCTTACTGAGTTGCTGAGGTTGGCCTCAAACTTGCAGTCCTCCTCCCTCAGCCTCCCAAGTTACTGTGATTACAGGTGTGACACACCTGGCTAAATCTTTTATTTTGTCAATATGAATCTACAATATGCAGTGTGATTTGTTCGGTACTATTTTTTAAGACTCAACTGTTGAGCCAGTAGTGAAAGTATAGGTAAGGTACATTTTGTATGACAGTTGTTATGATTCATAATTTGTACCGTAATGTTAAAAATAGTTTTCCCACTGGTAATTGAACTCAGGGCCTTGTGCATCGTAGGCAAGCTCTTTCCTGCTGAGTTACATCCCCCTCAGCCCTTTTTAATTTTGAGATAGGGTCTCACTATATTGCCCACACTGGTCTGGAAGTTGTAATTCTCCTGCCTCGCTGGAATTACAGGCAAGCTCTAGGATGCCCTGCTAAAAACAGATACTGATGAGTATGTACAAACTTCAGAAATGTTGTACTGCAGGTGTTCTTTGATTAAGGTAAACTTAAGATACATTTTCTCAGGAAGTTCCTAGTGGTTAAGACCAGATAGGAAATATGAATGTTTTGTCATGGTGAGTATTCAAAAAAATGAGAATTAATGTGTTTTCCCTTCCACAACTTTTGGAAATAAATGCCAATATAAGGTAGAATTATTTGAAAATGTGTTCGGAATGTGAAGTCATTGAGCAGAAATACCTAATGGAAGCTTAATTTGGTGTTCTTCCAACTTTAGATACTGTGCTAGCATCTGCATCTTTGCCCAAGATTACTTTTGCAAACTACTGTTGATATGATCACTTAATATTTCTATGGAAAAAGCACATGTTTAATGATACACATTTTAGGGTTGAATTAATTGAATTAGAGGTCTCTGATTCATCATGGAATTCTTTTTTGGTGGTTTCGACATTCTTTCTCAGTCTAAAACCAAGGGAGATAATATTAATTATGTAAACTACACACTGAGATAAAATGACCTTAAAGTTAGTGTGGTAAGAAGCAGTGGTTTAGTAACACAAGGCTTAAATCTTCACATATGCTCTAGAGGCCGTGTATTTTATAAGTTACTTTATATGTAGAAGTTTGGTTTTTGCTTTTGAAAATTTGCTCTCATTTGACTCAGATTATTTTTTCAGGCAGGAGTTATTCAGTCTTATTTTCCAAATCCTGCTATATAAAACTGAGGTTTGGGATCTTTTTTTTCCCTTTGCATTTTTTTATTGGTTTATTATAGTTGTACATAATGGTGGGATTTGTGGTTGCATAGTCACATACACACACAATATATAACATTATAATTTGACCACTGTCACTCCCTAGCACTTCCCCTGCTTCCTCCCTAGCTCCTTTGGTCCCTTTCCTCTACTGATCTCCCTTTAATTTTAGTGAAATCAGGTTTTGGATTCTTTATAACAATATTTGGGTGGATTTCAAATGCATTTTGCAATATTCTGTTCAGTGGAATAGCATATTGTATAGGTATCATTTATTTTGCAGTTTTGGAAACTTGAATTTAAAATTTTCTTTGGTAATGCTGGTGTTATGTATAATATTGCTTGCAATTTTAAAATAATTGAAATAAATTTTCCAGGAAGTAAGTATTTTACAGGTTTATCTGAAGGTTTTGTTTAGTCAACAAAGACTATCTGATAGGTAAATTTATGACTCTTCACTTTGTGGCAGTGTTAGCCATCAGTGATGGAGATTAAAATTATTTACTTTAAGAAGAGTTTATATAGGGACCAAGAAGTAGGAGATAATGAGGTTCCTTGGCAAAGAAGACTGATGGTTCGTCTCAGAAATTTTACAGTGGAGTGTCCAAGGGCTGCATAGATGGTACACTAAGGAACAGAGAGTGCCTGGCAGGTTCAAAACAGCTTATGAGTATTTGGGGAACTATGAGAAGTATTTTGCAAAGTGTCGATATGGGGTTGAATACTGAGAAGTTGAACAGGTGTTGCTAAGGGACTTTTAGTTTGCTTTGTTATGTAATTAGAATTCCCAGTATAAATCAGGTTGATGTAATGGGATGATTCTTTGGGAATGTATGTAAGATGTTTTAGAAATTGGAAACTTGGCAAAACTAATCCCAACACTTGCCTTAAGGGCTGAGGGGTATAGTTTAGTGGTAGAGTACTCGCCTAAAGTACTCTGGGTGAAGCTCTGTGTTTGATCCCCAGTACTGTAAAATACTGTAAAAGTCATGTATCAGTATCTATATGTATCTATTTACCTACTATCTTATCTATCCATGGTATGATATGTCTCATAATCAGTTTGAAAAAAAGATAAGGAAAAAAATTAGCTTCTAGGTTTTCCAAAATAAAGCATTTGCTTCTTCAACAAAAAAATGTTCATTATTCAGTATTTATATCTTGGACTGGCTTATATGAGGTTATTAGAAATCATACTATAAGTGTTACATTTAAATTGCATTTGAATTATTGTTTATCATTTAAATGACACATTTTAAGTTATTTTGAAATAGGGTTTTGTAATATGTTTACAAGGTGAAATGTTGATGCTGTGGACCAGATGGAAAAATAAAGATCAACACAAAGATTCAATTCTGTTAATTCCCTGCATTTGAGTTCTCTAATTTTTAATACCACAATTGAAAACCTGATGTTTGGGGCAATAGTGATCATCAAAACTACAGAACTATCATCTCTCCTAAATTACTAAATTAACCCAAATGAAAAATGTCTTAACTTACATAAATTCGGTTTAAATGATTAAGGCTTGTGTTTCTGTTGGCATTTTAATCAAATCTAAGAGAGATATCTGATTCCAAATATGTCCTTATTAATATTATTTTGGTTTTTAGACCATATTTGACTTGTGGACTCAGACCCCAATATAATAATGCTGAGTATTTCAGTACACCTCTCACTAGTATATAGTTACTGTCGTGTCGACATAAACTCTGTAAATACTCCTCAGACCTCCAAAATATTAGTTAAATGGATTTAATAGATACCTGTTGACTATTTCATCCAGCAAAAGCTGAATTTATTTTCTTCTCAGCTGCTCATGGAACCTTCTTCAAAACAGATCATATTTTCCTCATCCAAAACAGACCATATTAAGCCACAAAGCAACTCTTAGCAAATATAAAAAGCTAATATAATTCCTTGCATCTTATCAGATCATAATGGAATGGAATTATCAGTCAACACTAAGAAAAACTACAGAAACTATATAGGCAACATGGCGATTGAACAATATACTTTTGATTGATGAATGAGTCATAGAAGTAGTGGGGGGAGAAATTTAAAAGATTTTGAAATCAAACCAGAATAGTGACACAACATACCAGAACCTGTGGACACTATTAAAGCTGTTCTAAGAGGAAAGTTTATAGCCCTGAGTGCCTACATAAGAAAGTCAGATGGACCCTAAATAACCAATTGATGCATCGCAATACTCTAGAAAAACAAGAACTAACCAATTCTAAAACCAGTAGAAGGAAGGAAATAAGACCAGAGCTGAAATGAAATAGAGAATAAAAAAAATAAAAAGAACGGCGAAACAGAGTTGGTTCTTTGATAAAATAAACAATTGGATAAATCCTTAGCCAAACTAACCAAAAGAAAAAGAGGATAGACTCAAATTAATAAAGTTAGAGATGAAAAAGGAGATATCACCACAGATATTAGAATCCAGAGGATCATTAGGGATTACTCCGAAAGTTTCTGCTCCAATAAATTGGAAAATCTAGAAGAAATGCATATATTCCTAGACATATAACCTACCAAAATTAAACCAAGAGAATATAGAAAACCTAAAGAGGTCAGTAACAAGCAATGAGATTGAAGTAGCAATAAAAAACCTTCTAACAAAGAAAAACCTGGAATCAGATGACTATTCAGCTGAATTCTACCCAGACTTTTAAGGAAGAACTAGTGTCAGTGCTCTTCAATTTATTCCACAAAAGGGGTGGAACACTTTCAAATTCCTTTTGTGCAGCCAGTCTCACTCTGATACTAAACAAGATAAGGACACATTAAGGAAGTTAAACTACAGATCAGTATCCCCACAAGCATTATGTTTTAAGTCAGCTGTTTCACTGTTTTGACTAAAAGAATCTGACCAGCACAATTGTAGAGGAGAAAAGGTTTATTTGAGGGCTCATGGTTTCAGAGGTCTTAGTCCATAGAAGGCCGGCTCCATTCCTCGGGGCTTGCAGTGAGGCAGAACATCATGGCAGAAGAGCATGGCAGAGGGAAGCAGCTCATATCATCAGGAAGCAAAGAGAGAGATTCCACTCAGATACAAAATATATACCCCATAGCCATACCCCAATTCTCACCTCTGCCAGCCACACTGTACCCTGGCAGTTAATTCCATCAGGGATTAATTCACTGATTGGGTTAAGACTCTTAAAACCCCAAATTTCTCCTCTGACCCTTCCTGCATGTCTCACGTGAGCTTTTGAGGGACAACCTCACATCCAAACCATAACACTTTAGATGTAAAAATCATTAATAAAATATTAGCCAGTCATATTCAGAAACATATTAAGAAGATTATACATTGTGACCAAATTGGTTTCATTTCAGGGAGGCAAGGATGGTTTAACATACATGTCAATGAATATAATGCACCACATGAATAGAATTAAGGACAAAAACCATCACATTTCCATTTCAGCAGATGCAGCAAAAGCCTTCAACAACATTCAATATGATAAAAATATGAAAGAAACTAGGAATGGAAGGCACTTAACTCAACATCAGAATGTCTACATGTGACAAACCAAAAACCAGCATCATGGTGAATGCTCTAAAATCAGGAGCAAGACCAGGATGCCCCCTCACCCATGCCTATTCAGTATAGTACTAGAAATTCTAGCTAGGGTAATTCGGCAAGGGAAGGAAATACAAATAGGAAAGGATATTGACAGGGAAGGAAAAAGTCAAATTATTACTATCAGTGAATTTTATTTGACCCTACATTTGGAGTATACAAAAAACTCTACCTTAAGTCTGTCAGAACTAATAAATTCAGAAAAGTAGCAAAATACAAACTCAACATACAAAAATCAATAGCTTTCCCACATACCAATAATGGATTTGCTGAAAAAGAAATCAGGAAAACAATCATATTCACAAGAGCCTAAAAAAAAAATATCTAGGAATAAATGTAACCAAAGAAATGAAAGACCTCTACAATGAAAATTGTAGAACACTGAAAAAAGACATGGAAAAAGACTTTAGAAAATGAAATGACTTTATATGTTCATGGGTAGGTAGAATTAATATTGTTAAATGATCATAACCAAAAGCGATATACTGATTCACTAAAAATCCTCCTCAAAATAGCATTGTCATTCTTCACAGAACTAGAAAAAAGTGCTAAAATTCATGATGTAATTCTCTTTTCTGTATTCTCTACATGTAACAAATTTTAGGCCACCTGAATGTAAATCTTCAATTCAGAATATTAAATCTGAATTTTACTTAGAAATAGTCTGAATTCAGACACTTGGTTTTGGGTTATATATGTGAAAATAAAAGGAAGGAACCAACTACAAATACATGGCAATTGCAGGGTATAAGCAGGAGTTTAGGCAGAGAACTGTGTCATTTGCTATTCTTTGTTAGAACTGAAGTGAATTTATTTTCTTCCTTTTACCAAAGCAGTAATTCTTATATTGGACCTCTTGAATAGGTTACTTTTAGGACCATTTGTCATCTGCTTCATATATATCACATTTGAGTAGTGAAGTACTTGGGCATCATTGATGATTGTGTTGTGATTATGAAAAAGACTGCATAATATTAATTTTGATCAAGGTAGCCATGTTAAAAAAAAAAAAAGTAGTCATGTAACTTACCAAGTTGGAAGCTTTTGAAAGAAAGAATTATTAATAATTATCTTAGAACAACAGATGTAAATCAAGACTGTCCCAGGCAAACCAAGATATGTAGTCATCCAAACTAGAATGCTTTTGATGGAAAGTATCTGAAAACAACTCAAATTACCTTAGTAAGGGAAGTAGATATTGGCTTTCTCTGTTTTCTAAAATTGTTCTGTGGCTGGTGTTCCTTGTAGTTGTTGAATGATTGTCCTCAGTAGTCCTAGCTCTATTCTTTTTTATGATAAGGAGGAGAGAGAAGTCTGCTTTTCTCATAAACAGAGAATGCATTTGAACTAATCTCTGTGTCAAGGGAGATGTCATGTACTGATCTGGGGATATCTGAATATCACTGCAAGAAAAAAGACAGAATTGCCTGATTCTCTTAGACTAATTAGTATATTTAGGAAACTGGTTGTATGGTCAGCCTTTCTAGGAAAACAGTGCATCTAAATGAAGGGGAAGGAGTTAGGAAAACAACTGTAATGTTCTCTGTGAAGTTTAGTCTTTGTTTGTTTGCATTTTCCCTTAGGTATCTGTTAATGAGTTCCTACAAGAGCCTAACATACTGCAGATGATAAGTTTTCCTTCAAGTGAGAATTTGTAGTATAAATGACTTAGCCTGGTAGTGGGAAACTTACCATCTCATTTTCTTTAGAAGACTATAATAATTATTGATGATCTTTTTTTCACAGACTAATAGGGATGCCAAAGGAAAAATATGATCCTCCAGATCCTCGCAGAATTTATACCATCATGTCAGCAGAGGAGGTAGCCAATGGGAAAAAATCTCACTGGGCAGAATTAGAGATCTCGGGTGAGTAGAATCTGAAGCATTTTATTTGGGATATACTAGTATAAATGAATAAGGGTATTGCTATTTTGATTTCTTTATTGTATATTTTTAATTAGATGAACTAACTGAAAATATACAAGAATGCCAGGGTATTATTATTTTTTTAAATGTTACTAAATGTCTTAGTTCCTACCTTCTCTTTGAGATAAATTACATTGAGCAAGAGTTACCATGTAGAAATGAGGATATCGAGAGTTAAGATTCTAAGTAAAAATCAGGTTCTGTGATAGATTTTGTTTTGATTCTTTCAAAGTAATTTTTGCAAATTAAAATCTTCTCCATCTTCCTGTCATTTAAGTGTTTGCAAAGAAATAAATCTAGAATAGTAGCTATCCTAACAAGTACATGATATGTGTTATAGGACTTCAATAAATGTTTGGAATTTGTTAAAATAGAATATGATCCCTAAAAACTCATGATAAAAACATCAAACTGAAGTACATTCTACAAAATACCCACTACTAAGCCTCAAAATTATTAAGACCATGAAAAACAAGGAAAGACTGAAAAACTCTTATAAACCAGAGGAGACTTAAGGAGATATGATGACTAAATGCAAAATAGTAGCTGGAGTTGAATCCTGGAACAAAAAGGTATAAAAAACTGTTGAAATCCAAATAAAATCTAGAGTTTAGTTAACAGTAATGTACCAATGTTGGTTTCCTGGTTTTGCCAAGTTCACCATATAATGTAAGATTAAAAAATGAGGACTAAGAAATATAGCTCTCTGTATTATTTTGGTAATTTTTATATAAATCTAAAACTATTACAAAATTAAGTTTAAAAAAATAGGTTATAAGAACTGTTTTTCTTTTATAAACTGCATCGGTGCAGATTATATAGAATGTGATTTTTCCCAGTAGGTTTTTGTTTGGCAGAGTTAAACCCACATTGTAATGTCAGTGGCAAGAATGGCAAGGATTACTTCTACAAGTAGCTAAAAGGTAACTGGGTGGATGACAGATTGGCAATCAAAAGAGTGAATATGAGCAAATCCTATTGCGTAAATCCAGGGTTTGTTAACTGTGGCATATTGACCCATTGGACCAGATAATTGCTTGTGGTGGAGGATTGTTGTATGCATTGTAGGATGCTTAGTAGCATCTCTGACCTCTACCCATTAGAAACTAGTAGTACTCTTAGTTAGGAAAACCACAAATGTCTCCAGACATTGTCATAGTCCCCTGGGGAGCAGAATTGCCTTATTTAAACCACTTGGCTTAAACCCTGGGTAAAATTTAAATAAGTTTCTTTTTTATCTAGAGTCTCTTTACTTGAAAACTTCATTTCTTATTAAAATGCAAAATTTTAGTTGACATTATACATTTGATTATAAATAGCTGGAAAGAACCTGGACAGAAGTTAAAAAGTGAGTCTACTCTTCAATAGCTATATGAAAACAATATTTCCTCTTTGAGATTTGTGCCTTCTACAATGATAATGAAAAATGATATATAATTAAAATGTCTCTTTACTTTTGTAAAAGTATTAAGAGTCTTCAAGTAAATTATTTTGTATAATTAATACTTATTGTAGGTATTACAGGTAAGACAGCATCTCATCTTATATAAACTGAGGTTAGATGATTTGTCTGGACTTATGTAGCTAATAAATGATAAAAATCAGAACTATGAGCCAGGTTTTGTGATCTAGTGCATGTTCCACTCTAGGTATCAATTGCTGATTGGTAGAGCTAGATGTGGAACTGTTTTCTCCAGTATGTTGCACTCAATGCAAAAAATCTTAAACTGGAGTTCTTAATTTCTAATTGCAAGATCAGAAGCTGGGGAAGAAGATTCCTTTGGGGATTCAGTGGTTTTCCTGATGGCTGATCTAAGGCTGGTTCTAAATGATAGTTTATTCTTGTTTTAAATTCTGAAGACTAACCTAGGCTTTTGATATGGATAAACCTTGCAGTAAAAATTTTCATGGAATATGTGAGAAGTACTTTAGTAAGGAGTCAGACTTGAGGAAAAAAAAAAAAAAAAGTCAAGACTCTTCTACCACAAAAGCTCAGTTCACCTTTGTTTTAGCCATGAGATCTTACTCCAACATCTTGCCACAACTCATTGAATACACAGAAGGTCTATGGGAAAGAGGGATTGTTGGGTGAAAGTGGCATGAAATTAAAGTATGGTTGGGTGTGTTTGGAAGCAGATATTTGACATAAAACACAAAATTAAAATGTCAAAGATAAAATATCTGTGTGGGTAGCTGCTGCTGCCACTTTAAAAAAAATTAATAAAAAAATTTTTTTTTGTAGTTGTAGATGGACAGTAGGCCTTTTTTATTTTTATGTGGTGCTAGGGGTTGAACCCAGTGCCTCACGTGTGCTAGGTAAGTGCTCTGCCACAGGGCTACAGCTCCAGCCCCTGCTATCAACTTTTTAGTCCTTGAGATTCAACCTGTGTCTTGGGCCTGGAGTTTTATGCTTCAATATTTTGCCTTTCAGGTAGAGTGCGGAGCTTAAGTACATCACTTTGGTCATTGACACACTTGACAGCACTGCACCTAAATGACAATTTCCTTAGTCGCATTCCACCTGATATTGCCAAGCTTCATAATCTGGTTTACCTGGATCTGTCATCCAATAAACTCAGAAGTTTACCAGCAGAACTAGGAAACATGGTGTCTCTCAGGTGAGGAAATGCTTACAGATGTGACTTATTATATAAAATTCTAAATTTACTAAATAAAATTGAATATGTTACTCATCTTTTTTTTTTTTAACTTTTTTTTTATTATTGTAAACAAATGGGATACATGTTTCTCTTGTTTGTACATGGCGTAAAGGCATACCATTTGTGTAATCATAAATTTATATAGGGCAATGTTGTTTGATTCATTCTGTTATTTTTTCCCTTCCCCCCCACCCCTCAGACCCCTCTTTTCCCTCTATACAGTTCTTCCTTCCTCCATTCTTGCCCCCCTCCCTAACCCTAACTCTAACCCTAACACTAATGCCTCCCACCCCCCATTATGTGTCATCATCTACTTATTAGCGATATCATTCATCCTTTGGTTTTTTGAGATTGGCTTATCTCACTTAGCATGATATTCTCCAGTTTCATCCATTTGCCTGCAAATGCCATAATTTTATCATTCTTTATGGCTGAGTAATATTCCATTGTATATATATATACCACATTTTCTTTATCCATTCATCAATTGAAGGACATCTAGGTTGGTTCCACAATCTGGCTATTGTGAACTGAGCAGCTATGAACATTGATGTGGCTGTATCTCTGTAATATGCTGATTTTAAGTCCTTTGGGTATAGGCCAAGGAGTGGGACAGCTGGGTCAAATGGTGGTTCCATTCCAAGTTTTCTAAGGAATCTCCACACTGCTTTCCAGAGTGGCTGCACTAATTTGCAGCCCCACCAGCAATGTATGAGTGTACCTTTTTCCCCACATCCTTGCCAACACCTGTTGTTGCTTGTATTCTTGATAATCACCATTCTAATTGGGGTGAGGTGGAATCTTAGGGTGGTTTTGATTTGCATTTCTCTTATTACTAGAGATGTTGAACATTTTTGCATATGTTTGTTGATTGCTTGTAGATCTTCTGTGAAGTGTCTATTCATTTCCTTAGCCCATTTGTCGATTGGATTACTTGCATTCTTGGTGTAGAGTTTTTTGAGTTCTTTGTAGATTCTGGAGATTAGTGCTCTATCTGAAGTATGATTGGCAAAGATTTTCTCCCACTCTGTAGGCTCTTTCTTCGCATTGCTGATAGTTTCCTTTGCTGAGAGAAAGCTTTTTAGTTTGAATCTGTCCCAGTTATTAATTCTTGCTTTTATTTCTTGTGCTATGGGAGTCCTGTTGAGGAAGTCTGGTCCTAAGCCGACATGTTGAAGCTCTGGACCTACTTTTTCTTCTATAAGATGCAAGGTCTCTGGTCTGATTCCGAGGTCCTTAATCCATTTTGAGTTTAGTTTTGTGCATGGTGAGAGATATGGGTTTAGTTTCATTCTGTTGCGTATGGATTTCCAATTCTCCCAGCACCATTTGTTGAAGAGGCTATCTTTTCTCCACTGCATATTTTTGGCCCCTTTGTCTAGTATGAGAAAATTGTATTTATTTGGGTTTGTATCCGTGTCCTCTATTCTGTACCATTGATCCACCTTTCTATTTTGGTACCAATACCATGCCGTTTTTGTTACTATTGCTTTGTAGTAGAGTTGAAGATCTGGTATTGCGATACCCCCTGCTTCACTCTTTCTGCCAAGGATTGCTTTAGCTATT
Organism: Sciurus carolinensis; assembly: GCF_902686445.1. Lineage (NCBI taxonomy): Eukaryota > Metazoa > Chordata > Mammalia > Rodentia > Sciuridae > Sciurus > Sciurus carolinensis. Next base: position 78,039,156 of record NC_062222.1, read on the forward strand.
CTGGGTTTTTTATTCTTCCAGATGAATTTCATAATTGCTTGCTCTATTTCTGTAAGGTACATCATTGGGATTTTAATTGGAATTGCATTGAATCTGTATAGAAATTTTGGTAGTATGGCCATTTTGACAATATTAATTCTGCCTATCCAGGAACATGGGAGATCTTTCCATCTTCTAAGGTTTTCTTGAATTTCTTTCTTTAGTGTTCTGTAGTTCTCATTGTAGAGGTCTTTCACCTCTTTTGTGAGATTGATTCCCAAGTATTTTATTTTTTTCGAAGCTATTGTGAATGGGGTAGTTTTCCTAATTTCTCTTTCTGAAGATTCATCACTTATGTATAAAAATGCATTAGATTTATGTGCATTGATCTTATATCCCGCTACTTTACTGAATTCACTAATGAGATCTAAAAGTTTTCTGGTGGAATTTCCTGGTTCCTCTAAGTATACAATCATATCATCAGCAAACAGGGATAGTTTGAGTTCTTCTTTTCCTATTTGTATCCCTTTAATTTCTTTGGTCTTGTCTAATTGCTCTGGATAGAGTTTCAAGGACGATATTGAAAAGAAGTGGTGAAAGAGGGCATCCCTGCCTTGTTCCAGTTTTTAGGGGGAATGCTTTCAGTTTTTCACCATTTAGAATGATATTAGCCATGGGCTTAGCATAGATGGCCTTTACAATGTTAAGGAATGTTCCCACTATCCCTATTTTTTCTAGTGTTTTGAGCATGAAGGGGTGCTGTATTTTATCAAATGCTTTTTCTGCATCTATTGAAATAATCATGTGATTCTTGACTTTAAGTCTGTTGATATGGTGAGTTACATTTATTGATTTCCTGATTTTGACCCAACCTTGCATCCCTGGGATGAAACCCACTTGATCATGGTGCACTATCTTTTTAATATGTTTTTGTATGCGATTTGCTAAAATTTTGTTGAGAATTTTTCCGTCGATGTTCATTAAGGATATTGGTCTGAAATTTTTTTTCCTCGATGTGTCTCTGTCTGGTTTAGGAATCAGGGTAATATTGGCTTCATAGAATGAGTTTGGGAGGGTTCCCTCCTCTTCTATTTTATGGAATACTTTGAGAAGTATTGGAATGAGCTCTTCTTTAAAGGTTTTGTAGAACTCAGCTGAGAACCCATCTGGTCCTGGACTTTTCTTTGTTGGTAGGCTTTTGATGACTTCTTCTATTTCATTACTTGAAATTGGTCTATTTAAATTGTGTATGTCCTCCTCGTTCAGTTTAGGCAATTCATATGTCTCTAGGAACCTGTTGATGTCTTCAATATTTTCTATTTTGTTGGAGTATAGATTTTCAAAATAGCTTCTAATTATGTTTTGTATTTCAGTCGTGTCTGTTGTGATATTTCCTTGTTCATTCCGAATTTTAGTGATTTGGGTTTTCTCTCGTCTTCTCTTTGTTAGTGTGGCTAAAGGTTTATCAATTTTGTTTATTTTTTCGAAGAACCAACTATTTATTTTGTCAATTTTTGGTATTGTTTCTTTTGTATCAATTTCGTTGATTTCAGCTCTGAGTTTAACTATTTCCTGTCTTCTACTACTTTTGGTGTTGGTCTGTTCTTCTTTTTCTAGGGCTTTGAGCTGTAGTGTTAGGTCGTTTATTTGTTGAGTTTTACTTCTTTTATTAAATGCGCTCCATGAAATAAATTTTCCTCTAAGTACTGCTTTCATAGCATCCCAGAGATTTTGATATGATGTTTCTTTGTTCTCATTTACCTCTAAGAATTTTTTAATTTCCTTCCTAATATCTTCTGTTATCCATTCATCATATAATAGCATGTTGTTTAATCTCCAGGTGTTTGAGTAGTTTCTATTTTTTCCTCTTTCATTTATTTCTAACTTCAATCCATTATGATCTGATAGAATACAAGGTAGTGTCTCTATCTTCTTGTATTTGCTAACATTAGCTTTGTGGCATAATATATTGTCTATTTTAGAGAAGGATCCATGTGCTGCTGAGAAGAAAGTGTATTCACTCTTGGTTGGATGGTATATTCTATAAATGTCTGTTAAGTCTAAATTATTGATTGTGTTATTGAGATCTATGGTATCTTTGTTCAATTTTTGTTTGGAAGATCTGTCTATTGGAGAGAGAGGCGTGTTAAAATCACCTAGTATTCTTGTGTTATGGTCTATTTGGTTTCTAAAATTGAGAAGGATTTGTTTAACATACATGGATGAGCCACTGTTTGGGGCATAGATGTTTATGATTGTTATATCTTGCTGATTTATGCTTCCCTTAAACAGTATGAAATGTCCTTTTTTATCCCTTCTGACTAACATTGGCTTGAAGTCCACATTATCTGAAATGAGGATGGATACTCCAGCTTTTTTGCTGAGTCGATGTGCATGGTATGTTTTTCCCTATCCTTTCACCTTTAGTCTATGGGTATCTCTTTCTATGAGGTGAGTCTCTTGCAGGCAACATATTGTTGGATCTTTCTTTTGAATCCAATCTGCCAGTCTATGTCTTTTGATTGATGAATTCAGGCCATTAACATTCAGGGTTATTATTGAGATATGATTTGTATTCCCCGTCATTTGGTTCATATTTAAAATTTTATTTATTTATTTATTTATTTATTTATTTATTGACACATCTTGGTTCCTCCTTTATTTGACAGTTCCTTTAGGATAATTCCTCCCTTTGCTGATTTGCTTCTTTGTTTTTTATCTCTTCCTCATGAAATATTTTGCTGAGAATGTTCTGTAATGCTGGCTTTCTTTTTGTAAATTCATTTAGCTTTTGTTTATCATGGAATGATTTTATTTCATCGTCAAATTTGAAGGTAAGTTTTGCTGGGTATAAGATTCTTGGTTGGCATCCATTTTCTTTCAGAGCTTGAAAAATGTTGTTCCAGGCCCTTCTAGCTTTTAGGGTCTGGATTGAAAAATCTGCTGATATCCGTATTGGTTTCCCCCTGAATGTAATTTGGTTCTTTTCTCTCACAGCCTTTAAAATTCTGTCTTTATTTTGTATGTTAGGTATTTTCATTATAATGTGCCTTGGTGTGGGTCTGTTGTAATTTTGTGTATTTGGAGTCCTATAAGCCTCTTGGACTTGATTTTCCATTTCATTCTTCAGATTTGGGAAATTTTCTGATATTGTTTCATTGAATAGATTGTTCATTCCTTTGGTTTGTTTCTCTAAGCCTTCCTCAATTCCAATAATTCTCAAATTTGGCCTTTTCATTATATCCCATAGTTCTTGCAGATTCTGTTCATGGTTTCTTACTATCTTCTCTGTTTGTTCAACTTTGTTTTCGAGGTTAAATATTTTGTCTTCAATATCTGAAGTTCTGTCTTCCAGGTGTTCTATCCTATTGGTTATGCTTTCTATGGAGTTCTTAATTTGGTTTATTGTTTCCTTCATTTCAAGGATTTCTGTTTGGTTTTTTTTCAATATCTCTAACTCTTTATTGAAGTGATCTTTTGCTTCCTGAATTTGCTCTGTTAACTGTCGATTGGTGCGATCATTCAGTGCCTGCATTTGCTCTTTCATCTCATCATTCAATGCCTGCGTTTGCTCTTTCATCTCATCGTTTGCTTCTCTGATCATTTTAATTATGTACATTCTGAACTCTCTTTCTGTCATTTCTTCTGCCATGCTGTCGTTGGATTTTATTGATGTAACATCTAGATTTGTTTGGGGCATTTTCTTCCCTTGTTTTCTCATATTGTTCAGGAATCAGTGGGTCATTAAGATATTGCAGATTTCCTCTATCGACTTATAATGTCCCTGAAGATTGCTAGTATATCCCCTCTTATCCTTCAATAGCCTGAAGTCTTGGAGGAAGTTGATAATGCGTAGCTCCACGAAGAAGCTGCCTCTCTAGGGGTGGTGACCCTCAGGTGTGGTATATTCCCTGCTAGTGGGCAGAGGTGCCTCCACTTGTTGACCAATGGTCATCCAACGGGGAACCAGGCTGCGGGCTGAGGCAAGGCCTGTTTGTGCCTGTGTCTCTGATTTTACCGTCCCTGTGGGAAAACCTCACCCGGCAGGGAATGTTACTTATCTTATAGTGGAATTTCTACATCTTTGTGAAGATCGAAGTATATAAACTAAGTGCAGTGCTTGAGTTGGTCTCCATTGGACGTGTCTTTTTCTTCCTTTGTTTTTAAAGGTCCTTATTGAAAGTTTCTTTTGACAGATTTGAAGTGGGGTGAGATTAAAATAGTTAAGTCTCACTTAGGCTCAAATCTGATATGACTAATCAGAAATAATTAGGAAAAATGATTTACTTATAAACAAAATTTTTAGGAACATAACTCTATTATACAAGATAGTATGTTTATATTTCATATTACAACTCCTTAAAGGAACTGTAAAACCTGGTAAAATGGGTTTATTTCTTCATAGAAAAATTTACAGGAATCTTAAGAACTTATATAAATGTTTCTACCTTATCTGCTGAAGTAATAATTTTAAAAATTGCTGTGATGTGTTAAAAATTAAACAAACTTTGTTCTTCACCATCCCCTTACTAATTTATTGGTTTCGTCTTTTAGTTTTTTTGGTCATCTACTAAAGATAGTACTCTTTATTTTCTCTATAGTCATCTCAGAATTCAGAATCATGAACCTAGATCTTATCTATATCTTATTATGTTCCATCCTGTGATTTAATGTTTGTTTTGTCAGTGGTCGTTTATCAGAGTACTTGTCTTTTCATGTTTTCTCTTTAATTATCTTTTATTTCAATGATACACTAGCTTGTTCTTTCTTTATTTTTCATAGTATGTTCACATAGTATTGTAATCAGTTATAAAAAATCATGCAGGTTATTGGCTACTGTGGTTTATTGCTAAAGTTTGTACAAAAAATTTTAGTTTTTTTCCTTTAAATTACACTAGGTTCATGTTGGAAACTAATGATATCTATTAGAAACTAATGATATCATTTTGGGTGAGAAAAGAGAGGGTGAATTTAGTATGAGAATGATGTACAATTCCTACACTTCCAACTTTAATCCATGCTGGGAAATGAGGAAATCACAGAAACAGTTAATTGTGGGAGTTGCACATTTTGTAGTGCTTTAATATTGCACAGCAGTTTTGGATTTGTATAGGCAAATGCCTTGAATGTAAATATCACTGGTATGTTAGAAAGTTAAGAATGGCAAATGTGGAAACTAATAAAGCCTGGTATATTAAACTGAAACAATTTTTTTTTTCTTGAAACAGGGAATTGCTTTTAAATAACAATCTGTTACGGGTTTTGCCTTATGAACTTGGTCGGCTCTTCCAGCTACAAACTCTAGGTTTGAAAGGTGAGTGGTTTTGTTGTTGTTGTTTGTTTTTTAAAGATAGTTTTAACACTCAGTAGTAAGGTGTTCTGAGCCCTTAATGACCATTTTGATTATTGTATTTTTTAGGTTACTGTATATTTAGGTAGTATCATTTTAAGAAAAGTATTTTTTGAGTATAAAATTTAGCTTCAAGATTAAACAGTGTAGTGTCATCGTCTTAAACTTGCCGGGAAAAATTTTTTGTTTTGTTTATGTACTTTATCTATCTTTAATTTTGTATAAAGCTATAAAATTATTTAGAGAAGATATTTTTTCTTTATATTATTGTTATAACTCTTACCACATATTAATTGTAGAGATTGGAGTATCACTGTATGGAGATATTTTAAATTAACACTGTAGTTGTTCCCATTTTTTTTTTTTTAAAGAATGACTTTATAGTAGAGTAAACCTTAGTCCAAATGTCCCATGTTTAGCTTTTAATACAGTAGGTAAAATAATGACACATTGTTTGATTACATGAGGGAAAACATAATAGTAAGGATTAGCTGTATCTGATTAGTGTAATTATTTTAAATAAAGTATATTAATCAAAAATTTATGCTCCTGAGAGCTTGTATTTTGCTTAGTTGGGGATGAAAGTTATCCTCAATTCATATAAATAATGAAATTTGCATAATTTTCTTTTATGCTAAAGCATATGAAAAACGGTTTAACAGAGGACTAAACATAAATGCACTGTATTAAACATTTTATTCTGTGCTTGTGAGGAATGAACATCAAAGTTTTATGAAGTGTTTACTCTTAGATTTTGTTTCCCTTTCTCAAAGATTGAGTCTCCTTGAAAATGATGTTTGTATTTTCCTATATTCTCTATTGTAGCATTACTAATGTTTGAGAATGGAAAGAATACTGATATTATTGGCTAAAATGTAGGCTTCCTCATATATTTTCATAAATTAGATAATTAAATGAATGACTTGAATATCATGCTTTTCATAAGTTTCTCCATAGGATTTTACTAATTTTTTGTAATGTTGAAGTAGAGAGGGGAAATACTTTATCAAAAATATTTTCTGAGGATTAATCCAGGACATTTGAAATTTAGTGGTTGGGACATTTTCTGTTATTTCCAATACTTTAAATCTTATATAAAAGAGTATTGTGCAGCAAGAAGTGGAATGGGGCAAGTGTGTTCCTCTTTATAAAGAAATTTTGAAATGGGTTTTTAAAAATAATGTTAGATCATGAAATATGAAATTCACAGCTTCCTGTTGATTATAATAAATTATAATTCTTTGTCTTTAGTAACCCTTATTTGTTTTCACATTAATCAGAAGAGCTATTTTTTTTTTTTTCTTAAAGTCTCTTAGACATCTGCTCTGTATGTCACACACCATCTCTGCTTCACCAAGTGTAGCTGAACTTTGTTCATGCCTTTTCATTAAACCTCCATTCGTTCTGTGGTATATGTAGATTGAGTAGTGTTTCAGGTTTTGGATTTGAGGGGTGGGTTTGAAGTATGTATTTATATGTAGTGAAATATCTTGGGACTAAGACCCAAGTCTACCGTAAGTCACTTACATTTATACACATCTTATACACATAGTCTGAATAAGATTGTGTGTGTGTGTGTGTGTGTGTTTCTTTTTTGGGAGAAGTAGTGGAAATTGAACCCAGGGTACTGTACCACTGAGCTATATCCCAAACTATTTAATTTTATTTTTGAGACAGACTCTTGCTAAGTTGCCATGGCTGGCCTGGAACTTGTGATCCTTCTGCCTCAGCTTCTTGAGTGGTTGGGATTATTGACCTGTGCCACTGTGCCTGGCTTTATATGGTATTTTTATTGCACCTTATTTTTACTGTATCCATCACATGATGTCAGTTGTGGAACTTTCCACTTGTGGCATCATGTCAGTGTTGAAACATTTTGGATTTTGTAGTATTATCAATTTGTGATTTTCGTATTAGGAATACTCAACCTGACTTATATTCAGCCCTTTTCTTTGAGAATTTGTGTAGTTTTCAGTCAGTGCCACTTCGTATTCAGGTGATCCACTATGAAAGAGAAATGTATGTTCAGAAAACAAAAAAACAAACAAATCTTCCTGCCTTTTAAAAAATTTTAAGATAATAGCCAAGCACTAGGGGTGCACGCCTATAATCCAAGTGACTTGGGAGGTTGAGGTAGGAGGATAACATTTGAGATCAGCCACAGCAACTTAGTGAGGCCCTAACTTAGCAAGACCCTGTCTCAGAATTTAGAATGGACTGGGAATGTGGCTCAGTGGTAAGGCACTCCTGGGTTCAATCCTTAGTACAAAAAAAAAAAAAAAAAAAAAAAGTTGACGAAAACAAGAATGTCCCAGTGAAGTGATTGAAGAAATGTTTGTAATGAATTACAGCTTTATATACTTAGGAAGGTAAAACTTGAAATAATTTCTAAATCAAACTTAATAGTCACATTGTGGTACTTATTAGCAAAAAAAAAAAAAAAAAGGAAAAGCAAATGTATCATTTAAAATAGCACTGTGATATCCTTAAAAGAAACAATGAGAATGAATTGCCTCTGCGATTGTCCATTGTCTTTTTGTATTGAAATTTCCAGGGATGTGTTTTCTCTATTTTCTTTTCTTCCTTAGAAATACAGATACTGAACTTTTATTAATGATTTGGATCATCCTGGCTCAACAAACTAATTTTTAGAAATTATATTTTGAGGGACTGGGGAGATAGCTCATTCGGTAGAGTGCTTGCATTGTAAGCACAAGGCCCTGGGTTCGATCCCCAGCACCAAAAAAAATAAATTATATTTTGAGAACTGAGGAGTGGGTAGTGGGTAGGTTGTTTGAGCAATTCAGATACGAATGATAATCCAGTAAGTTGGACGTGTTTTCTTCAAGTCATTTCAATAAAAGTCTAAATGTGTTAATTTGACGGGAAAAGAATAAGTAAAAGCAATTCTCATACGGTTGTTATAATTTTAGAATTCATGTCCTGAAATTCAGGGCAATATTTTCTCAGATGTATGGGTCAGTGGGATGTCCTTGGGCATTTAATATTGTGGTCCCAAATTAGAAAAATATGTGGGACCTCAATAGTTTTTAAAATTTCTAGCTTATCTCCCTTAAAATAAAATAGACCATGTCAGTGAATGACTTTCTTTTATTGTGTAAATTTGATTTATTCATGAAATATAAGTCAGTAAAAGCTTACATTCAACACTAGGAAGCCAGGCATGGGGGGCGCATGCCTGTAATCCCAGCAGCTTGGGAGGCTGAGGCAGTAGGATGGCGAGTTCAAAGTCAGCCTCAGTAATTTAGCAAGGCCCTAAGTAACTTGGCAAGACCCTGTCTCTAAATAAAATATTCAAAAGGGCTGGGGATGTGGTTCAGTGGTTAAGCACCCCTGGGTTTAATAATCAGGACCAAAAAAGAAACAACAAAACACTCGAAAAATGTAATTATATTACAAGTTTAGGAGGCAAAGCATTATTACTGTGCTTATGTGAACTTCTGGAAGTCAAAAAGAAAAAGCTTTATTCTATGATATTATATCCTGAAGTTCATATGAGGGTATAAAAATGATTCTAATAATGCAGATTCTAACAATTCTTAGTTACCGTTTTTTACCTTTCTGATTTGGATAATTAAAAAATTTAATAGAATAGTTTTATTGGTGAGATTTATAGGGAGATATATAGGTTTATAGGCATAATTGTAGATCCCATACACTTTTTTTTTTTTTTTTTTGGTGGCACTGGGGATTGAAGCCAGGGGGGGCCTTTTAGCAAAAAGGACCCCAGTCCTTTTTTGTTTTTTATTTGTAGATATGATCTCCATAAGTTACTGAGGCATGCTTGGAATTTATAATCTTCCTACCTCAGCTTCCCATGTTGTTGGGATTATAGGCATGTACCACCATTGCATCTGGCTTCCCTTATACATTTTAAGTTTCTTATGTGTTCTTTCATGATTACATCTTCCTGTTCTCTTCCAAAGGTTACTCTTGTCCTGAATTTAGAGATTGGGATGTTGTATTTGTTAAAGGTGTCTTAATTGTTATATAAATGAAATCCTGAATATAATTTCCTGTGTCTTGCTGATTCAACATTGTTTTTGATTCAGCCATGTAGATGCATATATGTAATTGTACTTCATTTGTTTCACTGCTTTGTTGTATTCAGATAATGAATATGGTATAATTTGTTCATTATACTGTAGATACTTAGATTTTTTTTCTTTTTTGGCTATTATAAGCAGTGTAGCTGATAAAGGTCATAGGAATGGAATGGTATTGTTGGATTTTAGAAGTCTGTGCATCCTTAGCTCTATTAGGTAACGCTAATTTTAACAAAGTAGTTGTATAAAACTGTACTTCCAAAATAGTATAGTTTCTATCTTTCAGTCTTCTTTCCAGTAGTTGGTATTGTCAGATTTTTTTTTTAAGTTTTGCCAGTTATTGAATATGAAATAGTTTCTAATTATATTTTTAATTGTAATTTTCCTAATTGCTAATAAGATTGAGCGTATTTATTGGCTATTACTATTTCTTCTTTAAATATTCTGTTGATATCTCAGCTATTTTCAATTTGATTGTCTCTTACTGATTTGTAGTAGTTCTTAAGTTTTGTCTATTTCATGTTGTAAATGTCTTTTCCCACAATGTGATCTTTCTTTTCTTTTTCCTTTCTAGTATCTTTTAATGAGTAGATACAATCAGTAGTTGGATTTTAAAATCTTTTTTATAATTAGTGTATTTTGTATCTTGTTAAAGAAACCCTTTGCCCCTGTTAGAAATACTAACATTCTAAAAGTTGTAAAATTTTGCTCTTTTTCTTTAGTTTATTTGGAATTGATTTTTAAATATGGTATAAAGGGTCTAATATGGAGAGGGATCTAATCATGTTTATGTTCTATGAGTAACCAGTTGTTTCAGTGTCATTTACTGAATAAATATTCCTTTTCTCACTAGTCAGCAAAGTCACCCTTCTTATATATTTGCAATGTCTAGCCTACTTTTGTGATCTCTGTTGTATTCCAGTGGTCAATTCGTCTAACCTTATACCAGTTACTATGTTATCTTTGTTATTCTTCTTCTTCTTATTATTATTATTATTATGACTTTATATTAAGACTTGATATCTCATTTGTGAAGTCCTCTCACATTTTTCTGCAGCAACGTCTTGATTGGGCCTTTCAGCTCTCTCTTATGCATAAAAAAGGACTTGTCAAGTTTTGAATAACTGAATAAATTTGGGTTTTTATGTAGATAATCACTTCATCTTCTGTGACAGTTTCTCTTTTCAAATTCTTATGTAGTTAATTTTTTTTTCTTGTTTTAAAGCACTGCCTAGGATATTTCAAATAGTGTTGACTAGAATCATTAATATTAGTCATTAATGAACTTTGGAGTTGTGTTGACCCTCTGGATTACTTGAGGACAAATTGGCATCCCCTTTTCCATTTATTTAGATTGTATATGATGCCTTTGAATAAAATGTTATACACTTGCTGCACACTGTTCTAGCACTTTTTTTTTAAGTTTTATAGTTATTCATAGTAGTTGGGTTCAGGCCAAGGAAGTCATACATTTGTGGAGTTCAATTTCAGTTCCTGATCCTGTTTTCTTTTCCCTGTTCTCCTTCCTCTAATCCACTTTTGCTCATCTATTTATTTGTATTTGATGGATTATTTTAGGCATAAGGGCCTAAATTTCCTTTGCTAAACCCAAAATGCTTGTGTTATTATATGCTTTTATATATCGTTAGTTTTCATTTGATACAGCTGTCAAGAATTCTGAAGACTGTGGGATTTTACTCTACTTATAAGCTAATTAACCAGTTACTGTTTCATTAATAATGGCAGAGACAACATGAGGCTCTTGGGTTGGATTAGAGACAAGGAACATTATTATGTAAAGTGCATGCTGTATACATTGTGAGTTTGCATTGTAATTGAGTATTCTGGGTTCAAGGGTTTAGCACTTTTGAGGCATATAGCAAAAAAAAAAAAAAAAAAAAAAAAAAGCTAACCCTGCTTCTCCAGGGAAATAGTTAACATGGTAGTTATGCTGTGGTTGCTTAGACCTATTTAGTTGCCTGTGTAAGTAGTTACAGAACCTTCTCAGTGTCAGGAGACAAATAAGCCTTTGAATCAATCACACCAAGAATGCAGAAAGAAGCACAAGGCCTGTGGTGTACTCCCTTTCCTGACAATAAGTTTTAAGGATTTTCAGGTATATGTTCAGGAATAAAATAGATCTATGTTTTTCATTATTTTTATTCAGTTGTATGTGAAATTTAATATTGTCTGTAAAAAAAAAATAGAGGGCAAATTCTGTATTTTTAGCTCTCTGAAAGAAGTAGTATAATTTTGAATGAATTTGTGTTTTGGAATTTTGATAGAACAGTTCTGTAAAACCATCATTACATGGTTTGTTCTCTGGAAAATATTTTCTTAATATATTTGTAGTTCCAAGAACTATTGAGGATTTTGAATGGTTAACGAGTCAATTTTGGAGGGATTTTATCAGTACCGTTGGTATTTATCAACTTTTAAATTTGCTTGCATGAAAGTTTTTGTAATATTTTCTTGGTATGGTTTTAGACTCTAAAGTTTTAGATTCCATTCTGTTTTACTCCCTGCCTTTTTTTTTTTTTTTTTGGTACTGAGGATTGAACCCAGAGCTTCATGCATGGTAGTCAAGTGCTATACCACTGAGCTACATCTTCAGCTCTACCCTTCTTCATTTTTAATACTATTTATTCTTCCTTCCCTTAATTGTTTTTCTAATTTTAAGTTGGATATGATTATTCACATTTAGATTTAATTATCTTCAAATATAAGCACTTAAGGCTATAAATTGGCATGTTTGGCTGCATTTTACTGCATCCACAATTTGAGATGGAATTTTTTAAAGTTTTTTGAGGCACGACTTGCTGTGTTGCCCAGACTGTCCTCCAACTCATGAGGTCAAGTGTTCCTCCTGCCTCAGCCTCAAAGTAGCTAGGACTATAGGCATGTCACTGTGCCCAGCATGATAGGAAATATTTTGTTATGGTTTTGATCTGTTTTAATGTGGGTTGTCATATTTCTATGTATCATCAGTTATTTAAAATAGTATTGAAAATTTTAATGCACTTTCAAAGTAATGTGTATAGGCAGATGAGGTAGCCAGTATGAACTGGTTCTTTGATTTTTTGTTGATTCTGTCTTTATCGCCTAGTATGTGATTATTTCTTAGGTTTTACTTGTATCGAAAAAAAGTTTCTCTTATTGTTAGGTTTTGGGCTATACATTTGTCAGATCAAATTTATAAATTGTGTTGTTATATTCTAACTGTTTAAGATGTTCATTTTAAAATCATGATTTGTACCATAAGTACATGGTTTCCCCATGTACTTATATAAGTTTTTGTTCTTATATATATTGAGATTATTTTACAAGGTTATGCCATCTTAATATTGCTGTATTTTCTGATGAATTGAACTTTATACTAGGTAGTGATTCCTTTTCTTTCTCACTAGGGTTTTGTCTTATAGTCTATTTTGTCTAATATAGCTATTTTAGTTCTTTTCAGCTTAATGTTTGTTTAGTATCTTTTCTCCTCTGTTTACTTTCAGCCTTTTGTGTACTTATGTTCAGGTTTGTCTCTTATGAGTAATATATAGCTAGAGTTTGTTTTTAATCCAGTCTATCATTATAATTTTTAATATGTGTGTTCAGACCACTTGTTTTACCTAGGTGAATTACTGATATTATTGTGTTATTGCTATCCTATCTTTTGATTCCACTCTTGAGATTTTTCTCTTTTCTTGCCTTAGTGTTGATGTAAAAAAAAAAAAAAAAAAAAAAAAAAAATGCCTGAGTCTGGGTAACTTGTGAAGTAAAGAGGTTTATTTGGTTTATGATTCTGGTGACTAGAGAGATGAAACAGCAAGGTACTGGTATCCTGGCAAGGGCCAGGGTGAACATGGTAGAGAAACAACCAGGGGAATTGGTCATGTGCAGAAGGGACCAAGCATGTTGGGTAGCCTTGCTTTTTAACAGCTTGCTGTTTTGAGAACTAACTTGGTCCTGTGAGAGCTGCATTAATCTCTTCTGAAGGTGGTTTTCTTAGGATCTAATTACCTTCTTCTTGCTTCCACCTTTTGTAGATTGTAGCACCTCGATTCTGCCACATTGTGGGTTCCACTTGTAGCCCATGGACCTTTGGGGGACAAACCATATTCAAACCAAAGCACTTAGCTTTTTAATTAGACAGTTTAATCCATTTACATTTGATATAACTACTCATGAAGTATGATTTATGTTTGCCATTTTGCTGTTAATTTTCTATGTCTTGTGTCCTTGTTCATTTCTCAATGTCTTTTGCATTAAATGCATATTTTCTAGTGTACCAATTTAATTATTTTTTCATTTCTTTTGCTGTGCGATTTTGAGTTATTCTCTTAGTGGTTAATCTGGGATTACAATTAACATCTCAATTTATTGCAGTCTAATTTGGTTTAGTATCAACTTAATTTCAACAGTATTAACAAACATCATCTTTATATATTATATGCCCATCAACATAGATTTATGATTATTGCTTTACCTAATTATATTTCATATCAGGTATGAGAAAAAGTTTGAAAATACATTTATATGTAGTTACCTTTACTGGTAGTTTTTGTTTATGACAGCATGCTGTTTTGAGAACTAACTTGGTCCTGTGAGAGCTGTGGATTACATTTTTCCTATGGATTTGAGTAATTATCCAGTGTCCTTTCATTTCAGCCTGGATGAGACTTTCTTCAGTGTTTCTTTTAAGATTGGTCTGCTAGTGATAGACTCATTCAACTTTTGTTTATCTAGGAGTGTCTTAATTTCTCTTCATTTTGAAAGGTGTATTTTCTATATAACGTCTTAGTTGATAGTGTTTTTCTTTCAGTACTTGGAATATGTCATTCCATGGTGTCTGATGAGAAGTTGGTTTTTAATCTTTAAAAAATGTTTTTAAAATTTTGATTAACATAATTGTACATATTATGGGCTACATTGCGATATTTCAATCCAGGTATATGATATATCATGATCAGATCAGGGTTATTGGTCTATCACTTCAAACGTTTATCATTTCTGTATGTTAGGAACATTCAAACTCCTCTGTCCTGGCTCTTCTGAAATACACAATTAATTGTACAGTATGGCTACCCTTCTGTGTTGTAAAACATTAGAAATTATTCTTCTTATTCAACTGTATTCTGATACTTATTAACCATCCTCTTTCTATCTCCATCTTTTCCCTGTTCTTCCCGTCCTCTGGTAACTTCTGCTCTACCTCTTGAGATCAGTTTTTTTGGTTTCTATGAATGAATGAGATCATTTGATACTTGTCTTCCTGAGAGACTTTTTTCACTTAACACTGTGTCTTCTAGTCCTATCCATGTTGCTGCAAATGACAGAATTTCATCCGTTTTTATGACAGAATAATATCTGTCTATATTCATCTGTAGATGGAAACCTAGGTTGATTTTAGGTCTTGGCAGTTGTGAATAATGCTGCAGTAAACATGCAAATGCAGATGGTTCTTTAGCATACTAATACCATTTCCTTTGGAAATACACCCGGAGTAGATTGCTGGATCACATGGTTAGTTATTTTTGTAGTTTTTTAAGAAACTTCCATATTAGTTCCAGTTTAATACTGCCATATTATTGGCAGTACTAATTTACATTCCCACCTATAGTATATGAGTTCTCCTTTTTCCACATCCTTGTCATTGTCAGCATGTGTCTTTTTGATAATGGCCATTCTAATGAAGTGAAATCCCATTGTGGTTTTAGTTTGTATTTTCTGATTGTGATATTGACCATTTTTTCATTTATCTGTTGGCCATTTGTATATCTTGTTTTGAGAAATATCTATTCAGATTATTTATCCATTTTTAAATCTGATTATTTGTAGTTTTTTTTCTATTGAGTTTCCTATATATTCTAGATATTAATCTTACGTTAGATGAATCAACTATTCAGTGCAAATGTTTTCTCCCATTTTATAGGTTGTCTCTTTATTCTGCTCTTCACTTTACTCTGCAGCAGCTTTTTAGTGTGATATAATTCCCTTTCTTTCTTTGTGCTACTATTAGCTGTTTTTTTGGGTCATAACCAAAAAAGTCTTTGCCCAGACCAGTGTCTTGAACAAGGCGTTTGCCCATGTTTTCTTCTGGTAATGTCATAGTTTGGGGTCTTATATTTAAGTTCTTTATCTGTTCTGAATTGATTTTTTTCCTATGGTGAGAGATAAGGATCTAGTTTCATTCTTCTGCCTGTGGATATTAGGTTTTCCCATTTTTATTAAAGTGGCAACATTTTCTCCAGTGTATGTTGTTGGTGCCTTTGTCAAAAAAATCAGTTGACTGTAAATACATGGATTTATTTCTGGGTCTTTTATTGTGTTTCAGTGATCTGTTTTGTCTTTTTTTTGTGCTGCACTATGCTCTTTTGGTTTCTATAGCATTATGTATTTTGAAATCAGATAATGTAATGCCTCCAGCTTTGTTCTTTTTGGTCAGGATTGCTTTGGCTAGTTGTATATCTGTTATACTACATGAATTTAGGAGTGTTTTTTCTCTCTGAAGAATGTCATTTTTGTTTTGATAGGGATTATATTGAATCTCTGAATAGTTTGGACATTTTTATAACATTCTTCCTGTTTATGAATGTGGGATGTCTTTTTTATTGTATCTTCACTTTCATCATCGTATTTTAGAGTTGATTATATAGTTCTTTTACCTTGGTTAAATTTATTCATAGATGTGTTATTTTATTCTGTTGTAAATGGGATTGCTTTCTTTTTTTTTTTTTTTCAAATAGTTTGTTAATATTGAGTAGAAATGGTACTGATTTTTTTTATGTTGATCCTTTATTCTACAGTTTTCCTGAATTTGTCAGTTTTAACAATTTTTTAGTAGATTCTTCAGATTTTTTTCTTCTAGGAACAGTGATAATTTGACTTCCTCCTTTCCAATTTGGATGACCTTTCTTTCTTTTTTTGCCTGATAGTTCTGGTTGTGATTTCTAGGACTGTGTTGAATAAGCATGGTGAATGAGGATATCCTTGATTTTCAGGTTTCCCAAATTTTTGTTCCAGATCTTGGGAAAAACACTTTGGTTTTCCCTGACCACACCCCCATGCCCACCCCCGTACTGAACTCTATCATTGAACCCATGAGAACTCTTATCATTGAGCTGCATCCATCTTTAGCATTATTTAAGACAGTCTCACTAAGTTACCAAGGCTGACCTCAGACTTGGAATGCTCCTGCCTCAGCTTCCCCCTCTAACCTGGTAACTGGGGTTATTATAGGAATGCCGGTTTTTCCCTGTTGGGCATGATGTTAGCTTTGATTTCATCATGTATAGACTTAATTGTTTTGAAGTTTGTTTGTTATATATTCAATTCATTGTAAGTTTTTACCATGAAGGAATGTTGAATTTTATTGAATGCTTTTTCTACTTCCAATGAGATAATCATGTGGTTTCTTACATTTTGTTGGTGTGGTATACCATGTTTGTTGATTTACATATATTGAGCCATCCTTACATTCCTGGGATAAAATCCACTTGAATATGGTTTTTATAATCTTTTAAATGTGTTGTTGGATTCAGTTTACTAGTCATTTGTTGAGAATTTTCCTGTCTTTTCTTTACAGGAATATTGATCTGTAGCCTGTGTTTTTGTTGTGTGTTGTCTGTTTTTGGTATCAGGGTACTGCTTGTTATAAAGAATGAGTTTGGAAGGATTTTCTTCTTTTCAGCTTTTTGGAATATTGAGAAGAATTGATACTGGTTCTTCTTTAAAAGTTTTGTAGAATTCAGCAGTGAAATCCTCCAGACCTGGCTTTTCTTTGTTGACTTTATTTTACTACTGATTCAAGTTAATTACTTATTATTAGTCTGTTATTAGTATGTTGTATGTGCGAAGGAATTTATTAATTTCTTCCAGGATTTCCATATTTTTTTGTCATGAGGTTGTTTGTAATAGACCTTCATGATCTTTTGTATTTTTGTGGTACCTGTTATATCAACTTAAGTTCTGTTTTTAGTTATTTAGGTCTTCTCTTTTCTTAATCTTAGCTATATTTATTTTTTATTTTTAAAACATTTGTTGATCTTTTTACTGTTTTTAGTCTTCATTTATTTCTGCTCTGATCTGTATTATTTCTTTTTGTCTAATAATTTGGTGCAGTAGTTTCTTTCCTAGTTCATGTGGTTGCATCAATAGAATATTTAAAGTCTTTCTAATTTTTTGATATAGGTTCTTACTGATGGATACTTCCCTTTTAGTACTGCTTTTGCTATATTGCTAAGTTTTGGTATGTTCTGTTTTCATTTTCATTTGATTGAAGAAAGTTATAGTTTTCTCAATTTCTTAAGGTTGTACGGGAGGGTGATGTTTAATTTCCATGTATTTGTGCAATTTCTGTAGTTCTGTTATAATTTTTTTTTTATTCCTTTGTGGTCAGAAAAGACATAATTTTGATTTTTTGTCAATTTGTTGACTTGTTTTGTGGTCTAACATATGATCCATGCTAGAGAATGTTTCATGTAGTGATAAGTACATATTCTGCAGCTATTGGATAAAGTGTTCTGTAAATGTCTGTTACGTCCATTGGTCAGTAGTATAGATTAAATTAGGTGTTTGTTGGATTTTTTTTCCTGGATGATCAGTCCATTAATGAATATGTGGTATTGAAGTTCCTTACTATTATTATATTGGAGTTTCTCTCTTCCTTTAGATTTAATATTTCCTAATAAAGGAATATATAATATTTGCAGGGTCTGGTGTTGGGTGTGTATATATTTATAATTGTTATCCTCTTCCTGAATTGAGCTTTTTATCTTTATATTTTATGTCTCCTTTTACAGTTTTTGACATAAAAGTGGGTTTTATATGAGTATAGCTACTCCTGCTTACTTTTGGTTTACATTTTCAATGAACTATCTTTTTTTAAAGTTTCAGTCTTTGCATGTCTTCACTGGTAAGTTTCTTTTAGACATCTCAGCTGTGTTAATCTGAGAATCTGTACATGGTTTATTACTTCTACTGCCACTTTTAAGGTTCTGTCTTTGTCTTTGACTTCCTACAGTTTTATTAGAATTTGTTGAGGGTATACATTTCTTGTCTACTTAGAGTTCGTTAAGCTTCTTGCATATGTATATAAATGATTTCCATCAAATTACAGATTTTTTGTTCATTCTTTTTTTATATTCTTTCCTGTTCTTAACTTTTGGGACTCCTGTTATGCATATGTTGGTATCCTTGGTGGTAGCCAGTAATCACCAAGACTAACCATCTTTTTTCATTGTTTTTTTCCTCTGTTGTTCAGACTGTATAAACCCAGCTGAGGTGTTCTCAAGGTCATTGGTCCTTTCTTCTTTCCTACTTAAATTGCTATTGAGCTCTACCAGAGATTTTTGTTGTTTATTGTAGTTTTCTACTTCATAATTTCTGTTTGATTCCTTTTTATACTTTCTTTTTTGATACTCTCCCTTTGGTGAGAAGTCATTCTCATACGTTAATTCTTTAGGCACCTTTTTTTGGGAGTAGTGAGGAGTAATGATTGAACCCAGGAACACCTTTATACTGAGCTACATATCCAGACCTTTTTATTTTTTGGAGACAGGATCTCACTAAGTTGCTGAGGTGGACTTTGAACTTGCAGTCCTCTTGCCTCAGCCTCCCAAGTTACTAGGATTATAGACATGCATCACCACAACTGGTAACAATTTTTTATTTAAATAAAACTCTTTGAGCATACAGTGCTTCTCTACTTACAGCAGGTTTACATTCTGATAAATTTGTTTTAATTTGAAAGTACATTTAGCACCTAACCTTTTGCACATTTGAGCTTAGCAGCATAGTACACTGTAGAGTATCAGTTGTTCACCTTTATGGTCTTATTTGCTTTCTGGAACTTGCAGCTTGATATCACTGTCCAGCATCACAAAAAAGTATCGAGCCACATGTTGTTAGCCTGGTAGAAGATCAACATTTGGAGTATGGTTTCTACTGAATGTACATTCCTTTTAAGCCATCATAAAGTGGAGTAATTATAAGTCAAATAATCCAAAGCCAGGGACTATTTCTATTTTTAGATAGCTGATTTAAAGTCTTTGTGGTAAGTCCAGCGTCTGTCCTTAGGATCAATTTTTATTGATTGCCTTTCCACCTACGTGTCCCATTTATACGGCACATAACTTGCTTATTTCTTTTTCTGTTTCATACCTTTTTTGTTGAGAGCTGGACATTTTAAGTAAAGGTGACAATTCTGAATTCAGAATCTCTCACCATCCTATGGTTGCTTGTTGTTCTTCATAGTTTTTGTTCATTACTTTAGTGACTTTTGTACTAATTCTGTGTTCTTTGTCATGTGTGGCCACTGAAATTTCTACTGTGTTTAGTGGTTAGCTAAGGATTAGACAAAGATTTCCTTAAATGTCTGGAACCATTAAATCTCCCACTATTCCAGAGTGGCTCTATGTTTGGGGCACAACTTCACTGCTAAGCCAGGAAGATTACAACTTTCTCTTTAGCATTCATTTGCTGTTTGGACATAGCCTTAAGATCAAAACAGACACAAAGACCAGTGGTACGGAACAGAAGACACAGAGACAAACCCACATAAATACAGTTATCTCATACTAGATAAAGACACCAAAAACATTCACTGGAGAAAATATAGCCTCTTCAACAAATGGTACTGGGAAAATTGGAAATCCATATGTAATAAAATGAAATTAAATCCCTATCTCTCACCCTGCACAAAACACAAGTCAAAGTGGATCAAAGACTTAGGCACTAGAACAGAGACCTCGTACCTAATGGAAGAAAAAGTAGTCCCAAATCTTCAACATATTGACTTAGGGACCAAATTCTTTAACAAGACTCCTAAAGTGCAAGAAGTAAAAACAAAAATCAATAAATGGGATAGTATCAAACTAAAAAGTTTCTTCACAGCAAAGAAAACAATAACATGAAGAGACAGCCTACAGAATGGGAGAAAATTTTGCCACCTGTACCTCAGATAGAATGTTAATCTCCAGAATAAAGAACTCAAAAACTTAACACCAAATAACCCAATCAATAAATGGGCTAAGGAACTGAACAGACATTTCACAGAAGAAGAAATACAGTTGATCAACAAGTATAAAAAAAAAATGTTCAACATCTTTAGCAATTAGAGAAATGCAAATCAGAACTACTGTAAGATTTCATCTCACCCCAGTCAGAATGACATTATCAAGAATACAAACAATAATAAATGTTGACGAGGATGTGGAGAAAAAGGTATACTTATACATTCATTGCTGGTGGGAATGCACATTGGCGCAACCATTATGGAAAGCAGTATGAATATTCCTCAGAGAACTTGGAATGGAACCACCATTTGACCCAGGTATCCCACTTCTTGGTTTATACCCACAGGAGTTAAAATCAACATACTATAGTATTGTGGCCACATCAGTGTTTATAGCAGCTCAGTGCACAATAACTAAGCTATGTAACCAAACTAGGTGCTCTTCAACAGATGAATGGATAAAGAAAATGTGGTATTTGATGTTATATTACTCAACTTTAAAGAAGAATGAAATTATGGTATTTGCTGGTAAATAGATGGAGCTGGAGAACATCGTGCTAAGTGAAATAAGCAGTCCCCAAAATCCAGAGGCCAAATGTTCTCTCTGATAGGCAGATATTAACACACAATAAGGATCTGGGAGTAGGGAAGAATAGAAGTTCATTGGATTAGACAAGGGGAATGAAGGGAAGGGTGGGGGGTGGAAATAGAAAAGGCAGTAGAATGTGTCAGACATAACTTTCCTATGTTCGTATATGAATACAGGACCAGTATAACTTCACATCATGTATAACCACAAGATGGGAAGTTTATACTCCATGTGTGTATAATATGTCAAAATAAACTCTATTGTCATGTGTATCTGAAAAGAATAAATAAAAAAAGATCTTACGGAGGTGAGAGATTTGGGTATTTTTAGGTCTTTTCTGAGCACATTCATAGTCTTTTGCACATGTATGGTCTTAAGTTCCCAGGAATATGTAAGAACTTTTCAAAGCCCTATGGACATCCCTTTCCCAAGCTTCTCGTATTAAGTTTTTTTTGTTAGTCTGTTGTTTGTCTCAGTTGTTACCATCACTCACACAGTCATAGTTAAAACACTTCCTGTAATGATTTTTTCAAGCACTCAGTCCTCTTCTGGGAGAAATCCTCAGCACTGGACAAGAGTCAGATAATTACCATACAGGTCAGATAATGACTATTCTTTGGAAATGGAGCTTTGAAAGAGTTCAGCTTTGATTTGCTTTGGTTGCTCTAGTGTGTCTGCCCTGACATTGTGGAATCAAAATAATTAAAAACTACATATCATTATTCTTAAACAGATCTAATGTTTCTTAAATGAATGCTTCCTGGGGGTTGATCTCAAATACAGTCATGCATTGCTTTTTTTTTTTTTTTTTTTTCTTCCAGAGTTGACAGGAGTTTATTAGAAAGTAAGATAAGAAGGTACAGTAGGCACTGTACAGGATGCCTCTGGACACGACTGTGTATCTTGTAGAGTTTAGGGGCTCAGGGTTCCTAAAAACTGGGGTTCTTGGCTTTCTTTGTTCTTGTCACATTGTCATACCTCTTTAAGTGGTTTATTACCCCTTTGTTTAGTGCTCAGAAAATTTTCTTTGTGAGGATTGTAAAGATATAGTCACAAGGGGTGGGTGTTACATGATCTTGAAATAATAGTTCTCTTAATAGGGTGTAATTAACTATGCCTGGGGGAAGCTTAACATATCAGTTCCCATTCCAGATGCTTGTCTCTTTGGTAAGTAATTCTCCCTGTGATTCCTGGTCCCGCGACCTAGAATTCCTTTTTGATATATGTCCGGTGTCCTCTCTGTAAGTCCTTGGCTACCTGTTTGCCTAATATTACCCCCTCAAGGACTTGGGCCCCTAACTTCTTTTAGGTTAATTGGGCATCAACCTATTCTGATTGCTCCTTCTCAGAGAGGGCAGTGATAGGTGGGAAGCTGATCAATGTCCTTGCTTTCTGTCAGGTGGGGCATGGACATTTAAAGGTATTCAGCATCAGGGTCCATGGTAAATGTCAGGAAAAAGAGGTACAGGTATAAGGTTTCATAATGTCAGTTGGACAAGGCATACATGTGGTAGGGATCATACTTAGACATATATTAGAGCTTCCACCGATTTGAGCCTTGAGTGAGGTCCCATTATATTCTGTTGATCTATAGATAGAGGTGAAAGGGTAAGAGGAAGGTAAGAGGTTTTCTGTTGTTGGTTTTGTTTTTTGTTTTTTGTTTTTTTTTTTAAATATAGTGGCTCAGACTTTCAGAAATCCTATTGTAACTGACTCAGTCTTTGCCAAGGTGTCACTCTGGCCAGGAACCTTCAGTTTGTCCGTGGGTAAGACCTGCCCTCCAAAAAGACTAAAAAGAATGTTCCAGCATCTTACCCTGAAGGACTGGATTTCAGTTGTGGCCTTTTTGTTCCATTGGAGGAATGTTCTGGCCAAAGACTTTCAGTTGCCTCAAGAAATCCCTCCAGTCACCAAGAATCCAAGATGTAGAATGAAAAGTTCAGAAAAGGCTTAACGGGCAGAAACACCAGAATGTTCCAGAGGAGACCAATTCATGGAGTGAAGTGATGGCGGGGCTTGCATTGACTGCTTCTTGTGATCTCACAGGAAGAATTTAAAGCACGTTGCTCAGAAGAGCATACAGGAATTCATAGAAAGTAAGATAAGGACATACAGTAGATACTGATCATATGGGATACCTCTGAAGATGATGACCCAGTCATACATTACTTAAAGATGGGAAAATATCATGAGAAATTTATTGTTAGACAGTTTCATTATGTGAACATCATAGAATGTACTTTCGGAAAGCTAGATGGTACAAGTCTATCATTCACATGGCCTCTTGATGCAATCAAGAGATTGGGTAAGCCCAAGATGTATAAAGCTACTGCTGTAACAGGGTATACTGTTTTTAATAAACTTTTTTTTTAAATTGAAGTAGTATGTCCTATGATGATGATAAAAAGTATTAGATAGCAAATACATTAACCATTAACAGATGTTTGTTATTATCAAATTTTATGCACTGTACATGATTGTATGTGCTATACTTTTTTATAGCTGGCAGCATCAGCTGATGTAAATGCCTGAATAATGTGGTGTATTATGTTGGTATGAAGGCATTGTTGTTAGTAGGTGATAGGAATTTTCCAGTTCTATTATACTCATATAATGGTTTCCATATGTGTTTGTTGTTGTTGAATTATCATTGTGCTACACATGGATAAGATGATTTTATAGTTTTTTTTTTTTTTTTTTTTTTTTTTGGGTGCTGGGGATTGAACCCAGGGCCTTGTGCTTACAAGGCAAGCACTCTACCAACTGAGCTATCTCCCCAGCCCTGATTTTTATAGTTTTTACTGTTTTTTTGTTTGTTTGCTTTTACTTTTCTGAAATGTCAAATGTTTGGAGGTCCTTACTCCAACTTTGGCTGATTTTTTTAAAAAAATATTTGTTATTGAGTGAACTTTGTTTTATCTTTCAAGAAATTTGTCCTTTTGTTTTAAGTTCTTGAATTTATGGGCATATAATTCTTCTCACTTGAAATATTTTTCTTTTCTCTATAAATAATATAAATATTCTAATTAAAATGACTTCTTTATGATATCACTTATTCTGTCTCATGGGGCTATTTGTCTTTCAGTTTGAAGTCTGTCATCAAAAATAAATGTGAACTTATAGGGTTAAATCCCATGTAAGTTTATCATGTTTAAAAATGTATATGTATGTGTCCATATGTTTTTAATAAGTCCAAATGTTAGGTTCATAATATAAACAGTGAAATCGGAAAAGAAATAATTCAAGTTATGATAATCTCAAAAAGCATATTTCTTTAAATTCCTAAATTTCTTTAAATGTCTAACATTAAATACAGTAGAATTCAGTTTAGAAAGTTAGTTTTTTGTTTCACAGTGTGCATTTTTTGTCTTGTCTTGCAATTCTAAATCTTATAGGTTTTATTTATTTTTTTCTGCTTTAGGCAATCCTTTATCACAGGATATTCTCAACTTATACCAGGACCCAGATGGAACACGAAAGCTACTGAACTTCATGCTTGACAATCTTGCAGGTAACTATTAATAACAAAGCAGATATTATTACTAGTTTAGACATCAGAGGTTGCTTTTATAACTGCTTATAGGTTTGGAGTTTCTATCTTTAGTATATCTGATGATAGTAGAACATTATTCCTTTCATATACTGAGTGCCTTCTGTTTATAAAGCAGTGTTTTAGGAACTTTAGTTACATAATTTTAATTTTATAAGAACCTAGGTGGAAGGAATTTTTAACTCATTTTATAGTTGCAAATTCACTGATTCAGATAACTGTTCATTTGCATACAGCTGATTAATGCCTGAGTTATCAAACCAAGATGTGTCTTGCTTTTATTAATAAATATAATTCTTAGTTGTCTTAATTTGGTGCACATTACTTGGAACCCATACATTTTATACATTTTTTAAAATGAATAAAGTGACTACAGATGATCCTAAGACTTAAGATGGTTCAATTTAAGATTTTTAAACTTTATGTGTGAAAGCATACCCATATATATATTGTTCAAAATTTTCAGTATTCAGAAAATTATATGAGATACTCAACACTTTATTATAAAGTAGGCTTTATGTTAGGTGATTTTGCTCAACTGTAGGCTAATGTAAGTATTCTGAGCATGTTTAAGATAGGGTAGGCTAAGTGATGATGTTTGGTAAGTTAGTTGTATTAAATACATTTTTGGCTTAGGATATTTTCAACATAATAAACTTAATTGGTATTTAATCCCATCGTAAATCAAGGAACTTTTATGGTTTGATTTATTATATATTTGTGGAAATTTTACAAGCAACCTTTTTAATTTTTTTTTTTTGTTTTTATTTTTGGTACTGGGAATTGAACCTGGGGGTCCTTTGCCCCTATGCTCCATCCCCAACTCTTTTATATCTTTTATTTTAAGACAGGGTCTTACTAACTTGTTGAGTGTTTTGCTAAATTGTTGAGACTGGTTTCAAACTTGGAATCCTCCTTTCTCAGCTTTCTTAGTTGCTGGAATTTCAGGTATGCACCAGGTTTTAAAATTAACATTAGAGTCATGGGACTGAAATGGTTGTATTCCATCCATAAGAAGGCTGGTAAGGGTTTTTCTTAAAATTTTTTTCTTTTGCCAGTTTTCAAAATGCAGGTAAAAGTATGTAAGTACTTTGAATTCATATAGTTTTCTTGGAATAATATCTTTCTAAAATACAGAATTCTGAAACAGCTTGAGAAATCAGATGTTTCTATATAGAAGCCCTTATCACAATATTTTGGCTTTATTCTTTTTTAATTCTATCAAGAAAGATACCTTCCCTCCCATAAACAAAAAGTAGGGGTTTATAATAGGGGAAAAACAATTAATATCATTTAAAATATTTTGGTTAAAAAGACTTGATTGATGGAAGATAAATTAGCATGTTCATAAGAGATCTTTTCATTAAGGACTAGAAATATGTGAAAATTTTAAGCTATGCACATCATTTGTGCTGTTTCTACCTTACTGTCGTCTGTTTAGATATAGTCAGTTAACTCAGTAATTGATGTTTAATGTAATTTTTAAGGAATTCTTCATTTGTTTTAGATATAAGCTGTTTGATGTATGTATGTTGTAAATACCTTTTCCTATGCTTGGTTTGTCTTTTATAGAACAGAACTACTTTAACATACTCCAGTTTACTGAGTTTTCCTGATATAGTAATGTTTGTGTGCTCTTTAAGAATTTTTTGCTACCACATGATCATGAGCATGTTCTGTGTTATTTAGACACTCATATTTTTTATTTGTTATACTTAAGAGATGTAACCTTCCTGGAATTAATGTTTGTATAAGGTAGGAATTAAATTTCATGCTTTTTCCAGATGTGTATTATATTGACCATGAAGCACTTACTGATGAGACTGCCCTTTTCATTCTGGGTTTTTTTTTTTTTTTTTTTTTTTTTTAAATTTAGTGCTATCTTTGTAATAAATCAAGTGTCAGTGTATGTATGAGTTTGTTTTTGGATTCTTTGTTCTCTTTTGTTGGTACGTTGGTCTTTCTATTAGAGATTTATATATATATATATGTATTTTTTTTTTTTTTTTTTTTTTAATCCCTCAGATCTTACCTTCTCACTAGGATAATTCCTAACTGGTCTCTTGGTTCTCTTTTCCTTTTTAAGAGATTTATAATTATACATAGTGGTTGGGTTTATCTTGACAAACTCATACGTGCGTGGATTTCGATGTCACTTTGTGTTCCATTGGTCCTTTTTTAAAAATTTTTTTGTAGTTGTAGATGGACAGCATGCCTTTATTTTGTTTATTTTTATATGGTGCTAAGGATAGAACCCAGTGCCTCACGTACTAGGCAAGCACTCTGCCACTGAGCTTCAACCTTAGCCCTCCATTAATCTTTATAGCAGTGTAACAATGTCTTTAATAATGATAGCTTTAATGAAAAGTAGGGTAACTTTTCCCTCTTTATATGATTGTGACAAAACTTGACTAGCTTTGGCCATGTGGTGCTTTTACCTTACATTTTTATTAAAAGTTTTGGAAGCAAGTTTTCCATTTTTCTCCCTTCTCTAAAAATATAAGGATATTATTTGGGATTATATTTAATCTATAGATTGCCTTGGGATAATTGATAATATTTATGACAGTGGATCTTATTCTTCCATTTATCCATGGCTTCTATAATTTCTCTATTGAGTTTGATGTTTGTTTTGCACATTTTATATTCTAAGTATTGACTTTAGATGCTCTTATAAAATCTTTTGAACATAAGATAGTTACTGATTTGAGGAATATGAGTTTTGTATATTTATGATACAGAGCTACTTTGCTAAACACTTGCTAAATACCTTGCTAAAATGTTTCAAACACTTTGCTAAACTATTCTTAATCCTATACATTTTTCATTTCAATTTGTACACTCTTATCATCTGCAAATAATGACAGTTTTATTACTTTCTTTTTTAAATTTATTTTTATTGTAATCAAATGGGATACATGTTGTTTCTGTTTGTACATGAAGTAAAGGCATACCATATGTAATCATACATTTACATAGGGTAATGATGTTTGTCTCAATCTGTTATTTCCCCCCCACCCCTCCCATCCCTTTTCCCTCTATACGTCCCTCCTTCCTCTATTCTTGCCCCCCTCCCACCCCCCATTATGTGTCAACATCCACTTATCAGCAAGATCATTTGTCCTTTGGTTTTTGAGATTGGCTTATTTCACTTAGCATGATATTCTCCAGTTTCATCCATTTGCCTGCAAATGCCATAATTTTATTCTTTATAGCTGAGTAATATTCCATTGTGTATATATACTACAGTTTCTTTATCCATTCATCAATTGAAGGACATCTAGGTTGATTCCACAGTCTGGCTATTGTGAGTTGAGCAGCTATGAACATTGATGTGGCTGTATCTCTGTAGTATGCTGATTTTAGGTTCTTTGGGTATAGGCCAAGGAGTGGGATAGCTGGGTCAAATGGTAGGTCCATTCCAAGTTTTCTAAGGAATCTCCACACTGCTTTCCAGAGTGGCTGCACTAATTTGCAACCCCACCAGCCATGTATGAGTGTACCTTTTTCCCCACATCCTCACCAACACCTATTGTTGCTTGTATTCTTGATGATCACCATTCTAATTGGGGTGAGATGGAATCTTAGTGTAGTTTTGGTTTGCATTTCTCTTATTACTAGAGATGTTGAACATTTTTTCATGTATCTGTTGATTGCTTGTAGATCTTCTTCTGTGAAGTGTCTGTTCATTTCCTTAGCCCATTTGTTGATTGGCTTATTTGTATTCTTAGTGTAGAGTTTTTTGAGTTCTTTATATATTCTGGAAATTAGTGCTCTATCTGAAGTATGAGTGGCAAAGATTTTCTCCCACTCTGTAGGCTCTTTCTTTGCATTGCTGATAGTTTCCTTTGCTGAGAGAAAGCTTTTAGTTTGAATCTATCCCAGTTATTAATTCTTGTTTTATTTCTTGTGCTATGGGAGTCCTGTTGAGGAAGTCTGGTCCTAAGCCGACATGTTGAAGATCTGGACCTACATTTTCTTCTATAAGATGCAGGGTCTCTGGTCTGATTTCAAGGTCCTTGATCCATTGTGAGTTGATTTTTGTGCAGGGTGAGAGATAGGGGTTTAGTTTCATTCTGTTGCATATGGATTTCCAGTTTTCCCCAGCACCATTTGTTGAAGAGGCTGTCTTTTCTCCATTGCATATTTTTGGCCCCTTTGTCTAGTCTGAAAAAATTGTATTCATTTGGGTTTGTGTCCGTGTCCTCTATTCTGTACCATTGATCTACCTGTCTATCTTGGTGCCAATACCATGCTGTTTTGTTACTATTGCTTTGTAGTATAGTTGAAGTTCTGGTATTGCAATACCCCCTGTTTCATTCTTCCTACTAAGGATTGCTTTAGCTATTCTGGGTTTCTTATTCTTCCAGATGAATTTCATGATTGATTGCTCTATTTCTGTAAGGTACATCATTGGGATTTTAATTGGAATTGCATTGAATCTGTATAGCACTTTGGTCGTATGGCCATTTTGACAATATTAATTCTGCCTATCCAAGAACATGGGAGGTCTTTCCATCTTCAAAGGTCTTCCTCAATTTCTTTCTTCAGTGTTTTTTAGTTTTCATTGTAGAGATCTTTTACGTCTTTGGTTAGATTGATTCCCAAGTATTTTATTTATTTATTTTTTTTGAGGCTATTGAAAATGGAGTTGTTCTCCTCATTTCCCTTTCAGATGTTTCATCGCTTGCGTATAAAAATGCTTTAGATTTATGCATGTTGATTTTATAGCCTGCTAGTTTGCTGAATTCATTGATGAGGTCTAGAAGTTTTCTGGAGGAGTTTTTTGGATCCTCTCAATATAGAATCATGTCATCAGCAAATAGTGACAGCTTAAGTTCCTCTTTTCCTATCCGTATCCCTTTAATTTTTTTAGTCTATCTAATTGCTATGGCTAGAGTTTCGAGGACAATGTTGAATAGAAGTGGTGAAAGAGGACATCACTGTCTTGTTCCCATTTTTAAAGGGAATGCTTTCAGTTTTTCTCCATTAAGAATGATGTTGGCCTTGGGCTTAGCACAAATAGCCTTTACAATGTTCAGGTATGTTCCTACTATGCCTATTTTTTCTAATGTTTTGACCATGAAGAGGTGTTGTATTTTGTTGAACACTTTTTCTGCGTCGATCGAAATAATCATGATTCTTATCCTTAAATCGATTGACATGATGGACTACGTTATTGATTTCCGGATGTTAAACCATCCTTGCGTTCCAGGGATGAACTCCCTTGATGGTGGTGCACAATTTTCTTAATATGTTTTTGGATACAGTTTGCCAATATTTTGTTAAGGATCTTTGCATCTATATTCATCAAGGATATTGGTCTAAAATTTTCTTTCCTTGATCTGTCTTTGCCTGGTTTGGGCATGAGGGTAATATTAGCTTCGTAGACTGAATTTGATAGGGTTCCCTCCTTTTCTATTTTCTGGAATACTTTGAGAAGTATTGGAATGAGTTCTTCTTTGAAGGTCTTGTAGAACTCAGCTGAGAATCCGTCTGGTCCTGGGCTTTACTTGGATGGTAGGTGTTTGATGGCTTCTTCTATTTCATTGCTTGATATTGATCTATTTAAATTGTGTATGTCCTCCTGGTTCAGTTTGGGAGGAGTATATGTCTCTAGAAATTTGTCAATGTCTTTGGTAGTTTCTATTTTGTTGGAATACAGATTTTCAAAGTAGCTTCTCATTATGTTATGCATCTCGGTGGTGTCTGTTGTGATATTTCCTTTTTCATCACTAATTTTAGTAATTTGAATTTTCTCCTTCTCTTTGTTAGTGTGGCTAAGGGTTTGTCTATTTTGTTTACTTTTTCAAAGAACCAACTTTTTGTTTTGTCAATTTTTGAATTGTTTCTTTTGTTTCAATTTCGTTGATTTCAGCTCTGATTTTAATTATTTTCAGTCTTCTACTTTTGCTGTTATTCTGTTCCTCTTTTTCTAGGGCTTTGAGCTGTAATGTTAGGTCATTTAGTTGAGTTGTCATTCTTTTCTGCAATGCGTTCCATGCAATGAATTTTCCTCTTAGTACCACTTTCATAGCGTCCCAGAGATTTTGATACGTTGTATCGTCATTCTCATTGACCTCTAAGAATTTTTTTATCTCCTCCCTGTTTTTTTCTGTTATCCATGTTTCAGTCCATAGCATATTATTTAGTCTCCAGGTGTTGGAGTGATTTCTGCTTTTTATTTTGTCATTTTTTTCTACTCTCAGTCCATTATGATCTGATAGAACACAGGCAGTATCTCTATTTTTTTGCATTTCCTAAGGACTGCTTTGTGGCATAACATATGGTCTGTTTTTGAGAAAGTTCCATGTGCTGCTGAGAAGAAAGTGAATCCGCTCGTTGATGGATGGAATATTCTATATATGTCTATTAAGTCTACGTTATTGATTGTGTTATTGAGTTCTGTGGTTTTTTTGGTTGGATTTTGTTTGGAAGATCTATCTAGTGGTGACAGTGGTGTGTTAAAGTCCCCCAGAATTATTGTGTTGTGGTGTATGTGATTCCTGAAATTGAGAAGGATTTGTTTGATGTACAGGGATGCACCATTGTTTGGGGCATAAATATTTACTATCGTTATGTCTTCCTGATTTATGGTTCCCTTAAGCAGTATGAAATATCCTTCTTTATCCCTTCTGACTAACTTTGGCTTGAAGTCCACTTTATGTGATATAAGGATGGAAACTCCCGCTTTTTTACTGAGTTGATGTGTGTGGTAGATTTTTTCCCATCCTTTCACTTTTAGTTTGTGGGTGTCTTTTTCTATGAGATGAGTCTCTTGCAGGCAGCATATTGTTGGTTCTTTCTATTTAATTCATTCTGCCAGTCTATGTCTTTTGATTGATGAGTTTAGGCCATTAACATTCAGGGTTATTATTGAGATATGATTCGTATTCCCAGTCATTTGGGCTTATTTTTGGTTTTTAAGTTGGCTTGGTTTCTCCTTTGAGTGGTTTTCTCTAAGGTAGTTCCTCCCTTTGCTGACCTACATTGTTGTATTTCATTTCCTCCTCATAGAATATTTTGTTGAGAACATTCTGTAGCGCAGGCTTTCTATTTGTAAATTCTTTTAACTTTTGTTTATCATGGAAGGATTTTATTTGATCTTCAAATCTGAAGGTTAGTTTTGCTGGATATAGGATTCTTGGTTGGCAACCATGTTCTTTCAGAGCTTGAAATATGTTGTTCCAGGCCCTCCTAGCTTTTAGAGTCTGGGTTGAGGAGTCTGCTGCTGTTCGTATTGGTTTCCTCCTATGTGTAATCTGATGCCTTTCTCTCGCGGCCTTCAAAATCCTATCTTTATTTTGAATGTTAGGCATTTTCATTGTAATGTACCTTGGTGTGGACCTGTTGTGATTTTGTGCGTTTGGTGTTCTGTAAGCCTCTTATATTTGATTTTCCATTTCATTCTTCAGGCTTGGGAAATTTTCTGATATTATTTCATTGAATAGGTTGTTCATTCCTTTGGTTTTGCATCTCTGTGCCTTCCTCAGTCCCAATAATTCTTAAATTTGGTCTTTTCATGATGTCCCATAGTTCTTGGAGATTCTGTTCATGATTTCTTACCATCCTCTCTGTTTGGGCAACTTTATTTCAAGATTAAATATTTGTCTTCATTGTCTGAGGTTCTGTCTTCCAAATGGTCTAGTCTTTTGGTGATGCTTTCCATTGAGTTTTTTTTTGGTTATTATTTCCTTCATTTTAAGGATTTTCGTTTAGTTTCTTTTGAGAATCCCTATCTCTTTGTTGAAATGATCTTTTGCTTCTTGCAGTTGCTCTTTCAATTGCTTATTGGTATTATCATTCATTGTCTGCATTTGCTCTCTTATCTCATCCTTTGCTTCGTGAATCATCTTAATCATGTATAATCTGAAGTCCTTTTCTGACATTTCTTCTACCATACTGTCATTGGATTCTATTAATATAGAATCTAGTTATGTTTGGATCATTTTCTTCCCTTGTTATTTCATGTTGTTCATTTATCTTCCCCTCTAGCAGTGCAGATCTGGGGTATTGCAGATTTCCCCCTATAGGCTTATAGTGGCCCTATAGGTTTCCAAAACCTTTTCTTTAAGGGGAGATCAATATTAGCAGTGCCCAATTCAGACACAATGCAATCCTAGACCAAATAGTCCCTATGAGGACAATAACAAGATTGTTAAAATAAACACAATTAGTTCAAGATTTATCTTCAGTATAACAAACAGATTTGTAATAAGGTCTGCAGTTTCTAATGGAGGACAAAGAGGATGCAGAGGGATGTAGAATGTGGCTGTTAATGGTATAAGAAAAGAATATACAGAAGTTCTAGATAATAGAAAGGGTGAGAGTGTAATCAAAAGAAATTGGATGTTAGCATGCAAAAAGGGAGAAAGAGACTCTGAGAGAACAGGTAAACAAAAGAAAAAAGAGAGCCAAAAAAAGTAAAGAAATAAAAACTTAAGATTTTTCAATAAGGAGAAAAAAGAAAATCTACAGTATATCAGTCATATAGTATTCAAAACCTTCAGGTCTTCAGTAGCCTGATGCATGAGAGGTACCTGACAATGAGCTTCAAGTCTCCAGCAGGCATCTCAGGATGGGATTTGCCCCACCTAAAGATTGGAGCTACGGCTTCCAGGATTATCCAGGATGGCTGTTCTGGCTTCCAAATGTGTTGGCAAATGGGGAGCTGCAGCTTGGGGTGTGGACATGGTCTCTGGAGGTCCTGGAGGTGGGGTGTGGTTGGTCAGGCAGGGGTCCTGGAGGTCGGGTGTGTTTGGTGTGGTTGCAGGATCCTGGAGGCCGGGTGTAATCAGTCGGTCTGGGATCCTGGTGATAGAACGCAGTCCGTTGGTCTTGGGGTTCCTGGTGGCAGGGAGCAGTCAGTCAATGAGAGGGCCCTGGAGGCAGGGAGCGATCGGTTGGGCTGAGGGATCCTGGAGATGGGGCTCAGTCAGTCCAGCCAGGGGTTCTACGGGGCCTGGCTGTTGTCTCAAAATGGCGGTAGTCACGTGTAACCAAACCTACAGGTACTGTGACAGAGAACTTCCAGGCAACAACTGGCAGCTGGCACTCCACTGGCGGTCTGCCGTCAGTGTGCTGGCAGCTGTTGGCCAATCGGGAGGTGAACCTTGGGTGGTGGGTGATGGGTAGGTGAAAGGCAGGCGATGGACAGGCAAGAGGCAGTCAAATGGCAGATGATAGGTGCCTGACAGTGAGCGATCTGCACTCGAAAAAGGCGTTGATATGCTGGCAGACTGCAGGTGATCACAGTAGACAAAGGGGGTAAACAGTGCTTTAACTTTTCTAAAACCAAAAGTAGACAAGCAAAAGTTAAATATCTTCACAACGCAAACCTGCAGAAAACCCAGAAACCCTTTTTAAGAACTATTTTCTTTCTAATATATATATATATATTTTATTTTATTTTATTTATTTATTTATTTATTTATTTTTCTCTTCCTTTCTTTCTCTCTTTCATGGTACTGGGGATTGAACCTAGGGCCTATGCTTGTTGGGCAAGTGCTCTACTACAGAATTGCATCCACAGTCGTAATCCTTATGTATTTTATTTATTTATTTTCCTTACCTATTGCACTTGCTAGGACCACTAGTGAAGCTGCTAATTGAAAGTGGTGATAGTGAACATCCTTGTCAAATTTCACAATTTATTAACTTCTAATAATTTATAATTAAATGTGATACTCACAGTGGTTTTTATATAGATAAGCTTTACCAGTGAACATTTTGTTTGTTTGGTTTTTTGAGATGGGGTCTTGTCATTTTCCCCAGGCCTTCCTTGAACTCACCATCTTTGTGTCTGGTGAAATAGCTGGAGTTATAGGCAAGTGCCATTGTATCCAGCCAGGAGAGTTTTAAAATGAATTTTGCCATATGCTTGTTCTCTGTTGAGAGAATAAGATGATTTTTAACCTTCATTCTATTAGTATAATAACTATATTGATTATTTTTTGTATGTTACACTACCTTTGTATTCCTGGAGTAAATCCAAATATGTTGTGGTATATTATAATTATTTCAACATATTATCCCCAGGCTCAGTTTACTATTTTACTTAGACTTGTTTGTATCTGTGTTTGAATCTTATTGGCCAGTAATTTTCTTTCTTCATTGTTTTTATCAGGTTTTAATATGAAAGTTATATTGACTCTCTAAACTTTGTGGAGAATTCTTATTGTTTGAAAGAGTTTGAGATTGATATATTTTTTTAATCCTAGATATTTGGCAAAACATATCTGGTTCTGAGGTTTCTTTGTAGGAAGTTTGGAATTACTGATTTAATTTAATAACTATGGTCCTATTTGGGTTTCTGTTTTTCCTTCATTTTCTAAATGTTGTGTTCTCTGTAAATTTGAATATTTTATCTAAATCTTTATTGACATAGAGTGGTTCAAAATTCCTTTTTACAGTGTGTTAACGTCCAAAAGATGGTGATATCTTTTCCAATTGAGATGGTAGTTTATTGCCTTTGTTTTACTTCATAGAATATTTTCTTTTGGGGGGAAAAAAAAAAGAACTATTTTCTGACTTCATTTGGTTCTCTTTATTATGTTTTAGTATCATTACTTTCTTTAGCTTTCTTTGGGTTTCATTTGCTATTCTTTTTCTAACTTAAGATGAAATCTGTCATTAACTTTTTGTTCTTTCTTCCCCTACAAAATATTCATTTATAAGTCTCTCTTTAAACATCACTTTTAGCTGCATCTCACACGTTTTAGTTTGCATCGTTTTCATTATCATTCAGTTCGGCCTACTTTTTTTTTCAGCACAATTTCTAATATCCCTCAATCATATCTTCTTTGACCTATTAGTCATTTAGAATCTTATTTCTGTGTTTTTAAAGGAGTTCTAGTTTTCTTTGTTCTTTCGTGGTCAGAGAACTTATTCTAACTGATTTAAAGTTAAAAGAATTTGTAATTTATTAACCAGCTCATTCTTAATTTTTATAAATGTTAAATGTCAAGCCAGGCATTGCAGTACATGCCTGTATTCCCAGCTACTTGCAGGAGGCAGGAGGATTGCAAGTTTGAGGCCAGCCTCAGGAACTTAATGAAAACCTGTCTCAAAATAAAAAGGGTTGGGAATGTGTGCAGTTCAATAGTAAAACACCACTGGGTTTGATCCCCAGTACCCACCTCCCCAGTAGCCCCGAAAAGACAAATGTTAAATGTATGCGTGGAAAGAATATGCCTTTTGTGTTTATTACAAAATTGTATATATACTGGGTTAGATTTGTTAATTGTATGGTTTGAACATGTTTTACATATATTTAGTGATTTCTTTGGTCTCATTGATTTTTGGAAGAGCTGTTAAAATCCTCCTTTTTGATTGTAGATTCCTCTGTTTTTCTTTGTTCTTTTTACATATACATGACAGAAGGGTGTATTTTGACGTATTTATATAAACATGGAGTACATCTTATTCTAATTGGGATCACAGTCTTGTGGTTGTACATGATGTGGTGATTCACTGTGGTGTTCTGGTATATGTGCATAGGGAAGTTGTCAGATCCATTCTACTGTGTATTCCTATTCTTTTAGCTTTTTAATGATATATAATAAGGGTTAATTTTTATGTTTCATATTCCTAGTTATTTAAATCTTTTTTCATTGTGCTGTTCTTTTTAAAATTCATTTTGATACCAATATAACTACATGAAAAAATACCTGTGTTCTCCTTTGCTTCATATTTGCATTGTATGTTTTTGTTTATTTAACCTTTCTGTATCTTAACCTTTTTCCTCTGCTTGTTTTGGGTTTATTATTTTTCTAGTTTGAGGTAGAAATTTCTATTATGATTTGAAATCTTTCCTCTTTTTTAACTTAAGCATGTAGCACTGTGAATTACCCTCTTAGAACTACTTTTATCTGCACCCTACAAATTTTGGTATACAGTATAGTTTCATTGTCATTCAATTCATTGTATTTTGTTAATTTCCTTTGAGACTTCCTCTTTGATTGAGAAGTTGTTTGGAAATGTGTTATTTAATTTACAAGTGTTTAAAAAAGGTATTCCTGTTGTCTTTCAGTTGATTATTATTTTTATTCCAGCTTGTGATCAGTTGAAAAATTATTTCAGTTCTCTGATATGTTGAAGTTTGTATTGTAATCCAGGATACCGTCCATCTTGCTGAATATTCCACAGACTTTTTATTTTTTTAATTTTTTTAGTTGTCAATTGACCTTTATTATATTTATTTATATGTGGTGCTGAGAAGTGAACCCAGTGCCTCAATGCATGCTAGGCAAGTGCTCTACCACTGAGCTACAATCCCAGCCCCTCCACAGACTCTTGAAAAACTTAAATATTCTACAGTGATTGAGTGGAATTGTCTATAAATAAAAGTTAAGATTGTCTTGGTGATGGTGGTCGATTCTTCTAATTTCTAATTTCCTATCTAGTCCTTTCAAATGGTGATTTGGGGATGTTAAATTGCCCATTATAGGGACTGGGTTTGTGACTCAGTGGTAGAGCACTTGCCTAGCATGTGCGAGGCAGTGGGTTCGATTCTCAGTACCACATATTAATAAATAAATGTCCATCGATAGCTTAAAAAAAAATCACTCATTACAATAATGGATTTGTTTTTTCTCTTCTCAACTTGGTCATTTTTTTGTTTCAGATATTTTGAAGCTGTTGATTAAAACATACATATTTAGGATTGCTATATCTTAGTGGATTGGTAATTTTATCAATATGTAATAAATGACCTTTTGTGTTTCTAGTATTTTATTTGTTCTGAAACATATTATATAGCCATTTCTGGTTTTTAAAAATCAATGTTGTGTTTTAGTGTATCTTTTTCCATTCTCTTATTTCCAACTTTCTTTTGTTGTATTTGAGATTTTTTTGTAATCAGTATATAATTGTCATGTTTTTTACTCAATCAACTAAGATTTTACTTTTACTTTTCATTTTTAGTAAATACTAGATACCTGCACTGAGCACTAGAATAGGTATGATTATAATTTTTTGCTTTAGCCATTACATAGAATATATTTAAGAAGCTGTTAGGGAAAGGGATAGTCTATTGTATTTATCCCTAATTTTAGCCATTCCATTTTTTCCTTTTTTATGTTTTGTTTCTTCTGCTGTATTTTTCTTCCTGTTTAGAGAGCTTCCTTTAGTTATTCTTTATGGGTGGTTCTGTAAGTGATCAAAGTCTCTTAATTTTCCTTTGTCTGCTAAAATCTTTATTTCCTTTGACTCCTAAATGATAGTTTTGCTGGTTATAGAATTTGCAGTTGACAGTTCTTTTCAGCCTTTAACATGCTATTTCCTTAGATACCAGTGTGATTCTTATTGGTGTTCTCCTTTAGGTAATGTGTCATTTATCTCATGTTTCTGAAATTATTTCTTTGGTTTGCAGAAATTTATTTGTAGTCCATTTTGGTATGGATTTCTTTGAGTTTATTACACTTAAAGTTTGTTCACCTTTTTGGATTTTTAGGTTTGTTTCTATCACAAATCTGGAAATCTTTTTTCTTTACCTCTTAGAATACTCTCTTCACCAACACATTCTTTTTCTTTTTCTAGAACTCTGATGATATGAATATAGGTCTTTGGTATATAGTTCCATAGTTCCTTCAGGCTCTGTTCTCTTTTTTTTTTTTGGGTGCTGGGGATCGAACCCATGGCCTTGTGCTTACAAGGCAAGCACTCTACCGACTGAGCTATCTCCCCAGCCCCTCTGTTCTCTTTTTTTAAAGCCTTTTTTTCTTTTTGTTCTGATTAAGTTCTGTTAATTTATTCACAGTCACTGGTTATCTTTTGTTATCTCTGTGTTTGCTCCCTTCCAAGATGTTTAAAATTTTGGTTATTTTTCAGTTTGATGAATTCTATTTGATCCCCCCCCTATCCAATAACTTCTTTGCCTGGGGTTCACTGTGTTTTCATTTGTTTCAAGGGAATTTGTAATTACTTGTAAAAATTGTTGAGAGGCTCTTGATTCTTTCTGAAGCTGGAGTTTTAACACACAAATTGCCTATTTAGGTTTTGCATGTAAGTTCTCTTGTCCTTTCCAGGCTCAGTTGACATCCTCACCATGGACAGATCCAGATCTACTGCTGCCAGCCACTGTGCGGTGTGGGTGGGATGAGGTGGTAGTCAGGTTTTGCTGGGGGTGTTGTCTTTGGCATACTAGGTCACCAGTAGATTTATTTATTTTATGTGATAGTAGCCCATATATCTCTCTGTTCCTTTCTTTTGTCATATCATTGACCATGCAGTTTTGCCTTTAAACAATTGACTTTAAATATATCTGACACAAGTATCTGATGCTCCTTGTAAGATATGTTAAAATTCCTGTTAAAGCTAAAATTTCCTTTGGTTTCTACTTGTAATTCCAGTTCCTCTGTGTAGGTTATCACATTTAAAAGTTGTGTGTGTTTCCTGGTACTTTTCTGGCAGTCATTTACATATAAAAATTATATTAGTAGGAATTTTGTACTGTAACTTTTTAGTGTATGGTTTAAATTTTCTAATTATCACATTTATTCCTTAAATATTTGTCTACTTCTTTTTTTCTTAGTAGTATTCCTTGGATGTCTTTCTACTTTAACAAATATGTATCTATGTTTTTCTTCTAACAGGTAGCAGATTTTCTTAAAATGAATA
Organism: Sciurus carolinensis; assembly: GCF_902686445.1. Lineage (NCBI taxonomy): Eukaryota > Metazoa > Chordata > Mammalia > Rodentia > Sciuridae > Sciurus > Sciurus carolinensis. Next base: position 78,078,315 of record NC_062222.1, read on the forward strand.
TTATGTAGCTGTTTACCTCTGTTTTTGTTATTATAAACAATAGGGTAATTCATATTTTTTTGAATGCTTCTTTAAGCAGATAGGACTGATTCCAGGAAAATAAAATTTTTAGTTTATAGGAACACGAATGTTTTAAGTTTTAGAAGCTGATGCCAATTTGTTCTATAGATAGGTGTTCTAGTTTATATTCCTACCAGCTAAATATGCAAGTAGCTATTACATCATCACAAACCCTGGATACTATTAAATTTGAAAATTTTATGTCAGTTTGGGTAGACATATGCTGCCTTATCTTTTAAATTTTCCTGGTTACTAGTGAGATTGAATATTGTCTCAATGTTGTTGATAAGTACTATGTGTTTTACTTAGGCTGATATATAGTTTTAATTAAGATTTGGGAAGCACCAAAATGTTGACATTAATTACATGTTTTATTTTGAGAAGCTTGATTTTTTAAAAATTTTTACCCACACCAGCTTAGGTAGATTTTGCTAATAAGGATTTCAACTGCTAGAATGTTCTTCGTTTATTCTTATTCTATTTATAGGATACAATTTTGAGGCAAGTTGCTGTGGTTCTGGAATGGCACTCCCATTAGGCACCATTATTTTCTAGGATTGAATATATTGAACTAGCTGGATGATTTGTTTGTCATGTTAGATAACTTTCATTTCTTTCTGCCAAAATGTGAAATATGTGAAATAATGTTCATTCCACTCTAAAAAGTGTGGTTGCTAAAACAGAGGAGTATACTTTAAATAGACGTTTGGAGCACCAGAATGATTAGTAAAATGGCACTCTTAAAGGTCTGGGCTACTTTGGTCAAAATTTACAGAGCTGAATGAAAATGAAGTGTTTTTGTTTTAAAGGAATACATTTCTCAGCTACTAATAGCTTGGACAAATCTGCAGACTTTAATGATTTTATGTAATTGCAAAGATTTTCAAAAGAAAGAACAAGAGTTTGTTAAATCTTAGTGAATTTTCTTTCATGTGGTAATTGACTAGCTTTTAGTTCATGGTATTGATAACCCATAACTGAGCAATTTAATGTTTAACTAGTGCCTTCCTTTTTTTTTTTTTTTTTTTTTAAACATTGTAGTTCTATTCTTATCTTTTGCTTTGCACTGACATTATAAAGGAGAGAAAGTAAGAGCAGGAAATAAAAGACCAACTAGAAAATTCAATTTTTATTACACATTCAAATGGTTTTTTTTTTTTTTTTCTGTTTTAAAGATGTTTGAATATTTTAATTCATCAGCCTGTTATAATTTTACATAGCTTTGATTTCCTGGAAGGAAACAAGGCTGACTCAACACATTTACATTTGTAACTAAGACATTAGATTTTACTTAAGGCTTTAAGTAGGTACCTTTCATAAATACCATGTAAGTGAAAATACCATTAATGAGTTTCCTAATGTCCTTTTCTAATATGTTTTATGTTCTCTTCTTAGCTCTTCTTAAATTTCCTTTGGTTTCTAAATCCTCATTAAATTTCAGCATTGGATTTTTAAGTCAGTTTTGTGGGCCTTTACAGTTGAATGGAAACCAGGTTGATTTTACCTTATAAACTAAGTGATGCTGATTTTAGAAACACATGAAATTAACTTATGTTTACTCTTCCCCCCTCCACCCCAGTTCATCCAGAGCAGCTTCCTCCGAGGCCATGGATTACATTAAAAGAACGAGACCAAATTCTGCCATCAGGTAGTTTCTCATTCTTACTTGACTCTTTTCAGAGATATTTAAAATACTTAAAATTTGTGCATCATGATCTATAATTAACACGCCTTCATTTTACCTTCCATGGTTAGATGACTATAAGAATACTGATGGATATAATTAAAATCCATATTAAGATAGGCTTATGTACAGGTTATCTTGTATCTTCCAAAGTGATGCACCTCCTTGAGAGGTAGACTGATGATAAATTCACCTAATGGGACTGATAACAAAATATACCAGTTCAGGGTTGTAGAAATAGTACATGGTTGAGTATTTGATCAATTTAAGGGTATAATCTATCATGTCTAGAACAGTAGTAATATAGAAAATAGAAACTTTGTCTCTTTGAAGGGACCAATAGCAGTTTGATATTTATAGAACTTCATTTGTAGGATGTTTATATGACAGATTAGACATTCCAGGTTGGGAGTTCTGCTTGAAATAAATTATGAATTATGGCTTCTTCCAATGACTTTTTCATTATGAGTAATAATTTTCATATTAATTTCAACTTAAAATTGAAGATTTCAACTGTTTCAATATAAGGTTAAACCAGTCATTGAATACTGCTACTGCCACTTTAATAGTTTTTAAAGGATAAATCACAGTTAAAATGTATTATGTACATTTTTAACAATATAAAAACCCTTCTGCTTATGAATTTTTGACTTTTTTTTAAGTTAAGGGGATTCAGAACAAAACATTTGGTTTAGTATTGGGAAATGTGGGAAGTGTAACCATTTTTTTATTTGCATTTTAATAACTGAGAAATATAATACACAGTACAGTTTTATATCTGCCTAGGGTAAAACTTTTAAAACCACCAAACACTAGAACCATAGTATCAATCTATTAGAAGAGGTTCTGTGTCATTGTTATCATGAATAATACTTGTTATCGGGATGCACGTTGGTGGTATAAGTAAAAAGAACACCAAGGCTTTCTACAAAGCCTTAAATTAGGTGCATTATTTTATACTTGGTCTTCCCTAGTGTGTGATTAATTATTTCCTTTCTGATACTAAAAACACCATTTTCTAGTTCTAAAGAGTAATTCCTCTTTGAACATGAGTGGATGTGACCTTGAAGAAATGCCTTCCTAATATCACACGGCTATAGTTCTATTAAGAAAAAGAACAGCAGAAATAAGTTTTCACTAGTTGCTGAATTCTCAAAATAATGTATTCTTGGGATTTTCTTTATTGAAAAATTAGTATGGAATTTGGCAGGGACTGGGTGTTTATGGTGTTTCCTTGAGTAGACTTAAGTGCTTACAAAAGACACCAACAGTTCTAGCCTTTAACTACTGATGCATAAGGGGATGTGAGTAATAACTGATGACAGTTAATTGTGATTTAGTATGATAAACTAAGCCAAAGTTGTGAAAAGGGTACCAGATAGAAATGAAGTGTAAAAGAGTAGTGATAATAGCACCTTAACTAATTTTCAGTTCTGCTTAAAAATTACAGGCATGATACTAATATAAAGAATTTTGGATATATCAGTAATTAAAGTTTATGACTCTTTCTGTAAAATCTCGTTTCATAAGTCTTAGAGATAATATGAGTGAAGCAAATAAAAGACTAGCTTGCTTCTTTTGTCCTGTTTCCAAAGGACATTTCAAATCCAGAGAAGCAGAGTAAGGTAAACTCAGAGTGCTCACTTTACAATGTGTAGTAGTTTGGAAATGGTTCTGGTCATTTCAAAGATAAATGATCAGAGAATAAGTTTGACAAATAAGTCAAACTGAAATTTAGCCCTCAGTATACAAAATGACCATCAGATAGATACCCAGGGGAACATTTAACTGAATTTCTCTTCATACCTTTTCCATCATCTGAAATGGAACCAACTTCAATTAAGTGTTACTTTATCTTGGATTCTCAACCATATCTGCTCATTATAATCACCTGGTATGACTTTTAAAGATATAAATATCAGGAACCTAATATTGTGACTTAGTCTGGAATCATACTGTTGGTATCAGCTTTTTTCTCCTCTTTAAAGCTCATAATTCTAATGGGTATCTAGTATAGAAAATTATTAAATTAGGACTGTTAAGATTTTAACATGCATGTGCATATGGATCTACTGGGGATTTTGTTAAACAGGTTATTTGTGGGGTCAGAGATTCTGCATTTCTGAGGTTCCAGGTAATCACTGATGCTGCAGGAACTTAGAGCACAATTTTGAGTAACAAGTATACAAACCATCTTCTACAGGCTGTTAGTTTCTTTACAGTCTTTCTTTCTTTCTTTCTTTCTTTTCTTTCTTTCTTTCTTTCTTTTTCTTTTCTTTTCTTTTCTTTTCTTTTCTTTTCTTTTCTTTTCTTTTCTTTTCTTTTCTTTTCTTTTCTTTTCTTTTTTCTTTTCTTTCCCTCCCCTTCCCTTCCCTCCCCTCCCCTCCCCTTCCCTCCAGGGATTGAACCCAGGAGCACTTAATCACTGATCCACTTCCCTTTTATTTAGAGATAGGGTCTCACTGAATAGCTTTGGACCTCAGTAAGTTGCTGAGTCTGGCTTTGAACTCACTATCCACTTTCCTTCTGCCTTATCCTCCCAAGCTGCTGGTATTATAGGCATGCACTATGTGTCTGGCCACTTACAGTCTTTTTATAGTTTAAGGACATTTTAAAAATGAGACTTTTGTTTCAGAAATGAACATTTGGTAAAAAGGTTATTCTTATAAGTAAACTTCATTGGTCTACACTTTTCTGACTGAGAGAACATTGAGGGCCAGAAAAATTATTAAATATGGATATTTTGGTAATATGAAGTAATGAAATTAGAGATGTAATTAGAATGAAACCAAAATTTAGTTTTGTTCTACAAAAAATTTCTAAGCAAATTACATGCAAAAAATCAATATTGATTTAAATTTTTTTTTAAATTTAAAGTTTCTCAATCTCAATTATAACATCAATAATCTAATTCAAGATGAATAAATGGACTTTGGTGGAATGGATTCCAATGAAGTTTTCGGAAGTAGAGTTTAACAAAATCTTATTCCTCCTCTGGGCATTTTACAATGATGATATTTCGGGTATGTGTGTGTGATTATTCAGTTGTGTACATGATACAGGCTTAAAAGAAGTTGCCTAATCTTCTCCCTTTTGTCTGTTTTTTTCTCCCCCTTCTTAGCATCATTCACAGTTATGTGTTATAATGTGTTATGTGATAAATACGCTACCCGGCAGCTATATGGCTATTGCCCATCCTGGGCATTAAACTGGGAATACAGGAAAAAGGGAATTATGGAAGAAATTGTTAACTGTGACGCAGATATCATTAGTCTTCAGGTAACACTAGAAATTAAGTTGTCTTTAACTTTAAGGCGAACTCAAAACAATAGAAGATTCTTCTCTGGGAGAGATTCTGTGTTCAAGCAAAACTCAACAGGAATTATTTTCTCTCCGTGTCTTAACATAAAAAGGTTAATTTTAATAAGCATTTAAAAGATTTCCACAGTGAAACTATTTTGCTGAATACAGCTATGCACTCGTATTCATTTATTATTTTCTGAACTCTTACCCATTATCCATGTTAGCAATTCACCTCATGAACAAATCTACAGAAGATTGCCAGTCTTTGGGGAATATAAATTTAATTTATAATAGAGTCTAGAAAATGTCCAGTGTCTGCTGGACTTTTTGAAACAATGAACATAATTTAAAAAATTCTTGCTTCCTCATTTAAAGATCCTTTAAGGCCTCAGGTCTCCAAGGTGTAAAATGCTGATGAAGGTACTGACTCATAATGGGCCCAATAGTAGAAGTCGGAGAGGGAGAATTGAGAGGGAGACCTTAGAGTCTTCTGATCAGTAACACCTCATTATTATCATTATAAATGAAGAAATGTATATTATCATTTAAATGAAGAAATGTGTTTTAATGAAATATGTTTTACCACTTCTCAATACTTAACTGATGATTAACCAAAAACATTTGAGTAGATATTAGTAATTTTTTTCTCAGCAACTTTCAAAGCATGTTAAGTGCTTGAAGATGTATTTAACATTTTAATTGATAATAATTGTGTATTTTAATGGGATACAGTGGGATATTTCTATTGTGGAATGATCAAATCAGGCAAAGTAACTTATCTGTCACCTCAAATACCATTTATTAAAGGTGCTTTAAAAATTTGTATTGTATCACCCACTAATTAAAAATGATTATTTGTTAATAAATACATGCATATGTGTATATATTTTTTTGTGTGTGTATGTGAGGGTTATTACTGGGGATTAAACCCAGGACCTTGTACATGCTAAGCAAGCACTCTAGTACTGAGCTGTATCCCTATCCCTTTTTAAATTTTATGTGGAGCAGGGTGTTGTTGAGTTGCCTAGGCTGATCCTGAATTTGTGATCCTCCTGCTTGAATCTCCTGAGTAGCTGGGATTACAGCCCTGTACCACCATGCCTGCTACTTTTATTTTTATTTTTATTTAAAAAAATTTTTTTTTAGTTGTCAGTGGATCTTTATTTTATTTATTTTATTTATATGTGGTGCTGAGGATCAAACCCAGGGCCTCACACATGCCAGGCAAGTGCTCTCACTGAATCACAGCCCCCCAACCCCCACCCTGCTACTTTGAAGTATTTTTTTTGGTAATAGAGTATCTTGATTTTTTAATGTTGACTGGGAAATAAAATAAAGTTTCAAAACTTAAATTTTCTTGTAAACATTGAGTGACAATTGGAGGGAGGAGGAAACAAATAAAATTAGGCTATTTTAGTTATTGAACTGTCCACCTTTTGGTTATTTATAGTAATAACAGCCTCACACCCTTCTAAATAATGTATAGTTTGAAAGATAATTCATCATAATTTAAGAAAACTTTATCTTATTATAACAACTGTATGACAGTGCTCCTTCTAGAAAAGTTGAAAATTCTGAAAAAATATAAGATGTGTTGAAAGAAGACCATGTTCCCATATCCCCAAAGATAGTTGCTATGCTAAAACTTCTATTTCTCTTCTGCACATTTCCTTTTTATTCACTTACCAACTTGTATTTACCTACATATTTTCAAAATAAAACTGACTGTTAGCATATTTTGTTTCTGGTTTATTGTACTTAATGTATTTTCCATGTTACCAATATTCTTCAAATTCAGTTAATTATATCAACATATATTATTTGAGTTAATTTTTCCCTTCTATTGGGCATTTAGTCGTTTATAACTTCTTGCTATTATAAAATCATGCTGTTAACAGCATCCTCATACATAAATCATCTTCGTATTTGATTATTTTATTTGGAAAGATTTATTAAAAATGTTGATCAAAGTAAAATAATTAAATTATTAAGAGAGACCTTTGGATGACTGGTATTCAGGTACCTAAACATTTATAAAACATAGATTTTTTTTTGTTGATTTTCTGTTTCTCAATCTTGGGTATCAGTCTTTTACGCCATAGTTCAGAAGAATAAATACTTTAAAAAATTACCTCTCTATATATAAAATGTACTATTACCTATCACCTTAACCTATATCATATGCCCAACTTACTTCATTTAATTATTACTGGTCTTGAGGAAGTGAATTATATTTGAATAAACTCTAAATTGGAAGTCTAGAGACTTGGGATGTATAATCCTACTCCTATTACTAACCAACTGTGTGAACATAAGAAAATCATGTCACCTTTCTGATTCTTTCATGTTTAAAAAACTACCATTGCTAAATGATAGCTTGGCAGCTGTTAACAATAGGGTAAGACAGATAATATTCATTATGTGAACTGTTTGAACTTAATCATACCTTACTCATAATGTCAAATATTTTTATGTCTTAATCAGTGTTTCCCTGTGTCATATAGATAACAATTTTCTTTATCTCAGGAAGTGGAAACAGAGCAATACTTCACTCTCTTTCTGCCAGCATTGAAGGAGCGTGGATATGATGGATTTTTTTCTCCAAAGTCACGTGCCAAAATCATGTCTGAGCAGGAGAGAAAGCATGTGGACGGTTGTGCAATATTCTTCAAAACAGAAAAGTAAGTTAAGGAAACAGCAAAACAGTGTAAATTTATTTAATTATCACCCATTTAAATTGGCTTTGGTTTGACCCCCCAAAAAAAGTTAAAAACAAGTGTTACAGAACTTAAAACTTGGTAATACTTTTTTTTAAAAAGACTGTATATTGGAAATGGGGATGTTTATTGTGTTATTCTTTACGCTTTTATTGCCAAATTACACAAAAAGTTTTAGAAGTAGTTTTGAATATGGTTTTACAGTTTTTCAAAATATATTTTCATAAAGTAAAAGTTTTTGTGAAAAGTGAAATTGTTGCCTTTTAAGATTAGCAATAAGTCATCTAGGTTTCTTTTCTTTTTTTTTTTTTTTGTAGTTGGCTTTTCTCAGAATCATTCATTTTATCAACATTTTCATCATTTCAGTTAACATTTAATACATTTATGTAATTATTTTTCACTAAATATTTGCTGAGCATTTGTTTGTGCTAGGTCTCTCATACTAGGCATGATAGACAAAAAGATAGACAAGACATAGTTTCTGATTTCACTGAGAGCACAAATCTAGTAGGAAGAGATTGGCATAGAAGACAATTATAATATGCATAAGAGAGAGAATAGATCAGTAAGGCAGGATAGAGGAGAGGCACTGAGCTTATGGAAGTGGGAAATTAAAAGAATAGATTGAGACAGGGCAATGGAAAATGCATAAAGTCTGATAAAGGTTGAATCCCATGGTTAATTGGGAGTTGATGTATTAGATAGGGATTTATCTACTTATAAAATAAACATATATATGCTTGTAACTATTTTCCAGTACTTCCCTTTTTAATCTCTATTATAACAAAGCCAGTCATTACTTTTGTTGACATAGTATCTTACTAGTATGACTATATTATTTTAGGTAAATACATTCAGTGAATTTGAAAGATACTTGGTACACTTTTATTTGTTGTTTTTCCCTTTTTTTTCTACTTTTCATTTATTTGTGCATAATTTCCTGTCTTTTCCATGAATTTTTAGTAGAGATAATCTCATTTTGGTTTATATTTAGTGCTGGCTCTATATCTGAGGTCAGACTATACTGAATTCTGTACTTTTTTATGAATTTTAGAGTAAGAGTTACTACTATTTCCATGGTGTTTACAACATGTCAGGTCTTTTCTAGTTATTTATATGAATTGTCTTATTTAATTTTTAAAGCAAGCAATCCTCAGAAGTAGGCAAGAACTATTTCCTGGTTTTTGTTTTTGTTTAATAGATGAGGAAAGCAGGGCATGCCCATGTTCAGCATCTTGCCCAAGGTTACACCACAGTCTGACTTTATAGTCCATGCTTTTTACCACTATAATAAATGAATTCTTTCAAAATTTTGTTTGCACTTCCATTATTATTTGTATCTCTTTCAAGGTAACCTCATTTGGGAAACTCGCCTTAAATTTGACATTTGTTACCTATGTTCATATAGAGATTTCTCTGAAACACCATTGCTTTTAAAAATATACTGATAACATTGAGACATGCCAATTATTTCTTTTTCCACTTTCCATTATTTCTTTTAAGAAAATATGAAAGATTTTCTTTTAATCATTTCTCTCAGTTTTGAAAGGAAAAATTTAAAATTCCTTGATAATTTGCTAGAGGTGATTAAGAATTTGAAATAACAAGTATAATTGTTATCTAGGGAACTTTACAAACATTGGGTATTTCTGTAAATTGATTCTTAAGTTATTAAAACTGAACAAGATCCCAATTCAGTGGCACAAGCCTATAATCCTAGCTATCTGAGAGGCTGAGGGGAAGATCACAAGATCAAGGCCCACCTGGGCAACTTAGTGAGACCTGGTTTCAAAATTTAAAAAACAAATTATAAAAAAGGGCTGGGGATGTAGTTCAGTGGCAGAATACCTCTGGGTTCAATTCCCTGTACTGCAAAAATTCATTTACCCAAAACAACTTTTGCTCTTTATTCTTTATCATAAACACTATCTGCAGTTCAAAAGCATTTTGTAAAATACACAAGTGTGTGTGTACATATATGTATATATGGTGTTTGTATGTAGACTGGGTTTTAGATTTTTTTTGACTCAGAATTTAAATTCTTTTTGCTATGTTTTATTCTGAAATGCTGTGAATTAGGAAATGAGTACATAGGAAAAACTTAGCTGTATCTATTTTTCTTCCCTTCCTCTTTAACTTTTTTTCCTAAATAGTAAGAGGGACTCCACAACAAATGAAGACTGTGATACGTTATTTTATTGTACCTCTTGTGAATTTCCCTGGAATGTCAGGATTGTACTATTACAATAAAATAAAAGCACCTTCTGTCTCAGTACCAAATATTTATTTTTGTCATATTAGCCAACTATCCAATGCCAAACGATTTGGAATTTAACACAAAGTTCATTACTTGCCTTTATTCTTTCTTCAGATCGGAGAGATAACAGTGCAAAGAAAAGTGTATAAAGCCAGATGTTTCTCCTGTTTATTTAGCTATGTGATCTTTTTTTTTTATTGTAAACAAATGCGATACATGTTGTTTCTCTATTTTAGCTATATGATCTTGAATGAGCCACTTACCCTTTCTGAATCTGTTTTTTTCATTTATATATTCTTGTTCATAAGATCATTTTTTAATATTGTTTATGAAATTAACAAAGTCAGAAGATAACTTTAGAAGAGTACATTGACTCTATATGCTTTTGAAAAATTCATTCTTTGAGTCAGATCAGAGTATCTGATAATTTCCAGTCTTCACTGATGACTGTTTAAGCCTCCCTGGAAAACAGTGATACAAAGTAAGTAATGATAAATGGAAACTAAAGTTAATTACTATTTTTAGCAAAATACATCCTCAGCATGATGAAATGACAGAATATTACCTAGTACAGGCTAGGACTTAGATTACAAATATTCAGAGAATTAGAATGTAATATAGTAGTTTAGTTTTACTTGTCACTGGAGATGAAACCCAGGGCCTTGCACATCCTAAGCACATATTCTACCACTGAACTACATTCCATCTAGTTTTAGTTAATTTGGGGGATTCAGTAGGTAATTCTGGCAGCATCTTTTGCTTCTTATTATGAACATCATTTTTAATAGTTAAATATATAGAGACATTAGAAAATAGAATTTTGTTAAAATGTCAGAAATCAGCTTTTGCTTTTTCTCGTGTTATCTACAGTCCAAAGCATTTTATTAAAAAATGTTTGTATGTGCATAGATGTATTATATGTGTGTGAGAGAACAGTTATAGACAGATTATTTTAGATTCAGAATTGAAATTCTTTTTCCCATGTTTTATTCTATAGGATTAACTATTAGTAGGAATGGGTTTTTTTTAACCAGGTACACAACTTGAAGAAATCCAAAATGGGAAAGGATGGAGATGAAACTAGACCTAGTTGTTAGAATTGCCTGCTGTTCCTGAGGTTAGCTGTTCAGATCATCTGATCATACTTTAAATCAGTGAGAAAGGGAAAGATGAGAACTGTAGTTTATAACAGTGTGGCCACTGCACTGTGAAGAAGCAACCTCTTGTCATAGGAGTGGGAACTTAAGTTGTTATGGTACTTAGTCCTTGCTGTATTGCCTCATTTTCTAACCTGCTTCTAGTCTCATAGGTATCACATAAGGCCAAGTCCTTGATTTTTCTTTTCATACTACTACAAGCAGTTTTGTGCTTGGGAAGAGGGCATTCAGAAGTTACAGTGTCATTCCAAAATGAGTGTTATAATACTCCTCATTCGTCTCTTGGTTATTAAGTTTCTCTGGCTTAAGTGGTGCTTGTATTTAGAACTTGTCTGTGTGACTTTAAAACGTGAGATCTTGATTTCTGATTTCTAACGTTAACTTCCCATGAATTCAGGATGGAACATAAAATTATGACTTCATGCCCATTTCCCTTCTCTTCAAATATGGTTAATGATAACTTTACACTTAATTCCAGAGAGTTTTTATGGAACAGTGGTAAAGAATGTGAACAGTTTTCAATAGTTAGAAGTGTTGTACAACCATAGGATTGTACTTATTCACTTTTCTTTCATATTTATTCTTGTCTCTAAATTGCCTTTTCTACTTAGTAGAAAAGTAATTGTAAGAGTATAATTATAATGACTTAAATATAATACTTATAATAATTAGTATTATTATAAATACTAATATATATATAAAGTGACCCAAGAACATTTTCTATAGTATTTTATACTGAATATACAGTAAAATCTGGTTTGTTTAAGATTAAATAGATGTGATCCAGAAAAGGAGTGTTTGAGCTATCTCATGGAAAATTATACTGCCTTCTTTCTTTACTATGTACTACATTGTTCTCTTTTATGGGTAGGGAAGATTACTTTTCCTTTCTCTCTCTCTCTCTCTCTCTCTCTCTCTCTCTCTCTCTCTCTCTCTCTCTCTCTCTCTCTCTCTCTCTCTCTCTCTTTTGAAGTACCAGGAATTGAACCCAAGGTTGCTTCACCACTTAGCCATATCCCCAGCCCTTTTTTTACATTTTAGAGACAGGGACTTGCTGAGTTGCTAAGTGCTTCATTAATCTGCTGAGGCTGTCTTTGAACTTGTGATCCTCCTGCCTCAGCCTTAGCTGGGATTATAGTCCTGTGCCACCTCACCCGGCTTATAGATTGTTTAGTTGCTGGTAATTGGTATTCACTGCCCTCTGTCTAGCATTAGTCACATGACAGCCAATCAAATTGCTTTTAAACCACAGGTTGGTAAGAAATGAAGTTATTTCTTTGTCTGAAGGCTTGTTTTGGACAAGTTCTTCCTGCATGTGAATATTCAGATGAATGATCTTTTTCATGTGAGGTTTTTTTTCCTTTGTTTTTTGGTCATATCGATCTTCACTTTATGTATTCTTTCTTATACCCATGTGACTTTTGTTTAGATTTTTCTAAAAAGCAGAATAATTCTTAGAAAAAAAAAGTGTCAGTTATAATGCTTATAGCATCTGTATACCAGTCACAGAGTACAAATAATAAATGAATTTAAGTACTAAAAGACAAGTTTAAGATTTTCCACATTACCAATGCTTGGTGTCTTGAATTAATGACTAGAAAAATAACTATAAACCAATATATCTTATTTAAAAGAAATATCTAATAGAAGCAATGAAGACCTGTATATTTCAAAATGATTCCTTTATAAAATAAACAGAAACAAGGTATTGTGTAAGATAATAGCTATTCTTAAGTTATGAGAAATTCTTAAGGTTCAAGTAGCATATATAATTCTTACTTAATTTTCTCTAGAAAAAGGGAACTTTCTTTGGTTCTTAACTTCTCAACTATCTGAGAACAGAAGCTGAAACTAGTGATAAGATTCGAGAGACACTCTCCTTTAGTGTTTCTCAGTGTCAGAGAAGGGAGTGTTAGTTATAATGACATGTACTCTGTTTAGGAAAGCTAGTTTTATTTATCTGCACTTTTTGAAACCAAAGACAATAAAAAGAAGATAACCTCAAGAAGACTGGGTGCTTTTAAAAGTTAAAAGTAGGGCAATACTGTCATAAATTGTACCAATGAAGAAAGCTGGAAGCATCTAATAAGCCAAATATCATATTCAGGATTCATTTAAAAAGAATTGTTTTCTAAATGAAGAAAAGCATATTTAAAAGAAAAAGTTTTAAGAAGCTATGGTCATTGCCAAGAAAATTAAGAAAAACCAAAGACTTGGTAGAAGTGCTGAGGAAAACAGTCAACGAGGAGGGAATTTTAAGTTTCAGAATGTTGTATAAATAACAAGGAAGGGATAGACCCACTGTGATTGTGTAAATACTGTTTGAACAAGAAAAAACAACTGCTCTTCCTTTCCAACCTGGGCCCAGCAAGATGGAACCTGCAAAGAAAAATGGTGGCAAGAACCATGACCCTTCTGCCACATGAGGGGTTGATTCAAGAGTACGTCAGCATTCACAAGCATGTCTATGGAGTGGGCTTCAAGAAGCATGCTACTTGGACATCAGAGAGATCAGGAAGTTTGCCATGAAGGAGATGGGAACTTAAGATATATACATTGATAACAGGCCCAATAAAGCTGTCTGAGCAAAAGGAATGGGAATGTCCCATATCATACCCACGTGTGGTTGTCCAGAAAACGTAATGAGGATAAAGATTCACCAAACACACTCTGCTTTGGTAAACCATGTCCCTCTCATAACTTTCAAAAATTTAGTCAGTTAGTATGTATGAGAACTAGTTCTCCATTGTCAAAGACACAAAGCTGCTCCCCTTTAAAAAAAAAAAAAGAAAAGAAAAAACCAGAGTCCCTATTTTGCTTTTATGATCTTATTGAAGGAGCATTATCTTCAAAGTAGAAGCATTAAGATAGGTGAAGAGGAGATTGGCAAACCAAAAAGGTAAGATTGGTAAACTGAGTCATTAAACTGCTTTAACTGGTTACATTTCTAAGTGAAAATAAGTATATCCAAGATATTAAAGGTCTTGTAAAAATGTGACTAGAAAACTGGCATGGGGAATCTGTTATGAATATCTGAATATAGGAAAAGTTCTAGGATTTTGGAGATAGTTTAACATCTTATTCTGCAAAAAGATTTGCCCATCCTCGATTTTCCTCATCTTGGTTTCGTTTGTTTGTAATTTCTACAATCACAGAGTGCTGGGGACTCGAACTGGGGACTCCAGCATGAGAGGCAGGCACTCTACGAGATGGGCTATATGGCCTGCCTCGATTTTCCTCATCTTTGTAATGGGAATAGTAATGCCTCCTATTGCAATTTGAGTTTCCAGAAAGAAGACTGAGATAATTTGCCATTCTGGGGTATATTAGGAATCAACATTTGTGGGAAAGGGGAGGAAGCAGAATTCAACATCAAGAGGTGTAGAAATGGTTCCTCAGGGAGCTTTGGAGCTAATATGGCCTATGAGAATTGGGTGGGTGGGGGGGCGGGGCGCTAAAATTGTAAAGACCTTTTTTTTTTTGCTTTTGATCTGCAGTTGGATGTTTGTGCTCAGAGTACATGACCTTGAGGGCATACAACTGACAAAATCCTTGAAGGGTAGATGAATCTGGGCAGTCAATCTCCAAGTGCAAATTTTAGGACTAACATTATAAAGTACTTAGTACAGATTTTCATTTTCATACAAGTAGATCCTCAATAACGGGTAGCTTTTATTTATTGTTATTTTTTTCTGCCCTGTTGAGAACTTTAATTATTTGAGGGACAATAGAATGCATACACATCACATTTACAAATGCCCAAAAGCTGGTAAGAGTATTTAAACTTTTAGAAAAATAGAATGAAGTTTCAAAATGCTCCTGATATAATATGAATGGGTAAACTAATCAGTGAATGCTCATAAAATGGTACTTAACAGAAATAATTTGCTTCTCTTAGATTTTTAATAGAAGAAAAGGAGGAATTGAAAATCACCTGGGAATACAGAAGAATATGTGCAAACATTACATCATTGGCTTTTATCAGAATAATTTAGGTGTTCAACACAAAGTAGTTAAATAATCTGTTTATTTAAAGAAAGAGGGTCTTGCTGTGTTGCCTAGATAGGCCTTGAAATCCTGGGCTCATATCAGTCTCCCGTGTAGCTGGGACAGCAGGTGTGCACCACTGCACCCAGTCTAGTTTATGGTGAATCTGTGTAGGGGACTCTAGTCATAAAAATTGATTTGGAAGTATATGGCTGTCTCCAAGGTGCAATTTTAGTCTTTAACAAAAATACAATAAAAAATGAAGATGACTAGTTCATTTATGCCTTGTCTAGGTACCCCTCTGTGTTAGTCAGTTTTCTATTACCTTCTGAGGCTAGATACTTTATAAACAAGATATTTATTTAGCTTTCAGTTTTGAAGGCTTAAGGACATAGCATTGCCAACAGCTTGGTTCTGATGAAGGCTTCATGGTGGATAGAGTGCCTGAAAGAAGAAATCATCTGGTGAGACAGATATCCAGAGATGGGAGCAGCCAGGATTGCTTCTTCATGATAACTAACCTAGGTCCCACAAGAAATACCTTAATCTCTGTTGAGAACAATGCCCCGCCCCCCCTCACCTTTTACTAGGTTCTACCTCTTAAAGGTTCCAACAGCTCTCACTTCACTACACTGGAGATGAAGCTTCCAACATGTGAACCCTTGGGGGACAAACTGCATCCAAACCATAGCATGTGCTTTTAAACTTTTGTTCAAATGAAAAACTGTTTTAACACTATTTATTCTGTAAAGAACTGATCTTTTCTGGAAAGAATTTGAGGGTAGGAGAGCATTGACATGTTTGTCATATACTTAAAGTGGTGTCACATGAAAGAGAAATTAGGTTTATTTTATATATCTTTAGAAGAGAAGATCTCAATCTATGTGTAAAGGAGAAAAAGGAAGAAATATACAGGGAAGTAAACTTTAATGAAGACCTGTCTGAAAATAAGAGTTCTGATACTCCCTTTCCTTCCCTGAAAGAATGATCTGACTTTGATATAAGTAAAATTATTCCAATAATAAAAATATTACTATTAAGCAGGATTTTAAGACATTCTTGCAGAACTCTAGGTTCCTAAAATAAGCCTTAAAAGTTCTGTGAATTTCTAAAGTTAATTAATTGCACTGGAATTTTAAAATTTTCACTCATATATTTCAGATACCACATATTAACACTTTGGAAATCATTGACATGTTCCTGATGTGCTGCTTACTTGAATTATTTGGTGCAAGCGATAATGCAGTCATAAAAGTTGATCATGTTTTCTGTGTGCAGGACAAGTTATTTACTCTGAATCTGTGTATGTCAATTAGAATTTTTATTACTACTTTGTAACCAAAACAAAATACAGAAAGCATTTGGATACTGAGACAGATATAAGACTATAATTATCATCTATACCCTCTAATTTCAAGTTTTTCTAGTCATCAAAACTGGGTGATTGTTTTCAGTGATTGATTTACTCCAACATAATATTGCTTTAATCTGTTTTGTGTATTGGAATCACACTAAATTGTTTAAAAATTAAGAAGTCTGATTTGGAGGATGGTCAATCCTAGCTATCTTTTTTGTTTTGTTTTGTTTTGTTCTGGGGATTGAACCCAGGCCACTGAGCCACATGCCAGCCCTTTTTTAGATTTCATCTAGATAAACAGGGTCTTACTGAGTTGCTGAGGGCCTCACCAAGTTGCTGAGACTGGATTTAAAGTTGCAGTCCTCCTGCCTCAGCCTCCTGAGCCTCTGGGATTACATGCATGCTCCACCTTACCCAGCTTAAATGGTTTTTGAATCTGCTCACTGCTCTTTATTTCTCTTGCCTTGGTCCAAGCCATTGTATTTCATCAAAACAACCTCAAAACCTTTGCAGTTGGTTTCCTAATTCCAAATTTCCATTTTGGCTCCAATAATCTGTTGTCCACAAAGCAACTATTGTGATCTTAAAATGTCTTTGTTTAGAGTTTTTAGTTGTTTTTGTCCCTCTCACCTCAACATCATTTCTTACCCTTTCATTCTTTCTGACACCATAAAATTACAAAGCTGTATGCTATCTCAGAGCCTTTTACTCCTTCCTTCTATTGAGAATGTTCCTAATCCCATTCTTCACCTTGATAACTCTTCATCCTTCATATTTGAACTTAAAGATCACTTCTTTAGAGAGTGGAAAATGTACTCCTTTTGACTGTGGGTTAGAAAAGGCACATGATTGGACCCTTTACACTTCTAAGCATATTTAAGGCCCTGGTATTGGAGCAGGAAATGGGAACATTGTTTCCATCAATCACAGCATCCTGTGCCATAGTAAGCTTTTAGTTACTATTTTTGAAGGGATGTGTGTGGGGCTCTGATTCAAGCTAAGAGGAAGGTGGGGAGTAAGCTGTTAGGGAGAGCATAGATGTCTTATCTTATTACCTAGTGAAAAAGTAGCATGTTTGTGGTTTGAGCTCTTTGTAATTTCACAACTGTAATAAAATTGGGCTAAAAGAGGTCAGGTTTGATCAAGTTCAGTGCTATTAAATGTAAGCACAAGACTAATTCTGTCAAATCCTACAACTTCATACTGAATTATTTAGTACTAAGGAAAGAAAATACTGTTAGTGCAGAAGCTATGATCATAGGGAGAGCCATTTCTTCATATTATAGAATCTGTTTCTCTGACACAGCCTTTTAGTAAAAACCAGATAGAAAAATTTATAACTTGTTAACTG
This sequence comes from Sciurus carolinensis, assembly GCF_902686445.1. Classification (NCBI taxonomy): domain Eukaryota; kingdom Metazoa; phylum Chordata; class Mammalia; order Rodentia; family Sciuridae; genus Sciurus; species Sciurus carolinensis. The sequence continues at coordinate 78,096,188 of NC_062222.1, forward strand.
AGATACAGGTTGTGTCACTGAATTTCTTGACTAATCTCTTGATGTGATTGGAATAAAACTGCAAATAGGGCAGACAGATTTTATTCTGTTCTTTCTCATCAATGTACTGACTCAGTTAAGATTGTGTGTAATATCAAAAAAATCTAAAGAGTAAGTTAAGCAAATGAGGAAAGAATAATTTTCTCATACAAGAAGTCTAGAAATAGGCAGACCAGAACGGGTTCAGCTGATTGTTCATGAAACTAGCTGGAAAATGCAGAGATATAAAAGGGTGAAGGAATACATACCATCTTTCCTGGGTGAGGCCTCCAAGAAAATTTCTATAGAAACCAGATTTCTTAGGTCTCATTGGTCAGAACTGTATCTCGTGACCACTTGAAGTTAGAAAATGACAGAGATGCCAAATGGTATCGGTGTCTCATGCCCCCTTCACTTAGTTTCTTTTCGTGTGATGGTCTGAGTACCTAAATCACAAATTTGCATTGTGCCTTTTAGATTACATTGGTGCAGAAGCATACAGTGGAATTTAACCAAGTGGCAATGGCTAATTCAGATGGATCCGAAGCTATGCTGAACAGAGTGATGACGAAAGATAACATTGGTGTTGCTGTGGTATTAGAGGTCCACAAAGAACTATTTGGAGCAGGTGAGTGCAATTTAAAATAGTTGTTAATAAATGCCTTCCCAAGTTCTCTTAAAGCAAGTGAAGAGATCTTGTTTTTACTTATTGCAAAGTTGTTTTCTTGTCTTTTGAGGAAAACTGAGAAAGATGGTCAGGAAAACTTATTGTATAAAACATTATGTGTTTCTTAGAAGTTTTTGAGTTATTCTGTGATCTCTGTTAGTCTTTTTTACCTATCAGGTAATCTGTGTAAGGTCTTTGAATATGCCATTAATTCTAAAACTTGGAAATAGGGAGTGTTTTGATTAGCCTGAATTTAGAAATTATAATGACTTGATCCTCTTTTGAGCCATATTTTTAGTTTCTTGTATGTGAACCCTTTGTCTTTAAGGTTAAATACTTGGCACATTTTCTTTAATTTTTTTTTTTCTTTTTTGTTACCTCTCAGTCATTGCTAGGGTAAAAGAGGGATTTTTATCTATTGCAGGATTGTTCTTCAGCTTTTTAGCTTATTTATAGCTTCCTTCAGAATCAGAAATTCGTTATGTACTTTGTGTTATCTAGACCTCTTTTTACCCTTCCTATTGCCTGCCTTTGAGTGTTACATTGTTTACTAGTTTGTTTTAAGGAAAAAGAAGGAAGTAAGGCCAGGTCAGTACTTTCTTTTTCCCTGTACCTTTTTGCAGAGAAAAGGTTTTTTTTTTTCACCTTGAGTATTGATTTGAATTATTCAGACCCTGCATATGTGTCATAACCTCCATCATTCTTCAGTATTTTCTTCATCAAAGATAGTCTTTGATGTGAGATTTTGAATTTTTTTCTTTTTGAACCTCTCCTTGTTATCCATGTTTATGAATTTTATCTATTTTATCTCATTCCTACCCCTTTTTCCCTTGGTACTTTTGTTCAGGTATAATAATAATTGAGTTTCTTTTGGAGTTTTACTCCCCTTTTAACTTGAAGAAGAGTAATTCCAAACTATACAGTGGGTACTTTCACTGAAGTACCTGAAATATGTATCTTTTGTATTCCTAGAAGAGGAATTTAATAATATAGAAAGTACTTATGGCTTCTTTGCCATAAGCAAAGGGCACATTTTTAATACTTTATATATTAAACATTAATCTGCAGCCCAAAGTAACACCACAAAACTTATAGGAAGAGAAGACACCTTAGAAGATTTTGGCAGGAAGTATTTATCTTATCAGATTACATTAAAAATGATTCCTTGTATCACACATAGAAGATTACTTCAGTTAATTTTAATAGAAAAAATAAATTTCAATGTTCACTGATATTCCAATAGCCCAAAAATATAGAACTTGGAGACCCTCTCATCTCAGTCACATTCAAGGAATAGCTCTTTAATTTCTCTATACAGGTCACAATGTATAGAATTTATGTAAATAGTTTTATTTAAGTGGTATCATACCATGCACACAGAACTTTATACCTTGAATATTTATGGACATTTTTCTGATGGCATATTAAAATTTTAACTTTTATAATTTTTAATATATTATCCTGTCCACCATTTTGAAAGTAACTATGTTAGGGTTTATTTTGGCAGAATTAAAAAACATAGGATTTTAGGGGTGAAAAAAGAACCTTAGTTGAATTCTCATTTTCCAAATGAACCTGAATACCAAAAAGGTTAAGTAACTGACTGGTTCAAGACCACACAAAATAATTAGTAATAAAGCCTGATCTGAAACACAAGTGACCTTTGAAAGTACACAATTCTCATTTATCTAAGCGTGTGTTAGGAATTTGTTTAGGTAGAAAATTGACTTACTTTGTATAGCTTAATATCATGTGGTCTTTTTACAACTGATCTATCACTGTTAGATTCAGGAAATACAAGGGCTGGGGGATAGCTCAGTTGGTAGAGTGCTTGCATTGCTAGCACAAGTCCCTGGGTTCAATCCCCAGCATCGCCAAAAAAAAAAAAAAAAAGAAAAGAAAGATTCAGGAAATACAAGATGAATGAGTACTAGTGGGAAGAATTTAAAGTTTAAGTGACTTAAGTAACTGAAAACCTGCCTCTCTACAATTGTTATTGTACAATTTAAATGACAGATATTTCAAAGTACTTATTTAAACTAAGAACTCAGTAAATGCAAGGCATTATAATAAAGTATTGATTATATCATGATATAATTTCTAACTTGGGCAAGTAGAGCAGGGGCCAGCAAAGTTTTTCTGTGAATCTTTTAGGTTCTATAGGCTACATACAGTCTTAATCACAGACTTCCTCACCCCCATCCTTTCTTCCTTCCCCTTAAAAATATAAAAGCATGCTTAGCTTACACAGGCTATACAGAAATGTATGGTGAGGCCAGGTTTAGCCCACAGGCTCCCATTTGTCAACTTGATCTACAAGAGTTAATTCCCATATTAGGATTACCAGAAGCTTAGCCCCTTGACTTCTGAGAACCAGTTAGAAATAAAAAGAAGACATAAATTTCTGGAGAAGAGTAAAGAAATTGCTATGGATCTTTTTGAGAAAACTTTAAGATACCACTTGTCTTGAAACATAAAACATAACTTTTATCTTCTTTTTTTATAATGTTTAAACTTAGGTATGAAGCCTATTCATGCTGCAGACAAACAGCTGCTTATAGTGGCAAATGCCCACATGCATTGGGACCCAGAGTATTCTGATGTGAAACTTATCCAGACCATGATGTTTGTCTCAGAGGTTAAAAACATTCTGGAGAAAGCCTCAAGTAGGCCTGGCAGCCCAACTGCAGATCCTAATTCCATCCCGCTGGTGCTATGTGCAGATCTTAACTCATTGCCAGATTCAGGTATTTATACATAATTTCCTTTTTGTTCTCAATTTGATTTTAGTTTGAGTTGAAAGCCTTATAGCTCCTACTTTTTGAGTAGAGAATTTCTCTTCTAAATTAGAAAGTGTATCAGTGAGAATTCCAGGAATAGGGCAGTAGGTAATTTTTATTATTTTTATTTTTTTTATTTTGAGGCACGATCTTGCTAAGTTGCTGAGGTTGACCTTAAACTTCGGATCCTCCTGCCTCAGCCTCTCGAGTCACTGGGATTATAGGCATGCACCATGATGTCGGGCTTCAGTTTTCTATTTTACATGCTAAATTTCTAACATAAAACATTAAGGTATTACTTTTTTGTTATTATCACAGCATATTCTAAATTTTGTATATTATCATTAGGCTATTAAAATCATTCAACAATAAATATAAATATAACAAATGTCTATAAAATTGGAATATTAAAAAAGTCACTAAACTAAACACCTTTTTCTTTTAGAAAAAGAATGTTGAAATCTTTGTTTACAAATGTTTTATGACCTTTGGCTAGTTGATACCCTGGCACCCTAACCACACTCTCCTTTTAATCCTTTGAGTTCAATTGCTCTGAATTACAAGTGTTCTCCTATTTAATTTGATTTCTTTAAGCCAGTTAGCTGTCATTTGTCATCATAGCATAGTGAGCTGACTCTGGAGGGAGACTTTCAGGTTTGAATCCTAGTTCTGCCACTTAACATCTGTGTTCTGTGATCACGTTCCTCATTTTTAAATAAGAGAATAATCATTTTATCTTCCTTGTAGAGTTGTTCATGAGATTTAAGTTTGTAAGGCACTTAGATAGTTATATAATAAATGGTAGGTAAATGATAATTTGAGCTGTTTACAGTACTGATATACATTAATTACTTCTTTATTATATCTTGCTATCCTGTTCACAAATAGAGAGGACTCTTAGTGTTTGATAATCATCATAAGAATTGTGATAATTTTTTCTTGTCTGCTGATTCATTGGAAACTACTTTCTGAATGTTGCTATTCTCTTTAACTCTTTAGATACATCTAATAATTTGGTCACGTAATTTATCTTGGGCATACAATGTTCCTTGTAGTGTCAGGCTGAGAAATCTCATGCTTGCTCAAAATAATGACATTGTCTAGCTGACACTAGACATTGAAATGTTGAAGATGTGAAATGTTTTTGTTGTAAATGATTTTTTATTATATGTGCTATATTTATGTTTCCAAAGTTATTGGTTGTGTAGAATAGAAAAATATTCAAGAGATAGGTTTAGAATAATATTCCCCAAACACTTAAGGTCAGGATCATTCTGGTGAATGTTGCTTAGGTCCTTGAAATCATTTAAAACTGAAGGAACTATTGAGAAACAGGCTATTCCTGGATAATCTGAAATAAGCAAATACTCTTCAAAAAAATCTGACATTTGATTTAAAAAAATTTTTTTAACAATAAAGAAGGCAGTTTCATATGACTCAACCTAATAAAACCACTCTGAACCTGGTGTATGTACCTAGCAGCAGGTCTTAACTATTATAGCCTTGTGTAAGGACTAAATGCTAAATCGTACTGTTCCTTTCTTTACTCTGCTAGGTGTTGTGGAATATTTAAGCAATGGAGGAGTAGCTGACAACCATAAAGATTTCAAGGAACTAAGGTACAATGAGTGTCTTATGAACTTCAGCTGCAATGGAAAAAATGGAAGCTCAGAAGGGAGAATTACACATGGCTTCCAACTTAAGAGCGCCTATGAAAATAACTTGATGCCTTACACCAATTACACCTTTGATTTCAAAGTGAGTAGCAAGCTGTGTGCTAGTGTAGACATTTCAAATGTAAACATGTGACAAGAAAAGTGTAATTTCTGTACTTAAAATTAATGATATAATCTTTAATTTTTTAGATTCTCAAAATGTCTAGTCTAAGTCTATACCTAAACATAAGGAATTTTGTTAGATTTGTGGTTGTTATTGTCTTGACAGTTTTTTTTGAACCTTCATTGTTTTCAAATTTTAGATAATACCGATGATAACAAATACTTCTGAAATTCTTACTATGCTTCAAACACGTTTAACATACTTGGGCTAAATTGACCTTGAATGAATTTATATGATATTTAATAAAAAATTTCTTAGTACTTTCCATTTATCTTTAAAATTTCTAGGTTTCTTTTAAAGATGGGGTTGTAGGTCATATACATCTGCCTCATACCCATTTAGTCATACTAATATATTCTCATAAGTGGAACACTCCAGCATTAAAAAGGAAAAGGACAGTTTTTGCAAAATAAGAAAAGAAATTGAAGGATTGTTTTACAGGACCAGCTCTTTAAAGAGATTGATCATTGTGGCTTATTCTGTAGTTAATCCCTTTTTTATTGCCTGTTTTCTGATCACTTTGTCTGCCTTTAGCTCTTATTTTGCCCCTCTTCTACTTTGAGGTATTTCAGGCATCTATACTGTATACTATCCTGAAGAAATAAAGATATTAGAAAGTGGTTTGGTATAAGCAGCCATGAGAGAATTTAATACAATACCAAAGGAAATTTATGAAATGGGCTCTTTTACAATTCCATTAATCTTTTTTTTTTTTTCATTTTTAATGTTTGTTCCCGAAAACAAACAGTAAGAGGAGAAAAGGCCATCTATGTGTTGATGTTATTTATCAGCTTTTGTAATCAGGAAGTGAAGAAAAAAACTTCTTAGAAGTTGAACCTAATTTGGTATTTTTGCTATTAGATAGTTCTAACCAGTGATAGTTCATTTTGTTTTAATCACTCATATACAGCGATATGCTGGTAAATATTTTTTGGAAAAAGAAGCCCTAATTTGTAGTTTGCTGATTTCTGTTTTTTAAGTGCTTCCTAAACCATATTCCAAGCTCCCAGCATGATACCTTTGAATGCAGTGCTGGGAAGGTATGCTAATAAAGTTGGTACTAGCTGGGCTTCAAGCACAGCAGTGTTTTGTGTGAGCTTAAAGAAACACCTCTACATTTAATCAGTTTACTATAGGTTAAATCCTGTCCTTTTAACTGTGTTAATAAATCTGCTGGTATAACCCAGAAATCCTGTAATAAAATTTCTGTAAAAGAAGTGTTCAATAATTCTACAACTATTATTGTTTTGGTATGCGTATAGGTAAAAGAAAATAGATATTATTCCTTCCTTGCTTTTTTAAAGGTTACTTCTTCCTTGTCCATAAAGCAAAAATCAGAGAAACAAAATTTGGCCTATCAATCTAAGCTGTCTTCCTCAATCATCTGAATTGGTCTAAAATTCTTTGTTAACATTTTTTCAAAATATATTACGTGTCTTAATAATCAAATCAACATTCAGACTGGCTAAATGAACACAGTTAAAAAACCAGAAGTGCTTGACTCAGTGATGAAATATAACAGAGCTAGAAATTAGTGGAAAAGAGGCATATATATGAGTGGATAAGTAGACTGACAGAATACATGAATGGGACAAGAGGGTAGGATGGGATAAAAGGAAGGATGGTTAGAGAATGAAGTAAGGGCTGACTAGAGAGAATAACAATAAACTTTGCAGGTTTATATGAAGTATTTTATGTAATTCTATTCCAATATTGAAGAAAGTCAATAAAAAAGGATAGTTAACACCAAATATAAAGTCTCCAGTGTTCAATATTAAATACAGATTCCACAATAGTGTGCTGACATTGCCTCACTGAGATGTTATTTAATTTTGTTTACTTGCCTTAGCATTTGTTTACTTTCTTAGTTACTGAATAAGTATTTAGAATTCAGTCATTTAACCTAGAACTGGTTTGGAGTGAATGAAGTGTAGCTGTTAGGAGAATTACACCTTTCTCAACATAATAATGCAGACCAAGTAAGTTTAATAAACAATTTAACTCAAACCAGCTGCCGTTCTCACTGCTCTCCTATATCCCCAGTCTAAAGGCATTTTTAGTCAGCTTTTTCATCACTGTGACCAAAATATCTGCCAATAGCGACTTAGAGGGAGGAATAGTTTATTTGGGGTTCATGGTTCCAGAGGTCTCAATCTTGATGCCAGTTTTATTGCTCTGGACCCCAGTTGAGATAGCAATCATGGGGGAAGGGCCCAGAAGAGGAAAGCTGCTTGGTTCTTGGCAGGGTCAGGAAAAGAAGAAAGGAAGGGGTCCCCAGGGAAGATGCACCCTTTTAGGGCATGATTCCAGTGACCTACCTCCATCAGCCATGCCCTATTTGCCTGTAGTTATCACCAACTTAGTTCATTCAACCTAGGATGGACTTACTAGGTTAACAGCTCTCATGATCTAATCATTTTACCTCTGAATATTCCTGCATCAATAGGAGCTTTTGGGGGACATCTCCAAATCAAAACAATGTATAAATTTAATGAAAAGATGAAGCAGTCTTCCTTAACATTTATGTTTTCCTTGACATTTATTAATGTCAAGTAATATATCTTTCTTTGTTAAGTTATGAAATTTATAATTTTTCATATACTTTTAAAACACAAAGCTTAGCATATTACTAGCTCAGAAACTGTTTTCACATTTTTCTCAAGTTTTAGAGACTTCTACAATGTAGTCTTATACAAAAGATAATTTTGTATTCTTTTTTTTTTAAAGAAACTGTTTGAATCAGAAAAGACCAAGAATCATTACTTCCATAACTTCCTTTGTGAATATGATCAGAGTCTCCTCCCCACCACATGCATATGCACAGAAAGTTCATAGACATGATTTTGCTTAAGATTTTTTTTTTTTTGGTACCAGCGATTGAACTTAGGGACAGTCAACCTCTGAGCCACATCCCAGCTCTATTTTATATTTTATTTAGAGACAAGTCTCACTGAGTTGCTTAGTATCTTGAGTTGCTGAAGCTGTCTTTCAGCTCCTGATCCTCCTGCCTCAGACTCCCAAGCCACTGGGAGTATTGCTAAGGATTTTGATAAGTGCCTTTATTCTGGATGTTTCAAATCAAGAAAATAGTTATTAACAGTTGACATCTCCAGTTAGATACATTTTTCTGGAGCATTTAGCATATTTCTTGGGACCTACATTTATCAAGAATTCTGTTACTACCAGCTGGTGTGCATGATGGCACTCCAAAGAAACTGATATGGGTGGTTTTAGTCAGAATATGTAATTTAACAGTATTTTATATATGATTTAATTTTTTGAGAGCATTTTGTTTGTTTGTTTGAAGCAAAGGGTGAACTCAAAGGGGAGGTTTAGCCACCCTGGCCCTTGTTAACTCTTTTTATAAAATATATCTATAAAACTAGGCATTAAGCAAAATGAGGGAATAATACCTTTTGATTAAATAATTTTCAGACTGTTTGGACTTGGAAGTATTAATGACAGAAGTCATCCCTTGCACCCAACTAGATTCCTTAATTTATGGTAAAGTAAGGTTGGATAAGGTCTTTTCTCTCAAAAGAATTGTTTTGGCATTTTGGTCTTGGTTATATGAAAATTGGCAAACTGAAGTCATGGTTTCTAGAAGCTCTTAGTAACTCATTTCATTGTGATGGCATTATTATGAATAGTATTTGTAAATAGATATTTCAACTGTAGAAATATTTATCCCTAATTAGGTTTGTATTCTCTTGATTTAGACAGGAACCATATAGAAAAAAATTTGAATTTATTATGTTGCATGTACATCATGGGACAATCAAGGCAAGCTACCTTTGAGACTTACTGATCAGAAATCATCTAGCTTGGGGAGATACAACTGCTATATTTGGGTCTCTGCTAAATTATTTTTGTTTAGATATTTTTATAGCAAGGAAATAGAAATCATTGTGTATCAGGATTTGTGGAAATTAGAATAGTTAACTGTATGTTAGCTATATGTTGTTATAAGTGTCCTTATTTTCTACTTACTGTAACACTAAGTATCATTTATACTGATAAATATTAGATTTCCCTGAACCAAGCAGGCCAATTCTAAAAATGCCTAGACATAATTTGGTGTGTATTGTAGCTTCTCAGTTTATCACTTATGCACACATGCAAGTTTTTATGATTCAATAAGATGCTAATGTTTCACATAATACCCCTGAAGATTTGAACCTTATTTGATGCTGTCATAAAGATACTAGGTCCCAGAAATAAAGGTTACTTAGTTATTTTGCTTTTATAAATTATAAATTGCTCTCTAGTTTTTTATAAATTATAACTTGTTCTCTAGTTTTTCTTTTATCTAAACATATATTTTTTTCTCCCCTCTACCTCCCAACCTCCAATCTCTTTCCAGGGCGTGATTGACTACATTTTCTATTCCAAGACTCATATGAACGTGCTTGGTGTCCTGGGGCCTTTAGATCCTCAATGGCTGGTTGAGAACAACATCACTGGGTGTCCACACCCTCACATCCCTTCAGACCACTTCTCACTGTTAACACAACTTGAACTCCACCCTCCACTCCTGCCTCTTGTCAATGGTGTTCACTTGCCTAATCGGAGGTAGTGGAGTACTGCCCCGCAAAGACGGGGATCTGTTGCTATGGACCTGTACAGTTGTAAATCAAAGTATGTAGGAGTGAAGTATGGCCATCCTTAAGCTGCTTCTTCAGGTTCCTTTCATTATGTGTTTGCTGTAAGACTTTGTACATTTTTGTGCATATTGATATCATTTGGCACTAGGGCTGGAACCAAAGTATTATTGTCTTTCCAAAATTTTAATTTAATGTGTTTTAAAATTGGATTTTCTTCATATTATATTAGGAGTCAGCATTCATAATTGATTAATCACCTATTTGAGGCCAAACAGCAATGTATTTGTTTTAGAAAAATGAATACATTCTTTTGAATGGTTTCAAATGAGCCAGTTGATTTTTTGGTAAAAGGCAGTTTTTTAAAACTATAAATATAAGATTTTAAATTGAATGATGATGGCATGCCTTCCAGGGAAAACTTTCTTGAATTTGTTTTCCTTTATATCAAACCAATTTTTGACTCCCCAAGTCATTTGCACATTAACAAAGCACTTAAATTTGCTTGATCTGTACATAAACTATGGTATAACCTCTAGTTGTAGTAAGAACATTTGAGAAATTAAAAGATGATTGCACAATATGCTTTCTTAATCAAGCATTTAACAGTACATGACAGTTTGTTGGCTAAACACTGGTTGTTTTGTTTTGGTTTTTTGGGAAATCACTATGTTATTTTTGTCCCTAATATTAGTTATAATCTGTTTATGAGTATTTTAAGCCTGTCTCTCTAGTTTATTTATAGGGCAACAGCAGGTAATTTATACTGCCATACATCTTGAAAATAGGATTTGGTATGTTTAGGATGCCCACAAAATTGGTGTCCAGTATTTTTTCATTATTCTTATTTAGCCTTGTTTTCTGTCTGGTTATACTGGAAAAAGAGATACATCATTTTGCCTTTACAATCAAATATTTATAAAACAAACTTCTGAGGAAAAAAGGCCCTGATCAAAGTTTCAGAAGGGGAAAGCCATACAAATATTTCATGTGTTTCCTAAAGTAGGTTAAATGGCTTTTGGGTTTGATTGAGGTTAACAATAGAAAGGATTTGAGGGAGAGAGAACAGATTTGGGGCAGTAGTTGAAAACCTTGGATCATTTTTTTCCTGACTCTAGCTGCCAAATGGCCATCATATGCTTTTAATCTTTGTTTCCATTGTCTGTCAGGGTTGAATTAAAAAGCTACTGGTTTATTCCCAACTGTTGATGCCTTCAGATATGTTGGAATCCTCTTTTTTTTTTTTTTTTTTTTGCCCAGGAGGAGCCAGTTGAAAATCTGTGACTCAAGAGGCAGTGAACGTAATATCATTTTCTGAGGGGGAAAATTGGTTGGCTACTTGATGTTAATTATGGCACAGTAACAGGAAAAGGTTGTGTCTGTGTTTTTAAGTTTTTCTTTATTCTGCTTTTTTGCTGCTATAAGAGTTTTCTGAAATTTATATTTTAAACTTTTCATGCACTTTACTGTTTCTAGTCTCAAAATGTGATATTTTTAATAAACAAGAAATTTTCCATTATGTGAATGAAATTTTAAAAGAAAATAGCCTATATTTGTGTCTCACTAATATATAAAGTACAAGTCAAATTTAAATTATTTAATTAGTTTTAAATATATACAATTTGTCTCCTCTTTCAAACCTGACATCTTAGGCTGTTTTATTCTTAAATGATGCATTTCCTTTGGTCATTTTATACTAATTTCTTCCATAGTAAATTAATCAGGCTATATGAGATAATATATCCCCTGAGGGGTAATTTTAGTGGGACAAGGGTGGTGGGATGATGTAATATCATATATGGGATTGCACCAGAAGGGTTCTGTAAAGCCTAAACTCCCTTTTAAAAGTGCCTAGTGATTAGAGGCGTTGTTTGTCATCTATTATAATTGGAATGTCATTGTAGTTCAGTGAAGTTTGATGTAAATATTCTTTTAAAAATGTTAAAGTACCAGAATAAACAAAAAGAAACAACCCTTAAGATGACAGATTTTCCTCAATGTGCAGGTATCCCTTCTTATATACCTCAAGCATCCAACATCTAGCCATGCAAATTGATTACCTGAAGCATAGTACTGGAAAGTAGAATAGCATGAAAAACTTAATTTTGTGGACATTACCTTTTTTTGTAATCAGCTACTGTATGTTTTATTTTAGATCTTTTGTTTTGGGTGGATTTTCTGCTCTGGAGGTATATGCACTAACAAAACATTTTCCTCCTTTCATTATACGCATGTTTATTAGCAATGTGAGCAATATTTCCTACCATACTTCACTCCCAATATTTTTTGAGATGTTTGTATAAAATGGAATTTAAAGTTCACTTATGATTGTATATGAACCACAGAGGAGCCCATTTATTAATAAAATAAACCCCTTTTTTAATAGTTAAATGTAGAGGGAAAAATAAAAAAATTGGGAAACATTGTAAACAGCTTAAGTTTATTTTGTGTATGATTGAGGCACTCTGTTGCAGGAAGGTGTGTAATTGGGTTCTCTCTGCTTCCAAATGCACTCTTTCAAACCATTCATTATCCTGTGTATTTTTAATGTGGTTTTAGTAAATGTTGGTAATAGCTCTGTTGAAGTAGGTAATTGTGTTTTGTTTTGGGTGGTACACACACTTGGGGCATGGTGACCCAAATTTCATGTGCACGGTTTCCCTTAAGCCCACTGCCCAAATTTCACACACCCTTCACCCTTTGTTCCCTTTGTAAAAGGAGTGGTATCTGTTTTGAGCTGCCAATTCAGATGATCAGAAATGCTGCTATCCTCAGCATTGTCTTGTTAAAACGCATGCCATTTGGAACTTTGGCAGTGAGAAGCCAAAAGGAAGAGGTGAATGACATATGGTTTATATTCAATGAAAGCTAAATATATATGCTCATATACTTTCTAGTTTTCAGAATAAGTTAAGCTTTATGCCATTGAGCTGCTGCATATTTTATCTGAAGATAAAAGAAAATTTGGGCATTTTTAGATTGTGATATATTTCTTTGTAAATTGTTAAATATGATTTCTGATATTTATCTAAGAACTGGAGTGTTCTTTAAATTTATTAAAACAGTGTTGGAGGAAGGGAAAACTGCACTGTTTGCCATTATAACAGTCGTACAAGTGCATGTCAGGTCACCCACTCTCTCAGGCATCAGTATCCGCCTCATAGCTTTACACATTTTGATGGGGAATATTGCAGCATCCTCAGGACTGACATCTGGAAAAGGCTCAAATCCACTTACTGCTCCTTGCTTGTTGACTTTGTTTTAAAATATTGTGCCTGGTGTCAACTTTTAAGCAACAGCACTGCCTAAAAGCAAGCAGAGAACAGAATCCCAGCACCATTCTATAGGCAACTTTTTAGAATTCAGATATAGTAAATCTGTTCAAGATTTATGATGTTTTATGTAAAAAAAAAATTTTGTACAACATAGCTGAATATTTTGTTTCATTTCTTTGATGTAAGGCGTGTGAACGTTCGTTTGAATATCACATGTTAAAGTCAGGTATGGCACAATGGGTTCTGAGACCAGCTTTTTCCCCCTCCCATTTGCCTTGTTCCAAGCTCTTTCTTTTCAAATTACTTTTCTGATAGTCATAGGCAGATACTTAATTTTACTAATAAGCATCCTGTGTGAATGTATTTAAAAAAAAAAGCCACTGTGTTTTAGTGTTGTAGTTTGCAGAAATATAAAACTCTGTTCCTTATTTGCTCTTACTTTTGTGTCTTAGAGTTAAATCTTAAATTACAGAGAAGCAAGGTGAAGGTTGAAAGATATCTAAGGCTCATATCACTTGATTATATAGCAGATTACATTAGAATTCAGGGCATGGCACATTTAAACTGGAACATGGGCAAACATCTACTTAAAAATTGTCTCCTAAGTATATATTGTTAAATGGTTGAAAATTTAAGTCTGCATTTCCAAGAATTTCTGAAATCACTGATGTGATCTATTCTTTCAGTATCAAATAGCAAAGAGTAGAGAAAGCACATGGAGGTATATGTTCTTTGAAGGAACCAGAGGCATATAGTTTGTCATTCCTAATACAAGGCTAGATTTTCTATAGTTAAAAATTGCCTTTGTCCCAATACTTATTTGATTCTTAGCTTTTATATTCTGAATTTGAGATATTTTAATAGCTTTGCAAAATATGTTGACTGATAGTAGGTTCAGTCACAGAAATCATGATCAGTTTTTGCTACAGAATGGTTTCATGGCAAGCAAAAGCTTTATGGCACGTTTTCCAAATAACTCATACATATATTTTGACATAAATGTGAATTCTCACATTTGTAAGGTTTTCTCTTTCTCATATCTACCCTTACCTTTTAAAAAAGAAAACACCTTTCTAATGTGTTGATTTGTTTACCCCCTTTCCTTTTGAATTGTATCATGTTTATAGAAATCTGAATTATAGGTAGCAAGTTAACTAAAGAAGTTAGAATTATTTTTCTAAGCCAGGAACTTCAACTAAAGTTGAATTTGTACACAGATGGGAACTTTTATGCTTATGATTGCTTTGGGATTTTAATTTTATAATAATATCATGATCATCAGATTTAATTTCAAATATAGTTACCTAATGCATCTTTAACCTGGCGTATTTACCAAAGTTGTAATCTGTTTAACAGGATGCTTAGAGCATCATTGAGAATTGTCACCCAGCAGCTAAGGGTAAAAAGCCCTTATATCCATACTGCAGGATGTTCTGAACAAGAACCACTGAACAAGGATGGGCAGTTTTGAGGAAGGTATTAAGGAGAAGCATGCATATTTCTTATTTTAACCAAATCACTTATTTATGAAAATTTCTCTTTTAAATCAAAAGGCCTGTAGGAAGAAAAAAAGCAGGAAAAACAAACTTTATTAACCTAGTTAATAATTTCTTTTGGCATAAGTTTGATTAGACTTGGATTATTCTTGGAACCAAAGGAAAACAAGCATGTTGAGGTTTTTATTCAATAAACATGACATGGAGCATTTCTAAGTTAAATAGCTTTTAGTTTTAAAGCGTTATGAATTGAGGACATGTCTATTAAATGTTAATTTTTAATGGCACATTGTATAAACAATAGTGTTTAACTGAGATTAGAAGTGTCATCAGAAATAAATCACAATGTGACAGGGTATGCAAATAAATGCTAAGTGATATGACTCTTGGCATGGTACATTTAGCTTTCAGAATCAGAAGGCATAATTTGCCGCCTCTTACAGTTATTTTGATTGTAACAGTCTCCCTGAATTTAGATAATTTCACTGTGTGTCAGTTTTAACTTGAAAACATAAGAATCATGGTAACCCTCTCAGAAATGGTCCTTTTTTGCTTATTTCAGTTTTGTGTTAACTTCTAAGTACTGATACATTTTCTTTAAACTATTAGTTGTCATGTGTATCATTTAATTTGCCTATAGTTATCTGAACTTAGAAAATGGGCTTGGTGTTAATGTGTCAAACCATGGCTTTGCTTCTTACTGAACATAGTATCTCCTGCTACTTGTTTTAATTTTGATGCAGTAAGTGATGCAGTATCTGGGTTTCTATTTATTTAGAAACTGTAGTGTCCTTTCTCTGTGCTCAACTTACTAAAAATGTATTCCCTTTCCTGTGAAATTCCTGAGCGGTGCTCTGCCAACTTTTGTGGGGAGGGGTTTGGATGGCACACTGGATCTGGAGTTGTTCAGTGTTGTGAGTGGCAAATTTCTTAAACACCAGCAGCACTGAGAAGTGCACTATGGGCATTCGTACAGTTGTCCAAAAGCAAACAATGCTCTCACCTAGGAGTAGCTGAGGTCTAGAGTTAGGTAGGAGTACTTGGAATGTTTCAAGGAAGATGAATTTTTCAATTTTGTTGTCTCTGAAGTGGGGTAATAACAGAGGTGGGTTTTTGGTTTTTTTTTTTCTTTGTTATTTTTTAAAACGAATGTGTTAACCTTTTCTCTTTGAAAGGTTCAGGGTGTTTGGTCAAGTCCACCATGGATTAATTTATATCATCTATTTTTTTTTAATTTATATCTTCTATTGTGATTTATTTCAACCATATAATAAGTGCCAACTAATTGTTCATGGGACTATTTACTCTTCTACTCAATTTACCATTTGAGTAGGGAGGGGTTCATTTATTTTCATGACCTGAAACTAACTAATTCATTGTTTTGCGTACATTTGAGTCATTCCGTGGCCTATAGTGTTTTTGTAACAAATTCTAATGGTCAGAAAGCAAAGCACATGATTTTAAAACTGAGCAAGGTGTTTGGGTATTTTTTTTTCCCCTGAATACTTATTAGTTTCTATTAATAATATTCTAAAACAAATCATTTCAGCTTATGTATTTTCTTCGTCCTGAGAAAAAGCCAAGCACTAAATCAACTTGTTATTGTGTTCCAATAATGAGTTTAAAATCTAAGTTTTTTTTTTTTAATTAGAGGATTTAATGAAGTGCCATGTAATTGTAGTTTGCTAGTGTTTAATGTTTAATAGACTGATTCTGTGGTGTTCTAAACATTTAACACTCTGTCATCCCTGGAGAAAGTGGTTCTACTCTTATTGAACACATTCTCTCTGACAAATCACCAGCTGCTTTATTTTTCTATTTATTAAACAGTTGATGAGGTCTGAATCCTGACCAAACTGCTCAGCTGAGATGTTTTTTCACAATAGATGCTGTACAAAATGTGCGTGCAAAAGAACACAGTTGGGTGGTAGTATTTTTTCATTAATGTGAACATTGACTTAACAAAGCAGTCCTGCCTTTTAAATCTTGTGGCAGCTCAGAAGGGAGGTGCTTAAGAATCTTAACTACTATGTCAGATGACAAAATACTTTTTTCCATTTTGGAGATTGGGTACTGCTCACACATGATGTATAGGGCTAAATATATGCTTGTTTCCTTGCACCTGTGTACTTCCCCTTCTCTCCCTCCCTTTCCTTCCCCTGTAGGCAATAAATGGCCATTTTGCAACTGCATACTTTTGTCTTGGTTTTTGATTATTTGTGCAGTGTAAGTTTCTGTTCTTAGTTTGGTACTTCTCTTATAAACTAGGGAGCCAAAGGAATTTAGACATGATGAAAATGATGGTACTTTTTCTGGTGAAAATTATATATATACTTTGTTTAGAATAGATTTTGAAGTTATGTGACTTGCTTTGCCAAAGGAAATCCAAGCAAAGGGACATGTCATGAGTGGAACTTGGATAGGTAGTATGTAATTTGTAGTATTGCGTTTTCTTGTGCATTATTGATCATAAGAGCATATGTTGAGTTTGACCTTTTCATCCATGACTGAACAGAACTCCCTGCTGACCTTTGAACGTGTAGTATGAGTAAGAAATAATGGTCTCAGTGTATACTATGATAAAAGTTTGTTATGAGGGCATAACTTTGACCTATCTTGAGTGATAGACAACCATCACATCATCTGAGTTACCAGTATTGACCAAACTCAGCAGCTTAGGCCCTCCAAGACCTAGAATAAATTCATTCAACAAACATTTAGATATATTCTATGAATGAAATGCTGTAGGGGATATAAAGATGAAAGACAGGCTCCCTGACCTCCACAGATTACTTCTAAATACTCTTATATCACACAATATGCTGAAGTGCTTTAGAGTAAAGATACTCTTTAAATCTTAGGATCTTGGAAAGTGGGTGGGGAGGAGTGAGAGGTCATGGTGAAATAATTAGAAATCCAGCTATGAGAATGTTCAAGTGAAAAATGATTTTAAGTTTTGTGATTCAGACATTAATCTTGTAGAGAGCGAAACAGCTGAGCTAACCATCTTAATAAAAGCCTGGGAACACAAGAACAGATTATTTTGACGTATCAGTAGAAATCTGGAGACTGAAACCTTAGTGCCTAGTGACTGGCCTTTTAGCTAAGGATTCAATATGATCCTATCACTGATCTTAAAACCTTATCTTCATGGGAGCCTTTATGTTGCTGACCTTCAAGAAGCCTTCAAAAGCAGAGTCACCTGCAAAGTGAATATTGAAGTCCAGGTTTCAAGATAAGGTACTTCTGAAGAGGGCATTAACATCACAAAGTGTCCTTGCATTCACTGTGTGACCCCGAGCAAAACACATGCTCATTGGTAGAATGGAGATTAGAACCTAAATCTTGTGATATACTTCTCAAAAAGCAGAGACAAAATAGGGGCTTGCACAGAGGTTTATTTGGGTAAGTGATCCTAGGAAGAATGAAATCAGGAAGGAGAGAAAGCAAAGCCAATGGTACACTATTGAGCTAATCAGCTCTGTTTAAAAAGGACATAAACCTGTCAAGGACCCTCTGAGGAGCTGAATAGAGTGTTCCTTTCCATTGTCTTCATGAGGGATGGAAAAGGAATTTATTTGTGGTCTTTTCCCATGAAGCAAGGGTTACTTCCTTCAGTGTTAATTCCTTTTCCCACCCACATTTGTGCATATATCAAATTCACTTAGCAAGTTTCTGCAGGTGTCCCAGAGAGTGATAGTGGAGAAATGGTATTGGGGGTGTAGAAAGCGAGAAACATTTGATGTGGTTAAGGTAAAGTGCTGTCAGTTACACCTGTGTACATCTGGTTGGCAATGGTGAGAACAGGGAATGAGCTGAGAAGGAGGGAGGCAGAGAATGAGTCTGATACACTACCTTTTGCACCTTCAAGATCTGTTTGGGCCTGTTTTATCACAGCCTTCTAGGTTGTGATGGGCTGTATCTCAACAAAAAATAAACTAGTAGTTGTGGAACCGAAGTAATCCATTGCTACAGCTAGTTCTCAGGCTGTGCTCAGTACGTCATCTTCCCTTTTCTGTTGTGCATTCCAGAATTTCTCAGCAGTGACTTTCTAATATGTCCCTGAGGTTGGATGCCAGACCTTCATCCCACAACATATTTTGCACTTGTTAGGTCATAGTTTCTTTCACAGGCATGAAGAGATGCCCAGTGAATCCCCTGGATTCCAGACATGCTTCTTCCTGCCTTCCATCAGGTAGTAGCAATTCTGCTTTTCTATGCCAGTATTAGAAGTCTTTGCTTGTACAACAGCATAAGCCTCCTTCCTGGGAGCAGCCTATGTCCAATGCCTGGGCATGTGTGGTTACAGAGTTCGGGTCTTAGCCCACCTTAACAACTGTTATGAGCCATTCATCTTCACAGTTCCCAGGGTACTTTTGTTGAGACTACTTGTCCTGCTCATATTCTCTCTCAGTCCAATCCCAATTCCTTTCCTTCCCTTTCAGGTTTTGATTCCAAGGGTATTCACTGAGTGTTTCCTGCCCACTAATCATCTTAGAATCTGCTTCCCAGGGAACCAAGTTTTGCAGTACTGGGGATTGGGTCCAGGGGTGCTTTGCCTAGCCCTTGTTATTTTTTGAGACAGGGTCTCGCTAAGTTGCCAAAACTGTCCTTGAACTTGTGATGCTCCTGCCTCAGCCTCCCAAGTCCCTGGGATTATATGTTACACCACCATGCCTGGTGTCTTATAACACCAAGTTTTAAGGAGTCTTGCTAACAGTACATTAGGACTACTTCCAGGACTGCTTGCTAAGACTAAATCTTGACACACTAGAGTACCACTGCATCAGTACACTCTTACTTGGGTCCCCTAGCCCACACCTTGAAGATCCATTTTCCCTTGTTTCTCCAGTTCCTAGTTACAATGTTAGCCCTGATCTTGGAATTCTTTGGGTGGTGTAGGTACTGTAGTCCTTTGCTCAGGCTGTGCTGTGATGTGACTATAGTTGTTGGTCTCAAGTCAATGACAGAAGGGTGGGGGTAGAGCTAAAGGAAGACAAGCATTTTGTGAGGCATCTGCTCCAGGTGAGATTTGCCTTCTATCCAGGCAAATAGAGGTTTCTTCCTACTAGCAAGGGAGAGGGTTAAGGATATCTGGAGATTCAAGCTTCTCCAATTTGCAGGTTTGAATGTTACCATCCAGATCTTGGGCTTTTGCTTTGAATACACAGGGTTGAGAACCATGCTTGTGTTATGGGGGGCTCTGTTTCTGTAGTGAAAATCCTAAGCTTTAATACATTTTGCCCTGGAATAATGGTCTCTTAAATAGTCTTGGATGCATTGTGACTTTCATAGTACGTCTTCAATTATGGTTGGCTAATTTGAGCTCAACATTTTATTATTTTAAGGTACCTGAAGTCAGCTTTGGAAAGCAGATGTCCTCATGATCTTTATATTTACCATTTCCCATACTGTTTAAATGCTATTACTTTACACACAAGCCAGTGCTTCCCTTCCACTTCCATTTCAGATCCATCATCAATGAAAGCATACCAGGGGTCATCATCTAGTTGTGGGATAACTGGAAAGTGACTCAAGTCCAGGCAATTTTGAGCTCTTGTTTTCTTGGGCCACTTCTGGTACTTGTTAGCTTAAGTTCCCACAAAGGACAGAACCTGAGATCTTCCTTACAGGTAATATATTTTGGGTTGTGATCTTAAGAAACAAGAGTGGGGACTAGGAAGAATCATATAGGGAAGGAGGAAAAGCCAGTTCAATGCTGAGTTACTGAGCTAATCACTTATGCAGGTAAGTGAGGCTCGATCCTACCAGGAATTTTCTGAGAAACCATGTAAAATGCACCTCAGGATATCCACCTGAAGAGTAGAAGATAATATTTATCCAATGGCCCTTGCACTCCATTAAACAAAGTTCACTTACTTAGGTTTTAACTTCCTTGCAAATCCAGGTTTAGTTTTTCTTTAAATATGACATGGTAAGGGATTTTGCAATTCTGTTGCAGCAAATCAAGGAAATATACTTAATTATAATAGCATATGATAACAGTTCTCAGTTTTTTATTATTTGTTTATTTGGTACTGGGGATGGAACCCAGTGGTGCTTTACCACTGAGCTATATCCCTAGCCCTTTTTTTATTTTATTTTGAGGCAGGGTCTCACTTAATTGCTGAGCGTCTTGCTAAATTGCCCAAGCTGGCCTTAAAGTTGGTATCCTCCTGCCTAAGCCTCCTAAGTTGCTGGGAGTAGTGATATGTACCACCATGTCTGGTGCAAATGATAAAGTTCTAACTGAAATTAATTTAAGCATAGCCCTGTGTTTTCTGAGCATGTTATATAAACTTGTAACCTTGTTTGTAGATCATGGCAGATAGGTAAATTTATATAAAAATTTACTGTTGAAGGGGTTATTACATGCCAGGCATTGTTTGTATGCTTTGTATACATAATTCATTTAATCCTCACAAACCAGTAAGAGACATGCTATATTTTTCCAGATGTAACTGAGGCCCAGAAAGTTTGATAGTTCAACAGTTGTGGCCCAAGTTGGGCCCAGGTTAGTACAGGAAACAGGAAAGGCCTATGCAGCATGTCCAGGCTATAGTGAATGTGACCCTTCCCATTGGGCAATGGAACCCTTGCAGACCTACACTGTTAAGAAGTTCAGCTGCTATTATACAATGCTTTAATACAGTGGGGGCAGTTGTTTTTTGATACTTAGAGTCTACATAGGCAACTCTTGGTATTCCCTGGCCCTGTAATGATGTTACATTGACAAATGTAAGAATAGGCTCATAAATGGTACAGTAACCAAGTTCTGGGTCACCTCACTAGGTCAACCATCAAGACAAGCAGAGGTACTAGCTGAGGAAGAGAAGAAGTTGTGGGTGTTGGAGGAGAGAGATGATGAGTATCAATTTTAGCCTCAAAACAGCCCAACAGAAAAGGCTGTAGGTTATCTTACTGGCCTTTTCCTTATACATGTCCCTGGGGGTTGGAAAGAGGGAAGGAGATGCTTTCAGAATGTATCATACAAATCAGTTGAGTGAATAGACTGAAGTGATGCTGTGGTGTATTGTCTTTATTACCTTCTTCAAGTTTTACTCATTTTCTCATCTCTGAGGAGTGTAGGAAGCTGAAAGCTTTCTGCTAAAACCCTCCCCGAAGAAGGACAGCTTCCTTGCCCTAGGTCATCCATTCTTTTGGGTGGGGGTTCGGGTGACCTGCAACCAATGACTGGTGAAGGTGGGTGGTATTAAGGCTTAACCCCCTATTATCAGTATGTAGGTAGTTCTGAAGGGACTTGCCAGTTCCAAAGCTCCCCATATGAATGGCAAAGGCCTTGGTTGTGACTTCCTTCACAGATTTGATCTTGAGCACGCTAATAAAAACTTTTGAAATACCAGTCTCCATCTCAAAATCTGTTTTCTGGGACACCATTCTGTGACTAGGAGAAACAGGTTTCACATGGCGGGTAATTATACTAGTGCTCCTGGATTATGGAAAAATCTATAGAAAACTCTAAATACTTGGTAGGTAAGATAAATTGTGTGTGTGTATCATTCATAAGAATATACCGAATACTTAAAACTATGCAAAACAGGAAAAGACATGTGGACCTTATCCAAAAGGTAAATACAGAACAATTTATAAGGATTTGTGGTCTATGTGTATTAAGTTTAAAAGTGACTATTGTACGGGATTGCATTAGTCATGTCTTAGAAAAAACAGAAGCTACCCTATTTCAATCAAGATAAACATAATACAGGGAATCAGTTAAGTGGGTGAGGAAATGATGAAGTCAAACAGTAAATGACAAGGCAGACCAGAGATTAGCATCACCCAAAAGCCACTACAACTTTTAAGACATGGATATTGGGAAGATGGAGTTACCAGATCCAAGGAACTGAGTTTACCTATCAGGAGACAATACCATGGCAGGGGGCTGCCCAAAGGAGGTGCTGGGATCACAGAGAAGATTCTGTTAGAAGACTGATGGGAAAGATACCCAAAGCAATAAGAAGAGAAACTCCCTAGCTTTTCCTCTTCCTCCAGGTTTCTACTGTATCTCTCATTGACTGAACATAATCATAAGTGATTGATAAAGAAGCTTGGAAAATGTTGCTTCCTTGATCCATTCAGTATAGAGGAACAATGGGTAATGCACATAAGAGCAAGCAAGCAAATGACTAGCACAACTACTGTTTTAACTACTCAGCATCAGGTCTCATACTTCTATCAATTTTAACTTAAATACAACCACAACCTAATCTCATTATGTAACAGGATGCAACTATATATGAATGTGCTCATCTCACCTGTTCATTCCTTAATACAGTCACATGTTGCTTAACAATGGAGATACTTTCTGAGAAATGTGTCATTAGGTGAATTTGTCATATGACCTTCATAGAATGTACTCACACTAAAACAACTATGAGATTATCAGGCAATATAATCTGTTGTTGAATGAAATATAATTATGTGGTGCATGACTGCACTTTGGTGAAAATTATATCCTCCATTTCCTAGAGGGAAGAGTATGACTGGGAGTAGCTAAGCAGTTACAAGTTTATTCCAAATTCCTATTTCTAAGATTCTCTAGACTCCTTTGCCTGTGCTGTGCTATTCAGTACAGCAGTCACTAATCAATGTGACTATGAGTACTGAAGATAATTTCAGACAGGGAAAACGTCCCAAGACATTGGTGTAAGCACTGATGTTTTTAGATAGGATCCCAAAGGCACAGACAACAAGAGTAAAAATAGATTATGGAATTAATTAATATCAAATTTCTGCACAGCACAGGACATAATCAACAGAATTAAGATACAACATATAGATTGGGAGAAAATATTTGCAAACTGTATATCCAACAAAGGATTAGAATCCAGAATATATAAGAAACTAAAAAAGCCAAACACACACAAAAGAATTAAAAAATGAGCTAAAGAACTAGGCACTTCTCAAAAGACATACAAATGACTAAATATGAAGAAATGCACAATCTAACTGATTATCAGGGAAATGCCAAACCACACTAAAATATCTATCATCTTACTCTAGTTACAAAGGTTGTCATTAAAAAGGAAATAAAAATGCTCATGAGGATGTGGAACTCCTGTACATTGTTGTGGGAACATAAATTAGCACAGCCATTATCGGTATGGAGATTCTTTTAAAAACTGCAAATAGAACTCCCAGCATCCCACTACTGAGTATATATCCAAAAGAGATGAAATTTTTATACTCAAAAGATACTTACATTTCCATGTTTATTGCAGCATTTTTCACATTGAAATATGTATTTAACTGAGATGCCATCAGTGGATGAATGGATAAAGAAAATGTGATATACACATAATGGAATATTATTTAGCCAAAATGAAGAATGAAGTCTCGTCATTTACAGCAACATAGCTGTAACTGGAGGTCATTATGTTAAATGAAATAAGCCAGACGCAGAAGACAGATACCTTGGTTCTTATTCATTTGTGGAAGCTAATAAGTGAATCTTGTAGAAGAATGAAATGGAATAGTGATCACTAGAGCCTGGGAAGGATGGTGGAGAGGATGGAATAGAAAAAAAGTTCAATAAGTTTAAAACAGAGGAGGAAAGAATAGTTATTAATTAATAATTATGATTTTTTCCATAGCATAGTAGGGCAACTATTGGTTAATAAAATCTGACATATTTTTTAAAAATTTAGTTGTAGATGGACACAATCCCTTTATTTTATTTATTTTTATGTGGTGCTGAGGATCAAACCCAGTGCCTCACACGGGCTAGGCAAGTGCTCCACCACTGAGCTACTATGACAGCTCACAATCTGACATATTTCAAAATGATTAGATGAATATGAAATTCCCAACCCAAAAATGATTGATGTTTGAAGAGCTTGGAAATATTTATTATCCTGACTTGATTATTACACATTATATACATGTATCAAATTACCATAATGTACCTCATAAAGAAAAAAATGTCCACTAGGAAATCTGAAATTACATATGTAGCTCATGTTGTATTTGTGACAGCACAGTGTGCCAAGTGAGTTCTGCTGACTCTACTGATTTTTCTGGCCTTATGTTACTAAATTGTCAGGTAACTAATACCACTCCTGGTGTTTGAGTCAACACATTAAACTTCAGATAAGTGTACCCATGTCCATAAATTCAGCCTGATGCAATCCATGTCATCCTTCTGAAGAGTCTTAGAATATATTCCCATATGTGTTTCCCAAATTCCTTTCAATACAAATTGACAAAATTCTGCAACTCCTCTAGCGTTTTGCTGTCTTGTACCAGATCAAGTCATGCACTTTTCCATCTGGGCTACATTGGGATCAAACTTGTGTTATGACTAGGGACAATGACAGAAACAACTTCTAAGGCAACTGCTACAGGTGAAATCATGCAAAGGTTTTTATGCAAATGAAGGATAGTGCCATAGGTGGTGTTTTAATTGACAAAAGGAGAGCTGCCTTTGCTAGTAAGGAAGGTTTGGGGAGTTGGGAGTTCAGAGCCTCATCTCTGAGTGCCTTATGTTACTTTTCAAATTCGCAGTGCAACATTCCTATCTAACCAGAGTGCTTACCTCAGCATAAAATACTCACTAGGACTACTCACTTAACTGAACTTGCGACTTTGCAATCTCTTATCAAGTCCTGAGCCTGCTTGTTAACCTTGTCTGACTTGGCTACAGAGCTATGGAATATAGCTACATGAATTGATTTGGCAAAAGTTGAAGATGTTAGGCTTATCTTTTTCTTTGTGTATACTCTTCAGAGCAGGCAGAAGTATCCATCTTATGTAATCATTAATCCTTATTAATCAAAATTACTATCATATTGGTCAAATGTAACAGTTACATGGCCAAAGCCTTGCTTTCAACTTGAACTGTCTCAAGAAACCGCAGTTTACAGTTTACTTAAAGATACCACTGCATTTTCACTGTCCTATTTCTTGCCTATAAGAAGGTCATTACTGTATATTCAGAGCTAGCAACACAATTTTAGAGTTTCATGTTGTGTGCAACCAAGAGTTCTATCAGAAAGGAGCGATTGAGAAAAACAAAAATTACTCTGAGGATTGCAGACCAAAGATATTTAGTGGTACTGTCTTGCTTCAGAAAAGCTTGTAAATATATTTATTAAATGTATGTATGTCAGTAGTAACAGCATGAATACTAGATCTTGTGTAATTCTAGTAGTATTTCTTTTTTTTTAATCTTTAATTTTTTTTATGAGGATCTAACCCAGTGCCTCACGTGCTAGGCAATCACTCTACCACTGAGTTACAACTCCAGCCCCTAATCTTAGAATTATTTCTGATAAGCCTACCCATATTTTATACATGGAAGAAATCATTATAAATATCATGTTATAAGAGGCATGAAATTACTTACAACAATAAGTTTTTAAATGGAATTCTACCTGAATACTTCCTTATTCTGAAATCCAAAGAAAAGTGCACATTTCCCCTACTATAAGCTTGGTTTTCTTGACTAATTTGCAACTACATAGCTAAAATGACTTGTCTACATTTAGTAGACTGCAAACAAAGTGTGAAAATCAGGTTCTAAATGAGGGCGCAGTATGAATTCTGCTTCCAGTTTATCTCTGTTAGAACCTTTATCTTTAATTTTAGTATTTTCACATCTATAAATATTCTGTGTCAGGGCAGGAGGTAAGAGTCTTTTTTAAGCTAAAAATAATCTTACCAAAGTTTTTGCTTATGCCCTTAATCATTGGAAAATAATGATTCATAAAAAAGATAAATTCAGAAAGTTTGGATTTAGATACTTTATCAAACTTCTTCTGTATCAACCTTTTTTTAAAAAAGAAAGGATTTTGTATTCTGTTATGTGAATTCTGTACCCTGTGATCAGGATGTTAGATTCAGGCATTAACCTAATGATCTGTGGAATGTCTTTTGAACTTTTTTCCCCAGTGGAAGGAAGAAAGAAAGATTTGCTGGAGGGACTGACAACATAAGAATGCACTACTTCTCAGTCTTCCAGATTGGGTTTCTCCCCAACACAACTGACTGAGCAGTTGTTTCTGAAGCGTATTGGATGTTATCCACATGACCATTTTTTCCATCTTACATGGTACTTCCTTTCATCAGAAACCAGGGAGAACAGCTTTGGTTGATCTCCATAAACATCTGCCTTTAAAAACTTACCACTTATAAACTATGTAATGTTGAATGCTAGATTCAATATGAAGAAGACAAAACATGAACATTCTACTTTCCTGATGCGGGCTAGTCCCTGCATATTTTTTCGATTATAAACAAGGTGGGGGACATGCATAAAGCCATTAGGAAATGCACAGGGTAAGTTAGGGAGGTGAATGGATACCAAAGTCCAGATGCTTTTTGCAACAAAAGTTGGGACAGTTTTTTCTTTCATCTTTGTATAGTGTTCTCAATAAATGTTTATTAATTGAATTCATTAAAGAAAACTTTAGAAATACCCCAGCCTTTCAAATATTTGAGAACAGTTATATGGGAGAGGAATGAAATTTGTCTTTCTAAAATAGCTGCCTTTAACTTTCTTTCCCTTAACATCACAAAAGTACTCAGGAAAGATCCCAACTTACTAGAACTGTTTAAAAGTTGACCACTTGGAGGCTTCCTTCCTATTACTTCTGAATATACCAGAGGAGAAAATATGGTTTTTGTAAATGATCAGGCTAATGACCACTAATTGGCTGTCCAGCTCTGCCATTTAGAATTATAGCATTTTCAGATTTCATTCTCATTTGTATACCTCAGTTTTCATATTCATTTATAAAAAAAAAAATAGCAGACACAGTGATACATACCTGCATCCCCAGTCACTTGGGAGGTTGAGGCAGAAGGATTGCCTCAACGAGACCCTGTCTCAAAATAAATAGGGGTAGGGATGTGGCTCAGTGGTAGAGCAGCCCTGGGTTTAATCCCCAGCATCATAAGGGAGAGAAAGAGAGAGAAAATACCTTTAAAGTATGCAAAGAATTAAAATACAACTAAGAGTTTCCAGTGTTCTTTTAAGAGGTTGAGGTATACCTGTATGTTGGAAAACCTATGAAGACATAATCTGAGTTTATGGACAGGGAAAGATGGTCACAATATGTCATTAACAGAAATTATATCAAATATGTGTATAATTATATATGTTTAATGTAAACTGGGTCTGGGGGAAATGTAATGGCTAATTTATTTGGCATAATGAAAACAGCTCAACTCAATGTAACTAAACCTTTTTCAGTTTGTATAAAGTTGACTTGAATCTATTACCCTCTCATCTTGAAAAGATGATGGGAAATAGTAAGTTTGATAGTGAAGGAAAGGGAGGAATCTCTATTGTTCTTTGTTTCCTTCACACTCTTTAAATCCTCTGGACTTGGAGAGAAGCATGCAGGCAGAGTAATGAATCCAGAAAGCAAAGGTGGTCAACTCCCAGGCATCAAATTAATGATCTTGGTTCTCATTTTCCTCTATCTTTCTGCAATATTCAACCCTGACAAACATTCCCTTCTTTTGAAAAATTTCCATTCTCTTGGCTTCTGTGAACCTTCAGAAGAATTGAAGATAACTTGGGAAAAATAATTTCTTCCTTATCTGGCTTGTTCCTTACCTTTCTCCCTCTACTTGAAGTTTTCCAAGCATCAGGCCTAATTGTTTCCTTTCCTTTTCCTCATTCCACTCATCATTCCTATTCAGATGACTCAATGTGTATTGCCATCCCTAATCTCTTTTTTAGTCCTCTATTTCTAACTGCCCCTTTGAAAATTCTTGGGCAAACCTAATTATACTATGTTTGAAATTAAATGGATCTTTCCATCATTAGCCCTGTTCTAACTCTTGTTTCTTAGCTAGCATGAGTAAAAGATTCAAGTTAAGATTTCTTATTTACCTTTTTGTTTTGGGAAGTGCTGGGGATCAAACTCTGGGTTTTACTCATGATAGGAAAGCACTCTACCACTGAGCTACATACCCCAGTCCCCAATTAAGATTAATCAAAGTTTTAATAGCTCTGCGAAGAAAGACATCAGTCAGATATATTACAGACAAGTTGGACTCAATGATTCACACCTTTCTCCTCTCCATTCTATTAAGTACAGATCCACTATTGATAATTCAGTTGTACAAAAGATCATCAATTGTCTTCTGTGCTGTTTATTTATTTATAAGGAACTTCTGTAAGTTTAATTATTAAACTTAGTTTTTCAATCCTGTTTATACTTAGGTTTTTAAGTTTCTCAAATTCAACTTCTTCCATCTTATGGATATTCAGGAACTTAATCTACAGTTGGGAGATGATATATGTATGTGTTCCCCATAATAGAATCAGGGAAATCATATGTAATCAAGTGTAAGAATTCATAAAATTGGAAAACTTATCAAGGAATTAATTGAATCTATACTTCTCTATATACCTCCTTCCCAAATCCAAGCCAAAGTGGGTTCTTAATTATGGACCTATGATGACCCTCTTATTTTCTCTCTTCCTTAATCTGATTCCATTCTGAATCCTAATGGAATGATTAGAAATGGCTCTTCAGTGGGACTGAACTGTGTTTTGAACACCTGCTCTCTAAATACACATTAAAGAAGTTCCTCCAAGTAGATGCCATTGTCTATCTGTGGAAATACTCAGCTGTCCGGAGGGACAAGTGTCATGTCATGTGGGCTATCAGAACTCTTGCCATATCCTGAAAACAAATGCCAGAGAGAGAAACAAGAAAGGCTTTCAGCACATAAGCCAAAGGACCGAGAATGCCTTACATTATAGTTTTTAAAAGCAATTCTAGGATTCTACCCATTTTCCAGAATTAGACAATTACTATACACAGTTCTGATCCTGCCTGTCTGAAACCAGAGTAGTGGGATTGTCTCCTTCCAGTTGAACGGTGCCCTTGTGGGCCACCGGGTTTTCTCTAGTGAGCATCTTGGTGATGAGAGGAAATGGGAGAAGTGTTTATTCTGTTCTGCAATCCCACTCTCCTTATCTGTGACTCAGAGAGTTGCCAAGAAGAGGACAGGGCATGACTTTTGGAAGAAAGGGTAGGAAGGTGAGAAATGAAAGAGTTTATTTTTTTTTACTTTATTTTTTTTTTATGGTGGTAGTATTGAAGAATTAGAAATAAGAAGAAAGAGTTCCAGGAACTGGTAGAAGCAATAAAATGGCTTATGCCTTCTGTTGGCTTGGGGTTTATGTCATTAATATGCTTGGGCAGAGCTATAATGTCCGCATTGACTTGTTACTATTATTAATATACAAACATGCTTTTAAAACTAATAGCAGTTCTCTTCCTGTTTAAAAATATGTATAGGAAAAAAAGTTTGTAACATCAAAATGGTTACTACTTTTAAGTTCATTTTCATATCCTGTTTTTTTCCCTTGCTTAGCATAAAGATTTCCCCAGGTTAATAAGCATATTTTAAAACTACAGAATGTTATGAAGTAATTCAAAATGTTTTGGTTGTGCTCTTGACTGAATTTTACACTTATCAAATATTAAATTTTGCTGTTGTATACTGAAATTAACAGAAGTGTACTAGAATTTTTGCTTTTCAATATCAAAACTTATTTTGCTAACACGTCAAATGAGGAGAATTACAGAGGAGCTTTCAGATGTTATGCGACTTACACCGACCTACATGTGAAAGTTTGGGTTTCTAATCTGCTTCCACCATTAAATTCCAGAGAGCCAGGGGTTAAACTCCTAGCAGATGGTGCGGCGGCTAATGATGCTGCTGACTGGGCATGACAGGAATTTAAAGAGTAGCTTAAATAGGGTTAATATATGGCCCGTGGGAAGACAGCTGGGCTGTAGCAGAATTAGAGGTGAGGAGGTTAGCCACATTTTCCTGAAAACAGAGGACAGGCCAGAATCAGTATCAGTGAAAGCCATTTAGGGACAGGAAAAAGCAGAAAGTTTCTATTTAAGGCAGCAATTGAATGAGAGGGTAGATGGTACTAGAGTAGAACAGATGAACCACCAAATACAGAGAAGGAGGAAGGGGAATGAAAGAAGACAGAACAAACGTGGCAGAACACCGCCCTGCAGCCTCCATTCTTAGATATGGAGAGACCATACCTCAAGCCTCTTCCCAGCTGCAAGACTGGTTGTCATGCTTTCAACAGTATGTGGATGTGAGGTGGAGAGCTCCCCGCTATCCTGCCAGGCAATTAGACATCTACCATGGCTAGTTGATACTGTAAGAGGACACAGTGGGATGTTACCAAGTTGGAAGAAGATACTAACCTCTTATAATTACAATCTCATCAAGAACAGTGGCTGAAATCTATTGCAGTCCAAATTCTGCAAATGCCTGGAGGGTCTATTCTTGGTGGAACACTGAGAGAAGTGTTGCAAAGGTTGGAAATTTAAAAAACAAAGAGACTGCAACACAAGGTGACTAAGAAAATGAGCATAGAGTAAGTGGTAGGAAAATCAAAAGCAAGAGAGAAATAAGGATTAGTAGAGAGTGATTTTTTATGAAGGATTTAGGATATACAAGGTCATTGCTAATGAAAGAAATCACATAATCATATGTATCAAGAGATGCATGTCCCCCCAGCCCCACTCCCCGACGTATGGGTGCTCGTACTTCATTTTAAAGTACTGTGAGGTCTGCATGAAATAAGTCAACTTATCCTCATGTTCAATTTCTGGCATAAATGGTTGTTCAATAAATATATTTTGAATATTTGAAAACTCAGATTTTATAAAGCCTACAGAATGACCATGGGCTTTTAATGCTAGTTAGATTTGGGTTAAATTTCAATCCATTTCCTAGCTGTATGACCTTGAATAAATGATTCAATCTCTCTGAGTACTTTTCTTATCAAGAGAATTGAGAAACATAAAAATGGACTTTGCAATGTTGTTGTCAGGAATAAATACATAGGAAGATGTGTTAAATACATTTGCTTGATAAGGGCTGCCCTTCTAGTTTTCCTTGCCTTCACCCTTGCCCTGACCAATTCTGTGCAGCTGCTCACTGCCTCCTTGGTAACACCAGAGGGCAACATTATTCCATTCTCATATCAAAGACTTTCAGGAGTTGAATCCTGTTCATTGTAGGCAGAATTTTTAAAATGCTTCAGCAAGGGAGTACATAGAAACTCTGTGTTCCAGAAGGTGAAGAGGGCAATAAGGGATAAGCCCTGGAAGAACTCCGGAGCAGCTGTTGTGTCTGTGCTCTGTGGGCAGCAGCTGTGTATGAAGATGCCACCAGAAGGCACCAGTTAAGCAACCTATTTCTGCCAGCAGGACTGGGAGGACTTCTTGGTGCTAATAGAAATAGGATCTTAGACTTGGAATCTGAATGAAGCTGCTTGTTTAATACTGGAAAACTACTTTCCTCATGATATTTATGAAAAGGTTGCTGGAATTTGTTTGCTAGAGAATCTGAACTATGCTGACCTCATGTGTGCCTCAGGCAATCCTTTATGCCTGTGGTCCTGGAGTAATCAATAATGCCCCCTTTTGGCTTTCTAAGTGCCTGGGTTTACAGGGTAAGTTATATGGTCACCCTATTCAGAACGTTAGGAAGGATATTCTTTAATAGTATGGATTAGACCTAGCAAGAGTCCTGGGTCTGGTAAAGACCATGCATGGGTTTTGGAGTTAGAGTGACAGACATATATAGGTTAAAATTCCTGTCTTGTCATTTGCAAATTATTTAATCTCTTTATCCTTAACTTTAATTTTTTTCAAAGAAATTAAATGTCATAAATATAAATAAGACCTCTGGTGCACCCCTCCTGTGCACAGCCTCTTCTCCTATGTATTAACTAGTTATTAGGGGTCATAACTACAAGTGGGTTTACAGGGTTTTAGAGTCTAAATGTATTTGTTATTCAACAACACCAAATTTTGTCCAATATAACCGATTGTTTTCCATGACAAAGCATGTTGGTACGTGCCTGTACTCCCAGGAACTCTGGAGACTGAGGCAGGAGAACAGCAAGTTTGAGGACAGCCCTGGAAACTTAGTGAGACCCATTCTCAAAATAAAATATAAAAAGGGCCAGGGATGTAGCTCAGTGGTAGAGCACCCACTGGGCTCAATGCCCAGTACCACACACACACAAAATTTCCAAAATGATTGTTCCAATTTCTACTGCATTTACAAATTTCTCCTCAGATAAAATATTTTAGTTAATTAAGATGGAAAAGATGACCCATAGCTCTTCCAGCAATCAAGTAATAGGAGAAGCACTAGTTGTAAAGCATATGTACCATAAGAGGTAGAGAAATGGACAATAACTGGATGTCCACTACGTGATAGCTCTTAAGCTTAGATGAATTACATCTGCCTTTCAAATACATTTAAATTAACCCATTGCCCATCAGTCACCAAATCCTCTTAATTCTACCTCAAAACATTTCTTAAATTCAACCCTTAAGGATTGGGGCTATAGCTCAGTTGGTAGAGTGCTTGCCTCGTAAGCTACAAGACCCTGGGTTCAATCCCCAGCACTGCAAAAAAAAAAGAGAAAAAAAAAAAAGAAAAAAATTTCATCCCTTAAGAAGGTTCTGCAAAATTTCAGATGACACCTGCTGAGTGAAACCACTGATCTCCTTACTTCTGGTCTTTGCCCTCAGGATCCATCCTTCACAATTGTCAGAATTCTTTTCCTAAAAGCATAAATGGATCTTGTCAGTCCTGTCTGTGGAAGTGTTTTAGGGGTTTTCCATTGACTAGAGGATACACATCCCACTTTTTGGTTGAGGTAGATTTTTGATGGATTTCCTATACCCTAGAGCTTTCCACTCCTACCTTCTTCCTGTCCCTTCACCCTTTGTTATCCAGCCAACCAGGAGGACCAGTTGCCCAAATAGGACCTGTGCTTTTCAAATGGGGAAGAGCATAAGCAGAACCACGGCAATCTGAATGTTCTTTCCACCACCCTCATCTCAGGCAGATTCACCATAATGGACAGCTCTGAGTGATGGATTGTGTTTGGAGAAGGCAGGGAGGAGAACTGGGAATGGCTTGCCTCAGAAAGGAAGGGTTAGTCAGAGGATGCAACTATTAGTCAGGATAGAAGGCAGTATAACTTCATATAACTTACATTTAACATAAGACTGAAACACTTTTGAGAGGGGGAGGTTAAAAACATCAAAATTACAAAATTTTTTGTTAACATATAAAATATTGGTTCTGTTCTATTGGCAGACCAATAAAACAACTCTATTTAAAAACTACTTATGAGCTGGGGTTGTGGCTCAGTGGTAGAGCGCATGTGTGAGACACTGGGTTCTATTCTCAGCACCACATAAAAATAAATGAATAAAATAAAGGTCTATCAACATCTAAAAAAATTTAAAAAAATAAAAACTACTTCGAACAAAATTATGTACATTAAAGACTTATGTAAATTAAATAAAAATACCATATCTATCTACAAAAACCAAGAAAATTTGTCTACAGTGTTGGTATTTCAAACTGAATTTACGATAGCATTTTCTGTAAATGACAGCTATTTCACTTTTGTCAGAATGAACTTTCAACCTTGATTCCCCACAGATGAAAACAATGAGCTATTATTGGGCTTAACTAAATGGCTCTCTCTTTGAAGTATCTGAAGACTTTGATTTGGAACTGACAGGATTTAACACTTTAAGAAGTTCTTCTGCTAATGGAGTTAACACATTGACCATTCTCACTTCATTTTTGTACATGCAAAAGACACTTGGAATTGAAAATGTGAAAAATAATTTAGAAGTTTGCTCTAAATAAAAAGGCATGCTTCACGGGGGGATATATTAGCACTAACTTCAGAAGATGCACATATTAAATTGGCTTCTTTGGGTATAGCCTTTCTATAATAATTTTTTTAAAGAAGAAAGTACGTTATCTTTTCCCTTTTATTGTAAACATTCTGTTGAATGTTTCCCTTATAGGAAACAGCACAGATTATAAGTGTAGAGCTCAATGAACACAAAAACAGAACATTAGATGCATGTGGCCCCCAGAGCAATCATTACCTTGACACCACGCACCATCCCCCTACTTTCATATATTATGCATTTTTACTTCTAGTTCCTTTTCCCTAATATTATATCCGTAACATTTTTCCATGTTACATAAAGCAGGAGTTTTGTTTCTTTACTGCAAAGTGTTCCTTTGTGTGAATGCTACAACCTATGTAGCTCTTGTACTACATTTCTACTATTTATTTCGAGATTGGGGCTATATGAAAAGTACTGTTTTATGAACACATTTTTGGGTGCATATGTACTTGTTTATATTGAATATATGCCTAGGAGTAGAGTTGCTTTAGTAGATATTGCAAAATAGGTGCTCTGCTTTTAGATTTTTAGGCTCTATCTTTATCTACACACTTTTCACCTGTAATTTCCCATACCTCCTACCTGGAGATATCCTAGCTTTAGGCAACTGGCAGGTTGGTAAAAGGACCATTGCTTAATTAGCTGACACACCAAGTGGCCACTGAGGACAATGACATGAAATACTTCCCTCCTATTATTTCTTTGTAAGGGAGAGAGGAACTTGATTAGTACTTCCTGAAGCTCAAAAAGTGGGATGTAGAGACCAAGACAGTTCTGATAATTATGAGAGTGTCTGGAGACTGACGTCTCCTTTCCTGGTAGGATGTACTCTCTGCTTCTGGGATTAATGAACTGCTTCTGTTTTAAATGGGGAAAGACCAGGAAAGATGTCTTAGAAGACATAGTGTGGATAAGACTAGGTCAGGTAGGAAATGCGTGTTTCCACATGGGTACAAAAAATGGATGTGGCGCATCCCCACACACTCCAGATTTGGAATCATGGAGCATAGTCAAGATTTATGGTGCAATCTTGCTGTTGCAATGTGGGTGAGGTATGTGTATCAGAGGAATATGGTACAAGGCTGCCAGATGGAAAATGTGGTCAAGTCTCTTATGAGACCATCAAAGCTGGAACAATACTTGGAATAAACTCATCTATAAGCTTGTTGGGAAACCGGCTCCCTACAGTACATGTATCATGGTATCCATGATAGCTTCAGCATGATAGCTTTACCAAGAGAAAGGGGACATTAGCATTGCATAGGTTGTCCCACATCCAGACTTCTTTGTCTCTCACGGTTCTGAATTCAAACTCAAGGGAGTGAAACTGCAGAAAAGTAGGTGTGGGTGTGAGAGAACCAACCACATCTCATTGATTCTCCCCTGAGCTGTAAGTCCAGTTACACGGGAGAAAAGGGGAGTCTTGATCAAGTAAGTGATTGAAAATTTAAGGTAAACAGAACTAAGTTTTAAACAAACAAATTCTGTCTTAATAATTGAAAAGGACAGCAAATTATGGACTAGGACTAAGTTCATATCAGGGGTCCTGTTAACTAGTAAAAAGGAGAATTAACAGAGCAGAGTTGAAAACATTTACTGGAAAAATGAAACAGTTCTATGTTTATACCTAAATTGTTGAGACTGTTCAGTCAAGTTGGTTATATAATCTGACACAAATTCACTTGATTAATGCCATTCTGCATCAAGAGAACAGAGATACATCTGTTTTGCACCACGCCCCCCACTATATTCCCAGTGCTCAGTATAGGGCCTGGGACATAGCAGATGCTGGCTCAGTATTTGTTGAATGAGTAACATGAATGATCTGCTTTTCTCTTCGCTACATTTTTGTGTCCTAAATAAAAAAATTGCACACTCTCCTAATGATAATTAAACTCTCTCTGAAGGCAATCATCTGTGAAAGCATAATATGATATTATTCAATCTGCAAAATTTTTTGAAAAAATTCTAGCTTGGCATTCTAGAATAAAAAAAGTAATTGAAGCAAAAATTGCAGATTCTACTTTCATATTGGGAAACTAGTATTAGTCAATTTATAATTTTAACTTATCAAAATTGAGGGCAAAAAAGAATGGAAAAATATGGTTAGCATTTTAAATAAACATTTTGTCCACAAGTTTATTTCCAAATGGGTCCTCTCTGTAACTGGGGCATATCATGTTATTAGTGAGTTAACTATTGCCACCCAGGGTTTGAAGTTTAGTGATACATTTATTATATGGAGAAATATTTTCCCCCAGGAAAATTCAAGAATTAGTGGCATTAAATAATCACAGTTTTTGGTCAGTAGTAGACTGGGCAATCCAAGAGGTCAGGATGAAGCTATTATCAATTCAAGTTCAGTGTGAACCTATGGTTCACCTACCTTGTTTGGGTATGGTAGAAGGAAACTTTTTGAGGTATTTAATTACTAAGATATCAAAAGAAACTTATCCTAATTTCTCTTTATTGTCAAAATGGCCATATTACCAAAAGCATTATACAGATTTAATGCAATTCCAATTAAAATACTAACAACATTCTTCATAGAACTAGAAAAGCAATCATGAAATTCATTTGGAAAAATTAAAAAATCCAGAATAGCCAAAGCAATCCTTAGCAGGAGGCATCACAATACCAGACTTCAAGCTACACTACAGAGCTTTAGTTACAAAAACCACATGGTATTGACACCAAAACAGACACAGAGGCCAATGGTACAAAATAGAAGACACAGAGACAAACTCACATAAATACAATTATCTCATACTAGACAAAGGCACCAAAAAACATTCACAGGAGAAAAGATAGCCTATTCAATAAATGGTGCTGGGAAAATTGGAAATCTGCATGTAACAAAATGAAATTAAACCCCTCTCACTCTGCATGAAACTCAATTCAAAGTGAATCAAAGACTTAGGCACCAAAACACAGAGAGACTCTGTGCCCAACAGAAGAAAAAGTAGACCCAAATCTTCACCATATTGGCCTAGGATCTGACTTCCTTCACAAGAGTCCTAACGTGCAATAAGTAAATTTAAGAATCAATAAATAGGATGGATTCAAACTAAAACGTTTCTTCTCAGCAAAGGAAACAATAATGTGAAGAGAGAGCCCACAGAATGGGAGAAAATCTTTACCACATGCACCACAGATAGAGCAATAATCTCCAGGATATATAAAGAACTCAAAAAACTTAACACCAAAAAAACCAATAACCCAATCAATAAATGGGTTAAGGAATTGAACACTTCACAGAAGAAGAAATACAATTGTTCAACAAGTATAAGAAAAAAATGTTCAATATCTTTAGTAATTAGAGAAATGCAAACCACAACTACTCTAAGATTTCATCTCACTCCAGTCAGAATAGAGTTTTGAAGAATACAAACAACAAAAAATGCTGGCGAGGATGTGGGGAAAAAGGTACCCTCATACACTGCTGGTAGGAATGCAAAAATTGGTGCAACCATTATGGAAAGCAGTGTGGAGATTCCTCAGAGAACTTGGAATGGAACCACCATTTGACACAGCTATCCCACTTCTTGGTCCCAAAGGACTTAAAATCAGCATATTACAGTGATGCAGTCACATCAATGTTTATAGCAGCTCAATTCACAATAGCTAAACTATGGAACCAACCTAGGTGCCCTTCAATAGATAAATGGATAAAAAAAATGTGATATATATATATATATATATATATACACACACACACACACACACACACACACATATATTTATATATATATATATATATGATGCAAAATTACTCAGCCTTAAAGAAGAATGAATGACTGCATTTGAGGGTAAATAGATGGAGTTGGAGGATATTATGCTAAGCAAAATATACCAATCCTAAGAAACCAAAAATCGAGGATCTGACTTCCTTAACAAGAGTTCTTTTAAAGTGCATATGTGGATGCCAATTCACAAAGTGGTGGGGTAGCTAAGGAAGAATAGAATTCCTTTAGATTAGGTAGAGGGGATTGAATGGAGGGAAGGGGACACGGGAATAGGAAGGATGATAGAATAAATCAGACATTATTACCCTATGTACGTATAAAACTATATGACTAGTGAGATTCTACATCATGTATAACCAGAAAAATGAGAAATTAGACTCCATTATACATGATGTATCAAAGTGCATTATACCGTCATGTAAAACTAATTAAAACAAATTTTAAAAATTAAAAAAAAGAAATATCCTAAAATAATCTTACTTATAAAGTAGGTCCATGGCATGGACTCAAGGACATTATTACATTAAAAAAAAATAAAGTAGTAAGGGCCTACACTAGAGGAAACAAGCAACCATTCTATTTATATTAAACAAACTTATTTTAGCCAGTGTGATGACACACGTAACTTTTAATCCCAGCTGCTTAGGAGGCTGAGGCCAGTCTAGGAAACTTACAGAGACCCTGTCTCAAAATAAATTTTAAAAGGGCTGGATACGTAGCTCAGTGGTAGAGCACCTCTGGGTTCAACCCCAGTACTATAATAAATAAATAAATATATAAATAAACAAATTTACTTTAGGCTAATATGGGGGCAGAGGGTTCTTTACCCCACATACCTGTTTCCCTATAATTAACGTCTTACATTAGTACAGTTTTTTTCCACAATTAATGAACCCAAATTGATGTATTAGTATTAGATTAAGTCCATAATTTATTCAAATTTCCTTACTTATTTACTGAACACTCTTTTTCTTTTCCAGGATCTCTTTAAAAATACATTACATTTAGTTGTCATATCTGCTTAGGTTCCCCTTGCCAAACATTCTTTGTTTTTATTATCCTGACAATTTATTTTTTATTGGGGTTCAGTTTTATGTAATCATACATGCATGGCAGTTTTTAGGAGCCCTGTTTTAAGTATTTTGTAGAATGTCTCATTTGGAGCAGTACTAGTTAAGTACTTTGTAGAATATCTCTCATTTGGAAACTTTTCATGCCTGAACTGGATTTCTGGGAGGTGACAGAGGTAAGAACTGCTTACTATAAACCTGACTTATCACAGTTTATGTTGACCTTGACCACCTGTATGAGATAGTGTTTATTAATTTTCTCCACTGTGAAGTTCCTATTTCTCTTCCTCTTCCTATTAAACTGTCAGGAAGCAAGTCATATCCACACACACTGTCTCTCTGTCTTTCTCTCTTTCCCTCTCATTACATTGGTTTTTGGTACTGAGAATTTAATTCAGGGGTACCTTACCACTGAGCTACATCTGCAGTCCTTTTTATTTTTTATTTTTTTACAGGGTCTCTCTAAGTTGCTGAGGCTGACCTTGAACTTACAATCCTTCTGCCTCAGCTGCCAGAGTTGCTGGGGTTACAGGTGTGTGTCATCATGCTTGACTCATTCACCCACTTTTGAGAACAATTCAGATTGCTCTGAAGTTTCAGTTTCAATCTGGCATTGCTTTCTGTACCAGTGTCATGCATAAATAAGAACACATGCATAAATGTTCACGTACAACTCTTTATCACTCTCTCTATACAAAGAGACCCAGAAAGTTCTATTCAGAAGTTTCTCACATTCAAAATCTAAGTTGTGAACAAGATCTTCTCCAGAAGCTCATTAGGGACTCTAGATTGACTCCAAATACACAAAATTACAACAGACCCACACCAAGGCACATTATAATGAAAATACCTAACATACAAAATAAAGACAGAATCTTAAAGGCTGTGAGAGAAAAGAACCAAATTACATTCAGGGGGAAACCAATACGGATATCAGCAGATTTTTCAATCCAGACCTTAAAAGCTAGAAGGGCCTGGAATAACATTTTTCAAGCCCTAAAAGAAAATGGATGCCAACCAAGAATCTTATACCCAACAAAACTTACCTTCAAATTTGACGATGAAATAAAATCCTTCCATGATAAACAAAAGCTAAAAGAATATACAAAAAGAAAGCCAGCATTACAGAACATTCTCAGCAAAATATTTCATGAGGAAGAGATGAAAAACAAAGAAGCAAATCAGCAACGGGAGGAGCTATCCTAAAGGAACTCTCAAATAAAGAGGAACCAAGTTGTGTCAAAAATAAACAAATAAATGAATAAAATGAGTCAAATGACCGGGAATACAAATCATATCTCAATAATAACCCTGAATATTAATGGCTTGAATTCATCAATCAAAAGACATAAACTGGCAGATTGGATAAAAAAGAAAGATCCAACAATATGTTGCCTGCAAGAGACTCATCTCATAGAAAGAGATACCCATAGACTAAAGGTGAAAGGATGGGAAAAAACATACCATGCACATGGACCCAGCAAAAAAGCGGGGGTATCCATCCTCATTTCAGATAATGTGGACTTCAAGCCAAAGTTAGTCAGAAGGGATAAAGAAGGACATTTCATACTGCTTAAGGGAACCATAAATCAGCAAGACATAACAATCATAAATATCTATGCCCCAAACAGTGGCTCACCCATGTATGTCAAACAAATCTTTCTCAATCTCAGAAACCAAATCGACCATAATACAATAATACTAGGTGATTTTAACACACCTCTCTCACCACTGGACAGATCTTCCAAACAAAAATTGAACAAAGAAACCGTAGAACTCAATAACACAATCAATAATTTAGACTTAACAGAAATTTATAGAATATACCATTCAACCAAGAGTGAATACACTTTCTTCTCAGCAGCACATGGATCCTTCTCTAAAATAGACCATATATTATGCCACAAAGCTAATGTTAGCAAATACAAGAAGATAGAGACACTTCCTTGTATTTTATCAGATCATAATGGATTGAAATTAGAAATAAATGAAAGAGTAAAAAACAGAAATTACTCCAACACCTGGAGATTAAACAATATGCTATTATATGATGAATGGATAACAGAAGATATTAGGAAGGAAATTAAAAAATTCTTAGAGGTAAATGAGAACAAAGAAACATCATATCAAAATCTCTGGGACACTATGAAAGCAGTACTTAGAGGAAAATTTATTTCATGGAGTGCATTCAATAAAAGAAGTAAAACTCAACAAATAAACGACCTAACACTACAGCTCAAAGCCCTAGAAAAAGAAGAACAGACCAACACCAAAAGTAGTAGAAGACAGGAAATAGTTAAACTCAGAGCTGAAATCAATGAAATTGAAACAAAAGAAACAATACATAAAATTGACAAAATAAATAGTTGGTTCTTCAAAAAAATAAACAAAATTGATAAACCTTTAGCCACACTAACAAAGAGAAGACGAGAGAAAACTCAAATCACCAAAATTTGGAATGAACAAGGAAATATCACAACAGACATGATTGAAATACAAAACATAATTAGAAGCTATTTTGAAAATCTATTTTCCAACAAAATAGAAAATTTCAAAGATATCAACAAGTTTCTAGAGACGTATGAATTGCCTAAACTAAACGAGGAGGACATACACAATTTAAATAGACCAATTTCAAGTAATGAAATAGAAGAAGTCATCAAAAGCCTACCAACAAAGAAAAGTCCAGGACCTGATGGTTTCTCAGCCGAGTTCTACAAAACCTTTAAAGAAGAGCTCATTCCAATACTTTTCAAAGTATTCCATGAAATAGAAGAGGAGGGAACTCTCCCAAACTCATTCTATGAAGCCAATATCACCCTGATACCTAAACTAGACAGAGACACATCGAGGAAAGAAAATCTTAGACCAAAATCCTTAATGAACATCGATGCAAAAATTCTGAACAAAATTTTAGCAAATCGCATACAAAAACATATTAAAAAGATAGTGCACCATGATCAAGTGGGTTTCATCCCAGGGATGCAAGGTTGGGTCAAAATCAGGAAATCAATAAATGTAACTCACCATATCAACAGACTTAAAGTCAAGAATCACATGATTATTTCAATAGATGCAGAAAAAGCATTTGATAAAATACAGCACCCCTTCATGCTCAAAAC
Organism: Sciurus carolinensis; assembly: GCF_902686445.1. Lineage (NCBI taxonomy): Eukaryota > Metazoa > Chordata > Mammalia > Rodentia > Sciuridae > Sciurus > Sciurus carolinensis. The sequence continues at coordinate 78,138,559 of NC_062222.1, forward strand.
ACTAGAAAAAATAGGGATAGTGGGAACGTTCCTTAACATTGTAAAGGCCATCTACACTAAGCCCATGGCTAATATCATTCTAAATGGTGAAAAACTTAAAGCATTCCCCCTAAAATCTGGAACAAGGCAGGGATGCCCTCTCTCACCACTCCTATTCAATATCGTCCTTGAAACTCTAGCCAGAGCAGTTAGACAGACCAAAGAAATTAAAGGGATTCGAATAGGAAAAGAAGAACTCAAACTATCCCTATTTGCTGATGATATGATTATATACTTAGAGGAACCAGGAAATTCCACCAGAAAACTCTTAGAACTCATAAGTGAATTTAGTAAAGTAGCGGGATATAAGATCAATGCTCATAAATCTAAGGCATTTTTATACATAAGTGATGAATCTTCAGAAAGAGAAGTTAGGAAAACTACCCCATTCACAATAGCCTCGAAAAAAATAAAATACTTGGGAATCAATCTCACAAAAGAGGTGAAAGACCTCTACAATGAGAACTACAGAACACTAAAGCAGGAAATTAAAGAACACCTTAGAAGATGGAAAGATCTCCCATGTTCCTGGATAGGCAGAATTAATATTGTCAAAATGGCCATACTACCAAAAGTGCTATACAGATTCAATGCAATTCCAATTAAAATCCCAACGATGTACCTTACAGAAATAGAACAAGCAATCATGAAATTCATCTGGAAGAATAAGAAACCCAGAATTACTAAAGCAATCCTTCGCAGGAAAAATGAAGCAGGGGGTATTGCAATACCAGAACTTCAACTGTACTACAAAGCAATAGTAACAAAAACGGCATGGTATTGGTACCAAAATAGACAGGTAGACCAATGGTACAGAATAGAGGACACGGACACAAACCCAAATAAATATAATTTTTCATACTAGACAAAGGGGCCAAAAATATGCAATGGAGAAAAGATAGCCTCTTCAACAAATGGTGCTGGGAAAACTGGAAATCCATATGCAACAGAATGAAACTAAACCCCTATCTCTCACCGTGCACGAAACTAAACTCAAAATGGATTAAGGACCTCGGAATCAGACCAGAGACCCTGCATCTTATAGAAGAAAATGTAGGTCCAGATCTTCAACATGTCGGCTTAGGACCAGACTTCCTCAACAGGACTCCCATAGCACAAGAAATAAAAACAAGAATTAATAACTGGGATAGATTCAAACTAAAAAGCTTTCTCTCAGCAAAGGAAACTATCAGCAATGCAAAGAAAGAGCCTACAGAGTGGGAGAAAATCTTTGCCAATCATACTTCAGATAGAGCACTAATTTCCAGAATCTATAAAGAACTCAAAAACTCAACACCAAGACTACAATAACCCAATCGACAAATGGTCTAAGGAAATGAACAGACACTTCACAGAAGAAGACCTACAAACAATCAACAAACATATGGAAAAATGTTCAACATCTCTAGTAATAAGAGAAATGCAAATCAAAACCACCCTAAGATTCCATCTCACCCCAATTAGAATGGCGATTATCAAGAATACAAGCAACAATAGGTGTTGGCGAGGATGTGGGGAAAAAGGTACACTCATACATTGCTGGTGGGGTTGCAAATTAGTGCAGCCACTCTGGAAAGCAGTATGGAGATTCCTTAGAAAACTTGGAATGGAACTACCATTTGACCCAGCTATCCCACTCCTTGGCCTATTCCCAAAGGACTTACAATCAGCATATTACAGAGATACAGCCACATCAATGTTCATTGCTGCTCAATTCACCATAGCCAGATTGTGGAACCAACCTAGATGCCCTTCAGCTGATGAATGGATAAAGAAACTGTGGCATATATATACAATGGAATATTACTCAGCCATAAAGAATGATAAAATTATGGCATTTGCAGGCAAATGGATGAAATTGGAGAATATCATGCTAAGTGAGATAAGCCAATCTCAAAAAACCAAAGGAAGAATGATCTCGCTGATAGGTGGATGATGATACATAATGGGGCGTGGGAGGGGTTAGTTTTAGGATTAGAGTGAGGGTTAGTGAAGGGGGCAAGAATGGGGGAAGGAGGGGCTGTATAGAGGGAAAAGAGGGATGGGAGGGGTGGGGGGAAGGGAAAAATAACAGAATGAATCAACCAACATTACCCTATGTAAATTTATGATTACACAAATGGTATGCCTTTACTCTATGTACAAACAGAGAAACAACATGTATACCATTTGTTTACAATTAAAAAAAGAATAATAATGAAATATTTTACATGTTTTTTTTCTTGAAGTCTTTGAAATTCAGTGTATATTTTACTCTTGCTGTACATCTTAATGGAGATGCTAAATTTCAATGATTAATTGAAGCAATCAAACTAAAATTGTTGGGTTTGCAGAAAGTATTTTACACTGCTTCAGTTTTTACATTTAAGAGAAATAAGATAAAATTTTAAAATTTGGTTCCTTATTAATGCTAGACATTTTCAGGTTCTTCAGTGCCATGTGTAGCTAGTGTCCACCATATTGGAGAATGTAGGTATAGGTTAAGATACAGAGCATTTTTAAGTTAGAGAGATCAAAAAGGTGGTCCCTGTCATTTCTGCAAAACAGAGATCGAGAATATTGGTTAAGAGTACAGTAATTGGAGGCTTAAATAGATAGGAAAAGATCTCAGCTGGTGAAAGTGGGCTAAGAAGTTGGTGCTGGATGAGAATAGCCTGCTGGTTCATGACAGGATTTCCATGACGAAGTTAAGCAACTTACCCACCCCACCACAGATGTTAGATGGCCCTGGTACCTCTTGGCAGTCCCCATGCAAGAAAAATCCCATATTGTTGAATTTTCTGAGACTTGGGAAACCTTGAGAAGGCTGAGGTCAGTGAACCTAGGATAAAGATATGGCAAGCTGAGATTGTGGACAAGGGTGTAAGGAAGTGACTGAATGAGGGGTTACCTAACCCATCAGGTGAATAGGGAGGGGTGAAAAGAGTGGAGGTTCTGCAGGCCAAACTGCCTGCTCAGAGTTAGGGAGAGGCTTGGGAGTGGTAGACAGGACAGTTTAGCTGGAGAGAGGATTTTTATTATCTGATACTGTGACAGTGCAATAAATGGGCTCTTGTAGTTGAAAGAAAAGGTGCCAAGTACCTCCCTTCCCTGTCTAAACTTCTCCAAGTGACTAGAGCAAACTGAAAAGCCCGTGGACCAAATCCAGTCACCATTTGTTTTTATAATTAAATTTTTATTGGAACACAGCTGTGCTCATTCGTTTGTTTTGTGCATGAGTGCTTTCACACTGAGATGGCAGAGTTGAGTAGTTGCCACAGAAACGTGAAGCTTAAAATCTTCACTGTCTGCCTCTTTACGCAAAAAGTTTGCTGATCCCTGGTTTAGCCAAGCACTGTCTGTGAAGGACTTTCAGTCTGATTCTCCTACTTTTAGCCCCTAACCAGTCTTTAAAGAGGAAGAGGAAGCTAGGAACCCATGATTTTTCAGACGCGGTCAAGATTTCTTTGGAGAGTTAGTGTGCTACATCTCTGTGGGGGAAAGTGGGGAATACGTGCCCAACCCCATTCCCAAGCTGAAGCCAGGTGAAGGAGATTTGAAAATAATCACTTTGAGAACTTAACATGTGCTTCCTGAAATTTGAATGGCACGGGGACTGGTTCCTGAGTTGTTCCTGAAGAAATAAAACCTCATTACAGATTGACTGCTTAAAGAGACAGGGCTGTGGTGGCAGTGATATGGACCTCATATACTAACCTCTTCATCTTCCTCCCTCTCGTTTTTCAGTTTTATTGAGACATAACTCACATACCATAAAATTCACATTTTTTATTAGTTGTTGAACCTTTATTTATTCGTATGCGGTGCTGAAAATTGAACCCAGTGCCTCACACATGCTAGGCAAGCACTGTACCACTGAGCCACAACCCCAGCCCCAAAATTCACATTTTGAAAGTGTACAATTTGGTGGATTTTAGTATACTCACAGAATTGTGCAATCATTATCTAGTAGAACATATTAATCTCCCCATAAAGAAACCCTATATCCCTACTTTTTCCCAAACCTTCAACTCTAGTTAACCACTAGTCTACTTTCTACTTCTATGCATTTGCCTATTATGAGCATTTTATGTAAATAGGGTTATAAAATAAACTATCTTTTTTGGTCTGGTTTCTTTTACTTAGTATAATATCATCAAAGTTCATCCATGTTATAGTGTGAATCAGTGCTTCATTACTTTTTATGGCTGAACAACATTCCATTTTAGTGGCTATACCATTGTATGGATGTACCACATTTTGATTATCCAGTTGGGATGTATTTGGGTTGTCTGTACTTTTTGGCTGTTTTAAACAATGCTGCTCTGACTACTTGAATTACAGGTTTCAGTTTGACTATCTGTTTTCACTTCTTTGGGGTATGTAACTGGGAGTTGAATATCTAGGAGTCAATGTAACACAGTTACATGAAACCCTATGCTCATCCTTTTGAAGAACTTCCAGACTATTTTCAAAGTTACTGTATTATTTGTACATTCCCAGCAATAATGGGGATGCAGCATGTGAGTGTTCCAATTTCTCCCTCTGTCAATACTCGTTATTGTTCATCCTTTTTATTATAGCCATTGTAGTAGGTAAGAAGTAGTATTTGTAGTTTTGATTTAGTGATATGGATGTTCAACATCTTTTCAGGTGCTTATGGAACATTTGTATATCTTCTTTGGAGGAAGTTATCCAAAATACTTTTTTTCCACTTTTTAATTGGATCATCTTTAAATTGTTGAGTTACGGTCACTATTCTCGAGTTGTCTTAAAGTGTCTTTCTTCTGCTGCAAAGGGTAAGAAGGTCAAACAGAGAGAGGACACGAGAGTCGGAGACTAAGAGCTGTGTCACATGTGGCCCTCAGAAGGAAACATCCCTAGTTACAGGAGTATAGATTGGTCTAAAAATTCTCAAAAGTACTAAAGAAAAAAAGTGTTAGGGTCTGGGCAGACAGCACAGAGATTTAATTGGCTTCACTGCCACATGACTTCTACCTTTCCTTGATTTTTTTTTCTTTTGCCCCCTACCTCCACCTTCCGTAGAAGCCAGCATATTGGCTAATTATTCAGTAATAGGAGGAGGGAATGCAGGGAAACAGCTCAAATGTAGGCAAAGGAAAACATTGAATGGGCCAAGAAAGTGAAGTTTTTATTTATATTGAACTGAACTATTTAGTAAATCCAAGATGATGTTATTAACACCTGTAACTAGAGAAACCATGAAATCTTCCTGAAATTTCATCCAGGGATGGGAAAGACCGAACAAGCTCAATGGAATCAAAGGTAGTTATGTGAAAATAAGCATTAAGCTAGTTTGTAATGTCACTCCTAAGTCTAGCTTGTTTGGCTATTACAAGATCTCAGACATGCTCAACACTCAATATAAACTTCTTTGTCTGTGTATGTATCTATCTATGTGTGGGAATGCAACCCAGGGAACTGGATTAGAAGGTCACAGAAAAGGAAAGTTTTGAGAAGCTCAGAGGCCAGGATGGTGGCCGCAAGGTCAAGTTTGATACTGTGTTCCATCAATACGGTGGTAGGGGATGTGGCCTGAATGAAAACAATGAGTTTTACCTCTAGGAAGGTAAGGGATGGCTCTGGGGGCTGATGAAGGACAACCAGAGAAATACTGGGAGAATTCTATGGGAGCAGAAAAAAATGGGGTTATTGATATATTTTGGAGCTCAGGCCTGGAAGTTTCACTGAGAAGTATGTCAACCACATCTCTTGGTGTTGAGTTGTGATGGGAGAAGGGAAGTCTATTAATTGAGGAGAAAGAGAAAGTATGTGAATGGTTAAAACCATTTAAAAAGAAACAGTGAAAGAAGTCAGCAAACAGAGTTGATAAGAAGCAGCAGCAGAAGCAACAAGTTGCGGAGCATGAATAAGTTTGAGCGGACACTGGGGCAGGACCTGGAGAAGCCTGCGTGCGCAGAGGGACTGATGATTTTAGAGATGAAGAAGACAGAGGAAGGAGCAGGCATACAGGGAAGTGGGAACAATGGAGCTGTTGATAGAACCACTTTGTCCTGAATTTTCCTTTGTAAATTTGATGTACTGGTATCATTAACCTGGTCATATGAATAACAACCTCATTATTAAGTCACAAACCTCAAGTACCATGCTAGGAAGAACCTGGAATTTCTATGATCAGAAGCTTTTTTATTGAAAATTTCTTTAATTTGAAAAAGGGACTTTCCAGTGGAAATAATAGACTGAAAATTGTTTACTTGGCAAAACACCATTAGACTAAGCTAAGGACCTTCGTATACGAGAATATAAAAACAGACTTTACCTTCCAAGTGCTTTTGGAATGAGATGGTAGGGAAATTTTTCCTGACTTGTAAAGAAATCAGAAAGATACTGTATTTTGCATTTAAGAAAAACACAGCATGAAAAAGTTTGAGCGAAAATGTTGGTCAAGGGCTGGGTTTGTGGCTCAGTGGTAGAGCACTTGCCTAGCATGTGTGAGACACTGGGTTTGAGTCTCAGCACCGCATATAAATAAATAAGTAAAATAAAGGTCCATCAAAAACTTTAAAAAATATTTTAAAAAATTTTGGTCCATTAATAGATAAACTGTAGGAATCAAGCAAAAAACTAGTTGGCTTGGTTCTCTGTTGTTAGCCATGATGTATCCTTTAAATTGGAACAAATAGTAAAAAGACTTTTAGGGCTGCTTTGCTCAGATTTATTGTCCCCATTTTCCTTCCAAGGAATAGTGTTGAAAAAGGAAGAAAAAAAAAAAGGTGTGGAGGTGGGTGGGGCTGACAATTAAAGTTGAAAAAAATCTTTCATATCATGTAATAAACACCTTCAAATATAAAGGGAGGCTTATTAAGTTTGCTTCTGCTGTATTTTTCCTGTAAGGTATACTTATTGAATCTTGATTTTGCACCATGATGCATGCATGTATGCTATGCATGACTCAGTCAAGATATAGACATGCATTGTGCCTGATTCAGTAAAGATAAAGGCCTGATTCCTACTCTTATGGAGTATACATGCTCTTAGAAAAATAAGACTAACCACATGAAGTGCACAGAGAAAATAATACAAGAGGCTTTGGAATACATTACTTAATTGAATATGATCATGCATATTGACAGGACAGATAACAGCTTCATGGTTGAGTCAATTTCTTCTAGACTGTAATATGATCTTACAAGATGCTATTTGATAACAACCACAAAAAATTGCCTTTGACTGTGTCTGTTAAGCACCCTTTCTAACTCAAACAACAAAGCTAGGCAATCCAGAACATTCCTAGAGTGTGTTCCATGAATGGTGAGAAACCTTGAGAAAAAGAATTTTGTGGTCACTTTCGAGTAATGTGGCGTGCCATGTCTCCTTCTTGGGCAATCATAGTGCACATTTACACATTAATGGCTCCAAGAAATCCTGCACTGAGGACTCATGTTGAAATTATACAACCCCACATATTCCAAGTATATTTGACTACAGAACACCTTTGGCTTATAATTCCTCTTTGACAAACACCGTGCTAAACACATAAGACATTTAGGAACGGATGACGTGGAAAGACAGAGTAAAACAAACTTGCACCTGGACAAAGGGTTTATTTACCAACATTTTGAATACAAGCCAAGGCTCTAGTGGTCCAACTCCTTCACAAAGTTATAGGAAATGAAGCACAAATATGACTTTGGGTGCTTTGAGGAATAATAAAGATTATTATTGTGAATTTTACCCAGCATACCATATGGAGGTCTTCCCAATGATTTGCTCTAAATATTCTTTCCATTCGTCCAATCCTTGAAAATATCTCTTCTGCTCTGATATCTCTTCTGCTCTGTTTCATGTGTGTTTCTCTTGCCATCTTGTTCTCCAAATTTATCTGCTTCTTTCTTCACCCTCTCTTTGACCCACTTTTCAGTAGTGATTGTAAGCTCGGGGGCATAGCTAGTGGCCAAATAAAATCGGACAGAAAATGGCCCAGGCAAGATTTATTGGAGTTTGACTCTTGGGCGAAATTCCCAGCCCCTCTGGTGTACAGCCAGAGAAAATCGCACGGGGCTCGGGCTGCCCAGGGTCTTTATAGACCAGAATGGGTGGGGGGCCTGCTGAGTGACAGGTGGAGGTAAGGGTCAGTGGAGTTTTCCTGCTTCTTTGATTGGTTGCTGTGTTGCACGCTGCCCTGTGCCTCAGTTGCTCTGCTCTCCCTCATATAGTCGCCTAAATTCTGACCTAATATCCCAACCTTTTTGGTGATAAAGGGCGCTGGAGTTCATTTGGCTCCTTCCTCCATGTTAGGGGGTGTCGTGGGGAGAAAAAGGTTCTAGTTCTAGGTCGGTGGGGAGGCGGCTATAAGAGTGTAGGAGCGTCTGGTTGTATGTCACCCTGGCAACCTCACTCATGCAGTTCCGAGCAAACCTGAGAAGACAGGGAGCAATCATTCACAAATAGGGGAGTAAGGGTAGCAGTCAGCCAGGTGACAAGAGTGGAGTTCAGCCATCCTGTCCAGGGGTCATTTGATGCTTCTTGCTTCAGTCTTTCATTTAGACATTTGAGAGTTTCAACGTTGCTTCTATTAGACTGGTTTCCTTGATGCAGCAACAACATTCTTCTCTTAGGAAGAGGCATGTTCCCCCTTTGTCATCAGATCTAGTGCTCGACGGTTCTGCAAAGAAACTTGAGCAATAAATGTTATTCATCTTTGCAGGGATGTCAGGGTGTGTGTGGGGGGCAGTAGATGCCTCTACTGCCTTCTGGAGTTGCTGTTCTAGCTTTTGGGTGGCAGTGACTGCATAACCAAGTCCTCTTGTTGGAATAACCTGTGTTTAGTAAGATCTCTATATTTCTGTGACTTAGGGCTAGATAATCAAACTAGCAAGCATAGATTAAGCCTACCTATGTAGTTTAGGAGGATCTGTAGGCCTTATACTGGCTAAAAAACGCCTGACCTTTGGCAGTTTCTCTTGATAGTTATCAGTCTATATTTATTCTAGGGAGTTAACACAAGTGTGCATCTTAGGTTGCATTTTACTATTGTTTTTTTTAAATGCCCAAGAATGGCTATATTTCAGTTGTAACTGTTTTGCTAGGTGTTTAAGACCAAGCTGGTCAAATTGACCTGTTCCTGTCTGTTAAGAGTCGGCTGAGTTCCCACAGGGTCACTTGTAGGGAACTTAAGAGCAGCTTCTTAACTCTGTTAGTGCTGTCTGTTAGGCAGGGTCTCCTTGATGAAGTGGCTTCCCTTGGAAGCATCAGGGATGTCTCCCTTTTCCAATGACCCTTCTCTGCAGCAGGTGCACTGATTGGCTTTTCATCCTCCAGTTGTCTCATCAATTTCCCTGATTGGGAGGTTGTGTGGCCTAGAGTTGCAAAGCTCCTTAGAGAAGTTCTCTTGTTCCCTGGATTCAGGCTGACTCTTGGGGCAAGAGCCATATACTATATACTGGCTTTTCTTGGCCTCTGTATTTAATCTCAATCTTTAAGTTTGATCTTAAACAGCCAACAGGATAGTCTCACCAGTCATAAAAGTAAGAGTACTGGGCTTTAATTTCAATGTCTATGACTTTACAGTTATTTACCCCCTTTTATCTAATTGGGGTCTACATTATCTGTCCTATAGGTGATGGCTTACTATTTCAAGTTAATTTACGGTGTTTGCTCTTGGAATAGTACTCCTGCAAAATATTAATCAGGCAACAGTTATAGAGTTTACAAGGAAAATACAAAATGGAATCACCAACAGTAAAACATTCAGTTTGTGCAATAGCTATCTTGAATTTTGATTGAGTTTCATTATATCCCCTGTTTCAGATCATAGTAATCTTTATAACAAACATCAAACTTTTGAACACAACTTTAAATGAGTTAAAGTCTGGCTTACTTTGGAGCCATTCTAACATGCAGCAGGGTGAGGCAGAGTCTTATCTCAGGTAAGATGGGGCTCTTCACAAATCTTAGGTAAAATGTTATAATTCTGGAGCTGAGTTTTGCCTCTTTTGCCACAACCAGCATGACCAGATTCTCAAGTTCAGTGAGGGGCAAAGGATGATTAGAAAATAAAGATTTATAAACACAGATTTTGAGGATTAAGCTGAGAACAGATGGAGCCCTATTCTCTGATGGAAATGCAGATCTAAAGAGTTACATCAGCAAACTTTATTTATATATGTCTTATTATCAGGTTAAAGACTATGTAAGCATTATTCTTTGTTTTCAGGAAAGTTACAGAGACTAGGACATCTACATAACTTTTTCACAGCTGCAAAGTGCAATGTTAGGAGCTCTGTGTGGCTCTTAAGAAAGTCCACTGTCCAAAGTTACTGTAAGGCAGGAAGGAATCAGAGAAGGGTGCTGATGAAACCTGGTTATCTAGCAAAAGAATTCCTTCCTGCCCAAGAACTGTGTGCCTGACGTCAATGTCAGAGCTGACAGGACTCCTGCACAGAGCCTCCCCAGGGAGGGTCCTGCCACAGCAGTTAGGCATCTTGTGCTCCTGCACAGAAACCACCCAGGCACCAGGTATGGCCACAGCCATGAGGTCATCAGAGACCTCAATCTCAGTCACTGTTTTTTTATAAAGAATAAAACTTAACAGACACAATGTCAAGGGTAAAATAGTGTTTTTGAAGGAATCCTTGTCATTTTAACATATAAATTAAACTTTGGTTTATATCAGTATATTATTATATGACCTTAGGAAAGCCTTAAGTAGCTTTAACTGATTGCCTCATGTATATAAAACCAACTTAGTTACATGCAAACTTGTTGAAATTTGCCCTTTACTTACACACAGACTTTCTTAAGGACTTACTTAAATCCTCATGTATTTTATCATACAAAGTTTCTTACCCAGAAACATTTTCTTTCCCTTCTACTGAATACATTCCCATACTTAGAAACATCTGTTCTTCTTTCCTATCTGGTGACTCCTTTGTGGTGAAAAATCCATGCTCCTTCCGAATAGCCAAATGTGAGTGAGTAATCAAGAAGGCATATTTAGAATCTGTGTAGATATTAACCTGTTTACCTTTGGATAGAATTAGAGCCCTAATCAGAGCAAAGAGTTTGGCCTTTTGGGAAGTGGTCCCTTCTGGAAGGCAACTGGCTTCCAGAACTGAGGCAGTAGTGACCACTGTGTAAATGACTCTAGGCCGTCCATCTGTACCCAGCACAGAACTGCCATCTACAAAAATGGTTAGGTCAGGGGAGGGGAGTGGGTAATTGAAGAGGTCTTCACAAGGTGAACGTAGGGCCTCTAGCACCTGTGGGAGTGGAAGGGATTTATGGCTTAAGAGGTCCTGTAGTTGATGGGTGGAAAATACAGTTATTGGTTGGAGTAGGGAGAGTTTTAGAGCTTCCTTAGTTAATTCAGCTGCTGCAGCCAGTGCTCAGAGACATAGTAGCCACCCACGAGCGGCAGAATCAAGCTGCCTGGAGAGACAAGCCACCAGTGTGTGGGAAGGTCTGGTTGGTTGCTCAAGGAGGCCAGTGGCAACACCCTGTAAATTAATTCGATGTTTCCAAGAAACACATTTGAGTAATCCCACACATGTTAAATCCTTATTTTACAGTAAAAAAAACCAAGATATCAGATAGGTATATTGAACAGTATTCTTGTGGTGCCTGTTGGATGCAGGGTTGTTAGTCTGGGGTGAGAGCAGAAGAAAGACATGCTAAGTGAGATCATAAGTCTGGGAAAAATATCTAAATTCCTTAATACAAGTAGAGGAGTCAGCAGAGAAAGACCCTAAACGTTTCTCAATCTGGGAAAGATCCTAGAGTGAGAATGGAACTTGGATTCGCACAATGCCCTCTGCACCAGCCACCTCCAGAGGAGAAAGAAGCTCTGGGTTAGGCGGTGGGAGGGCTCTGAGGAGGAAGAGGAGGAGGAGCTGCATCTGTAGGAGGAGGGGGCAGTTTGCAGGAGGAGGACAGGAAGAGGAGGGGAAATTCTGGCCAGAGCATGGAAAGGTGGGTTTTGGGACCAGCCCCGGGGAGGAGAACTTGGGTGGTGAAACAGGTAGAAGAAAGGGCAGGGCGAGCACCAAATTCCAAATGGAAAAACTTGCAAATGGTCATGAGTGCCCTTTGGTGGCCATCTTGAGCCATTATCTAAAACATACTGAGGCAAGGCCATGGTCAAATAAAAAAGTAGCCGTTTATGGCTTAAGTCTTGGGGGAGTCTCAGTTTAGTAAAATTATGGTAGAGACAGCCCAACGGAGTTTTGGGGTCCAATGAGCTACTGGTATTTCCCATTAGCTGTCCAACTTTACCCAGATGGATGTACAACAGCAGAAAAATTCATCTCAATTCTAGCTTGTGTACATCGGAAAAATGGTGGAGGGGCCAAAAGCCAATATGTCTTTTGACTTTTGGGGGTCCAGAGCAGAATAAACAGGGGGCTAACTGAAGGTTGGGAAGTCTCTGCAGTGACCAGAGCCCAAATGGAACGGCCAGCGAGGTGGGGGATCTGTTGCACGCGCAATGGACAGACCCCTTGGGGATAGGAGGGTAAAGATTGGAAAGGCAAATGGGAAAAACCCCAGGGAACTTACCATGTCTGATGCCAGATAAAGGGAAATGGGATGGAGCGGAACGGAATCTCCTGCTTCATATGAGGGAGGGTGTGGGCCTCAACTCCGATCCGGGATGCCCGAAAATCCTCCCAGGTTTCAGCATCAAATGTAAGCTCGGGGGCATGGCTAGTGGCCAAATAAAATCGGACAGAAAGCGGTGGAAGCAAGCTTTTTTGGAATTTGGCTCTCGGGCGAAATTCCCAGCCTCCTGGGGTGGTCAGGGTAGGAAGCCAGAGAAAATTGCACGGGGCTCCGGCTGCCCAGGGTCTTTATAGGCCGGAATTGGGGGGGGGGGGTCCTGCTGAGTGATAGGTGGAGGTAAGGGTCAGTGGAGTTTTCCTGCCTGTTTGATTGGTTGCTGTGTGGCACGCTGCCCTGTGCCTCAGTTGCTCCACTCTCCCTCATATAGTCGCCCAAATTCCAACCTAACATCAATTGCCAAGACTTCAGCTGCCACTTGCTAAAACTATACTACTCCGCGTGGGGTAGCTGTAAAACCCAGGAACTTCATTCTCTTGTACTTTTGCTCTCCATGGAGGGATGTAAGGGGAATCTCTTCGCTTCTACTCTCAAAATTTTCTGATGAAGTTATATAGTGGAGTTGGGTTTGGTTTTCCAAATCTATCAAAGACAACCTCCTAATTGCATTGAATGTTCCTAAAGGTAGCTTTATTTCTTTAGATAGACTTATGCCTATTAAATATGATTTTATATAATGTATATACAAATGAAATGATTAAATAAAAAATCAATAATGGAGATGAATTCTAAAATACACACAATTGAGGAACAAATAATGATCCAGGAGATCAAATCATGAAACTCTTCCATAAAGCATCAGGGTAAGGAGAAGTCATCTATCCAGGGCACTGAATGGTGTGTAAAGGGTGGGGATTAAATCTGAAGAAAAAGTCCTGTACATTCTTGCCTTTGTTTTCCTTTGTTCATATATATTTCTGTATTTGTGATAAGATCTCTCAAGTTTCCATTACTTTGAAATCACCACAGTCCTGAGTCTGAACTTTGTCCTTTCAAAATAATCTTATTCATGTCACTCAAGATTAATCAGTTTCTTGAGGGAAAGCTTTTTTTCCCAGCCAAGATCCTGACCTAACAACCAGTGTGTCTTTTTTTTTTTTTTAATGATTATGAGGGGACCATGCACTTTGTACTATCACTGATCATTCACTCCCCACACCAATGGATAAGTTCATTGATTAAAGATGCACAAGCAGCATTTTCCAAGGATCAGAGAACCTGGGATATCTGAATGGCTCTTTTGAGGTTATTTGCTGAGTTCAGAATCAGAGCAAAGAGATTTCCTAGAGGGAGGTTCTGTGTAGGTCTGATGAACATTTCTTCAGTCATCTAAAGCCAGATTCAGATGCCCCTCCTGTGGATAATGTTGCAAGGATAAATGCTAGGAAATGCTACCTTCCCAACTCTCATTGGTCCATTTCTACATTTACCACGTTTCTTTTGTTAAATCGCCCATCATTTTGAAAATGCTCTTGTTCTAAGGTACACAGTCTGGGCCTAAAATGGAGGTTACCATAGCAACAACGTTTCCATGGCTCCCAATTTGTGTGATGTCTCTTGCTTTCCTCTGTAGAGTCTCTGTAACTTATGGAAAGTCTTCTGCCCTCCTTTCTGAGTTTCCAGAGTACCACTCACTCATAGATACTCATGAATACATTATCATACCCTCTACTGACCTTGGAGGATACTGTTGCCTCAAAGCTACATAAGAGTACCATCCACAGCACTTACCCTTTGCTCTTAAGCTGCCTCCCATGGCTACTCAATTAGCTGGAGCACTCTAAGTCACAGACATACCCAAGATCATTCTGTGTCTATCACATAAGGCCTTGCTGCTGCCTCCAGAGGTTGACCCATACCAACACCATTGCTGTGCTTTTGGTACTGGCTATCTTTTGTTATGCCCTGGCTCTTAGCTGTCCTGGGTCAGTACTGTCCTCTACTGAAGCCAGGTGGACACCTGACCCCCACATCTGTACATCTGTCACAGTCTTGCTCAGATCTCTAAGTAGCATGGTCTTATGCTTTTTTTTTTTTTTTAAAGAAAAATTTATATATTTTTAGTTGTCAATGGATCTTTTATTTATTTATATGTGGTGTTGAGTAATGAATCCAGGGCCTCACACATGCCAGGCAAGTACTCTACCACTGAGCCACAACTCCATGTTTTATAAACATATAAACATGTTTTATATATGCAATATAAAACATGTTTATAACAGCTGTCAAATATGGACATGAGAATAAATTCAAATACTCAGACAGTCCACTTTCATGCACAAAAGTGATATATTATAGTTGGATAAAATTTGTGATTTTATTCTCTCTTTCTTTAAAATGGGCTCTTTCCCAGAAGCTCCTTTGGTGGGTAGTAAACATATATCTGGTCAAAGAGGTATCCGCTCTCCCATATTTATTGTAGCATTACTTTCAATAGCCAAGATGTGGGATCAACCTAAGTGTCCACCAATAAATGAAAAGAAAATGTATCACAGGAGCTGGGGGTTTAGCTCAGTGGTAGAGCACTTGCCTCGAATGTGAAAAGCCCAGGGTTCAATCCTCAAACTGCATACAGAAAATGTTTTACATATGTATAATGGAATATTATTCAGACTTAAAAAGAAGGACATTCTGTCATTTGTGACAACATGGTTGGAAATGAAGCACATAATGTTAGGTGAAACAAGCCAGGCATAAAAAGACAAATACCAAGGGATGCAAGATAGCTGAATAGAGGCCCCCAGCACACACCACCTCCTCAAAGAAGAACCAGAGTAACCCGTGTATAGCTGCATTTTTAGGTAAGTGACTGTGGGAGAACACTGGAAATCAGTAAGAAGAGAATGGAACCTTGTAAGAGTCAGAGACCTGGGACAACAGCATAGTAAGAGACAAAATATACTTCAGCATCTCCCACCCTAGATCCACATGTGGGGGGAGAGGGACCTCTCCTTTGCAGGAGTAAGGGTGAAAGAGAGTCCCAGCAAACCCTATTAGTGTAGATGCTGGCAGTCCTAGCTCCTGGAAATTTCACAGTACTCATAGACTTGCAGCCCACTTAAATAAACAACCTGAAATCTGTATAGTAGCCTTGCATGAAAAGGATCTCACACTATCTCTCAGTAAACATCCAGGGTGCTACAACCAGAGTCATCTTGAGAAGGGAGACATTTTCTGAGTTTGGAATGTTCTAAGGGTCAGAAACCCCTGAATAGTCTCAGATATTTCACTGCACTAGAATGGGGATTAGCTACCTTGTGAAACCAAACTGATCCAGCAGAAAGAGCGTGAATTAAGCCTGTTTGGTGTCCTGAACTGTAGGGGAGGAGTGTTATGGCACAGGGGAACAGAGGGTGCTACCCTCCTGAATCAGGAGATCAGGCACTTGCCCTCTGAGACCCAAGGGTTTGGTGAGCTGTGTGTAGATTCAAGCCAGTGCCAGGACTGAAGGCAGACACCACAGGGTTCTCACTGCCTTCCCCGCTGCATCCCATTCAGTTACCTGTTACTGATAGAGCAGGGAGGGTCCTACTGCCATCCCACCCACAAGGGCACACTTGCGGGGGGGTCCTTGAGCAACTCTGCAGCTCTAGCTGTTGCCCTGCCCCTGGGTGTGTGCTACAACTGAAGGAATGTGGCATGAGGAGAAGAGCTCCAGCTCCAGTCATTGCCCTGTTTCTGTGCACATACAGCCAAAGATGACTGAGAGGAACTTCCCCACTAACCAGCCACAGTCCCACTTGGGCATGTACTACCATTGGAAGAGAGGAACATCATTATTCTTGTTGCCAGCCTGTCTGCAAGGTTTCTGCTGTCACTCATCCTTGCATGCTGTATGACCATACACTGCTGTCAAGACGGGGTATGAATGCCAAGGAGGGGTAATCATGGCTTCTGCCACTGCCTTTCCTCATGTAGCATCTGGGCCTGCACCATTGAGTGGTCTGAGAACAAGTGCTTTATATCCCTCACCACTGCTGGGGCTGCCAGTTCCAGAGGCTCTTGTTAGTAGCAGAGTTAGTATCCATAGTGCTGAAGGAAAGCCCAGTGGCCTAATAGGGGCTACTACTCCTATTGTAGAAGTAGCCGTACAGTGAGCACCTCACACTCACTGCTGTCTGCACCACACCTACCTGAACTGCAAGAGTGTCCCCACTCTTGCATGGTCTACAAACATTGGGTCTCTCTGACTCCACTATGGTATGCACTGCACCCAAAATAATTAATTACAGCTAAAGAAGGGAGAGTACATTGTGGTGCCCAGCTGGAAATAAAGCCAGCATTGTGAAACAATTGCCATCCTAAGAGACATCTTCAGGAGAAAGCCACTTACTAAGAAGGCCACCATATATATGGTAGAGATACCTCATCTGCCAGATGCATAAATCTCAATGTAGGAGCACAAGAATTATGAAGGAAAAAAAAAAGTTAAATGATGCCTCCAAAAGAGCATCATAATTCTTTAGCAACAGATCCTGAAGAAATCCATATGGATGAAAAAACTGATAAAGAATTCATAAGAATGATACAAGAAAACTAAAAAAAAAAACCCCAGAGAATATAGATAAACAGTGAAATGGAATTAGGAAGACAATACAGGATACAAATGGGAAGTTCAGTAAAGAAAGATTGTGAAAAAGAACCAAAGAGAAATCTTAAAAATGAAGAGCTCAAAAAGCCAAATGAAAAATACAACTGAAAGTCTTAGCAAATAGATTCGATCAAGTGGAAGAACAGCTGAACTTGAAGATAGGTCTTTTGAAAAGTCCCAGTCAGGCAAACAAATGAATGAGTAAAAATAAAAAATAAAAATAAATAAAAAAGAACTAATGAAGTGAGCATTAAGGATTTCATTCAAGATTCTTGGGACATTAAATGAGCAAATATATGCATTTTTGGAATAGCCAAAGCTCAGAGAAAAAATAGTTAATGGCATAGAAAACATGTATAATGAAATAATCACAGAAAATTCCCTAATCTTGGAAAAAGATGCGGATATCCATGTAGAGGAGGCTCATAGGACCCCAAATAGACCTGACCAGAGAAGAGCTCTACCATGGCATATTATGGTCAAACTGTCAAAATTATAAGACAAAGAACATACGTAATAAAAATGTTCTAAGCCATATATATTATTTTTTTGTACTGGGGATTGAATCTGGGGCACTCTACTACTGAGTTACATCCCCAGTCTTTCTTATTTTTTATTTTCAGACAGAGTTTCACTAAATTCCTTAGGGCCTTGATAAATTGTTGAGGCTGGCTTTGAACTTGCAATCCTCCTGCATCAGAATCGCAAGTTGCTGAGATTTATAGGCATGTACAAATGCACCCAGCTCGTAAGCCACACTTAAAGAGTGTCTGCATTAAACTATAGCATATTTCTCAGCAGAAGCCCTACAGGTCAGGAGGGAATGGTATGATATATTCAAGTCCTACAACAAAACAACCACCAACCTAGAATAATATACCCAGTAAGGCTACCCTTCAGAAGTGAAAAAGAAATAAAGGCTTTCTGGGACAAGTGAAAACTGAGGGAATTCATGACCACCAAACCAACCTTACAAAAGATACTCAAGGGAGTCTTACATTCAGAAGTGAAAGAAAGACAACTTCTGTTTGGAAAGCACACGAAAATATAAATCCCACTAAAAGAGTAGATAAATGAAAGAGAAAAATAAAAGAATCAAACATAATCAAGACAGTAAACCGGTTAGGTGTGGTGGTGCAGCCTGTAGTCCCAGCGGCTCAGGGGGTTGAGGCAGGAGGATCACAAGTTCAAAGTCAACCTCAGAAAAAGCAAGGCACTAAGAACTCAGTGAGACCCTATCTCTAAATAAAATTCAAAATAGGGCTGGGGATGTGGCTTAGAGGTCAAGTGCCCCCAAGTTCAACCCCTAGTACCAGAAAAAAAGAGAGAGAGAGTTAGTAAACCATCAATTCACAATGATGAATAAGAAAGGAAGGCAAGAACAAGGAATATTCTGACTGGAAGAAAATCAACAAAATGACAGGGAGTCTATCTAACAGCAACAACGTTGAATGTAAACACACTAAATTTTCCAATTAAAAGATACAGACTGGTTGAAAAAGAAAGCCCAACAATATGCTGTTTATTAGACTCAACTCACCAGTAAAGACACACACACACACACACACACACACACACACACACACATGCTGAAAGTAAAGGGATGGAAAATAACATTCCAAGCAAACAGAAACCTAAAGCAAACAGGAGTACATGTATCTGACAAAATAGACTTTGAGACAAAAACTATAAGAAAAGACAAAGAAGGTTACCACGTTATGAACAAGGGATGGACTCAACAAGAAGATATAATGATTGAAATTCACATACATATTATGTTAGATCACTCAATTTTATAAAGCAAACATTATTTGACCTAAAGGGAACAATAGACTCCAACATAATAAAAGTGGGGGACTTTATTTAACACCTTGCTTTCATCAATGGACAGATCACCCAGACAAAAAAAACAGCAAAGAACATCAGAGTTAAACCACACTATATCAAATGGATTTAACAGACATTTATAGAACATTCCATACAGCAGCTGCAGAATACACATTCTTTTCATCAGTGCAAGGGACTTTCTCCTAGAAGTCGACCATATGTTAGGTCACAAAACAAGTCTTAACAAAGTAAAAATATTGAAATCATATTCTATATCTTTCTGATCACAATGGAGTGTCAAGGTCTTAAGCTCCCTTGCTCTTCGCGACCAGCAACAAGGAAGGGGACACTCCCCAACAAGGTCAGACTGGGATAGGTGGGGCCCACTGACCGCCCGCTCCCAGCTCTCTGGGTGGAGGACAATCAGACGCATCAGGGAGACCAGTCACAGCAGGAACTCGTTTATTGAGGAAATCACACAGCTTTTATGTAGGGTGGGGGCTAGGGAGGAACCAACCAGC
Source organism: Sciurus carolinensis (assembly GCF_902686445.1). Lineage (NCBI taxonomy): Eukaryota > Metazoa > Chordata > Mammalia > Rodentia > Sciuridae > Sciurus > Sciurus carolinensis. The sequence goes on from NC_062222.1 coordinate 78,158,113, forward strand.
TTAAAGGTCAGCAAGGCACGGGGGATTCACGCAGGTGAGAGTCCCATAGGACTATATGGCAAGCAGGAGCTGATCACATTTGTGGAATTGTTGTTAACAAATCCCTAATGGTGGCCCGATTTATCGTCATTAACTTTTGAAACCGCCTTTGAGCCTTGATCTTGCTCATTTGCCAGGGAGTAAGGAGTCAGCCTGAGTTAGTTAACGTGTCATTAGTCCCAACAATGAAGTAAAACTAGAAGTCAACAAAATAAATTTAGAAATCATAAAAATACATGGAAATGGAACACATTTTTGAATGAACAATGGGTCATTGAAAAGATCAGGAGTTTTTTTGTACAGTTAGTGTCTTAGGGGTACACATGATGGAAGGATTCACTGTGGTATGTTCATTTATGTATGTAGGAAAGTCAGGTCAGATTCATTCTGCTGTTTTTCCCTATTCTGTGCCTTCTCCATCCCCTCCAGTCCTCTTCATCTAGTCCACACATCTTCCTGCTATTTTGATGGGGTACCTCCCCCCGGTTTCAAAGTAAACAGCAAATCAGTAGAGGGAAGAGAGAATGGGGAAGGAGGAAGAGAAAGAAAGGAGAAATACTGGGGACTGAATTAGAACAAATTATATTCCATGCTTTTTAATTATGTCAAGATGAATCCCAATGTTATGTGTAACTAAAAAGAACCAATAAAAAGAAATCAAAAGGGAAATTAAAGAATTTCTTGAGGGCTGGGGATATAGCTCAGTTGGTAGAGTGTTTGCCTCGCAAGCACAAGGTCCTGGGTTCAATCTCAGTACCGCAAAAAAAAAAAAAAAAAAAAAAAAAAAAAAAAGAATTTCTTGAAACAAATGAAAATGGAAACACAAGATACCCAAACTTATGGGAAACAGAAAAGCAGAACTAAAAAGGAAGTTACGGGAATAAGTGCCTACATGAAAAAGAATGGAAAGATTTCAATTAAACAACATAACAATGCATCTTGAGGATTTAGAAAAGAATAAGTTAAACCCCAAATTAGTAGCAGGAAGGAAATAATGGAGATTAGAGCAGAAATGAACAAAATAGAGACTAAAAAAAACTACAAGAGAGCAATGAAACAAAAAATTGTTTTTTAAAAAGGAAAATAAAATCAACAAACCTTTAGCTAGACTAACAAGGAAAAGAGCAAATACACAAATAAATAAAATCAGAGAAGGAAAAAGAGACATCCAAGGAAAAAGAAAAAAGAGACCACAACTGATACCATAGAAATACATATTCCCAGCTCTGAACTTTGCAGCATGGTAGGGGGGACCAACCCTTCAACAAACCAGCCTATCAAAAACAAAACAAAACAAATAAACAATAACAAATGCTGGCAAGGATGCAGAAAAAAAGGTAAATTAGCATTACCATTATGGAGAATAGTGTATGGAGGTTCCTCAAAAGACTAAACAATTCTAATATATGATTTTACTATCTCACTTCTGGGCATATATCTAAAGGAGACAAAATAGCACACCAGGGGAGTTGATTCTGGAGCTGGTGTGCACCCAAAAGTCAAGTTGGGGCTCTGCATCCTCTCTTCTACCCTTGCCGGACCCTGCCCCCATCCCTACTGAAGATGGGCTCAGCCAAGAGCATCCCAGTCACTCCAGTGCGGGCTCCACCACACAAGCATCTGGCTCAAGTAGCAGACCCTCGTTCACCTAGTGCTGGCATTCAAAGCACTCCCATCCATGTGGAGAGCTTTCCACAGTCAAACCTACCAGCAGGAGAATAGCTGAAAGGTCCAAAACAGGCCCAGGACTCGGATCTCCGCTCTCCTACCCTTGGTATTGCATGGACACCTATGAAGACTAGCAGTGCGGACCCTCAGAGTCCACTGGTGAAAGAACTGAGTGAAGTATTTGAGACTGAAGCCTCCAAATCAAATCTTCCTTCAGAATCGTTTCTGCCCCTGGGACTACCTTCATCTTCTGAGCTGAATTTGCCTTTGGATACTCAGTTATCACTTGAGGACCAGATGCTACGTTGGAACGACCCTGAGCTCCCTTCCAAACAGGTATCTTCCCAGGAAGATGCAAGAAATCCGGCAGAAACCCCTGTGGCCAGCCAGAGTTCAGACAATCCCTCAAAAGATCCTGAGAGTCCCCGATCTTCAGGTTCTAAGACAATAGATGGAAACCAAACAACAAGGTCCTAGGGAGATCCACCCCCCCCCCACCCTGCAGGATGACAACTCCCCTGGGACCCTGAAACCATGACAGGGTAAGCAACCTTCTCCCCTAAGTGAAATGTTAGGGAATTAAAGGAAGGAGCCATACTTGGAACTGGACGACTACTGAAAACTGGAAGATGAGCATGGGAGCAAGGCCAGGACCATGACAAGGAAAATCAGCACCTTGCTTTGGTAGAGAGCTAGCCCCTATGTGGCCTCTACATTGGATTCACCCAGGGCCTGGTCATGTTCTGTTTTCTGTCACCGCTTCTTTCCCAAGGAGACTAAGGAAAGGATTGTTTTCTTTGATTCCTCCTAAACTACCAACTCTGGGTCTTAGAACTTTATTAGATTTTCTTTTTGTCTTGTATATTTCTTGTGTATTAAAGGATGTGATTTTTAAATGATGCTTTTTAAAGACAAAAAATAAAATAGCACACCAAAAAGATACTTGCATGCTTGTGGTTATTGTAGTACTATTCACTATAACTAAGATATGAAATCAGCCCGTGTGCCCATTAACTAGTGAAGGGATAAAAAAAAATGTAGTAGCGATACACAGTGGAATATTACTAAGCCAAAAAGAAGAATGAAATTCTGTCTGTTGCTGCAAAATGAATGGAAATATTAAGTCAAATAAACCAGACACAGAAATATGTTCTTCCAGGTGGACACTAAAAATTGTCAACCTGGAAGGAAAACAGTGATTGCTAGAGACTGAGAAGTGGGGAGGAAGGTGGATAAAGGGAGGCTGGATTTAATTAGTACAGGCTATATGCATATGTGAAAATATGCTGAACCCCATTAATATTAATAACTTATACATGTTAATAAAAATTAAAAAAGGAGTTCAAAAAAGACAAATGTCTCTTGTTCTCACTTCAGAGTGGAATCTACAGATTTGGGAATTTTTCTGATATTATTTCATTGAATAGATTATTCATTCCTTTGGTTTGTTTCTCTAAGCCTTTCTCTGTCCCAATAATTCTCAAATTTGGCCTTTTCATGATATCCCATAATTCTTGTAGATTCTGTTCATGATTTCTTACTATCTTCTCTGTTTGGTCAACTTTGTTTTCAAGATTAAATATTTTGTCTTCAATGTCTGAGGTTCTGTCTTCCAGGTGTTCTAACCTATTGGTTATGCTTTCTATGGAGTTTTTAACTTGGTTTATTGTTTCCTTCATTTCAAGGATTTCTGTTTTTTTTTTTTTTTTCAGTATCTCTAACTCTTTATTGAAATGATCTCTTGCTTCCCGTATTTTCTCTTTTAACTGCTGATTGGTGCGATCATTTAATGCCTGCATATGCTCTTTCATCTCATCCTTCAATGCCTGCATTTGATCTTTCATCTCCTCATTTGTTTCTCTGATTGTTTTAATTATGTACATTCTGAACTCCCTTTCTGACATTTCTTCTGCTGTGCTGTCATTGGGTTTTATTGATATAGCATCTAGGTTTGTTTGGGACATTTTCTTCCCTTGTTTTCTCATATTGGTCAGATGTCAGTGGGACTCTGAGATACTGCAGATTTCCTCTATTGGCTTATAGTGTCCCTGTAGATTTCCAGCATATCACCTCCTAACCTTCAGTAGCCTAAACTCTCGGAGGAACTTGATAATGCAGTGCTTCCGAAGAAAGCTGCCCCTGGCCAGCTGCTGGGTGCGGGATTGGGGGATGGATGTGCTCAGAAAGCCTCTCACTAGGCGGGCCTGCTCAAGAAGCTGGCCATGGAACTGGACTGCCGCTGGATGGAGCTGGGCTGCTGGGGAAAGCCTCTCGCCGACCTGTCCTGCTCCGAGAAGCTGCCTACTGTCCCAGCCTGCTGCTCGGGCTGAGCTTCACCCGGTGGGAGTGACTCACCCAGAGTCTCTGAATTCGTCCAAGTCTCTCAATACCTCCCCTTCTTGAATCCTGAGTTCTGGAGCGCCAGGAGATGCAGTCACCCTCTGGTCCACCATCTTGAAACCTCCCAGAGTGGAATCTAAAACCATTTGGATTCATAGAAGCAGAGGGCAGGGTGGTGATTACACAGGTTGGGGTGGTGGGAAGGTGTCAGTCAAAGGTGACAAGATATGTTAGAAGGAATAAGACCACAGTGTGGTAAATATAGTTAATAGTGTCTTGTACTTTTAAAAAAAATGTTGAGTACCTTTCAACTGTTCTTACCACAAAAAACAAGTATTTGAGATGGATATGTTAATTAGCTTTATTTAGTTATTCTGCCTTGTATTTATAAATCTTATCACTTTCTACCCCATAAATATGTACAATTGTAAACTGCCAACTTATAATACAAACTTAAGAGGAGGGAAGGAAAAGAAACATATCCAAATAAGTCTCAATGTGGATTTAAGTTCAGCAGGGACAATCCCATTTTCCATCTCCACCATACTCAGTGAATACACAAATTTGGATACCTTCATAGTTTTCTGAGAGACACTTTTTTTTAATTTTATTTTTTTTTAGTTATAGATGGACACAGTACTTTATTTATTTTCATGTGGTGTCGAGTCTTGAATCCAGTGCCTCAACACGTGCTAGGCAAGTACTCTACAACTGAGCCACAACCCTAGCCCCTCTGAGAGACATTTTAAGGAGACTTCTGCATACAATTTTATCCATTGTGTCAGTTTTTCCAAGGAAGCTCTGCCATTAGTTGCAGTTTATCTTTCTAATCATATTTTCATTTTCTGATTTTTTTCGATTAATGTAACAATTCCTAAGTTGTTAGGGTTATTTTTCTTTTAACAATTTTTCTCAATAACTAATTCTAATATACTATACTACTATTTCTCTATTATTAGACATTTGTATGGCTTTGTGCTTTGTTTGTATTAAACAGCCTTTCTCTGTGCAGGGCTGTTCAGTTGGCAGTTTTTCCTAAAGCTTCTTCTAATAGGCTGAGGAAAGAGAAGTCATGCCAAAATACAGAAAAAATTCATTGAAAATTAAAGAAAAACAAATGTAAATTTTTTCCCATGAAAAAAGTTTATAGACTATTTGGTATGAAGTTGAATGGTTAGGCATTTCTTTGTTTACAAAAGTTTTATTATGAAAAAAATGTAAACATTTACATAAGAAGAGAGTAGTTCAACACCTACCCCCAAACTTATCACCCAGATTCAACAATTATCAACATTTTGTCACATTTGTGTCATCTGTGTTTTTTCCACTTGGATGAAGTATTTTAAAACAAATTCCAGACCTGAGGCCAGTGTATTTTTCCTTATTTCACTCTATATTTCTGAACAGAGGACATTTTATATTACCCAATGCCATCATCACCTAGTGAAATGAGCAATTCCTTGTTTAGACCACAGTCAAGTTTCCCTAAGTGTCTTTTTTTTTTTTTTTTTTGGTGCTGAGGATTGAACCCAGGGGTGCTTATATCCCCAGTCCTTTTCTTTCATTTTGAGACAGGATCTCACTAAGTTGCTTAGGGTCTCATTAAGTTGCTGAGTTGGACATGCATCCTCCTGTCTTGGCCTCCCAAGACACTGGGATTACAGGTATGCACCACCATACCCAGCTTAAGGCTTTTTTTTTTTTTTTTAACTTGGTCTATTTGAACTAGGTTCTAAACCAGAACCACACATTAGTTTGGTTGTTATGTCTCTTCTATCTCTGAGTCTAGTATTCTCAGAGGGAGCATATTTTAATTAATGATGAGAGAACCTAGTAGAAATGTCAATCCTCAGCATGAGGGGTGATTATCTTAAAACTGAAAATGTTTCTAGACATATCAACCAAATACAATGTGTTGGATATTGATTTTGACAACTGAGCTACAAAATAACACTTTTGGAGGCAATCTTGGAAAATTGAACATGACCTGTATGTTAAGGACATGTTAGTCTTGGGGTAGTGATTTATCAGTCCTCATGGTTATGTTGAAAAGTATCCTTAACTGTTGGTGTCATATGCTGAACTATTTCTGGATGACATGTTATAATGGGTTAGACACTTGAAAAAAAAACTCACAATGTTGTGTATCATTGAAGAGAGTATAAAGTACTTCCGATAGCCATTCATCCCTTCTCTATGGAGCCCCAACTTCAGTCAATCATCTACCAGTTATCTAAAACAATCATTTGTAGCGAGTTTTGAACTGACTAAAATTGGACCTGTGATATACAAATAGAGATGCCGTGCGGAATTTTTGGTAAGTCATCTGAAAGGTACTTAAGTACTTTTTTTTCCTGCTTCCATCCTGATTCTGGGAACATGGACATGTCTAGAATCTGTCCCCATAATAGATTATGAGAAAGAGGATGACAGTTCAGTGATGGCAAGGAAGAAGCTGGAAGAAGTCTGAATTTCTGAGAATCATTTAGGCTGATTAAGTGACTACCTCTGGACTTGCATTTATAGGTTTACCATGTTGATACTAATAGTAACATTTTAATGTATTTGCTTTACCTCATATCTACCATCTAGCAATCCTCCAACAAAAATAAATATTAACAAATATTGAACTAATTAATTTTATGCATCCTGAAGTGTTTAGTAGGAAGGGTACTGAGGTTTTGGAAGTGTTTTATTCAACTTCTTTGCTGCTGTGACTAAATGATCTGACCAGCACAATTATATAGGAGGAAGTTTATTTGAGGGCTCACGGTTTCAGAGGTCTTAGACCATAGAAGGCCGGCTCCTTTCCTCAGGGTTTGAGGTGAGGTTGAACATCACAGTAGTAGAGTGTGGCAGAGGGAAACTGCTCACATGGTTATCAGAAAGCAGAGTCTCCACTCTTGAGATACAGAATATGTATCCCAAAACCGTTAGAATTCCAATCCCCTCCAGGCACACCCTACCTTTTCAGTTACCACTCAGTTAATCCCTATCAGGGGATTAAATTGCTGATTGGGTTAAGACTCTTACAACCCAATCATTTGTCTTCCGAACCTTCTTGCATTGTCTCACACGTGAGCTTTTGGGGGACACCTCATATCCAAACCATAACAAGTCTTTGGAAATCCCTCAAAAAAAAAAAAAAAAAAAAAAAAAACCCTTTGTAAAAACATGTACAATGGTCAACTTTCATGCAAAATAATTGCTTAATATCATTTGTTATGAGAGAAATGCAAGTTAAAATCACATTGGAATATCACTACATATGCATAAAAATGACTAACACTAAGAAGACTGATAAACCCAAGTGCTAGTGAGGATGTAGAGTAACTAGAACTCTCAAATACTGCTGGTGGAGATGTAAATGGTACAAAAATTTTGGAAAAACAGTTTGGCAGTTTCCTACAAGGATAAATAAACATTTCCCATTTGAGTAGTGGGTTGTGGCTTAGTGGCAGAGTGCTTGCCTAGCATGTGTGAGGTCCTGGGTTCATGACCTAGCCTAGGGGGAAGAACTCCTTATATCATATGACCTATAAATTCCACTCTAGATTTCATTAAATAAGGGGCAATGAAAACTATGCCCACAAAAAAGATTTGTATGTAATGTTAATAGCAGTATTACTGCTAATAGCCAATAACTAGGAACACATGTCTGTATACAAGTGACTAGATATACAAATTGTGGTTTTTACATCTAATTAAATACTAATCAAGAACAAAAAAAAAGAACTCCACTGTGAATCTATGTCAAAATATGAATAAATCTTAAGAAGATTATACTATTAGTGTTGTTAAAATATTTGTTTTTCTAAAATCTTTAAAAACAATAATCAGTGCTATAGAATCTATTTTAATCCCACTTTAACAGAATTCCTCAAAGATTCATTCTTTCTGTCTTTCTCAGTACATTGTAATTACACAAGAGAGTGGGATTCATTGTGATATATTCAAAACAAAATTAGGCTAATTTCTTACCCATGACTTCCTTTTTCTTGCCCCACACCCCAGATTCCCATCCTCTATCTACTTATTTTCCTTCTTTTTTCATGAAAATTTTTTCCCTCCCCCCTTTTCTCTCTTTCTTCCACACATAAGAGAAAACATGACTTTCCAAGTCTGGCTTATTTTACTTAGTATGATGTTCTCCAGTTCTATCCATTTTCCTGCAAATGACATAATTTTGTTCTTTATGACTGAGAAAAACTCCACTATGTATATATACTACATTTTATTGATCCCTTCATCCATTGATGGGTATCTGGGCTGGTTCCATAATTTGGCTGTTGTGAATTGTGTTACCATAAACCTGGGTATGCATGTATTGCAATAGTATGCTGACTTTAGTTCTTTTGGATAAATACTGAGGAGTGGAATAGTTGGGTCATATGGTGGTTTCATTCTTAGTGTTTTGAGGAATCTCAATACTCATTTCCATAGTGGTTGTACTAGTTCACAGTCCTACTAACAGTATATAAACATTCTTTTTCCCCCCACATCCTTGCTGGTGTTTTTATTATTTGTACTCTTAATGATTGCCATTCTAACTTGAGTGAGATGAAATCTCAGTGATGTTTTGATTTGCATTTTCCTGATCATTAAGGATGTTAAACATTTTTTTCATATGTTTTTTGGCCATCTGTATTTCTTCTTTTGAGAAATGTCCATTTAGTTCATTTGCCCATTTACTGATTGGGTTATTTGCTTTTTTGGTGTTGTTTTTGAATTCTTTATATATTCTGGATATTAATCCTCTGTCAGAAGAGTAGTTGACAAAGATTTTTCCCCATTTTGTAGACTCTCTTTTCACACCATTGTTTCCTTTATTGTGCAAAAACTTTTTAACCTGCTGTTATCCCACTTATTAATTCTTGGTTTTATTTCCTGAGTTTTAGTAGTCTTTCTGAGGAAGTTGATGCCTTGGTTCTGATCTCATTTTCTCTTATTTCTGATCTTGTGATTTCTTATTTAAGAATTAAAATAATCTTTTAAGGTACCATAGTCAATGAAGTAATGTGATATGTGTGCTGAATTAAAGTTCAAGAAGAATATGCATTGTGTTTTTTGAAAATGATCATATGAGATAACATTTATGAGATAAAATGAAAAACAGTAGCAGTCTATTGACTTAGAGCATGTCACTCAAATCTCTCCAATTATAACTTTTCCCATGAAAAGAATGTTTATAAAAATTTAAAGTTAACAGAGAGATATTTATATCCTGTCTCTTTTATAATATCACCATGAAAAGTTCAGAAGGGAATTGCTCTAAAATTTTCTACTTAATGGGCACTTCATGATGTCCAGATTCAACTACAAACCTATTCCTCCCTCATGTTCTATATTTTTTATAAGAAAATATATGTTGTGGTGGTTAAGAATTCAGACTCCAAAACAGACTGCCTGTGTTTAAATACTGGTTTAACTGTTTACTTGCTGTAAGATCTTAGCAAATTATTTAAAATTTTTAATTTCAAATAAGTTTAAATTCTAAGATTACTCATATGTAAAAGAAAAGTGACAACAGTACTTTCCTTTTAGGACTGTTAGGAGAATCAAATGAATTAATGCAAGCAACTCACTTAGAAGAGTGACTGACACATTAATAAACTTTGTCAAATATTAACTTGAAAATAATAAGTGCACACTCATGTATTTTTATGAAGCGGTAAGCAGATTCTAAAATGAGTCCCAGTGATCGCTGCCTCTCCTTATGTTCATACCCTTGTGTAATTCCAGTCCCTTTAGTGTGAATTGGACCAAGAGGCTTTCTTATCATTAATAGCCTATTTAAAAGGTAATAAGATATTATTTCTGAGATTAGTGTATGAAAGATGGTGACTTCTCTCTTGCTTGAATTTTCTCTGATTCTTCTTTCACTCTGAGAAAGCAAGTTTCCCACGTGGTGAGCTGCTCTATTGAGAGGGTCATATAGCAAAGAATTGTGGGTATCCTTTGGCCAACAGGCAAAGAAGACTTGAGACCTGAATTGTTCCAACAACAAATTTGGAAGAGGACTTCCTTATTTAAGCCTTGAGATGACTGCAGCCCCTTCGGACACTGGTGCTGAGAGACCCTGAGCCACAGGACCCACCCAAGTTGCACCTGGATTCCTGATCCACAGAAAGCACAACACTAAGTTTTGAATAATTTTATGCAGTAATATATAAATAATACATATTTTGGTACCAGATGTGAAGTGCTAATATAATAAATACCTAAAAATATTGAAGTTGATTTGGGATATGGGACAAAGATGGAAAATTTTTGAGGAACATGATAAAGAAAGCTTAAAATGGTCGGGTGCCATGACACATACCTGTAATCCCAGCAGCCTGGGAGGCTGAGACAGAAGGATTGGGAGTTCAAAGCCAGCCTCAGCAATAATGAGGCACTAAGCAACTCAGTGAGACCCTGTCTCTAAATAAAATACAAAATAGGGCTGGGGATGTGGCTCAGTGGTTGAGTGCCCCTTAGTTCAATCCCCAGTACCAAAAAAAAAAAGCTTAAATTGACTTGAAAAAATTGTTAGTAGAAATCTGGATCTTGAGGATACTATGTTTGAGAACTGAAAAGTGAGACTGTGTATATAAAGAATTGAAAGCAGGGTTTTGAAGTGATATTTGTTCTCTCATGTTCATAATAACATTACCCACAATAGCTAAAACATGGAAGCAACCCAAATGTCCATCAACAGATGAATGGATAAGCAAAATGTGGTATATACATACAATGAAATATTAGCCTTAAAAAGAAATGAAATTCTGACATGCTACAACATGGATGTACTTGAGGGCATTATGCTCAAGGAAGAAAAGAAAAATGTTGTGCAATTCCTCTTAGATGAGGTATTTAGAATAAAAAGAATCATAGAGAACAAAAAGTGGAATGGTGGCTATTGTGGATTGTGTGGAGGGGAGAATGAGATCTAATGAGTGAGTTTCAGTTTACAAGATGGAAAGTGTTATGGACATGATGGTAATTTTATGATATGTGTATTTTACCACAATTTTCTATAAAAGAAAGGGAAATGGGAGGAAAGAGCATCTTTGTTATGTATCAGTAGACTGTGGTAATTTTCCTACTCTAGTCCCTTTAATGAGAATTGGACCAAGAAGTTTGCTTAATTAATAGTCTATGAAAAGGGTAATAGGACTGGGCACAGGGGCACACACCTATAATCCCAGTGACTCAGGAGGCTGAGGCAGGAGGATCACAAGTTCAAAGCCAACTCTATCAACTCAGTGAGACCCAAAATTAAAAAATAAAAAAGCCTGGTGATGTTGCTTAGGGGTTAAGTGCCCTTGGGTTCAATCCCCAGACTGTGACTTTTCTCTTGCTTGAATTCTCTGACCTTTTTTTTACTTTTTCACTCTGATAAAATAAGCTCCCATATTGTGAGGGCCATGTAGCAAAAGAACTGTGGGATCCTCTGATCAATAGGCAATGAACACCTGAGGACCACCCCCTCTTCCCCAGAACAACAGCCTGAAAGGAACTGAATTCTGTCAACAACCAGAAATCAAGAATCTAGGTGTAACTTAGCTGGGTCCTCTCGATCAGGGTCTCTTATAAGCTTCATTCAGTGTCAGAAGGGAATTCAATCATCTCAAGACTTGAATAGGGCAGAACCTTCTTCCAAGCAGAAAATGTGCCTACTAAACTTTGTAATGTAGCTAAAGAAATTTATTTTCGTCCTGCCTCCCTTCCCACCGGGGATTGAACCCAGAGGTACTTTACCAGTGAACTGCATTCCTAATCTTTTTAAATTTTGGGATGGGTTTTTGCTAAGTTGTTGGAAGTGACTTAGCTCTGAGTTGTTGGGATTATAGTTGTGTGTCATCAAGTTTGGCACTAAAGAGATTTCTTTTTCCTTTTCTTGGAACTGGGGATTAAACCCAGGGTGCTTAACCACTGAGTCACATCCCCAGCCATTTTATTTTTTTATTTTGAGACAGGGTTTCAGTAAATTGCTGAGGGCTTCACTAAATTGCTGAGGCTGGTTGTGAACTTGGAATCCTCCTCTGCCTCAGCTATCCAAGCTGCTGGGATTATAGGCATGTGCCCCTGCACCTGGCAGCACTAAAGGTAGTTCTAGGACAAGTTTTGAAAAGTTTAGCCTGGTTTTCTCTGGATGCTTATAAAAATTCAAGAGTAGAGAGGTAAATTGAGGGAAGAACTATTAAACAAAAAGGAGCCAGGACTTGATGGTTTTGAAAATTCTCATCTTCTCCAGATAACAACAAAAAGATAAAGTTAGCAAGTGTCTCTGAGTACTGTCAACAATGGGTAGTTAAGGATAAAGGCACGTGACTATACAACATTTTGTTAAGACCTCAGAAAGAGTAAAGGACCAGGTTATTATTCATCCCACAAAGGTTTTTCTTTCTTTCTTTCTTTTCTTAAAATTAAGGATGTATCTCAGAGATCTTCTCAAACAATAAGTCCTTGGAAAACTTTGAATGTTCTCTTGCTTTTTCAGCAGAAGCCATGGTAGATTTGAGCTTTATCTAGGAGAGCTTTATGGGTATGGCATTTGTCTAATGGTGTGAACTCCAGAGAACTTCATAGAGATGTCATAAAGTTTTTTTTTTTTTTGAGAAAATTCTATCAATGAACACTGGCTGGCTTGGACTGAAAGGAACAGAGGCAGAAAAAAATGAAAAGAAAGCTTTGAGTTTCCAAAATTCTACTGGCAGGGAGAGGACTGAGAAATTATTCAGGTACAAACATGCTCTACCTTTCATGACAAAGGAAGGATGACTCAGAAGGTATGGAACCAAGAGCCTGGAGAGTAGAACTGAGACACAGCAAATTATTCCCTGACTCCTTTGTTCCCCATTCGTTGATTAGGAATATCTATAGAAATTACCCTGTACCTGTACCATCACTATATGTTGAATGCATGGGAGGTGGATAACTACTGTTTCCTCAGTTTCCCAGATGTATTAATAGAGAAGAGTTGTACCCAAGCCTCATGCATACCTGGACCTAATTTAGGTGAGAAGACTGGATTATGGCACCCATACTCACTGTCCTGCTAGTTGTTCTCTTTTATGTCCTCATTTACATAAGCACTTCTTTAGTACCCACTGTTTAGCAGTCACTGAGTTATAGGAAGTATATTCAAACTTAAATAAAATATGGTTCCTCGCCTTCAGTCTGATGGGAAAGACAGAGAGGTAAACCCAGGATACCATCATAGTGAAGTAAGTACTGTGCAGTGATATACCCAGGGTACAACAGGAAAAGAATAGGATTTAAATCAAAGAAGCCAGATAAAAAGTCCTGATTGAAGGGCTACCTGAGCTAAGTGTTAAAGGTCAGGTAGAAGTTATTTGGCTTGAATTATTTGAAGTTGTCATTTTTATACTTCATAAACAGTTCATTATTAATCACTTAATAGGCTTTAACCTAATAGCTATGTGAGGAGTATTCTAAACAGAGGATTCGAGTAATATATGATAGATTGAACACAAAGAGGTTAATCAATGGTCTATTTTTAAATCCCACTAAAATGACATTAAAGCTATTTATTTTTAAAAGGCAAAAACAAAGAAAGCTAGTTAATGAAAAGACAAATGGTCACTTGGTGGATTAAAGTGGAATCCTTTTTGAAAGTGAAAGGAACGCCGCCCCCTACCCAGGAAGAGGAACATGGCCTCACACAATAGATGTGAAAGGGACCTGCATCAAGATACATCATCATGACATTTCAGAGCCCTGAGTCCAAGAGGAGATCTTTAAGCCTTCCAGAGAGAAAACAATGGGTTCTATATAAATTATTAGCAGTTGGGATCAGATCAATTTTTGATCATACCAACACTAGAAGAAAGGAAGAACAATGTCTTTAAACTCACAGGGAAAGTTACACCATCCTGTATACTTTGATGTCCAATTGATTAAACACAAAGGTATAATTAAGCCAGTTTCAGATATCAACATCTCAAAAAATTTCCCATCAGTTTTAGGAAGCTACTGAGGGTGTGCTCTTACAAAAGGAGGGCCTGGTCAGAGGGGTCCATGTGGAAGGAGTGAAGGGAGGGCCTACAACGAGAGCTCGGCAGAACCAGTCCAGGGTGCAGCCTGACCCTAGAGGTAGCAGAAGAGAAATATCCAGGGAGAAGTGAAAGTGATTATCAGATGAGTTTGAAATTATTGAATGGAGAATAGTCACCGTTTTTAGGGAGTTTGGGGGTGAATAAATGATAGGTTCACAGAAAAGTAAGAAAGTGAAATTAAAATGACACAATGAATAACTCCAGAGAAATAAAATAGGACAGGCATTGTCGTCAATGTAATTGCGAAGTAATATTTTCAATCAGAACAAAATATTGAGCTAACTAAATGTTTTAACTAAATAGGAGGATCAGGAAACTGAAATGTGTAAGAAAGCTAAATCCCTATCTTAAATTGTTGGAAGTCAATAAATAATATCAAAATCTGAAAAAGGTCAAGAATTAATGGTACAAGCTTTTCATTAAAGATGTAGTGCCAAACAAGAAATGGCAGAGTAGAAAGTAAGTTTTGTTTGTTTCTAGGAAGTAGAAATCAGAAACAAGAAGGATGATACAAGAAACTCCTTCATAAAAATGTTTTTATTTTTTTTCCAGGATTGGTGATGCACGCCTATAATCCAAGCAACTTGGGAGGCTGAGGTAGTAGGTTTGCAGGTTCAAAACCAGCCTCAGAAACTTAGCAAGACCCTGTCTTGAAGTAAAAAAATAAAATGGACTGGAGATGTTTCTCAGTGGTTAAACTCCTCTGGGTTTAATCCCTGGTACCAAAATAAATAAATAAGTAAAAATCTAAGTCTTAAAGGAGTAGTTCATCTTTCTAAACCATGTATATTTTAAAATTTGAAAATAAATATTATCTCAATTAGAAGGGGTTTGCATAAAATATTCTAACTCCTCCAGAGAACTATATCCCAACTGTAATTGAGATTATATGAAGGGAGGTTATAGGAAACGACAAAGTCAAGGACCCCATCATGTAGGGCCATAAACTAAGCTAAGCACTTTGGACTTTGTCTTGAAAAATATGAAGAGTTGCCAAAAGATCTTAAGCCAGAGAGTGACACAGTCTTGGTTATTTTAGAAAGGCCAGTCATCAAGGATGAATGAGGGCAAAATGACCCAACTACCCTCATGCTCTTGATAAACCACATGCAGTTCTTAGAAGAGGTGATTTGCTTAGCATAGGGATATCTGTGTCCTCTGAAGGTGGACTCTGGGACTCTAAAGAATGAGTGGGCTAGTTTTATGGAAAACACCAACATTGGAATTGAGTTTGTATCTAACAGGAATTTATATCCTCATTTCAGTAGAAAGGTCAGGTTCTGATGTTCTCATCTTAGATGGGTTTATTTATTTTTTTAAATTTTAATATATATTTCTTATAGTAAAGTAATATGTGGTATTGAAAATTTTTTTTCAGTATCTTTTATTTGACAATGATAAAAATTTAAAAAAATTGTTTTCATACATTTCATTCTCATTCTACCATCCTTCCCATCCCCTTCCCTCCATCCCACCTCTCCCATCACTCCCCTCTGCACAATTCAAAGTTCCTTTATTCTTCCCTACCCCCACTACGGATCAGCGTCCGTTTATCAGAGAAAACATTTGGCCTTTGGGATTTGGGGATTGGCTTATTTCACTTAGCATGATATTCTCCATTTTCATCCATTTACCTGCAAATGCCATCATTTCATTCTTCTTTAAGGTTGAGTAATATTCCATTGTGTATCAGGATGTGCATCTAGGTTGAGTCCATAGGTTAGCTATTGTGAATTGAGTTGCTATGAACATTGATTTGGCTGTGTCACTGTAGTATGCTGATTTTAAGTCCTTTGGGTATAAATGGAGGAGTGGAATAGCTGGGTCAAATGGTGGTTCCATTCCAAGTTTTCTTAGGAATCTCCACACTGCTTTCCAAAGTGGTTGCTGAGATCTAAGCCAAACTTACTGGCATAATTAGTTGTGACTTGAAAGATGAATTTATGAGCCTTGGACAGGCAGCATCTCTTGCCACCTCACAGTCATCATGGTGAACAGTGATGTGGCAGTTATAGTAGAAATGGAAGAACGGGAACAGATATGAGAAACTGAGGAGGCAGATTCTATAAGACCAGATAACTGACTGGTTACAGGAAGTCAGTGTTATCCTGAGATCTGGAAGAAATTTTTTATCAGGAATAATAGTTGGAGTTTTTGGCTGCCAGCAGTAGAATCAGGGTCTATCTTAAGTCAATAAGGAATTTACTAAAAAGGACATTGCACAATCCATAGCAAGGTGGAGAATGAGAATTGGAAGAAAGAAACTGTGTAGGTACAAAGAGTGGGATGTACAAGAGTCTTGTCTCAAGAAGACTGGCCAGGAGGAGACTGGCCAGAAGATGTCTGCTACAGGACTGTGCCAACACTCACTGTTGCCTTGTCAGATGCCACCCCAACTGCTCTGAGTAAACCCTAGATTTCTTTCATCTGTGTGTCGCTCCTCAGATTCACAGACTTGGTCAAGAGTGGTCAGGTGTGTAATCATGGATCATGTACATGAGCTGTAGGACTGAGAACTGAGAGGATTTTCTACTTCACATTTCACTATCGAGGAGAATATACCAGGGCTATACACAGTGGGGGTGTAGTGGGGGGCTACTTTTCAACCAAGAAAGACCTGCCTGATGTCCAGAGCTTGAGGTAAAATGTGGAATCAGGACTGTAGAAACAAGATGTTTTGCTATCCAGTAGGCAGGGCTCTACTAACCAGGCCTTTTAACCAGAGCCTTTGGCTGACTCTTGACCTCCTGGTGACTTAGACCCTTTGAGTTTGGGCCTTTGTTCTGAGTTTCTGGTGTAGGTCCTTAAGCCTGGCCTCAGCTTATCTTCTTGACTTGACTCTTTGCCTATCTACTCTTGGCCTGAACTTTCCTCTCTGAATGTGATTTCTCATTCTCTTGGCTAAAGGTGTCCACTGGTCTGACTTCTCCATCCACATTTCTTTCAGATTGCCTACACTGTTACTCAAATGTCTGGGACTATCAGACTCTTTTTGTACTCTATGACTATCCCCTTTCTCACTTAATATCATAGAACAATTTCCCATGGGACAATATATTTGTTCACTGTCTTCTTTTTCTAAAAACTATGCATTTTCAAGTCTTACATACTTACACTCAATTTCAAAAAGCCACATGGACATAGGCATATTCAATAGTTTCCTAAAGATTTTACTTCTAATTGAATATTTAGAAGCAACATAAAGTTGTTTGTTTGAACATGTTGTAGGGCAGGCATGGTGGCACATGCCTATAATCCCAATGACTTGGGAGACTGAGGCAGGAGGATCGTAAGTTCACAGCTAGCCTCGGCAACTTAGCCAGTAACTTAAGTTACTTAGCAAGTCCCTGTCTCAAAATAAAACATAAAAAGGGCTGGGATGTGACTCAGCGGTTAAGTGCCCCTGGGTTCAACCCACAATTTCCTCCCCCCCCAAATATTATATAATCAAACACATATTTATTAAATGTTCCTATGTCATTCAATGAGGATGTGTTTTGATTTCTAATACCAAGAAGTTCAGATAGTGTCAGACAGATGGATATTGGGTGTCTGAGGTGATAATTTTACCTTCTCTTAGGTAAGTGGTCTTTCAGAGATAATTTCCCATTGTAATATGGTTAGTTTGTTTCTTCAGTTCAGGTGACAGGGTACAAAATGCTTTATCGGTGCCCTTATTTCACTCAAGTCATTAAACCATTCTTCCACGAGCTCAGCATTATAGAATTCATCATACAGATAAAGACATAGGAACAAAATGTTCCAATTTTGGAGGGTTAAACCAAGGTTGAATAGCCCAAATGCAAAGCTATTGTATAGCCACTGAATCAGAGTCATCCAATCTCTGAAGTCAAATAAAAAATTCTTTTTGAATTTTTAGAAAGAATTTGAAAAAAAAGTCTTTTATCAAAATTTGTAAATGTCTTGTATAGTCAAGGATTGAATTATTACTGCTCCACCACTTCTAACAAAAATACCACTTCCCTTTGTCTCTTGTGAACAAAAAGATAAGAGTGGATTCAATGCTGGCCCTGCATAAGTAAGATCAGTGGGAAGAGATCCTGCTCACTGGCTTCAAACCTTGAAAGAGGTGAGCTGTCTCAGTGGGATCATGGGAATTGATTCATTGGGAACAATGGTATTCTCAAGACAACAGCTTCAAAATTAAAAATGGAAAAATTGGCAAGTGTAATACATAACTGAAATTTTAATAATGACAAATAAAAAACCGTTATAGCAATGAAAAGCAACACAAGTAGCAGATGACATATATTTACATGTGTATATATACATAATTCTGTAAGAACACAATCATGTTAGAAATCCATCAATCTACAAAGAAATTAACTAAGTAAATTGACAAGTATGAAGTTACCTACTATGATGGGTAGTATGATGAAAATGAACAGGGACCAGGCCCATTCTGTGACTCTACCACACACTTTATCTATGAGAGTTGCCATAGAAAAAACTAGTCCAAGCTTTCCTCTTCTCAGAGCTCCACCTTCACATGACACACAATAAGTCTCCATGCCTTTTTTTTTTTTAATTCTTACAGACTGCATTTTGATTCATTGTACACCAATGGGGTACAACTTTTCATTTCTATGGTTTTGCACAATGTGGATTCACACCATTCGTGTATTCATACATGTACATAGGGTGATAATGCACCATGACTTTTCCTTTAGACTTTTTACTTTATGTGAAATGTCACTTCCCTTTATATTTGCAAGCATGAACTTTATGTATCTTCAAAGCCCAGCAGCCTTTTCCTGGTCCACCGAATAAATGTGAAGCCCTCCTTTCTTGCTGTTGCTATCACAGCTTTTACTACATTTTGTCTGGTGTTATAATTGAGGAGCAACTTATGAGTAGGGACTGTGTTTTATTAACTTATGTTTCCCTACAGTTCTTTAAGTAGGAGTTCAGTAAGGCTTGGACAGGATCTCCAAGGGCATCAATTTCAGATGAAACTATGAGTGTAAGGAGGGAACTATTATTTATACCTGTGAGTGGGGTTTGCCTTTTCTCTCTGTTCTGTTGGACATGCCCTCAGCTGCCTCAAATAGGCAGGTCAGATTGGCTACCTACACATTAATGGGGAAAATGGTAGAAAAGGTGAGTTGAATGTCTTCAAACTCTTGGGCATAATACCTTCAAAATACTGGAAGAAACAGATGCTAAAAAATTGGAAGAAGTATAGAAGGAGTGGCTAAGGCTGTGTTGGGCTGTTCTGTGTACAACTATTGAAAAACTTCAGTCACATCATTTAATAGTTTTAAAAATCATATGTTTCTATTATATCAAATTGTCTTATCTACAATCCTGATCCCAGGAAACATTCAAAAGAGTCACAAGTCACCATTGTACTTTTGCAATATTAGGAAGACTTCATTTGGTAACCATCTCCTAGGTTGAAATTCAGGAAAAGATTCTGAGGCTGTTATTGCATTGAGAAAAATCATCACTAAGGAGGACATTCTGGACTAAGATAATTACATAAAGGCAGAATTTACTTGCTCCATGGTGTGATTTTTTAGAGACCTCTAAAAATCTTCCCATGTCTTTGATCAATTTTTAAATTGTTATCCAATGGTAATAAAATAATAATAATATTCAATACTTGGAAGATAGAACTTCACATTTAACATTATTTTTCTGTTGATTATAACGTGCTTTGAAATAAAATGAAACAAAGTACATGGATTCTTTCATTGAGAGCACTTTATTTGGTTCAGAAGATCTATTTCCTTCCTTCCTTCCTTGTTTTGTTGTGACGGGTTGACATATTTGACTCCATGGAAATGTTATAGGCCAGGCTATATGGGTAAAGACTAAAAAGACTCCATTTTACCCGAGACTCCCTGGTATGTAAGAAATGCTTCTCCCGTGGGAATACCCCACCTCTGTACCCCCCAACCTCTGTACCCATAGCATGTTTGGCAATACAAAATGGCAATTCTTATATAATGTAAAATTATATTCCTATGTAATATAAAATTAATTCTTATATAATGTAAAATTGTTCTCTTTTTGATTCCTATTTTTCTTAGACAATGTACCATGTCAACAGCGATCGTCTAGATGTTAGTAAACTTCTTTAACTTGTACCCAACTCAGGTCATTTTGACCCACTTCCCCTTCTGCTTATGATTTTAGATCTCATGATGTTAGTTTGTAGTTTTGAATCATAGCAACAGACACTTATGATTAATGTACTGAATTATGGTATAAAAACCCCTGCAACCCCATGGTCAGGGCTGTTCTCCCAATAGCCATCTTGGGCATTGTGTGAGACAGTCAGCAGGTGGGCTAATACAGATTCTCAGATTTGGAGTTCTCAGTGGTGATCAATCTGTTCTTAAAATTGTGCCCCACAACATCGTGGATGCTGAGGATGGAACCCCCAGGAGATATTACTTGATAAACCACTTAGGATAGAAATAAAGATTTGAAGATGCTCAAGTGCAGGATAAGGGGAGATATTTTTGTAAATGTCCTAAGAACAAAGAGAAGAGGAAGGTGAATTAGAAGCCATGAGAAGATGCAGCAAGGTTCAAATACGTTGCCTGAGGTTTGGCTACTATGTGGGCCTCACTATTTAATCTTTAAAAATTCACACTTAACATTTTTGGCACAAGCAACATTCAACATGTGTCTTCTACTCTGAACTGAAAGTAAATAAGTTCTTGGAAACAATGTAATTTTTAAAACTACTTTCATATGTTCTAATGAAATGATTGGACGTGTTTTCAAGTATTTACTAGAGTTTATATGTGACTATAGCTGAACATGTGAAAATTCTTTGTAGGCCAGTAAAACTTTGAAGATAAGAACAGATAGTTATATCACCAAAGTGGAATTCCATATCAACCAAGAAAAAAAGAAAATATTGACAAAGGGAAAAATAGTTGGAAATGAGAAGACTGTGACTGGTCAATTAGAAATCTAGGATAAAGAGCACTGAGTGTAGAATATTGGAAATTCATACTACTTTAGTAACTGGGATTAACTTGGCTGCTGAACATCTGGCTTAAGTCAAGCATTAACAGCAGGCTGACTGTGAAACAGGTCAGCCCAGTGTCACAATGCCTGACTGTAGAGGGGAGCACGGACATGTGCTATTTATACAGCATCTCTCGCTCTGGGGAACCACCTGGCACACTCTCGTCTCAAGCACCGCTTCAGATCCTCTCAGCCTCACCTGCCTCTGGTTCTGGTTGTGTTTGGCCGCCAGCTGACCTCCCACGGTACCATTTGACAGGGTCTTGTTTCCACTTGCACCGTGCACCTCTTGACCTCCCTCCTTTGGTTACATGCCACCAGTGAAATTCCTTTTGTACCAATCTAGGAAAGTGTTAACATTTAGAACTAAGAGTACCAACTAGCATAGAGGAGGAGATGCAGAATGTCAATTCCACTAAAAATGTCATCTTAGTCCTCACCCAAATCCCAGAGATGGGTCTTATTTATTCCATTTTCTAGATAAAGAAACTGAGAATGAACAAAAATAATTAGTCCGCATCAGATGGTTTTTAAATGACAACTAGAATTTGGATATAACTCTTTTTTAAAAAATATTTTTAGTTACACATGAACACCAAACCTTTATTTATTTAGTTTTATGAGGTACTAGGGATCAAACCCAGTGCCTCACACATGCTAGGCAAATGCTCTACCACTGAGCCACAATCCCAGCCTGGATATAACTCTTAACTCAGTATTTTTCCAGTCTGTTGCCTCTCAAATATTGATAAGTACCTGAAATTGAATGCATGGGGTTTTCTTGGGAAAAGCAAAGATCCAGTTTAACAAAATTCAACTTTGTAAACAGCACTGTAACTCAGTAGAAACAAAAACCAATTGTGTAACAGGAAAAAGAATGGAAAAGATGCAAAATGGAGTGGGAGCAGTTTCAACCTTGCTTCTGTCACCCATTAGCTGTGTGGACTCAGGCAAGTCCCTTAAAGCCACAGAATTCAGATAAGGAAAAGGTCACTGGACTCACTTGTATCTTGGGAGGCTTGCACCCAAAGAATTTCAGTTGAAACTTGGTCAACATTGTGCAAATAGTGATAGTGTCACTTGGAGACACTAGTTGGGGAGGTGTTTAATCTTAGGAGACAAAGTTTGTGCCTTCAAACCTCTCTACACCACCCTCTGCTCTTGCACTCTTTACTCCTGCTACTCTCAGACTCCAATTGTGCAATGCTGAACTATAGGGGAAATTTTTTCCTGATTCTTTCTGATAAGCATTAATTTGTGCTTTTATTCATCCAAATAAGTTAAGTTGGATGAGATCCTTTTAGATACATTAACTCTTTAAGTTCCAAGTTTCCAATTCTGCAAATGTTTCAATGAAATTGACACAGATGCATTAGAATAGGTTGGAAATCACGATCTAGAGCTTATTTTATAATTATGATTAATATTATCACTAATCATTCACCTATCATTTTTCTCAAAAAAATAGGACTCTAAAAACAAATATTTATTGAAAATTATCCTATGTAGTATAGTTATTGTTCCACTTAAGCTTTTTAGGCATTCCATAAGTGGGATGATGGGACATAATGGGTTAATAGCAAGAATAACAGCAAACACTTTTTAGTCTGTGTCACATGCTGGGTGTATGTGTGTGTACATGGCACACTGTGAATCTTCCCTTTCTTAGTTTTTATGAGACAGTGCTTTTATCGTATCCATTTTGCAGATTAGGAAGCTGAGATACAAAAAGGTTAAGGAACATGCCTAAGATGGAATAGTTGGCAAGTAGTGAAAAGGTTGGGGTTTTCCTTTATGATGGTGCCAAAGATATTCTGTGGGGCTTAGCTTCTTTAGGTCTCAATTCTTAGCTGTGAAATAGGATGCAACACAATTTTGTGATTCCCTGAGAAGCTTGCGATATGTGATTCACTATGTAATGTCTCCATTTGTTTTTGAACCACCCTTTTTAGATGTCTCTCTCGACACTTTTGTAATTAGCATCTTCTCAGTGGGCAGAAAAATGATGGAGACACTACCAAGACTTGATTCCTAAACTCCCTTTATTCCATGAGACACATCCAAGAAATCATTTGCTTCTGTAGATGAAATCATGGATTTCATTAACTTTTTAAGTATGAAAATTAAACAGAATTGATTTGTCATTTTGTGTTTTATATTTGGAATCTTGACATCATCAGTCTCCAATCTTTTGGAATGGTATGAAGGGTCAGGGATAAAGATCTCAAATAGACCAAAACTACAGGAAGCCAAGAATGTCTTTGAGTGGGGGATTGTTTCATTAGTATGTATTTTTGGTGCTCAATTCAGATTTACTCTGAAAATCATATTCAGTTAAGGGCTCTAGGTTTGAAGTTGTGTGTTTTCCTCTTTGTTTTTTTATACTAAGAATAGGATCAAGTAACAAGAAGGACTCTGGAAGAGGAAGCCTGCACCATTTTGGCCTGGGTTTTATTATAACATCTCCTAGTTATAGGACCATGGGAGACTATTAATCAACTTGGATTACTCTTTCCTCATCTGGAACATTAGAGAATTTGGTTAGATGTCTTCTGCTGTCTGTTCTGACAGTCCATGGTCCCATCGTGTTTTTTTCACCTTGCCTAAGATTATATATATTTCGTTTCTAATTAGAAAAGTTAATAAGGGAGGGAAACATTTTTCAGGACGAGGGTGAGGCCAAGTCCTAAAGCAAGAGCGTGTTGGAAGGTCACGTATCGCCAAGTATATTGAGTATGTTGACTTTCAGTATTTTCCCCCATACAAGGGTTCCAGTAAAAAAGATCTTTATCTTGAACCAACAGAGTTAGCAGATCACTTAGCTCTTGTTGAAACATAAAGAAAAAAATTCCCTTCTGGTTGATTAGAGAGTTTTGTTACCATAGTCTCAATAACAGAGAACAATATTATTTTGTCATGCAAATTCCTCCATGGCAAAGAGAGGACTTTTGTGGTTTAATTTTTCCATAGGGACCTAGAATCAATACTCCCTGGCAACTAGAAGTGGAGTTTTAACAATTACCACCGACCACTAACCAAACACATAGTGATCAAATCTTAAGATTCACATTTTGTGTTAGTTCTTCAAACAATAAATAAGTTAGAAATGTAATTTCCAAACACATCTCATTCAAGACCATTTTGTTCTTGTTTTAATAACCAGTTCACAGAGAACAGACATGGCTTTCCCCCAAAGGCATAAATATACTGAGTGTAAAACATAATTGCACAGGATGTTATTTTAACAATTTCGTAGTCTTTCAAGGGATATTGCTTACTATTTCAGGAAAAATTAGTTATGCCACCTTTCTTCAAAACAAGAAAAGATGCAATGAGGAAAGGATAGGGAACCAATGACTACCATTTCTGTGGGGATAATCCAATCAAAATGCCATTCAAAAGATAAAGGCAAAAGGACATTTTAGTCATATGAGAACTCATAAATGAATGTTCCCAATGGTACTTCTTACAAAACCTCCAGTAAGAGGACAAACTTCAGCTGATTAAGAGGTAGCTGGGAAAAGCACCAGCAAAGCAATTGTTTTTCCTACTGTCGGGGCTGCTAAAGGAAGTTCATGAGGATTAATGACTATCCCGAGTTGCATCTAACCACTATGGACAGTCTGTCTGCTGTCACTCTGGCAACTGTGTAGCAGCTGCACTGTTCAACATTCCTTGTAGCTTACACTTGTTATAGTATATTCTCTTTTGGCCTAGAACAAGAAAATAATACCATGCCACAAAACAGGAGGATGGAAAGATTGGTCAATGCAATTCATGTGACGTTCTATATGACCTTTATTTTGGGGTGAATATTTGAATGAAGCAATTGCCAAGTCCTTTTCGGTGGTGATACTTGATGATTTTATGACATTTTGGCATGGCATAAAACACTCAAGACTTTGGACTGATTGTTACCATTTCATTCTCAAAACTGCCATGAATAATGAAGCTAATGCTGGCAAAATGCATCTTTAGAAACAAGGTCCATGTCACAATTTACAAGAAAAAAGAACACACTGAAAAATTTCAGCCAGTTAAGCTTCCCAATCCATGAAATAGAATTACATTATAATAGTTGACCCTGCAGGGAACACTCTTGACCTGAGAATTCTGGAAGCCATTGGAAACCCTTCCAATGGTTTGGGTCAACATGAGCAGAGGCCTTATGATTTGCATTCTGTAAAGACCTTAGAGACTACTCATTCGAATTCTTTCATTTTTTCAGAAGATAATGAGGCAGAAGAAATAAGATTTGATTGAAGCCTCAGAAGAAGCGATTTCCTGAACTAGAACTACATCAAATTCCTGTCTGCCTTCTGCATCCAAGGGTTGTTTCAGATATTCTCCATTTTCTCTAGTCTCCTGAGCATACCAACTTCCTTTATAGGCTTTACATGTGGATGGGTTTAAAGAGGTTTCTATCTCACAGAAAAAATAGAAACAATAAGATGAAAACTCTCAACCACCAACTCTGAATCTTTCCTCTTCCTTCCCTCCTGGCTAAAGGGAGGAGGCAGCCTCCCTTTTCTCCTAGGCTGATCTTTTTTCCTGTACTACCCACCATTTTCTCTTTGAAACTGCCATGGGCCACCAATAAGCTTCCAGGGAACTTGAACAATGAATCACCTCCTCACTCTGCTGCATCTTCAATCTCTATTGCCCATTCCATATCCAAGGAAACTCCAACTTTACTTCTGTTTACATTTTATATTTTTATTTATTTTTTATTTATTTTTATGTGGTGCTGAGGATGGAACCCAGAGCCTCACACATGCCAGGCAAGCCCTCTATCACACAGCCATAACCCCAACCCCTGTTTTACATCTTTTAATAAAAGCAAACAAACTTAAAAAAATTTATTTGAGGACTGGAACATAGCTCAGTGGTTGAGTTTGTCCAGTGTGTGTGAAGTCTTGGGTTCAATTCCTAGTACGGATAAATAAGTAAATAAATTGAAGTAAACATGACCAAGTGTTAGAATTTGTTGATTCTGGTGGTGGGTATATATAGGAATTTTTTATATTAATCTCTGTATCTTTTGCATTTACATTTTCTTCTTTTAATAACAAAAGAAATGTGTTACAGGCTCAGTCAAGATCAGAGATCATAAATGCAAAATAGCATTCGTCTATGGACACTACACAAAGTCATTGCTTCTCTCTAATTTTCACACTGAGTAAAAATGAAATTTTGTGTCCAGCTGACTCTGGTTAAAAAAAAAAGAAAGAAAGATTGGCAAGATTGTTCTGTTTACATTTGAGTAGGGGACTTCCAAGCTCCACGTTAGCAACTGTGAAATGATTTATTTATAGGTGGCCCAAAAAGCTAGCTGGAAGTAATCATTTGGAATTTTTAAAACCTTTTCCTCAATTTTACTAAAAATGAAAACATAATCAACGATTACAAAAAGACAAAGAATGTCAACATTTATCTATTATCGGATTCTCCAATATCTGTTGGCAACTAGTTAGTGTACAAGGCAGAATCAATGAGAAGATAGGTTAATTTTTTATTTTCTACTATTATTTCTGGTTTCACAAAGAAACTCACAACTATTCTAAAAAATAAAAATTTAAAAACACCTTCCTTTCTCAGAGTCAGACCCCCCTTTTCTGCTGGTGGATTTGTAACTCCCCTTTCTTCCTTCCTAATTTCCTTGGAATGGAGCAACTGCCCTCCTTCCCTTCCCATCCAAGGCCAATCTCATCCCCAGTGCCAGGGACCACCCTACTTCCTTCCTTTTTGGAATTTTATGCTATGTCTTATTTCTTTTAACTTCTGCCTTCAACCTTTGCCTCTTTATGAGGCCATTCACATAGTGTTTAAATTCATTTCCATTTTTTTCTCCTCTCAAAAAACAAACAAAACCCCTCCTTCATTGTGCTCACATTTATCTCCAGTGACCCCTAATCTTTCCTTTTACCTTTACAACCAAGCTCCTCCAAAGTGAATAAAAAAGTTTCTCAAAGGGGAATTTTCGATCTCTCTGCTCCCATTTTCTCATTCCTTCACTCCTCCTTCCAGTCCGTCTGGCTCTGCCATCATACCCACGCATGTCACTGTTGTCCTTAGTGCCGCCCTTTGTGGGTTGAGTACAACGTTTTAGAGGCAATTAGAAAGCAACTCATTCTTTGTTAGCACTTGTGCATCTCAGGACTTAAAGAAAATCTTGGACAAATGTAGCTTTTCTGGTTATTTTCAGGCATTAATAAAGAATTTAATCTTTTAGATGACTGAAATTTTTGTATTAGATTGGACTGAAATTTTGATCTCTAATCCAAATTTGAATTTCTACCTCATACTGTCCTGTCTTAAATGAGGGTATCTTCAGTGAGGAAGGGGCCTGGGTAGCATAGGAAGTGTTTCCCTTCTAAGACTGTTTCCCTACTAACAGGCTTCCTCTGCTCCCTCAAAGTTGGTGTACAAATTATACACACACACACACACACACACACACATATATATAAATAAATTTTTCTAGAATTCAACTGGACTTTGACACAGAATATATGGCTGCAGAAAGAGCAAACTGGAAAGACAAAGCAGAAAAGACAGTTCTGTCAAATTTATAATGGAGTAACAGAAGGACAAGTCATTAAATGTGTAACAAAACACTTAATCTTGATGGAAGGACTCTTTTTTCTAGACTTTTCATACTGTTGGCATTCCCCCTTCTCTTGTCCAGTGGGCACACCTGCAGTGTACTGAGGCAGCAAGAGATGCAGTAGAAGTGGAGCGCATGGTCATGGATTCACTGCGCAACAGTGTACTCTTCAGAAGCTGCAGGTGCCTGATTAGCTTAACATTCTCAGCAAAGATCCATAATGTGGTTCTTGAAGATGGTATAGTCATCAATCACAATATCCAAGGTCCAGGGGCTACTACATGCCACTTTTTCACTTCAAAGTGCTTCTTCTTGGCACCACAGTTGGTGCAGCTGGGGATATCCACACCCATTGCTGCTGCCAGTTTGGAAACACTGTATGGTACACAGAAATTCTTACTTGACTAGTGTAGTTATAATCTGACATTGATGGTTATGAAAGTTACCTACATATTCTGCATTTGAGAGGATAAAGTCCAACCTTCAGATTATACATAATCACAAGTACTCAAAATATTTTACATCCACACCCGCGCACACACACAGTTTTCCCTTGGTATCAGTAGGGGAATGAACTCTGTGGATGTTCAAGTTCCTCACATGAAATAACACAGAATTTTCATAAAATCTATGCATAATCTCTCACTTACTTGAAATTGTCTCTGAATTAGAGTACCTGATATAATATAAACGCTATGGAGATCGGTGTTGTGCTGCATTGTTTAGGGAATGATGATGGGAAACAAATCTGTACGTATGCAGTATGGATGCATTTTTTTTCAAATATTTTTGATCTGCTGTTGGTTGAATCCACAGAAGCAGAATCCATGGATACAGAGGACTAACTGTATATTATATGAAGAGATTTATTTCAAGGAGTTGGCTTATGCAGTTGTGGGGGCTAGCAAGTCTGATATCTGTAAGGCAGATTGACAGGCTGCAGACTGGAAACTTTCAGAAAGGAGCTGGTATCATAGTCAACAGGCAGAATTTCTTGTTCCTCAGGGAAACCTCCATTTTGCTCTTGAAGCTCTTCTTCACTGAATTGAATTTAATCTAGGCTTACCCAGATTATTAAAGATAATTTATTTTGATTAAAGTCGTCTAATTGTGGATGTGAACTATACCTATGAAATACCTTCCAAGTGATGCCTAAATTAGTGTTTATTGAACAGCTGGATACTATACCTCATCAAGTTTACCCATGAAACTAACAGTTATACTCCTTTCTCCCCATTGGGGCAAAATGGGGATTCACAGCACACTCTCAACTCCTAATGATATCCTTGAATGAAACTCAGGGTGACAGAAGTTTTTAATTATTTTCTAGTAGTGTGTAAACAGTCTAATACTTTACTTCAGAGTATGGCACATTAGGTATAAGTTATTATAATCTTTAGGGACTCAGTTGAATTCTGCTACAATTCCATGGCACCATTTCCATTGGACATAGACGTTTTCATCTTTCTTCACTTCTCTGTACCAGTAGTTCAGGGCTGATCCAGTGGATGATTTGGAGGCTTCAGCTTCACCCCCATAATTTATATCAGTGAATTTTCAAGTCACCCCCATATAATGTATATCTGAGTAAAACAAAAATATGCTTCTTATGTAAACTATGACCTAACTTTGCCCTAATCTACCCTTCCAGTGAGATAGCAATTGAGTACAGTATTTGGGAGATGCCACTGCATTTGATACAAATACCAATCAATTCTTGTGAATTTTTTTCTTATATTAGGGATTGAACCCAGCAATGCTCTATCACTAAGTTACATTTCCAATCCTTTTTTTTTTTTTCCTTCTAATTTTGAGGAAGGGTCTCATTAAAGTGCTGAGACTGACCTCTAATTTGTGATCCTCCTCCTTAAGCCTGAGTTTCTGGAATTACAGGTGTGCACCTCTATGTTCTGTTCATTCATGAAATGCTTTCATTCCTTGATTTTGATGACATCACACTTTTCTCATTTTTCTCCCTCCTCATCTTCCACCAAACAAAGCATTAGAGTTTGTCTTGGCTCTGTCCTTGTATTTCCTGTCTTATCAAACTTCCCTAAGAAGCAGACTCTGAAATGAAGACTAGCATATAGGAATCTTATCTGGGAGTATCTCGGGAGTGCTCTTGGGATCAACACATTTTGGGAAAGGAATTAGGATTGGGTAGTGGAAGAGTTTAGTCTGTGAATAACAAGAACCCAGAGATCCCATGGGAAGTTCTAAAGTTGAGATGACTTCTGTGATGGCTAACTTTATGCATCAACACGACTGTGCATGGGGACCCCAAATGAGACATTATTTCTGGGTGTAACTATGAGGGTATATCTGGATGAAATTAATATTTTCAGTGATGGGTTCAGTAAAGTAGACTGTCTTCCCCAATATGGGTCCATTCATTGAGTTACTAAATAGAGCAAAAGTCAGAAGGAGGAGAGATTCATCTCTTTTGCTTTCTGTTTACTTGCTTAGGCTGGGACATGAGTCTTTCCTGCCCTTACACTGGTTTATACACCCTTGGCTCTCCTGGTTCTCAGGTCTTTGAACTCGGATTGAAATTGTACCACCAGCTTTTCTTTGTCTTCGACTTACAGATGGAAAATAGTGGGACTTCTCAGCTTCCGTAATTGTGTGGGCCGGTTCCTCAAAATAAATCTTTTTACATATATATGAAGAGATTATACACACACACACGTATGAAGAGATTATGTGTGTGTGTGTGTGTGTGTGTGTGTGTGTGTATAAAATCATTGGTTCTGTTTCTCTGTATAAATGACTTAAACAGTTTCAGTATTTTAAGAGTAGATCTGTACAACTCAATTCACAATAGCTAAGCTATGGAACCAACTTTGGTGCCCTTCAACAGATGAATGGATAAAGAAATTGTGGTACATATATCCAATGTAAGATTCCTCAGTCATAAAGAAGAATGAAATTATGGCATTTGCTGGTAAATGGATGGAACTGGAGACCATCATGCTAAGTGAAATAAGTCAATCCCAAAGAACCAAAGGTCAAATGTCCTCTCTGATAATGTGGATGCTAACTCACAATAATCTGGGATGGGATGGGGAGGAAGAATAGAAGTTCACTGGATTAGACAAAGGGGAATGAAGGGAAGGGAAAGAGGATGAGAATAAGAAAGTAGAATGAATCAGACATAACTTTCCTATGTTCATATATAAATACATGACCAGTGTAACTGCACATCAGGTACAACCATAAAAATGGGAAGTTATACTCCATGAATGTTTGATGTCAAAATATATTCTACTGTCATATATAACTAAAAATAATAATTTTTTTTTAAAAGATCAGGTCTTCATTTTATGTCTCTATTGTCTGTTTCACAGGGGTTTCCTAACATTGGAGTATTCAACTAAAGGCTAGCAGCCACTTGGGAGAGATAGAATAGATGGGTTTCAAATATTTCATGAGTTTTAGAAGCATAGCATTTTCTATTATTTAATAGAGTTCACTCCATCTCTGCCATTTAAGGGCCACTTATAAATGAGGCTCACAACATGTACTGTGTCCACGCCACAGGATTACTTTTAAAGTTCCTTGAGTTAATAATTATGGACATAAATAAACTAAAAAAGTTATATGTCATTGCTTAAATAAAATTAATTTCAATACTGTCATCGAAATATACTTTCCAAATTAATGTTATTATCATCACAATATACCTCCCAGGTATGAAGGATCTTCTAGCGCTATGTACTCCTTACCTTCAATACCCTGTTGAGAGAGAAAAGAGAGATCAATGTTTAAAGTAGAATGCTGGTGAAACTAATACAATGAATTCTGTCTTATCTACTGAAAGTGAGCATCACTGCCTTGAGAGAATGTAGGGAGATACTTTTTGTTTCATATAGAATGTTTCTTTAGCCCTTAAGATTATAATCCATTCTGGGTATGGTGGTGCATGCATGTAATCTAGTGGCTTAGGGGGCTGAGGCAGGAGGATCACAAGTTTGAGGGCAGTCTCAGCAACGTAGCAAGACACTAAGCACCTTAGTGAGACCCTGTCTCAAAATAAAAAAATAAAATAAAAATAAAAAGGGCTGGGGATGTAGCTCAGTGGTAAGGTGCCCCTGGGTTAAATCCCCAGTACAAAAAAAAAAAAATAATAATCATGACCTATAAAGAAGGCCAGTTTGCCCCATTTCTCACCATTATTCTAAGAGAGCTCTGGAGTCTGCTAGTTCTGTCCACCTCTGGTCTCATATTTCTGTTCAGGGTTAATAGTACAAACTTGTCACAGATACAGTTGGGTAAGGTATTCTATTTCATTGTGAGGAGCTATATTGGGAGCAGCAAAGAAACAATTCTCCCTTAGACATGTCATTGGCCACACGGTATGAGATTTTGGGTCAGTCTCATTAAGTAACCATGAACATGTCACATAACAGGTTATTCTCCATTTGTTTTTTCAGATCATTCTCCATCCTTCTTTGCCCTTCTCTGTGCCCTAGGAGGCTTATTTCCACCAAATGCAGCAACTGGGATATCATTCCCTCTAGTCACTGGATGCTTTAGCAAATAGGAGGAACTGGCAAGAGATCTGAGGGAAGAAAGTTGGTCCCCAATCTGTCCCTGCTAGGCCATGATTTTGGCAGTGAATATTCTCCCCTGGCACCAGTTCTTGCTGGTTTCCTTCTTGGTTCCTTTTATCATTGCCCACACTGGAATAAAGGAGTCCAAAGGAATTCTTCATTAAACACTTTATTGAAACCCTTTAAGGGGCTCATTTTTCCCCCCCCTATGAGAGAGTCCTGATTGATAACCACCTCTGCAGCCTTGCTTTTCCCCATCTGACAAGGGGATAATAGAAGAACCAACTTCACTGAGTAGGAAGAAGGATTGAAAAATGCTGGTAAAAGGGCTGGGGTTGTAGCTCAGTGGTTGAGTGCTTGCCTGGCACATGTGAGGTCCTGGGTTTGATCCTCAGCACCACATAAAAATGAATAAAATAAAGGTATTGTGTCCATCTACAACTAAAAATATATATTTTTAAAAAATGCTAGTGAAGTACTTAATGCACAGTAGGTAGCCAGTAAATATTAGTCTATTATTTTTACCATTTTGCTTCTCAACCATAGACAAATTGAAATGACTTTGGCCCACTTTTGATTGAGAACTAATTTGAAACAGTAATTAGCAGATCACAAAACCCAAGTCCTACCCTGTGTATTCTCACTGCAGATGACCTTTACTTTCCCTCAGAGCCTTCCATGACTGGCTCTGTTTTGTCTGGTGTACCTGACTTCCTCAGGGCTTCCCTCAATGGAGACTATCTTTTCCATCCTCAAACATGAGGCCATTTTGTAACTTCTCCAAACAAATCTGATGATGAGATATTCAGGGTTTTGTGGTATAGCCAACAGCTGCAAGGATTTGAAGCTTTAAGATGAATGGAAATCCTGAAAACTGACCCTGAAACTCTTTCACCCAAGTAGCCTTTAGTAATTTGTTTTTCAAATTACGACATTTTAGCAAGCGCATAAAATGAATGAGAATCATCAGGATTCAAAAAAAGGAAAAATTAATGGGATTAAGTACTAAGTGTTTTTTTATTCTCCTACTCTGTATACAATATTTTTTAAAAGTTAAAAAAAAGACAGCTCTAGAAAAATGGATCATACTCTTAAATCTCAAACTGCCATAAAATGATCAAGTGGAGTAGGGTGGCCTTGGTCCAAAAAGGCATTTTAAAGACACTAATAATAAACAGATTCCAAGTGACATAATCAATCACCATTGTGGCTGTCACTTTGTGTCCATTCAAACATCCTGCAGTAACCAAATTTAAATACTCCAGAAGTTGGAGTCTTTAGAGCCTTCTCTAATAATTTCACTGTAATCAAAACACATAACATGAATTTGGCTCCTAACATAAAATCATGATCTTCTTCATGACAACTTTTGGACTTCTGAAATATTACTAAATTTTTCAGATAAGTCTAATTAACTTGTCTCACAAATATTTTTAATTTTTTAAAAAATTTATTCATTTTTCCTCATTTTTATTGGTGCATTATAGTTGTACAGGATGATGGGGTTTGTTGTCGCATATTTATCCATGCATACAATAGGACAATATAAGTTGGTCAGTATCTCTCTCCAACACTTTCCCCCCTTCTTACTGCCTACACTTTGGTCTCTTTCCTCTACAGATCTCCTTTGATTTCTATGAGATCCACTTCTACCTTTCTTTTCCTTTTTCCTCTCCAGCTTGCATATATGAGAGAAAACATAAATCCCTTGACCTTCTGAGTTAGATTTATTTCGCTTAACATAATGGTCTCTAGTTTCATCTATTTTCCTGCAAATGACATAATTTTATTTTTTCCTGTAAATGACATAACTTCATTTTTTTATGGCTGAATAAAACTCCACTGTGTTTATATAGCACCTTTTCTTTATCTCAAAAACATTTTTGAGATGCATTTATTGGGCACTGCCGTGTACCAGGAGTTGTGCCAGGTGATTTCACATTCCTTTTAAAAGACCCACAAAGTAGTATAATTACTCTATTTTATCATTGAGGAAATTGAGGTTTAGAGCATTTCAATAAATAGCAAAGACCACAGACAGGTTGAATGGCAGAGTCGGTATTTCATATTTCTCTGTGTCACACCCATCACAGTGCCTTGCTAGGGAGTGATCTTAGATCTAAAATTTCACATCGGAAATGAGTATGCTAATCCTTCCCTTAAGAGCTTTATCTCTCCTTGAAGACAGAACCAGTGAAATGCTTATAAGTGTATAAAATACGGTCATGATGTCTTTCTCCCACCCCCACTCTCCCAGTGCTGTTCCATACTTTCCATATTGAAGAAACATAACAAAGAATCATTAAATCACTTCCTTCCTAATAGCCTTCAATCTATGCTGCTTTATTTCAATAATCATCTTGAACCAATTCCTATTATCTTTAAAAAAATAATTTAACTTCTCTCCCCACCCCCACAATAGATTCATACCATAGAAGCTGGGGATGTAGGTCAGTGGTTGAGTCTTACAGGGCACGAACAAGGCCCTGGGTTTCATCTCAAGTATGATTAAAAAAATAAAAAGAAAAAAAGGAAGCATCAGCTGACCTGACTTCATAGGAAGATCTGAAGCTCGGAGGGCTCTTCAAAGTGGTCTCAGTTGGGATAAATGGCCAAGCCATAATGACCCTGAGCTGACAAGTTATTTCCAGATTTGGTCTGTCTCTAGAAACAGGAATAACCTTGTGAGGTGACTCTCTCCATCTGGTGTTAATTTTTGGAAAGGGTCAATGACTAGGAGTATCCCTCAATACTCTCAGCAGTTTTGGAGGAATAAACCTTCTGGTCATAGAGGAGATTTGAGCAGTACAACAAAACATCCTCTATAGTCCATTCCTTGCTCTATTCAAAGTCACTTCATTTAAATTCTGAAGAAGCTCCTCTAGAATTATGGAAGGGCTCTTTCCCAGAGGTCAACTTAAAAAAAGGAAAGTCAGAGGGTGAACTGAGTGTTAATCGAGGGAGAGGTATTGGTGCAATACCAGTGGATCGCATAGGGGCCTGGGACACCCCATCATGCAGTGTCCTCTTTCCTCCCAGCTGTACTCATCCCTGATCTTGGACATGTAACTTCTGTCTTAATGATGGATTGCTACTGAGCTTGCTTGATTTTAAAACCTGTGGGTCTGACAGATCTAACTAATGATGGCAGATTTGGCCACATGATAACTTATGACTCTATTGCAACCAGGGTCATGTGGCATTATATAAACTTTTTTAAAGTACAATTTTCCACTGGAGATGGCATGGCCTGGATCCCCTACCTTAAAGATCTACATTACAATCTCCTATGGCTTGTCAAACTTCCACACATTGTCTTTTTCCACCACAGAATCTCAAATGCCACAAGGTCTGTTGGGCAGATGAACAAAGAAACAGAGCAACCTGCAATGTTATTGGTGCCTGTTGTTAAACAGACTCATGCTTATCTGACATTCTTTCATTCACCAAATGTATTGATCAGAACAGTATTTCCAGGCAGAAATATGCTTTCTCCAGAAAACTTAGAAACCCACTAGGCATTGTGCTTCCTTCTTCACAGTAGGAAGTACAGAAAGCAATCATTTCATCAACAGTCATTTCATCATGACTCCTGAATCTTCATAACTTTTATTTTAATCTCTGTGGAGCATCTAGAACATACTTGCCAATTGTTGCTCATCTAGTCAGATTAGCATGATGTCAATTTAGTGAATCTTTGTGAAATTTTAAGGGAACATCAAATTATGTCTGAGGACAACAAAGTAAGCCTAGTCCCAGGGAAACATTATAAATATAGTATTTATAGTATACTATAGTCAGTCTCGAGTGAATGTGAATTGTTTCCTATATACCTTTTTGATGGAATTGGAAAAGAATATACTTATCAGATTTGTAACTGTAAACCATATGGATGAGAATTTGTTAATCTGCTCTATCAGATTCTGTACTTGGCAAAAGATGTGGTTTTAGTCAGCTTTTTCACTGCTGTGACTAAAGTACCCAACCAGAGCAACTATAGAGGAGGAAAATTTTGTTGAGGGTGCATGGTTTCAGAGGTCTTAGTTCATAGAAGACCAGCTCCATTCCCTGGGGCTGGAGGTGAGGCCGAACATCATGGCAGGAGAGTGTCAGAGGGAAGTAGCTCACATGATGAAGAGGCAGCAGAGAGAGAGGTCTCCACTTGCTAGGTACAATATATACCCCAAAGCCACGTCCTAATTCTCACCTCCTCCAGCCATACCCTACCACTTCAATTATCACTCAGTTAATCCCTATCAGGGGATTCATTCACTGATTGGGTTAGGACTCTCACAACCCAATCGTTTCTCCTCTGAACATTCTTGCATTGTCTCACATGTGAGTTTTTGGGGATCATCTCACATCCAAACCATAATAGATGTTGCACAAATACTTGGTTAAGCTTGTAGTAGGCTACTTTCAGGATCCCTCTGCATTCTGTGATAGGTCAGATTGGTGAAATAAATAAACATATGATGGGGACTAACACCACTGCATCCTTTAGGTCTTTAAGGATGGTGTGATTATTTGGATTTTCACCTCTATGTAGTACATGTTTTTGATTTACTGTTTGGGGAGGGGAAGCAGATTCAGAGGATTCTACTTGGTCTTTATCATAGTTCGTATCACACAGGCCAAGAAAGTGTGGGATTTTGCCAACTTCTAAGTCTGTACATTTCAATATACATTTAGTGATTGGGAAAATAAGCACTGCTGTGAACTCGGTGGACTCTCTGTGAGCTATATCTGAGCTCTGATGATGTTTCACTGCCCTGGGTATCACTGTCAGTTCAGTCCCTATATGCAACAGTTCTCTAACTATGTGGGCACAGTTTCATTAATTAGTGCTTCTAGATATGATTGAAGTAGATTCTGGGTGAATCATTTTCAGAAGCATTTCCTTTGATTTTGCAGGGTATTTTCTCCTGGGGAACTGACCTTCTTGTCAATGATTTCGGTACCAAAATTAGCCTCAGGTCCAAAAACTGGGCAGGAGATCATCAATTTTTATTGGATGGCTGACAGTGACAGTAGTCTCTTGTCTATCCATCCTTGATTATTTCAGCAGTATAGCTGAAGCAATACCTCTGCTCAGAG
This sequence comes from Sciurus carolinensis, assembly GCF_902686445.1. Taxonomy (NCBI): domain Eukaryota; kingdom Metazoa; phylum Chordata; class Mammalia; order Rodentia; family Sciuridae; genus Sciurus; species Sciurus carolinensis. Next base: position 78,195,489 of record NC_062222.1, read on the forward strand.
CCCATCTGTCTCGCCTCATGGATGATATGTTCTCTTAACCATTACCCTAGCTCCTATGATTCAGCTTCTCTCCCTGGCTGCCATGTCGTTCTTGTTGCTCTTTGTAACTCTGCTTTCCTTGCTTAGGGTAGTTAATTCTGCAGTCTTACTTCTATTATTTCCAGAGCATATCATTTCCATTTTTTAAAAAATGTGAATTAACATTTTATTAATTTGACCATCTGGAGACTTATGAGGTAAGTCATGATATCATGTACATGATTTCCAGACACACAATAGATAGACAACACTATATAAACAACACAAAAGCAAAGGCCTTGTAGCTGTTTATAGGTGAATTTCCATTGTTATGTAACAGGTATTAAAAAAAAATCCAGTTGAATAAAAATAGGACTGATCAAAAAAATGAATGTTATCAGCTCAAAAATTATAGAATTTTTTTAAAAATTTATTTTTATTGTAAACAAATGGGATACATGTTGTTTCTGTTTGTACATGGAGTAACAGCATACCATTTGCATAATCATACATTTACATAGAGTAAAGATGTTTGATTCATTCCATTATTTTTTCCTTCCCCCCCACCCCTCCCACCTCACTTTTCCCTCTATGCAGTCCCTCCTTCCTTCATTCTTGCCCCCCTCCCAGCCCCCATTATGTGTCATCATCTGCTTATCAGTGAGATCATTCATCTTTTGGATTTTTGAGATTGGCTTATCTCACTTAACATGATATTCTCCAATTTCATCCATTTGCCTGCAAATGCCATAATTTTATTATTCTTTATAGCTGAGTAATATTCCATTATATATATGCCACAGTTTCTTTATCCATTCATCAATTGAAGGGCATCTAGGTTGGTTCCACAGTCTGGCTATTGTGAATTGAGCAGCTATGAACATTGATGTGGCTGTATCTCTGTAGTATGCTGATTTTAAGTCCTTTGGGTATAGGCCGAGGAGTGGGATAGCTGGGTCAAATGGTAGGTCCATTCCAAGTTTTCTAAGGAATCTCCACACTTCTTTCCAGAGTGGCTGCACTACTTTATGGCCCCACCAGCAATGTATGAGTGTGCCTTTTCCCCCACATCCTCACCAACACCTATTGTTGCTTGTATTCTTGATAATCACCATTTTAATTGGGGTGATATGGAATCTTAGTGCAGTTTTGATTTGCATTTCTCTTATTACTAATGATGGTGAACATTTTTTTTATGTGTTTGTTGATTGCTTGTACATCTTCTTCTGTGATGTGTCTGTTCATATCCTTAGCCCATTTGTTGATTGGGTTATTTGTATTCTTCGTGTAGAGTTTTAGGAGTTTTTTATATATTCTGGAAATTAGTGCTCTATCTGAAGTATGAGTGGCAAAGATATTCTCCCACTCTGTAGGCTCTCTCTTCGCATTGCTGATAGTTTCCTTTGCTGAGAGAAAGCTTTTTAGTTTGAATCAATCCCAGTTATTGATTCTTGCTTTTATTTCTTGTGCTATGGGAGTCCTGTTAAGGAAGAATGATCCTAAGCCAACAAGTTGAAGGTTTGGACCTACTTTTTCTTCTATAAGATGCAGAGTCTCTGGTCTGATTCCGAGGTCCTTCATCCATTTTGAGTTGAGTTTTGTGTAGGGTGAGAGATAGGGGTTTAGTTTCATTCTGTTGCATATGGTTTTCCAGTTTTCCCAGCACCATTTGTTGAAGAGGCTGTCTTTTCTCCATTGCATATTTTTGGCCCCTGTGTCTAGTCTGAGAAAATTGTATTTATTTGGGTTTGTGTCTGTGTCCTCTCTTCTGTACATTGATCTACCTGGTGCCAATACCATGCTGTTTTTGTTACTATTGCTTTGTAGTACAGTTGAAGTTCTGGTATTGTGATACCCCCTGTTTGATTCTTCCTGCTAAGGATTGCTTTAGCTATTCTGGGTTTCTTATTCTTCCAGATGAATTTCATGAATGCTTGCTCTATTTCTGTAAGGTATATCATTTGGATTTTAATTGGACTTGCATTGAATCTGTATAGCACTTTTGGTAGTATGGCCATTTTGACAATATTAATTCTGCCTGTCCAAGAACATGGGAGATTTTTCCATCTTCTAAGGTCTTCCTTCATTTCTTTCTTCAATGTTTTGTAGTTTCCATTGTAGAGATCTTTTACCTCTTTGGTTAGATTGATTCCCAAGTATTTTATTTTTTTTGAGGCTATTGCAAATGGGGTTGTTTTCCTCATTCCCTTTCAGCTGTTTCGTTGCTTACATATAAAAATGCTTTAGATTTATGCATGTTGATTTTATAGCCTGCTATTTTGCTGAATTCATTGATGAGGTCTAGAAGTTTTCTGAAGGAGGTTTTTGGATCCTCTAAATATAGAATCATGTCATCAGCAAATAGTGACAGCTTAAGGTCCTCTTTTCCTATTCATATCCCTTTAATTTCTTTGGTCTGCCTAATTGCTCTGGCTAGAGTTTCGAGGACAATGTTGAATAGAAGTGGTAAAAGAGGACATCCCTGTCTTTTCCCATTTTTAAAGGGAATGGTTTCAGTTTTTCTCCATTAAGAATGATGTTGGCCATGGGCTTAGCATAAATAACCTTTACAATGTTCAGGTATGTTCCTACTATCCCTATTTTTTCTAGTGTTTTGAGCATGAAGGGGTATTGTATTTTGTCAAATGCCTTAAGTCTATTGACATGATGGATTACGTTTATTGATTTATGAATGTTAAACCATCCTTGAATTCCAGGGATGAACCCCACTTGATCATGGTGCACAACTTCCTTAATATGATTTTGGATATGGTTTGCCAATATTTTGTTAAGGATCTTTGCATCTATATTCATCAAGGATATTGGTCTAAAATTTTCTTTCCTTGATGTGTCTTTGCCTGGTTTGGGTATGAGGGTGATATTAGCTTCATAGAATGAGTTTGGTAGGGTACCCTCCTTTTCTATTTCCTGGAATACTTTGAGAAGTATTGGAATGTGTTCTTCTTTGAAGGTCTCGTAGAACTTGGCTGAGAATCTGTCTGGTCCTGGGCTTTTCTTGGATGGTAGATTTTTAATGGCTTCTTCTATTTCATTGCTTGATATTGATCTGTTTAAATCGTGTATGTCCTCCTGATTCAGTTTGGGAGGAGTATATGTCTCTAGAAATTTGTCAATGTCTTTGGTAGTTTCTATTTTGTTGGAATACAGATTTTCAAAGTAGCTTCTCATTATGTTCTGTATCTCAGTGGTGTCTGTAGTGATACTTCCTTTTGCAACATGTATTTTAGTAATTTGAGTCTTCTCTCTCCTTCTCTTTGTTAGTGTGGCTAAGGGTTTGTCTATTTTGTTTACTTTCTCAAAGAACCAACTTTTTGTTTTGTCAATTTTTTGAATAGTTTCTTTTCTTTCAATTTCATTGATTTCAGCTCTGATTTTTAACTATTTCCTGTCTTCTACTACTTTTTCTGTTATTCTGTTCTTCTTCTTCTAGGGCTTTGAGCTGTAATGATAGGTCATTTAGTTGTTGACTTTTCATTCTTTTCTGGAATGCACTCCATGCAATGAATTTTCCTCTTAGTACCGCTTTCATAGTGTTCCAGAGATTTTGATATGTTGTATCGTCGTTCTCATTGACCTCTAAGAATTTTTTTATCTCCTCCCTGATGTTTTTTGTTATCCATGTTTCATTCAACAGCATATTATTTAGTCTCTAGGTGTTGGAGTAATTTCTGTTTTTTATTTTGTCATTGATTTCTACTCTCAATCCATTATGATCTGATAGAACACAAGGCAGTATCTCTGTTTTTTTGCATTTCCTAAGGGCTGCTTTGTGGCATAACATATGGTCTATTTTTGAGAAGGTTCCATGTGCTGCTGAGAAGAAAGTGAATCCGCTCGTTGATGAATGGAATATTCTATATATGTCTATTAAGTCTAGGTTATTTATTGTGTTATTGATTGTGTTATGGTTTCTTTGGTTGGATTTTGTTTGGAAGATCTATCTAGTGGTGACAGTGGTGCATTAAAGTCACCCATAATTATTGTGTTGTGGTCTATATGATTCCTGAAATTAAAAAGGATTTGTTTGATGTACAGGGATACACTGTTGTTTGGGGCATAAATATTTACTATCGTTATGTCTTCCTGATTTATGGTTCCCTTAAGCAGTTTGAAATGTCCTTCTTTATCCCTTCTGACTAACTTTGGCTTGAAGTCCACTTTATGTGATATAAGGATGGAAACTCCCACTTTTTTACTGAGTCCATGTGCATGGTAGGTTTTTTTCCCATCCTTTCACCTTTAGTCTGTGGATGTCTTTTTCTATGAGATGAGTCTCTTGCAGGCAGCATATTGTTGGGTTTTTCTTTTTAATTCATTCTGGCAGTCTATGTCTTTTGATTGATGAGTTTAGGCCATTAACGTTCAGGGTTATTATTGAGATATGATTTGTATTCCCAGTCATTTTGCTTATTTTTGGTTTTTAAGTCGGCTTGGTTTCTCCTTTGAGTGATTTTTCTCTAAGGCAGTTCCCCCTTTTGCTGACCTCCATTGTTGTTTTTCATTTCCTCCTCATGGAATATTTTGTTGAGAACATTCTGTAGTGCAGACTTTCTATTTGTAAATTCTTTTAACTTTTGTTTATCATGGAAGGATTTTATTTCATCTTCAAATCTGAAGGTTAGTTTTGCTGGGTATAGGATTCTTGGTTGGCAACCATGTTCTTTCAGAGCTTGAAATATGTTGTTCCAGGCCCTTCTAGCTTTTGGAGTCTGGGTTGGGAAGTCTGCTGCTATCCGTATTGGTTTCCCCCTATATGTAATCTGATGCTTTTCTCTCACAGGCTTCAAAATCCTATCTTTACTTTGAATGTTAGGCATTTTCATTATAATGTGCCTTGGTGTAGATCTGTTGTGATTCTGTGCATTTGGTGTTCTGTAAGCCTCTTATATTTGATTTTCCATTTCATTCTTCAGGCTTGGGAAATTTTCTGATATTATTTCATTGAATAGGTTGTTCATTCCTTTGGTTTGTATCTCTGTGCCTTCCTCAATCCCAATAATTCTTAAATTTGGTCTTTTCATGATGTTCCATATTTCTTGGAGATTCTGTTCATGATTTCTTACCATTTTCTCTGTTTCCGCAACTTCATTTTCAAGATTAACTATTTTGTCTTCATTGTCTGAGGTTCTGTCTTCCAAATGGTCTAGTCTTTTGGTGATGCTTTCCATTGAGTTTTTAATTTGTTTTTTTTCTCTCCTTCATTTCAAGGATTTCTGTTTGTTTTTTTTTTTTTTGAGAATCTCTATCTCTTTGTTGAAATGATCTTTTGCTTCCTGCAGGTGCTCTTTCAACTTATTGGTATTATCATTCATTGTCTGCATTTGCTCTCTTATCTCATCCTTTGCTTCGCAAATCATCTTAATCATGTATAATCTGAAGTCCTTTTCTGACATTTCTTCTAACATACTGTTGTTGGATTCTATTAATATAGAATCTAGAGTGTTTGGATCATTTTCTTCCCTTGTTTTTTCATGTTGTTCATGTATCTTCCCCACTAGCAGTGCAGATCTGGGGTATTTCAGATTTCCCCCTATAGGCTTATAGTGGCCCTATAGGTTTCCAAAACCCTTTCTTTAAGGGGAGATCAATATTAGCAGTGCCCAATTCAGACACTGTGCAATCCTAGACCAAATAGCCCCTATGAGGACAATAACAAAATTGTCAGAATAAACAGAATGAGTTCAAATATTATCTTCAGTAAAACAAACAGATTTGCAATAAGGTCTGCAGTTTCAAATGGAGGACAAAGAGGATGCAGAGGGATGTAGAATGTGGCTGTTAATGGGATAAGAAAAGAATATACAGAAGTTCTAGATAATGGAAAGTGTGAGAGAGTAATCAAAAGAAATTGAATGTTAGCATGCAAAAAAGGGAGAAAGAGACTCTGAGGGAACAGGTAAACAAAAGGAAAAGAGAGCAAGAAAAAAAAACTTAAATTTTTTCAATAAGGAGAAAAAAAGAAAATCTACAATATAACAGTCATATACTAATGAAACCTCCCAGAGTTCAGTAGCCTGATGCATGAGAGGTACCTGACAATGAGCTTCAAGCTTCCAGCAGGCATTGCATGATGGGATTTGCCCCACCCAAAGATCGGAGCTCCGGCTTCCAGGATTATCCAAGATGGCCGCTCTGGCTTCCAAATGTGTTGGCAAATGGGGAGCTGCAGCTCAGGGGTGGACGTGGTCAGCTGGAGGTCCTGGAGACGGGATGTGGTTGGTCCGGCAGGGGTCCTGGAGTTCCAGTGTGTTTGGTGTGGTTGTGGGGTCCTAGAGGCCAGGTGCAATCAGTCGGTCTGGGGTCCCAGTGAAAGGGTGCAGTCAGTTGATCTGGGGGTCCTGGTGGCAGGGAGCAGTCAGTTGATTTGAGGGCCCCAGAGGCAGGGAGTGATCAGTTGGGCTGAGGTATCCTGGAGACGAGGCTCAGTCAGTCCAGCCAGGAGTCCTATGGGGCCTGGCTGTTTTCTCAAAATGGCGGTAGCCACCTGTAATCAAACCTGCAGATACTTTGACAGTGAACTTCCAGGCAACAGCAGGCAGCTGGTGCTCCACTGGCGGTTGGCGATCAGTTTGCTGACTGTTGTTGGACGATTGGGAGGTGAACCTCGTGCGTTGGGTGATGGATTGGTGTAAGGCAGGGGATGGACAGGCAAGAGGCAGGCAAATGGTGGATGATAGGCGTGTGACAGTGAGCAATCTGCACTCAAAAAAGGTGTTGATATGCTGGCAGACTGCAGGTGATCACAGCAGACAAATGGGTAAACACCAGGGGATCGATAAGCAGCAAAAACTGCCTCACCGAGAAACAGATATCCTCTGCTTGAAACCGGAGTTACGGAGCGACAAGGAATGCAGCCTCCCTCTAGTCCTCCATCTTGGATCCCTTCCTCATTTCCATTTTTTTTTAAACCAAGGAGCAAAGTTCTGTAATGGCCTCTGTTGGATATGGAAAATGAAAAACCCCAAGATAGTGTGACCTGGGAAAAGGGAGTGAAGAAGAAAGTCATACATTGATAGCTTTCATCTCTTTCAAGATAAGTCCTTTTTCAGATGCTGGCCACTGGTGGGGAAAAAATGTTTCATCAAACCTAGAATGACAGTCTCTAGGAAACACTAATCTCTTCCAAGATAAATTCTCTCCAGGTGCTGACCACCAGCCCCCAACCCCCAAACCCAAATTCCTAAACACCCTAACTGACAAGCTCACTAAATCACCTCTCAGTAAAACCTATATAAGCCCAAACTCCTCCTTTTACCTGTGGCTCATTTTCCACTAGGAAAGTGGATCCACAGGGGCTCATTTTCCATCAGGAAAGTGGGTCCATTTCCGTGCATGTAATCCCATTCCTGAATAAAAGAGCTGAGTTGGTTCATGAAATTTGCTTCTGGCTCAGTCTTTTTGTACTAGCAACCTCTCCTACCAAGAACCCTGATCTATAGAGAGAACATATCAGTGATGTTAGGGGTTACCTCAGCAGCATTCCCTAGTTTTGACAAATCGAATATCTTCTAGGCATTCTCACTGAACATAATTGTGTGGTGGATTTTCCTGTATTAGTTCTACTCTAACTTGCCTACTTTTAAGAACCCCCCTTTTTTTTAGTTGTCAATGGACCTTTATTATTTATTTATTTATTTATATGCGGTGCTGAGAATCAAACTCAGTGCTTCACACATGATAGGCAGGAGCTCTACCACTGAGCCACAACCCCAGCCCCTTTTAAGTTCCTTTCTATCCCTTCTTTCACTATGTGCCACAGCAGAATTTCTACTTCATTTAGGAGCTTGGAGAGTGACAGCAGTAATATGGCAGAAAATAGGAGGCTCCCGACTCTCCCTCCACCCATGGAGACACTGGATAATGCTTCTGTTCATGGATCAATTCCATCTGAGAGAAAGTTATAAGTGAGTTGAAGGACTCCTGTGCAACTGGCAACTAAGAAAATATCCACATAGGACAGGCAGGAAAAGCAGAAGCAAACTCAGGCACAGACACCACCCGGACACTGCACCACACATTAGGGAAGGAATCTCCAACAGCTAGTTTCTCCCCAAGGGGAGAGGGTGTGAACCACATATATGGCGCCCTAACTCTAAGGTTTTCCTTGGTTTGGCTCTTAATTCACCAATTTTGGAATGGAGGGGTTGGGCATATGTGTCTTTCTACCCAGGAAGAAAATAGTTTTAGATGAGCAAACAAGTGTTTTCAGAACTTCATTTCCTGGAATGAGGGCAAATAAAGGGCTAAAACTCACAGTCCTAGTTTCTGTCTTGAAAGAATTTGTGAGCATACCCTACCAACTGCATCAGGGAAATAAGTGGGCCAGCAAATAGTATACCTCTGGCAGTTTGACTGAGCACTCTACCCTCCTGGAGTCTTCTCTCTAGGCTCTTCACAGTGATAACTCCAAGTCCACCAACTCCTCCTAAAAAGAGCTTGTTTACCCCCAAACACCCCAACTCCTGTAGTCCCCAAGCAGGGACTGTGCATATTCCTTATAGGACCTGGCTATTGGAACAGAAGGAGCTGGGTATTGTGGGCCTCCCTATGGTGCAGAATGAAGAGGTAGGTTAAATGGGTGCACAAACCCTTCTAGGTGCTAGACCTCCTGGGAGTGAATTAGTGAGACCCTCAGCAATTTATCAAGGCTTGCCTCAAAATAAAATTTGAAAACAGGCTGAGAGTTTAGCACAGTGGTAAAGTTCTTCTGAGTTAAATCCCTAGTACCACAAGAAAAGAACGAATAAAATAGCTTTCACATGTACTCTGTTCAACTGTGCTGGCACCTGTTGAGACAGTTCTGTAGGTCCTTGGGGGAATGGTCTCCTTACCCTCTTGGCAGGTCCAGTGCTTGCATTGTGGCCCACAGTGATCAGGTGGTCAAGAGCTCACAGGAACGTATTATCTTGCAAGGCCTGGGTTACTGCCTCCAATAGTACTATCTACGCAGGGTCAGGGGCCCAGTAGTCAATGGATTCAATATTTTCAAGCGCATAAACCCAGATGTATAATTGAACCTTATCCCAATTTTCAGAGTTCCATTTTTTTTTTCCATTCAGGTTCCTGACTAGTTATTATAGACCTGGGTTGAACGAGAGTCCAACCTTCTCTGGAGCTCTGCCACGGTTATGATTAAATCCTGGACTTGTCCTTATATTTCCCAGCTCTTTACCAGAGGAGTTTCTCCTATTGTGCTCCAAAGAGACTCTGACTTCACACCTTATTTAGGCTGCAATAATAATCTACCATAGTCTGGGTGACTTATAAGCAACAGAAGTGCAGTTCTCACTATTCTGGAGGCAGTGAAGGTTGGAGGCATTGAAGTCCAAGACAGAGGCACTGGCCCATCCAGTGTCTTGTGAGGGTTTCTTCCTTGTAGATGCCACTTCTCACCATGACTTGACTCTTATTAGGGCAATAATCCCATTCAGAAGAGCTCTGCCCTCATGACCTAATCATTCCCAGAGTCCTCCACCTCCTAACATGATCACCTTGGGGATTAGGATTTTAAAATATGAATGGGTGTCAGCAGCACACTTGACCATGGCACACCTATTCTTTAACGAATAAACATTTTGTGCCTCCTATTATATTTTCCCTAAATCCCTAATGCCTCCAAGTCGTACCTATCCAATTCCATTTTTCTTAGAATTATTATGCCTCAATTTCCAAAAGCTTGAAGCATTGCACCTGCTACTGTCTCTCCTTTCACCAGTTTACCATCCATGCCAGTCCCTGGCAGGTGAAAGCATTATCAATCGCACCACTACCGGTGCCAGGGGCTGTGCATACTCCTTATAGGATCAGCAATGTCCTCGATGCCTGTGTTGTGCCCAGATCATGAATCCCCAAAGACCACCAGGGAGTCATCTCCAATGTAAAAGCAAAAGGGCTTTTATTGCAAGCTCAAGCTCGGACTCACAGCATTCACTGACGCAGCAGGTGTCAAAGCTGGTCTCCCCGCCCTTTGCATCACAACCTAACTTGTCAGTCTGAAAGCTGCTCTCCCCGCCCTTTCCAGTGCAACCATTTTCCCCTCCTCCCAACTACTGTCAGTCTGTGAACATCCTAGCTAGCTATGGGTTCATCAATCAGCTTGCAAGTATCCTTCTCTGTTATTGGTCCCCTGTTAGCCCGGCGGAATTCAACTGCTTAAGGGTAGCTACTCTGCCATCTTTTCTCTTGCTTTCTCTCCCCAACTCTCTTTCTCCTCCTCACTTTTCACACTCTTTCTTGTGCGCACTCTTTCTCTTTTCCTCTCATTTTCTCTCTTACCCTGCAGGGAGACACTCTATTTGCTTAATAAACTCCCTTATGTGATTTCCTGTGTCCGGCGTGGTTTTCGTGGGTTTTCTTACAGTAGGTACTGGCTGAGAGCCCCGAGTCTTGATTTAGCGGGATTTTTATGAGCTCCACAGTACAGCAGGAAATTTGAACAAAGCAAAGTACACGATTGGCTGATCTTTCAGCATGGGTGGTTTGGCATGTTTCCATTGGCTTAGGGTATTAACATACCCTAACATATTGGCTTAACATATTGACTTATATGGATTGGAATGTTAGGTATCATCTCTGTTAGTTCCCGATAGAAATCTAGGCCTGAAATCTTTCATGCACTAAATGCAGCCTGTCATGGCCGCAGTTCAGCTCCCTTTTCACCTGCTGGCAAGTGATTCGGCTCAGATTTCCTTCGTAGCGTCTGCTTTCTCAGGCAACTTCCGCTACACACTTTGCAGGTCAGATTCCTTGGTCAGCATAGCCATAGGGAAATGAGCAAGTAGAAAGTCAAACTGGATAATGTTTTCAGAATTAACACTCGTTGAAGGAAAGGAAGTAGGATTAGGCAAAAGAGGCCTCAGCCCACAAGAAGCTTGGCTTTGATACTGGGAGGGCTGTTCTGATTTCACTGGGGTTGGGGAGGGAGGGATAGGACATTTGCATGTTGGCATCAAACACTTCTTGAAGACAGGCTACTCCCAGGAAGGTGGTATGACCTGGGAGGGCAATTTCCAGAGACCCTCAGCTGCTGCCAGCCCCATGCCTCGCTGCTGGGGGAATGAGTGCTTCATTTCTGAGGTGGTTCAGGTGGCCCATCCCAGCCTCCATCACCCCATATCACTTCCCAGCCCTCACTAAGCTGGCTGAATGACCTCCAGAATAAAGTTCTTCCAAGCACATCCTTGGATCAGGTTGGTATCTAGAGAACCCTGAATTAAAATTAGCCTTCCAGGAGGCTATGCAGTTTTTAGGCAGGTATTGGAGTAGTAAATGTAATAATTACTAATTATCACAGTGGTAGCTAACAGTTGGAGTGTATTTTATGAGTAATGATTCACAGCCTCACTCTCTTCACTTCTAAAGTGAGGGTGTTTGACTAGATGATTACTAAGATACTTTCCAAGTCAAATAATCTATGATCTCCTTTTCTGCTCAAATCTATCACAATATAAGGTCCTGTCCCTCGTTGCTTCTGGACTCTGTGTCTACTGGTAAAAGGATGGGAGTAGAAAACGTTTGTAAAGATTCGCTTTGCTGCTTCATTTGTTTAAAAGGCTACACATTCAGTTAAAGCCGACAGGGCCAACAGTTGGGCCCCTACCCAGAGTTTAAAGGTTAAAAACAGTGAAGGACTACTTTCCTGCTCTACTGAGATTCAGTGGGTCTTTCAGGCAGGGTTTGGTGATAAGCAAAAATGCCCCTGTAAATTCCCAATGAGCCTTGGCATTTAACAACCAGTATAACAGTGGTTCATTTTATGCTTTGAATGTAGCCCTTGCTGCTCTGACACTGCAACTGATTTTTAAAATGGACATGTTTATTTTCTTCCTCTTTCCCTGCTCCTCCCTAATCTCTCCTGTCCCTAATCTCAGGGGAAACAGGATTACCTTTCTTCCCCATCCTAGGCAGAGTTATGTGTCCTTGAGCACACACCCACCATAGGAATGAAGACTCTGGGGATGGTATCAGAAGATCTCAGAAATGACTCTCTCCCAAATTAACAAGTGAATTACAACTGTAATGTATAAAGCTGCTCCCCCGCCCTTTCGGGTGCAGTCATTTTCCCCGCCTCCCAACCACTTGTCAATCTGTGAACATCCTAGCTAGCTATTGGTTCATCAGTCAGCTTGCAAGTATCCTTCTCCATTATTGGTCCCCTGTTAGCCCGGCGGAATTCAACTGCCATCTTTCCTCTCTTGCTTCTCTCTCCTACACACTTGCTTTTCCTCCTCCTTGCTTTCCACTCTCTCTAGCGCACACCCTTTCCCTTTCCTTTCTCTTTTCCTCTCATTTTCTCTTACCCTGCAGGGAGACACTCTTTGCTTAATAAATTCCCTTATGTGATTTCCTGTGTCCGGCGTGGTTTTGTGGGATTTCCTTACAACAACTCCAACAGAGAACACATAGAATGTGGCCTTTGAATCCCCTCTTTAAATTCCCCCCTCCCCGGTTCCTGCTGATGGGCAGAATCACAGCCTCTGGGACAGGAATCCCCTGTGTTTCTCCTTTGCTAGCAAAGCAATAAACCTTCTTTTTCCTTTGTCTCAAAACCGTGTCCTCATTATTGAATTGGCATTGGGGACAAGCTTTTGGCAAAAATAGGTACATGCAATCAGCTGTTGAGGGAAGGTTGTGTGAGGGGGCAAAGGAATAGAAATAATCCAAATGGTGAATTTCCATGTATGTGGACAACATGCATTTTTCACATTCAGGTCAGCACATAGTTAGAGGAGATTGTCGGGGTTTCCAGGACCCCCAGCCTTGGGCACGGTCAAGATGACGCCTGGCGCTGAGCCAAAAGCGGCCAGCTATACAGTAAACAACCAGCGAATTCCAATGATTGGCTAGTTAACGATGTGATTAGAGCATGCCCCCCTCGTGTACCTATTCTATGCCTGCAGCTGTCCGCGCGTTTACCTCGTGTGCTCTCCCCTGATTGGTTGAAGTGTATATAAGCTTGATGGGTGGGGGAGTAGTGGAAGAAACTGAGAGTGGAGTAGCGGAAGAAACTGAGAGTAGAGTCGCAGAAGAAGCAGAGAAGAAGAAGCTGAGAGAGGGGGGTAGAAGGGAGGAAGAAGAGTGTGGGCAGGCGTGAGCCGAGCGGGAGAAGCGGAACGACCGGAGCAGGCGAGAGTTAAGCAGAGGGAAAAAGAGCAAGAGAAAGTAAAAGCAGAAAGAGGCTGAGAGTAGGGGTAGAAGCGGAGAAGCGGAACGACTGGAGCAGGCGAGAGTTAAGCGGAGGAAAAGAGAGCAAGAGAAAGAAAAGAGAGAAGAAACTGAGAGTAGGAGTAGAAGCTGGGAGTAGAGGCGTGCAAGCGGGCGTGAGCCGAGCGGGAGAAGAGTGAAGTGCAGGAGAGGGAAAGAAAGCGAGAGAAAGGGATAGATAAGAAGGAAAGAAAGGAAGACTGTACGCAATAAACTTCCAAAGCTTCAGACGTTTGTCGTGTCTCTCTCTGCGGGCAGAGGGAACGCGATAGGAGATTGTTAAGACTTGGCTCTGAAGTGTGTCCTACAACTTTCCCTATTCCATGAGGTTATGCATGGCTCTGAGTCAGAATGTAGCAAGTTGAATTTCTTCCAAAATTCTTAAGGCAAACAAAGAGATAATCTGTAAAGTAGATGAACCCTTTATTCAGTTCTCATTGTTTATTTCTTTTGAGTTTAAAATAATAAAACACATTAATTAGGAAGGATATAAACATTGATGGTCAGAGCAGCAATGTCAGCAAATGAGGGTAGAGAAAATATGTTGCTGAGAACTTGTGAGCATCCTTCTCAAGGGTTACTTTACTTCATAGTTAGATTTTTATCAATTTGTAAAAGCTGTGCTGTGCTAGGCATTGTTGTGCCTACCTGTAATCCCAGCAACTAGGGAGACCGAGGCTAGAGGATTACAATTTTGAGGCCAGCCTCGGCAATTTGGTGAGGCCCTAAAGCAACTAAGCAAGACCCTGTATCAAAATAAAAAATGAAAAGGGCTGGGGATGTGGCTCAGTGTTTAAGTGCCCCTGAGTTCAATCCCCAGTATTGAAAACAAAGCAAAACAAAAAGTTGTTTTAGGAAATATAATGTATCTAGTAACAGCTACATAAAAGAAGAGGCCAAGAAACCGCTTTATTATGTAGAGCAAATGACAAGTTTTTAGTAATGTTTAGATCATAGTTTGGAGAAAACCAAGTTGCTAAGACGTTTTCTCTGTTTCTGAAACACACTTGGCCTTCAGCATTTTGGTGGAACCCTAAGAAATACTATGTGCCTCCTCTCTACCTTAATCACAAAGAAGTTATACTGGAATAAAAATACTTGAAATACGGTAGAACTTGGTGGATTTTCAACTCATGTGTTTTATTAAAAGACAAAAAACTGCTTTCCAGAGTGGCTACACCAATCTGCAACTCCACCAGCAATGTACAAGTGTGCCTTTTCCCCACATCCACGCCAACACCTATTATTGCTTGTGTTCCTGATAATAACCATTCTAATTGGAGTGAGATGAAATCTCAGGGTGGTTTTAATTTGCATTTCTCTAATTACTAGAGATGTTGAACACTTTTTCATATATTTTTTAATTGCCTGTATATCTTCTTCTGTAAAGTGTCTGTCCAATTCCTTGGCCCATTTATTGATTGGGTTCTTTGTATTTTTGGTGTAAAGTTTTGTAAGTTTTTATAAGTTTTGGAGATTAGTACTCTATCTGAAGCATGTGTGGAAAAGATTTTCTCCCACTCTCTAGACTCTCTTTTCACATTATTGATTGTATCCTTTGCTGAGAAAAAGCTTTTTAGTTTGAGTCCATCCCATTTATTGATTCTTGCTTTGATTTCTTGTGCTTTAGGAGTCTCGTTAAAGAAGTCTGGTCCTAAGCCAACATGATGAAGATTCAGGCCTACTTTTTCTTCTATTTGATGCAGGGTCTCTGGTCTAATTCCCAAGTCCTTGATCCATTTTGAGTTGAGTTTTGTGCAGAGTGAGACATAGAGGTTAGGTATTGGCGTGGATGTGGGGAAAAAGGCACACTTGTACATTGCTGGTGGAGTTGCAAATTGGTGCAGCAACTCTGGAAAGCAGTATGGAGACTCCTCAGAAAACTTGAAATGGACCCACCTTTTGACCCAGTTATCCCACTCCTTGGTTTATACTCAAAGGTTTTAAAATCAGCATACTACAGAAACGCAGCCACATCAATGTTTATAGCAGCTCAATTCACAATAGCTAGATATGGAATCAATCTAGATGCCCTTCAACAGATGAATGGATAAGAAACTGTGGTATATATATACACAATGGAATATTATTCAGCCATAAAGAAGAATGAAATTATGGCATTTGCAGGCAAATGGATGGAATTGGAGAATATCATGCTAAGTGAAATAAGCCAATCCCCCAAAATCCAAGGCTGAAAGTTTTCCCTGATAAGTGAATAATGATACATAATGGGGGTGAGGGGGTGTGGAGTAAGAGAAGAATGGAAGAACTTTGGATTATATAGAGGTAAATGAGAGGGGGGAGGGGGCGGGGGTATGAAAGATGGTGGAATGAGACAGACATCATTATCCTAAGTACATATATGACTACATGAATGGTATGGCTCTGCATCATGTACAACCATAGAAATGAAAAGTTGTACCCCATTTGTGTACAATGAATCAAAATGCAGTCTGTAAAAATAAAAAAATTTTAAAAAGACAAAAGACCCATATTAAGATGTTCCAGATCAACTCCCTGAACATTAGCATCTCTATGACAAAAAGAACTCTCTTTACCATTGCCAGTAAAGTTAATGTCTGAAGAGGAATTCTGAGTACAGAAAGATCTATTAATTTGCTTGGATTTAAAATTATGTTGAAAGTTGAAATGTTCAAATTTTATATTTTCATTAAGATCAACCTACAAATCTTACTGAAATATTTATATAAATGTTAATCAGTATTAATTGATGTTTAATCAACTTTTAATTCCAGCACCCCCTCTCCCCCAAAAAACTTTCCTTAATACTGGGGAATGAGATTGAGCAAATTATGTTCTGTGCATGCACAAATATGGTATGATGAGTCCTACTATTATGTATAATTATGATGCACTAATAAAAAAATAAAAACTCCTTAAATAATCAGGTTCATTTACAAACTGGATTGAATAAATTTTTTAGAGAGTTTAGGATATACATTTTTTATTTTTAAAAATATATACCTTAAAGCAATCATATTTCATGTTGTTATTTTTAACAGATTTTTAAATATACAACTTATTTACCATAAAGTTCACCTGTTTTAAGTGTATAATTCAATGATTTTTAGTAAATTCACAGTTGTACTCTACCTAGAATATCTTAATTTAATATATTTCCATTTTTTCTTACACATTTTAAATACTTGGCAAGAGAAAATGACAACCTTAACAAGTCTTTCTGAATAATTAAGAAAATTACATTAAATAATAAAATTATGAATTTTGCATGATGAATTTTCATAAACATTTTGATATACTTAGAATTTATGTAAATCACTTCTCAGCTTAAAATCAGAGTTAAATTAGCTATGCACTTCAAACTGAAGTCATTTTTTCTGAGAGGAAAGATTCTTTTACACTTTATAAGATTATGGATTTGATTTATTCCTTCATCTCTAACCTTAATTTTGGGCTCATTACATGGCAAAATGCAGTTGTGGAAATAAAGTGGATGAATTGCACAGATATTATGGAAGTAGGAAAAATCGCTCTCAGTGAATGACTTAAAGAGGAAGGTTACAGAAAGGGATCAAGGATGAGACTGGAGTTTGGTTTAATTCCAAAATTTACTGGGATAGAAAATGTCAGGGCAGGAAAGGATGTGGGAGGGTAAGTGGAAGGTACTCAGCAGCTAAATCACGGCCTTTCATCTCCAGGTGAGGGAATTGAGACTCAAATTGTGTAATTTCTTTTTCACTAAGAAGTTTTCACAAAAGTAAGCCTTTCTAATAATATTACATAGTTAGAAAGTGACAAACATTTCTACTAGGTTCACTTCCTTGTATGTAGTATTTCTGTCTTAAAAAAACAGACGGGGTAAAGTGGAATCCTGCTAGAAATCATTCTCCCCAGCTTGCCAGTACTGGAACACTGAAAAGCAGACAGGAAAACTGCTTCCAAGATTTCACTTGCAAAATAAAGACTTCGGTTGTTTTGTTTTGTTGTGCTGGAGACAGAACCCTGGGCCTTGAAGATGCTAGGCAAAGATTCTACCACTGAGCCACATCTCCAGCCCTAGGATTTTTTTGGGGGGAAGTGGGGATTGAATCCAGGGATGCTTTATTACTGAGCTGCATCCTTAGCCCTTTTATTTTTTGAGAAAGGGCCTCTTTTTATTTTGAGACTGGCCTGGAACTTGTGATTCTCCTGCCTCAGCCTCTTGAGTCACTGGGATTACTGGCCTGAGCAACTGTGCTGCCCAGGACTTTGGAAAAAACAATGCTTTAAAAAAACCGGTGTGGTCTGTGTACAATATTCAAGTTGTCATTTTGTGTTTAGTAAAATGCCACACTGCACCTGTTATAGTTTGGAAAAGAGGTGTCCTGCCAAAACCTCCTGTGTTAATGCTGGAATATTCAGAGGTAAAATGCTGGATTGTGAGAGATGTCCACCCTAATTTGAATGGGTTGACTGGGTGGGCAGGTGGGGCGTGGCTGGAAGAGGTTGGGTCACTTGGGGCCTGTCCTGGAAAGGTGTAGCTTTGCTGTGGGCTCCTTCTCTCTTTCTGCTTCATGATCACACTATGAAATGAACATCTTTCTCCTGCTGGGCCTTTCCCCCATGAGGTGCTGCCTCACCTTGGGCCCAGAGCAATAGAGTTGGTCGTCTAAGGACTGAGACCTCTGAAACCAAGAGCCCCAAATAAACTTTCCCTCCTCTAAGTTGTTCACAGTATTTTAGTCAGGTATTTTAGTAACAGCAATGCAAAGCTGTCTATCACAGCAGTACCACACCATACTGAAGTAGGATAGAAAAATTAAAGAATAGGTAGAATGGAGACATATGGAAGGATAAAGAAATGCAATGTATATATTTTTTGTACCAGGGATTGAACCCAAGGGTGCTTAACAACTGAGTCACACTGCCAGCACTTAAAAAAAAATTTTTTTTTAAGAGACAGGGTCTTGCTAAGTGGCTTAGGACCTTGCTAAATTGCTGAGGCTGGCTTTGAACCTGCCATCCTCCTGCCTCAGCCTCCCAAGCCGCAGGGATTACAGGTGTGCACCACTGAGCCTGATGGAAAATATTATCTTAAAGTTTCACATAATTTTGCAGTTTTGTCATTCTCTAAGCCAGTCTTTCTCCCAGCTTATGCCCAAATTTCTGGGAAATTGATAAGTCTACCTCATACACCATTAACTAGCCCACCAATAAAAAAGGTTAAATAAAGAGAGAATACAGTATTTTAGGAAACCTATAGTTTAAGGGACTTTCCAGTCTCTATTGGTTTGGATAATGGAGACCAAGTAAGTCTAAGGATCTTGAGAACAAGCAGACTGATGTCATTGCTACACACTTTCCTATACCCAGCCCTCACCAAGTTTCCTCCCAAATCACATCTCTCACATCCCTCGTTCTCTCTTGAATGTGTATTTCTTACTTTCCTGAATAAATCTCTGCGTCTAGTGACATGTGGTGAAATTCTTTTTCGTCATGTACATCAAGGACACGACCGAGCCTCCCTCAGCCCAAGAAACTCCTCAGGAAACAGCTCTTCTATGGTGGCAATAGCGTCAACTCCATAGGTTGGATATGAGAACAAATACTAGATGTCACAATCTTACAGCTTGTCCCAAGGTGACCAGACACAAAGCAACTTTTTTATTGTTAATTTATGTTGTCTGGAGCATTACCAAAAACCCAACCCCAGATTTTGGGCAAGATTTTCCCCAAAGTTACACAAATTTGTCACTTGGAAGTAGGTGGATGACCTTATTAGCAAGAGAAAAATACTGAGTTTGAATTTCTGTTCTGAAGAAACTTAAGAGTGCAAAGCCAGAGCATGTGGACAATCGAGGGGGTCCAAAGAGAGTTAGGGGACTTCCTCAATTTTAATCTTCCCTGGAATTTTAGCTTTTCCTAGAAAAAATACCTTCCTCATTCTTCTCATCGTTACCAAAGAGACTTAGAGGACTCTTCAAGGTCCTTACCAGTCAGTAGGGTTTAGAACTGACCAGTTTCCAGAAGCTATAGGACTTTATAGAACGAGGAAACCCCCTACCTGCCTTTCACACAGCTGCTCTGCAACTGGAGGTGGACAAGACCCACTCGCCCTTACCAAGCAACCAGGAGGGCTGCCCAGGGAATTGGCAGGTCACACATTCAGAAGTCATTAGTAAAAAAACCAAATCCCTTTCTTGAATTCTATAGCAGTAGAGCGATAATAAAAAGGGGGCATAAATAAGGAGGTTGAAAAGAATTTTGTTTTTAACAAGAAGGGAAAAAAGAATAACTCCAAGGATTTGAATTCAGGTTAGGTTAATTGTGGTAAAGTGATTCCTGTTAACCCCAGTTTATACCCTCATTGCAGTTGAGGTTTTCAGACTTTTATTAACTTCAGTGAAAACTATATCTACAAAGCAGGTTATCATAGGTGGGAGAATATGGGGAAGGTGCTTTAATTAAAAAAAAAATAGCATGCTGGATATTTCCAAAATGGAATTCTTTGAAGTTGCTCCCATGTAAGAAATCTGCAAGTTTCAATTAAACACACTACAATTTCCAAAGTTAGGCAAAATGTCAAGCAAAATGTATGTTCTCTGTATTTGTGGACACCATGATTGCTTATTGGGGACATCAATCATTCTTGATGGATGGGGAGTGACCACTGAACCTGGAATATCTCCTTTATAGAAAACGAGAGTCTGTAGCTTTCTTTGTTCACTGTCATTTTTATTTTGCAGAGGTGGGAGGCAGAAAGGGCAGAATATGCAAATAAAGCAAATGGAAAGACACAAAGCGGAGCCCGTGATTAGGGTGAGGAAGCTGCATGAACTAACCTGCCATTTATTATAAAGTGCTTTAGAAATGTTAATTTTACTACTGAATAATGGGTCTCAGCTCGCCTGAACCCTTAGTAATTATTTTACATCTAATTTGAGATGATGCATAAAAGAAAATCCAGCACACATTTCTTTAACTTGGCACCTGGCAGCTGGTAATAAACTGGTATAAATCTTGCTGGGAACAATTAAATATCTGCTACAGGATTCAGTTGAGGGTGAACTTGTAAGCACATCTCTTCTATTCCTCTTTGTCTCTTTCAGAGTCACATACTGGTTTTAGGCTCCATCTTCCTGGTTCAGTTCTAGGGATTACTGCATTATCTTGTTTGTGGAGTTGTGTATGTTTCTACATTATACCACTCACCACTGGATGCCAGTAGAGGACTGTGGCTTAAACTCAAAGGGTGGAACATGACCATTTCTAGAAGACCAGTGGAATGACCTTAGAAACTGAAGAATAATCCCAACTTCCTGGGATTTATAAGTCCCAGTAATGGACCCACCCACATTACATGAAGCTGATTTTTTTTTTCTTAGTCCCTGAGGGGTAGATGCTATTTTAATCTGAAAAAAATTAGAATAATGAGACTTATAAATTTAATTATATTTTAGTTAATCATAGCAGGATCAAATTTTGATTCAAGGTCTTCTGACTTCCACTTTTTTCATTTTCCTGAGCCTGGTTGCAGACTTAACCAGAGGAAATTAGGGTTTACTCTGGGACTTGATTGCATGTAGTATCTTTTCAGTGAGCAGTGAGGGAGAAATTTGATAGAAAAAATATGGGGAATAAAAGCTTCTCAGTGTCAGTTGCATGTAAATCATCTGGGAGTCTTCTGAAGTGCAGGGTTGGATTCAGATTTTGCATTTCTAACTCCCAAATGTTGTTTGATGAAGGATCTTCCTTTGAGAGGAAAGACCCTTCAGTCCTGAGTTTTGGCATTGTCACAGGATCTATTTGCCTGCAATCCCTGGGAGACACTGTTAGAGGTCTGACTAAATGGGAAAGGAAGAGGGGAATCTGTGCCCAGCGTTAACATCACGTCCCTTTTTACCTTGTTCCATTTGAACATGGTATTTCTTGGATCAGCCACAAGAGGGAGCTAAATAATCCATTTGAAAGAGCAGCAGAGCCCTGTAAGATTTACCAAAGAGCCCCCTGTGGGCTGGTCTAGGGCTGGCCTCAGTGTTGGCAGGGAAGGAAAGGTCCTGAGACCATAGTAATGTCAGGAAGAGATGAAGGCCCTTCAGGGAACACCACCAAGAGATGAGCTGAAAGAATCAGGCAAAAGAGCCATCATTTGGGATCTGTATCCTTCTCTGTAGCCTGCCTCTGTGGGTAAAGGATGGTAGAATTCTTTCAATAGTGAAATATATGGTAAAAATACACATCTGTAGACTTCAGTAACTTTTAGGGATAAATCATAACAATTTTTATTTGGGACAGTCATCCACTGGACTTGCAAAATAAAGAATGAGATCTGGATATTTGCACTATGCCTGTTGGGATTCAAATACCAGAACTGACATTGGCTGTGTGACTCTGAACCTTAGTTTCTTCATCTGCCTTTTGGATGGGTCAGGTTAGTGATGGGAGGAGGAGAGACAGAATAGATAGGAGATGGGAGGAAACAGAGATAGAGGAATTTATTTCCTCCACTTTCTATTCACATTTGGTTCTGGATCTGGCTGTTCCTGCAATGACTGTACTTCCTGTCAAGCACTCTAGCCTTTAAACAACCCTCCATAATACCATTCCCTGCCCTTTCATCTTCAGAGAGTGTGTGCCTCATCTTTCCTTGATTGTCCCACTAACCCTGCCCATACCCTGAAATAGTTCCTTCACTGTGTTCTTTAAAGTCCCAGCTGAGGGTGCCTTCTGTTTCCTATGACCCTAAATGATATGGCATTTAAGAATTTAATGAATATTAGTTATCTTAAACTTGTGATAAGAATGGATTCATATTGATTTTGCTTTTTCTAGTAACATATCCTGGTGCCCTGATGCCATGATATAGTTTTATCGGAATTTAACTTGGAGAATCAGTGTTACAAGTATACTGGCATGTTCAGGTGCATCATGGTAGTTGTGGTTAGGTCTTCCTGTGTCCTAGTCATGTGTTCTAGGTAATATAGTGAAAAAAAATTGTTTAATATTCTGAACAAATTACATGCTGTTCGAGATGTTTTTCATTTTGCACAAGAGTTACTTACTGAATACCTGGGACTCTGTGGGACACACAAACAAGATTCACTATCTCCAAGAAGTTCACAATCCTATAAGGAAATTCAAACATGTGGCAAGTTCTTTCTTAATAAGTGAAACAGTTATAAAGAATTCATTCATTCATTCATGTTTTTATTCAATATGTATTTGTTGAACTCCTACTCTGTGCCAGGCCATAATTGATGCTAAGATCATAAGGGTGAGCAAAATCACAGTTCTGGCCTCCATGGAGTTAATAACCTAAGAGAGATGGTAGCTTGATAGTCACACTGACAACTGTATTATTAGTGACTGAAGAAAGTGCTCTCAAGGAAAAGAAAGCATTAGATGAAAGCACATCACAAGGAGAACTGACCTAGTCTGAGAAGCACAGAAGGCTGCTCTGAGGAAGTAACCATTGAGCTCGCAAGT
This sequence comes from Sciurus carolinensis, assembly GCF_902686445.1. Lineage (NCBI taxonomy): Eukaryota > Metazoa > Chordata > Mammalia > Rodentia > Sciuridae > Sciurus > Sciurus carolinensis. Next base: position 78,218,178 of record NC_062222.1, read on the forward strand.
AAAGCAGGTAAAACATCAAATTTGTTTTGTGTGAGGATGACCCTAACTGAATAATAGAGGAATGAGGGAATGGAGGAGGATAGACACTTTTTAGGTGAAATTTGATGGCATCTTGCAATAGGATCATGGTAAAGATGGAGAGCTGTGGACAGATTAGGGATCTTTAGAGAAATGGATCAGCAGACTTTTGTTATGGGTTGTGTATGGAGCTGGTACTGATAGAAAAGAAAATTTGAAATGAGTTCTAGTTTTCTGTATTGCATAAGACAGGTTGTGTAGCTTTTACTGACGTAGGAAGGACTGGAATTGGATCAGTCAGGTATTGGGGCATGGATTTTGGTCTTTGACATTGAGTTTGAGGTACCTTTGTAAATCCAAAGTGGACATATAGCAGAGTCATTTGAATGGAATGGAAGAGAGCTTAGGAGAAAAGTGGAGATAAGTATCTGGGGAGGTACCAAGCGTTTACATGATAATGAAAACTGTGATCTTAGATGGTCTTTCTTGGGAAGAAAGAATGTGGTGATAACAGAAGAGTCAAGGAATCTTATCTATTATTAAGTAGCTAGAAAGAGGGGTGAGCCTAAAAGTAAGTCTGAGGTCAGAAAGGTAGAAGGAAACCAGGGGAAGTGTGCCATCCTAAGAGCCAAGGAGAGAGACTTTAACTGTGGATGAATTTTTCCTTTTCTGAAGAATACTATTAAGCTATATGATATGAGCAACTGTTGAAAATTTATTATTGTTTCCAATTCTTTACCCTTCTCTGTACCCATGCCCTTTCCACATGGTCTCACGGTTATACTAGAGGTGAAGTAAACTTCCAAACACACTAATATGGGTTTGGCCATATGACTTGCTTTGGCCAAGCATGGTGACTATAGTTAATAATGCATATTTCAAAATTACCAAAAGAGTAGATTTTTAAAGTTTCTCACCACAAAGAAATGTTAAGTATGCAAGGTGAATACTTTAATTAACTTGATTTAATCATTTCATATATATATATATATATACACACATATATATGTATTATAACAGCACATTGTACCCTATAACTAGCTTACTTTCTATTTATTTATTTAGCAATGCTGGGAATAGAACCCAGGGCCTCCTAGACAAGAGCTCTACTACTGAGTCACATCCCCAGACCTGTATAATGATATGTATTTTTTGTCAACTGGGAAGAGTGTGAGTGAAAGAGATTGATAGCTCTGAATCTAGACGGTAAGAGGCATAGCTTGATTCTGTTTACTTCTCCTGGGTGTCTGTCATCGCCATGTCAAAGACATACGCTGAATACTATCTGAGTCCTCCAACGTGAGACACACATGGGGATAGATATGAACCAGATAAATAGCCCAAGTTAATCCCCATCAAATTCAAGTGAGTCAGCTGAACCTCAATTGACTCAAAGACGTGTGGACAAGATATACATGCTTTTATTGTTAACCATTGAACTTAACCAGTTTATGGTGGAAATAGCTAATTTATACTGCTTTACAGTGACCTTTGTTTACCTTATGACAGTTATTTTGGGCCAGTGATGTGGTGGAAGCCTAATTTGGAGGAGAAGGCGAGGCAGTAAGAAAACCACCAGGTAAAGGCTTTCTTGAGCTGCAAGAGACTGTGTTTAAATGGTATGGGAATAGAAGTAATTGAGAGGAAGGAGAACAAAGGGTAGTTGATGGTATGTGGTGTCTGAGATGGTAAGAAGGGACGTGATTAAAGTGACTGGACAGATTGGCCTTGAAGGGGAGGGTACCAACTTTAGCAAGAGGGAATTAATAAGGATGAGAGGATATTTGAGTACAATAACTGGTGGGGAAATTTTGAGGGTATTCCATCTAATCACTTTAAGCAAGTCACTCCTTTTTTATGAGAGAGGGGGTCATATCACCTGATTAAAATTAGGCTAGAAGGGGCTGGGCATATAGCTCAGTTGGTAGCATGCTTGCCTCACATGCACAAGGCCCTGGATTCAATCCCCAGCACTGCCAAAAAAAAAAAAATTAGAAGACATATATGACTGCCTCCCAAATGGTATCAATGATAAATAATGAATCCAACTGTTTGCTTTCCCTTATAGATGCATATTCTTCAAAAGGAACAGCTCATAGTTTGTTTTTGGGGGACTGCTAGATCTGAATATGGACAGTTATAAAACATTGCTGAATGGAATTAGAAAATTCTCATTTAGAAAGATATACCATGTTCTTGAACTGGAAGACTCAGTTTTATTAAGATGTCAATTCTCCCCAAATTATTCTATATATTCAAAGCAATCCAAATCTATGTGGTTTTTTTTTCTTTTTCTTTTTCTTTTTCTTTTTTTGGGGGGCAGGGAGGGGATTGACAAGATAATTCTAAAATTTAGATGAAAAGGAAAGGACTCAGAAGAGCCAAAACAATTTTGAAAAAGTACAAACTTTGAAGATTCTTGCTACAGAATTTTAAGACTTATATTAGTCTATATTAATCAAGACCATGTGGTATTGGAATAAAAATAGACATTAAAAAATCAATGAATCAAGAACACAAGCAATAATAAGTGTTGACGTAGATGTGGGCGGGAAAGGCACACTTGTACATTGCTGGTGGAGTTGCAAATTGGTGCAGCCACTCTGGAAAGCAGTATGGAGATTCCTCAGAAAACTTGGAATGGACCTACCTTTTGACCCACTTATCTCTCTCCTTGGTTTATACCCAAAGGTCTTAAAATTAGCATACTACAGTAACACAGCCACATCAATGTTTACAGAAGTTCAATTCACAATAGCTAGATATAGAACCAACCTAGATGCCCTTCAACAGATGAATGGATAAAGAAACTGTGGCATATATACACAACAGAATATTATTCAGCCATAAAGAATAAAATTATGGCATTTGCAGGTAAATGGATGAAATTGGGGAATATCATGCTAAGTGAAATAAGCCAATCCCCCCAAATCAAAGACTGAATGTTTTCTCTGATAAGTGGATGATGAAACGTAATGGGGGGGGTAAGAGAAGAATGCAGGAACTTTGGATTGTGTAGTGGGAAATGTGGGGAGAAGGTGCGGGGGAAGGAAAGATAGTGAACTGAGACAAACATCATTACCCTATGTAGATGTATGATTACATAAATGGTGTGAATCTACATTGTGTACAACCATAGAAATGAAAAGTTGTACCCCATTTGTGTACAATTAATCAAAATGCAATCTGTAAAAAGAAAAAAAAATCAATGAAATGTAATAGTCCAGAAATAGACTTATAGATATATGGCCAATTTCTTTTTGACAACTTTATCATTAACTCAATGAAAAAAGAAGATTCCATATAAGGTAGATTTCTAATGTAGATACATATATCTCAAATATACACACAAAAACCTGCTCACCATCATTAGTAATTAGGGAGATATGAGTTAAGACCACAAGATATTAACACCTATTAAATTGTCTAAAATTAAAAATAAAAAACAATACTGAGTACTGGCAGATTAAAGTAACTGGAATTATCATATTGCTGGTAGGAATATGTTTTGGAAAACAGTTTAACAGCTTGTTATAAAGTTGAACATACATCTATCATATGACCCAGCCATCCTATTTCTAGGTATTTACCAGAGAGTAAGTTTCTCTTCTTTACCAGAGAGAAACAAAAACATATGTTTGCACAAAGGCTTACAATAAATGTTGACAGCAGTTTTATTCATAGGAGTACCAAACTGAAAAAACTCAAATGTTTATCAACTGGTGAATGAATATCCCTGTTGTGATATATTCACACATGGGAATAACAGTAGCAACAAGGAATAAAATAGTGATATAGTCAATAGTAGATGAGTCTCAAAACCATTATGCTAAGTGGAAGTAGCCATTTTTTGATATAATATGTTGGGAAAAGCAAAACTATAGGAACAGAGGAGGAGCTGGGCTATTCCAAACAACTCTGAACTGAATCCTTAAAAAGCATGAATTTTACTAATTACAACTTCATGAATCCAATGTAAGAAAAAGCAAGCTCCCTAGATGGCTCAAATGTACTCTGAGGGTTGACAATAGTTTTCAAACTTTTTTAGCGTCATAATCACCTGGCGTGTTTGTGAAATAATTTTTCTCAGGTGTTTATTGACACCAACCAATTCTTTAACTCTTTGATTCTGATACCAACTGGGTGTCCAATAATTCAAATCTGAAATTATCTGACCCCACAGATTACAGACTCAGTCCACAAGACTGCCCACATTCTATACCAGTTACAGATGGGTGCCCAGCCTAGCCACATTTCTGCCCAGCTAAATAAAAATTCAGAGGTTCCCATAACACCCACCTCAGATCTGGTAACTTGACAGAATGACTCAGAACTCGGGAAATCCTTTTACTCACTATATTGGTTTATCAAAAATTAAACAATCCAGGAACAGCCAAATGGAAGAGATACATAGGGCAAGGAAGGAGAAGAGGGCACAGAACTTCATGCCCTTTCCAGGTACTGCACTCTCACAGGACTTCAATGTCTTCACCAACCTGAAGCTTTCTGAACCCCATAGTTTTGGGATTTTTAATGTTGATTTGGGCATGACTGATTAAATTTTTGGTCATTTTTAATTCAATCTCTAGGCCCCCTCCTTTCCTTAGTGGTGGTGGGAAAAAGGACGTGGAAAGTTCTGACCAAATATAAATATGGTTGGTTCCTCTGCCTGCCAGCCCCCAACCTGGAGCTATCCAGGGATTTGTCAATACTCACCTCTTTAGACTAAACTTGGATATGGTTGAAAGAGGCTCATTATGAATAATGAAAGATGCTTCTATCACTCAAAAAATTCTAAGAGTTTAAAGAACTCTGGGCTAGGAACAAGGGACAAAACCCCTGTCCTCCAAATATAGGATAAAATAGCATTGTTTGTTAAACACAGATTGCTGAGCACCTCCTCAGAGTTTCTGATTCCATAAGTCTGGGAGGGACTGGAGAATATGTATTTTAACAAGTTTCCAGGGTATGTGGCCTTCAGAGAGACCACACATGGAGAAACCTGTCTTTGAGGGTCACAAAATGGTATGATTTCTCTTTCAAATATCACGCTTCTGACTTCCTAGGATCCTCTTCTTCAGTTCCATTGAGTTTCTTTTGTAGAGTAGCATATTAATTCTGTTTAAAAGTACCACCAAACTTTATACCAGAGCCAGAAGATCCTGGAACATGCACCAACTCTTACCCCAGGTTGGGAGGAGTAAAGTGGCACATCTCATGGGAGGGAAGTCTTGTTGAAAGGAAGCTGATGGAAAACAGAAGACAAGAGAATGAAGCCCAGACATCTGGACAAGTCATTTCAAGGTGAGGTCAGGGCTGCACCCTTTGATTGGCAAAGCAGAGTCTCTTGCTCCTGAGTTTCTGCTGGTGGGCTTAGTGTGAGAGGCATAATTGAGGCTCAACTTGGTTTGTTTCTGGTTTTTTGCATTCTGTTGCTAGGAGATCATTGTGCAGCTTGGCCTTCTAGCTCCTTCATCCAACCTCCCAGAGTCAACCATTCCATTTTGGTCAGATGACCTTGTACTTGTCCTCCAACTCTATTTTCTTTGTATTTTAATTAGTTTGTACGTGTGTGTGTGTGTGTGTGTGTGTGTGTGTGTGTATGTATGGATGTACATAGTCATAATTACCTAAATTCTGCCTGTTTCATAGTTTTTCTCTTCCAGGCTTTTCCCCAGATGCTCCATTAACTGGTACAACAAATTTTCCTGCATCTATCAAGTACGCTTCCTGTTCCAAACCAGGCTATCCTTAACTGTACTGTGATATTTTCCCACAGCTTTCCTGCCTCACTCTTAGTGACCCAGATCCTCCTGGAATTGGCCTACACAGAAGAACGCCCCAACTCAGGGAGGTTGGAAGCTGCAGGAGCTCCTGCTCTTCCCATGGCTGCTTCTCTCTCTACTAGATAACTAAGAACTACACATATTTGCTGGGGTTGTGGCTCAGTGGTAGAGCACTTACCTAGCACACGTGAGGCACTGGGTTCAATTCTCAGCACCTGATAAAAATAATATTTTTTTAAAAAAGAACTATACATGTTGATGGGGGACCATGGATATTTTGCACTCTACTGTGCAATAGTCCCTGGTTTTAATTGGCTTAGGAAAGGAGGGTGGGCAAATGGGCTACAGTAAATTAGGAAAAACTTGAAGCAGTCTCATGAGATGATTAAGAACATTCACTTAGGATTCAGGTCACCCTGGATTCAAATTCTGGTTTGTCTCTTACTACTTCTGTGAATTAGAGCAGGGAAGTGGACTCCCACAGATGCTATCTGCCTCCTATGAGTCAGCACAGTGTGGTGGTTAGAGATGGACCTTGGTGCTGCACTGCCTGGGTTCTAATTTGGATTCGTCATTTAGTAGCTGTGAGGTCTTGAGCCTTCACCACATGGTGTCCCATCTTCTCCAGCTATGAAGTGGGGGTGATGATAGTAGCTGCCTCATGTGAAATGGTGACATCTCTCACTTGAAGTTCCCGAGTACTTGTCTTACTATGTTCTCTAAGGGGACCCAGATCAAATTCAAGCATGAAAATGATACTTCATCTCTATACACTGAAGACCAAAAAACACTAGTTTGATCAATTTTGATATTTTTTATAATAAGTGTGTTAAGTTATAGGAAACAGAAAATATGGCATTAATAGGTACTTTTTATTCCTAAGAGATTTAATAAAAATAAATCAAAAAAGAAAGAGGGAACCAGAGAGAGCTTAGGATCTGGGCTGGGGAAATCCAGGAGGTATGAGCAGATTGTGGAGCTGAGTGGTGGGAAGGAAGGGACAGGAGTTTAAGTTTCTTCTTCTGTTTGTCAAACTCAATGCAAAACCTTGTCAAATGAAACACTGGAGACATTAAGAATGAATATGGTCAGACAGCGAGAATATAATCGTGAAGAGTTTGAAGTCTGGAGGAAATCACGATTAGCACGTCAGGTTTTGAAAGAGGCTGTCATGGCCAGGCATTGCCACTAAGTAACTTCACTCACCCGCTGACACAATTTTAGATCATCTGTAAAATATTGCAATATGCCAAGAAAAAAATTACAGTGATGAACCCTCACTTTGCCTTATGAAGAACTAAAGAATGTCTCAATCATGCTTGTACAATTATATCAAAATGAATTCTACTGTCATGTATAACTAAAAAGTACCAATAAAAATTTTAAAATCTGCTTTGTTCACTCAAAAACAAGAAGAATGAATTGCTCAAGGAAATGATTAAGAGCATGAAGAGAAAGCTTACAGAATAGGAGAAAATCTTTGCCAGCTACTCCTGATAGAAGATTAACATCCAGAATATATAAAGAACTCAAACTTAACACCAAAAATGCCCTACAAATAACCCAATCAATAAATTGGCAATAGAACTAAACAGAAACTTCTTAGAAGAAGAAACACATTGGCACCAAAATAGACGGGTAGATCAATGGTACAGAATAGAGGACACAGAGACAAACCTACATAAATACAGTTATCTCATACTAGACAAAGGTGCCAAAAACATACAATAGAGAAAAGATAAGCCTCTTCAACAAATGGTGCTGGCAAAACTGGAAATCCATATGCAGCAGAATGAAACTAAACCCTATCTTTCACCCTGCACAAAACTCAACTCAAAATGGATCTAGGACCTTGGAATTAGATCAGAGACCCTGTACCTAACAGAAGAAAAAGTAGGTCCAAATCTTCATCATGTCAGCATAGGACCAGACTTCCTTAACATGACTCCCAAAGCACAAGGAATCAATAATTGGGATAGATTCAAACTAAAAAGCTTTTTCTCAGCAAAGAAAACAATCAACAATGTGATCAGAGAACCTACAGAGTTAGAGAAAATCTTTGCCACACACACTTTAGAGCACTAATCTCCAGAATCTATAAAGAAATCAAAATTTATACCAAGAATACAAATAATCCAATCAATAAATGGGCTAAGGAAATGAGCAGACACTTCACAGAATATCTACAAGCAATAAACAGATACATGAAAAAATGTTCAAAATCTCTAGTAATAAGAGATGCAAATCAAAACTACCCTAAGATTCCATCTCACCCCAACTAGAATGGCGATTATCAAGAGTACAAGCAACAACAGGTGTTGGCGAGGATGTGGTGAAAAAGGAACACTCATACATTGCTGGTGGGGTTGCAAGTTAGTGTAGCCACTCTGGAAAGCAGTATGGAGATTCCTCAAAAAACTAGGGATGGAACCACATATAACCCAGCTATTTTACTTCTGTATATTTTCCCAAAAGATCTAAAATCAGCATACTATAGCAGTACAGTCACCTCAATATTTATAGCAGCACAATTCACAATAGCCAAATGATGGAATATATGCAGGTACCTATCAACAGATGAAGAAATTGTGGTATACACACACAATGGAGTGCTACTCAGTCATAAAAATTAATCAAATTATGGCATTTGCCAGTAAATGGATGGAGATGTAGAATATCATGCTAAGTGAAATAAAACAGACTCAGAAACTCAAAGGTTGAATATTTCCTCTCATATGTGGAAGCTAGAGTAAAAGAAAGGAAAGGAGGAGGAGAGAAGAGGATATCAAAGATCTTCCATCAGTAGTGTAGGAGATAGGCAGAGTGAAAGGATGGGACAGGGGAGGTAAAGCAGAATGAATTCTTAAAAAGTTATGTTATGTCCATATGTAAATATACCACAGGAAACTTCACCATTATGTAAAAAGAACCCATCAAATGTAAATAAATAGACAAGTGAAAGGAAGTCTAGCAGAGTAGAGGAAGGAGAACAGGGGAGGGGAGGGAGTATAGGAGGGACAAGAGAGGGGAGGTGTGTGGGGGTCACACATTCTATGCATGTATGATTTTATCAGGATGAACCCAACTACCATGTATAACTACAAAGCTCTAATAAAAAAGAGAATGAATTACACGTAATTAAGAAAAATGTTTGCTCATATTTATTGAAGGATGTTAGATTAACATTAAAAGAAACATTAAAGAATTTGATACCAGAGACAGGTTTTGTCTGTGCAAAAGATGTGAATAAAAACATTATCAAGACCAATGTATAAAAGAATATATCTGTTCACAATTTCTTTTAAATGCTTTTCCTGAATATTCTAGAATTTTCAGTCTGGGCATATTTCAATGTTATTAGTTTATTCTGAGAAAACAGATACTATAAAGGCTCTTTGTAAAAGTAGAGGAAGGATCTCATTGTCCTCAAAATGGTTTTATTTACTTATTTATTTTTGGGGTATTAAGGAGATCAAACCCAGGGCCTTGCATATGCTAGGCAAGCACCGAAATTGGGTTTTAGAGGGTATCTACTATGTGAAGCCCTCTGAGTCTGTCAAGATGAAGCTGTATTGACTTTATAGGCAGTTTTTTGAGTCTCTCATGGAAATTTGCTTTTCTTAGGGTATAAACTGATTAAAACACATTCCATAATTTCCATCTTAATTCAATCTACATTTTCATATTTGAAATTTAAATTCTCATTCCCATATCTTCTAGGACAGATTACCATTAAACAAGCTTTATTATCAAAAGAATCCTATGCGATTTATTACTAAATAACTATCCTCAAAGAACCTTTCCTCCCTAAATGAGATCACAAAGTATGTAGGGTTCTGGGTGTGAAGAGGTTTGCGTTTACCCCATCAGCTTCTGCAGTTTATTTTTCCGAGTCTCACACTCGTTTGTATAGGGAAATTGTTTTTGTTTTTGGAAAAATTTCAACCAAGAACAAAACTAAAATCTAGAGCAAGGATAAGCCAGGAATGCAGGTATTCTGAGGGGGAATGTTGGCCTCAGCCCGTCGTCTTCATCACTGGAGCTGGTGGAGTTGAAAACATATTTTTTCTGTGAAGCAAAAACAAACCCAAAAAGTCATGCTTAGAGAAACACACACCAGAAATGACAGCTTTCCCCTGGAGATATCAAATAAGGAGTATCATACATACTGGATTTTAATTTAGTTTACTGAACTGCTGGGATGAGTTTATTCTATCTGATAAGTAGAAGTAGAAAAAAGCAAGTTTTTTTTCAAATTTAAAATCATCCTCATTTTGACTGCCTGGGAAAGGGAGATATTTCAGTACAAATGGGAATCTGAAAACCCTTGATATGTATGACTTACTTCCGTAAATGTCTTATTACTCTTTGGATCCATTTGCTTTGAGGCTTCACACATACAACTGACTTATTCTTCAGCCGGATTCTGGGGGAAAATAAAAAATAAAAATAAGACTGTTACATTTTAGTCAATCATGCATTTTTAATAATGAAGAGTTGGGTATGAAAATAATTATTCATAGGTGAACCACTTAGCTGGGTGGTTTTGGATCTGAAAAGGTGATTTGTGGCATGAGACCTGAGGAATCAGAAACAACTATTTGTAGACCACTATGTGAGAGCTCGTGGAGCTGAATCCAAAGCTGACAGACTCTCCCATGTCAGAGGTTAGTGTTTTGTTGATAACCTTTACCTGAATTGGAGAAGGACCAAATAGACTCCAAGGTTGTCTCACTTCTAAAGTGATATCACAGTATCTTTAAAATGTGCTTGTTCATTGAATGGGGGAGAACAATATAGGCTATAGAAAACGCTCTTGAGGACCTTTTATCTGAAAAAATTTAATAAAATTTAACATAAGTGAGGTTAAAGAGCAACTTGCTCTGAGTGATGTTTTGCCAGCTAACTAGGCTTTCCTTGCTCTAAGAAATTAAGCAATGACAAAAGCAGTGATGACAGTTAATGACTCACATTATCAAATAATATACTCACAATGTGCCACACATTACCTGCTTAGCAGGTAACATGGGTTATCTCAATTCATCTCACAAAACGTTATGCTAGCCAAGCCTGGTGGTGCACACCTGCAATCCCAGCGGCTTGGGAGGCTGAGGAAGGAGGATTGTGAGTTCAAAACCAGCCTCAGCAACATGAGGCACTAAGCAACTCAGTGAGACCCTGTCTCTAAATAAAATACAAAATAGGGCCTAGATGTGGCTCAGTGGTTGAGTGCCTGCAAGTTCAATCCCCATTATCCAAAAAAACAACAACAAACAAAAACCACAAATTATGCTCGAGGAATTATTATATTATTTCTTCACCTGATGATATTTTTGAGGCTTAGAGAATTCAAATAATCTTGTTCAAGATTGCACAGCAAATACACGATTAAACAAAACTCGAAGGAAGAATATCTGATTTTCAGAGCCTACACTTTTAACTACTACTTCCCATGAACGTGATTTGAATAGTCACCAAGTACAAGACGAAGTTAAAGGCTTTACATGTAATGGAAAAATGAGATCTCCCAGGAGACAGAAAATAAGTAAAACAACTTCTTGATGTGTCAATTGTCTTAGCTATAAACGTATATAGCAAGGATCCATCCATCTAACTCTGAAACTCCACTGTTGTAGGAGAACCTTGTGGAAGTCAGTAGTCATGGAACAGGTGGGTTCTCAGATAGCATCTTCCAATGTGGTTTCTGAGTTCATGATGGAAAATAGACTTTTAATCATCTTATATTTTCACCCCTGACTGGTATGAGTTTCTCATAATAATTTACAATTTTTATTTCTATATCTGGTTAAAATTCAGATATGCAGATTTTCATGAGCGGACATGCAAATTTGTCATTTCAAAATGACTGAGCTTAAAGCAGAGAAAATTAGGGTGATTACTTCCTTTGGTTGAAAGGTGAGAGACTTGAGTCATGCCTGATGACATACAATAAAAACCAAGGAGTTCTATTTTTCCATGCAGCTTGGGGAACTGCCCCAAATACATCATGGCTAGATTTCACATCTTTGAGTTTGAGGGCAATAATTGTGGTTTAATGAAAACTTTCATTGGTGAAGACTTTAATGAAAGCATAATGGTTTTATCGTTGTTGTTTAATTATTTGTTTTGACACAGGCTTTCTCTATGTTGCCTAGGCTGGCCTCAAATTCCTGAGCTCAAGTGATCCTTCTGCCTCAGCCCACCAAGTGTATGGGACTATACACTATAGTATAGGGATGCACTATTGCACCAGGAATGGAAAGCCTTTTTGTTGAAAAATTTCCAGATGCATTTTTTGTTTGTTGTGCATTACTGGGAATTGAACTCAGGGGCATTTGACCACCGAGCCACATCTCTGTACCTATTTTGTATTTTATTTAGAGAAAGGGTCTCACTGAGTTGCTTAGTGCCTCACTTTTGCTGAGGCTGCTTTGAACTCGTGATCCTCCTGCCTCAGTCTCCCAAGCCTCTAGGATTACAGGTGTCTGCTACCATGCCTGGCTCCATGGTGCATTTTTGATGGCCTGTATTTCTTTTATTCAAGTTGGATACAACTCTGATTCCAGGCCCAAAGTATACATAACTAAACTGGACAAACAGAAAGTAGCTGCTCACAAACCTTCCAAAGACCTGAAGAAACTCCTTGGGAAGAGCTACCAATAAAATGTCAGGTAGATCCTGAGAATGATCTTATCTCTACTGCATACTTCAAGATGATGTGAAGAAGAGACTTTGGATGGGGGTGAATGTGGTTGTGGTCCTGACTCCTTCCCTCTTTAATGGTGTGTCTCATGCAGGCAGTTAACTTTACTAAACCTCTGTTTCTGTATCTGTAAAGGAGTTGACAGTAATAGACATGCCTGAATGAAGTAGTTGAAGGAATAAAATGGGTGGGTATAAAAAACTTAGTTCAGGGCTTCTGCAAAATACCTAAATATTTCCAAATTTTATTATTTCAGAATTTTTAGCCACACTCAACTAAATCTCTTTTAGGATTCTAGTTGTATAGTAACATTTGATCTGATTTTAATTAGGAGAAAGGGATTTTATATTTATATATAAATATAAATATATGTATATAATATATATGTCTATATATATAACTTACATGATTTGTTTGTTTGGACAACCATTCCCAGGAGGTACAATTTGAAGCCGACCAATTTGGGCTGGGTGGATAAAGTCTGAGGTCTCTTGGACACAGCTACACTTCAAGTTTGTGTTATAGGCCTCCAGAACACCTGTCAACACAGAATTGGCTATTGAAATTCCTTTGACACATAATGCAGACCTATAACTTAATCACCAATCTTTCGTACTGTGCATTTGAGGATTTAAAAATTTCAGGACAGTGCTTCCACCCATGTATGTGTTTAGTTTATATACCTCTGTCTTGACTTATTTTCAAATGTTTTCCACCAAAACCATAAAAATAAGATTAGCTTTTAAAAAACACAACATTTAATTTGTGGTAGCATTATATTGGTACTCAGGTGATCCTCCATATAATAAAATTTGAGTACTGCCACTGTAGGGACATACAACTGAGTTATATTTAATGCTGTATAAAATCAACTGATTTTTTTACTCCCAACACAAAAACAGAATGTGATCTAGTTATGAAGTTGCAGAAGCAATAACATACTATAACAAAGTTCTCCCTCTTATTATACTCCCACGCCCTCCCTGCCTCCAAGATGTCACAAAAGATGATTTTTTGTTTATTTAATATGTTCATCTTCTATCTCCATCGCAAATCATTACCAAAGTCAATAATAAAAATAAGATTTTTATTCAACAACAAAAGTATTAGATATCTTTACAAGTAAATCATGCATTTTAGTGAAAGCTAAGCTTTTTCAAAAAAAAAGAATTTATCAAATTCTCTTAATCCAGAGTACCCACCACCATGCTTAACATACACTTAAAAGGGCCCAACCTTCAGGCATTCACAAGTTAGTGGGGAAACAAGTACATAACACCCACACAAGGTGGTTTTATACCTAAGCTCTCTACAGCATTCTGGGAACAGAGGACTTAAGTCATAGCTAACTTTGCCAGGATCGATGGGAAAGCTTCCTGGAGGAGGAGAGAAATAAGATTTTTGATGAGTGAAAATAACATGTGTAACAAAATAAAAATGGAGCAAAACCCACGCCTCTGTATTTTAAAAATAAAAATATGTCCATTAAAGTTGAGCAGTGTTTCTTTCTGCATATGCATTCATTCCTTCAGTCATATAAAAACTCACTACTTCATCTGGATAGCTACCTATTCACACAGAAATAGAAGTCCCAGTTAGATTTGGAATTCTCCCTGATGTATTTACAATGGTTGGTGTCAAAGCTAACCATATGGAATTGAATTGGGAATATTCAATGCAGGAGACCAGTTAGCATCAGTAACATTTAGACCCTAGAAAGAGTTTGGTGAGAAAAGTTAGCATTGAAAGGCAGAAAAAAAGAAAAGGATTAAGATAGCAGGAGCTTATCTGACAAAGACCAGGGCTATACAAATAATATAAGTCACACAAACACTGAACTCCAGTATGTCCTTTTATAAATAAAAATCAACAATATAAATGCTTCTAGTTTCTAACAGATAAGTCATTAGGCACTTTAATAAATCTAGAAGCAACTAAGCAGTTTTCCCCTTTAGTCAGATGTTCTCTCAGTTTTTAATTGGGGGAAAAAAAAAAAGACTCAAATGGCTGAAGACCGTTTCTGTTCAAAGCATAGTGAAAACATAAGTGAAAGTTCTCACCATGGACTGGAGAGAGGCTGCTGACCAGCAGCGTCAGAAGCAGAGCTGCCGAGATGAGCCTCATCCTGCCTGGAGGTGGAGTTCAGACTTCAGCTGTGAGTCCAAGCTGTGGGTTTGCAGCAGAAGCCTACTATTTATTTATACCAGTAGGGACCCTCCCACTGCCTTGTCTCCAGTAGGTCAGCTGTATCATCAGTTTTCAAAATCCCCAAATATTGCTGAGCTTGCTTTTAAAGAAAAAAAAAAAATTCCTTTTGCAAACTTTAAGAGTTTGCTTCAGAATCCTTTTAGTAGAATAAAATATTTCCAGAAAATGTAGACTAAACACACCAGGGATGCTCCTGAGTTTTAAGGGTGGTCAGAGAAGAAAAGATACCAATTCGAAGGCTCTAAGGTATGCTCTTTGGGATCACTGTGGGCGATTGTAGCTTCGATCCTACAATTGCCCCTCAGTGAAGGGTCAGTCAAGTTCTCGATGGCATTTAAATGTAATCTTTATAACATTGGGACTCAGTCGATCATATTGTTTTATCCCCAGCACCTGCAAGAAAGCCTAATTCCTGGTGGGTACTCAGTAATTATTTATAATGAATGCTTCCTTATATACAGATTCCTTTGTTGATTATGTTACAGACTTTTTTTCTGCCAAACTTTCCCAGGCTCTTCATGCTACTCTCTGATATATGATTATTGTAATTATTGATATATGTAATCTGACCATCATGGAAATCTTGAAAGGGCACAATGTGTGTTCTCTCCTTGGTGTGCCTGTGTCTTAATGAAGGGAAAGAGACAAGAACTTTGAGAAAGAGCTTCTTTCTGGCTGTAGTGGGCAAATTATTGAGTTGAGAACCATGTACCGGGCTGGGGAGATAGTTCAGTTGGTAGAGTGCTTGCCTGGCAAGCACAAGGCCCTGGGTTCGATCCCCAGCACCACAAAAAAAAAAAAAAAAAAAAAAAAAAAAAGAGAGAACCACGTACCAAGGTGGTGTTGGAACTACACTAGGTGGAACTTGAAGGCATTAAGTGAAATAGGCAAGACTCAGAAAGTCAAGGGCCATATATTTTCTCTCACATTGGAAGCTAGAGGAAAATGGAAAGAAGGGTATGGGGGAATCTCATAAAATAAAAGGGAGACAAGTAGAGTAGAGGAATGGACCAGGGGAGGGCAGAAGGGAGGGAAAGGGAAGCACTGAGGAATTAAATGGACCAAGTTATGTTATGTGCAGGTGTACATGTTACAAGAATCCTACTATTAAGTATAATTATAAAGCACCAATAAAAAATAACTTAGTAGGTGCTGATTCTTGCATTATAGACTGTTCAACCTCAGCATTTGTAAAGTTTAGTTTTGATCCTACCACAAGGCATATGGAGACAAACATCCCATAGCCTTAACTCATTTGTTAGAAGTTCTTTGATTAAAAAAACCAAAATGGATGTGAACAATGGCCAGTCTGGTCTAGAGTATCACTGAACTGCCCTGGGAATGGACAAGTGTGGATGTATCACACCAGACCCACTGGAACCACTGAAAAATCAGAGGTTAGGTTTCCTGGTGTGACGTCCTGAACAATTTGGTTTTGCTGGTCAATTAGCATTGAGGATGTTTAGTGACCTAGGTGTCCTGGTATGTATGGGGTGTGCAATGCCACACCGCCTTCATACAACAAGCAGCTGTGCAGCTGACCTGAATGGCTGCAGTGATACAGAATTTAGTCTTGACGCAGCCTGTGCCATTGTTTGGCAGTCTGGTCATCAGAGAGTTCCTCCTTACATATATGTGAAAGCTGCTTCTCTAGTAGTCTGTCACTTTGTCCTAATTCAGCCTTTTATCACCACATGAAACAATTCTACATGCTCTTTAGAGCACTCCAAATACTTGAAATCAGGGTGTGTCAGTGGGTTCTCTGTGAAATAGATGCCGAGATGTGGAGTAAAAGAAATTTATACAATGATTCCTGAGATGATCAAAGAGGGGAGGAGGCAGAATTAGGCAGTGCCAGTCTCCGATTGCAACGCTCATTTGACAAATTCTATGACAACTCACTAGAGAGCTCCAGAGGTAAGACCATCTATTACAGGTGTCCTGTAATGGTCAGAAATGTCCAGACCCTGTGACATCTGCCATGCTCTGTCATTGTTTAGACCTCTTCAGGAATAGCAGGGTCTCTCATGAGGAGCTGAAACATGTTCGGAGGGGGCTACCATTGAGAGGCTATCAATTAAATGTATTCCTTGCAAGTGGCCAGCATGTTATTTAGTGGGGATCTGAGCAGTGCGCCTCTCCTCTAGCTGTTGCACAGGGATAGAAACCAGAGGTTAAAAGCAAAAAGTATGGGGTCAAAGATTTTGGACAGGTCACTTAATTTCTCTATCCCTCATCTTATCAGTTTTCACATGGTGATAATACTAATTTTAAAGGCTTGTTTGGAGAATGAAATCACCTAACGTGAGTATTTGGCAGTTTTGGCACATGGAATGTACTCAATAGATAGCCTGTCTATCCATCTATTCCCCCACCCATCCACCTACCCACCCATCTGTTCATCCATCAAGATTTAGGTTTTATGAATTTTGAAAGCTCATATGTACACACTTCAACAATAATTACTCCTATTTCTCTGATGCACCTTCAGCACTTTAGTTTATCTTTTTGAAGGCTGATGATCTTTTTCATTGTTTTTCATAAATCATGACTACCCTTCCTTTTGCCTGACCATCACCCTTTCTGACTTACAGCCACACACACACATCCCTGAATGCTGTACTACTTTAAGTGTGGCTTTGCCAGTAAAAAGAAGAGGAGGTTAATTACCTCTTTTGTCCTAGGCACTATTCTTCTATTAATGTATTCCTGGACTAAATCACATTGCTTTGATCACTTATGTTGAGACGATAGGCAATAAACATGTTTCTTTTCAAAATGGTAAGTTTCTGGAAATGTCTAATTTATGTCACTCTTGTGCAACTTGATCTTGGGATACAAGTGTAGGTGCCTTTACATTTGTGTCTCTTATCAGTGAAAAATTACTCCCTGTCAGATCAAAAATGAGTGATGCTGATAATGACCTGAAGACAATAGGGACGAAGGTACTTGAAAGAGCTCTGAACAAATTGAGAAAATTCCTAACTGGTTTTAGGGCCATCAGGCCAAAGAACTAATTCCAGAGAAATCCTAAAATCTGATTTTTAGTCTCTTTAATGTCCAGAATTCTGTATTTGGCTTATTCTGATTAAAGAAGTCTTATGCTTTTGTGGCAGGTGGTTGGCCAGCTCTCTATTAACCAGATGATTCTAAAAGTTTCAAGTGGGAAACTCCATACTATCTGTAATAGAGATATGAATTTCAAAAACTTCGAAGTCAAAAAGGAAAAAAGTGCTTGAACCAACATATTTAGGACCAAATGTAAGCACTTTACTTTAAAAATAGCTTTTATAGATAGCTTTGTTTAGGAACAAAAACAGATGAAAACGGGGGAAATGAGAAAATTATGGGAAGGTCCTTTTCCTTGGCTTTGGAATACAATCAGATTTTCTCTACAGATTCAAGGAAAATACTAGTTTAGTACCTTGGACCTTGAACTGTGGTCCAAAGACTGGCATCATCAGCTTCATTGAGTAAAGCTAGTTGACAAGGCAGACTCCCAGGTCCTGCCATTTAGCGGTGTTTCCAGGTGATCTGAACGCACCTTGAAGTCTGAGAAGCATGGTCCTTGCAGACCACAAGCTGTCCAGTATCTATGACCCATTTGCATATTCAGGTGATCTTCATATACACATCTGGTTAAGTCAACTCCTCAGAATCTGATGCACAGATACCTCGGTGAGAGTAAACAGGGCAGATGTGTTTCCTGACACCCAAATGCAGAGCAGTGACAACAAGAAGGCACTCTCTCAAGAAAATGAAAAATGAAATGTCACTAAAATAATGAGATGGCACAGCCAGCCAAAGTATCTTCCAGTCTAGGTGTTTATGATAGCCAGCTTTTCATCCCTGTGACCAAAATACCCGACAAGGACAACTTAGAGAAGGATCTATTTATTTTGGCTCACGGTTTTAGAGGTTCAGTCCATGCTGGGCCTACTCCAATGCTCTGGACCTGGAGGTGAGGCAGAACAACAGGGCAGAAGGGGCTGACAGAGGATGCTCAATTCATGACAATCAGGAAGGCGGGGAGGGACCACAGGGAACACGAACTCTTTCAGAGCACACCCCCAGTGTCCTACCTCCTGCAGCCGTGCCCCACCTGCCTTCAGTTACCACCCAGTTCATTCACACTAGGACAGATTGATTTGGTTACAGCTCTTACAATCCAATCGTTTTATCTCTGAACTCTTAGGGGATACCTCATATCCAACCATAATAGCAACCAATACACGTTGAACAGAAAGTCCATGCTAAAGTTTTAAAATGATTAAAGAGAAAATCCTTATAACATCCTGTTTTTGTGTTACTGGGGATTGAATCCAGGGGCACTCTACTTCTGAACTGTATCCCCAGTCTTGTTCATTTTATTATTTTGAGATGGAATCTCACTGAAATTTTGAGCCCCACCTGATTTGGGGATCCTCCTGCCTCAGACGCCAGAGTTGCTGGGATTATAGGTATATACCACCATGCTGGGAAAAATCCTTAAACTTCTTAAGTAGTTTGTAAAATACTAAGAAAAAATATCACTGAAAAAATTGAGAACATTTTCTCTTATGCCACTCAGCTCAACTGGAAAGCAGAAACAACCCTCTTCTGTTTCTGTTTTCTCTCTTCTCTTTCTGCTTTATCTGCTGAATATCTGATACCTACTTCCTTCCACATACCTTCCAGCACAACAGCAAAGCATTATAAGCTGGTGCAGAGAGCTCAGGCCCTGCAGTCATTTTGTCTGGGCTTGTACCTGCTTCCAATACTTGACTTGTTGCCTTCCTGATCACAGTTCCTATTGTGACAAAGACCACAGGACTAGTGTCAGTGACAGCATCTCAAATAGTTGTGTAGGTTCCATTTCAGTGCTTAGAAGGTACTTTATTCAGTCCCTGGACAAATATCAAACACTCAGTAAGAGATACATTTTTAACTTTGTGGAAAAACACATTTAAAATTCATGAAGCACCTATGGTTAAGTTTGTGTGTTGAATTCCTAACACAAATTAAAAATGTCACATAGGTCTCCATTGTACACATTCATGATTGCTTGGTCCTCTGGCCAAAGAACTGTTCCCTTCTGAGACTGATCACCCACTCTATTTTCTATTTTTACTCACTGTCCCAGAAGTGACTTGCAGAGGTTCGTATTATTACAAAGGTACTGCAGTGTTACAAAGAGACGTTTTATTTTTTGGTCATCATTTTCTTACTTTTAGTTATTTTAAAGCAGCTATATTGAAGTAGATTTGAGGTATAAAGAACTGCACATGCTGAATGTGCACCACTGGACGAGATGGGGCATATGAGAGCTCTGCACTTTGGCCATTATTTTCCTCTGGACCAAGCTGCTTTCAACAGCCTATTATTTGTCACACGATGGTTTCCAGAACTCTACCTGTGGAATAGTCATTTTAAAAAGTAATTAAAGCCATATTTCAAGTATCATTCCAATTCAATTCAAATGCAGTGAATCTCACAGAAATATTGGTGCTTGCCTAAAGACTGAGTAAAATGTCAAAGCCATCACCTAGTAGAGTGTAATGTCCCAGGAGACTGCTAGGTGGCAGCGTTACTTACAAAAGCAGTTTTCAGAAAGGAGATAATTCTGTCTTCACATAAAGGCTCTTGGGTGCTGATAAGAGCATTGCACATTATTTCCATATTCAAATTGTTTTTTTGATTTGGTTTATTGCTTTACAAATTGTGAATTATAATACTTTTGACTAGGTTGGTAGAAAAACCCCTAAAACTCTGAAATACTCCAACAAATTCTGGGCCAAATCCAAACTTCTTGGCCCTGAAGTTGCAAAATCAGATTGCACATCAGTTCTTTGGCGTGGGATCACATTGAACCTCACTAGAAGTTGTTCTTGAACTTTCTGTGATTAGAAAGTTTTCTGAGAACAGTGAAGCTACCACATACCAATGTCAAAATGATGATCAAGTAATTGTGCTTATGCTTTTAAAGCATAGTGCAGTGAACAATAACATATTCATCTGGTTTCTCCTAGTCAGACTCCATAATGTACATATTATGCCACCATCTGAATTTTTCACATTGCATATTTTTGGGTCATAACCATGAAGACAGTCCTGGGTTTAAAAAAAAAAAAGTCAATGGTCCCATTTTCCAGTAAGTGTACCTCTATTTAATTTTGAAGGTTTTTGGCATATCACCCTGTTCCCTTAGTATCTGCTCATCTTCTGGGCCTCATATTCCTTTGTTATCCTCCACATCTAACCAGTCGTTCTCTCATTGTGTACTAATCTTTGCCCAGGTCTTCAAATTCACATGTACCTTCACTTATATTGGATCTATTCATACTGATCATTTCTTCATTGAGGCCTCTTAGATGCACCCAATTAAACATATTCCAAAACTGCACTTAATTTCCTTAAAATCTGTTCTACCCCTAGTATTCCCGATCTTAGTAGATGGTATCTTTCACCCAGGTGTTTGAAAACCAGGAAGTCATCTTTAATTCCTTCATCCCTTTTAAATCCCATGTCTGTTTGGTCTCCAAGAGCAGGCATTTGTATCTTGAAATATCTTCACTTTGTGTTCATTTCTCTGCAGTTTGTCCCCTATTTCTAGCTACCTTTATTTTTATTAAAAAAAATTGACATATGATAATCATACAAATTTAAAGGGTACAAAGTGACGTTTTGACATGTGTATATAAAGATCAAATCAGCATAACTAACAAATCACCAGAAATAATAATTTGTGCTGAAACATTAAAATCCCTCTGAAAAATGAGGTTTCTCACACTTGTTAAAAATGGCTATTATCAAAAAGACTAATGATTACAATGCTGGTAAGGATGTGGAGAGAAACTCTTACCCACTTTGATGGGAGTATAAATCAGTGCTAAAAATCAGTATGGAATTTCTTCAAAAAACTAGAAATAGAACCTCCATATGACCTGGACAATTTATTTCTGAGCATATATTGAAAGGAAATGAAATCAGGATACTAAGAGATGTCTCACTCCATGTTTATTGTAGCACTATTTACAATGGCCAACCTGGGGAATCAACCTAGATGTCCATAGATGAATGAACGGATTAAGAAACGGTGGTAAATATTAACAGTGGAATGCTATTTAGCTATAAAAACAATGAAATCCTTTCAATTGCATTATAGTCTGCTGTTTGACCTACTGCAGTAGTAATGTTAACTGCTCTTCTCCTGTGGCCCCTCCAATCTATTTTCCACCCTGCTACCAGAACCATCTCAAAACCCAGATGTTTGTGTCATTGCTCTGCTTCAAAGGCTTCCCATTGTCTTTGGATAGGTCCTTGGGTAGATCCTGGTGTTCTCAACTTCCTGTCCTGCTTTTCCCTTCCTTTCCACTCCAGTTTCCATAATGTTGGTGCACAGGTAGATCTGAGGACTCTGCAATCCACTAGTGGTCTGAGGTTCACAGGTTGAACATCTTCCACAAGGATTTCAACTTTACATTCCAAATGAATACTTTGGCACATCTAGATAATATTTTTTTTCTTCTAGTTTTACTACTAGGGTTTCCTTTCTATTTAACTTCCACAACAGCATGCTATGGCTGGGCTAGAAATGGAACATGGATGTTTTTGACGCCTACCTTCCTCCTATGTAGAATCCATTTAGGGTGAAGTCTCCAACTTGTTGGTGTAAAATAAAGAATTCCCCCCATTAACTCCCAACTAGATTATACTGCCTCTCCCTTGCCCACTCTGTACCCATGATGCATCTTTCAGATTCTAAAATCTTTGACACTTCCTGTTATTTAAATAAATATATCTGTTTATTAAGTTTCAATATTTGCATGATTCAAAGAGTGGCTAGCATGGATTAGTCAATTCCTAAGGTGAAATACTGTTGAAAACCACAGAAGAGATGTATTTGAATACCAAATTGAAGACACTGTGATAACCTGCCTGGATGCAGACATTCTTATTTGGATCCCAGGGACATTGTCTTAGGTGAATGGTCCTTTCCCCTGTTCTCTGTCCCACTTCCTAACTGCCCTGTGGACAACAGCACAGTGCAAAGAATAGAAAGGCCAGGGTGACAGCATCCTCAAAGAAGGCACCAGCAGGAGAGCAGCGACATATTTTGACAAGGAGATTGAAGCCCTCATCTCCAACAGTCTGGTTGCATGTCTCCCAGGAGCCACTAGGGTGCTCTTTGCCCACGTGAGAAAAAGGTTCTACAGGCAAGCAGGTCCAAGGTCTAGAAGTGGAATATGAACACCCACTTGACTGCATTTATGTTCCAAGTCTGAGGCTTTCATACTTCAATACTACATTCTCCTAAGGGTCACGAACAAACAAAAATGTCCTCAGTCTTCCTCCATGCTTCAATTCTAGTGTCCACAGGTAAAATAAATCATGGTCATTGTTCTGTTCTTGCCTTCAGATTAGCCAACATTGGAGTGTTTGCTATAAGCCAGGCATTATGCAATGTATACAAAAGATGTGATCCACACCCTGTGAAAAGTTAGCTGAAAAGTTGGCACCTTTGTTGCATGTCCTTGGCTTCCCAAACTCAACACATTCTGGTCCTGAGTTTAAAACACAAAATAGGATTATTTTCACTTAGGGTGTCTCAGAGTGGTTGAAATTTCCTAATACTACATGTTTCCATAATTACAAAATGTGAGAGGTCTTAGTAGAGAACTCAAAACCAGCAGCTGCCTGTACAACAAAAAGTGAATAGAAATGAGGAAATCAGGTCTACAGACCTTTCATCTGCCTAGGTGTTCAACTATTTTGTTTTGCTGCCCCACCTCCTAAAGTGCTGGTAAATGTTTTACAATGGGCTTTCTGGAAAATAGAAAGTTCTGACTTGTGGCATTTGCCTGTTCCCATGATGTGAATACTCCTACTATGACCAATTTCAAACTACCAAAGCAAGGTCACCGGATGTGGAATTGGACAGAGGTGAGCACCATCGGCCCTTGCCAGTGCCAGCAGCCCCTAGGATTTGTGGTGTGAAGTGTTTTATTTTGTGTCATGGCATTCACCAGCACAGAGCCCTGTGTGGGTTGTACTGCCATCTAACTGGATAGTCAGAGGGATGCTTTAAAAAAAGAAACCCATTAGTTCTAAGAAAGCTGATAAAATGGCTTATTCTGATTTAAGTGTCATGGGAATCCCTGCCCAGCCCAGTCTCAAATTTTTATTGTTTTTTTTTCTTTTTTTGGCTTTTAATTTTTTACAGACTACATTTTGATTCATTGTACACAAATGGGGTACATAATTGTTTCTATGATTGTATACAATATAGATTCATACCATTCATATAATTATACATGTACATAGGGTAATGATGTCTGTCTCAATCTACCATTTTTCATACCTCCCTCCCTCTCATTTTCTTCTACATATTCTAAAGTTCCCACATTATTCTCTCATTCCCCACCCCCACCCACATTATATATCATCCTCCACTTATCAGGGAAAACAATTGGCCTTAGGTTTTTTGGGCTTGGCTTATTTCACTTAGCATGATATTCTCCAATTCCATCCATTTATTTGCAAATGCCATAATATTATTATTCTTTATGGCTGAGTAGTATTCCATTGTGTATATATACCAGAGTTTCTTTATCCATTCATCTGTTGAAGGACATATAGGTTGGTTCCACAATCTAGCTATTGTGAACTGAGCTGCTATAAACATTGATGTGGCTGTGTTACTGTAGTTTGCTGATTTTAGGTCTTTTGGGTATAAACCGAGGAGTGGAATAACTGAGTCAAAAGGTGGGTCCATTCCAAGTTTTCTGAGGATTCTGCACACTGCTTTCCAGAGTGGCTGCACCAATTTGCAACTCCACCAGCAATGTAAAAGAGTGCCTTTTTCCCCACATCCACGCCAACATCTATTATTGTTTGTGTTCTTGATAAAAGCCATTCTAATTGGAGTAAGATGAAATCTTAGAGTTGTTTTAATTTGCATTTCTCTAATTACTAGAGATGTTGAACACTTTTTCATATATTTATTAATTGCCTGTGTGTCTTCTTCTGTAGTGTCTGTCCAGTTCCTTGGCCTGTTTATTGATTGGGTTCTTTGTATTTTTGGTGTAAAGTTTTGTACGTTCTTTATAAATTTTGGAAATAAGTGCTCTATCTGAAGTGCATGTGGAAAAGATTTTCTCCCACTCTATAGGCTCTCTCTTTACATTCTAGATTGTATTCTTTGCTGAGAAAAAGTTTTTTAGTTTGAGTCCATCCCATTTATTGATTCTTGCTTTGATTTCTTGTGCTTTTGGAGTCTTATTGAGGAAGTCTGATCCTAAGCCAACATGATGAAGATTCGGGCCTACTTTGTCTTCTATAATTAGGTGCAGGGTTTCTTTTTTTCTATTTTTAGAGGAGAGCAATTACTCCAATAGTCTTGTGCTCTAGAGAAGTGGTGTTGCCAGGTTGACCTGGGCTCAAGGCAACCTTGAGGTAGCTCTGAAGACCCAGGTTTCCAGGACAGGAGGAGAAGCTGGGCCTCTGCAGACTTGAAACCAGTTGTCCAAGAGCTTGTCCCTCTCCTCCTCTTTAAGAATCACTCTGGTAGGGGCCAGATACATACATGCATGACCTGGCCCTTCTGAGTCTAAATCCAATGGCTTTTCCTTTATACAAGCACTCGCACATGCAGTGAGAATTGTTTCTTAAGGCCAAACAGCCTTGCCTGGTATGACACAGCTTTCACTGCGACTTCCACGGCACCCAGCAACAAAGTGGAGGTTTCGGGGGTGCTCAGCAAGTGGCAGTGCCCTGCCTCATCCCCTAACCCAGAAGCAGCTCTGGGTTCCATCCTAATAAGGTACCACTGTGACATGTAGACCTCTGCACAAGAGCAGCCTGGTCTTTAAACATGTCCAGATTTTCACTGGAATTAAGAGACCTAGATTTGAGAGCTCATTCTTCTTAAACTGATCATTTGAATTGAGCTTCAAATTTTCTCATCCACAAAAAGGGAGTAATATGTATCATGCCATAAGAAGTTTGTGAAATGTATATGAAAGTGCTTTATAAAATATAAAATGATATTGAAAGTTAAGGTAGTTTTCCATCTCACTTATGCATTTCTATTAATTTTACTTCCTGAGGTCAACTTCCTCAGAGTCACATGAATTGATCAACTTCGCTCTGGAAGTCTAGGTTTCAAGGAGATATCCACTCAATTGCAATGACAGACCCAGTGACCAATCTCAGACTTTGTCATGGCTTCCATGAGAGGGCACATCTGGAAGCTGCTCCTTCTTATGGTAAATTGGAGGTGATTTCTGCTCTTTCAAGCTTACTTGGCTCGTAGTGTGTTTAAGTTGAGTTTGGAAACAGTTTTGTTTTATTAGCCAGTGACTCATCACAGTCACAGTCAGGGAAATGGAGCAGGCTTTCAGTTCCTACAAATCTCTGGTCAAGCATTCTTACCCCCATTGGTTCAGGAGAATGGATGAGAAAGTTGGTGGAGACCACAGATATCCAAGGGAATACTAAAAGAATAGAGCCTTAAGAAAGTGGTATAGAGAGAAAAGAAAGATCCAAGTTAAAATCACAACTATCTTGCTCATTTGTTAGTTAATATCCTCTTTGAATTTACCCCTTTAAAATTGCAGCTAATAGTATTATAATATACATTTAGCTGCCCAGCATTCAAAATTTCTTATTTTGGAGAAGTTTGTTGTGAGAATCTTTAGAGATGTTGGTGCCCTGACTCCCAGGTTTTTGTTTTTGTTTTTGTTTTTGTTTTTTTTTTTTTGTTGTTTGTTTGTTTCCATGGTAGAAACGGAGTCTAAGACCCAGTATGGTCAATTTATGTTTTCACCCAAGGTCTGAATCCTGAGCAATTTAAAGTTGATGACTTAACAAGACTGTCCCTGTGGTATAACATTGGGTTCCTGCTGCCCATCTTCCCTGGTTCCATAGCTTCCCATGGATTCTATGAGCCTTTCACCACCCTCCCAGTTATTCTTTTATTAATTGATATTTATATACCATTATGGGTTATCAATATACAAGTACACAATTGATTTTATCATATAAGTACTTGTGCACACACAAAACATGAAATGATTAACTCAACATATTCGTCACCTCAAATATTTGTCATATATTCTAACAGAAACTTTGTACCCTTTGACCAACATCTTCCCATTCCTCTTACCTCAGAACTTCTAGTAAGTACCATTCTACTCTGCTTTTAGGACTTTAAAATTTTTTTTTTTTTTTTTTTTTTTTTTTTTTTTTTTTTTTAGATTTCACATATAGGTGAAAATATGACATTTGTTTTTCTGTGTCTCTTATCTTGTTTAGTATAATATCTTTCAGGCTCAGTTTTGTCACCATGTTTTTCTGAATTTATGATGCTATCATAATCCTGCCTCACAGAATTAGTGTGGCATCTCTATAGGAGAGAGGATAATATATGGCTGTGGTCATGTCGACAGACCTTCTCTTCACTCCTCAGTTTAAAATACAGGAGTAGGAAAGGAAAGAATTGCAATGTGATTGTAAACTCACCCCCAAAACCCAAACAGGTTTTCCATGGATACAAGTCAATTTTTTTTTTTTTTTGCATTACTGGGGATTGAACTCAGGGGCACTCTACCATTGATCTAAGCCCCCAGTCCTTTTTTATTTTATTTTATTTTTTTTCCTTCCTTTTTTTTTTTTTTTTTTTTTTGTAGATGGTGTCTTGCTAAGTTATTCAGACTGGTTTGGAACTTGTGATCATCCCATCCTGAGTGGCTGGAATTACAGGTGTGTGCCACCACACCAGGTTTTATGATCGATATTATTATACTGTGTTTTTCTTTAGTGAATTATGCTGCCATGTGCAATTGTTTAAAATTTTAAAAAGGAATAATACTTGCATTTGTTAAAATTATCAAAGAGTTCCAACTTCCCATAAATTGCCTCTGTGAATTCCCCATAGCCATTCACTTCTTTGAAGTGAGACTTTAACTTGAATAAGCACTTTTGACCTTAACTCACTTATTGCTCTGCTGGAAGAGAAAGACTGTTTTACCTTAGGCTGCTTTCTCCTCCTGTGGAAACTAGTTTCTAAAGACAGAAAAGACATTTTTTTAAAAATGACACTTCCAACACGTGTGGTAGGTGATTAGGCAACTTATATATAAATTTAGGATGTTACTCGCTTCTGCATTAAAGACATATCTTATCCTCTCTTGGAGCCAAAGTCTTTTGACTATCTTGGAACTCCCCTGCCTCACTCCCCTGTGAGGCTGTGATAGGCTTTTAATAAAAATTGTCTTCTATCTATTTTAGTCACCAACCAAAGTTTTTAGAGTATTTACATGGGCCATGCACTTCTAGTTCATGGGAGATGTAAGTGTGGGAATATATATGTAGGTGTAGGTGTGTTGTCTGTTGGATTGAGGAACTTCTAATGTCCCATGTCAAACTGATGGGGAAGAAGCATTAGATGATTTGAGCCACTTGAAAACATGAGCATCTTTGAGTCTCTCCATGCTTCCAGAGAAGCATGGAATCCTTTCAAACATTTCCTTCTATGCCAAGCACTTGGTGTTCATCTCTGAGGTCAGAAATAGAGTTTTGATGCAACTTTGGCAAATTTCCTCCACCCCACCTATAATCAAGCACTTCTGTAAATTATAAAATGTATGTGTTCTATCATAATCTGTAGCCTTTCCAGTCACACTAGCCTAAAATAGAAATGTAGACAGACCGAAAATAGAAGTGGCTGAGAGGAAATTGCATCAACCATGGGGTTAATTTTCATTTCTGATCATTGTAAAAGGGAGCTTTCTAACCTAGTCTCCTGGGTTCAATTTACCTACTTCATGGAGTGGTTTTAATTATTATTAGTGAGCAGTGATTGCTATGGGAGTGTCCAGTTATGTTTTTGTTTATGTTTGAGAAGGAGCTAGTTTTCCATTACTGTAACAAGCACCTGAGATAATCATCTTGGGGGAAAAACTTATTTTGGCTCACAGATTTGGAGGCTCCAGAGTCATGACCCTGTTGCTTTTTGGGTTGTGGCAAGGCAGCACTTCATGGTAGGAGCACGTGATAGAAAAAAACCACTTGCTTCATGGCAAGTCAGGGAGCAAAAACAGTGAGGAAGGGGCAGGACCCTACAATCCCCTTCAAGGGCATGCCTTCAACGACCTAAAGATCTCCCACCGGGCTCCATATCTTAAAGGTTTCACCACCTCCCAATAGCACCACCACGGGGACCAAACCTTTAACATGTGGGCTACATGTCAAGGGGGAATGACAAGATCCAAGTATAGCAGGAGGGCTGGGGGATGTGTGTGTATGTGTATGATGGGGGAAGAGAGGGGGTGGAGGGAGAGAAACAGAGAAAACACCTAGGGAGTTAAGATAGGAAGAGAACTGGAGAAAGAAGATCCATGAGAGCTCATCAATACAGCAAAGATGGAACCAGATTCATGTCACAGGCTAGAGAACTGAGTGCTTAGAGAACAGAATATCAGCATGCAGTAGATAGCGATGAAAAAAACTCTACTGACAACATGTACATATGCAAAGGACAAAAAAGAAAAGGTTAAAGATTTTAAAATAGTTCTCTTGGAGTTCTCTTTTAGGTAGTTCCAGCATTGTCAGCAATGTGCTATCAGACTGAATTCAGCTGAGTGGAGTATGAAGGTAACAATGATGCTTAACTACCAGAACAATGATTCTTAGAGAAGGGCAGCGGTTGTGCTACCACAATCTCTGGAGATCAGGACCAAACTACTTCTTTATCCACCCCAATTGGAGTGAGCCACTCTTCCTTATTGTAATCTGTCTCATACCTCATGGTGGGAGTTGGGGTAAAAACAGTATAATAAAGAATTTGCCCAAATACACAGAAAATTTAATTGTTCACTAGAAATTTTTGTTCATTTTTTTTTTTTTGAGGAGTAAAATTTATTTGGAGCTCAGTTTCAGAGGTCTCAGTCATAGATAGATGGCTGACTCCATTATTCTGGGTCTGAGGTGAGGCAGAACATCATGATGAAGGAAAGCAGCTCAGGTCATGGCAACAAGGAGGCAGAGAACTCCAGTCACCAGCAACAAAATATAAATCCCAAAAGAATGCCCTCCATGATCTACCTCCTTCACCTACCATTACCTTCCAGTTAATCCATATCAGTGGATAAATACACTGATTATGTTAAAGTTCACATAGCCCAATTGTTTCACCTCTAAAATTTCTTACATTGTTTACACATGAGCTTTTGGGGGACAACACATATTTAAACCATAACATTCCAACCCTCACCCCCAAAACTCATGTCCATCTCACAATCTGAAGGAGCTGAAGTTGTTCCTGACTGAAGTCAATTTACACACTGATGCCATTCCCTTTTGTGACCTCACTTCCCATTTTCATGCTTGTTCTTATAATAGAACATTTATGGTGAAGCATGAGAGAACTGAAAAGACAGACTTGGATTGAGTTCTCTGCCTCTCATTAGTTTCATGGCTATATGCATTTTGGGGGGGGGTTCTTATTTGTTTTCTAATCTTTAAAATAGTCAGTGGAGAATTAAATCAGATAAAATAGGTAGAATATTTGAAGCAGTGCCTGGCACACAGTGATAGTTGAATAAAAGGTGGCCATTCTTTGTGAAGGATTCAATTAAGCAGATCCTGTCTCTCCCTCCTTTGAACTCCCATTGTGCAAAGTAACCACCTCCACAATTGCATCCACCCCTAAGGATTGCAATTATCTTTACATATGTGTTTCCCTAGCTAGGCTGTAAGCTTCCTGCAGGAAGAGAACAAACCTTAGGGCTTTGTATTCCTCATAGTGCAGCTAGCACACCGTATAAACTCAGTGAGAGTTTGTCATATCCTGTGTGTAACCTCTGCTGATTGAAGGTACAAGTGGCTAAACAAAGCAATGGAGAGAAGTGAAACTACAGACCTCGATGAGGGGAGAGGAATGTTCCAACTTAGCATCCTTTTCTTGTTCTGACTGGTTCAGCAAGTAAAACACCAGACTTACTGGATTTTATTCAAACACTGTTGACTAGCGCAACAGAGGAAGTCTAGGCTGTGTTTAAAGGGCCAGGCAGGGAAGCCCTGGAGTTTCGATATTGGGCTCCCAAGTTAGAAGTGACTAAGAAGCAGCAGCAGCCGCATCCTACTGAGACGCAGTGTGGTTTCACATTATCTGCCACCTGCTATAGTGGGTGGAGACCCCACCTCCCGGCACTGCCTCCCACAGCCAAGTTTACAGTTCGTATGTGGGAGTTACAGTGGTTCCTCAGCTAGTGTCACACTAAACTTCATTTTCACCTAATTTGCAAATGGTGCCTAGAGTCTTTTCTTCTCTGGACTTTAACCTTGACCAGAAAATTCCCCTTAAGCTACAAAATCAACCCCCAAAGTGCCCCTAACCCACATCAAGTTTATAGAAATCCAGGAGAAAAGGCTCCCTAGCAATCTATCAAAAGCCATTTTATGTCCTATCAGAAAGCCTGTCCTGAATATGCTAATGGTGCACCATGTCATGGAAGTAATGCTCATGTGCTTTGTCCAAGGCACTTGTTTATATTTTCCCTCATGATCATAGGAATTCTAAATCAGGATGCATATTGCCTATCTTGTTAAATTCTTTTAAGCCCATATTCAGTTTGTCTGGCAGGAGACATAGTAAGCTATGCTCAAAAACATCAAGACAGAACTAACTTTAGCAAAGATGTAAATAGGCTTGCCAGTATCTTGATTTTCAACAAATTTAATTATTCCTTAAAAGATGTTAATGTGATCCCATTGTGTCCCATTGAGAGCAAGGAGGGCCCAGCCTAACCCATGGTGATCCATCCCCAACAGCATTGGCTGAGGCCTCTAGTCCATGAACTATGTCAATTTTAGACTTTTACCTTACCTTCCAATGCAGTAGGAGATATTGTCATAGAGATACAGGACAGGAGTGAAAGAAGGGTTTTTTTTTTTTTTTTTTTTTTTTGTGTGTGTGTGTGTGTGTTTTTTTTCATGCAACTATGCAATTGGTTCATATTAGAGCCACATATCCTAAATAAATTTTTATAACTTACTTGTGAATGCACAATTCTATCAATAGTTTAGCTTCTTGGACAGTAAATGTCAGTCAACGTTATCAATATTAAACTGCTCTGCAGACCGTGACATTTATCATGATTTGAGTCAACATTTTTTGAAACAATTTTTTCTTAAATTAAAATTCCTGACACACATCAACCTCCTGCCCCTGAGCATCCACACGTGGAAAGAAGTTTTCAGCAACCAGAATCCTTAGATGGAGACTTCTGAAATAAAGAAGTCTTCCTCCCCAATTTCTAAAGCTGGGTTTCAGGAAAAGGATTTGATTAAAAACCTCTGCTTTCAGTGATTTGACAGGAGATTCTAGATGTGAGATGTGAAGAATCCCACCTGAGATGTCTGATTCAGGGTTCTTCAAAAAAACTTGTAGTCATTGAAATAGGGCATGGTCAGTGCTTCATTGAAGTCTTTGGAGAAGGAAGGACCTTTAGTGCATGTAATGAGTACTGGGCAGGTGTAAGTTACATTTGTCACTGAATTCAATATACTTGAATTGTCCATCCTGTTTTTATCTCCTTACTTTTTTCTATTGAGCAAAACCTAAAAGTAAAGAAAGATCAGTTTCCTGCTTGGCTCTTGGCATTCACTGAGAAACAGAAGTTCCTGACTAAACTTTCCAGTTTCTCTCAGGCAGTTCCATCCTGACCACAGCTGTTCAAATAATCAATGCCCTGGACACTCTCACCAACAATAATGTACTTTCTCCTCTCTGTCAGGTGGTTCCTCAGTATTTTGGGGCCCAGGAAGTCAGGTTCAATCAAAGATGTCAGGTTCAGTCAACTTCTCCAAACAGCTAAAAATGTGACTTCTACTACAGATAAGTCAGAATTTTAGAAGACTTTTAAACAATTTGGAGAACTTTATTTTCTGCCTCGTTGTGAGATTATTTTGCTTTCAGGTAGCAACTGAGAAAGGCATATTAATTTTTCTGTCCTTTGCATATGGAAGCAGTATCAGTGTAAAATTTTATCAGGCTATTTTTCTGATGAACCCACTCAGTTTCATCAACTGTCTAATGGCAAACAGATCAAGAAGGTATGAATAGAAATGTGATATGAGAGAAGTTGCAAAGGCAAATGTTAATCAGTGTAATCCTCTATTCTAACCCCCACAAGTGTTTTTGGATTAATGTTTGTTTATTTGTTTATTTCTCTATTTATTTATTTATTTTTTGTGGTGCTGGGAATTGAACCCAGGGCCTTGCACATGCTAGACATGTGGTCTACTTCTGAGAGGAGAAGCAGAGGATGAGTAGAACCTGCTGGACAAATGCAATCTCCTAGGAATGTATCCCCTGATCCCACAACCTCTCTGATGTAGGTCAACGTCCCATGTTATATTGTTTCTAGGCACTGTATGCTTTCTTTTGAAGTTCTGCCCAGTTGAAATCATACATTCATCCAATACTCCAATAAAATGCATACTCCATGAGGACAGGGTCTTTGTCTACCAAGCCCAGTTTTATTATTTATTGACTAAGTGGTATGGCTCCAATATATATGGGGGAGTGTATTAGTCCTTGAAGGAGATATGCAAATATCAGAAGAGTTATATTCAAGGAAAAGACAAGAAAACACACTTTCCTAAGATTTTAGAAATTGCTATTAGGGAAGTAGAATGATGATCTCTTTCCTTTTTATTTTTAATGTATTTTCCAGGTGGAAAAGTGGCAAAGAATTGAGGAAAGTGAGAATTTAGAAAAAAGTATTTGAATTGAAGATTTATTTTTCTTTTAATGATCTTTAATAGAAGTTTCAGTAGAATACTAGAATATAAAATTGCCAGCAGTTCAAGGAGTAGGAGGTAAAGAAATGTTTGAATGTAGATTATACTTGCTGTGTTTGTGGGTAAACACAAATAGGAAAGATGAAATAGCTGATTTGAGAAAGTAGTAGAATCAACAAAAGATTGTTAGTTGGGTGAAATACAATAGAGACCACAAAAGTTCTTCAGGATGAAGTGGGGAAAAGTGGTAGAAAAAGATTGTCAGAGTTTGTGATGCTTTTGTCCTGAGGTAGTAGGAAAGAAAAGGTACGTGGCACTTAAAACATAATAAATATTTGTTGAATTAAGGATCTAATTCAGAGGATGCTAACTCTCATAAGTAGTAATGCAATAAAGAACTCAAGTCAGCAAGGTGGAAAAATTCAGGTAACATGTCAAGGGGCCCCAACTTCCAGTCACTTATCCCTGGGGAGAAACAGCCATTAATACTAGAGATTCTGATGTCAAGAAACTGGCTATTTTGTGTGTGAGATCTCTTCATATTTTAATTTTGATAACTGATTTGAACAAATGTGAATGAAGCAAAATTAATTAGTATTTAGTCAATGGACAACTACTTAGTAATCTATGTTATATTTATCTTATTTATGTAGATCATATGCTGGTATGATATTTAAATTTTATTGATATATAATTTGGTACAGTTCACCCATTTAAAGTGTACGATTTATTTATTTTTAGTAAATTCACACCTGTGTTTAACCGTCATCCCAGATAATTTAAAAACATTTTAAACACCTCAAAAAGGATCTGACACCCTTTAACTATCAGTTCACTATCTCCCTATTCTCCCAACCATAAGCACAGTTAATCCCCTGTCTATTGATTGACTTTTTTTGACATTTAAGTGGAATCATATATGGTCTTTCATAACTGGATTCTTTTACTTACAGGATGGTATTTTTAAAGTAAAGAAATGAGGATATGAATAAATTTGGAAGGCTTTTAATCTTGGTGAAAGAAAAAGCCAGGTTGTTCAACATCAAGGAGAAGATAGGTTAGAAGAATATGCCAAATGAGAAAGGAAAGGTGACTAGGAAAGATCACATGGAGGACACCTAACCTCATTTCCTTTGTTTATATTTGAGTATAACAAGACCCAGAAAGACTGACTTTTGTGAAATTGTATAACCTGAGAGTAAGTAGAATCCAGGACTGATTCTCATCTGAGTATATGTTTATGCCTCATGGATACCCGAGATCCTGCCGTTGAAGAAGACATCTCTACTTTGGAGAAGAATTTGGGCACCTGAGGGTTTATTCACATTCTAGATAGCAGATTCAAATAGATGAGTCTGGAGTCAAAGATGCAAAGAAAGTAATTCCTGTTTATTGCCATGTCACTTGCCAATGCTGGTCATCTGAATCAAATCCCAAAGACTACAAATCCTGACATTTCTACCTCTGGGCATCTTCCCAGCAGGTTACTTTGGCTCTACTTGAGTTCTTTTGGTGGGGGAGATGCTACTTTGACATGGCCCACTCACCCTATTTCAATTTCTCCAACTGTGGCTGTTACATATTTCCTTATGTAGAGGAGAAAGCATCTCCCCTCCACTTTCTGAAAAGTATCAGTATAGATTATAACTCATGTAAGAAATGTTGTGGGGAGAATGTTAACTATTCTTGATATCAAGATTTGGGACAGTTTTAGTTCATTTTCTGTTGTCAAAACTGAATACATGAGTCTGGCTAATTCATGAAGAAAATAAGCTTATTTCTTACTGTTCTGGAGATTGGAAAGTCCAAGAGCGTGGCATAGGCATCTTCTTAGCATCTGTAAAGGCCCAACTGCTGCATCGTAAGGTGGCAAAGGGCAACATGGTGAGTCAGAGCAAGCTTTCTAGGCTGGATCTCTCCTCTTCGACAAGGCCATTAATGCCATCCTGGGGGGCCTCATCTCAGAACTTCATCTAATCTCAATTGTTTTCCAAAGGTCTCATATCCAACTGCCATTAACATGTGAATTCAGGGATGAAGTTTCCAAAACATGAACTTTGAGGTGGGGGGGGATGTTCAAATCATAGTAGGGATATAACCTGGAATTCCAAAATTACTTTTAATACCAATTTAAAAAAAATATTTTTACTGGTTCATTATCAGTATACAAAATAGTGGAATTCATTATCTCATATGCGTGCACATAATATTTAGATCAATCTCATTTCCCAGGACCTTCCCTTTCCCTCTTCTCCTCCCCCGCATCTGCTTGCTCTGCTCTAGTGAATGACATAATTGTAACCTAACTTAATAAGCACAATTTGTTTGAATACCTAAAGCCAATCTTAAGGTTATGCTTGTGAATTTATGGATAATTAGTTGGTAAGTTTTACTCCTTGCTATTTAAGAGGGTAATTTAGGAAAGGAGACAAGATAATAAACTCTGAAATTGGGAGTCAATTAAGAGGGTTTCAAGTATACTGATAATTTATGTCCTGCTGGGAGAAATGAAAGGTACAAATGAAAAAAGCAAATTTGTTTTGTTTTGTTTTGTTTTGTTTTGAGGAGGAAAAGTTTATTTGGGGTTCATGGTTTCAGAAGTCTGTCCATAGAGGGCAGGCTCCATTACTTGGGGCTTGAGGTGAGGAAGAACATCACAGAGGAAGGTTATGGTGAAGGAAGCAGCTCACATGATGATCCGGAAGCAGAGAAAGACTCCTTTCACCAGATACAAAATATATACCCCAAAGGCCCCCCCATGATGTTCACCTCTTTCAACCACACCCTACCTACCCTCTGTTACCACTCAGTTAATCCCCATGAAGGGATTACTTTATTCACACACACACACACACACACACACACACACACACAAATTCTGAGTTTCTTAATTCTCACATTCTCAGAACTTGTTTTCTCTAATTTAAAACAAAGTGTGTTGGTAAATTATGTATTATTTAAATGTTACACAAAAATTTAGAAAAGGAAAAAATGATATGGCCTGAGAGATAGAAATATAGCAATAGTATTAGAGCTGACATATCTTAAATAATGCTTGGTCCCTAATCTGTATGCTCTGAAGGAGTGCTGCCCACTCCCTCAAAGTTTTGTCCAACAGTTTCTTTTCATAACAGACACATTCTTTTAAACCCTGAGTGGGCTGATAAACAAGAGTTAGGAACACACATTTCTAGTCCTGGATGTTTTAGAAAATTGTAAATACATATTTTATAGTAAATATTAGATTACCACAGATGGCCATACACATTTGCCTCTCCACAAACACTGCTTGCTGACACATTTTTAGAATTGTATCATAGGGAGTTGTGCTTTCATTATCAAACTTTAGCTGAATTCTACCGAGGTCCATTTGTATCATAAATGGAGTGACTGGAATTTGACATTTGAAGCCCTGATGTTGAAGGGTATGTGGGCTAAGAGGGGCTTTCAGCGGAAATATCGAAAGCCAAGTTCCTACCCTCAAGTAAGTCTTTCCCAGGTTTGTAGGATTTGTTCATGTTGTTTGTACCTCTGCGTAGTAATTATTTCATCTTCTCTTGGAAATTGCATATTTGCCCGTTGGATTGCAATTTCTTTGATGTCAAACCTGGCTGCCATTCCATCAAGTTTTTCCTGCAACTGTCTATACTCTCCCATCTCTGTAGCATAGGTAGAAAGTGACAATTGTCATGACAGATACAGATGATTATTTAGGTCCTCTTACCTACTAGGTGGAGTGTCTTTTGAGGGCAGATCCCATTGTGTTTTATACTTAATACATATCCAAATAATTGTTGGATGCTATAGAAAAGCCCAGAAAAGAGCAATTAATTCTGGCTCCTGCATGAAAGGAAGGTCAAAGTCATTTTCACTATCGTGTAAGTTAGCCCAGCAAGGATTTCTTTTCCTACTGTAAACAATTAACTAAATTCTACAAACACCAAATTCCAATGACCCAGGTTGAATGTCAGTGTGTTTAGGGAAGGGTAGGGAGGAAGAAATGCTCATTGGCATTGTGATTTACCTATGCTAATTCACATTCCTCTGATTGGTTTGAAGTGACAGGCCAAAGCAATGGATTTTTAAACATGTGTTTTTAGCTGCAGAACTTCATCTTCCTTTTGAAAAAAAAATTT
The DNA here is from genome assembly GCF_902686445.1 of Sciurus carolinensis. Classification (NCBI taxonomy): domain Eukaryota; kingdom Metazoa; phylum Chordata; class Mammalia; order Rodentia; family Sciuridae; genus Sciurus; species Sciurus carolinensis. The sequence continues at coordinate 78,255,815 of NC_062222.1, forward strand.
CTATCTAGATTCTTATCTATAATGCCTATATTTAGATTAAAGCAAGTGAAATTGAAGCTGTGCACATTGGAACAATAGGAACCTGAGCCCCTCCATTCAGTTCCCTTTCACCCTGGTAGGCGTTTGAGTCATGTGGGCTCAGTGGAACAGTTTGAAGACTCCTGACAACCTGACCCAGCCTGGTGACAATCTATGAGAAATGTGCTTGCAAAGCAAGATGGGTCCAGGAAAACCCCGCATGGACTCCCCAAGGTCTGCGGATGTTTATGTTCTACTGCCCCCACCCCAACCCCCATGCCTTGGGGAATGGGGAACTTTGATCCACAAGGATTGCACCATGGGGACACAACCTCTCCACTTTCACTTCTCCACTGGGGACCTTTCTGCACAATATCTGCTTCATCATGCCTCTTAGAGTACAAAGCTATTTTACTTGGTAAGGGAACTATGCATTTGATTAAGAGTTTATACACTATAGCCCGACTGCCAGGATTCAAATCCAGACCTCAGACTTGATAGATTCAAGTCCCTGGGCAACTGATCTTACTTTGGTTCAGATTTCCTTGCTGGTGATATAGGAACAATAATAGATCTGTCTTACATGTACTATTGTTGAAAGAATAAATGAAATAAAGACTAAGTCCCTTATAACAGAGTCAGGGAAATGATTGGTAAATGCTATACATAATTAGCAACAGAATCTGTTTGCTTGCTTGTTGCTGAACAACTCTCAAGTGGCTCATTCCCTTTTTCCCTAATTTCCTGGGTCACCTGAACAGTCCTTGATGGCTCCGAGTCCAACGTGGCATTGCAGCAGATATCCACCCCCATGTGGCCGCTTGGCATGTGCTGCAGAACACTCAGGTGCCACTGCTTTCCTCCTGCTCTCTGCAGTTTGTCTTAATGACAACTCCTGGAAGTTTCAAGAAATGCCAGCTTTTGTTGGATCTAGTTTTCCCAAAATGATACTTTGGTTTTCATCCCTTATAGTTCTTTAACTTGACTTCTGTTTATATAATGAAAAATCCAAATTTCAAACACTTTTTAATTAGTACAAAGGGGACTGGCTATATAATTTCTAGGACTGAGTGCATAATGAAAACATGGTGCCTGCTAATTGTTAAGAGCTGTAAAACCAAGCCCAATGTGTCTTTTGCCACATGCCCATAAAACTGGCTCTGAATACCTACATCAGCATTATCTAAAGCCTTATGCACAATAAAGTTTCCCTTAATTTTATGCATGACAACTTGAGGGACAGAAAGTATGAATGTCCCAAAGGTACTTCCACAGAAAACAGTTGCAAACAAAAGACAAGAGACTCTTATATAATGCATTCCTGTAGGAGAAAATCCTACCTTCTTTCTGTCTACTGGGGAAGGAGGGAACTCAATTTTTTCCCCCTTGGATTCCTCAATGGCACTTCATTTTAATAAACATCAGAGAATCTCATCTTTCAGCTTTTATCAGTCTCATAAAAATCTCCTTCCCTAATGGTATAACATTCACTATCTACAAAGGAGGTTAATCATTCACTTTTCGGTGCTTTCCTTATCCTTTGAAGAATCTCGTAGGAACCCAGCTTACTTTTTTGCTATCTTAATGTTGATTCCCCTAGAAGCAGAGCCCGAGAAAAAGATTTAATTTTGTTTATTGAAACATGCAGGGAAGTAGGGGAGGGAAGGGACCAATGCAAGGTGTATTATTAAGCCAGCTGCTACAGTAGTCAATTGGAGTTTCATCCTGCAAGGAAACTGAATCACGCCATAAAGTACAGGACACAGTTCCTCACCTGGGGTCTAAGGGAGCCAGTGCAGTTAGACACTAATTCCCTTCAGTCACTGATGGAGAGCTGTGGAGGATGAGCAAGGTTAAATCCTATCTGTGTGCTCTGGAATGTTCAGGAGTCAGGGACACACATAGACAGACAGAGAACACCTGAAATATAAAGTCTGAAAGTCTTCCTTGCAGGTCCTGCTGGGTTCCAGGATCAGAACTACTGATTATAAGAATAATCTTGAGTAAGGTAACATCTAAGTCCCAGTTTCTCATCTATAACCTTCAGGATTGTTGGGATGATTAGAACTGTGTGAAGCATCCAACATAGTTCCTGGTCCATGGCAAATACCGATTGAGAGCCATCACTATATAGAGCTACCATTAAATTGTTTTAAGTCAATACTGCTCCAGTTTATCTGCAGGTGATCTCTATGAATATATATTTTTAGAATGCAGATTCCATTTCAACTTATCCTCATTTCTAACAAGCTCTGAGGTGACATTGACAATACAAAGTACCATGAGCCATATACTTTGTGCAGCAAGATTTCAAACCATTCTAAATTTTTTCTTTAGCCTCTATATACAATTAAATCAAAAAATATTTTCCCTGGATCTCTTGGGCTTAATCATAGCAGAAAGAAAAAAAAGAAAAGAAAAAAGAAAAAAAAGAATTCAATCATAACTATGAGAGCTGTTATCCTTATATGGAGCATAACCAGCTTGAGTTAATCTCTGCTAATAAACTTAACTGCTGAGGGTTCCCAGGGCAGAGTTACACAAGAGAAGAAGCACAGAATGAAAAATACATAGGATAGATAAGGATGTCAGCATCATGGGAAGCCTAAAAAAGATGGAAATTGCATCATTATTAGAGAATGAGGAAAAGAAGAGAGCCTAAAGGCATATAAGTAACTCAAGACACTACAAAATTAACGTAACCTGCTTTGTCTCCTATGTACAGTATGTTATGTAGGGTGGTGATGTAAAAGAGGGTACATGATGTTTACGATCTGTCGAGGGGACTAGAAAAACACCTGAAGATGTTAAGCAGTAAAAATTTGACCAAGGTTCTCACATGTGGGAAAGTTCTGCTGGGCCCAGGGAGGTTATTCTGATCTGGAATACCTAGGAAAAGTACAGCTAGAGGGGGACTTCAGCTGAGCCACGGGAGGCCGGCAGTGTCTTGGCTTTGATTATACAGGAATATATAGAGGAATGATCACAACTGTAATAAAATGATTTTATAAACTATGCCTCAAGCTGCCCTGTCATGGCCTGTTTCCAGGATGCTTCCTAACCATCACATGGAATCACCATGATTTTTTTCTCCCATTGTGGTGCTGGTGATCAAATCCAGGATGTGGCACATGTGTGGCAAGTGTTTTTCCCCTGCCACGACTCTTCAGAGGCTACTTAGGTTCTCCTTGTTCCATTGGCAGTCTCCATCCATTTGTGGAGGAACAGGGTGTAAAAGCAGTGGCATTTAGTAGGGAACTTGATCCTATACAGAATACCTGTGTGGACAAGATTATAGAATATAAATCTAAGTGACAGGCACCTGGAGGGATATTGATATTGGCCCACAGTATCAGCAAGGACTAGAGAGAGAACTTTTTAATATTAAGTGTATGTGTGGAAAAGCAGAGATGAATGCATTCCCTAAATTCAAATCTGAAGATCCTGAATTTGAAATCATTGAAAATCCAGTCTTGAAGAAATAATGCACTATTGATCTGGTTATTTCTCATTAGTTGCACAACTAGTTAGAAATATCAGAACAAACATACATTTTACAACTGTCAAAAAATGTGCCTCAAAAAGGCATCATTTAGAAGGTTATGCTACCTATGGCAGCAGTGACACACAAAGATTTACCCTTGGCTGAGGCAGGGAATATAAAGCAGCAGCTGGTAGACAGTAGTGTCATCACTAAGAAGGTGGAATTTGGAGTAGGATCTGCACACATTTCAATAAGAACTAGCTGTTTGATTTGGAAACACTATTCCACCTGAGGTGTATTTTCATATTAAGTGTTTACTCATGCTTACTGAATAGATTTAAAGTTATGATTAAATGAAATAATTCACAAAAGGTAATCCATTCAGTCCTTAGCACAGGGCTGGACATGTAGAAGTGTTTGATAAAAAGTATTAACATCCAATACTGAAAGGAGAAATAGCAGCAATGAAAGGGGAGAAGAAATGGAGGGAGAGGGAGTGAGAAAGCACTAGCAAGTTAGCTCATTATCGTGGCCACAGTGGTGCTGATTACCAGGCAGTTCTAGGAGGTGAAGGGGACATTAGACCTTCAAATTTAGTCCTTGCACAGAAGAAAAGGAGGATGGTTGCTCAGAGTTCCACCCAATCCCCTCAAGAATAAAGAAGCTATTGCCCCAACTACTGGGAGTGCCACCCCAGGGAAGAAGCCGCCCTTCTCAGGGTGCTGCACATCCAGAGACTTCTGTCATGGGGTTGTTGAGGCTCAGACTTCTCCCTCCAACTGTGACTTTCTTTGAAGAGCCATTCTGTATTCAGAATTCCACAGGGTTAAAGCTTCATTTAGCCCACACCTCATCTTGATTTCTTTCTCTTCCCCAGGTATTGAACCCATAAACTCTGACCAGTGAATTTCCTGCATAATAACCTCCATCTTAGAATCTGCTTCCTGGAGAGTCCAACCTGTGACATTGACACTGCTGCTGGTAGGCGGAGGACATGTAGTCCTGGCACAAGGTAGGAGTGCAGGTGTCACGATGACTGTAAGGGATCAAGTGGGAGAGCATACAGAAGAAAATGCATCAGCTGGTGCTGGTATCTGCCACTGGAGAAACCTGAGGGAACCATAGACTAAAACAAAAACAATTGGGAGGATTTGCTAAGCTCTGTAAAGACTTTGAAAACAAGAAAAGTTAGGGATGGACGGGAGAGGGTTCCTTAGTATATGAAGCAGATTCCGTTGTCTTTAGCAGAGGTGCTGAGAAAGCTGAGTATCGAGCCCAGAAATTGAGAGTAGCCAACCTCCAAAGGAAACTAAACTCTCAGCCTAGTAGAGCTGTTATGCCAAAGTCAAGGCCTTGGTTGAGTATAAGTAAGACTCTGAAATATGGAATGGGGATACTGAGGATAATGCCCCTCAAGTCTTAAGCCTCCATGTTCCCTGAGTCCTACAGAAGTAGTTCATACTTCCTTAGTAAGGGCTAGCACTCTCCCCTTTCTCAATGACAAAGCAGAAGGTTTTTCTCTGCAAGACAACATGTGCCCAGTTCAGGATCTGACACAACCTACTCATTTGACCTAACAGGTTCAGTTGTAGCAAACACCGTCTGAGGCATATTGGCCATAAGGGAGAAAAGGGACTCTACCCTAAAGGACCTAGCCATCTTTCATAAACCAGATTGGAAAGTACAGATGGAATTGGTTTCTGAGAGCCTGGATTAGAGTCAGAGCATATTGCTTCAAAAGAGTTTATAAACTTAGGAGACAAGATTTAAAATCTAGCAAGGATGCCAAGATGTGGTGCAAACACAGTCCTAGGGTGTCTCTTAGCAGCATATAAAGAGCAATTGTTCACACTAAGTGAGGTGGAAATTACAGAGATGCCTTGGCAGATGGAAACAGAAAGAATAAGTTTTGGAGAAGTATATGTGTTACAGTGGGGGCACTATATAAGCCTGAAAAGCCTGGCAGAGTTGAGCTGCTACAAACATTGATGTGGTTGAGTCACTGTAGAATGTTGATTTTAAGTTCTTTGGGTATAAACCAAGAAATGGGATAGCTGGGTCCAATGGTGGGTCCATTCCAATTTTATTAGGAATCTCCATACTGCTTTCCATAGTGGTTGCACCATTTTGCAGTCCCACCAGCAATATATAAGTATACCTTTCTCCCCACATCCTCACCAAAACTTATTGTTGCTTGTATGTTTGCTTGATTATTTGCTTGATTGTATTGTTTGCTTGATAATTGCCATTCTGACTGGAGTGAGATGAAATCTTAGTTTTGATTTGCATTTCTCTAATTGTTAGAGATGAAGAACATTTTTTCATATATTTGTTGATTGATTGTATTTCTTCTTCCGTGACGTGTCTGTTCAGTTCCTTAGCCCATTTACTGATTGGGTTATCTGTTTTCATGGTGTTACATTTTTTGAGTTCTTTATATATCCTGGAGATAAATGCTCTGAGGTACATGTGGTAAAGGTTTTCCCCCATGCTGTAGGTTCTCTCTTCATTTTATTGATTGTTTCCTTTGCTGAGAAGAAGCTTTTTAGTTTGAATTCATCCCATTTATTGATTTTTGATTTTGTTTCTTGTGCTTTAGGAATCTTAAGGAAGTCAGATCCTAAGCTGACATGGTAAAGATTTGGGCCGACTTTTTCTTCAATTAGGTCCAGGGTCTCTCATCTAGTGCCTAAGTCTTTGATCTGCTTTGAATTGAGTTTTGCATATGTTGAGAGATAGGGGTTCACTTTCATTTTGTTACATATAGATTTCCAATTTTCCCAGCACCATTTGTTGAATAGGCCATCTTTTCTCCAGTGAATGTTTTTGGTGACTTTGTCTAGTATGAGATAACTGTATTTAGGTGGGTTTGTCTCTGTGTCTTGTATTCTGTTCCATTGGCCTTCATGTCTGTTTTGATGCCAATACCATTCTATTTTTGTTACTGTGGCTCTGTAGTATAGTTAAAAGGTCTAGTATTGTGATGCCTCTTCTTGCTAAGAATTGCTTTGACTATTCTGGGTCTCATATTTTTCCAAATGTATTTCATGATTGCTTTATCTATTTCTATGTAGAATGTCATTGAAATTTTAATAGGAATTACATTCAATCTGTTTAACACTTTTGGTAATATGGTCATTTTGACAATATTAATTCTGCCTGTCCAAGAGCATGGGAGGTCTTTCCATCTTCTAAGGTCTTCAATTTCCTTAGCATTCTATAGTTTTCATCGTAGAGATCTTTCAGCTCTTGTTAAATTGATTCCCAAGTAATTTTTTTTTGATGTTATTAATAGGGTAGTTTTCCCAATTTGTCTTTCAGTAGATTCATCACCGATATATGGGAACATGTTTGATTTATTGGTGTTAATTTTATATCTTGCTACTTTTCTGAATTCATTTGTTAGTTCTAGAAGTTTTCTGGAGGAAATTTTTGGATCTTCTAAATACAGAATCATGTCATTGGCAAATAGTGATAGTTTGAGTTTTTTTCCTGTTCATATACCTTTAATTTCTTTCTCATAATTGTTTCTTTTCCTATTTGTATCTCTTTAATTTATTTCTCCTGTATAATTGCTAAGGATAATGTTGAATAGAAGTGGTAAGAGAGGGCATCTTTGTCTTGTTCCAGTTTTTAGAGGGAATTCTTTCAATTTTTCTCCATTTAGAATGATGTTGGCCTTGGGCTTAGCATAGAGAACTTTTACAATGTTGAAGTATGTTCCTACTATCCCTAGTTTTTCTAGTGTTTTGAACATGAAGGAGTGCTGTGTTTTGTCAAATACTTTTTATGTGTATATTGAGATGATCATATAATTCTTGTCTTTAAGTCTACTGATGTGATTAATTATGTTCACTGATTTCTGTATGTGGAAACAACCTTGTATCCCTGGGATGAACCCCACTTGATTGTGGTGCACTATCTTTTTAATATGTTTTTGTATGTGATTTGCCAGAGTTTTGAGAATTTTTGCATCTATGTTCATCAGGGATATTGTTTGACATGCTTTTGATGGTGTCTTCTATTTCATCGCTTGAAATTGATCTGTTTAAATTGTGTATGTCCTTCTGATTCAGTTTGGGTAGGCCACAGTCTAGAAATTTGCCAATGTCTTCAATGTTTTCTATTTTATTGGAGTATAAATTTTCAAAATAGTTTCTAATTATCTTCTGTATTTCAGTAGTGTCCATCATGATATTTTCCTTTTCATCATGAATTTTAGTAATTTGAGTTCTCCTTTCTCTTCAATAGCATGGCTAGGGGTTTATCAGTTTTAGATATTTTTTCAAAGAACCAACTTTGTTTTGTCAAGTTTTTTAATTGTTTCTTTTGCCTCAATTTCATTGATTTCAGTTCTGATTTTTATTCCCTGTCTCCTACTGCTTTTGGTGTTAATTTGTTCTTTTTCTAGGGCTGTGAGATGTAATGTTAGGTCATTTGTTGATTTTCTATTCTGTTAATAAATGAGCTCAATGCAATGAACTTTCCTCTTAGAACTGCTTTCATAGTGTCTCAGAGATTGTGTTGCTATTCTCATTTACTTCTATGTATTTTTAAAATTTCATCCCTGATTTATTCTGCTATCCCTTGGCCATTCAATAGAGTATTATTTAATCACCAAGTGTTAGAGTAGCTTCTATTTTTTATTATTGATTTCTAATTTATTCCATTCTGCTCTAAGAGAATGCAAGATATTATCTCTTTTTTGTATTTTCTAAGAGTTGCTTTGTGGGTAAAATATGGTCTATTTTATAGAAAGAACCATGTGGTGCTGAGAAAAAAAAATTGTATTTGATCAATGTTGGATGAAATACTCTGTATATGCTCATTAAGCCTAAATCATTGATTGTATTATTTAGTTCTATAGTTTCTTTGTTTAGTTTTTGTTTGGAGGATCTATCCAGTGGTGAGAGAGGTGTGTTAAAGTCAAAGTCACCCAGTGTTATTGTGTTGTGGTCTATTTGATTCTTGAAATTAAGAAGGGTTTGTTTGATGTACATAGATGTTTCATTGCTTGAGGCATAAATATTTATGATTGTAATGACTTCTTGATGTATAATTCCTTTAAGTAGTATGAAATATCCTTCTTTGTTCTGATTAACTTTGACTTGAAATTCACTTTATCTGATGAGGATAGAAATCCCTGCTTTTTTATGTGATTCATGTGAGTGGTGTGGTTTTTTCCTATCCTTTCACCTTCATTCTGTAAATGTCTTTGTCTATAAGATGAGTCTCTTGGAGATAGTATATTTTTGGGTTTTGTTTTTTCATTCAATCTGCCAGTCTGTGTCTTTTCATTGATGAGTTTACATTATTTACATTCAAGGTTATTATTGAGATATAATTTGTATTCCCCGTCATTTTGAGTTATTTGTTTTTTAATATGTCTTAGTTTCTCTTTTGATTGTTCCTTTAGTGTAGTTCCTACCTTTGCTGGTTTTCACTTTTTTTTCATTTCACCTTTGTAGAATATTTTGCTGAGAATGTTCTGTAGTGCAGGCTTTATAGTTGTGAATTCTTTTAACTTTTGTTTATCATGGAAGGTTTTTATTTCATCTTTGAATCTGAAGCTTGTTTTTGCTGGATATAAAATTCTTGGTTGCATCCATTTTCTTTCAGAGCTTGGCATATGTTATTCTAAGACCTCTTATCTTTGAGCATCTGGGTTGAGAAATCAGCTGAGAGTGGATTAGTTTTATCCTAAACACAAACTGACATTTTTCTCTAGCGGCCTTTAAAATTCTAACCTTATGTTAAGCATTTTCAAAATAATGTGATTTGGTGTGGGTCTGTACATTTGGGGTCCCGTAAACCTCTTCTATTTGATTTTTCCATTTTATTCTTTAGGTTTGGGAAATTTTCTGACATTATTTCAGTAAAAATATTATGCATTCCTTTGGTTTGTATCTCTATACCTTCATCTATGCTGATAAATCTTAAATTTGGTCTTTTCATGTTATTCTATAATTCTCGGAAGTTCATGTTCTCTTAACATTTTCTCTTCATGGTCAACTTTATTTTCAAGATTATCTATTTTGTCTTCATTGCCTGAGGTTCTGTCTTCCAAGTGGTTTAGTCTGTAGGTGATGCTTTCCATTGACTTTTAGTTTTGTTTATTGATTCCTTCATTTGAGGATTTCTGCTTGATTTCTTTTTAGGATCCCTATCTCTTTATTGACATAATCTTTCACCTCCTGAATTTTATCTCTGATTTCACTCCTTATATCATCCTTTAACTCAGATCAGTTTAACTGTGTACATTCTAAACTCCTTCTCTGACATTTCTTCCATTGTGGTGTCAATGAATTCTATTAGGGGCACATCTTGGTTTGTTTGGGGCAATTTGTTCCCTTGTTTTTTCATGTTGTTTGTCTAACCATCTAGCAGTGTGGATCTGAGGCAGTACAGTTTCTACCCTGTAGATTTATAGTGTCCCTGAAGGTTTCCAGTACTTTGCCTTTATGGAGGAGACATAATAATAGCAATCAATGCAGCCTTAAACCAAATAGCCCTACTACAATGTCTACATTTTTGTTGCAATAAACAGAAATGATGTGTTCAGTTATTTCCTACAATATAAACAGTAAGTTTGCAAAAGGGTTTACAATTTCAGATGGTGGACAAAGAGAAAGAAGTGGTGTAGGATATGAAGTTTATGGGGAAGGAAGAGAAAAGATGTAAGTTTTTATTTCTAGGAAGAGTGAAAGAGGAAACAATAGAGGTTGGTTGTTAGGAGAAAGGAGAGAAAGAATCAAGGAAAACAGGTGAGAAAAATACATATAAAATAAATTTTTTAAAGAAATTTAAAAATGAGAAAAGTATAAATAAAGGAATACAAAACAAAACTGAAATATCCTACTCTGACATTCCAGTCCTTAAGAAACTGATGCATGAAAAATAATTTGTTTCAAAAATGGTAGAAATGTAAGAGAAGAAAAGACAAAGATCTCGAAAAATTGAACAATTGTTTCTGTTGGAGTTCAAAGGTTTCTCAGCACTTAGGTGTGGTTTTCTGGAGTTTGATGCTTGTTCTAGCCTCAGGGTGGGTGGGGTTGCTAGGATGAGAGGATTAATCCTGGAGGTAGAACTCCTGGAGGTGGTGTATAGGCTTAGGTATACTGCAATCTCTTTGTTAAATGCCAATTGATCTGAAGATTTTAAGTCAACACACCTCCAGGAACCAGCAATTCCCAGTCCATGTGGAAGACTGCATCCAAGGAATCTCCTTTGGGGTCCACTCATGTAGTATAGGAGCCTGTTCTTAGCCCACTATGTTGCCTTGGACCCCACAATTCCTGGTCTCTGATTCAGTCTCCAAACTCAATCTCTCCCACCCTTGCCCTTTCAAATTACTGGTTAGTTGCTTCTCTCCCAGCTGGTCCTGAGAGTTGGGCACAGGGACCTGGAGGCTGATTGCAAAGTTATGTGCTAGACTTGGCTGGTTTGGTGACTAAGTGGCATGTGGGTGAGTTGAGGCCCTGTTACATTGGGTGCCCAGATGTTCTAAGCTGGGTGGGTCAAGGCTGATTGTCAGAACTAGGAGTTGGCCACGAAGCTGTGTGTGATGGGCTGGGTTGGGGACCAGGGGTGGGTTGAGAGACTGAACTGGTGCAGTGGAGGGCCCTATTGGATGCCAGACTGATGCCAGAACTTGTGGGACCCAGGCACTGGTGGATACCAGACTAGAGGGGGAGTCTGGGACCAGACTGGGTGCTAGGATTCCATGAGTGCTGGCCTGGGTAGACCCTGGGAACCCGGTGGGTGCCAGACCAGCTGGCTGCACAAGCTGAGAGCAAAATTCCCTCACACCCTCTTCCAACCTTCTGACTCCTACCCACTACAGCCAGCCTTGTTAGTCCCCATGAGCCACAGGACACACACAGCCGGGGAGAACCTGGCTCTCTCCAACCTCTCTAACCTGTGTTCCCCCAGGTGAAATGCTCCCAGTTTCTGACTTTCCACAGATTTGCTAGGCTCAGACAGGCCCTTGCAGACCTAGCTGCAAACTCATGGATCTGGATTTCCAGTTGCCCTAGGGTCCCCGACGCTGCAGTACCAAGATGGCTCCTAGATTGACTCTTGTGGACAATTGATAAACTCTGGTGGAGAGAGTTTTTTTTATTTTTTTTAATATCCATTTATTGAGTCAAACGGTCTCTCATTTGGCTAGAGCATACTGCCCCTCCAGTCTCAGAAATTTTCACTCTAAGCCTGCGGAGATATGGTATTCCTGCTGTTTGAGTACTGGGTAACCAAACTAAAAGAAATGCTGCCTCACACTAATCCACCATCTTTGAGCCCCTGCAGGGTCAATGGCAGTAAGATGCTGGGTGAAGATCTGCACTGTGTGAAAGGGGAGGCCACTGATGATTGGAGGAGGAAAATTTGAAAAGAGACATGTCCACGCAGCCTGAGGCAAACATCAGGCAGGACCCAGGCAAGGGTGCCAAAGGCCAACTTCTGACTCGGCAACAATGCAGATCAAGATGAATGTTTATGCTCATCAATTCTCATTTAATCAAAGTTGAACTACTATGTGCAAAGACATGCACTACAAACCTATATATGTAGTCTTAAGATAATCAGTATAAATGCTAATTATTACTACTGGCAGTAGTGCTCAATTGTTTTCATTTACCTTCTCTTCTACAACCTTTTTGAGAAACTATGACAGAGGTAAAAATTCAACTTACACCAACTGTGTTTCTTAGTAAGTTATAACCCCTATAGAGACTAGTCTTTTTGAGAAGAGTGATAAGGAAAGGGGGGAGTAAACAGTTCTCCCTTTTCTACATACTACTTTACCCTCTCTTTTTATAATTGGAATAGGAACCAGACAGTTAAGCCACATTGGCACTGTGTTCATTCCCTACGAATGAATAAACCATTAGAGACTGTTTTCATACTGTCTTAAGTATATTGTTTTAGTGTCATATCACTGGCAAACCATGTTAAACCCATGAATCAAGATTTGTTTCAACTGCATACAAAAACACATTAAAAAGTACACTGTGATCAAGTGAGTTTCATTCCAGGGATGCAAGTTTCTGTCAATGCATAGAATTCAATAAATGTAATTCAATACATGAATAGACTTAAGGATAAGAATCATGTGATTATCTCCATAGATGCAGAAAGAGCATTTGACAAAGTATACCACAAATTCATGTTTAAAACACTAGAAAAACTAGGGATAGTAGGAACATACCTCAACATCATAAAGCATATATACAACAAATCCAAGGTCAACATTATTCTGAATGGATAAAAACTCAAAGCATTTCCTCTAAAAATAGGAACAAAGATGTCCATTTTCACCACTACTATTCAACATAGTTCTTGAAACTCTAGCCAGAGCAATCAGGCAATAGAAAGAAATTAGAGGGTTACAACTAGGAAAAGAAGAGTTCGAACTATCCCTATTTCCCAATGACATGATCCTATATTTAGAAGACAAAAAGAATTCCACTAGAAGACTTTAGAGCTCATAAATGAATTCAGCAAGGTAGCAGGATACAAAATCAACACTCATCCTATATTTCAATGATGCATCTTCTAAAAAGGAACATTGGAAAACTACCCCATTCACAATAGCCTCAAAAAAGAAAAAACTTGGAAATAAATCTAACAAAAGAGATGAAAGATGTCTACAATGAAAATTACAGAACACTAAACAAAGAAACAGAAGAAATACCTTCCATGTTCTTGAATAGGCAAAATTAACATCATCAGAATGGTCATACTACTAAAAGCTCTGTACAAATTTAATGCACTTTCCTTCAAAATTTCAATAACTTCACAGAAATAGAAAAAGCAGTTATTAGATTTGTTAAAATAAGAGACCAAGAATAGCCAAAGCAATCCTTTCCAAGAAAAATGAAGCAAGAAGCATCACATTACTAGACCTTGAATTATACTACAGAACTATAGTAACAAAAACAGCATGGTATTTGCACCAAAACAGACATGAAGACTAATGGAACAGAATAGAAAACACAAAGACAAACCCACATAAATACAGTTATCTGATACTACACAGAGGTGACAAAAACATACACTGGAGAAAAGATAGCCTTTTTAACAAACTAGGAAAGAGTATAGAGTTTATGAACTGATATAACTGAAATATCTATAGGTATCCTGGCTTTAGGTACAGGGAGGTCAAGGTGTGTAATCAGTTACATTGGGACTCGGGAACCCAAATCCTCCACCACTGATCGGCTTCCCTCTCTGTTGTCTGTGTTCTCAGATTCTCACGTCTGGAAGCAGAAATGACCACCGGCAGGTTTGGGATTAGATTCTGTGAGTTTAGCAGACTTAACCCAAAGTAAGAGACTGTCCTAATGGTTGCAGCAAAGCTTCACGATGGAAGCTTGTGGGCTGATTTGAATAAAGTCTATCTCTATGGACAGCAGTAGAAAATGCTCTGATTGGCAAGTTGAGTCATATGTCCATCAGGCCCACATGGATTAAGAATGGAGAAAGGGAATTATCCAAAGGGAATGCTGGAGTACTACTGCCCTACACACACAAAGCTGAATCGGATATTAGGAAAACAAAAGCAGCTGTTAAAAAGCTCATTACACATTATTCAGTAGGAAGTGTTTTGGAACTTGCTAAACACGTGGCATCTTCGGTGCAGGCACATGGGGTGGCTGGCTATCATCCAACATGCTGTGGAGCGTGCTTCTGGCTGTGCCTTCTGTGGTCCCTCCAGACCTCTTCCCCACTCTGCGCTGTGCCCTCAAAGGCTGACATGTAGGATTACAGCAACCACTCTCTCGCTCTCTGCTTTCCATTTGGGTTTGGTCAATAAGGAGCACTGCCTCAGGTGGGAGTCTGAAGGAGTTTTGTGTTGAAGTGTTTATTTCCTCTGGTTCACTCCTTGCAGGGTTTTGTGAGTAGGTTACATCCTTCCTCCTAAGGCCACCATCTCCTCTCTGCAGTCCACCTCAGAGAGCTTTCTCTTCAAATGCATCCAACAACCCTCTACTCATTTTTTCCCTTTTGAGTTTCTAGAAGCTGCTTTTTAAAAAATATCTTTGTTTGTGCTAATTAGTTATACATGACAGTAGAACGCCCTTGGATACATCATACATAAATGGAGTATAATTTCTTTTTCTACTGGTTGTACATAATGTAGAATCACACTGGTCATGTAACGATATATGCATATAGGGTAATAATGTCTGATTCATTCTTCTACCCTTTCTGCCCCCCAACCCCTCCCCTCCCCTATACCTAGAGTAACTCTATTCTTCCCTAGCCCCCCTTATGGTGAATTAGCATCTGCCTATCAGAGAAAACATTCTTCCTTTGTTTTGGGGGGATTGGCTTATTTTGTTTAGAACAACATTTTCCAGTTCCAAGCATTTACCACGAAATGCCACAATTTCATTCTTCTTTAAGGCTGAGTAATATTCCATTGTGTATATATGCCACATTTTCTTTATCCATTCATCTGTTCAAGGACACCTAGGTTGGTTCCATAGTTTAGCTCTTGTGAGTTGAGCTGCTATAAATATTGTTGTGGCTGCATTACTGTATTATGCCAATTTAAATCCTTTGGGTATAAACCAAAGAGTGGGATAACTGTGTCAAATGGTGGTTCCATTCCAAGTTTTAAGGAATATCCATATCACTTTCCCTAATGGTCACACCAATTTGCGGTCCCACCAGCAATGTATGAGTGTATCTTTTTCCTCACATCTTGCCAACATTTATTGTTTGTGTTCTTGGTAATTGCCATTCTGACTGTAGTGAGATGAAATCTTAGAGTAGTTGATTAGAATTTCTCTAATTGCTAGAGATATAGAACTATTTTTATGCACTTGTTGATCAATTGTACTTTGTGAAGTGTCCAGTTCCTTAGCCCATTTATTGATTGGGTTATTTGTTTTTTTGGTGTTTTTTGAGTTCTTTATATATGCTGGAGATTAGTGCTCTGAAGTGCATGTGGTAAAGATTTTCTCCCATTCTGTAGGCTCTCTTCAGTTATCGATCATTTTCTTTGCTGAGAAGAAACTTTTCAGTTTGAATCCATCCCATTTATTGACTGATTTTGCTTCTTGCACTTTAGGACTCTTGTTAAGGAAGTCAGATCCTGGGCCAACATGGTGAAGATAGAAACTGTTTTTCAAAAAGAATTTTTATTGATGCATTATAATTATACATGCTACTGGGAGTCATTGTTATATATTCACACATGCACACAACATAGTAAATTTCATTCCCTAATACCTCCCCTTTCTCTCCTCTCCTCCCTCCCCCATCCTCCTCTTCTACTCTACTGGTCTCCTTTCAATCTTTATGAGATTTCCCTCCCCCACTTTTTTCCCCTTTAGCTTCCACTTGAGAGAAAACATATGACTCTTGACTTTGAGCCTGGCTAATCTCATTTAGCATAATGTTCTCCAGTTCCATCCAATTTCCTGCAAATGACAGTTTTGTTCCCCTTTATGGCTGAATAAAATTCCATTGTGTATGTATACGATATTTTCTTTATCCATTCATCATGTCCATTCAAGATGGTCAAGGAGGCTGTTTTCATGACTCAATCATTGGGAATTGAACGAGTAAAAACATGGGTATGCACATATCATTAAAGTACAGGCATACATTAATATGCAGCCTTATTAATTCTTTAGGATAAATCCATAATTTGGCTATTGTGAATTTGCTGCTATAAACATGGGTATGCATGTGTCCCCATAATATGACAACTTCAGTTCTTCAGGATAAATACCAAGGAGTGGCATAGCTGGGTCTATGATGGTTACATTCCTAGTCTTTTGAGGAACCTTCCTACTGATATCCATGGTGGTACTAATTTACAATCCCACCAATAGTGTGTAAGTGTTCCTTTTCCCCTGCAACCTTGCCAGTATTTATTATTTGTATTCTTAATGATTATCTCATTCTAGTTAGAACAGCAAACTCTCTATATAGTTTTAGTTTGCATTTCCCTGATTAAGATGAACATTTTTCACCTATTTTTGGTTATTTGAATTTCTTTGAAAAGTGTCCATTTAGTTCATTTGCCCATTTTTGACTGGATTATTGTGTGTGTGTGTATGTGTGTGTGTGTGTGTGCGCGCACGCATGTGCATGCAGGGTTTGTTTTGTTTTTTACTTCTTTCTATATTCTGGATATTAATCCTGTTGGAAAAGTAGCAGGTAAATATTTGCTTCCATTCTGTTGGTTTTATCTTAACATTCATTTTTTAGATATACATGACAGTAAAGTATATTTTGACATATACATACAAGGAGTACAACCCATTCCAACGAGAACCCCATTCTTGTGGTTGTACTTAATGTGGAGTTACTCTGGTCATGTATTCATTTATGAGAAAGGGAAAGTTATGTCTGATTCATTTTTTTTTTATTGTAAACAAATGGGATACATGTTGTTTCTCTGTACATGGCATAAAGGCATACCATTTGTGTAATCATAAATTTACATAGGGTAATGTTGATTCATTGTTATTTTTTCCCTTCCCCCCTACGCCTCCCATCCCTCTTTTCCCTCTATACAGTCCTTCCTTCCTCCATTTTTGCCCCCCTCTCTAACCCTAACTCTAACCCTAACACTAACCCGTCCCACCCTACATTATGTGTCATCATCCACTTATTAGCGATATCATTCGTCCTTTGGTTTTTTGAGATTGGCTTATCTCATTTAGCATGATATTATCCAATTTCATCCATTTGCCTGCAAATGCCATAATTTTATCATTCTTTATGGCTGAGTAATATTCCATTGCATATATATATATATATATACCACAGTTTCTTTATCCATTCATCAATTGAAGGACATCTAGGTTGGTTCCACAATCTGGCTATTGTGAACTGAGCAGCTATGAACATTGATGTGGCTGTATCTCTGTAGTATGCTGATTTTAAGTCCTTTGGGTATAGGCCAAGGAGTGGGATAGCTGGGTCAAATGGTGGTTCCATTCCAAGCTTTCTAAGGAATCTCCACACTGCTTTCCAGAGTGGCTGCACTAATTTGCAGTCCCACCAGCAATGTATGAGTGTACCTTTCTCCCCACATCCTCTCCAACACCTATTGTTGCTTGTATTCTTGATAATCGCCATTCTAATTAGGGTGAGATGGAATCTTAGGGTGGTTTTGATTTGCATTTCTCTTATTACTAGAGATGTTGAACATTTTTCCATATGTTTGTTGATTGCTTGTAGATCTTCTTCTGTGAAGTGTCTATTCATTTCCTTAGCCCATTTGTTGATTGGGTTATTTGCATTCTTGGTGTAGAGTTTTTTGAGTTCTTTATAGATTCTGGAGATTAGCGCTCTATCTGAAGTATGATTGGCAAAGATTTTCCCCAATCTGTAGGCTCTTTCTTCGCATTGCTGATAGTTTCCTTTGCTGAGAGAAAGCTTTTTAGTTTGAATCTATCCCAGTTATTGATTCTTGCTTTTATTTCTTGTGCTTTGGGGGTCCTGTTGAGGAAGTCTGGTCCTAAGCCGACATGTTGAAGCTCTGGACCTACTTTTTCTTCTATAAGATGCAAGGTCTCTGGTCTGATTCCGAGGTCCTTAATCCATTTTGAGTTTAGTTTCGTGCATGGTGAGAGATATGGGTTTAGTTTCATTCTGTTGCATATGGATTTCCAATTCTCCCAGCACCATTTGTTGAAGAGGCTATCTTTTCTCCATTGCATATTTTTGGTCCCTTTGTCTAGTTTGAGAAAATTGTATTTATTTGGGTATGTGCCATGTCCTCTATTCTGTACCATTGGTCTACCTGTCTATTTTGGTACCAATACCATGCCGTTTTTGTTACTATTACTTTGTAGTAGAGTTGAAGATCTGGTATTGCGATACCCTCTGCTTCACTCTTTCTGCTAAGGATTGCTTTAGCTATTCTGGGTTTCTTATTCTTCCAGATGAATTTCATAATTGCTTGCTCTATTTCTGTAAGGTATGTCATTGGGATTTTAATTGGAATTGCATTGAATCTGTATAGCACTTTTGGTAGTATGGCCATTTTGACAATATTAATTCTTCCTATTCAAGAACATGGGAGATCTTTCCATCTTCTAAGGTTTTCTTTAATTTCTTTCTTTAGTGTTCTGTAGTTCTCATTGTAGAGGTCTTTCACCTCTTTTGTGAGATTGATTCCCAAGTATTTTATTTTTTTCAATGCTATTGTGAATGGGGTAGTTTTCCTAATTTCTCTTTCTGAAGATTCATCACTTATGTATAAAAATGCATTAGATTTATGTGCATTGATCTTATACACCTGCTACTTTACTTAATTCACTTATGAGTTCTAAAAGTTTTCTGGTAGAATTTCCTGGTTCCTCTAAGTATATAATCATATCATCAGCAAATAGGGATAGTTTGAGTTCTTTATGTCTGATTCATTCTACTGTCTTTCCTATTCCTTGTCCCCTCCCTTCCCTTTGTTCCCCTTTGTCTAATCCAATGAACTTCTATTCTTCCCCTGCCTATCTTCCCTTGTTATGGGTTAGCATTCACATATCAGAGAAAACATTCAGCATTTGGTTTTGTTTTTTGGTACTGGCTTCTCTCACTTAGCATGATAGTCTCCAGTTCCATCCATTTATTGTAAAATGCTGTCATTTCATCTTTAAGGCTGAGTAATATTCTATTGTGTGTGTGTTTGTGTGTGTGTGTGTGTGTGTGTGTGTGTGTGTGTTTGGACATCCCACAGTTTCTTCATTCATCTGTTGAAGGGTACCTAGGTTGGTGCCACAGCTTGGTTGCTGTGAATTGAGCTGCTATAGACATTGATGTTGTTGTGTCACAGTGGTATGCTGATTTTAGGTTCTTTGGGTATAAACCAAGGAGTAAGTTAGCTGGGTCAAATGGTGGTTCCATTCCAAGTTTTCTGAAAAATGCAAGAAAACTGCTTTCCATAGTGGTTGCACCAATTTGCAGTCCCACCAGCAATGTATGAGTGTGCCCTTTTCTCCACATCCTCGCCAACATTTATTGTTGCTTATATTCTTGATTGCCATTCTGACTGGAGATGAAATCTGAGTTTTGATTTGCATTTCTCTAATTGCTAGAGATGAACATTTTTTCATGTATTTGTTGACCATTCACATTTGTTCTTCTGTCTCTTCACATCCTTAACTGTTTTCTTTGTTGTGCAGAAACTTTTTAATTTGATGGACCCTGTTTACTAAATCTTGGTATTATTTCCTGCACTGTCTACTGAGGAGAACAACCCTCTACTTTTGCACCACCAAGTCTAGGTGGCCCTAGTATCCTCTGCAACAGGTTTCAGGGTAATGAGCTCTCCATGTGGTTTCTTTGCTAGGCCTCATGCATGTCTTTACAGATATCCCTTTAGGCCGATCTGACACCCCTCTTTGCGTCCTTCACACTCCCTGTAGCCATCTTAGCCACATCACTCCTCCGCCACCCCTGCAGCTTCATCGCCGTATACTAGCTTTGTGTCTCCTTCGAATTTGCACCTCAGTCAGAGGAGGGCATGACCCCAGCACCAAAGGCACCACCAGGGACTTAAAGGCAAAGACGGACCCAGCAGAGGAGAGTAGAGAACAGACGGGCCTGCTGATGAGAACACTCATCTTTAGGTGAGGAGGACAAAGTGTGGAGAAGCAGATGGAGGTGAACTGAGGCTGAGGAAGGATCCTGGAGGACAGAAGCCGAAGGTAATGACATGACAACATTGACGCCAAGAAGCGGAAAACAGATGCGGATGCCTAGACAGCCAAAAAGGAAAAGTTAAACATAAAAAAGCCTGTGACCTCACCACCCTGTGCCTCCCATCTTGGAAATTAGCCTTGTCCATCCCACAGAGCAAGGCCTCAGTGTCCTACTGCATGACCCAGTCCATTGCCCCGAGGTAGGGGAGGACAAAAGGGCCAAATGGTCCAAAGCCCTGCTTCTATTTCTTTAGACTGTTGTTAAAAATGTTAATTTTTATCTTATTTATTTTTAAAAATTTTTTATTGTAAACAAATGGGATACATGTTGTTTCTGTTTGTACATGAAGTAACAGCATACCATTTGCATAATCATACATTTACATAGGGTAATGGTGTTTGATTCATTCTGTTACTTTTTCCTCCCCCCACCCCTCCCACCCCTCTTTTCCCTCTATACAGTCCCTCCTTCCTTCATTCTTTCCCCCCTCCCACCCCCCATTATGTGTCATCATCTGCTTATCAGCAAGATCATTCGTCCTTTGGTTTTTTGAGATTGGCTTATCTCACTTAGCATGATATTCTCCAATTTCAACCATTTGTCTGCAAATGCCATAATTTTATTATTCTTTATAGCTGAGTAATATTCCATTGTATATATATACCACAGTTTCTTTATCCATTCAACAACTGAAGGACATCTAGATTGGTTCCACAATCTGGCTATGGTGAATTGAGCAGCTATGAACATTGATGTGGCTGTATCTCTGAGGTATGCTGATTTTAAGTCCTTTGGGTATAGGCCAAGGAGTGGGATAGCTGGGTCAAATGGTGGTTCCATTCCAAGCTTTTTGAGGAATCTCCACACTGCTTTCCAGAGTGACTGCACTAATTTGCAGTCCCACCAGCAATGTATGAGTGTACCTTTCTCCCCACATCCTCTCCAACACCTATTGTTGCTTGTATTCTTGATAATCGCCATTCTAATTAGGGTGAGATGGAATCTTAGGGTGGTTTTGATTTGCATTTCTGTTATATGAAAAAATGTTCAACATCTCTAGTAATATCTGTTGATTGCTTGTAGATCTTCTTCTGTGAAGTGTCTGATCATTTCCTTAGCCCATTTGTTGATTGGGTTATTTGTATTCTTGGTGTAGAGTTTTTTTGAGTTCTTTATATATTCTGGAAATTAGTGCTCTATCTGAAGTATGAGTGGCAAAGATTTTCTCCCACTCTGTAGGTTCTCTTTTCACATTGCTGATAGTTTCCTTTGCTGAAAGAAAGCTTTTTAGTTTGAATCTATCCCAGTTATTGATTCTTGCTTTTATTTCTTGTGCTATGGGAGTCCAGTTAAGGAAGTCTGATCCTAGGCCGACATGTTGAAGATTTGGACCTACTTTTTCTTCTATAAGATGAAGGGTCTCTGGTCTGATTCTGAGGTCCATGATCCATTTTGAGTTGAGTTTTCTGCAGGGTGAGAGATAGGGGTTTAGTTTCATTCTGCTGCATATAGATTTCCAGTTTTTACAGCACCATTTGTTGAAGAGGCTATTTTTTCTCCATTGCATATTTTTGGCTCCTTTGTCTGGTATGAGAAAATTGTATTTATTTGGGTATGTGTCCATGTCCTCTATTCTGTACCATTGGTCTACCTGTCTATTTTGGTGCCAATACCATGCCGTTTTTGTTACTATTGCTTTGTAGTAGAGTTGAAGTTCTGGTATTGCAATACCCCCTGTTTGATTCTTCCTGCTAAGGATTGCTTTAGCTATTCTGGGTTTCTTATTCTTCCAGATGAATTTCATGATTGCTTGCTCTATTTCTGTAAGGTATGTCATTGGGATTTTAATTGGAATTGCATTGAATCTGTATAGCACATTGGGTAGTATGGCCATTTTGACAATATTAATTCTGCCTATCCAAGAACATGGGAGAGCTTTCCATCTTCTAAGGTCTTCCTCAATTTCTTTCTTCAGTGTTTTGTAGTTTTCATTGTAGAGATCTTTTACCTCTTTGGTTAGATTGATTCCCAAGTTTTTTTTTTTTTTTTTTTTTTTTGAGGCTATTGCAAATGGAGTTGTTTTCCTCATTTCCCTTTCAGATGTTTCATCGCTTGTGTATAAAATACTTTAGATTTATGTGTGCTGATTTTATAGCCTGCTATTTTGCTGAATTCATTGATGAGGTCTAGAAGTTTTCTGGAGGAGTTTTTGGGATCCTCTAAATATAGAATCATGTCATCAACAAATAGTGACAGTTTAAGTTCCTTTTTTCCTATTCATATCCCTTTAATTTCTTTAGTCTGTCTAATTGCTCTGGCTAGAGTTTCGAGGACAATGTCGAATAGAAGTGGCGAAAGAGGACATCCCTGTCTTGTTCCCAATTTTAAAGGGAATGCTTTCAGTTTTTCTCCATTAAGAATGATGTTGGCCTTGGGCTTAGCATAAATAGCCTTTACAATGTTCAGGTATGTTCCTACTATCTGTATTTTTTCTAGTGTTTTGAGCATGAAGAGGTGTTGTATTTTGTCAAATACTTTTTCTGTGTCAATTGAAATAACCATATGATTCTTATCCTTAAGTCTATTGACATTATGGATTATGTTTATTGATTTATGGATGTTAAACCATCCTTGCATTCCAGGGATGAACCCCACTTGATCGTGGTGCACAATTTTCTTAATGTTTTTGGATACGGTTTGCCAATATTTTGTTAAGGATCTTTGCATCTATATTTATCAAGGATATTGGTCTAAAATTTTCTTTCCTTATTGTGTCTTTGCCTGGTTTGGGTATGAGGGTGATATTAGCTTCATAGAATGAGTTTGGTAGGGTACCCTCCTTTTCTATTTCCTGGAATACTTTGAGAAGTATTGGAATGTGTTCTTCTTTGAAGGTCTCGTAGAACTTGGCTGAGAATCCATCTGGTCCTGGGCTTTTCTTGGATGGTAGGTTTTTAATGGCTTCTTCTATTTCATTGCTTGATATTGATCTGTTTAAATTGTTTATGTCCTGGTTCAGTTTGGGAGGAGCTTATGTCTCTAGAAATTTGTCAATGTCTTTGGTAGTTTCTATTTTGTTGGAATACAGATTTTTTTTTTTTTTGAGCAGTGCTGGGGATTGAACCCAGGGACTTGTGCTTGCAACGAAAGTACTCTACCTACTGATCTATCTCCCCAGCCCCCAGAATACAGATTTTCGAAGTAGCTTCTCATTATGTTATGTATCTCAGTGGTGTCTGTCATGATATTTCCTTTTTCATCACGAAGTTTAGTAATTTGAGTTTTCTCTCTCCTTCTCTTTGTGAGTGTAGCTAAGGGTTTGTCTATTTTGTTTACTTTTTCAAAGAACCAACTTTTTGTTTTGTCAATTTTTTGAATAGTTTCTTTTGTTTCAATTTCATTGATTTCAGCTCTGATTTTAACTATTTCCTGTCTTCTACTACTTTTGCTGTTATTCCGTTCTTTTTCTAGGACTTTGAGCTGTAATGTTAGGTCATTTAGTTGTTGACTTTTCATTCTTTTCTGGAAAGCACTCCATGCAATGAATTTTCCTCTTAGTACCGCTTTCATAGTGTCCCAGAGATTTTGATATGTTGTATCATCGTTCTCATTGGCCTCTAAGAATTTTTTTATCTCCTCCCTGATGTTTTCTGTTATCCATGTTTCATTCAATAGCATATTATTTAGTCTCCAGGTGTTGGAGTAATTTGTTTTTTATTTTGTCATTGATTTCTACTCTCAGTCCATTATGATCTGATAGAACACAAGGCAGTATCTCTATTTTTTTGCATTTCCTAAGGGCTGCTTTGTGACATAACATATGGTCTATTTTTGAGAAGGTTCCATGTGCTGCTGAGAAGAAAGTGAATCTGCTCGCTGATGGATGGAATATTCTATATATGTCTATTAAGTCTAGGTTATTGATTGTGTTATTGAGTTCTATGGTTTCTTTGGTTTTTGTTTGGAAGATCTATCTAGTGGTGACAGCAGTGTGTTAAAGTCACACAGAATTATTGTGTTGTGGTCTATTTGATTCCTGAAATTGAGAAGGATTTGTTTGGTGTACAGGGATGCACCATTATTTGGGGCATAAATATTTACTATTGTTATGTCTTCCTGATTTATGGTTCCCTTAAGCAGTATGAAATGTCCTTCTTTATCCCTTCTGACTAACTTTGGCTTGAAGTCCACTTTATCTGATATAAGGATGGAAACCCCTGTTGTTTTACTGAGTCCATGTGTGGTAGGTTTTTTCCCATCTTTTCACCTTTAGTCTGTGTATGTCTTTTTCTATGAGATGAGTCTCTTGCAGGCAGCATATTGTTGGGTCTTTCTTTTTAATCCATTCTGCCAGTCTGTCTTTTGATTGATGAGTTTAGGCCATTAACATTCAGGGTTATTTAGATATGATTCATATTCCCAGTCATTTGGGCTTATTTTTGGTTTTTACCTTGGCTTGGTTTCTCCTTCGAGTGGTTTTTCTCTAAGGTAGTTCCTCCCTTTGCTGACCTACATTGTTGTTTTTCATTTCCTCCTCATGGAATATTTTGTTGAGAACATTCTGTAGCGCAGACTTTCTATTTGTAAATTATTTTAACTTTTGTTTATCATGGAAGGATTTTATTTCATCTTCAAATCTGAAGGTTAGTTTTGCTGGATATAGGATTCTTGGTTGGCAACCATGTTCTTTCAGAGCTTGAAATATGTTGGTCCAGGCCCTTCTAGCTTTTAGAGTCTGGGTTGGGAAGTCAGCTGCTATCTGTATTGGTTTTCCCCTATATGTAATCTGATGCTTTTCTCTCACAGCCTTCAAAATCCTATCTTTATTTTGAATGTTAGGCATTTTCAGTATAATGTGTGGATCCTTGGTGTGATCTGTTGTGATTCTGTGCATTTGGTGTTCTGTAAGCCTTTTGTATTTGATTTTCCATTTCATTCTTCAGGTTTGGGAAATTTTCTGATATTATTTCATTGAATAGGTTGTTCATTCCTTTGGTTTGTATCTCTGTGCCTTCCTCAATCCCAGTAATTCTTAAATTTGGTCTTTTCATGATGTCCCATAGTTCTTGGAGATTCTGTTCATGATTTCCTATCATCTTCTCTGTTTTGGCAACTTTATTTTCAAGATTACATATTTTGTCTTCATTATCTGAGGTTCTGTCTTCCAAGTGGTCTAGTCTTTTGGTGATGCTTTCCATTGAGTTTTTTTATTTGGTTTATTGTTTCCTTCATTTCAAGGATTTCCATTTGGTTTTTTTTGAGAATCTATCTCTTTGTTGAAATGATCTTTTGCTTCCTGCAGTTGCTCTTTAAACTGCTTGTTGGTATTATCATTCATTGCCTGCATTTGCTCTCTTATCTCTTCCTTTGCTTCGTGAATCATCTTAATCATGTATAATCTGAAGTCCTTTTCTGACATTTATTCTAACATACTGTCATTGGATTCTATTAATATAGAATCTAGATTTGTTTGGATCATTCTCTTCCCTTGTTTTTTCATGTTGTTCGTGTATCTTCCTCTCTAGCAGTGCAGATCTGGGGTATTGCAGATTTCCCCCTATAGGCTCATAGTGACCCTATAGGTTTCCAAAACCTTTTCTTTAAGGGGAGATCAATATTAGCAGTGCCCAATTCAGACACTATGCAATCCTAGACCAAATAGCCCCTATGAGGACAATAACAAAATTGTCAGAATAAACAGAATGAGCTCAAATATTATCTTTAATACAACAAACAGATTTGCAATAAGGTCTACAGTTTCTAATGGAGGACAGAGAGGATGCAGAGGGATGTAGAATGTAGCTGTTAATGGGATAAGAAAAGAATATATAGAAGTTCTAGATAATAGAAAGGGTGAGAGTGTAATCAAAAGAAATTGGATGTTAGCATGCAAAAAGGGAGAAAGAGACTCTGAAGGAACAGGTAAACAAAAGAAAAAGAGAACCAAAAAAAGTAAAGAAATAAAAACTTAAAATTGTTCCATAAGGAGAAAAAAGAAAATCTACAGTATATCAGTCATATAGTGTTCAAACCTTCTGGTCTTCAGTAGCCTGATGCAAGAGAGGTACCTGACAATGAGCTTCAAGTCTCCAGCAGGCATCTCAGGATGGGATTTGCCCCACCTAAAGATTGGAGCTACGGCTTCCAGGATTATCCAAGATGGCCACTCTGGCCTCCAAATGTGTTGGCAAATGGGGAGCTGCAGCTCGGGGAGTGGATGTGATTGGCTGGAGGTGGGGTGTGGTTGGTCAGGCAGGGGTCCTGGAGGGCGGGTACGTTTGGTGTGGTTGGGGGATCCTAGAGGCCGGGTACAATCAGTTGGTCTGGGGTCCCGGTGTTAGGGCACAGTCTGTTGGTCTGGGGGTCCTGGCGGCAGGGAGCAGTCAGTAGATGTGAGGGCCCCAGAGGCAGGGAGTGATCGGTCAGGCTGAGGGATCCTGGAGACAGGACTCAGTCCGTCCAGCCAGGGGTCCTATGGGGCCTGGGTGTTGTCTCAAAATGGTGGCAGCCACGTGTAATCAAACCTGCAGGTACTGTGACAGTGAACTTCTAGGCAGCAGCAGGCAGCTGGTGCTCCACTGGCAGTTGGTGATCAGTTTGCTGACTATTGTCGGACGATTGGGAGGTGAACCTCGTGCGTTGGGTGATGGATAGGTGTAAGGCGGGAGATGGACAGGTGAGAGGCAGGCAAATGGTGGATGATGGGTGCCTGAAAGTGAGCAATCTGCACTCAAGAAAGGTGTCGATATGCTGGCAGACTGCAAGTGATCACAGTAGACAAATGGGGTAAACAGCAAGGGATTGATAAGCAGCAAAAACTGCCTCACCGAGAAACATATCCTCTGCTTGAAACCCGAGTTATGGAGCGATAAGGAGCTCAGCCTCCCTCTAGTCCGTCATCTTGGATCTCCTCCCTTATTTATGTTTTTGTACAGTACGTTTGGCGTCCATCACTTTTGATGACCTGGGATGATCAAACAGCCTGGGAGGGTCTATTATTAGGTCATTCTCCTTATAATCTTTCAGGAGAAAAATAAACTTCATATTGGAAAAAGAAAGTGAAAGCAAAAGCAATAAAACCATCTTATTCTAGCAACCATCACCTTTCATTTTGTACAGTGTAAAGCTATACTGTAAGTGGTTAGTTTGTTTGAGATGGTCAAAACAACCAAGGCAAAAGGCTTCTTCTGCTCCCCCTTTTCGGTTTATGAATTTGCTGCTTATTTTTGATGTGTTTGACATATTTGTAAAACAATGTTGTCTGATAATAAATCTGAATTCTATTTTGCCAAGTTCTAATAAATATCTCAAATTCCTTTCATATGCAACTTGAACATGCCATTTATTTCCCACTGCAATCTTACTGATACTAGTGGCATTTATTTCAAGATTGTTCATAAAAATAAAAATCTATTTACAAATAGCTTTATTTTTTGTATGAATGGTAGTAAGAGACCAGTGTAGCAGACCCACTTCAAAACTAGGGTTCCCTAATAAGGTCACAAGAACTCAAGGGACCACACCTCTAGATCATAAAAAGTGAAATAAGAGGTAGTTTCCATACCTTCTTATCACTGGTAAAATCATTTGTTTAAAGAAATCTAAGCAGAGATAGCTATTGCTGTGTCATGGAAGAAAATAAAGGCAAAGTAAAGATTTTTCTGCTTTCCATACGTTCCTCTCTTACAGTTTGCACCTGTAAACTCTTCCACCTACCTGTTATAGGTGCTGACAATGTTTACTCTCACCCAGCACCCTGATAAGTGCCGTACCTTTGTTAGCTCATTTAATCATCAACGCCAGCATAAGGTTGGCAATATTGTTACCTCTATTTACAGATGAGGAAACTGAAGTACAGAGAGGCTAAGAGATCACTCAAATTTACACAGGCAACTAGTTAATGGCAGAGTTAGGATTCAAATCCAGGCAGACTGGTTCCAGAACCTGTGCTCTTCACCAGAGCTGAAAGGGAACTTAGAAACTACTTCAACTCATTTGACAGATTCATCTAAAAGGATAGTTAAATGATTGCTGCTTATAATTTATCCCATCTTGATCCAAATGTGGATATGCCAACTTTCATCCCATCTCTTTGCATCATCACTGAAATAAGACATATGAATGAAACTCTCAACTGCACTGGATATCTGCCAGTCTCTCCAGCACCATCCTCCATTCTGCTCGCTGCCCCAGGACACTGACATGTGTTGCCTCAATAAGCTTCCTTCCTCTGTGGATTCCCATTGAATTTGGTCAATGGGGAGTACAGTTGGAGACTGGGGGAGGGAGATAAGAGTATTTAGTGTAACAAGCTGTATAGTAATCCATTATTGCTTAACAAACTATACTAAATCCAGTAGTATAAAATAATCACTTAATTTAAATCAATTCCTAACCCAATCTTTGTGGGTTAGGACTTCAGACAGAGCATAGTGGGGATATTTTTCTTCTTTGTTTTTGCTCTATTTAGAATCTTATCTGGGACCCAAAGGTTGAAGGTGGCTTCGAGCAGCGACCTGGAATTATTTGTTTACTTAAATGCCTATTAGCTGGTTTTAGTAATTGGCTGGGCCCTCAGCTGAGTGGGTGGCCCAAAAATGTGCATGTATCCTCTACGTGTGTGAGAACTTAAATCTGAGTAAGTGTGGGTTTCCTTGCAGCATGGCAGCTGGACTCCCTGAGTAAGTATCTCCAAGAATGCAGGTGAATATATGTGGCTTCTTATGTTCTGTTATCTCCATCACACGCAATTAGTCAAGACTGTCACCAAACTCTCTTCACATTCAAAGGGAGGGAAGGTATACTCCACAAGTTCATGAAAAGAATGTCAAAGTCACATTGTAAGAAGTGGGTAAGAGACCGTCTTCATCTTGTAAGGTGAGAGCTCCCTTTGGAAAACACTGTAATGGGTCACAAGATTTAGATTTAAGGAATTTTATATATCGGTATGGCTCAATTTCTAGAGGGGATGGATCATATCGAAGAATTTATGAAAATGTCAAGAAAGGAATGTTACATACAGTTATTCAGGGAATCTCCAGGGCTTAAAATATTGATAAATAGGTATTAAGCAAGAGATACAGAACAGAGTTCCTAAAAGGCCCTCAGTTCTTCCTGTGAAAATGTATGTTCTTGACCACAGTGTGTGTGTCCTCTCAAAGAACTTCTTTAACTCAACTCCTCTCTCGAAGTGGATATTGTGAGAACAGCACAGGCAGAGGCATTTTCTGTAGCCAGGAAAGGAAAGGCTCAGCATTTCCCTTTTGCAACTCCAATAATCTTGCTGTAATATGCAAAGCAATGTTCAGGAGGGTGGATTTGGTTCTCCTCATGTGACACCAGAAAGGCAGTGTTGTTTTAAGCTTTCAGAGGGTCTTTGATAAATACAAGGATAAAGACATGGTTCTACAGATATTGTTCACTGGGTCAAGGAATTGTGGAAGTAAAAGATTTTAGAATCTGTTTTTGGTCCAAGGCCATCAATCTGCAGGTGTGGAGATCACATGAGGGGATAAGTGGCACACCAAAGGTCACTCTCTCCAGACTTTGCATCCTTGGTTTATTTGAAATAGGTCCTAACAAATCTCCACTTTGCTCTTGGAGGTATATTTTTTAAAGTAAAACCATTTTTAGGTAATCATAGGTTCACATGTAACCATAAGAAAAAATTCAAAGATTTGTGTACCTTTTACCCAGTTTCCACCAGTGATACCACCTTTCAAAACTCTAGTACAATATCATAACCAGGATATGGACAATGATAGAGTAAGTATGTAGAACAAGGATTCCTTATGGCCCTCTTATAGTCACATGCACTTCTTCCTTAATCCTTGACAGTCACTAATCTGTTTCCTTTTTTTATAATTGTCATTTCAAGAATGTTGCATAAGTGGAATCATAGTATATAAAGTTTTTTTTTTTTTGGATTGGTTTTTTTCTTTACTCAGCATAATTCTCTGGAGATTCATCCAGATGGTTGAATGTGTCAAAAATTTGTTCTGTTTTATTGTTCTGTTTTATTGCTGGGTAGTATTCCATGACACTATGTGCACTGTTTAACCATTCCTCTGTTGAAGAGCATCTAGGCTGCTTCTAGTCCTGTAACATTACAAATAAATCTTCTATACACATCTGTGTACAGGTTTTGGTGTGAACATAGTATTCATTTGTCTGGGATAAATGCCTGAGTTCAATTGCTAGATTGTATGATTTTTTAAAAAAAGGAACTGCCAAACTTTCCAGAGCAGCTATATCATTTTGCATTCCCAACAGCAATGTAGGAGTATAGCAGTGACCCAGTTTCTCCATATCCCTACTTGCATTTGGTGTTATCACTATTTTTACTTCAGCTATTCTAATAGGTGTACAATGCTATCTTCTGTGATTTCAATTTGTATTTCCTTAATGATCAGAGATGTTGATCATTGTATGTGCTTATTTTAATAAAGAAGATATACAGATGGCAAGTATCTTAGAGACATACTTTCAAATATTTAAGGAGAGCAAAGCCTATTTGTACACCCTTTCACATATGTTCAGTGGTCTCATCTGCCATGGTTCTTGTCTCCTGTGTTCACAAAAAGGAAACCAACTTGCCTACCATACCCCACTGACCTTCCAGCAGCACTTGAGCATGTCAAACTCTCCTTGTTTGACCAAAGAGTTCAATGGCTCCGTGACCACTCTGCTTAGTTCTCCATATGAATGGTCTTTCTCAATGTTGGGTCTTAGGTGAAAGGCCATTTCAGCAGAAAGAGGTCCCCGTCTTCTTGAAGTCAATTCTCTAAGTCTCTCTCATGGCTGTTTCCCTTCCCTTCTGTTTATCCCAGTCTGCAGTTTCACTTAACTGTTTGCTCATCACTGTCTTTACTTATACCATCACACACAAGTTCCATGAGGTCAGGACTTTTTGTCTTTTCTCCCTTGACGCCTTGGCTTCTGGGCTTAATGCCAATTATGTAATATATTCTCAGATTTGGTAGATGCTGAGTACATTTCAGGGCTGCTTTATCCAAGTCTGTCAGCTTTCTGTTGCTGTGACAAAAAACCTAACAACTTAAAGAAGAAAAGGTTTATTTTGACCCAGGAGTTCAGAGGTTTCAGTTCATGGTCACTTGGCCCTGTGACAAGATGGTACACCATGGCAGGGAGCACATGACAGGGGAGTCTGCTCTCTTCAGTGAATCTGGGAAGCAAAGAGAAAAAGGAAGGTTGGTGCAGGATACTGGTATTCCCTTCAGGGACATGCTTCCAATGACCTAATTTCCTTTCACTAGACTCCACCTCCTAAAGGTTCCACTGCCTCCCAATAACACCACAGGCTGGTGACTGAGCCTTGTGCATGTTGGCCTTGGGATACATTTAAATATCCAAACCATAATTCTGGGTTTCAATCTATCACAGACTTACTCCCTACCATGAATGTATTTCCTATCATTTCCTTTTTAAAATTATCACCACCATCCCTGGGGTTAAGCCAAGATATACATTTTACAATGTGAAACATTCTATGGTATAAAAGGTCTATTTACACAATTAATTGGCATTAAGTTATTAAGCATATTAGATATTTAAGATGCAAAATTTCTAATTTAATGTATTAATGTATGTTATCTGATATATCAGCCAATGTCATAAAGTAAAATGTTTATGTATGGTTGAGGTATGTAAGAATATGAACTACAGTAGCATATGGGCTAAAAAGTGTTTTCAAATTCCTATGTTGAAGTCCTGATCCTCAGTAACTCAGAATGTGATTGTATTTGAAGATAGGGCCTTCAAAGAGGTGATTAAGTTAAGTCATTACAATGGGACCTATCTGATATTACTGGTGTCTTTATACTAAGATGAAATTTGGACACAGAGGTAAAAACATGTGAAGACCCAGGGAGAAGATAGTCATTTCTAAATCAAAGAGTGAAGTCTCAGAAGAAACCAACTCTACCGATACCCTGATTTTGAACTTCTAGCATCTAGACCTGTAAGAAAATTAATTCCTGTTATTCAAGTCACTCAGAATATGATACTTTGCTACAGCAGTCCTTGCAAACAAATACAAGTTCTAAGAGCAGCAACATATGATTACAAAACTATGGGAATTTACAGTTTGAACCTCTGCATTTCCTGATTTCTCTAAAATCTACGAATTTTGTCATTCAAGTTACTGAGTTCTGTACTACACTGAGCTGGTAAGTAGAGTCGATTTGGGATAAAACTAAAGTAAAGGAGGTATAAGTCGGTGAATTAATCAATCCTCTTATTCGTCATTGAAAAATCTAACAATAAAAATCAGATTCACAGTTGAAGTTAATTGAGCTTTAAAGTCTTGGTTGAAGGAATATGTGCTGAATAATTAGTCCTATGAACAGACTGACAACTCAGCCAAAAAGTCCTGTATTTATTACCTGGAAGTAGATTTTGGTGTGCTCCACAGCTCAGTGCTCCAGCAACTATGCTTGGAGATATGAAACTCAGAACCAACCAACACACATTCCTTGGCAGTTACTTGAAAACATATTCCAGATCAGGGCTGCTCCATGTCAAGAGGAATGATGGACAACAGCTCTGGAAGTTACCCAGGCAGTAGAGAGCTGGTGGGGTTGACGCGTTCAACCTCTCACCTCATTAGCAGAGTCAACTTGTTCATACATCTTCTCCTTTCGCTCCATGAATAAA
Organism: Sciurus carolinensis; assembly: GCF_902686445.1. Taxonomy (NCBI): domain Eukaryota; kingdom Metazoa; phylum Chordata; class Mammalia; order Rodentia; family Sciuridae; genus Sciurus; species Sciurus carolinensis. The sequence goes on from NC_062222.1 coordinate 78,288,660, forward strand.
TGCAATAGGCCAAGAGAAGTCAGAGGTGATTAGATAAAATCTGTTGGACCTGGGGACCTTCATCAACCAGACCAATCTTCTCATTTTAGAAGGGAGACAACTGGGACTCTGAATTGCTCTGAGTAATGCGTATGCACATATGTGCCTGCAGAATATTTATAGCAGTGTACCTCAGTCTGAAGTTAGAGATAAAGAATCCTCAGAGACATACCAAGCCTAAAATTTCTCATGCTACGAACAGAACTTTGGATTCTCTTGATAGGTCTTGTCTAGTATCTCAGAGGAAAATAAATTTAAGGGATGTTCCAAAATTAATGGCTTATCTTATAAAGTTGGGCTAAAAGTTAAAATCCTATCAGTACTACATCTGGAAAATATAAAGAGATTGATTAACACTAGGAGAAAGCTATACTATAAATAAAAATTGTACTAGTAAATATTGTTCAATAAGTACTTGATAAATGATTTCCTCTTCAATGTGCATAGACACAGGTACTTAACAGTTCTTTGGAATTTATTAAGTAGGAAATTGATTTGAGATCTACAGGATTAAATAAGTATTAAATCATAATGTATTTCTATTGCATACATTTTCTCATGCCTTCACAATGTGCCCATCCACTAAGGACTTTTTAATACATAGAATTGAATAGATGGACCTTGTACTTAAGGAGAGCTTAGTCTGAAGAATTGGACACGTGAAACACTGCTGAACAAGGGATCTAAAGTTGTGAGCAGGAAATGTTGTTCTTTTCCCTGCTCTAATTAACTCTTCAAATTCTTTTGTCTTTTTTTTGGAAAAAAAAATTGTAGGTAAAAAGCACATAATATTTACCATCTCTAATTTTTAAGTATATAGTTCAGTAGTGCTAAGGGTTAAGTGTGTTGTTCAATAGATTTCCAGAACTTTTCCATCTTGCAAAACTGAAATTATGTATCCATTAATGAACTTTCTTCCCCCACCAGCCCTGGGAAACCACCATGCTGCTTTCTATTAATTTGACTATTTCAGAAACCTCATATAAATGGAATCATACAAAATTTGTCTATTTTGTGACTGACTCATTTCACTTAGCATAATGTCATCAAGGTTCATCCGTATTGTAGCATTTGACAGGATTTCCTTTTTAGGGCTGAATAATATTCCAATGTAGGTATATAAACCATATTTTTCCCACATTTTTAATTCGTGCATCATAGTTGTACATAATGATGGAATTTGTTGTTACATATTCTTACATGCACATAATATAACAATATCAATTGGCCAATATCACTCCTCAGCCTTTCCCTTCTTCCTGCTTACCTCTCCTGCCCCTTGGACCCTTTCCTCTACTAATTGCCCTTTTATTGTCATGAGATCCACCCCTGCTTCTTTTCCTTTTACCTCTCTAGCTTCCAGGTATGAGAAAAACATGCAACCCTTAACCTTCTGAGTTTGACTTATTTTGGTTAACATAATGTCTCTAGTTCCATTTTCCTGCAAATGACATCATTTTTCTTTATGACTGAATAAAACTCCATGTGTGTATATATCCCATATATACACACACCACATTTTCTTCATCTGTTGCTGAATATCTGGTTTCATAGTTAGGCTATTGTGAATTTTCTGCTTTAAACATGGGTATGCATGTAATCATTGTAATATGATGAGTTCGATTCTTCAGGATAAATACCAAGAAGTGGTATAACTGGGTCATAGGATGGTTCCATGCCTAATATTTTGAAGAAACTTCACACTGATTTCTATAGTGGTTGTACCAATTTTTAATCTCATCAACAGTGTAAAAGTGTTCTTTTTATCTCCACTTTCTCTTTAGCATTTATTATTGATAGTCTTTTTCTTTTTTTCCTGTTCTTTTTAATAATATATGACAGTAGAGTACATTTTGACATATTTATATGAACATGGAGTACATCTTTTTCTACTTATTTTAATTAGGATCCCAGTTTTGGGATTGTCCATGATGGAGATTCACTGTGGTATATTCATATATGAACATAGAAAAGTTATGTCATTCATTCCACTGTCTTTTTCCTCCTCCTGTCCCCTCCATTCCCTTCATTCTCCTTTGTCTAATCCACTGAACTTCTATTCTTCCCCTTCCACCTTTGTTGTGTGTTAACATTCACGTATCAGAGAAAAAATTTGGCCTTTGCGGGGGGGGTTGGTTTATTTTGCTTAGCATAATAGTTTCCAGATCCATCCATTTACCAGCAAGAGTCATAGTCATTCTTTTTTATGGCTAAGTAATAGTCCATTGTGTACATATACCTCATTTTATTTATCCATTCATCCATTGAAGGGGTCAATGTTGGTTCCATACTTTAGCTATTATAAATTGAGTGAGCTGCTATAGACATTGATGTGGCTGCATCAACGTAATATGCCAATTTTAAGTCCTTTGGGATCAAGAAGTGGGATAACTGGGTCAAATGATTGCATTCCAAGTTTTCTGAGGAATCGTCATACAGCTTTCCAAAGTGGTTGCACCGGTATTATTGATATTCTTGATGACTTTATTCTGATTTGTATGAGATGAAATCTCAGTGTAGCTTTGATTTATATTTCCCTAATTTCTAATGAACATTTTTCATGGATTTGGCCATTTCTATTTCTTTTTTGAGAAATATCTGTATAACTAATTTGACCATTTACTAATTTGGTTGTTCTGTATGTAAAGTTTTTTGAGCTCTTCATATATTCTAGACATTAATCCTTTGTCAGGAAAATAACTAAAAGATTTTCTCCTCTTCTGTAGGTTCTCTTCACATAGTTTCCTTTGCAGGGTAGCAGCTGTTTAATTTAATGCCATCCCATTTATTAACTCATGACGTTATTTCCTGAGCTGTGGGGATCCTATGAGAAAGTCATTGCCTGTGTCAATATGCTGGAGTCTTGACCCTATATTTTCTTCTAAGAGTTGCATAATTTCTGGTCTAATTCATAGGTCTTTGATCCATTTGGGGTTTATTTTTGTGCAGGGTGAGAGAAAAAGGTCTAATCTCATTCTTCTAGATATGGATAAACAGTTTTCCCAGCACCATTTTCTAGAAAGTCTGTCTTTTCTCCAATGTATGTTTTTGGAATCTTTGCCAAGGATCAGATGACTGTAGATGTGTGGGTTTGTCTGTGTCTTCTAGTCTGTACCATTGGTCTATGTGTCTGCTTTTATGCCAAAACCATGAAATTTTTGTTACTATTGCTCTGTAGTATAATTTGAAGTCAGTTATTGCTTTGGCTTAGAATTGCTTTGGCTATTCTGAGTCTTTGATTCTTCCAAATGAATTTTAGGACTGTTTAGTTTTGTGAAGAATGTCATTGGTATTCTGATGGGGATTCATGGAATCTATGTTGCTTTTGGTAATATGGCCATTTTAACAATATTAATTCTGCTTATCCATGAAAATGGTAAGTCTTTTCATCTTATTGTATCTTTTTAAATTTCTTCAATTTTCATAGTTTTCATGGTAGAGATGGTTCACCTCCTTGGTTACATCTATTCCTAGGTCATGTCTTGTCTTTGAGGCTATTGTGAATGGGATTGTTTTCCTGTTTTCTTTCTCAGCAAATTCATTGTGGGTATAAAGGAAAGTTATTGATTTTTGTTATGTTGACTTGTAATCTGCTCCTATTGCAAATTTATTGGCTCAGCAGTCTTTTGGAGAATATTTTAGATCTTCTACATATAGAAAAATATCATCTGTACACAGTGATAATTTGACTTCACTCTTTCCTTCTTTTGCCTAAGTGCTCTGGTAAAAATTTCTAGCACTATATTAAATAGGAGTGGTGAGAGTAGAATCTAGAACAAGACAAGGATGTCCAAAGGAATTGCTTTCAGTCCTTCATTTACTGTGATTTTGACTTTGGGTTTTTCATATATAGCCTTTATGATGTTGAGGTAAGTTCCTTCTATCTCTAGTTTCTTCAGTGTTTTTATCATGAATGGGTACTGAATTTTATTGAGGCCTTCCCTACATTTATTGAGATAATTAAGTGATTTTTTGGTCATTAATTCTATTTATGTGATAAATTATATTTATTGACTTGCATGTATTAACCATTCTCACATCTTTGGAATAAAACCAACTTGGTCGTGATGTAGAATCTTAATACGTTGTTGAACATAACTTGCTCACATTTTATTGAGTATTTTTGTATCTAAGTTCATCGGGAATACTGGCCTATAATTTTCTTTCCTTGAAGTGTCATTGTCTGATTTGAGTATGGAGGTAATACTGGCTTCACAGAATGAATTTGGAAGTATTCCATCTTTTCTATTTCATGGAATAATTTGAGGAGTATTAGCATTAGTTCTTTAAAGGTCTGATAGAATTTAACTGAGAATCCATCTGGTCCTAAGTTATTCTTTATTGAAAGTCTTTTTATTATTGCTTCTATCTCATTACAATTAATCAGTCTGTTTAGGTTTTCTATGTCCTCTTGATCCAGTTTTGGTAGGTCTTATTTGTCTAGGAGCATGATATTTCTTCTAGGTTTTTAACTTACTAGAGTGTAAGTTTTCAAAATTATACCTGTTTTAGTCAGTTTTTTTTTTCCTGCTGTGACTGAATGACCCAATGAGCACAATTATAGAACAGAAAAGGTTTATTTGAGGGTTCATGGTTTCAGAGATCTTACTCCATAGAAGGCTGGCTCCATTCCTCAGGGTTCCAGGTGAGGCAAAACATCATGGCAGAAGAGTGTGGCAGAGGGAAGCAGTTTGCGTCATGAGAGAGAGAGAGAGAGAGAGAGAGAGAGACAGACTGAGACTCCACTGTACTCTTTAGATACAAAATATGTACCCATGTACAAAATATATAAAGCCATGTCCCAATTCCACCTCCTCCAGTCACACCCTACCACTTCAATTAATCCCATCAGGGGAGTTAATTCACTGATTGGGTTAAGACTCTTACAACCCAGTAATTTCTCTTCTGAACCTTCTTGCATTGTCTCACGTGTGAGCTTTTGGGGGACAACTCACATCCAAACCATAACAATACCTCATGATGCCTGGATTTCTGGGGTGATTTCTCCCCTTTCATCTCTAATTAATTTGGGTCTTTCTTTTAGTTAGTTTGATTAATAAAAACAAACAAGATCAATAAGTCCTTAAAGAACCAACTCTTTCATTGATCCTTCTTTTTATTCTCAAGGCCATAGAAATTGGCTCTGATCTTAATTATTTCCTTCTTTCTGATTTTAGAACTGATTTGTTTTTCAAAGGCCTTGAGATGCAGCACTGTTAATTTGGGATCTTTCTACTTTTCTTATGTAGGCAGTCATAGCTATAACATTTCCTCTTAAGACTGCCTTCATTGTGTCCCAGAGGTTCAGATATGTTGTATTACTATTCTCATTTGAGTCTAAGAATTTTAAAAATTCTCTTGATTTATTCTGTCACCCATTCATCATTCAAAAGTTTTTCAATTTACATGTGTTTATATACTTTCTGTATAATTTAGTTGTGTTGACTTTTAATTGCATTCCATTATGATAAGAATCAAGAAGTTATAATTTTTCTGTTTGCTAAGAGTTGCTTTGTGGACTAAACTATGGTCTATACTATGGTCTATTTTGGATAATGTTCCCTGAGCCACTGAAAAGACAATTTATTCAATTTCTGTTGGATGAAATATTCTAGAGATGTCTGTAAAATTCATTTGATTTATATTTTTCAGGTTTGAAGAGGCTTTACTGAGTTTATGTCTGAATAATCTAACGGTGAGAGAGGTGTGTTGAAATCACCCAGTATTACTGTACGGGGGTTTGAGGTTCAATTTTAGTACTGTCTATTTTATATATTTAATTGTACCCACATTGGGACATACTTACTATTCTTATGTCTTCATGTTGAATTGTTCCCTTTACTGGTATAAAGTAACCCTCTTTGTCTCTTGATTAGTTTTCATTTGAAGTCTGCTTTGTCAGTTATGAAAGAAGCTACTCCTGCTTGTTTTCAGGCTCTTTCACATGGTATGTCAATTTCTATCCCTTCTTTTTTATCCTGTGGCTCTTTGTGAGTCTCTTGCAAACATACAGTCAGGTCTTGTTTTTTAATCCATTTATCCAGTCTATGTCTTTTAATTGGAGAATTGAGACCATTTACATGAAATATTAGAGTTTTTAAAAATTAATTCCTGCCACTTTATTTATCATGTTTAATTTGGTTTTCTCTTTTGCTTAGCTAATATTCAAGTGAGATTTGTTAATTTGTGAGCTCTAGGATTTGTTTTTGATTTCTTCTGTGTGGAGTATTTAAGTAAGTTCCATAGTGATGGTTTAGTAGTCATGAATTGTAGTTTTGCTTATCTTGGAAGGTTTTGAATTTCTTCAATTTTGAAGGATAGCTTTACTGATTATAGAATTCTCAGTTGATAGTTATTTTCTTTCAGGACTTGGAACATATCACAAGCCCTCCTGGATTTTGGAGTTTGTGTTGAGAAATCAGAAGTTATTCTGATTGACTTGCCTATAAATGTGACCTGATATTTTTCTCTTAAAGTTTTTAAAAGTCTATCCTTACTCTGTATGTTAGGCATTTTAATTATAATGTATCATGGAGAGGTTCTCTTTTTATCTTGTCTCTTTGGGGTTCTGAATGCATCCTGTATCTGAATCTGGATGTCCATTTCATTCTGAAGGTTTGGAAAATTTTCTGTTATTATGTCACTAAAGAGTTTATCCATTCCATTAGCCTGCATCTCACAGCCTTCCTAAATTCCACCAATTTTTAACTTTGGTCTCCTGTGTCCCAGAGTTCTTGTATATTCTGATCATGACTACTTACTTCCTATTCTTTAATGCTGTCCGAATGTTCAAGGCTGGTGTTATGGTTTAGATATTAGGTATCCCCCAAAAGTTCATGTGTGAGACAATGCAAGAAGGTTTGGGGGAAAAATGATTGGGTTATAATCCCATGATGGGATTAACTGAGTGATAACGTAGGAAGGCAAGACATGGCTGGAGGAGGTGGGTCACTGGGGGCATGAATTTGGGGTATGTATTTTGGATCTGGAAAGTGGAGTCTCTGCTTCCTGATCATCATGTGAGCTGCTACTCTCTGCCACACTATTCTGCCATAATGTTCAGCCTCACTTTGAGCTCCAAGGAATGGATCCAGCTGTCAATGGACTGAGACCTCTAAAACTGAGCCCTCAAACTTTTCCTCAGATAAAATTGTCTGTCAGATCTTTTAGTCACATCAGTGAAAAAGCTGACATAAATAGTCAGCCTCTTTGTCTTCCAGTTCTGAAATTCTGTCTTCAGCATGGTCTACTTTATTAGAGACTTTCAACTGAACATTTATGTGTTTCATTTCTAAGATTTGTTTGGTTCTATTTCAATATCTTTCTTTATTGACCTTCTCATTCATAGGCCTATACTGCCTTAATTCTTTCAGTTGTTCTTCAGTGTTCTCTTGGAATTCATTGATCATTTTTATAACCATGCATTTGAATTCTTTATCTCATTTAATCCACCTGAAAATTTTTGAGGTCAGTTGCTGGTGAATTATGAACTTTAGTAGGTTTTAACTTTTTTCATATTTCTGGTATTTTGTTGGGTTTTATGCATCTTTTGGGAGGGATAGTTTTCCTATTTCTATGTGTAGACCTTTTTAGGACACTGGTTTCACTTGCCAAAGTGTCCTAGAGGGATTTAGATTGAGACTCCCTTACAGATACCCACAGATTTTGTGTTAATTCTGTGTTTTTGCTGTAGCAGTGATGTTCATGAGTGGAACCTCAGGGCCCATCCCTAGCTGTTTCTACTTGGGACCTGGTTGTTAGTGTGGGTTTTTGTCTCTGTATTCTTTGTATTAAAATATAGCTGAAGTTTGAGTGTCAATTTGTGTGTAGAGCAAGGCAAGTTGAGATTTGGTTGAGTTTAGTTCAGCAGCAGAGTCCTCTATGCTATGAACTTGTGGTGTCCCTTTGTGTTCCCATCACCTCACAGAATAGGGAGAAATAGAAAACAGTAATAAGTTATGCAAATGTACAGCATTAATACTGTATATTTCCTACTATGAAATCTACAATATTACCAAAAAATAGACCAAAACAAATCCCCCCTCAAAAAAAAAAAAAAAAAAAAAAAACCAAAAAAATAGAATTGGTCAGATCTGCAATGCCAACAGCAAAAAAAAAAGCAATAAGTAACTATAAACTATTCTGGCATTAAAGCAAACAACAGGTGCCAACTATATCATCTACAGCAGTAATAATTTCAACAGCATGAATAGTGGAGGCAGGAGTCACATGAACCAATTAGTTCTAAAAGATGATAAAAAGTAAATTAAGAAAAGTGTAAAAAGAAAATATGAAAATGTTAACATAATGCAGAGGACAGGTCCCTGGTGATGGTTAAGAGAGGAAGAGAAAAACATAAGGAGAAAATTAAGGAAGAGAGAAAGAACAATAGAATTTGGCTATTAGCAGGAAAAGAAAAAAAGATAAATGGAAAGAAAGCCAAAATATACAAGCCCCAAACCCTAACCCTCAAAATACAGGTCAAATAACTACATTTAGAAATGCTAAAAAATGAACAAATAAGCACAGAAAGATAAGACACATACACAAGGATAAAGATCTATGTACTGGGAGGGCCAGAGGTTGTTATCCCCCTCTTCTGAGTTGCTGAGTTGCCAGTTGGAGTGATATAAGACTGAAGCAGCTTGAAGTAAGTCTCAGCTTCCCTTCTCACCAGGTAGGGCAGTCTTCCCAGGCTTAGTCCCTGAGTCCATTCACACATGCCTATTCAGATTCCCAATTCACCTCAGCTGGTCACATGAGACACCAGACTCAGAAGCAAGTTGGGCTCCCCTTTCCTTTTCCAACTTGAATCCCCTTAGGTAAAATCTTCTTTGTGCCTGTTTCACTCACATTCTGCTAAATATAACCTATGTCACATGGTAGGTGCTTGCCAGGACAGTATGGCAGTGTTTGCTATGATCTCCTGGCTCCTACAGCAACAGCTACAGCATAGTTGCCTCAAGGTGGCTCTGCCTCAGCTCTCTGTGGACTGTTTAGAAATAGCACTTTTCAAGCACCAGTGCACAGGGCAGGATCTGGATCAGCTAAGTTCAGATTTTTTTCTGATCTCAGGTTTTTCCATACCAAATCTGTCCATTGTGCTTATTTCTGTGTTTTCACTCCCTCTGTGGTGAACCAGTGCTGCTACCACTACTGCTGCTGTGACTGCGAGTGGCTTGGCTCCAATATACTCTTTGTTTAATGTACCCAAGTTTGAGTCTCTAAGACACCCTGTCCAATATTGAATTTTAGTGAAATCCCTCTTTCACACACCTCTCTGAGCAGGAGTAGTCCCACTGCTTGAATCCCAAGCCACAGAATGTAGCCTTCCTCTAATCCACAATCTTGAATCTGTCACTCCTGGAATTCTTGTTCAAGGATGAATAATTTCTTCCTGCCCCTCAAAAGTAATGTAGGACAAATCTCATGACTTTTATGATAAACCCCAAATAGTATTCTCTGGTAATTTCTAGAGACAAACAGATTTGTTTCAGTAATTTATACACTGTCCAAACTCCAGCTTTCACTTAAAATTGAAGATTCCCTTCCACTACTATGAACCTGTTCTAGAGGTATGTATAAGTTCTCCCTCTCCCTGCCTGGGGCTCTGCTCCTCTTCTCCTACCCACCAGCCTACCTCTGACTCCTTCAATGCTGGACCCAGGGTGAAGGTGAGGGATGGGATCTGAGGGGCAGGGAAGGGCTTGACTGGCACTCAGATAATCTTGCATCAGTTCCAGAACAAGACACGTGTTTGACTGACAGCATAAATCTTCCCTCAAGTCCTGGCTATTGGATGTTCATCTCTCAGTTGAAGTAACCACCCATTCATGGAAATCTATCAGGCAGAATTTGAAATGGCTCACATGCTCCCCTCAATTTCCCTCAACTAGTGACATAGATCAAAGCCCTAATAACTAGGCCTGAGGAAAGGGCAAGAACCTTCTACATGTCTTCCATGTAGTAGATCAGGTAACAGCATATAATAACCCTCCTAAAGGAAAAAAAATTTTGGTGGTGCTGGGCATTGAAGTCAGAGCTTCATCCATGCTAAGCATAGGCTTTACCACTGAGCAAAAACCCCTGTCCAAGAATTTCTTTTATCCAGGTTCCAATGTGCTACCTGAATTCTTAACCCTCACTAATATGACTGGATCTGGCCAGGATTTGAAGCTTGGATCATGGACTTGGTAGTTTTATGGTCCTCAGCAAAAATTAACAGTCTTATCTTGTTATATGAGGAAATAGTATTCATTTGTCATATTAATGCTAAGACATAACAAAAGTTTTGTATCCAATACTAGTTCACACAGAAGGGAAGATGCATGTAAAAGCTTCTGATGAAGGTGACATCTGAGCTGAATTCTAAGACACAAGAATCCAGCAAAAGAGGAAAAAATACCATTCCATGTAGGTTTGTTTTTAACTGCAGCACCTATTTGAATCACTTGGGACTGTTTGCTATTGTAGCTAATACTCTAATACTCCACATTTTTACCAAATGAAATACCAATACTTAATACTGTGAAGAATTCTTGCCAGGAAAAACTGAATGTCATCTTCAGAGCAAACTTTTATGGGGATAGAGGGACAAATTAAATGATACCGACATGAGGAAGCAAATGGATTAATCCAGAATGGGAAACATTTTGCAGAACTGATTTATTTACTCCAAGAAGACAATGGTAGGAAGAAAGTTGGGGAAGAGGACAACTCTTCACGTAAGAGACAACAAGCACAGGTAATGTGTGACTTTATTAGTAATCCTGTGGCATCATCTACAATTTTATTAGGTATAATCTGGCACTTGGTAAGAACACAATATTTAAGAGCTTTATACTGAAATAAATCATAATGAAAAGATAAAGCCTGGCATTTACTTTGAAATAGTGAAGTATTAAGCTAATATGGAAAATCTTTAAGCATTAAATCTATGTAATGGGGAAATTAGGCTCATTATTCTACTTTTATTAACATTTACAAATTTTTATAACTTTTCTTGCTTGTGAGCAGTTTCTTGGTTGGTAGGATGCTTTCCTCCTCAGGATGGTCCAGGAACAGCAGTCCTCAGAGGCCCTACAGCATGGTACAACCGTAAGAGCTAAGTTCTCCCACCCAGATGGGCAGGGGCAAGGAAAGAAAGTTGAAATGCACATGCATTTCTCAGAACTTCAGTCCAGAAGTGACATATTCGTGTCCACTGACATTCCATTCACAAAGACTAATCCTATAACGCCATCTAGATAAAGGTAGTCCCCGACTGTTTGGCAACTTCCAGCAACTACTCTAAATGAGGGTATAAAAAAGCTCTTGGCATGTAGCAGAGATAATGGACCATCTAGTTAAGACGGGGATTCTGTTGGCAGGCAAGGCAAGTCATCAACCATCTGCTTCTTCACATTCTGCAGGTGACTGATTAAGGGCATGCTGACACCCTGCTTTCACCCTCCTGAGCCATGCTGGCCCCTCCCGATTTTGCCTTGGCTTTTTATGGCCTAACAGAGCTCTCTTGACCTGTGGCTTTTAATGGGGTTCAGCCAATAAAGAGCACCAGCAGAGACTGGAAGGAAGGAGGGCTGAGAGGGAGGGGCCCCGAGTTCCTACCTTCTGCTGCATGGTTGCCAGGTGGTAGCTTCCTCTGTAAGAGTCCCAGCACATTTCACTGGCTCTCTTCACAGCTTTTCTGTCTGCAGTCTCTGATAACAGCTCCCTTCCTTTCCCCTTTCTATACCAATACTCCCGCAAGAACCCCACTTCATCCATTGTGGCCGAACTCTAATACATTGTACTTGGATTAAATTCTCCTTAAACTCTACCTGTTTCTGTTGGGACCATGGCTGACTCACAGGGGATCCTTGGACAACACTGAGAAACACTAGGCCAAGGGAGTATATGACCCAACTCTTAGGGAACTGCAAACACATCTGAGCTCCAAGGCACTTCATGCAGCTGCAGCAGAAGTGAGGGGATGTGGGAATGGGATCACACCATGAAGGGCCTGTCTGTCTCCTGGGTCCTTCTGTCAGCAGCAGTAATATTAAGCAGGTGGCTTTGCAGTAACTGAAGGGAGATACGAGTCAACTAAGTGACAGTCAATAGCCAAAGGAGGAGAAACTCCAGGTCCTATTGCTGGACCCTACCCCCGGTGTTAACAGAGCTGATGCATCCATAAGCACAGAAAACAATTGCCTTAGAGAGAGCAACAAATGAGGTAGCTAAAGCAAGATTCCAATTTTAAGGAAGTGCAAGAAGAAACATCCAGCCAGTACCATCGTGTCCCTTTTGCCACATACTTCACTTCTGCATTAATTTATGATCCAGAAGGGCTGCATTCAAATTCCAGAGACTTTCCCGCACCTTCCCGATGGGAAGATTGCCCATCCTAGGATAATTTATTACAGAAAAGGGAATTTGTTGTATAGCCAGCTTTCCTGCACTACATTTGTTATGTGAAGCGAGAACTATTCAGATGGAAAGACTAAAAACTGCAATGATAAATACTGTTTGCTAAGTATTATTAATGATTTAGTGTTGCAGAGGCCCAATGCCATAGAGACCTCTTATAAGATATTCCTAACAACCCCTAATATTTATGCAGAATTGGAATGAGTTCAAGGCAGAAATTTCATGTCTTTCTCCTATTCTCTGCCTATAAACCCACATTACTGCCTCAAGGTAAAAGAACCTTGCATCGTTATGTGTTTGCATGATTATTCTCAGTTACTTTGGAGTATTTTGTTCCTACTTTCTGCATAGAGCATTTCAAGATTTTATAATCAGAATTCCAGAAGCTGATGTGAATTTTAGATATTCTATAATTTTACCCTTAATTACAGGGCATTAGAAGATATTCTGACTTCATTAACACAATGTAGGGTTTTTTTTTGTTCTGTATAAAGAAAACAAAAGCCTATTAGCCTAAGTCCTTTAGTGATGTCATGAGTTCCATAAAAATTTAAGTTTCTATGAATTCAAACACTAAAAGATATTCTTGTCTACTACTTCCTTTTGAGTCATTTTGGCACAATACGTGGCCAACACCCTTTTTTTTTATTACAAGGTTTAATTTTGAAAATTATAATATATCCAAGGTTGACAAATGTACATTTTTATATAACACTTAGGAAAGTAATATTTTTTAAGGAACAAATCATTGTTTTAGGTGTTTCTTCATTTTTTATTTGTTCTAATTGGTTATACATGACAGAATGCATTTTGACACTTTGTACACAAATGGAGCATAACTCCTCATTCCTCTGACTGTACATAGTGCTGAGTCACATCAGGGTGTCATCATACATTATATAGGATAATGTCTGTCTCATTCTACCATCCTTCCCATCCCCACCACCCCACCCCTCCCCTTATTCTCCTCTGCACAATCCAAAGTTCCTTCATTCTTTCCTACCACCCCCCTATGTGTCAGCATCCACTTATCAGAGAAAACATTTCGCCTTTGATTTTTGGGGATTGGTTTATTTCACTTAGTATGATATTCTCTAGTTCCATTCATTTACCTGCAAATGCCATCATTTTATTCTACTTTAAGGCTCAGTAATAGTCCATTGTATATATGTACCACATTTTCTTCATTTGTCTGTTAAAGGGCATCTAGGCTGGTTCCATAGTTTAGCTATTGTAAACTGAGCTGCTATAAACATTGATGTGACTGTCACTGTAGAATGCTGATTAAACCCAGGGGTGGGAGAGCTGGGTTGAACAATCAACTCCATTTTTAACTGGCATAATTCTTCATGTATTTAAAAGCATGGTACATTTCTCATTTGAAGGTATCTTCAATTTGGTCATAGCATATAGTCAAAAGGAAGTATGCTTTAAAAATTTCAGACCATGTTTCAAAGTAGATCTTTTTACTTAGGATTAAAATAAAAACTCAAGCCATGTTCCACATTTGCTCATGCCTCTGGACATGTCAGTTAGTACTTGTCCTACCTACGGTCCACCCTGAAGGGCAGTTCTAGGTGTCATAACCCACCAAAGGTGGGCACCTGACGAAAGACCTGGACATAGATTCAGCTCATCTTCTTGTGTTAGGCCCTGTCATAGGACAAGTTCTCCGTCAGAAATTTGAAGTAGGAATGACCAAGAAGAAGGGGGCACACAGTGGAGGCAGCAGCTACATGACCAGGAGGTGGAGTTTACCGAGTGTCACCCATATCACTCCTAGGGAATTACACCAACCAGAAGATCCAAAGCAAAACACCATTCTTGAGAGAAAAGCTCTTCATCATTGGTCATTCTGTGAGCTACTCTAGCCATCCCCACTCCCCACAAGAGGCACTAAGGAAAATTAACTTGAGTTAATTCCATCGATGCTCCCTTAAAGTTCTTGTCATTTATGTTATGTATTCAAACTCTGGATTACATGTTTTAAAACAGTCTTTAAAGCTACATTTGAACATTTTAGGTAGAAATAAAGGAGATAAATAATTATAAATCATGGCTCCTGATCAAATCCAGGGAATCACTGTTAGTCTAGCATTCCCAAACAGTCACACCAGAAGTGTAATTCTACGTGTACATTAAGTAACCATGTTTGTGGTTACTTCAGAGAAAACTACAAGTGTTGCTAGTTGTTAGTTCAGGAAACCTAGATCATGGACACAGTGTAGTTTGGGTTCCTTGGGAGGTAGACTTTGAAATGGAGTTTATCAAGCAGCACTGTTGGGATCCAAAAAGATGGAAAGGAGAGGAAGGAAGCAACATTGGGAAGAAGAGGTCTAGTTATGATTCAGGCCCAGCAGTAGCCCCAGAGGATCCTACAAGTAACCTGCGGAGCTAGAATGAGTTGGACTGGGTTGGCCAGGCCCATCTACTCCCTCACCGATCTATCGCTGCATGTGGACCATACTTAGAAGGGACATGACCTTACATCAGGTGGCTCTGTGCAACAGAGACAATCCCTTAAGGTTCTGACAGATAAAGACTATCTACTAGGGTGACCAAGCATTCCACATTTCCCTTTATGGTCTTAGTTTTAACACCAAAAACATCTTGGGAAACTCTCCAGTCTTGGGCAAAACAGAAACATTGATCATCCTACTGTCTGCAAACAGAACCTCAGCAGTGTGGGCAATAAATTTTCATTGAACAGATGTGTGTCTGTCACATACCTCTACAGATTCCCTAGGATTCCAGGGACCTCATGCTGGACTCTGGATCTGCCAAACTTCCTTAAAAACTCTAGGTGTTAAAGGCAATTGCTATGTCTCTCATAGCAGGAGAGACAATACCATCTCCCCTACTTCCCAAATGTTAGAAGTCACACAAATTCAGATTATTCATTTTGGAAAGGGCTTGCTAAACACAATACTAAGGTCTGATACTCTAATTACTCTGCACATGTCTTTTCTCATGGTAAGGTTTCCTCTGAAGTATATTTCCTGTTCTCTGCTGGACATAAGACATTCTTCTAAGGCCAGACATACTGGCACATAGAAATATGCTTGGGAACAATTAATCTATGTCAAAATCTAGAATAAACAGCCTAGCCTATCTCAATATCAAGAAGGGATAATACTTTTTAGTTAAAAATTTTCCACACCACAGGATTGCTGACATTTCATTGACTAGTGATATTTCTCACCAAGCTTGAAATTGTAATAGTGACCAGATATTCAGACTGACATGAAACAAAGCAAAGAAACCATTTTGATGGTTGGATAACAGCTGGCAAGATCATGGCTTTGGCTATAGGAATGAAGAACAGATCTTGACTCCTTTCCATCCAAGCATCCTGGCTTTGATCCCTTCTTCTCCAGCCTCCACCCAGTCCTTTATCCCTCAGCCCAAGGTGACAGTCAGTGCATTCTCCTGGTTGATGAGCTGCAAAAGTCAGGCCTGTGAAGCTCAATGAAACAGTAAAACAGAACGTTTTTCATTTACTAGTAAATAATGAAGCTGCATTCGTGGCAGAATTTAAAATAAAAGAAACATACCTCCAGGTAAACCCAGGTGCTTAAAACAAACGTTTCACTGAAGACACATTAGATTACAGTGTGAGAGATTATCATTAAGTCAAACACTTCCATCACTGTGAGGAAAACAGTTTCACCATAGTCCTATAAATGGTCTCTTGGCAAATGAGAATGTGAAGAATCTTCATGTTATCAGACTTGGGAATTATGAATAAATAATGCACATGTTTGTCATTCGTTTTCCCAGTCTTAAGATGATAGCCATTTTCTATTGATACACTGAGTGTAATCTAATACCATTACACCTGCATTGATAAATATGCAACTTCTAATAGGTCACTATGTTTTTGTTGTTGTGTTTTAGCCATGACCTTCTCTTTTCAAACCTGTGGCTTAAAAATCAATTTTAGGGCAGAAAACCCTCTAACAAGTGTTATCCCACTTACCTAAATAATTCATTATAATCTCTAATGAAAAAGGAGCTTTCCCATAGAGACAGAATAGCAGCTGTAATCAGTGAATTTTGGGAGAAATTTTTTTTCCCCAACAAGCTCTCATCTTGCAATTTTACACATAGAATTTACATTAGCTTTGTTAGATTAAAAGGATGCATGATTTGGAAAAGCTATTTTCTAACAAAGAAAGCAGATAATAACCTTGCCTAATGTCCACTGTGTTTTAAAGGCTGATAAAAATTCTTTAAAAAATTTCTAATTATACTCCATTTATGCATGATTTATCAAAATTCATAAATGTATTCTACTGACATGTTTAAAACAAATTTTTTTAAAATTTAAGTTATTTTTACTAGTTGGTAACATAATACATGGAGCAAAGTTGTTTTAACTAGAATATTTTCCCTTTCCATTCAGACAAATAATTCTTCATTGGGTACTAAGGAAGAGTAAAGCTTGTTAGATATGCAACAGAATCCAAGCAAGGTGAGCAGCACTATGTATACACACAAAGTAGACATAATTCGCTGTAATCATTTCAAATCATGATTCATTGCTTGTTATAAACCAGGGTGGTGTTAAATCATGAAATGGAGAGATGGCTGATTGGTGCCTATGATTTGAAGCACCATGGACATCCAAACTCCTCACTGGCACTAATTCCCAGAGTTTATCATTCCAGGAAAAGATGGAAAAAATGAAGGTCATCAGTTGATTTGTGCAATTATTGACAATCTTCCATTTAAAATGTATTGCTTAGTGCATATTTTGATGGGTTAGAGTAAAACACCTCAAGTGGTACAAGTTATTTCTCTCCTCATTAAGTAAGAGCATCTTCTATGTGCCAGGCACTGAGGATACAGCAAAAATAAAAGTTTCTGGCCTTAGGAAACTAATAGGGGAAGTAGACATGTGAGCAGATCCCAGAAGCAGTGGCCTCTAGGAGTTAGGATGAAGCAATGAGGGAGAGTTTGTTAGGAATTTACTGGAAAACACAACATTGGATCAAAATATAATTAAGTGAAATATTCCAGAATAGGAGCTAGAAGAAGGGCAGTCTTTTAGGCAGAGGAAATATACATTTGGAAATAGCAAGCAGTTTGGTATGACTGTAGCCAAAAGGTACAAACAGGTGTGAAAAGAAGTGGTGCTGAAGAGGCCACAGAGCTTAGACCTGAAAGGCCTTGCAGGGCATAGCATGGAGGTTGGGTGTGATACTGTAGACATGAGTGAGATAAGCTGAGGTTTGCATGCTAAGAAGTCTAGCTATTATTCACCCAGAAACAAAGGTAGGTATGATCCCAGAGTTTTCATTGAAGTTTTCTTATTATTATTAACCAACCAAGAGTGAGTACTGAAGACTTGAAATGGGTTTGTTTGTTTTTTGTGGTGCTGGGGATTGAACCCAGGGCTTGAGCATGCAAGGCAAGCACTCTACCAACCGAGACATATTCCCAGCCCAAAATGTTTCTTATTAATGAAATACTTTTAACACCATGTAATTACCACATAGGCTGGAGCATGCATTTGAAGTGAGACTTGACAATTGGCAGAAAGGACTTGAAGGGATTTCATGGGGAACAAGGTGACAAGATTTCAGTAGCTCACCCTGTCTCATACATCGTGTTTCCCAGGATCACCCCGAGAAGGCAGTGAAGGTAAAACTGACCATGGTTCTCCTTTCCCTACACCCAACAAGGGCAACTGAAATTCCACCCCTCAACACCCTAGTAGGACCAACTTCCCTTGCTCTCAATTGTCTCCTGCCGTGTTTCACCCAGGAACATTCTGGTTGTTCATTTCCTTGCACTTGGACAAGAGAATCAAAGATTCAAATCTCAACAAATCCACTAAGCATTGGTGGTATAGTAGTGAACACAGCTGCCTTCCAATAAATCTACTAAGCAAAGTTAGTGGCCCTTGTCTTACAGAACACCTCCAGCTTGAAAAGGACAAAGCCTTCCCTCAAAAAGAAGCCACCTATGATGTTAGGCCAGTCACTGTGGCTGCCTAGTCAAAGGATACTGTTTCATATGCATGGAGTTGGTGCAGCAGGAGGTCCTTCTGGACCCTACCAAGCACTAGAGCTAACCACCACCAGCCCAAGGCCTCCAGCCTTGAAGCTGTCAAGTGCTCATTATTCAGATGTTTTTCTTCCTTCTGTGGCCTCTGGGCATGCTGATCATCCTCTTTGCACAAGTAATAGGCTTTGAGCCAACGAAGTGCTGAACAATGCTGTTTAGGCATCGCATGTGCCAGATGATGTGCTTTTATGCATGATGAACAACTGACCTGATAAAGTGTCTTCCTGAAGCATCCAGAGGGGCTGGGATTGGATCAAGCACTTGGCAACAGGAAATGTGGAGGCAATCAGAACGAGATAAATGACATCACTGAAAGTTCTGACAAAAATACATTCATGGGAATGGGCATTTGACCATTTCTCCTCTTTGCTATTTAAGAATGTGGAGTGGTATATGATGGGGTTACACTATATTTAGAATTCGTATTTTTAAAACAAAATGGAATGGTGGATAATGGGTTTTCTTGAAAAAGTCCCAACTTGCATGTTACTGTATTTTGAAGGATTAACTTTTTAAAAAGTTTTATATCTGCTTAAGGTGAGGGCAGCTTCTTCAGCAGATATAAAACGGAAACCCTGGATCCAATAAAAAATCTCTACATAGCTTTTTAAAGTATCCAATAAAAAATTTTATGCAGAGGCCATGTTCTGGACACTAGATGGGAAAAGCCTCGAAATTCTGATATATTATGACATTTGGGGATTTTTGAACTGTTTGAGTTACACAACAGCGCTATTAATAATCATCTGTCAAAGTAAAGATGCCCAAGAGACCACCAACTAAGCAGAGACCAGTCTCTTGACCACTAATTGAGTTGCTAACATTTGCTGTTTTTAAACTTTAAAAAAGTCAACGTTTAAAAACTGGTCCAGGGGCTGGGATTGTGGCTCAGTGACAGAGCACTTCCCTCACATGCATGGGGTACTGGGTTTGGTCCTTAGCATCACATAAACAAAATAAAAAGGTCTTGTGTCCATCTAAAAATAAAAATAAAAATTTTAAAAAACTGGTCCAAATAATACCAATTTCACAAAAACATAAGAAACAAAAAAACAAAACAAAGCAAAAACAAAAACAAAAAACCAGTTTCTCTCATGCCTGGCAATAAGCAAGGCTTCAAGGACTTCCTAAGCAAGGTTTCTTAATGATTTTAGTGAAGGGGGATGGCTTTTGAGGGAGAATGCAAAGATGACTTCTCTGATGACTAGTTCAGAGACTGCTCCTTCCTGTGGTTTTCTAATGACATGAAAATGCCAAGATATAAAATGTGGTTGCTTCGTTCTTCAAATAACAGATGTATGAATAAAATTATCTTTCTCAGTGACACTTTACTAGACTCAGTTTGTGCATCTTCCCAGGTTTGCCCAGTGGTCACTGCCATGCAGCTTCAATCCAAATGCCACTGGTCGTCTGCCTCGTCCTTTCCTGGACACAGTTTTCACGGTGCCATCACAGTAGCAGCTACAGAATCTCCATTGCCAAAGTCAGACCCAACCATACCTGGGAAACTGTGGCTTACGTGGAAGCTGCTCAGAGGGGCCTTGTAACAAATCGGAGGTGTGGGGAGTTACTGTTCCACTGGGAATGTTTGCCCAACCAAAGCAGAAGACAGAAGAGAATGGGCAAATTCGATGCCCTTCTTTCAGATTCCCTCTAGGGGTTGCCAAGACCCAGTGGCACCTTTCCTATGATCTCTTCAGAGATGTCTCTGTCAAAGCAACCAGCTTTGGACTTTTGTGAAGCTGTAGTGGGATTGGTGATGTACCTCCTTGTACTTGCCTTCCTTGTCTCCCTTTCCTTCATTCTTGCTATCCTGGAGTTACAACTTCTAATAACGTGCTCACACAGAAGCTTGCCCGAGACCGTTTCTGAGGCTAAGACATTAATACTTGCTTAGTTCATCTCATGTTTGAACTAAACATGACTATTTTTTCCTTTGATCATCAACTTTTATCACTGGGTTTCCTTAATATGAGGATGGAAAAGACAGCTAATCCATGCTATTAGGGCAAGAATAGTTTATATTCATGGGATTTTTAGATCTTCTTAAAGCTATTACACCCTTCAAGGTACCGAGTTTCAAATTCTGGAACTGATGTGATAACTTCAGGTAAAATAAACTTGATATTCCCTTCCCGCATGCAATGGGGCCTTAGTTGGGAGTGGTTTCCTTCTCTTACATACTAAGAACAGAAGCTCTCAATTGTAGTTGCTCTGCAGGGCCAAATAAAGTATAACCTTGTCTGCTCTTCTTTAAGAGCAAATGCTTAAGTAGTACAGTTTCTATTTCAATATAGAAATATTGATAGGTACAACCCCCATCAACAGAAGTTGTTTGGAGTCACTGATAATTTTTAAGTATTAAGGGATGTGGAAAACAGTTTGGTAAGTATGTCCAGGATTTAGAATAATATCTGGAACAAAGAAAAGTCCTGTAGCAGACACTTTTGGTACCCATGTCATAGCTCCTTACTCAACCTTAACTAACCACTATTTTATGGTGCTTTTCAATTTGCAAATAACTGCTAAAAAGGCAAATTTGCTAAGTTACCATGCATTGTTCTGCTCATAAATATTCTAATAAATCAGGGAAATTATCACTTTGAGAGTCGAGCTCCTCATTTTTCTTTTTTATCTCTGCTACTATAAGACTTCAGTGGTCTTGATGCTGTTTTTGTTGTTGCCGACATCAATGTGCCACTCTTGAGCTCCAGGGCACACTTAAAGAGCACGCATCCTTCTACGGTGGAATGTTTGGTGTTCAGGGAGCAAGGAAGAGAACTATTACTTAGACTACAGTTTGGGATGCTAATTCTATTTATGGATATGGTATAATTTTAAAATGAAATGTCTCTCCCACAGGTTTTTTTCCTCCCTAATATTTATGTGAAAAGAGTGGTACTTCAGTGTTTAATATGAATAATACCTACAGCAATAAGGTGTTGTAAATGCTGAGATCATTGGTTATGTACCCTGGTGAAGCCACTGGCCTCCAAGAATGGTTAGTGTTGATTTGAGTTAGCTTTATGGTTTTGTGGAAATTGTTACAGAAGTTTGGTAGTTTCATTTAATTTGATGTTTTATGCTAGAACTATTAATGTTTATAACATATAAGCTTTAAGGTGAGCTTAAGACCTGACCTGATTACCAGCAAGATAACTATGTAACACCTAGAAAACACGATATTCCATCGATGGAAGCTGACCACCAAGAGCAACTGCTCTCCCCATCATACATACATTCACCTTCCTTAAAGGAGCAAACCAAAAACCCCAGAGGTCTAATCTAAACCAGTGGTTCTCCCATTCCTCAAAAGAAGTCAAAGTCAATGATCCTTCTAAAATAATAATAGTTATTATTTTGGTACTGGGGATTGAATCCACAGGCACTTAACCATTGAATCACATCCCCAGCCCATTTTTAAAAATAATTTTTTTAAGACAGGGTCTCATTAAGTTGTTTATGGCTCACTAAGTTGCTGAGGCTGGCCTTGACCTTGCAATCCTCCTGTCTCCGCCTCCTGAACCACTGGGATGAAAGTCATGCACCACCACACCTGGTGATTCTTGCATCTTGACACACATGCAGGAGACAGGAGTCGAGTTCATTTCCTGCCACTCTGTCCTCCATTTTATTGAGCGTTTACTGCATTCTTGGCACCACAGTAGGCTTCAGGGATACAAACAAGAGACACAAACCCTGTCATAAAACTTAACAGTCAAGTCCACTGCTAATCTAACAAATGTAATATACTTTTGATTTGCTCAGCTACTAGAATAAACTCCTCAAAGACTAACGTTTGTCCCTTTATTTCTCAATAAGGTTTTTATTTTTATATAATAGCTTATATGACAAGTTGTCTTCATCTGTAAGTATCAGTAGATTGTAAAATGATAAATATATGAAGTGTACTTTTGTCAAGAAACAAGGAATTGAGGGGTAACTGGCTGCAGTGCTGGCTTGGCAGTGTGACCACGTTCCCTCTCTCACATCCTTCCTAGGTGTCGTGCTACCACTTAGTTATAAGGACTGCAGCGACTGCGAGCATATCCTCACATGAGGAAATTCAAAATCAGGAAAGAGAATTTGGAGTCTCTTTCCTGGTCTGTCAATTAAGGAGACATTCTCCATATTTTTCTTTATATTTCCTTGACCACCTCAAGCTAGCTGCCAAGGTAGCTAAGTAACTGAACATGGTATTTCTAGTTTCTATTGAGACAGTGAGGGAAGCCAAGTGTCCACTGGATAGGCAACCAACAGTGTTTGTCATAAAGGATCCTCATTCAATAAAAATCAGACCATGGGAGTAGAAGGTGAAAAACCAGACCACAATAGAGGATGGTGCAGCGACATGGATGGTGAAAATACTTAGGAAGACAGAACTTGTGTCAAAGACGGACAACGTCCAGGTTCCAAATTCTCAGTGAATCTGCATTTGGAAATTTGGAGGAGGTTTCATGATAGCAACGATGACAGGTGAAACAAGTATTCAGGAAGATTATCAGAATGGCTGGAGATCTATGGCTCATTAGTGGACAGGGAAGAACCATCGAGTTCCATGCCACATTGAGAGAATGGGCATAGTCTTCTCAAATGAATGATGAAGAAGTTAGCATCTCCTGTTTCAAGGAGAGAAAGTTGTGAAGTATATAGGAGAGTTCATTTGTAGGAAAAATAAACCTGGGCTTTGTAGTTGGTAGTAGAAGTGGTAGAGAGAATAACACTTTTAAAAAGGATATGACTTGTTTATAAAGAAAAATAAAATTATGTCATTTGCAGGAAAATGGATGGAACTTTAAACTATTATGTTAAGCAAAACAAGTTGAACTCAGAAGGTCAGGGGTCATATGTTTTCTCTCATGTGGAAGATAGAGAGGAAAAGAGAAAAGAAAGTTGGGGAGAAGATTTCATGGAAATTAAGGAGGTAAGTAGAGGAAAGGGACCTGGGGGTGGAAGGAATGGGGAGGGGTGGGAGAGTTATTGAGTAATATTAGCCAAATTATGTTGTTATATTGTGTATAACTATGAATATGTAACAACAAATCCCATCATTATGTACAACCATAATGCACCCATAAAAAACATGGAAAAACAAAAACTGGTTCTGCAAGTTGTGAATAAATGGCAAAATTGGAAAAAAAAGATGTGTCTTGGAAAGTGGAGAGAGAAGCAGGCAGGAAGTAAACTGGGATGAACAAATGGATAAAAAAAAAATCAATTTCCTGCAAGGTTTCCACTCCAGATGTTGGCAAGATGACAGGAATTCAAGAGAATGGGAAATCAGAGATAAAGATTATGGTTAAACTTAACCAGCTGTATGAGTTATGATTCTCTAGTGTCAAGCAAACCAACTTCAATTTTTTAGAAAAGAGGAGAAATGTTGGACAGACTAAGATGAAAGCAGCTGGGGCTCAGCAAGTGACAAGAACTGGAGCTTGGGTAGGTGCCAGAACTCTTCCATCTGCTTCTATGTATGTGGATCATTTTCCTCTGCTGTCCCAGGCTGTTGGCAGAACACGGCCACCCCACACTTAAGATTACGTGTCATATTTCCAGCTATCCACTAAAACTCTGACAACTACAAGTCCTTGGAAAAGATATGACTGATCCTCTCTAGGTCAGGTGGGGTCTGTTCAACCTCAGCTAATGCCAGGAAAACAGAATTATGTGATAAAAATATGGCTTCCAAGAGCTCACGGCTAAAATGGGAAGAAAAGTTCATGAGAAAATGATATCACGTACTGTGCATATATCCCAGGTAACTACCAGAAAGAGTTGGTATAGGATGACTTGGTACAGCTCTGGTTTGCAGGAGTCTCTGGTGATTACTGAGGTCAGCAGTGGAATTTCAGTCTATCTTAGCCTTGGGTTGGATTACACATTGCCTCCAGTTATACTAATGGGTACCCTGGAAGGAACAGAACATCAATAGGCAAGTTCAATTCCCAAGAGCCTCTCACAAATATCATGTAGAAGATGATGTTGAGGTGACAGGTGGGGAAAAGATCAGAAGGAAAGAACCAAGCACATGAACATCAAGAGCAGATATGATATGATGATGCCGATTACTTCAACAAAGATCTCCAACAGGGCAGTCCTACTGTAGAAATAGAATGCAAATCTTACTTCAATGATTGCAAAATATGTGAAAGTCTCAAAATGGTGTTTTAGAAGTGGCCAATAACTGACTTCACAAATCTGAAGTTATCTTTTAGTAAATTCTGTAGGAGAAAATATCTTAATTTTAACCTTAAAAAAATTAAATACTTTGAAGATTGTTTTCTAGACCTGGAAAGATAGGATGAAACAGTGGGAAGAACCTGGATTTGAAATGAATGAGCCACACTTGGAGTTAATTTAGGCAAGCTCTGATTCCCTTTTTAATGAATAAGAAAACTAGTGGCACAGAGATTAAGTTCTTTTTGACATGACTACACATATGTGAGGATCAACTCAATTGGCATAATAACAGATGGGAAATCAGCAGAGCTCAATGCAAATGTTAGCAATTACCCAGAAATTGGAGGACAAATATTCACATAAAAGGTACCAAAGGGGAAGACTCACTAGCTAGCAGTCACTCTAACTAGAAGTGGTGGAATCGAGCTGGATGGCGAGTGTGCAAAGAACAGGGGTAGCCTTGCTCAGGTCAAGGGTTGACTTAGAAACATTCCCTTCCAAGAATATTCCTTTATTAATTATCAAACCAGGCATCAAATCAGGTATAAACACTTTCAAACTTGGTTATTGAAGATGGGATTAACTTGGTCAAAGCCTGAGGACTCACAAAGCAGCCCCTTGGTGTGGGAATACAGAATTCTGTTCCAAAGATTCAACTTGTGGGGGTAGGAAGGTGGGGGCCTGAAAGGTACAAAAAAATACTCAGTGTCCCTGGACCGATTATGCTCAGAAAACTATGGGTGGGGTGATGTCCTAGAAATGAGTACTTGGGGATTTTTGGAGACATACATCTGTTTGATCTTGAGGTCAGCAGACCACAGAAGGAACATTCAAGTAAAAACAATGTAAGGCAAGAACTTTACACAGGAAAATCTTGCTAGTTTCAGCTTTTCCAGGAACTATTTCAACTTTTTCAGGTAGGCCTTTTGAGCCCTCTCAGGATCAAACACCCACATTTCTTAAAACTTTATAGTCAAGAACCTCAGGATCCTTGCTTAAAAGATGAAATAATTGAACCAGATAGAACTTGAACTGTTTCTTAGTCCAACAGAGCATTCTATAGTTCTTGGACTAGTCTGTTGGCCAGAAATATAGTTGTCTGAGGGTATTTGTCTCAGTATCCTCAGCTCTATAAGGCCATATGGCTCTTCTTGCAGGATTCCTGGGATAGTCTTATGCTTCATCTTAGATCTTTTCTAATACAAGAAGCAGGGAGGACATGAGTGGTAAGTATTGTATGCATGAGGTCAGTCAGTGGATGATCTAACCAATGAATGGGAATGGGCCTGTAAGTGCAACCTTTTTCCTTTTAAAAAAAAAAAAAAAAAAAAAAAAAAAAAAAAAGAGGCAGGAAAGATTAAGGCAGGAAGAGAACTGAGGAAGAAAGGATAATGTTTAGAATAAAGGCTTAAAAATCCATTGTGAGCCAAAAGGGGAATCCCACTCTTTTTGCATGAACCTAGTTCCTCTTTTAGATATTTGGGAGGATGGTATAATTAGCCTAGGAGACTGAGCAACTTCAAGGCATTTGGAAGTCCCCTCTAACCCCCATTTTAAAAGGAGTCTCAATTTGGTTGAGTCTTGACCACAAATGTGCTGAATCAGGCCTTGGCTGCCTTCTGCCTGCCAGTAGGAATGGGACTCTTGGAGGTAGCTCTTAACAGTAAGCCTAATTCACTTTCTGGTAAGGAAAACAAAGGGAATGACCCTAAATTTTGAACTGTACAAGTATGCTCAGATGACAGTTTGTCAACTGCTGATTACACACATTTCTGCCTCAATCATTGTTACCTCTTCCCTAATTATGGGGGTTACGTCCTCAAACAAGGCATGCTGAACAAATCAGATGCAATAAGAGTCAGACTGAAAGTTCCTAAAAAGAACCTTACTTAACTACCTAAACATTTAAGATTGTATTAACATCACATAGTTACAGATTCTATCCCTTCCTATCATCTAATCTATTGTCTGTATGCCCAGAGACTTAAGGAAACCAGCAAATAAGTAAATGTACCTCCAATCTATTGGGGAATAGAATTAGTTTTACAGAGTAGCAAAGTCTGTGAAGGAATTTGATAGCATGAAGGTAACCTGGAAAGACCCCAGTGGTTAGCACACGGACTCATCCAAACATGAGGGGACTCATGTGGGCTTAAGTGCAATTCCCTAGTATAAAAGGCAGACACCACTGTCCTATCTGAAAGAAAAATGTAGTATTTGGTAACAAGCCAACTCCTAAGTTAGGGGTATAAATGACCCCCAAATTAATTCTCATATTAAACTATGGGATGGGTAGCAAGACATCTTGTTTTTTAGTGGGGTAGCCAATATCAGACTTCTGCCCTTTCATTCTTCATTGCTATTTGTTGTCCATATTAAGGAACACATATGTGGTCTGTCCTTTTGTCTTGCCCCTAGGAATGCATGTTTTGTGAGCTATCTTTATTAATCACTGTGCATCAGGCCTCTGGCAAAAACCAGAAGTTGCTGCCCATATGGCCACATTCTTCTGAGGGTTCTCAACTTCTGCTCTTCTGGGATGCCATTTTCCCCATTGTTGCCAGGGAACCCAATTACTTAACAGTATTTCCTATAACAACTTTTTGTCAATGCTGGTGTCCACTCACCAGCACATTTATTATTGCCTTGGTTAAAAAAAAAAAGAAAAGTGTTCTCCAACGCCTACTGAAGAATATGATCAACTCTTAGAGTAAATCATGCCTTAGGTCTCATCTACTCTATTTCAGCATGACTCCTTCAATAGTTTGTCTAATTTAATGTGTTCATTTAATGTGGGACATTGCTTTTTCCAAACTTTGTCTTATTTGGACAAACTCTTCAATATCCAGATTCGTACTCTTCCTCTAGCTGGCCAGCACCCTCAGGATCCAATCTTAGTTATACTCTCCTGGATCCTGTGTGCACATCAGCCAGGTTCTGTAGCTCCTTTGGCATCACTCGCCCACCTTAACAGGCCTATAACTTCCCCAAGAAGGTTGCTGAAATTTAGCCCTACCTTTGGGTTTGGTGGATAGAAGATCAGGTGGAGTGAGAGCCTGAGAAGAGCAAGCATCTTAAAAGGCATGCGTCTCCTTTGGGATTCAGCAAAATCTTCAATGAAAGAAAGGAGCTCTGTCTTCCAGTAAGGGACGTGAACTACTTCTGCAAATCCAAGGGGCTTAGGGAGATCAAGAAATTCAAGGTTCTCAAGTCCATTTTCCCAAATATTTCTATCCTAGATCAAGGTCTTATTTCTTCCCTATTATGGTTAGAACTTTGGTGTAGGATTCCTAACTGGGTTGGAAATCTAGCGTTCTCTGAAGTTCTGTCTGAAAATTACCTCCTGATCTTCATTTAGCTGTAGGATTCAATCAAGGGTGAGGCTAGTGAAATGCTTATGGTACAAATTAAAGAGGTGCTCATCTTCAGGTTTATGCAAGTGCTGACCTTGCAGTGGTACATCTGAAACCTTCTAAAATGTGTACCTTAGATATCTCAGGGGCCCCAGTCTGTTTAAATGTGTCTACTACCCAGTTGCAGAAAACACATGACTTTAAAAACATTGTCAAGGAGAACACACAACTTTTGCATCTTGCTTTAAATCAGTTAATACATGGAGTGTCATTTCTCTTTCATAAATCAATGGCACTTAGTAACTAAGAATGTAAAATGGGTGACTGATGCTCTTACCTCCATACCTCTTAAAGGCCCAAGATATTATGCCAACCTGAGCTGCTTTTATACTTGAAGTGGATACAATTTTAGTAATCACACAGAGCATGTAAACGACTACCACTACTGCGTGTACTCATTGTGACATAGTAAGATTCAAATTCAGAATCTCATCCTTAGTTTGGTTCCTCTGTCAAATGTTAGTTCCCCATAAACAGATGAAAGATGGGGATTCTTAAGTGCTAAACTGGGTAAGTACTCTTAGGAGGAGATAAACATGGGAAGCTGGACAGAATAGGTGAAAAAGGTAAGTAAGATTGTTATCTCATGCAGTCTTGTCCCTATACAAGTAGTGCTTCAGAATTCTATGGGACATTACTTGACACATAACCCAAATATCAAAAGCAGACAAGCAGAAGGCAGATGTCAGTTTCTACTTAATCCCGAGAGCCCAGTCAGTTGTAAGACATGGGTAATTGATTGGAGAGGCCAAGTGTCTTTGAAGAAGGAATGTGAAATGCTATAGCAAGAAGATAGTGATCCCTCCAATTCCTCCTCAAAGTTACCTAATACTATTTACCAAATTAAACATTCCCATTTAAGAGAAATATTCAGATTTTTGAGGATTGAATATAAGGTTTTCAAACATTTTAACAGGAAACCCAAAATGTCAAGTCTATGTTATAGTTGAACCAATAGGTCCATGTAACTACTTTATGCTTTGTTTCCTGATCCCCAGTGCACAATTGAGATAGACATGTTTAACAGCTGGCAGAACATTCGTATTGACCTTTGATCTAATTAATAGTCATAAATGAAGGAAAAGCTAAGTAGCAACTCCTCAGACTCTCCACCTCCATAAATCTAAAGCAAATTACACCATTGTGATTGACAGCATCACAAATGTAAAGGATGCATAGGGTGGTCTCTGTAATATCCCTATATAAAATTATTGCTCTACCCCCTGCAAAAACCAGATATCATGATGGATGATGATTATTGTGCCAGATGCACTATCTTTATTAGAACAGATCAATTGTTCTAGTTGGTATGTAGTACTTGGCATGTGGCTATTGATCCATTGCATTATTTTCAATTCCTAGAATGATAATCAGTTTGGATTCAATTGGAATAGAATTGTATGTATATTCAAGGTCTTACCCCATGTTCCTTGTCACCATATAGTTCAAAGGGATCTTGATTAGTTATTACATAAAACATACTGATCCACTAAACGGATACTATGGTATTATATTTGAAGAACAAGAAATATAAGAACCCAAGATAGGAGACACAATACACTAGATGGTAAAAGGACAACTCTACAAGGGATTTGAGTTGAATTTCTGCTACATTGTTAAATCCTTTTCCCACCCCATAGCTTTATTGAGATTAAATTGCATACTTCAAAATAAGTGCATTTTATTGTATTTCAATTTTATCAGTTTTGACATGTATCCAATACAATCAATATAAAAAGAATTTCCATCATTTAAAAAATTTGAAATCATGAACTTTCCTGCATGATTTATCACATTATAAAATCACCTCAAGATATATAGCCCCCCCCCATCAACTATTGCAAAATTAAATGACACTTATGGCGACACACAAATATCTCAGGTCAAGGAAGAAAGCACAAGAAAAGTGAAAAGTGCTTTGAACTAAGTGATAATAAAAGCTTAAAGTATCAGGATCTTTGGGATGAAACAGTACTCAGATGAACATTTATAGCAAGGTACTTGTATCAGAATAAAACCTAGAATAACATTTTCAACTTAAAAAAAGTAGAAATACATGAAATAAAACTAAAATTTGATAAAAAAATAAACAAGTCTAATCAAGAAAAAGGAACATAAAAATTAGTATCAATGAAAAGGGAACTATCAAAATAACCCTACAGATGCATATATTAAGGTAATATTACAACTGTATGTCAACATATGTGATAGCTTGCATTACATGGTCTATGTTAGAGAAGGATCCATGTGTAGGGGTTCAGGCCATAGGAAAGTTCAGAGGAGCATCAGTCCTTGAGTGAGCACACTCCTCAAGCAATAAAGGCCCTCTGTTTCCCTGGCTTAGGAACATTCTGCAGCTCCTCCCTCCTTGAGCTATGGAGACATTATCCTACTATAAAAACAGTTGGTACTAGTGGACTCTGAGAAGCAAACAAGTTATATGATGTGCACATGCACAAAGCTAACTTCACCAATGTAACCTGATATAACCCCGGAATATATAAAACAAAACTGGTTATCTCTCACAATAACCATTTCTTGCTGTACGCCATCCTGTGTGCTTGCCTCACCTTTACCTTTTCACATGTGCTGCTAAGAAATTATATTGTCATTAGTGGAGGAATATTCTATATATGTCTATTAAGTCTAAATTATCAATTGTGTTTTTTACTTCTATAGCTTCTTTGTTTGGAGGATCTCTCCAGTGATAAGAATGGTGTGTTAAAGTCACCCAGTATCATTGTGTTGTGGTCTATTTGATTCTTGAAATTGAGAAGGGTTTGTTTGATATACGTTGATGCTCCATTGTTTGGGGCATAAATATTTATGATTGTTATGTCTTCTTAAGCAGTATAAAATGGCCTTCTTTGTCCCTTCTGATTAACTTTTGCTTGAAGTTCACTTTATCTGATATGAGGACAGAAACTCCTGCTTGTTTATGTGATCCATGTGAGTGATATGTTTTTTTCCCATCCTTTCACCTTCAGTCTGTATGTCTTTGCCTAGGAGGTGAATCTCTTGGGGAAAGCATATTATTGGGTCTTATTTTTCAATCCAATCTTTTTATTGACGAGTTTAGGCCATTAATGTTCAAGGTTATTGAGATATGATTTGTATTCCTGGTCATTTGGGTTTATTTCTAGTTTTTAATTTGAATTAGTTTCTCCTTTGACTGACCATTCCTTTAGTGTAGTTTTTGCCTTCACTAGTTTTCCCTTTTCATTTCATCTTTGTGGAATATTTTGTTGAGAATGTTCTGTAGTATAGGTTTTCTAGGTGTCAATTTTTTTTTTTTTTTTTTTATCATGGAAGGTTTTTATTCCCCTTCAAATCTGAAGCTTAATTTTGCTGGATATAGGATTCTTGGTGGCATTTTCTTTTAGAACTTGGAATGTTATTCCAGGACTTCCTAGCTTTGAGGGTCTGGGTTGAGAAAACAGTCAAGATTCATATTGGTTTTCTCCTATAGGTAATCTGATATTTTTCTCTTATAGCCTTTAAAATTCTATCCTTATTCTGTATATTAGGCATTCTCATTATAATGTGCCTTGGTGTGGGCCTGTTGTAATTTTGTACATTTGGGGTCCTGTAAGCCTCTCCTATTTGATTTTCCATTTCATTCTTTAGGTTTGGGAAGTTGTGATATTTCATTGAAAAGATTGTGCATTCCTTGGTTTGTATCTCTGCACCTTCATTTATCCCAATAAATCTTAAACTTGATCTTTTCATGTTATCCCTTAGTTATTGGAAGTTCTGTTCATGATTTAACATCCTCTCTCCATGGTCAACTCTATTTAAGATTATATCTTTTATCTTCATTGCTTGAGGTTCTGTATTCCAAGTAGTCTAGTCTGTTAGCAATACTTTTTATTGTATTATTAATTTGACTTGTTGTTTCCTTCATTTTGAGGATTTCTACTTTTCTAGAATCTCTGCCTCTTTATTAAAGTCATCTTTCACTTCCTGTATTTTCTGATTTAATTTCTTATACCAATCTTTACTTCACAGACCAGTTTAACTATGTACATTCTAAACTATTTCTGACATTTCTTCCACTATGGTGTCAATGGATTCTGTTATTAAAGTATCTAGACTTGTTTGGGGCAATTTGTTCCCTTATTTTTCATGTTGTTTGTGTGTCTACCCATCTAACAGTATGGGTCTGAGGCAGTACAGTTTCTACCCTGTGGACTTATAGCATCTCTGAGGGTTTCTAGTACCTCATTTAGGAGACAATAACCACCACCAATGCAAACAATATACATCATTAAATCCAGTATTTCCTACTATGACATCTACAATGTTAATTATCATTATAAACAGAAATATGATCAGTTACTGCCTATAATAAAAACTGCAAGTTTGCAAAAGGATTTATAATTTCAAATGGTGGACAGGGAAAGAAAAGAAGTGATATAGAATGTGATGATTGTGAGGGTGGAGGAGAGAAGTAAAAAATTAAGAGAAAGAATAGAGGTTGGCTATTAGCCAAAGAAAATAAGGGAAATGAGAAAAATATAAGTAAAAATTTAAAAATAAAAATAAAATATACTAATCAAATTTCCTAGTTCACCAAAAACTAATCCATGAAAAATAACTGGCTTCAAAATGCTAGAAATGAGAAAAAACAAACATTATGTATGAATTGCCATATGCCATTGTTATAGTTTGGATATGAGGTGTCCCCCAAAAGCTTACATGCAAGACAGTGCAACAAGGTTCAGAAATGATTTGGTTGTAAGTTTTAATCTAATCAGTGATTTGATCCCCTGATAAGGATTAACTGAGTGGTAACTGAAGTGGTAGGGTGTGGCTGGAGGAGATTGGAATTGAGGCATGGTTTTGGGGTATATATTTGGTATTTGGGGAGTGGAGATTCTCTGCTTTCTGATCACCAAGATGAGAGCTGCTTCCCTTCACCATCCTCTCCTGCCACGATGTTCAGCCTCACCTTCAGCCCTGAAGAATGGAGCTGGCCTCCTATGGACTAAGACCCCTGAAGCCATGAGCCCTCAAATAAACTTTTCCTCCTCTACAGTTGTGTTAATTGGGTAATTTAGTCACAGCAGTCACAAATCTGACTAAAACAACCATTAAGTTCAAAATTAAACCAGGAAAAATAAATAAAAATTTCATGAAAATTTAAAGAATTCTTTTTGTTGGAGTTCAAAAGATTCTCTTCTCAGAAGTTTTAGGTGGGGCCCTCTGGAGCATGATACTCCACCCTCTGAACTGCTAGTGCAAGAGAGGTAATCCCATAGGCAGAATTCTGGAGGTAGGATTTAGGCTTAGGTGGGCTCCATGCTCTTTGATGAATGCCAATTGGTCTGGAGATTTTAAATCAGTGTACTTTCATCATCTAATATTTGCTGGTCCACACTGGATGACTGTACTCCAGGAATCTCCCCTGGTTTCTACTTGTATGGTGGGGAATCTAATTCTTAGTCCCCTAGCTCACTTTCAGACCCCATATTTCCTGGTCTTAGGTTCAATCTCCAATCTCTCCTGCCCCCACCCTTCCAAGTTCCCAGCCAGATGCATCTCTCCTAGCTAGTTCTGCAAGCAGTCGGAATGGAGGAGTAGGGAGAGAGCTGGAGTGGGGGGCAGGTTCCACGACCAGTTGTTCCTGTGTAAACCTCTCTCCATGTTTGATTTTCTCTTGGTCACTTAAGCACACTCTATATTATGCAGTTTGTGTTTACTGGGTCTATATTTCGAGACAAATTCAGGTTTGCCAGGAATCAGCTCCTTCAGCTGCAGAATGGTTCCTTCCTTTGTGTTCCACATGCCACCTGGAAAGATGGCAGCTTCTTTCCCTGCACACAGATATTGTGCAGCACATTTTTCAAATTTGGTGGGCAAGGTCTTTGATCTCTAAATGCTCTGTACCCAGACATGCCTCAGGTCTCAAAAAAAAAAATATATATATATATAATATATATAGTATACACAGGTTCCTTTAATGCCCTTATCCCTCTACTATGCTCATGGAGAGATTGCTTTGGCTGGTGCTTCCAACCCAGCTGCAGCAGTGGGATTTCTTCATTATATTCAACTTCCTGAGTCCACAATATGCTTTGAATGTCCAGTTTTAAATTCCAGTAAAGTTTTCCCACTTTTTTTTGTTGCTGTTGTTCACCCACCTTGCTGAGAAGCTGCCTCTCTTGGTTTCAGTTCATGGAGCAGCCAGCAAAGTTACCTCCTATATTCTACCATGTTGAAAAATCCCCAGTCTGGTAAAGCTTTTAGGAGTCCAGTGATCTGGAGTATTCTGGAATTTCCATTCCTCATGACACCAAGAAATATGCACAACATTTGCTAAGCCATTTTGGATTCCTAAGAAGCCATACTTGGGAATACTACTCTGACCCATTTGTTGATTGATCCAGAAATGTATGTTCCATAAGAGGAACCAGAGAGAGGACTTTGAAACATTCTGGCTATGGCCCTTCATTCTATTGCCATGGAAGCAAGGCCAGAACTAACATGGTGAATACTGGAAGTATCAGGGAATCAGTATTACCAGAATGACCTTCAAACAATGAAGAATGTGAATGGATGGATGAATACCCACTTCCCGGCCCCTCAATAGACAATTCGAAGTGTGTCCACACAGTTCTATAAGGGTCTTCAGTGGGACTGAACCCCAGTTAACATGGTAGTAATCTATTAATTAAAGCATCTTTTGGTCTTACTTTTTCTTTACTTTTCTCTTCATTGTGCCTGCTTGGATCTCCTCCAAAACAAACTAGAGCATCAAAATCCTTGTCTCAGGTTCTGCTTTCAGGGGAACTCAATCTAAGACAAGGTTCACTGTAGCTGGAATTCAGTGATGGGGAGGAAATGGAATGAGAGGAAGTCGAGGAGCAGGTTAAGAGCCAGATCATGTGAGATTTGTTGTACATTAAAAGTTTGTATTTAATTCTATGGGCAAAGGTATAAGGTATAAAGTAGAAAGATAACATGAGTAAATTTAAGTTCTTTAAAAAAAAAAATCAAGCTAGCTATTTTGAAGAGGATTATTTGAGAGGACTGACAATGATTTGGATATAACAGGGAGGGATAAGGGTACTTAGGTGGGAAATGTGGCAATGAAATGAACTGACTCCAGGTATTCTGGAGTTAGACTATAGGATTTGCTATGAGTTGGTTATGGGGGCTGAGGAAAAATGATGGTGCCATTTCCTGAAATGAAGATGGAATAGAGGCGTGCTTCAAATTTCAGATGAGATAATTCTTCCTTGTTCTTGATTCTCTATGCCTAATAAGGTCTAGGATCCAAGAATAGGTAGGTGGTGTATAAGGTCTCAGTGATCACTGACAATTTCCTTTACATGTTGGGGAGGAACAGGCTGGAAACAAATATTCATTTCTGTCACATTCTGGACTATGATAGAACACGATTGCCTTCCATAGCTTCATATAATATATAGCTTCCTAAAGACAAAAATGATTGAAAATTGTATCTTGACTATTCAAGTTATATCACACAGGCTGTTGGAAGTGCATATACTAAAAAGAAAAATAATTCCAAATTAAGCCATGTTCTCATACAGGAGAATAATATCAGCTTCCTGGACAGCACAAGATACCCAAAAGGAGAGAGCAGATGGTTAATGCCTCATTAAGCCTGCATAGCAGGAGACACTGGAGGATGGTCCAGAAGACACTTCTTTCTAGACAAAACACCAAAGTACTTCAGGGAGTCTGCTCCCCAACATCCCAGTGAGCTCTTGGAATCTCCTACTCCATTGAACCCATGCTGTCCTAACTTTACCCAAGAAAGGAATAGCTTCCTTTAAAATGCTGGAAAAAAAAGCAACAATTATTAATCAAGAGTAAGAATTCTAGAGACTTAGACTTGGGCATTATGAGTCATACAAAAATTTAGCTTTTAGAAATCTGTCTGTAGACCATTTAGAGGTGCAACTTTCATTTCTGTACATTATGCCAGATATGGGGAGATTGGGGATGAGTGGATTGCAGCAGGGCAGTGAGTGACAGTAGTCCAAATTCAGTCCCTTTCAAGATTTCTCCATGTATGTGGGACACAATGGTTAGCATTAAACTATTGGATGACTTGGAAGAGGCTCAACCATCTCCCAAAGACAAACATTTAATCTTTCTGTAGAGACTGTCTTTACTGAAAGTCAAAGATTGTTCTAAATGCAACCCGAATTGCACAGACTCCTGCCCCTAATGGGAATGTAATTAATGTCTTACGCAGCTCACAGCTCTGACATTTCACACTCTGTTCTTCAGCTTCAAGAATGAGTATTGGAGACCACATTTGCTAGAACTGGATCAACCACAAAACTATGTACCTACTTGTCACAACTCAAAGAGGTAGTGAAATCTCAGAATTTCTACTTAGTTTTACTTAGGATAGATGGCATTGCTAGGCAATAGTTAGAGGTAAGGCAGATACTATGATGCCACTGTGTACCCCTGATGCACCTCTCAACTGACCTATGGCCACAGTGGACAACCACTCACTTTAAGCACCTATTGAATTTCTCTGCCTGGGTGTTTTTAGTGTGACAAGGGTTTTTTTTTTTTTTTTTTAAACTGTGCACAGGGAAGCCTGGAAGTGCCAGGGATTTAATGGCCCCAAAAGTAGCCCTCAATGACAGATGCAGGTCAGTGAACCAATTACTCCAGCCTTGCCATCTCTAAGAATTCTGAGGCATATACTCAGTGGGTGCACAGAGTCCTGATGGAATTATACCTAACTGTCCACATGCCATCCTTCTCAGTATATACCGATTTTACTTTTCTTCTGTGGTAGACAAGGAGATGCACCATTCAGACCCAGGGAATGTGACTAGCAACTCTAGCTGTCAGTTCTTTCATCTCATCTTAGAATTGCCTTACCTAGGGTCATAGCCTTCTGGGTAGCCCACATCTGGTAACAAAGGAACAGAAACCTGGCCATTTTGTCCTATGCAAGATAATGCTAAAGCCATACTTTCTCCAGAGCTCCCTGTCAAATTGCCCAAGGCTTTTTTTTTCGAGACTTCATTTTCTTTCTTTTTTCCTAACTAATGTTAATCCCCAAAAAAAAAAAAAAAAAAAAAAAAAAAAAAAGACCAAAAAACTTGTATCCCAATGTCTGCATAGCTCCTGCTTCTGGAAAACCCTATTTACAACACCTTTTCCATCTCACTCCCAACTCCTTCATTGTGCTAACTGGAGCTGTTAGTGAATTTCCTGCACTCAACGCCTCTGTTTGTGGGGTACTCAAACTAGAACCTGTGGGCAAGAGAAAAGTCTTTCCTCATTCATACTCTTCTTCCATATACAGATAGCATTAGTAGTTACACTCTTGACTTTTCTCTTCCCACTTATTCCATCCTCCCTGAAAGGGTGAACTCAGTATGTGCAACCCAGTTTCTTCCTTTGTCCTTTCAAGAGAGGCTGCACAGAGAAATCACATGTTCTTCCCCATTACTGCAAGCTCTCAGTTTTCCAGAGACAACCCATGATTTAGAGAGTCCTGTGGTGGCCAGTGTTACAGGATTGGCTGTTCTGTTCTGTGGCCGAGGTTTGAGAAGTCTACTTGCTGCAGATGTAAGTCACATTCCTCAGATCTGGTTTACCAGTGAGAAAGATGTTGGTCAACCATCATCTTCTGACTTTTGTGTCTATATTGTTTTAAGAACTCAGGCAGGAAAGAAAACCACCATTTGTGAGATTCCATCAATCCCTCACTTACCTTGAGAGCAAGTTCATTGGGATTTCCCACAAGGGAAGGGTATTAGGCAGAAAGTTTCTCTGCTCAGATGTCTACTGTCCAGGTATCAGCTGTTGGAAGCCATTTGTGAACTATGGACAATGTTCAAGCCATTAAGGCAGGGGATCTGCTCTTCTGGAAACTCCTGGGTGAAATTCCCTGGTTTGAGAAAGCCCAGATCATGCTGGCACCCTGACCTAGCTCACAGCTCCAAGTTTGAACACAGCTGCCAGAGATGGGTGTAACCTGCCAAGCACAACCAACCTGTTTTATCTCCACTCTTATCCTGTCCTCCCAAAAGAGATCCTGATTGATTCTCTTTGGTCTGTACCACTATAAATAAAGTAA
Source organism: Sciurus carolinensis (assembly GCF_902686445.1). NCBI lineage: Eukaryota > Metazoa > Chordata > Mammalia > Rodentia > Sciuridae > Sciurus > Sciurus carolinensis. The sequence goes on from NC_062222.1 coordinate 78,326,853, forward strand.
GTATGGATTTTTGTTGTTGTTGAAGTCAGACCTCTGGTTAGCTCAACTGGTCATGCCTCTGCTTTGAAAATATATAATTCTTACCTTTTCATCTTTCTTTCTTGACATATTACTTTCATAGTCAGCCCATCCCTCTAAGGGGTACCTACTGCCTCGCCTACATGGGATGTGGTCAGAACCAACTGCAGGGAATATAGCTGACTGGTGCTGCCCCTTTGGGTTCACCATGACATTTTACTGGTCAGTGGGTCTAGGGCCCTCCCAGCTGGTAATGGAACCCAGCAGAAGTATTCAAGCCAGGTCAGTCCTATCTTTATCGATTGAAACTTGAACCATGAACAGCTTTGTCCATCAGTGTGGTACCAACGTTCTTGGTCTATATTGTGGTCTGAGGCTCATCTTAGCCATATCTCCCTCCCTTTTCTCCTCTACCTATGTCAAATCACCATGATGGTCTAGAGGCTTTCCTCGACTGCCTGCTTGCAACCAACTGCTCCTTCACAGTATGAGGCATCTCCCCATATCATACATGTCTCATTCACCTGGCATCTGATCTTTGAAGGCTCTAAACTGACAGATTAACTGTCCAAAGCAGAACAATGGCAGATTATCAGGGTGTTGCTTGTTCTTTGCTGTTAGAATTCTGGTTTAGGTGGCCCATTTGAAAGCTGACCCAGAATCCTGGGTACTCCAAATCTTACTTGCAGGATTTTTGATTGAACATTTTGTGAATAAAATAAAACAGAAAAGTTTTAATTAAAGGTCTAGATCCCTCCTTTCTAAGGACTCTAGATCATCTTGATCAGGTCTTTACAAAGGCAACTACCACAGTGAACTTTTCATATAGGCTTTGCCAACTGGAATCTGAATTTTCTTTCTACCTCCCATGGAAACTATAGCTTCCTTCAGTCATTTCTAACTGGAATAGTACTACAGCTCATAACAACCTGATCTTCTCTGAAACCAAACACTCAACTCTTAGCACATCATTCTTGGCAGCTCAAATAGTCCACACCCCATTAGAACACAAGGAGAATCTTATATAATTGAAATCCAAGGATGTCGGATACTTACTTTTGGAAAGGAAGGTGGGTTTGATTTCTAGCTGTCTCATTCATAACTGAGTGATACAAAGTTCTCTATTCAGAACCCTGATTTCCTATTCTGGAAAGTGAAAATATCTTAACATGAATGTACCTTGTAAACTGTAAAACAAGTTGTACAATGATGGTCCATAGGACACATCTGGTCTACATGTGTGTTGGGATTGACCTACAAAGGATTTTCTTGTATCTTAAGTTTTTACAGAAATTCTGGCTTCTTTAAAAAAAAAATCCTCCATGGCAACAATTCTAATGGTAGGGAATAGTGACTGTTTCATAAGAGGTATGTTTCTAAAGTTCCCTACTGTTCCTGTATCTCCCCAAATTCTCCCTGAGCTGTCACTCATTTATGTTGCCTTTTGGGCTCCAAGTATCTGAGTTTCAGATCCTGACGCAGATCATGATGAGAGTGTGCATCATCCTTGAGAGGATGGTCAGATTCTAATGAAGGAGGTCTGTGAGAGAAGACAGAGTGGAACCACTCAAGATGTGGACCAGGAGATGGTGGTCTATCATACCTGAAAGCATTTTAATGTATGACTTCCCAGAGCTGTAAGAACTTCCCACCATTAGGCTATTGTGCTCGAGAGTTACAAGAACTTTAGGGTTCTGTTCTAGGAATGGGGAATGAAGACCAAAATATGTATTACTTACTATATAGGTATACCTCAGATATTGCTGGTTCTATTCTGGACCACCAAAATAAAGTGAACATTACAATGAAAATATTATGAATTTTGTTCCCAGTGCATATAATGCTATGTTTAATACTGTAATGTAAGTGTAGAATTATACCTAAAAAAGTGTATATACTTTAAAATATTTATTGCTAACTTTTTTGGTACTGGGGATTTGACCCACAGGCACATTACCATTGAGTTACATCTCCAGTTCTTGTTTGAGACTGGGTCTCCAAATTGCTCAAGGGTCTTATTTGCTGAGACTGACCTTGAACTTGAGATCCTTCTGCCTCAGTTTTCCAAGTGGCTGGGATTACAGGTGAGCACCACACCAGTTTATTGCTAAAACATTCTAATGATCACCTAAACTGTGAGAACAGTGACACCAGAGTCTTGTTCAGTTTGTAGAAGGATTGCTAGAAGTCTTAATTTGTCAAAAATGTAGCCTATGTGAAACAGACATGTAGCCTATGTCTGCCTGTACAACATTATCACAATTTTATACCATGTATGTTCTTTGATGGATAATTTCATAGGCAGAGCCCCTTACCACCACTTAAATGCCATCTTTCTTTAACCATTGTAGTGTCCCAAAGCAAACAATCTAAATATAAGAACCCAGTGATTATTGTCTCAGGACTCATGGAATATAGATTTGTTTAGTTTCAGAGTGATTTTAGTCAAACTACTCCCAAAGGGGAGAAAGGATTATTGCAGCATCTCTTATGTTTTCTAGGCCTGTGTCTTATTTGGGTTCCTCCAAAAGCAGAGACAAGAATCAAGTGATTTAAGAGGTAGAGGAAACTCTGGTAGAATGAGGAAGGGAGATAGGGAAGCAAGTGGCCAACAGAGTGCATACTATCAACCAGCTTCCACTACGGGCACCTGGAATATAATTCCAAGCAGAAATTCTGGGCTTCAGCATTGTAATTTATAGTTCACTGGGACCTCTTCTGTTACCAGGCAAGAATGCTCCTACTTTGAAGACCAGACCTATAACAGCACAGTCCAGATTCATGGGGATGAAAAGTACAATAGTCTCCCACAGCATGCTGGGGATGATGATAAATAAACCACTCCTGCTTCTAATCCTTAATTCCTGGCCCAAATGAGAACCCTGCCAGACTCAGTACCAACAACAGCTCTCTCCCCATAGCTTCTGGGGAAGTGTATCCCATCTGCAGTGGAACTTTAGCTCTGCCTTCAGCAGGACTTTTCAAGGGTCTGCAAGGCCAACTGGTAGGAGTTTGTGACATCACCAAGAAATAACATTAGGGGCCCAACTGCACCTTCTTCACTGCAGTGAAAGACTTGGTCAGATGCTGTATCGTGGACTTGATATTCTGTAAGGCCCTGGACAGTCATGCTGAGTGAGGTGCTAAAAATAAAGGCAAACACCCATGCCAGGAGTGTCTCTTCCTGTGTCTAGTTAAATTTGCCTCCAAGTAGCTCAAAAAGCAGCACAATAGCAGGGACTTGGTATTGGTCTCTGCTGTTGACAGTTTGGATGTTCAGCACATCAGTAGATAGACTGGCCTTGATAAGTGAATCTACATTGTTGGGCCATGCATAACCTCCATCTTTGCCATTGTGGACTTCTGTTTGTAAGTCCATTGGACCATTTCTGGGGTTGCAGGTGACAAAAGCTGGACAATATTAACTGGTAGTTATTTTGGTTCAATCTAGAAATGATGCAAGGGATTGCGACTATTGGAGTAACCCCTCTTGGCCTTTTCCATTCATTCTTCTCATTATAGCTATAATCAATATCTTCATTGATTTATCATTTTGCTTCTATAAATGCTGTGTTCTATCATATATGTCTGTAAATCTGAAAGTCAATCCTGGCTGCCATTTCTACCCTGCCTGGCATAGTAATATGACACCCTGATATTGGTGGGTGAGGGCTTCCATCTAGCCCTTCCTGCTTCAGGATACTCACCACCCCATTGTTAACAATGATCTATTAATTGTACCTCCCACTGTATCTGGTCTACAGAGGTATGTGTCGGGGTCTTAAGCCCCTCTGCTCTTCTCGACTAGCAACAAAGGAAGGGAGCACAACCCAAGGTCAGACCGGGATAGGTAGGGCCGACTGACCACCAGCACCCAGCCCTCCGGGCGGAGGACAGTCAGACGCATCAGGGCGACCAGTCACAGCAGGAACTCATTTATTGAGGAAGTCACACAGCTTTTATGTAGGGTCGAGGCTAGGCAGGAATCAATCAGCTTAAAGGTCAGCAAGGCATGGGTGGTTCACGCAGGCGAGAGTCCCATAGGACTATATGGCAAGCACGAGCTGATCACGTTCGCAGAACTGTTAACCAATCCCTGATGGTGGTCCAATTTATCCTCATTAACCTTTGAAACCGCCTTTGAGGTCTTGATCTTGCTCACTCGCCAGGGAGTAAGGAATCAACCTGAGTTGACGTTTCATTAGTCCCAACAGTATGCAACTATTAAACTTGTTATGGATGTCGGTGCCCTCTTAGCCTGTGCATTTTTGAGGGGGGTACTGGTGATTGAGCCAGGGGGCACTTAACACTGAGTCACACCCTGAGTTCTTTTTTGTGTTTTACTTAGAGACAGGGTCTCACTGAGTTGCTTGGGCCTAGCTAAGTTGCTGAGGCTGGCTTAGAACTTGCAATCCTCCTGCCTCAGTTTCTCAAGCTGCTGGGATTATAGACATGCCCACCATGCCCAGCATCAGAGTGTTCTTACTGCTTGTTGAATAGGCATTTCTTGCTTCCTCAGACCTCTCTTGGCACCAATCCTATCTGTTCAGGTACTCCAGGAAACAGATGCTGAGACGCAATTAGAAGTATAAGAGGTTTGTTGGAGGATAAGGTTTTTGAGAAATGAAGGGAGAGGAAGTGGAGTGGAGCTTGGAGAGCTTTTTTTTTTTTTTTTTTTTTTTTTTTTTTGCGGTGCTGGGGATGGAACACAGGGCCTTATGCTTGGGAGGCAAGCTCTCTACCAACTAAGCTATCTCCCCAGCCCGCTTGGAGGCTTTGAACTACCTTACATACATGATAATATCTTGGCTGATCCAAGGAGGCTCTGGAGTAAAGATTACCCATTAGATGAGTCCTGGGTGGTCAGAACTGCCAGACAAGTCATAGCGTCCAAACTATACTAACTGTCTGGCTGGGAGCTGCTTGAATACTGTGCTGGATCTCATAGGCACAGCAGACAAGGACTGTCAGCTAACTGTTCTCCTTATACTCCATAAATTGTCCTGAAGCAAGATCTGAACAGGGCATCGCCATGGCTGACACAGGGTGCTGGTTTCTTACGGCATTCTGCAAACTCTGAGTCCAAGTTTAGGTTTGCCGAGTTCTAGATAAGCTTAGATCTGCCTTACAAGTGAGGCAAAAACTACCCATTTAAAAGAATGAGGAAAAAGGAGTTATAAACTGCAGCAAAGACAGCCTGGGAACCAGGATTCATTGACTCTTACAAGATTGAAAGGAATGATTAAAGGGGGAGTAAAAGAAAAACCACCCTTGGCACTAAAGACTTATGAAAAGGCTCAACAGCAAGTATGCAAACCACATCAGAGGAGAATTTTCCCACTTCTTCACTAATGGAACTTAAACACTGAATGGATGCTCCTGAAGTCAGCAATTATCTCCACTTCTGGACCCCTTCTTGCACATCAACTGAATGGTACCTTGCTATGGTTTACATTTCCTTCCCTCCTTTTTAATGATAGGTGTGTGTGGGATTTTTTTTTTCCAATGTTACTCAAATTCTTGAATGTAGGACCTGTTTCTTAGCTTGAGTCCTTAGTATTTAGGCTGCTGTAACAAAATACCATGACCTGGTCGCTTATAGACAGACAACAAATTTGTCACAGTTCTAGCAGCTAGAATGTCCAAGATCAAGTTCCTGGCAAATTTGGTGTCTGGTGAAGTTGCATTTCCTAGTTCATAGATGTCTTCTTCCTGTGTCCTCACATTGTGTGAAGGAATGACTGGACTCCTCCTGGCCCCCTTCTAAGGGTACCAACCCCATTCACAAAAGCTTTACTCTTAAGATTAGGACCTGAGTACCCCACAAAAAGCCCTATCTTCTGATATCACTCTAGGAATTAGGATTTTATATATAATTCTGGTGGAACACAAAGTTCAGACCATAGGAAATTCACTAAAATATCCTGAGATGAGAACTTAGGATTGCCTCCTAAATAGCCAGGAAATAGGAGCGAAAAGGAAGAAATGGGAAAAGTAATGTGAGATGTATTACTGAAGACTGCACCCTAGTTTTCTACATTTGTGGAAGGAATGTATGCTTCTCTGACTTATGCACACCACTCCTTAGCTTTTTCAGGCTGTACATAAAAAGGAAGCTGGTTTGGTAAAATCCAAGTCCATAAGAGAACTGCAAGCCTGAGGAGCACACAACCAGCATGATGTGAGCCTTAACTGTCCACTATAGTTGGCTGAAGTCCATAGATGGCTCAGGGACTGCAATAGGCATCTACAGACTGCTGTGACTCATTTGACCCAATCTATTCAAAATAATTCTCTTTAGGGTTAAAACCATTCTGTTTAAGGAAGACAATGGTACTGTGCTAGTCAACTTTCTGTCACTGTTTTAAAAAAAAAAAAAAAAAATACCCGAGATAACCAACTTACACAGAAAAAGGGTTATTTTGGTTCAAAGTTTCAGTGGTTGCAGTCCATGATGGGAGGACCCACTGCTTGGGGCCCTCTGGTGGGGGGTGCCAGATGATAATGGCAGGAAGTGGGTGGTGGAGCAAAAGTGCTCCTATCCAGGAAACTAGAGAAAAGGACAGTCTAGTATCCCATCGTCTCCTTCAATGTCACACCCTCCAGTAATAGAAGGGTCTCCCACTAGGCCCCAATCTTTTAAATGTTTCACTTTTCAAAAATGCCACCCTGGGGACAAATCTTTAACACCTGAGACTTTGGGGGACATTCAACATCTGAACTGTAGTAGGTCATGTAAGGAATGACACATTGATCCAAGTGTGAGTTTAAGGGACTTTAGAGGGAGTTCCATAGGTTGGCAAGGTAGGAAATACCTGAGAACATGGTGGTGTTGAGAGTAAAGCCTGTAGAGAGATCTTTAAAGACATGCTTTGCCAAGACCTGACCCTGCCATAGGGCTTTCCATAGTTACCATTGGACATCCCCCAAAACCCCTCTAGTCACTAATTCCATGAAAACTGAGGAGTTCTTTATGGCCTGATTTCTGATTATTTTGTTCCATGGTTTGGCTCCCTGCCTAGCTCTGGTTCTTTCCCAGGTATTTTTCTATTTTTCTGTTATTCATCTTCTTCTGAAGCATGAATATCTAAGATGACCAACACTGGCCTTCCAATTTGACATTAGGTAAAAACTGTGCCCACAACAGACCTGAGTATTTTAGACAGGTTAAGAATAATTCATGTTCTGCCACTAGGTGTCTGGATGGATTTCTGATGCAGCACTACCAAGCTAGAAGGGCAAGATGGAGTACCAACTTCTTCAGCCCCACTCCCCACAAGCAAAGCACTGAATGGATATGACAGGGTAATGGATGTGAAGGCATAAAACGGAGTGCTCCAGAGAGGATTTTACCTTATCTTCAAAACTCCTATAGCTTAACCTGTGATCCCATAGGACCTAGAAGTATATATATATATATATGTGTGTGTGTGTGTGTGTGTGTGTGTGTATTTCTGCTCATGTAAACTAGATTGCATCATGGTATATGAACAAAGTTCCCTGGACTAAGTAAGGAGTCCCGAGATCCTGAGCTGCTGTCTCAAGCTCAGCTTCCATGGGCAGATAGATGATTTACCTTGAATATTCCAGAGGTGCTTAACAATGATATAACATTCTGTTAGTATTTAATACTACATGGAATTATATAAAACATTCTTTAGTAGGTTATAACCATTCTGACTGGAATGAGATGAAATTTTAGAGTAGTTTTGATTTGCATTTCTCTAATTGCTATAGATAAATTTTTTTGGTTGGTTGTATTTCTTATTCTGTGAAGTGTCTGTTCAGCTCCTTAGCCCACTTGTTGAATGGATTAGTTTAGTTTGAGAGGTTTGTAGGTTTGAGTTTGTTATATACCCTGGAGATTAATGCTCTGAGGTGCATGTGGTACAGATTTTCTCCCATGCTGTCGGCTCTCTCCATGTTTATGGTTTTCCTATGCTGAAATAAGCTTTTTGGTTTGAATCCATCCCATTTATTGTTTGATTTTACTTCTTGGCGTTAGGAGTCTTAAGGAAGTCAGATCCTAGGCTGACATGGTTAGAGTTGGGCCTACTTTTTTCTCTAGCACTTAGAAATATAAATCAAAACTACTCTAAGTATCTCACTCCAGTCAGAATGGCAGTTATCAAGAATATGAATGATAAATGTTGGCAAGGATATGAGGAAAAAGGTAGTCATACATTGTTGGTAGAACTGCAAATTGGTGCAACCACTATGGAAAGCAGTATGGAGATTTCTCAGAAAACTTGGAAACAATTTGACCCAGTTATCCCACTCCTCAGTTTATACACAAAGGACTTAAAACCAGCCTACTACACTGATGCAATCAAATTGATGTTTATAGCAGCTCGATTCACAATAGCCAAACTATGGAACCAGTCTAGATGCCCTTCAATGGATGAATGAATAAAGAAAATGTGGTACATATACACAATGGAATATTACTCAGCCATACAGAGAAATGAAATTATAGCATTTTCAGGTAAATGGATGGAGCTGGAAAATATACTAAGTGAAATAAACCAATCCCCCAAAATCAAAGGACAAATGTTTCCTCTGATAAGTGGGTACTGATCCATAGTGGGGGTGGTAGGGAAGAATGAAGAAACTTTGGATTGTGCAGAGGGGAGTTGGGGGGTGGTGTTGGGGATGGGAAGGATGGTAGAATGATTCAGACTTTATCATCCTATGTACATATATGATTATATGACTGATGTGATTCTACATCAAGTACAACCAGAAGAATGAGAAGTTATACTCCATTTATGTATGATGTGTCAAAATGCCTTCTACTGTCATGTATAACTAATTAGAAAAATTTAAAGTAAAAGTATTTTAAAAAAGGAAGTTGAGGTTTAGAAAGAAAAAAGTATAAACCACTTTTCTAGTAAGTCATTTTCTTACATATTCTCACTTCTAGGCAAATTACCAAGGCTCACTTGGGTTATCGTAATATTGACTTGGGTCATTTTCTATGATAGAAAGTATCTTTTCTCATAACAGTTCCCCTTCCCATTTTCATTCTAGTAGACCCCAAAGCAGTATATGTATGCTAGGATGCTTGCATGGTTTTGGCAAGATGGCAACCTCCAAAAGAGGAAGGACCTACACAGGTGGATCAGTGAGCCATTTACAGAGCACTCTCAGGAACACTCTTCCCAAAACAGCTTTAAGACAACAGGTGCCTTTGCCAGTAAACACATCTAATAAGAACCTGTGAGATACAAGAAAGTAAGGTCTTTGTCTTGCTCCGATGCTGGTAAATATGCTAGTTCCATATATTCTTGGAACATATTCTTTGTTTAGTGAGGGAAGGGAAGTCAGAGCCATAAGCACTGGTGCTTCAAATTAAGTGACAGAATGTTTCTTTCCTCTGACCTCCCTGGGATTGGTTCTGTTGGTTTAAGTCTTTTCCTCTGTTAGCCTTTCTGCATCTCCTCCCTTTCTTGGGATTCTTTCTATTATTCTGTAATTCATCTGTGATTGGGTCAATTAACTGAGCCTGGCCAACAACCTCCCAAGCACTTTCTGTAGGACTCAAGCCTCTGACCGCTTGAGTCAATTACTATGATTGTGTCTTTCCTGGAAGCCCTCTCAGAAGCTGTCCTGTCATGGCTTCAGGCAAGCCAAGGTGCCACAAAACTCAAGGAGCTTTGTTATTAGACACTGCCATCTCCTGGCCAAAGCATAGAAGTTGGTCCCTCCAGGTTTGCCCCCATTGTTCTCCCTTGGGATTAATTTTGTGCTGTCCTATCTACCCTGCCAGCCAGGATTGGGGAGATGCTCATGACCTCTTGCATCTTACAAGGCATAGAACAACTTAGAGAATTAGTTGACAGTACTGTCCAATAGACCGACCTAAGGACCACATCTCCCTCAGAAATGGAGGAAAATCAGCTCTGGAGTTTTGTATTTCATTACATTGTCTTCAACCTATATGGTTAAATGAATCTCTGAAAGGGGTTTTTATAGGTACTATCTTAATTTTTGACCCTTGTTGTCATAGAATTTTTAAGCAGCAGTCTCATAGCAGTAGGTTTCTAAGTCAGGTTTGTAATTAATAGTTTCATTCTCCCACCCCCGACCCCAGTTCTGGGGATCCAACCCAGGGATGCTTACTAGCTAGGCAAGCACTCTACCACTAAGTTACACTTCCAGGCCTGAAGTTAACTATACAATTAATGGTCCCATATAAAATAGTCTTCTGTTGAGTTGCTCATCTATTTAGTAGATGAATTCCAATAAGCTTTATGCCTTCTAAATACATCCCAAATAAAGTCAATGTTACTACCAAAGCTAAGAAACAGAAACCACACCTAACAACTATCCATTCTCATCTCTAAGTTCTAAGCCTATTGACCCCATAAATATTATCCTGTCCCATTCCCCTTTCCCAGAACCTAATGGCACATGGCTCTTCATGACTGGAGCTAGCTCTTGCCTGAAACATTTGTTAGAATCTATGTAATCACCAGTTCTGCCTTAGGAATTCCCCAATGATCACAAGAGGAAAATATATTTTTCTGTCTAGACACCTGAATACCAAAGAAGAGGGATAGTCCCTGAAACCAAGATGATACCTCTAGAAGTTCAATGAAACAGCCAAAAGTAGATTTCTAGAAGAGGGTAAGAAAAGCTTATTATGAACTGAAATATGTCCCCTCAAAATTAATATATTTTGAAGTCCTAAAACTCCAATGTGTTGTATTTAGAGATAAGGCCTATTATGGTTTAAATCAAGAATGTCCCTCCCCCCCCCCCCAAAAAAAAGTTCAAGTGTGAGGCAATGCAGCAATGTTCACAGGCGAAAAGACTGAATTATGAGAGCTATAGCCTCAAGGGATTAATCCATTTGATGGATTAGTAATTTGGACTACTGGGTGGTAACTGTAGACAGGTGGGTCATGTCTGAAGGAAGTAGGTCACTGGGTACATGGCCCTGGCCACTGTATCTTGTCCCTGGCTCCAGGATCCTCTCTCTCTGCTTCTTGGTTGCTATGAGCTAAGCAGCTTTCCTCCACTACACCCTTCTACCATGATGTTCTGCTTCGCCTCAGGCCACAGTAATGGAATCGGCTGACTATAGACTAAAACCTCTAAAACTGAACCAAAATAAGTCTTTCCTCCTCTAATTAGCTCTTGTCAGATACTTTGGTCACAGAAATAAAAGTTGACTAATACAGAATTTGGTACTAAGAAGTGGAGTTATTGTTATGATTTTATCTGATCATGTGGTTCAGAAGCCTTTGGAAATGGTCTGCAGGAAGAGTTTGGAGATGCAAACTAGATAAGTCCTAGAATGTTTAAGGCAGAGGTTAATGGGCAATGTTGTTGAGAGTTCAGAAGAGAATGTCAATAGGAATGTGAACAGTAAAGACTGTGCTCCTGAGGTTTCAGATAGAAAGGAAGAATCTATTGAGAAATGGATTAGAAGATATTCATGTTACATTCTGGCAAAGAATTTTCCTATCTTTTCCATATCCTGAGACTTTCTGGTGAGACTTAATTTAGAGGTAATGAACTAGTTTGGTGGAAAAATAGTTCAAGGCAGCACAGCATTCAGACAGTGGTATGGGTATTGCTGGCAGGTTGTAGCCAGGTTTATTTTGAGAATTAGGAGCAAAAAACAGATAAATGATTTGGAAAATTTGTCCAAGCACAGATAAAATTAGGGCCAAGCAAGGTGTAGTTGCTGAGATTAGCACCATTAAGGAGAAACCAAATACTCTGCCCAGAAACAATAAGAAAAATGCCTTGAGGGTATTTCAGGGATCAGAAAGACCACACCCATAATAGACTTGACAGTGAGCTAAAGTGAAAGTTTGGTTAAGAAGAGATCTTAGAGACAACTCTACTCACACAGGGGTGCCTGGAAACTTGCTTTCAGAGGACTCAGTTCATCACTGCTGGATCTGGTGATAGACCTCAGTTTATCAATGTGGTTCTCGTTCTGCAAGAATGCAGGATACTGGAGTTAGAAGGACTTGGAAGCTTCCATCCAGATTTTAAAGGATGTCTTGAGTCAGCCAAGTACAGCAAGGTCAGAATCTCTGCAGACAGTTCCTAAAAGTGCGATTCATGAAGTTGTGAGAAGGAAACAAAGGCTGAAATGGAGACCTCAAGAATTAAGAGATACCAGGAATATGGACCATCTTCCAAGGAAAACTGCAGAAATTGAGTAGAATCAAATCAAAATAGAGGCCACATGGGCTGCAACTGACAAGATCATAGGGGTGGGGCTGCCCAAGCCTATAGGGCCCATATCCTACCACCACCTGCCCTGAATCCTGGATGTGGAGCTATAGCACTTGTTTGCACAGCTGGGTTTTAGTCTATCTTTGGTCCCATTTCTTCTTTGCCCCTAATTCCTCCCTTTTGGAACAGGAATATTTACTTTCTGCCATGACATACTGGATATATGCAAAATTTGTTTTTGTAGAATTCGTTTGTTAGGATCTCATAGCTAAAAGTTTGCCATGCATCTTAGAGGTGATTTTGGACTTCTGAACAAAGCTGGAACTATTGAAACTGTGGGGACTTTCTTGGAGATGGACTGAATACATGTTGTGTTGTGTGATGGGATTGAGTTTTGGGGGTACAGGGCTAAAGTGCTATGGTTTAGGTATGGAATGTATCCCCCAAAACTCAAATGTTAGGCAATACAGCAATGTTTCACAAGTGAAAAATAGATTGAGAGCTCTAGCTTTATCAGTTGATAAATTTGATGAATTATTAGTTTGAATGGACTTCTGGGTAGTAACCGTAGCCAGATGGGGCACAGCTGGAGGAAGTAGGTCATTGGGGCATGACTTTGGGTACTCTTATCCCTGGTCCCTTCCTCTCTACCTCCTGGCTGCCAAGACTTTCCTCTGCCATGTGCCATGTTGTTTCTGCGTTGGAGCCAGCAAATTCTTATGGTTTGGATATGAGGTGTCCCCCAAAGCTGTTAGTGCAGGGGTATTTAGAGATAAAATGATTAGATTATGAGTACTTAAACTAATATGTCCATTCTAGTTTGCATGGTAGACGGGTAACTAGGCGGGTAGGCATGACTGCAGGGTGGGTCACTAGGGACACGCCCTGGAAGGATGCATCTTCCCTGTGGCTCCTCTCCCTCTCTTCTTCATACCCCACCATGAACTGAGCAGCTTTCCTCCACTGGATCCTTCCCCCATGACATGCTGTCTCATCTTGAACCCAGAGCAATGGAGTTGGCCATCTACGATTTGAGACCTCTGAAACAGCCCCAAGTTTTTCCTCCTCAAAGTTGTTCTTGTCAGGTGGTCACAGCAATGAAATAGGCAACAAAAAGCCAGTCAACCATGGACTGAATCCTCTGAAACCATGAGCCCAAAATCAATCTTTCCTCCTTAAAGTTGTTCTTGTCAGGTACTTTGATCACAGCTACAAAAAACTAACATGGTATCTTTAGGGAGGTAATTGATATCAAATCATGTGATATGGCTGGTGCCCCTAATTTAAAAAACAGATTTTTCTCTGCTCATGCGCAGAGGAATAACCGTGTGATAATGAACCAAGAAGATGACCATCTACAAACCAGAGAGGCCTCACCTGAAACCAACCCTGCTGGCACCTTGAGCTCAGACTTCCAGCCTCCCTAACAGAAGATAAATCATTAAGATATCCTCATCTGTGGTATTTTTTTTTTTTAATGGCAGCCTGAGCTAACGTGTGTGCGCGCACATGTGCACACAAAGCCAATAGTCTGAAAAACCTAAATGTGTAAATAATTTGGCTTCAGCTTATAATTTGGTATGCAGTTGACTTGGGAAACTAAAAACTTGTAGCTTTGCCTGTGTGGACCAAGTCTAACTCAGACAACAGAAATGAAGATTCATCTCTTAGTTTTACTGCTTAATTATTCCAATATTAAAAGATTAATTTTGCTCTATCATTTGATTTTTAAAAATATTGGATCCATTTTGAACAAACAAATTCTGATCTACAACCATACTGGACATTAATCACCTGCTGCCTCCATCCAAAAAAAACTAATTGAAAGAAATGTTTATGAAGAATTGATTGGAGGTCATATAGCAATCCAGTTCTTGTTATTCCATATTTCACCCTCAGACTGAATGGGACTCTCATCTACTTGGACAATATTTTCTTGGCCTCACAATTACATTTGCTGGGTTATGTTTGCAGTTACGCCTTCAGCTTTCATCAAGGGATGCTACAATAAAACAGAAGAACAAGCTAATGAAATCTTTCTTTTTTTCAATCAATATAAATGTCACCCACCACATCCCCCAGCTCCTGCTCTAGAAAACATCTCATGAAACTTTGACAAAAATTTTACTAAGGAGGGCTTTGCATCCCTTGAGTAACAGGCATAATTTTTCCTCAGCTGATAAGAGCCGAGTAATGGTTTCTTTTGGCACTTTGCCTAACAGAAATTAAAGTCTTAAATGTTAAAGACTCAGGCTATAATGGGAGGACATGGCACATCCAGCACTGATGGAGTTGCTTCCTTGTTAGGGAGGAGACCCCAGATCTGTGAATCTCTGGGATGACCAGCTTGAGATTCGAGTCAATGAAACTTCTCGGCAGAGATTTTTTTGGATGAAGTTTCCCTGCCAGCCTGTGAAGTTACTAAACTCAGGTTTATGAAGATGCCAAGTGGTGATTAAAAGCAACCCCCACTGAGAGTCCTAGCTTGCAGCTATTGCTACTCCCCGCAGGCTAAGAGAAAGAAGTCAGTGTCCCCTTCCCTACCTGATTTCTCTTCAACAATTTGCAAAGGTACCACCATCTCCATGTACCTGGTGTTTTGGCACTTGCTGGGACCTGGAGGTCCACTGTCAGAGTGCCTGTAGGGTTGGCTGCACCTGGAGTCTTCCTATGGGGAGGGCTGGTGACTGCCACCTTGCAGCTTCCTTTCAGGGTCACTCCTCTATGTGAGCACATCCTTGGTGATCTCTGCAAATTGGAACAACATTGAGATCTTGGGACTGCACTGCAGCCAAGCCTGGGTATCAAACCCAGTTCGGTGGGGTAGTGACTGGGTCTATATGGATCAATCTGGGCCTGATAATCCCAGGAAGAATCAGATGGGACTGAAAATAAACTTTGAACTCCGAAGCAAACAGTTTAATTTTCCATTGAGTTTGTTGTTTTGTTTTTAAATCATTTTTTTCTCTAGCATCTCTACAGTTTTTGGGACTGGGCATTTTTCATGCATCAGTTTGTTGATGACTGTTGTATGGATGGTATTTTGCAGTTTCATTGTATATTCTTATGATTTTTATTGTATTTTTTTTCTCTCAATTGTCTTCTCCTGGATTCTCTATCCTTTCTCCTAATGATTAGTCTGTCAATTCCTCTTTCACTCTTATTATAGATTTTTGCTTCTGGCTTCTCTCCTCTTATGAATATCATGTCCTGCACCACTTCTGTTTCTTTGTCCAACATTAGGAATTGTGAACCCTTTAAGCAAATTTACTGTGTAGAGTGTGGACAGTAATGGAACTCATCATTTCTGTTCATTGCAACAAAACTGTGGAAATCTTAATAGGATCTAAGGGGTTTGAGGCTGTGTGTTGTTTACATTGGGTGCTGTTGCTGTTGATGTTGTTGAGGGTGAGGTGCTGGAAACCTTCAAGGACACTATTAGGTCTGCAGGGTGGAATTTGTTCTGCCTTTAGATCCATATTTTTAGATGGAAAAACACACAAACATGACAAAACAAGGGAATAAAGCACCCCCAAAAACCAAGATGCTCCAGTGACAAAAATCCACTGACAACACAGTGGAACAATTGTCAGACAAGGAGTTTAGAATGTACATAAAATGATTTGTGAAGTAAAGGATGGTATAAGGAGTGAAATCAAAGAAAAAATACAGGAAGTGAAAGATCATTTCCATAAAGAGTTAAGGATTGGGTGGGGGGGGGAAACAAATCCTCAAAAATCAAGGAATAAACCAAATCATAAATTTAATAGAAAGCATCACCAACAGCTTAGACCATTGCAAGACAACCTCAAGCAATGATGATATATAATATTGAAAATAGAATTGACCATGCAGAAAAGATGGTAAGAAACCATAAACAGAACATCCAAGAATTATGGGATAACATGAAAGACCAAATTTGAGAGTTATCAGGAGAGATGAAGGAGCAGAGATACAAACCAAAGGAATGCACAATCTTTTCAATGATATATCACAAAATTTCCCAAACGTAAAGAATGAAATGGAAAATCAAATACAAGAGGCTTGCAGAACCCCAAATGTACAAAATTACAGTGGACCCCCACCAAGACACATTATAAGAATGACTAGCGAAGAAAAAAATCTTCAAGAGTGAGGGGAAAAAAAAAAAAATCAAACTATGTATAGGGGAAAAACTAATTTGGACCTCAACTGACTTCTCAACCTAGACCATGCTTTCAACACACAAGCTTTTGGGGGACATTCCAGATCCAAACTTTACCACCACCAAAACTATCTCACATCTCTTTCCCTAGAGCCACTGCATTTCCCCAATTCCCCAGGACACACTCTGCAGTATCATAGGATTAATATGGGGTTAGTGGTGTGTTGGTGTATTTCCCCACATTGGCTACATTCAGATGTTATTCTAGAAAAGGCCTCCTAGGAATGTGTCAGGGTTTAAAATCAAACCCCTAGTATGTAATTACGTTCATATGTAAATCCAAGGTAACACTTCCTAGGTAAGTACAAAATCATAAAGTACCATGTCGGGGGAAGCCATCCTTATTTAGCAGAATAAGACTAGGTTCAGTCATGGGACACGGAGGCCTGGTTTCTAGTAACTGCCAGGATGCATGTGGCGCTGCGTGGGAGTGGTTCCCTGTCTCCTTCTGGAATTTTCCCAAGAGAATGGCTCCCCTAACTCCATCCTATCCTGTCCATCACAGAAGAAGCTCGTCCCAATCCTTGTCCCCTTTACCTATATGCCATAAATAAAAGAGTTGGGTGACTTGCTGTTGTAAGAGGACAGAGCTGGTATGGCCTGACCCATCATTTTCAATGAATATTGGCTCTCGTGTGTTTATTGAGTAGCTAAATTTTTTTGGGGTAATAGAAAAACCGCCAACATTCTCCTCTGGCAGTTAACCCTTTTCTCTGATGCAGGACGTGGCAGAGAGAACCCCCACACTGATTTAGAAGTGATATTTATACCATTATTCATAATTTAAAATTTGGATAAAAATCAAAGTTAGTATATTGTCATAGTCAACCAATTCTAATGCAAGAATGTGTGTCGATCCTGACTATAGTAATTCTCTTCCCGTGGAGTACTCTTTTTAAAATATTCAATGTCTATACAATTTGATTAATGAGTTTGTATTAAGATCCTATGAATTATCATTAAACCTATGAATTTTCTGCAGTATCTTTAATATCTTAGAATAAGATATTTAATATCTTGGAATAAGATATATCCTTAGTAGGAGTAAGTGATAGTTATTGGTCACCAAGAGATAGCCCTGTAAAATCTTAGAAGTATCATTTACAAACTGGTCAGTTGTAGCACCAACATTTAAATATCCTCTTGTATAATGGACTTCCTGATTTCATGTTTTGGCATACATTTCCTAGAAAATTAAAATGTTCTTTAGTTTACCCTCAGGACTTGATGATCAAATAAACAATAATTATAAAATACATTCAATTTAGAGTTCTTCCAAAACAAGAATGTAGCCCAACTGCAATTAATTTATCTGGAATCACTCTCATGTCTCAAATTTTTAAATATAAAAACAATCTGGCCTGTGATTTCTATCAGCATTTGTTGTGGCCCAATTAAGTCCCAAACAAGGCAGTAGATCTAAAAAGATGCCAAGTGATGATTAAAAACAATCCCCTTTATCTAATGAAGTCCATGATAAAGTTAATTTGTCCTCAAAATAATTCCACTCCCCAAACCAATAGTGGAGATATCATCTTGTTCCCAATATCTAGGACAAATAACCCAGAGTCTTTCTCAGGACAAGAAGAGAAGTAAAATAGCCCAAGGGCTCAATCACATCTTGTCTGAATTATGTTCAGTCTAAGCTTCTGTTCAACTTTACTTCTGTCCACAGAAATTCAGGCATGCATTGCAGTCTGACAACCTCTTAGCCTCACCCAATTTCTTCATTTTCTGATAGGTAATTTCCTGTAATACAGTTCTTGCATGTTTAGTGCTGTCTTGGCATCTACTCCTCATGTGGTACCAGAAGTGGTCTTAGAAAAATTGTGGTATCATAGGGATTTGGGATTGGTTTATACACTGCCTGTGTGCCAAGAGGATCCTATCCTTGGGAAGAGGGAGCACAAACCAAATCACAAGATGCTGGCTCAGTTGATAGATTTCAACAAAGGAAACTTGCAAAGTGCCCTTGTGGAGGCAATATTTCAAATGCACTCATGTAGGCTTTTGAAAATATGAGGGGAGAAAGCTATAGACAGAGTGGACTACTTTTTAGGAACTTGTACGGATGCATTGCAGAGAGAAGGTAAGAGTTGTTAAGTATTTAACACATCAGTGTGCATCATGGGGCTTTCATGGTAGTTTATGAGGAGCCCCGTCTCTCTGGCAAAGAGAAGGCAGACAGAAGTGTCAGCCTGCACATCAAAGGGTCACAGACTCTAGAGACAATGCTCAGGCACATTATTTTGTAAAGTTAAAGTCCAGGTCCTAGTGGGTGTAATACAAAGCTGATCTCCCGCCCCTTCCGTTGCACCACAACCTAACTTGCCAGTCTGAAAGCTGCTCTGCCAGCCCCTTATGCTGCAGGAATTTCCAGCCTACACTACAGCCATTTCCTGCTTCCCACGTTACATCCTAGCTTGTCAGTCTGAACATCCTAGCTAGCTACTGGTTTGTCAGCTTGCAAGTATTCTCCTCCGCTATTGGTTCCTTGCAGCCGGGAGATTCCAATATCTGGGAGAAGCGTCCACGCCATCTCTCTCTTTCCCTTTTTTCCAGCCCCGGAGCGGACGCTCTAGTTGTCCACATAATAAAGTCTTGTGTGTGAGGTTCTGTGTCCGTTGTGGATTTCTGGGTGCAGTTGCTGGACCACAACTCACACCGGGTGTACAGAGTGCCCGCTCCATCGGATTTAAGAGCCGGAGCCACCGTGGGTCCCGAGCTGAGCTGCATTTTTCCATACATCTGGTGCTGTGACTCAGACGGGTCCTTCCGCTGCCTCTTAGGCAAGTGGAAACCCATCTGCCGCCCCAGTGACCCACGGACACAGCCTCACCTTCCATTCACCCAGACGCCCAGTTTTCTGTATGCAACACCGGACTTCAAATTGGTGAGTTCCCTTAGGCAGGTCCCCCTAGACTGACTGAAACACCTCGGCTGACCTGAGA
Source organism: Sciurus carolinensis (assembly GCF_902686445.1). Lineage (NCBI taxonomy): Eukaryota > Metazoa > Chordata > Mammalia > Rodentia > Sciuridae > Sciurus > Sciurus carolinensis. Next base: position 78,346,224 of record NC_062222.1, read on the forward strand.
AGCAACCATCGAGTGTCTGGGGCTCTCAAGGCTGCTGAGGTGTGGGGGTACCCCCAGTCACGACTTTCATAGTTAAGGCTGGTCCCCATAGTCGGTCTTATCTGCCAGGTGGATTCCCGATTTTATGGTGGAGATTCTCAGGGTTGAGGCTCAACTTCACGTTTTTTTCCCCCGAAAATCCTGACGTCAGGTCCTCAAACCCTCACGGCTACTGCCCAGTACGCTTTGGTGCTGTGTGACGACCACACCTTTGTGCTACCTTCTTGTAGTTATCTAACCCGTGTTCGTGGGATGCCTCGAGCACTGACTTAGGTGTTTCTCAGTCTTCACCACGGGATCCAGGACCTCCACCCTGGCAAACTCACCCTTGGGATGTTTATTAGACAATCTCAAGCACCTCCACCTGTTCCTTGAAGTAGAGCCAACCTGTCCTTAGATAGTAAATCGGAATGGTCTATTTATGGCATCCTAGATCCCAGCATTATACTAGGTATAGTTATGTGTGTAATTATACTGGGTATAATTAAGTATATATGTGGGCGAGCTGGTAAATGGAAAGAGACTTTTTTTCCTTTGAGCTTTTCCTTTCTTTCGTGCTAAACCCAATCTTTGTTCTCCTCAAAAACCTGAACATGTTCTCTTGGCTTCTCCCTCTTATAATCCCTCCTTCTCCTCTGACTTTGATCCGGCTAATGAACCACCTCCTTACAGGTCTCCTGCGGCAGAACCCCTGTTCATTCCCATCCTTTGCCTCATTCCGTTCTGCTTCTGCTCCTCCACTCAGTCCACCAAGTCCTCCCCCATGCAGTGCCATGCACATGTCTTAGCCCCTTACGGAGGTGGCTGGCACAGAGGGAGTAATTAGAGTCCACATTCCTTTCTCACTGTCTGATCCTTCCCAAATAGAGAAGCGGCTATGCTCCTTCACCTCCAACCCTGCAAACTTCATTAAGGGAATTTCAGTACCTTACCAGTCTTATAACCTTACCTGGCATGACATTTACATGATCATGTCCAACACCCTAACCCTGAGGAGTGCAGGAGAGTCTGGGAACAGGTGCGCAATTATACAGATGAGATTCATCAATTGACCCCAACCCGCCCCATTGGGGCTGAAGCAGGTACCAGCTAGGGAGCCCCAATGGGACTATAATACAGGGACTGGGTGTCTGCAGTTGGATGAGTTTCAAACCTGCGTCCTTACAGGTCTCCAAAAAGTCGCCATTAAACCCATTAACTTTGATAAACTTCAGGAAGTAATACAGGATAGAACTGAAAATCCATCAGCATTTCTAAGTTGCCTCACAGAGGCCATGCTCAGGTATACTAACCAGGATCCTGAAACTCTGGAGGGAAGGCAACTACTTATGACTTATTTTTCCCAAAAGTTACCCTGACATAAAGGCTAAATTGAGGCGGTTGGATAGGGGGCCCTTACCCCACAGCCAGAGGTTCTAGTAGTGGCATTCAAGGTTTATAATGGAAGGGAAGAAAAAAAAACAAAAATTAAAATACCAAATGCTGGCCAAAGCCTGTCAGCCAGCTAGACCTGCCCAACTGTCCACTGCTAGGGGCACCCAAGCTCCCAGAAGACCTCCAGGCCCATGCCTCAAGTGCAGGCAAGAGGGCCACTGGGCACGAGCCTGCCCCAACCCCAGCAGCCCCCAAGTCCTCGTCCAAAATGCCACCAACCGGTACATTGGTGCTCAGAGAAGTGCCAGGTCATCCTTGCCCCCTCCCTCTGGTGACTTACTGGGATTGGCAATGGATGACTGAAAGGGCCCGGGACTTCTGCACCTGATGACCATCACCATTCAGGAGCCCCGGGTGACCCTTATGGTGGCAGGCAGGCAGATTCCTTTCCTTATAGACACTGGAGCCACCTTCTCAGTGCTGCGGGAGTTTTGGGGAACCACTTTCCCTGCCAAATCCTCTATTGTCGGGGTAGAGGGAAAACCATATAACCTCCTACAAACCCCTCCAGCAAGTTGCCATATAGGACAAATTGGCTTTACTCATTCCTTTTGATAATTCCTTTAAGTCCCATCCCCTTCTGGGAAGGGACATCCTAACCAAATTGGTGCCTCTATTTCCTTCTCACCCACCATGTACCTCAGCCAAGACTCTTCTACTATTCCTCTGCTTATGACTCTGCAGGAATATACAGCTCAAACAGTCTTCATATCCCCTTCCTCCCTCCCTGGTTGACCCCAAGGTCTGGGACACCCATACACCCTCTATAGCCAAATGCTCACCTGTACTCATTCATCTGAAGGACCCAACATCCTACCCAGCCCAATATCCCCTTCCCCAAAGGAGCCTTGTAGGACTTCAACCAATCATCCAGGATTTAAGGCAGAAAGGTTTCCTGCGCTCTGCCAACTCACCTTATAACACTCCCATCCTTGCTGGTAGGAAGCCTAATGGATCTTACCGTTTAGTGCAAGACCTCCGCATCATTAACTCAGCAGTGGTCCCCATCTTTCCCATTGTGTCCAATCCTTACGCCCTACTTTCCTCTATCCCTTCTTCCACCACATACTTTTCAGTGCTAGATTTGAAGGATGTGTTTTTTACTGTCTCACTTCACCCCGATTCACAGGATCTCTTTGCTTTTACTTAGACTGACCCTTTCACTCAAGTTTCTTCTCAGCTGACCTGGACAGTTCTCCCACAGGGATTCCAAGACAGCCCTCATCTCTTTGGCCAAATGCTATATCTCAGGATCTTGCCTCTCTCACATTCATTTCCTCTTTTCTCTTACAGTATGTTGATGATCTTCTTCTATGTAGTCCCTCTCTTGAGGACTCCCAAAGAGACACAGTTAAGCTTTTAAACTTTCTGGCTGACAGGGGTTACAGGGTCTCTCCAGCAAAGGTGCAACTTTCCCAGCCTCAGGTCATTTACTTAGGAGTCAGCCTCTCACCTGGATTTAAGGCCACCACTGTAAAGAGAAAAGTATTGCTGCAGGACATGCCCACTCCATCCACCAAGGAAGAAATCCTTTCCTTTTTGGGGTTAGCAGGATACTTACGATCCTGGATCCCCAATTTTTCCATCCTGTCAGCTCCCTTATATGAGGCCTCAAAGGGTACTCCCACTGAACCTCTCCTCAACACAATGAAAGCCCCTTTCCAGACCCTAAGGAAAGCCCTTCAAGCCCCAGCCCTACACCTCCCTGACTTAACCAGACCATTCTACCTGTTTGTCTGAGAAAAGTGGGTTCACCCTGGGGGTCTTAGGACACATATTTGGTCCCACCTTTGGACCAGTAGCATACCGTCAAAGAGGTTAGACCCCACCATAAGAGGCTGGGCACCATGTCTTAGAGTATTAGCTGCAGCATTTCTCGTGATCCAGGAATCAAAGAAACTTTCCTTTGGGGCTCCCACTGAAGTGCTCTCACCTCATCATCTGTCTGAGCTTCTTACTTATAAGGGTCTGCAAACTCTACCGCCCTGTCGGGTGTTAGCCTTGGAAACCGCTCTTATTGAGGACTCTTCCATTTCCTTTAAGACATGCTCTCCTTTAAATCTAGCCACCTTCTTACCCCTGCCTTTCGACATACATGCTTCAGCAACCCATAGCTGCCTTGAGACCCTGGAGGAGTTACTCCCCTGCCCCTCCAATGTCCAGGAAGGGGCTCTACACACCCTACTTTTATATGGTTCACTGATGGAAGTTCTTTTCTCCATGAAGGGATCCAACAAGCTGGATATGCCATTGTTTCTCTTGAAAAGGTGGTAGAGTCAGGACCACTACCTAATAACACCACCACCAAACAGGCAGAACTAATTGCCCTCACCTGTGCATTCACTCTTGCAAAGGGAGAATCCCTCACAATCTACACCAACTCCAAATATGCTTTTCACATTATCCTCTCCCATGCTGCTCTTTGGAAAGAGGGACCTTCTTACTACAAAAGGAAACTCCATCACCAACTCTAGTTACATCCTAAACCTCCTTGAGGCTGTTTACCTCCCAGCAACTATAGGCCTTGTACATTGCAGAGCCCATCAGACAGACCAATCATTCATCTCTTCAGGCAATAACAAGGCAGATGAGGAGGCTAAAAGGGCTTCCCTGTTGTCCATGCCAGCCGCCATTATGGCTCTCCATGATCCCTTACCTCCACCACCCCCCAACAGGGAAATACTTTCCTACCTCCATCGTCTGTTTTCACCCCAACCTTTCTTCACTCTTAGTTTGCTAGGACTCATCTGCAACTGCCCTCCTTTGACATCCCATTTCTGAAGGAACTCTCCTCCATATATGAAGTTTGCCTGTGAACAAATCCTACAGCTGTCAGACCCCCCACCTTTCCAACTCACCAAGCCCATGGCACCATTCCAGGGTTAGACTGGCAACTTGACTTCACTCACATGCCCACAGTAAGAAAGTCTAAATACCTATTGGTTATGATAGACACCTTCTCGGGATGGGTTGAAGCCATCCCCACCTCCAACAGAAGGGCAATAGCCGTCTCCACCTTCTTCCTTCATGAAATCATTCCTCGCTTTGGAGTGCCTACTTCCTTCCAGTCAGATAATGGACCTGAATTCATTTCCCAAGTTACCCAACAACTTGCCAAGACTCTTGGGGTCCCTTGGCATTTCCACATTCCCTTTCACCCAAAGTCATCAGGCAAAGTAGAAAGAGCAAACTGAACTCTTAAAAATGTCTTAACCAAGCTCTCTTTAGAACTTCACCTTGACTGGGTTAAACTCCTGTCCCTTGCTCTGTGTCTTTGCTCACTCACAAAGAAACCAGCTGATATTCCCCTTTCAAGCTAATGTACGGTCGTCCCATCCTGCCCCTTGGGATAATGCCTCTTCCTTCCCTTCTTTCTTCTCAGATATCCATTCCTCTCCTAGATCACATTCGGCATTTCTATGGGGTTATGCTGACTCCACCCTGCCTAACCTTTATCTGGCCTCCTTGCCCAACCTCTTCAAATAGGAGACCAAGTTCTTATCTCTCCTCCTCAGGAGGCTACAGTCCCTGTCTCCCAAGTGGCAGGGACCCCATATGGTGATCCTGGCCATGCCAACGGCTGTCAAGGTACAAGATCTACCAGGATGGCTACACATTTCTTGGGTTAAGCTCTATTCTTGATCCATTAACCCTCTCCAGCTCCTAATCCACAGGCTTCTTCCAACCGATACTCGGCCACTCCTGTGGGACCCCTATGTCTCAGACTGAAGACCATCAAGCCCTCCACCCTTTCTCCCATTCTAGAGACTGGGAGACAGACAACTGAGGCACCAGACAACAATGCCCAGCCATGAGGACTGGACTCCTGTTTGTTATTTTCCTAACCACTGGATTCTTTTTCCAACCAGCTGAAAAAAGGGAGCTCCCTGTCCTTTTATAGGAGGAGTGCTGCTTCTATGTCAACCAATCAGCTTGTATTACAGGAATATCAGGGTCTTACAGGAATCAGAGCCTGGCTACAGGTGTGCTCCCCAGAGGAACTATCGAGTCCCCAACTCCTTCCTGCCATGACGCTCTCTCTCCTGAATTGGCTCTACATCCACACTCAGCAGGAAGCAATTACAGAAGACGGACCTTCGTCCATGTACCCAAAAGATATTTTCTTATAAAATCAAAAATGGAGAATGTAATACAAAGCTGATCTCCTGCCCCTTCTGTTGTACCACAACCTAACTTGCCAATCTGAAAGTTGTTCTGCCCGTCCCTTACGCTGCAGGAATTTCTGGCCTCAGCTACAGCCATTTCCTGCTTCCCACGTTACATCCTAGCTTGTCAGTCTGAACATCCTAGCTAGCTACTGGTTCATCAGTCAACTTGCAAGTATTCTCCTCCACTATTGGTTCCTTCCAGCCCGGGAGATTCCAATATCTGGGAGAGGCGTCCACACCATCTCTCTCCCTTCTTTCCAACCCCGGAGCAGATGCTCTAGTTGTCCACATAATAAAGTCTCTTGTGTGAGGTCCTGTGTCTGTTGCAGATTTCTGGGTGCAGTTGCTGGACCGCAACTGAGATGGGCCATATGGAGCGCCCACTCCATTGGATTTAAGAGCCAGAGCCACTGTGGGCCCCAAGCTGAGCTGCATTTTTTCTTACAGTGGGGAAGCCTGGAAACTTACAAGGGATTTCAACATCTATGTGAATGTCCCTGAAGATCTCAATTCCCTAAGACCCTCTGAGTTTACAGAGGTGGTCCAACTTCCCTAGGAAGAGCTTGCATTTTCCTTGTATTCCAGTATGCTGCAGAGGTCTCTCCTCCACAAACCAACACCTACCTCCACACAAGAGCTATCCCCACTTCCTTTCCTTGCTTTTAGGTCAAGTTAAATCTCAGTATAATCCAACTGAGGATGTGCTGGGCCTAATTAGTGAGGGGGTAAACTAACTTTTATAAAAATTAACTAGTAGGTACCACTAAGTCAGGGGAGTACACTGGGTTTCGATTTTGAGATTGTCTTATCAAAGAGGGAGGCAGAAGACAAGACTGGAAAACCAAAAATTCATTTATTTGGGGCACTCAAGACATTGGGTTTAAAACACTGGCAGGAACCCAAAAGATGGAAGAAATTGACTGCTTAGATGACAAGCTTGGAAAAAGTGATGGTCAATATCCAGAGAAGTGAATAAGCCAGAGTTTCCCAGCCAGAGAGTAAAGAAGAAAGAGGCTAAGGAGAGTAGCCATAGTAGAACATCCAATTCCATTGAATCACCCTAAAAATTTTACTGATGCAGTGGACCTGCAACTCTTTAGTGCTCTTACCTTTACTTGTATGCATGTATCTTAAGGTCTCCAAAGTAGTGGTCATTTTTGTTCATTTAATCAGATTACCATAATTTCACCTATGGAACAGACCTGATATTATAGTCCACAGAATATCCTCATGGTTCAGGTCTCTAAGCCAGATAGCAATCCTGTGGCTTTGCCTCTCTGTGACCAAAAGACCTGAAGAGGACAAATTAGAGGAGGAAAAGTTTATTATGGCTCATGGTTTCAGAGGTTTAGTCCACAGGCAGCTGACTCCACAGCTCTGGACCTGAGGTGAGGCAGATCATTCACAGAAGGGAATGGAAGAGGGAAGCAGATAAGGACATGGCGACTGAGAAGCAGAGAGAGCACTGCTCACCAGGGACAAAATTTAAACCCCAAAGTCATGACCCCAGGGACCTACTTCCTCCAGTCACCATCTCTCTACTTACAGTTACCACCCAGTTAATCCATATCAGTGGGTTAATCCCCTGATTAGGTCACAACTCTCATAATCTAGTAATTTTGCTTCTGAACCTCTTTGTTCTTTAGTTATATGACAGTAGAATGTATTTTTATGTATCACACATATGGAGTCTAACTTCCCACTTTTGTGATTGTACATGTGGAGTTACATTGTTCGTTGAACCTTTGAACCTTCTTGCATTGGCTCGTTTAAGCTTTCTGGGGACACCTCACATCTAAACCAGAACAATCTTGCGGCTACTGGTAATGCTGTGTCCACTGGTTTCTGCTAGTTAAGCACCATTATTAGATTTTTGAAACAGTGGAGGCTACATAATGTCCTTTATTATCAGTGGTCCCAGTCCTGTAATAGCCCCTCCTACAGTCTGGCCTACAGAAGGCAGCCACCATAGAACTGTTAAATGATATTGATGCCCCTCTCACCAGCACATTACTTATTGATATGGTAAATGATGTGTACATCATTCTATCCTGTGAAGCAGGTTAGGCCAGCTGAAATCGGGTCAGAAGGACCCTGATGTTTCCATAGGTATGACATAAGGGAAAAATATAAGCTCAACAGTGATGAATGACCTGGATGGAGGTCGCAGGTTGCCTGCTTTGCTGCTTGTTTGTGTCCTCCAGACCTGCTCATACTTGATCCCAGGTGTACATTTCTTCTAACAGTGAATTATTGCTGGGCCTACCCAAGATATTGATTTGTGAGTTCCGATTTATCCCAATTTATGGCTACTTCTGGCTATATAGTCACTCGGCTAGCTTTTTGGATCTTGATGGTATACCAAGACTTGTTTTTTAAACAGCATAGTTCTCAGATGCGAATGACTTTGCTCTGAAACCTTAGCAGTCTGCATTGAGATTCTCCTATTGAGAACCCACATGGCCTTGATCTTACCTAAGAAACCTCTATAGCTTTTTTGGAGTACAGTCTCTTTCCATCCTACCAAGTGGAGCACATCCCTAGCTGAGCTATGTTGTGACTGAAGTGTAGATGCTGGTATGGTAGGGAGATGGAAGGTTGTGGGCAGGGAATCTGTACCCTCAGGAGCAAAAAAGAGCACTAATCCTTTATAGGAAGAACTGGATCAGTTCGTATGGATAAGAATATAGCTTATAGTCCTGGGGGATTTGGTGATGTGAAAGCAATGCCATTCTGTCCCAACCAGAACATGACCTTGGCATATCTTGACCTTGGTTTAGCTGACACCTGCCTGACTGAGAACAATCTACTTTGGAGCTCAGCTACTCCTATGAGCAAATCCAGGACCTGATCTTGAGCCTTTTTATGTTACCAAGAAGGCTTCTGGTGTTCACACTTAACTTTTAATTACCAAAGAAACACTCGACTTTGTTTTTCCCAAGTATCAATTGTGCTTAGCAAAAGCCACCTAATTACACTGTTTATGGCTACAATTTCCACTGTATTTCTCAATGGTTGATACAGTGTGCTTGTTAGTTCATTTTCTTTAAACGTTTTAATAATTTTAACAATTTAACTTTGTTCCGGGAGTCATTTGAATTATGCTTATCAGTGATGGGGGTGTATCCTACTTTCCTAGACTTTCCATAACAAATTACAACAGATTAAACTTTGAGAGTTCAAAGCAGCTCATTCTCACCATTATGGAGGTTAGAAATCTGAAATTGATATATAAAGCATACTTCCTCTATAGGCTCTACAAAAGAATCTTTCTTTGCATCTTCTAGATTTTGATAGCTCCAAGCTGGTGCAGCATAGCTGTCTCTGCCTCCATCTTTACATCTCCTATGCTGTATCTTCTTCTGTAATGACACCTGTCAAGGATTTAGGACCCACCCTTATTCAGTATGGTATCATCTCCATTTTTAACTGATTATATCTCTGAAGACTTTATTTCCAAGTAAGATAACATCCTGAAGTTCCAGGTGATTAGGAATTTTGTGGGGGAAGTATTCGAGTCACTATAGGGTCCACTAGACAACTGGCTGGCAATGATCCAGCTCTAAAATCTGTTATGGGTTCTACCTGGAACATACCCCAAAAAGTCATGGGTTGAAGACTGGTCCTCAGTGCAGCAATGTCCAGAAGTAAGGCTCTTGACAATTTGTTGGGTCACAAGGGTTCTGACATCAGTGAATTAATCCATCAATGGATTTATACTTAATGTCATGTATTATTGGTAGTTGGAAATTGTAGAAGGTGGCCTAGTTGGAGCAAGTTGGTCACTAGAGTGTAACCTGGAAGGGTATTTCTTGTCACTGGTCCCTCCTCCTGCTTTCATGGCTGCCTATGAGGTAAGCAGCTTTGCTTGGCCATGCTCTCTGCTATGATGTTCTGCCTCTCAGGTCCATAAACAATGAAGCTTGCTGACCATGAACTAGAACCTCAGAAACCATGAACAAAAATTGCAGGTTGGGTCCTCAGGAAGTCAAGTCCAAAACAGGTAATAGCATTCAGGAAGTTTATTCAATGATGTTCTCAGGATGAGCATATGTGGACAGGATGGACAGCAAGGGAAATTTGGCAGAAGGGAAGTTGGACCACCATGCAGTTTAAACCAGGACTTCACCAGACCCCAGTGGAATCTCTGAAGCTGAGATAACCTCTTACTATTGTTCTGAGTTAGATCAAAGGGAAGGGGCTTCAGTGTGGTAGGATAATCAGTCATTGAACATAGGAATTCTGCCCAAAAGCACAGGCTTTTCTCAGAATAGTCTTTAAGGCATGTGAACTCATGGCTAAGGACTCTTGAAGAGAAAAAGGACTTCACTCATGAACAAGTGTGTGATCACATAGGATTCCATTCACTTATACCCATTATTGGTTAAGACTAAAAGTTAACTATAAAATTGAAATGTTTCAGATAGGCCATTCCCAGAAGGATAAATGAGAGAAAAGTGTAAGAACTCACAAAGAAATATGAGAAGATTGGAGGGACATTACAAAATGCCTAGATCTTGATTTCTAACTACCTCCCCTCACTAAAAAGAGCATCAGCAAATTATGGCTTATATAACAAATCCAGCTAACTTCCTAGTTTTAAAGTTTTATTGATACATAGCATGGTCCGTTCATTTACATATTTTCTATGGTTGCTTTTATACTATGACAGCAGAATTAGTTGTAACAGAGCCCCATGCTCAGAAATGCTGAAAATGTTTATTATTTAGCCATTTCGGGGGCAGGGGGGTGGCAATTGCTGGCATCTGACTAAAATCTGGGCTCCTTAGACTTTTCTTATTTCAAGGCTAAATCAGGAAAAGCACAAGATAAACCTGGGATATCTTGTGCCAGAAATTAAAATGTTCTTGGGACAGTAGAAACCAGTTTTAAGGGGCTCCCACTGGCCAAATTTGGAAAGTTTTGAGCCTCAAAAGGAGAGTAATAGACTATAATCCATTGAATAAAATTGTGTACATAATGTGAAGTGAACCAGAGATAATGAAGTACTTCTTATAATTGAATGCCAATTAAATTTATGAGGTGTGATTGAAATTATAAAAAAAACATTTGACGAACAATGTAATAATGACTGACTTAATTGGGAGCCAAAGGATGCTAAGGCTGGCGAGTTTAAGACTACGCCAATATTCCATTCTCGGACATCTTCCCCCCAAATGTTTCTCAGTTAAAAAGGGAAATATGGCAGAACCTACCTATAAAGTGACCAGAGACCAACATGAATAGGTGATTAAGGTTAACAGTAGCAGTGTGTCAATGTCATGTCCTCCTGATGTGATCCACTGAGATTATCTGCAATTTCAATGGTGGAATTCTATCAATGTCAATAATCTGATGTGGACATTTACATTGTGGTTTTGTAGTTCTTACTATGCAAATTGGAATTATTCAAGGGTGAAGAGCATCAGGTTAGGAATTTTATTTCAAGAAGTTTGGAAAATGGTAACAATAAATACTTATAAAGATGATGGAAGAAATACGTTAAATTATTAATTAGGGAATCTGGGTGAGAAGAATACAATACTGCTGCACTGTTCTTGTAACTTAAAGTTTGAAATTTCAAAATAAACTATAAATTTACACTTTTAAAAAATATTTATAATATAAAATTACTTGATCATTGCCATTTTTGGTGAGGGGATGGAAAAATATCACAGATCTCCAGGCAGGAAGATATACAGGTACTGTTTGTTATGAAAAAATATCAATATCTATCAAATTTTAAAAAGGACATATCCTTTGACCTAGTAATTCTACTTCTAGGAAGTTATATATACATCTATGAATGAGATAAACAAGTTATCTGGAATGAAAATCAAGCTACAGAATTGTATGACATATGTAGTTTATATAAAAAAGAACTATGTCCATATTTACTTACAAATGCTAGTTTGTCAGTTTTCTATCACTATGACAGAGTGTAGGAGATAATCAACTTTTAAGGAGGAAAGGTTTACTTTGGCTTATTGTTGCAGTCCATGGTTACTTGGCCTTGTGGTAGCACAGTACATCATGGCAGGAGCATGTAATGGGAGGAGCTGCTCACTTCATGCAAGCAAGGAAACGGGTCACTGGGGACATGCCCTGGATGTGGATATCTAACTTCCTTTAACTAACCCCCCTGCTTAAAAGGTTCTACCATCTCCCAACAGCTCCATGGGCTGGACAACAAGCCTTTAATATAGGGCTTTTGGGGGACATTTCCCATTCCAATTATAACAGTGGCAATATTTAAAAGAATAGAAAATAGTGTAAGACTTTGTCCATCTTTGAAAAAAAGATGTGGATATAGGGGAGGAGGAGAATTGAGACTATACAGTGAGTCTCAGAATTTGCCTCTTAACGAAAGGAACCTTAATTTTCCTATTCCTTGAAACTCAACTTTGGTTAATGAACACACAACATACCAGTTCCGATTCTAGGTATTAGACACCTATAATTGCCATGAGAATTGTGCCCGGAAAATCAAGTTGGAAGATGAGATCCACAGAGTAAAGTCAGTGATCCCAAGTCAAGTTCAACCTAAATCAGTCAATAGCCAGTAAACCACCAAAGTGAGCCTAACCCAAACCAGAACTTCCCTGTAGAACCGCCAAGTGGACCCATGTTCTTCTGACCATAATAAATGGCTGTAGTTTTAAGTACTGAGTTTTGGGGTATACAGACTTTGAGACTACATTTAATACTGAAAGGGTCAAAATTTCCAGTGTCCTTATTTTTTGGTTTTGCTTCCTTCAGATTCTCTGATGGGCATTTCCAGCTGCAAAAGGACTTAGTACTGATGCCTTCAGTTGGTTGTCATGATGTTATCAGTTATGCTTCTAAAAATGTTCTGAGCCTAATCCCTTAAATCCTGATAATTCTATAAGCTGTTCCATATTCTCTTTAGTTTTATTTATGTTTATTTGGGACTTTGGGCCTTTTTAAAGTTGAGTATCATCCATTTAGATGATCATTTGAAATTGAATAGCCAGAGATCTATGGAATGTGGGCATTCCGAAGAGCCACAATGTGCAAAAAGGTGCAGGAGAATTTTAGGAGTGGGAATGATACAAATGTGCCTCTAAACCATTTACTTTTGAAACATAAGCAAAACGATTACCTCAGCATATCTCAATTACTATTAATACAATAAAAATTAGTGTATACCTTTGCACTGAACATTGTACAAGAACTTGAGTCTTTCCAACCATTTTTTTATTAAGAATGACTAAGATTCAAACTTCAAAATTTTCAACTCATTACATCCTTAGATTTGTGGTTTTTAAGTTGTCCTATAAAGAAATTTATGAATCATAAACATTAGCAGTGTACCTGTCTTCTACTCCCAAAAGGGTGACTTGAATTTGAATCTCAAGTCAGGAAATCTTGAATTAAACAAGAAATTGGATAATTACCAATTTTCACATCTCTTGCCCGTCAGTTGTCTTCCAATTATTTTGAGGCTCAACAGAACAAGGACCCTGGATAAGATTCAGTTGGCATATGTTCAATTTTAAATCTCAAATACGTCACATCTTATTCCACAGTTTAGGCCTTTCTCATCTAGACTATTACTGGAACAATGTCAGAAGAACCAAGTTTATGACCAAGGATAGGCCTTCTGTGACATAGTCCTGCTTACTGCCCACACCAATTTCTGCCAGTCCCATGATAGGAAAGATTTTCCTGATCATAATTTTCAGAACACTGGGCATCTGCATATACTGTTCCCTGTGACTAGAATGCCTTCTACTAGATGTGTCTGCTCATCTTTTGAGTCTCAAGTCAAATATCCATCACTATGTAAATCTCCAAGTAGAACTGGACAGCTCACCTACTCTTTGTCCTTCTATCTATTCAGCCCTCTCTACTGTGAAGCGTTGATTTCCTTGTTGTTTCTCCCATCATTCAGCATTCTTTTATATCCCTATGGCATAGATTATATAAAAGTACTCAAATTATATCTGTGGACAGCTGTGCAGAAATAGGGGGTGGAAAAAAAACCATCTGCAGTCCCAGGAGCTCAATCCTCTGTTCTGCAATAATATTTTAAGTGTTCATTCTGCCAGAAAAATGTCCCTGACATTTAAAAACTGTATTTAGAAAGAATGACAGAATAAAAATGCATGACAATTATTACATCAGTATAAACATTGTTCAAGAAATCTATCAATCACACTAATAAGAGTCCTTTCTCCCTTGTTAACTAAATGCACTAGTAGAAGAGCAACTGACAGGGGATCATGGAAATTTTATGACCACTGGCGTCAGTTATGGTTTAAATCTGGCCTTAGATAAGTTTCTTGCCCTTTGGATCTCAGTTCCTTGAATTAAAAGGATTGCATTGCACTGCTAGGAAACTTTTTAATAAAAATTCTTATTAAACTGTATAATGATATAAGTCTGTTCATTGGAACTGTTACAAGAACTAAAGACTGGGTACAACCAAATTTTCATCACACAAGATAAGGTTTTTAAAAATCATGTGGCATCCATTTTAATTCAACACAAAGTATTGAACTGTATGTTGACTTGGAATTCTATTCATCTGGTGGGGAAAAATATTGAACATATTGCACATTTGGGGAAAAGACATGTATCTATCGATACACAAATATGTTCATATTTGTACAAAGGCAGCTAGTGGAATAATCACCAAAACCAAAGTCTAATATATGAAGTAGGGTGTGGAAAAGATAAGGAAAAAATTTTAATAAGTATTTTGATAAAATACACTTAAGGATGCTTTAACAAAGAAACTTTCTAAAGAATCATTGGTCTTTAAAGAAAAAAAAATGACTAAGACTATAGTCAATTGAACTGTATTATCCTATTAGGTGGAAATGACCTACTTCAGGATGTGAGGTCAATAGGTGTCAGAACCTTGTCTATACCACTCATAAGAAATAATTCTTCCTTAGTGTAGGTCTAAAGCTTTCAAAGATGGCTGTTTGTCGTCCTCTCATGTTTGATATTCCTAAATACTACAAGATGGGGAAAAAAAAGCATAAGGCAGCTAAAAGCTGTGACAGAAGACTCAAAGTTGCTGACTTAGTGTAACTAAGACAGTCTCCTCAGCTTTATAAAAATAGTGAAATCAAAGCTTGTAGCAGAGAAGTTCAAAATTTTCCATCTTAGGACCCTTCTACACTATGAAAATTAAGTTAGCTTTTGTATGTTGGTTTTACCTATTGATAAAATTTTGTTTTACTATGGAATCAGCCTAAGTATCCATCAACAGATGAGTGGATAAAGAAAATATGGTATATATAGAGTTTTATTCCCCATAAAGAAAAGTGAAATTATATAATTTGCAGGAACTCAAAAATATTGTGTTAAGCAAAATAAACCAAACTCAGCTCCGAAGATCAAATGTTGTGGAAGCTTGAGAGGAAAAAGGTGTGTGTTTGGGGTTGGGGGTGGGGTCAGAATCCGATGGGAAAAAAAAAAAAAAAAAAAAAAAAATCAAAGGGAGATCAATAGAATAAAGGAAAGAAACCAGTGGGAGGGAAAATAGTAAGGAGGGAGGTGCTGGGAGTGATATTGGATAACTTTTATTGTGTACATGTATGAATACGTAACAAATCCTACTATTGTACTTAATGCACCAAAAGATGTGAAAAAATTTCTGCTTCAATTTTTATATTGTATTTAAAACATTAACTTAATGTAATTTCATTGCATTTTGACATAATTTACATGTTTGTGAAAGTCATTTGTCTCACCATATAAAAAAAAAAAATTAACTGGTAAGATCTGAAACCAAACTAAGAAAACATGGGAATCAATTCAAGACATTGGAATGGGAAAGGGCAGTGACATTTAAATTTAAAAAAATACGGAAAGAATATTTGCAAACCATGAATCTAATTACATAAGGAACTTGCATCAAAAAGAAAATAGTCCAGTTAAAAATAGCCATGGTACATAGACATTTTTGCAGAAGACAAACGAATGACATATGAAAAAATATGTTCAACATCATTAATCTGAGAAATGCAGATCAAAATCATGATGATATTTACTTCCCACCTGTTACAACAGCAACTATGAAAGACTAAAGTGTTAAGGATGAGATAGAGGAAAAAGGAAAACTTACACACTTTTAGTGTGAACACAGATTAATATAGCTATTATGGAAAACAGTATGGAAGTTCTTCAAAAAATTAAAAGGAACATGTGATCCAGTAATCCCGTTACTGTGTATAAAAGGATGCAAAATCTGTCAAAAAGACATCTCTGCTCCCATGTTTATTCCAGCACTATTCAAAATAGTTAAGATATAGAAACAAACTAGGTTCCTTTAATGGATGCGTGAACAGAAAATGTGTGTATGCGCCATGAAGTAATAGTCACATAAGAGAATGAAATTGTCATTTGCAACATGAATGAAATTGGAGATTATGTTAACTGAAATAAGCCAGGCATAGAAAAACAAGTGCTACATGATTTCATGGTCTCATATGTGGAATCTTTTAAAGGTCAACTCCAAAGTAGGGATAGAATGGTGTTTATTAGAGGTGGTGTGTATCAGGGGCTGTTGAGGACCCCTTAGTCAAAGCCTGTAATGTTTCAGTTAGGAAGAAATAGTTTTTGAGTCATGGTGTTATATTATAGATGCCATTAGTAATTGTGTATTGTGTATTTCAAAAGGAGAAAATTTTAAATATTTTCAGAATTAGTGATAGATATTTTAATCAGCTTAATTCAGCCATTCCACACTGTAAATACAAAGCACATTCTATCTCAAAATATGTATTTTCAAATAAAACCAAAATCAAGAAATAAAAATATTAAAAATAAACTTCAAAAAGTTTGAGAGCCAGAGGTAGCCTATAAAGAGCTTCTCATATCCTATATTAACAAAATAGGCAAAGCAAAAAAAAAAAAAAGGCACTTTTGATAGAACTCGACATTTAAGTGTTCTATCAAGGAAGGACTGTTATGCCCTTGGGAAAACTTGGGATAGGGACATCTGGATGTATGCCTCAGAAGATGTTGGTACTGTAGACCTCCCAAGTCAGTTTACAGAGAGGCCTACTCTTCCCTATTAAAAGCCCCCACTTCCCACCAGAGTACCACACCAATGCTATAAGCAAGAGCTATAGCACCACTAACAGAGGTTCCTTTTTTCCCCCCAATATGTGATTTGGTTTAAGAACCAACTCTGGCTCTCTTCTGCAGGCCAGGTCCCATAGTGGAAGGGGTGGTCACAGGTCTAAGTTCATATACATCCGTGGGGATAACAGCACTTCCTTGTAACGAGGAACTTGGACCTCTGCTGGAAAAGATCTGGGTCACCAGGCCACTTTTTTAGTTCAGGAAAAAGTACTAGGCACATATGAGGTAATCCAGAATAGGTAGTAAGGAAGGGAGAGGATGAAAAAGCATTATGGCTTTAGGAGCAAGTGCAGTGGGGGAGGGTGTCTGTAGCTAATCTAACTCTTCCAAGATTTAGAGATTGTGACTACCTCATCTCTCAATTTGAGTGTCACTGTAAGTTTCTGTCATAGCTTTGAGATGGTTTTTAGACTACCAAGATAATGGGTACTCTGCCTACATTCCCTTGGGTCCTTTATGTGACTCTTCCATGACTTCAGTATGCTGAAGCATCTCAAAGTCCATGCCTGCTTCAGAAATCTGACCTCAACTTCTGGATCTGGGAGTATCTAAGTTACATCCTCTGTGTTAGCCCTTATTTGAAGGTTGCTATTCTTCCTAGGACCCACAAAAAGATAGAGGTTAGTCTTCAATGTAACTATAACAAGGGGTTCTTTGTGGTATGAAGCTGTAGCAACCTTAAGCAAGACTTTCCCCCAAATAGCATTCTTACCTGACTTTTTCCCTCATTTCCTCTATTCATTTGCAGTTTCTCTTGGGAGCATTTGCTTAAAAGCCACTTGCACATAAATCCCCGTCAGAAAGATTGCCTCAACACAGGTTGGCATAAGACACACCCTCTCCCCTCTAGTGCCAGACTTCCATGCTCGACTATTAGGTCAGCTTTCTGTCCTGAAAATGTTAGCCAAGTGTCCTCCATGTGCTCATTCCAAAAGAGTTGCCATGTTTAACCCAAGAATTAGGCACAGCTAAATTTTTGAACAATCATTTCTAGTATAAATGCCTTTTTTTAGTATTAACTTATTAACTTTAAATTCAAGTTTGGTGAACATGCTGTATTTTATCTGACAACATTACCTTTCAATGAAACCAAAGATTTAATCTCTACTCCCTCTCTTGTGATACTTCTTTAACCATTGGCAATCTGGCCCATCTTTTAACATACCTATACCTCAAAGGAGTATAAGAGGTACCAAGGAGGGCTTATAAGCATTTAGATGCTTCCCAGTGGGGGTGCTCATCTACCATCTACATCTAAATGAGAAGATAGCATCCGTTTCATTTGGTTGTTATCAAGACTGGCTAAGTTTATGTACATGGTACATTATACATTTTCAATGTTCAATCATTTTTCATTTTATGTCTTCCATTTGCATGGGTCCCTTCCTAGGTAGAAGCCCTTGAGATGTGCCCCTTAACTTAGCCTAACTAGTGCACCAAAATGAGGACCTATATTTCTAAACAGCCACAGAGGCCTCTGACAGGAGAATTTTGTTCTCAGTTGAGTTCTCTGCCTTAGGAGTTGCTGAGTATGTTGATTCCAAGAAACAAAATGCCTCTGAACTGATTGTCATTTGCTCTCTATACCCTCCAAGATTTTCCTTTTAACAGCTTAGTGTCCGTCCTTCAATCCAGGTCATGATCAACATTGCCCAGGCTCTAATGAATTTGGTTGCAGTGAAGTGTTGGTCAAAAGTTAGAAGACCTTTTGGGTTAGACTGTCAGAAAGAGAGGCTGTGATGGAGTTGGAGTGAGGTTTCATGGAGGAAGCTTAGAAGGTTGAGGGGGCAATCTATTATTGCTGTTAAAAAAAAAAAAATCACTACATATTTAACTGAAAACATTTTCTTGCCATTCTGGAGAAATCAAAAATGGGTTTCACTGGGCTGAAATTGGGGTTTTGGTAAGTTGCATTTTTTCCTAGAGTTTCAAGCAGAAAATCTGTTTCCTTACTTTCCAGCCTGTAAGAGCTGCCCCTGTTCTTTGGTTTATGACCTCATGTCTCTCTGACCTCTGTTTCTTATTCTGACTGAGCCTGCCTCCCTCTTATAAAAACACTCATGACATTAGGTCATCCAAATAATAATGTCTCCATCTCAAGTTCTTTAATTACATCTGCCAGTCTTTTTTCATTTAAGGTAATATTCACAGAGTTACAGGATTAAGATATACATATTTGGTATGGAGCCAAGGTATTATTAGCCCTACCATAGTAGGAAGAGCCTTAAGATAGCATTGTAGATCTGAAGGGCATTGCAGGATTGTGCAGAAATAATCTGAGATGTGAAAACCTCAGATTAAAGTTTTCTGTTAGAGTTATGCATTTGAGCAGAGAAAGGTATTCCAATATTTCATACTCAGTCATTGACTAGAGATTACCACTAAGTCTGTGATCTTGGTTTGAAAGCTGAAGTTAATTTGGGAAGGCCAAAAAGTGATTTTCTACCATTTGTGCAATAGCTCAATGCAGTATTTGTCATGAGGGGAGACTCACGTAGCATACATCTATGACCACACCTTTTTTTAAAAATTACTATTCAAACTTAAGGGTGTTGATGGGGAAACAAAAAAATCTCAAAGGACAATCTAGGTTAGATTCATTACCTCTTATCCTGGTCATGTTATTTAGTATGAGGATTTAAAAAAAAAAAAAAAAAAAAGTGTTGCCCTAGTTCTAATAGTTTGTCCTATAGAAATAGCATAGAGAAGCAAGAATATACTTTACAGTCTTATTTCATCAATTTTAGTTGTCAAGAAACTGGAGAAGCATAGGTTACTATGCATACAGTGGGGAATGAACACAATTTTTTTTTTTTTTTTTTTGCCGTGGGGGTGGGGGCATTGTTTACCAGGGATTGAACCCAGGAACATTTAACCACTGAACCACATCCCTAACCCTATTTTGCAGTTTATTTAGAGACAAGGTCTCACTTAGTTGCTCAGTGCCTCGTTTTTACTGAGACTGACTTTGAACTCATGATCCTCTTGCCTCAGCCTCCAGAGCTGCTGGGCTTACAGGTGTGTACCACGGTGCCTGGCTATGAACAGATTTTTATTGGTAAGTGACCAAGATATCAAGTAGAGAGGAAAATATATAAAAACATGTAACTTATCAAATTTTTATAAATAATCCTTATGCTTCTACAATCTTACATACTCGTTTGCTCATACTTCTAGAGCATTTTTTAGATAATCTTTTTACAGTGAATTCCTATAGAGTTAATGGTGAAAAAGAATTTTGAAGCTTGGAGAAATATGTAAGGCTTTTCTACAGAAAATAGTGCTTTCCTAATTCTAAACTTTTAGTATAAGGAAATAAACATTCTGATTGTTGCCACCAAGGTTGACATCCTAATTATTTTCAGCTAAGAAGGTAGCATGTTGCATGTTTCAGAACTCAATTCCAAGTACTGGAAATAGAGAAATGCAGTTTACCTGACTACACTCTTGGTAATGATCATTTCCCCCTGGCTGGAGATAATAAGCTCAGCAAAAATTTCGAAGAACCTTACGTAAAGTATTCTGCAAGTAGTTGTCATTGTGAACTTGTGAATGTCACAAGACAGCAGAAAAGGAGAGAACGTGGGACAGCTGGCATTGAAAGTTGTCCCACAGGGTTACAGAAGTCCTATTACCCCATGTGACTGGGATTGCTGCTGTTATTTTTAACCTCAGAAGTGATAGATATTCAAAAGTATATGTCAGTCAGGGAAAAACCAGCGCAACGGAACACGCTGGAGATACATATTAAAATATAGTAGGGTTGGGATGTAGCATAGTGGAAGAACACTTGCCTAGTATGTGCAAAGCCCTAGGTTCAATCCCCAAAAAGCACAGGAAAATATGTTGAGACCTGTCACAAGAAATTGTCTAAAGCATTTGTGGGGACTGCTAACAGATCCGAAATCCACAGGGCAGGCTGCTAGGAAAAGCAGGCTGGAGCTCTTAGGCACAGCTGCAACCGCTGCCATGGAACATCTGGGAAGCCTCTGATCTTTCCTCAGTCCTTTCAATTCCTTGAATCAGGTTCATCAGAATTCCTAGAATATTATCCCCCTGAAGTTTAAGTATGGACTTTAAATCACATTTTCAGTCACGTAATATTTTCAAAGCAACACCTAGATTAGCATGTGAGTAACAGGACTGTAGCCCAGTCAAGTTGACACATCAGAAGACCATTACAATCTGCCCTTTAATGTGATCAACATCACATTAAAGCACTTATTCTTCAAGTAAAGCAAATCATACTTCTGCTTAACATGATATAACTATCATGTGTACAACTGAAAACACTAACAAATTCCCCAAAAGAACATGCAAGATCCTTGGGCAATTTAGCCTTCCGATATCCTGTAAGTTGAGTATTGTTATCTGAAGATGACTATTAATGTATTTTACATCTAAGAGATAGAAGAGAACACCTGGTTAATTTTATATGTAAACATTCATAAAAAAAACTGTTTCTACAAGTGGTCACATGGTCATTACTGGTATTCATAAGTACCTTCTAGCACCCATTCCATTTTCCCTCAGTAAGCACTTCACCTGTCAGGATTCTTTGCTTTTGTAACAAAGACCACAAAGACCACAAAGATTCCTAAATGGTCTGGCCCCTTAGCCAAATTGAACTGAGTTCTAATAGTGTTCTATATGGACTTCAATCCCAGGATGTGGTAGTATGAAGAGACCCGCTATGGGGTATATTCAAGGCATGTAATTTTTTACCTCTAGTCCCATTTCTCCTTTGTAATCATGTAATCACTAGAGTCAGTATAGCAACCCCCCTTCTTTTCCTGCTAACTTGGCTTGATTCAAAATGGAAGGGTAGCAGTCTCAACAGATTCCTTGTCATTCCTCTTAGGCTCTGCTGACTAGAGGTCTGGGTACCAAAGTTTGTGGG
Organism: Sciurus carolinensis; assembly: GCF_902686445.1. NCBI lineage: Eukaryota > Metazoa > Chordata > Mammalia > Rodentia > Sciuridae > Sciurus > Sciurus carolinensis. Next base: position 78,367,890 of record NC_062222.1, read on the forward strand.
GATGAGAAACTTAGTGAATGAGTAGGTGTGATAGTGAGTAGAGGCGCTCATACCTAGTGTTTTCCTTCTACATTCCTGACCACCCAGTCACACCATTGGCTACAGTTTATAAGCTGGGATGGATTCTCACCTCTATTTTCTCTTATAAGGCAAAATGAACAACTAGTTTCATTGTTCATAGTTCTGCCCCCTGGTAGGTGAATTTCCCTTCACCATTGTTCTTTGAGAACATCTCAGAAAGGGTAGTTTCTATGGTGCTATAGTTGTGTATGTTAGTTCCTGCATATCAGAAAAATCTGTAAATCAACTGAGTTTTCCCCTCAGTCAACTAATCATAGGTACAGTCCACAAATCCATGGACATATACTGGGAGAAGGGGCATAATGGAGTGGGACCCTGGACATTTATACCACTTCCTCATGTGAATTACATAAGCCTTCAATATCTACTCAAGTTCAAATACCTACCTGCCACTTGCACTTCATGATAAAGTGCTACTGTTGTATACTCAACTTCATTACTACGTGGACCAGATAACACCCAATTCATGATGGGCATCTCAGGTCATTTGGTGGCACATGGTTAAGCTGTCAGATTGAGGGCCTATAGAAGCCAACAATTGTTTCTCAAAAGGAGGCAAGTTGTTCACATAGGCAAGTTGGGGCTTGCTTTAGAATCCTGAGGGGCTGTGCCAGGATTCACCTATGGATCCTGCTGAAGGATCTACCCGACACTGGGTCTACTCAAATGGCCAATGGCAGAGCAGCTTGCACAGCAACATGGACAGTCACTGAGCTTTCTCCTGTGGTCCCCACACCCAAACCAGGAGCTTTTTCAGTCACTTGGTAAATGGGCTGGAGTAGCACACCTAAAGAACAATGTGTTGGTAAAATCTGAAAAAGGCCTATTAACACTGCCTCTCTATTTAGTGGCAGAAGGGACCATTTGTAACCAGCTCATTTTAGAAGACAAATCCTCATGTCCCATACCATTGGATCTTTAGAAATTTCATTGTAGACTTTAATTTGTGCCATTTATTTTCCACCCTCTGATATGCCAATATCTTACCAATTTGTCTAGAGTAATTACTACTTCCAGATCACCAGGCACAATCAGCATATCCTTAGTATAATTAACCAGTTAAATATCTTATAGGAAATGTGATCAAGATCCCCATGGACTAAAATGTGACATAGGGTTAGAGTTAATACCCTGAAGTAGAACAGGAAAGATGCTTTACTGGTTATGCCAGCTGAAAGCAAATTTTACTAACAGGTATAGAGAACAATGCATTTGCCAGATCAATAGCTGCATACCAGATACATAAGATGTGATTTATTTTTTGAGAAAAATTATCACATCAACAGTAACTGCAATTAGAGTCACCACTTAAGTTTATGATCACTTGGCCTGTCATTCTCAAAGATTTGTTTTCTGTACAAACCAAATATATAAGTTGAATAGGAATGGGAGAGAATCACAATCCCTACATCTTTTTTCAGGTCCATAAAAAATTCCTTTCAAAGGGGTGCCTCCCCTGCACCAGGGCCAGAAAATAGCTCTAACACCAGAGACTGGGACTACAGTAGACCTAAAGAAATTCATTAAAGGTAGCCCTTATCTTTCACTAGCTCTATTCTACCCTCACCCCAGTACAGTTCCCAGTGACTCAATTTATGGCCCTGAGACCAGAACCCCTTTGTTCTGTCATTTCAAGTTTCTCATTTTTTGTCTTAAAAATCATGCTTTGGCCAATTTTTTCCCCTTCACTCTGTGAGAGTTCCCATGTACAAGTAAAATTAAACTCATATGCTGCTTAATCTGTCTTGTGTCAATTTATTAATCCACAGGAGCCCACGTAAGAACTAAGGGGAAAGGGTAGAGGTGATCTTTTTCTTATACTGCCTTTGGGCTCATGATTCAGATAAATGATCTTTAAGATGAAACATGAGCCCAGAACTATAGTTAATGGGACCAGATCAATCAATTCAGCTTAATCCAACAATATATTCTTTCCCATCCCTACTAGAGTCTTAAGCCAGAGGCCCCACTGGGGGTTCCTAAAAGACCAGGTCCAGTCACTCATCCCCCCCACCCAAAAAAAAAATAGAAAAAGTAGTGATAAGGGTGGAAAGGAATTTACTTATTATGGCCATACTGGGAAGAACAGGGGACCAGCACACCCAGGTCTCTTTGGATTAATAGTTCCAGGATTATTTAGAGGAACAAAAGTGAAGAGGGTGTAAGCAGCATATGTAGTTGAGTAGTCCTGGTAAAACTATGGTCTGCTTTATCACTTATCACAGGATTTGTCATGTAGAGCCTTGTCAATAAAAATGTTGCTCCTACCTGTGGGGCAGGGGACAGTTCTGACTCTTGTCACAGTATGTTTATTGATCAGACTTGTTGTTCCTGGAATCCAAAGTAACTGAAAGTAATTCAGAACAAGTCAAATGTGAGATGGAGTTATGACAGTCACTGTTGGGACTAATGACACGTTAACTCAGGCTGACTCCATACTTCCTGGCGGGTGAGCAAGATCAAGGCCTCAAAGGAGGTTTCAAAAGTTAATAAATTGGACCACCGTCAGGGATTGGTTAACATTTCCGCGAACGTGATCAGCTGATGCTTGCCATATAGTCCTATGGGACTCTCACCTGCGTGAACCCCCCCCCTCCCGCTTGCTGACCTTTAAGCTGATTGGTTCCCGCCTAGCCTTCACCCTACATAAAAGCTGTGTGACTTCCTCAATAAGCAAGTTCCTGCTGTGACTGGTCGCCCTGACGCGTCTGACTGTCCTCCGCCCGGAGGGCTGGGTGTGGGTGATCAGTCGGCCCTACCTATCCTGGTCTGGCCTTGTTGGGGAGTGCTCCCTTCCCTTGTTGTGGGGGTTTCCGGGACCCCCAGCCTTGGGCATGGTCAAGATGGCGCCTGACGCTGAGCCAAAAGCAGCCAGCTATACAGTAAACAACCAGCGAATTCCAATGATTGGCTAGTTAACGATGTGACTAGAGCATGCCCCCCCTCGTGTACCCATCCTGTGCCTGCAGCTGTCCGCGTTTATCTCGTGTACTCTCCCCTGATTGATTGAAGTGTATATAAGCCTGGTGGGTGGGAGAGCGAGGGGGAACGGAACGGAACGGAGCGGAAGAAGCGGCGGCGGCGGCAGCAGCAGCAGCGGCAGCAGCGGCAGCAGCAGCAGCAGCGGCTGGAGCTGAGCTGGAAGGAGGGAGTACGCGGGAGTGGAAGAAGCTGGGAAAAGGGAAGCTGGGAGTGCGCAGAAGCTAGGGGTAAGAGAAGCGTAGGAAAGGAACTGTGCACAATAAACTTCCAAAGCTTCAGATATTTGTCGTGTCTCTCTCTGCGGCCAGAGGGGACGCGATACCTTGTCACTGGCCGAGAAGAGCAAGGGGGCTAAAGACCCCAACAAGTCACTGGGTTCTCCTTCAGGTTTAGGGCAATCACTGAAAAGTTCTAGGCACTGTTCTGGTAATTGGAACAGAAGCTGGCAGCTGATGATGGGTTATGTTGTCTAAAACTGGTAATCTTCCTTCAGGACAAGTTCTCCTAAATGATTAACATGTCTATGTGCAGAGCTGTTTGGGAGTCTGACCTAAAGTTTAAGGTAAGCGAAGGAGACAGATGTACTATGAAGGCCGACATGCCAAGTTCTCATCCTTTTAGTTATCCAGTGGGCATCTGCAATCTCAAAGGAAGAATCAGCTACTTTCAGCAGAAGCAGCCTCAGTTCCCATTACATTATAATCCTATCTTTTCAGATCCATTCTTATATACTCCCCAAATTTCTATTTGGAAATATGGGAAAATCATTTAGTTATTGTGGTGTCTTGTGTACCTCTTCCTGGGTCACAATTTGTACTTCTTTAGAAGCCCTGGGAATTGAATCTTGGTCTAGAAAAAAGGCAGCAGGGCTATGTCCTGAAGGTCTTGTCCTTGCAAGGTATCTAACCCTGGCAAACTCATGTGGGACTGGGAGGGCTGCTTCCATTAGTAAAGAACTCAAAATATAGAGGTTTTCTGTACCCAGCTTCACTGGGATCTGCCCCAATGTCCCCATTCCAATATTTAGGATTCCATTCCTTCCCAGTCAATGCCTTTACTTTAACAGAAGATACCTTATGAGGTTAGTTCAATTCATATTGAAATTCATTCACAGGATGAAACTGGGTTTTCAGCAATCGTGGTCTTGCAATTACAGCAGATGAAGTTTTCCTCCAGAACTGAAAGATTTAAGTCATTTATACAGACCACAAGCCAAGAATTTGAAATCAAGCTCCTCCTTTTCCATCCTCAAAGACAGTTATGAGATCTAGCCAGTCCCATCACTGAGGATGGGATACATTCAAACCATAGCAGCTTCTCTCATTTTAGAGGACCACCTTTGATCTCATGCTGCCCTCCAACCATTGCCCTTTCCCTTTCTAATTTCTCTTAACTGCTTAGTGTAAAATGCAACAAGAGAAGCAATTTTAAAATGGAATTTATAATAAAGGCACAATCAAGATTTGAAAAGTTTTCATCCTGTATATGAAAGCAGTAAGAAAACAGGAGAAAAACCCAAGGGTATGGACAAGTGACTAATAAGTTTAGTGCTGATAAGAAGTCAGGCTATCCATGACAATCGGAGAATGATTCCAAAAGCATAGTTGATGCTACAACACCCAACACAGGAACAGTATGCCAGAGCCTTGATGGCAGAATCACTGAGGGAGGGAACATGTACATCCTCAAGTCTGAGCCCCACATTCTGGCACAGTGCTCTTTCACCATCCAAGCTGTGACTCAAGTGGGCCCAGACAAGTCTTGAGTCTTGGTGGCATTCATGTGGTGCCAACTTCAGGCATGCACACTGCCAGAGCTCTGATAGTATACCTACTTTCATCTAGATTTCTAGATTTTTCACCTCAAAGCCTTGGAGCTGAAGGCTTCTGCATCAAGCACCCAGTAGGTAATGTTTAGTGGAACCATAAGAGTGGGGACAACCTCGAGAGCCTAAAGCTATAGATCTACCAGTGTGAACTCCAGCATGGCATAGCTGCTACATGGTCTGTGCCCAGCAAAGCCACTTGGCAAGTCCTTGAACCTGAGAATCTAATCCCTGTCCTGATGTGTCTAGAAGGCAGAGTCAATGAAGATCATTTGCAGATCTAATATTTTCTGCCTTTGGATTTTAGACTTGGGACTGTTACTGCTTTCTTTCCTATTATTCCCTTTTGGAATAGGAAAGTCAATTCTATACCTGTTACACTATTATATTTTGGAAACAATATTTCATTTCACAGGCTTGCAGCTCGAGAGCAATTTGAGGAGGAAACATACCTTTGAGTCTCCCCCATATGCAATTTACATTTTATCTGGATACAATTCTCAACTTTAGACTTTGAGTTGATACTGGAATGAGTTAAGATTTCAGGTGTTACTGAAATGGAATAAGTGTATTTTGTAGGGGAGAGGGGGCTAGAGTTTCGAGAAGCAGAATGCTATGGCTTCAACATTTCCTCTCCAAACTTATGTGGTGACCTTAAGGTCCGATTTGATAGTGTTAAGAGATGGGCTCACTGAGAAATTTGAGAGTTCTTCATGAATGGGACTAAGGCCTTTATAAAAGGAGCTACATTCAGTGCATTTTGCCTTTCCACCTCATGGCAATGGCATTCCTCTTCTGGTAGTTGCAGCAATAAAGGAGTCATCTTGGAATCAGACCCACTTGTCAGTCCTTTGTCTTGGACTTTCTAGCCCATTTGTGTTTCTCTAACAATACCACAGTAGGTAACTTATCTCACAGTTCTAGAGGGCAAGAACAGGCTTATTTATGGACCAAGGGTAAGCCAGCAAGAGCAGGGAGGGACTGCTTGAGGACCTAAGAAAATGGCATCACCAGTGCAGGCAAATGATGGGTAACAGGTGGTGACTGAGAAAGCAGGATGATATGGTCTTGAATACAAGATATCCTCTGAAATTAGGTAAGAAAGGAGACTGTTGTAGGTCAATTTATACAGAAGTGTGATGGGAGAGAAGGAAGATGGCAGGTTAAGTAGGTTTGAAGTCTTGCTAGGAGGTTGGGCAAGAAAACATACAGCATTAGAAGTCAGTTTACTGAACTAATCAGAACTATGGAGTAAAAACTAGAAAGCTGTTACTTTTCTCCATTTCCTGACATCATACCATGCCAAGTCTCTCCTTGGATGATTATGTAACTTTCCATGATGTCTCAATACACAACTGAAACAAGTATTTGGCTGAGTTTACACTAATCTCTTATCCTCAGGATTCACCATAATACAGGAGCCAAGCTAGTGAATTAGAACATCACCAACCTTGTGTCACTGGGATTCTTAAGAGCGACACTCATTTTAACCAAGTCCATTGATAGAACAGTTTCAACAACTTCTGGCCCATAGGTAAGTGCTAACAATGAGAAAAAAAGAATTCAATCTGGCTTCCCCAAATGCCAACTATGTCAATTCCAGTATACTCAGGGACTTAGAAATGATCACTAGGCTGTAAGATGGCTACATGGATCCCTATTGTTAATGTGGCCCCGATAAATCCCTACTCTAACAGGGTTATGATGCTCTGGGTTTTAAATGTCAATGATATTTATGCTTATATTAGGAACAAGGACTATATTTATACTTTTCAAACATGGTACTCATGCTAACAAATCTCCTGCCGGTGTGCCACCCAGATTTACCATCAGGCATGCTGTTTAACCACCAAGATAAGGTCCCCAGAGTCAGCACCCAACTAAGTTAAGCACCATGCTATCATCTGCTTTAGAACTCTTTCCAGTTGTCTCAGGTTGTTTTCTGCAGAAGCAGATGTTGAAAAAGAATTTGACATGAAGGGATTCCATTAGGAATGAACACTAGTAAAAGGAAAGCCTAGATACCAGAATTGGTCAGAGGGAGCTGTCAGGGGTAAACAGACCTGACAAATCTTAGCCAAGCCCACAGAGTGTTCTAGAAAATCAGAAGCCATTAGAATTGTCCCACAGTGGGCCAAAATGCCTGGGCCTTTATACTTTCAAAGCAGTCATTAGATATAGAATGGCATGCTCTTGGGTGAAGTGTCTTCAGCTGAGAAAAAAACCTGACCCTCAGAGGCTACATACTAATGTCATTTTCCATAGCTGGGACCAGTCATTCCTTAAAGGGGAACCTGGAATCTTATCAAAAGATAATGGTAAGAATCTTAATGCCCTTTGGGACATCTCTAAGCATGAAGACAAACAATTTCAAGGCATTGCTCGATTTCCATCTTACTTTTTGTAGGTAGAATCTCCAGAAGTAAACCAAGAATTTGGAATTCAGTAAGCCAGATTTATTGGACATCAGAATCCACCATGTAATTTTATAAAAACTTAATTCCTTACATTCTGCTTCAATTACCTAGACATTTTTTTGCTGCATTAGTCTTGTCCAAAATTATATCTAGGGTGATGTAGAGAATGGTCAGTAAACTGGTCCATTCCTAGTGCAAACAGGTAAACTGGATCAGCGCTTTGAATATATACTAAAAAATATCTAGAGCAGGAGGCAATTAACATTGAGGTGCCAAAAGACTAAAAATAGAAAATAGAGATTGGCAAATGAAAGCCCATGGACCAAATCCAACGTACTTCCAGTGTAAGTTTTACTGGAACACAGCCACACACACTTTTTGTCTATGACTGCTTTCACCTTGTAACAGTACAAGGTCAATATGGCCTGCCAAGCCAGACACATTTACCCTCTGGGTCCTTTCAGAAAAAAAGGAGACAATCTAAGCTATCAAGTCATGGTAGACCCCTTGATTTATATTTATAGTCCTCCTAGCTATTCCCCTTAGTCACACATTAAGTCCATACTTTGAGATTATGTGACAGTCTGTGCCTTACAACACAGCCAAAAGCAAGACTTATGAAAGTCACAGGTTACTTTTAGGACCAAAAACTCTGGATTACTTACTGAGTTGTATTAACTAGTCTCCCCTTCTCTCCACCACACACACACCACTAAGTGAAATCAGTCTTGGGAACACATCACGCTATCAGACTGACTGCAAGGCAAAAAGTTCCCACGGTTCAGGGATCCCTTGCTGCATTCACTGTCCTTTTAGATGCTACATTTTTATGTGTCTGCCATCAGCATTTAAACATTAGAGAACAGACTTTTTACTGTCAATTAGAACTTCTGGTCAACCCAAGAAAGTGTTCTCACATATTTAGGAAACAAAGTAACTTGATGTTTGAATTTGTGTGTGAAACAAGCCACATGGAAGAATGAACCCAAGGTTGCCATCCTGAAACATGAAAAACTTGGCTCTGTGATCTTTTCCAATTCCCCCAAAGTTCAAAAGCTCCAAGTTGGAAGCCAGTGTTTAAAATTCAAGGACTTTCAGTAAAGACTTCTGATTCAAGCCAGATTTCTAGGGTTGAAGGCAAATATGCCCTGATGGTTCCGTAAGTTACCACAACCTAACTCAGAGCCAAGAAATATTCCTAGAATTCCCTTCCAAAGCACAGCACAGTGGTTATAAGTTCCAAAATTCATTTTTGTGCTATTCAAATCTCTTCAGTGAGCAACACTCTTTTCCAAAAAATAGTTTCACTTTATTCTACATTTCACTTTCCCATTTCAGACTTATACTACCTATGATGAACATCATGGTGCACCGAGTTCAGGCATGTCTGTCAGGAAGTGGGATTCTATTCTACTTACCAGGCTAGTAAGATAGCCTGTTAGTTTCAGGGATGTTGACAGGAGTAAAGACTCCTAGATCAGAGACAAAGGATTCTGTTACTCATGGCACAGCAAGCATCATGTTGGTGCCAGTTCCTCATACCTTTTAAGTCCAATGGGAAAGATTTGGGAAGCCCAGGTAGATGCTACACATGCAGTGTGTTTGCACTGGGACCAGGGAATACTAAATTTAGCAGACCCATTTTATAACATATGGTAAACAAGCTTGTTTTTTCCTTTGGAGGAAACTTACCTCATCCCTCAGTTGCTCACTGAAAACATGACCCTGAGAGTTGGCCCAGGTGAAGAATATTAAGAACCTGTGTTGTTGGTATACCCAAGCAGCATGTGAAGGAATGTTTGATGTGTAGAGCAGATTGCCTCAGCTCCTTGTTGATTCCTTCTCCCAAAAGTTGTTTCCAGTCCATCTTTGACATATATCACATAGGTGAAAAGATAACTAGAACACTTCATGTTAAGATTTACAACTTTAGGGTTTCTGATGCTTTAGTGTTGACATCTTAAGCAATCAGAAACAGATGGAACACTTGAAATAAATGGGAAACTAAAGGATCATGCTCAATTTTGTTTGTTGTGAAAATAAGGAATCCGACTCAATCAGTAGGACTACAGCACAAGACAGCATGATCCTTCCCTCCCACATCAGTACCCCTTACACCCTTCCTCCTATATGGTCATCCAGCTCCATATTCCCCAGACTTGGAAGCCTCCATACTTTGGTCTGTCTTCCTAGCTGCCTATCTATGAAACCATATCTGAACTTCAATTAAAACAATCTAATGGCAAAGGAGGCTGCATCTAGCCTACATAGGAGTGTGAGCCATGGGACAGGAGGAGCTCCCAAGCTGGGATCTTTGATGAAACTGTCATACTTCCTGGGGATTCAGCCTCAAGTTAATAGCATGCACCCTTTATTCTGTGAGTATCATACATGTGGACATTTCCTCATGAGCCTTAGGTTGGTGACATTCAGAATAATTGTGATATGATGTCCCTCAAACATGTTCTCTAGTACTGGATAAGTCATGTATGAACAGAGCATGGGTGAGGATCCAACCTTTGGAATATACCAGAGAAAAGAGCCACACTGTAAGAGTAGATGTGACTATCTGGAAATCCTATCTCAAACAGGAGCACACAAAAAAATCAAGATCAGGACACCAGGAATGATCATTTAACCCCCAGTACCAAGCAATAGGCTCATTGGTAAATTCCTGTGCCTTTAAATTTCCTGGTGAGGTTGGTGGAATTCAGCAAATTTTCCCACTTTAATTCCATGAAATTCAACAGTTATACAAGCTTTCCCAACAATAAATGATTGGATTGTGGTTTCATTTCCCCACACTACTTTCTGTTGTTTCCCTCTTATTTCATTGAACCTTATTTTGTTTGAAGATTAGAGTATTAAACAGAAAGTTGTTAAAATGTGATATGCACTAAATTAGGAAATAGAAACCATAAGATCAAAAGCCCAATAATCTACAAAATCCTAATTTTTCTTGGATCCAAAGAGAAAGACAAGGTAAACTGAATTCCAAAAGATTGGCAATAGCCTACATCTCTCAAATAGTTTCATTTGTGTCCAAGCCCACAAGACCCTAGTTGTCCATGATTCCTCTAGTCAGATTGACAAGGAAAAAGTCAGAACACAAATTGCTATTTCAGGAATAAGAGGGCAGATTATAGAGAATGAAAATATGGGACTTTTATGCCAATAAGTTGCACAAGTTATACAAAATAGACAAGTTTCTTCAAAAGCACAAACTAGCAAAATTCACTTGCAAAGAGTCACCTGAATAGCCCTTCCCTATTAGAAGAAATTCAGTGTTGGCTAAAATACTACAAATAACTCCAAGCTCAGATGACATCACTGAGGAATTCTACCAAACATTTAAGAAACACCAAATATATGTAAAGTCTTCCAAAAAATAGAATGAATTGTGAGGCAATTCCCTTATGAGACCATGATTATTCTTATACCAAAAGAAAAAGGTACCTACAAAAATAAGAAAACTACAGTTAGTATCTCTCATGCTCAACACGAAAACACTGAGATCAAATAGAGTAAATACTTATTATACTCAAAAGCCTGAGTTTGTAAGGTTTAATTGTTTATTAATAGATACTATAGACATTAGAAGCCTACAGAAAGATACTAGAATCATTAGGTACATCCACTGAATACAAGGTCACACAAGAATACTACCTATTCCTAAAATGAATTCATCTATATTCTAGTAACATGTAGGTATAAATTAATGCAATAATATCCAAAAAGTCAAGTATTTTGGAATAAATCACTTCTGCAAGATTTATGCCAAAAACTTCAAGACATTGCAAAAATTAAAGACCTAAATGAATGGAATGTTTTACCATATTCACAGGTCAGAAAATTTGGTGTTAAGTTATCCAATTTTTCCCCAAGTCAGTAGATTCTAAGTTCCAATATTAGCAGACTTAGTGTATAAATTTATACCAAAAAATTGATTCTTCAAAAGTACCCAAAGATTATATATCCACTTAAAACAATCCTGAGTAACATGGAACATGAAGTTCTTGACTCTCCAACCATGGTCAAACATTTATTCATGGACCAAGTCCTTCAGAAGAAGTCAGGCCAGTTATGAGACTCCCAACCACCAGGCAACTGAGAAATGAACAAAATTGAACAGGTAGGAGAAGCTGAGGCACACTAGGCACAGGACCCTGTCTCCAGCACTGTGGGATAAGATTGGGAAAGGAATCTCCAACACTAGGTTTTCCCTGTGGAGAAGGTTTGCTCCTCACTTATAGTGCTCCAATTCTAGGTTCCCCATGATTTGGGTCTCAAGTCACCAACTCTGAGAATTAAAGGGATTAGACCTACTTGAGTCTCTCCCAATCTCAGGAAAAAAAGAAAAAAAGCGGAGGATCATGTGGGCACTGAAGTGCTCCCAGAAACTTCCTCCCCAGGGAGCATGCAGAGAAAAGGAACTTAAATGCAGCCCCATTTTCCCCAACAAAGGGTTTATGACATTCTTCTAGTATGGCTTCTAACCAACTTGTCCTGAGGAGTTACCAGCCCAGTATTTATGCACCACAAGCCTGGAGGGGTTTAACCACACATTGAACATCAATTTTTTCCCCACCCAATGGACTGCATCATCACCTCGCTCTGGGAACACAGGGGACTGGCATACACGCCTCTAGTTCACAGAAATTAAGTGATTTATATGGGCACATAAGTACTTTCAGGGACATTATTTCTTAGTAGTACAGAGAAGCAGCTTATAAAAATCACTTCCTGGTTTTTCCCAGAAAGGGGTTATGATTATACTCCGCCAAGGGCTATTTGGTTGGCCAGGTTTCTAACATTAGCATAGAGGGAAAGGCAAGCGCTAGCCCTTCTATAGCCCAAGAAGCAGGTTGATACTTCCCATTCTCCCCACACACACCAAGCTGGTAACTTCAGATCTGAACTCCTGGAGTTTGTCCATGTACCCCGACTTTTATGGCTTCTACCAGAGGGATTGCATCCTAAACCTCTTGGAGCATAGGACCCTAAATGTGAGTCTTAATAGACCAGAGAAAAGTGGCAGGCTTTTAATGGATATGTAAGCACTTAGACTTCATCCTCCAGAACAGTGCTGATAGCAGGCTTTAAAAACACAGTATCCTCTTTGTCCTCCAAAGAGCTTTATGCCATACACTAAGTGCCCCAACTTTTTACAGCTACCTTCCAAAGGGCTCCATCTTAAGTATTTTAGCTTTGAGAACAGAAGGGACTAGGCATATTTGAGTCTCCCCAGATCTCAAAGGTAGTTTTAAATCAACACACTAATGCTTCTATAGCTACAGGTCCTTAGAGCAGTGCAGAAAAGGAATAGCAATGCGTGGCTCCCATTCTCTGGGACCGATTACAGCACCCTTCCAGTGGTCCTTGATGGAGAGCCTTCTAATGAGCTTTCATAGAGCTGCTAACAGTGGAAACAAAAGCCCTCATTTAATCATTTCTGAGGTACAATATATCATTCAGGGTAACTTGAATCTGTGTTCCTAAACTATTGCCACTCATTTGACTCAAAAACTTTACCTTCAAAGAGTCATGTGTTATTAACAACAGCCATCTCATCCTCCTGGTGAGACTAGGAAACTGGAAAATTTAACACCCCAATCTTTCCAGCTCCATTTATACTCTGGCTCCTGTAAATATCACGTGGTAACACTGACCACAATCCTAAGGAAGTAAAATGATACATAACTCAAAGAACTGCCTTGATTAGTATAAAACACTTTAACTAGTATTCTTTATTAAATTCTCTAGTTTCTCTACAAGAGCTGAAAATTGAGCTAATGTCATGAAGTACCACATATTCTTTCCCTTCAAGTAACCATCTGCACATTTGTTGTAATGACTGGCAGAAGATTTTCCACCCAAAAGTCACTAAAACTGAAAATGCACAAGTATCAACTTGTGGGTTTTCACCAGCACATTCAGCCAGTATCAAGACCAGACAGTGACACTTCAAGGTGAGAGAACTATAGATCCATATCCATTGGATGAACAGATCTGAAAATCCTTAGTTAAGTATTAACATGGAACGTGATGACTCACACCCAGAATCCCAGCTACTCTGGGAGGCTGAAGCATGAGAATTTGCAAGTTTGAGGCCAGCCTCCAGCAACAAGATCCCATCTCAAAATTTAAAAAAAACTGGGGATGTAGTTCAGTGCTACAGCATTCCTGGGTTTAATCCCCAGTACCACACCAAAAAAAAAAAAAAAAAAATGTATTAGTGGTTCATATTCAAACACACATTAGGATTATATATCCCAATCAAGTTGGTTTCATTCCAGTCATGCAAGGATGGTTCTACATACAAAAAATAAGTGTAATTAAATCATAAATAGGGCAAAAATCATCTCAGATGTAAAAAAAAAATCCAGCATCCATTTGTGTTTAAAACACTGAAGCAATTTACCTAAACTTCATAAAGACAATATTTGCCTAATGTAAAGCCAACATCATACCAAGTAGGTGGAAACTGAAAGCATTCCCTCCAAAAATCAGAAACAAGGATGTCTACTCTCACTATACTCCTGTTCAATATAGCTCTTGAAATTTTAGTCAATAGAAGATACAAATAAGGAAGTAAAATTATCACTATTTTCCAATATGATCCTGTATTTAGAAGGCCTCTCCCTACCCCACCGCCCCAAAAAAACCATACCAGAAGACTTCCAGAGCCAATAAATGTGAAGTAGCAGGATACAAAAAAGATACCAAAAATAAAAGAAAAAGAAAAAAGAAATAAGTGTTTATATATACACCAAAAGTGAATCTACAGAAAAACTCAGGGAAACAATTCCATTCACAGCAGGCTCAAAAATGTTTAATACCTTGCATTAAATCTAACCAAAAACATGTGAAAGACCTTTATGATGAAAATTATGTAACACTGAAGAAATTGAAGACCCTAGGAAATGGGAAGATCTCCCCTATTACCAGATAGGCAGAATTAGTATTGACAAAATGGCAATATTGCCAGAAGTGATAGATTCAATGCAGTCCCCATCAAGATACCAATGACTTTGTAACAACTAGGGGGAAAAAGCATAGGGAAGTAGACAAAGAATAACCAAAGCACCTTGAGCAGTAAATGTTGGAGGCATCGCAATACTCAACTTCAAATTATGCTGCAGAGCTGCAAACTGCATGGTACTGGCATAAAAAAAACCAATGGAACAGTCAAGATAGAGACAAACCCACATAGACAGGTGATTCTTGATATATGCATGAAAAACATTGTAGAAAAAACTCTAACAAATGGTGCTAGGGAAATTAGTATCTATGTAGAAGAACGAAACTTGATTCCAGTCTGTCAACCTGCACAAACCTCAACTCAAAGGTGATCAAAGACCCAAGAATCAAACAGAAGAAAATGATCTCAATACTCCTCTGTTTAGGCTTAGGGAACAATTTCAGAAAGACCCCTAAACTTGGGAAATAAAACCATGAGATGTTAATAGTTTTCTTTGCTGTGTAGAAGCTTTTAAAGATCATGCAGAGCCTATAAATGGGAGATCTCAAAAAAAAAATTTAAATAGATAACCCATCTGGGTATGGTAGTACATGCCTATAATCCCAGTGACCCAAGAGGCTGAGGCAGGACGATGGCAAGTTTGAGGCCAGCCTGCACAACCAAGACCCTGTCTCAAAACAAAAAAGAGCCGCAGATATAGCATGGTGGTAGAATGCCCCAGTATCAATCCCTAGTACAAAAGCAAGTAGGCAAGTGAAGTAAATGGGTGCTTTTTCAGAAGAAATGTGAATGACCAAGAAATACATGAAAGAATGTTCAACATTTATGGCAATCTGGGAAATGCAAATCAAAACTATACTGAAATTTCATCTCTCTCCAATTAAAATGGCAACCAAAGAATACAAATGATTCTGGTGAGGATTCAGGGGAAATGATTCCAAGTTAGTGCAACCACTGAAATACTGAGGTTCCTCAAAAGTTTAGGAATGAAACTATCCAATGACCCAGCTATACCACTCTTTAGTATTTAATGAAGAATTAAAGTCTGCATATTTCTCAAGAGACAAATGGTCAAAATATGGCAACATGTTCAACATCTCTAGCAATCAGGGAAATGCAAGTCAAAATTATACTGAGATTTCACCTCACTCCACTTAGAATGACAATTAAGAATACAAATAATAAATGCTGGCAAGGATGTGTGAGAAATGGCATACTCAAACATTGTTAGTGGGATTGCATATTCAGACAACTACTCTGGGAAGCAGTATGGAAATTCCTAAAAACAGGAATGGAACCACCATATGACCCAGCCATCCCACTACTTGGTATTTTTCCAAGTTATTAAAAAAAAAAAAAAAATCAGCATATTATAGTGATACAACCTCCATTTTTATAGCAGTATGATTCACAATAGTCAAATTATGTCATCAACCTACGTGCCCGCCCGTCAATAGATTAATGAATTAAGATTATGTATATAGAGACAATAGAGTAACTTAGCCATAAAGAATCAAATTGTGGCATTTGCTGGTAAATGGAAGGAAATGGAGATCATGCTAAGTGAAATAAGAAATCAAGGATTATTTTCTCATGTGGAAGACAGAGCAAAATAAGGGAAAGGAGGAAGCTGGGGTTGGGTATCAAAGACAGGTAAGATTAGTGGAGTAGGAGATCAAGAGGGAAGGAGGGACAGGAAAGGGGAGGAAATGCAGAATGAATTTAAAAATCATGTTATGTGCACATAAAAACATACCACCAGGAATTCCACCTTTATGTGTATGTGGAAAGTACCAATCAAGCAAGGATAAAGGATGAGCAAGGGTAGGATCAGTGTATTCGAGGGGGTTAGGGGAGGATTATCTGGAATGGAGTGGGTCAGGTTCCATGCATGTATGATTTTGAGGGAATGAGAATATGCATGACCTGCTGTCTGTTATATCCCACGAGGTACACATATCATGTTCACATTGTTTAACTTGCCGTCGCTGCTATTCCTCACTTAATATTTAAGTGAACCTAAGAGGCCTAGGAAGGATCATAAATTTCAATAAGTGTTATATGCAGTAAAACTAATGGCTAAGCCATAAAAAGCAATTATATACAACTATTACTTCTAATAATGCATTATCCTATGAATAAGAAACAAGAACATTGTTGTGTTTCTAGAAAAACATGTTGCTCTACCACAGGTACTTCTGAAAAATGTCATCCTCCTCTGTGGCACTCAATCCACTCACCAAGGTGGAAATCCTAGCACAAGAAAAGCTGGCTCTTGCATCTTTGACATTGCTCTGCTTCAGTTTTTCCTCATCTGTTTTCCCACTCAGGTTCTCTGCTGAGCAGTTTCTGCTTTGGGTCATCTGCTGTGAGATCCATTTTCCTTTTAATTTAATCTAGTCTCTTTCCCAAGAACTGCCACTGAATAGGAATGTATGCTCTGGTATTGACTAGGCTGGTCTTAAAACCATCGCTGTTGGTTCTTTCTGCCCAAAAGCCCTTTAAGCAGGCTCCCAGCTAAGGCTCTAAACCAAGGCAAGGGTCCACAGGGAACCCACTCTGCTATGCTTACTCCTCTCTGCTGGCCCTAACAAGGACTCATACTGTCAAATGAGGGAGGGATATGTAGGACACTCACATCTGGTAAGACAAGGTGTAGGATGGGTTAGCAGCAGTGTCCCATGGACTCATACCTCATCCTACAGTACAAATATTTCCCTCAGAGGAAGATCAACTCAAATGTCCATCTGGTCAAATGGGCTAATCAAGGGGTCTACAGAGCAGTGCTGCCCGACTTCAGTAGAGTTGGCTTCACATGGAATTCCAGACTGATTCTACCAACCAGGATAATTTGGTGTTCGTAAGAGATGGTGCTTGGAAGGCACACTTTGATGGGAGACACCCAATAAATACAGAGCAGTCCCTTGTGGATCTAAATGGATAGAGGATCTCATTTCCCCATGCTTCTTTGAGACCAAAGTGTCAAGTAACAAGCAACTTTCTACCGTAGCTAAAAGGTTCTGTCACTGTCATTCTAATTCAAAAAAATGACAGTTGACCAATTTGGAAGGTAAGTGGGAACTGTACAGCTTTGACACAAAAGTGTGCCATTCTGTCACTTGGAAGAGCATAAATGGTTTAGCAGAAACTCCCCCATTAACGTCCAGGTGAAAATATAGTCAACAGCACCAGGCCCACTCCACTGCTCAATCATACCTCTGCCTGTTCTCTAGGCATCTTGTGACAGATTCCCTACTCTGCATACAGGTTGTCACTCCAAGATAAGCAAGAAGACAGGAAAACCATACATCCCGCAAGTCCAAGTATATTTGTATACATCTGAGTGTCATCTTAACCTTAGAAATTGTACCTCCTAGGAAATGGGGAAGATTGACCTCCATGCTAATTTCCATAGAGAGTCCTGCAAGATAACAAATTATATCTGAGATCTATAGGCACTACAGATAAATTTCATCCTGAAGACAAGAATAATCAGGAAACATTGTCATACTTTGTCCAAGAGACTTCTAATCAGGGAATACCATCTGAGCAAGGCATCTAGTCTGTCACCACCCCTTATCCCAAAAATGAATGCATCATGCCTTCATTGCCTGTACTTTTGGAACATGGGTTTTGCCAGAAGCTCTAGGCCTTATGAGCAGAACCTGGAATCTGCAGGGCAAGAATCCTTTTAAATTTTGCTAAGTAACAATTATACTACTTGAAAAAAATTCTCATTACCAAATAATCTCTTACCGCTTTAGGAGGGTCCAGACATGATTCCTAAGTCAATTTAGACTCAAGAGTTTGAAATCTGTTACCATCATAAAATACTGTCTGAGGAACAGAAGGGAAACCAAGCTGTGCTCCAAATGTAAACTCAAGACAATATTACCTATCTTATAGCATTTTCATTATGCTCCATGGTTATGGCAACAATGAAAATATGCCCAACTCCCAACTTTGGAGCAAGTAATTAGCAGCTCAAGATACTGCATTCTGCTTTAAATGAAATGGTCCAAGATATGAATATATAATCATCTCTTGGCAGAGGTCAATGGCCTAAACATATGGTCAGGAAACTAGATGGTTAAAGACTAGAAAGCCCAAAGACAAGTCTATGAATGGAGGTGCAATGTAAACATACATATTACTAAAAGTATCCATCATAGAAGACTCACTGAGAAACAATGTCTCTACCAGTTGTTAGCCAACTATCATCCAATTGCCAAATGAGCACAGTGTCCATAGTTTCAGAGACTGAGGCTACAGATGTGCCCAACGACATAGATTACCACCTCCTACAGACTAACTACTGCTACTTCTGAATGTCCAGCCTGTCAACAGAAATGCTGAATGCTATTTTTTTAGACCAACTTACCACTTGGTAGCAGGGTGACTAATGAAAATGCAGCAATACCAACTCATAGGAATAGATTAGTTTGTTTGTCCTCCTCAGAGGCTTTACTATCATTATCATCTGGGGGCATTTGTAATGTTCCATTCTCAGGTATGGAATCTCACAAATTCTTACCCACAGATTTAGGTCATAGAAAAGGAACAGTTAACCCTAATCATGGAGTCAACTGGTTTTATCATATGACACAAACCAGAACTAGGTAGCTTCCAAATATCAAGACTATCTTCAAAGAGTATACCAAAAGCATTGAGTAAACATGCTATAAGTTTGGAATACTTTCCTTCATGATAGACTAGTATATTACAGAAGCATCTATATGGTACTTTGTCTTCAGAATATTGTATGGGTTCAGGGACCATGAGGTAGAAAAGAAATGGTGATATGATGATTCAATACTACAAATGAGTCACCACATCACTTTGTGAATCATCTTTGTTGCAGGAGTAACTGATTAGTGAAGGAGGTTGGGCACTATTACATGAATAGAGCAGAAAAGAATATGAGGGGAAATCAGATGGTCCACTCGACTATCTCCTGGCACTTCCTTGTCCCATTCTATCTCTGTCATTCAGCCTCCCTAGTTTGAAAAGCATATATTCACTGAGGGTTCACACTCCTTAGGATAAATTGTTTGCCAGGTATCAAGCTCAGTCATGGACAAAGTGTTAAGGGAATTTAGAGTAGATAGTGCATGAGGCAGAGGATGAAAATCACTCATGCAAAGATCCAGTGACAGAAACTGCATTTTATTCCACTAGCCTCCTTAAAGGGAGGCCTATGGAACAAGTTGCTTACCTATGTACCTGTGTAGAGAAGTAGATCTGTGCAGCATTGGGGTCAAACGTGAGTTATTAAAAATGCCACACTGTGCTATTTCCAACTGATGTTTGAGATGCTAAGATGCTTAGGCAACCCCATTTTAGACACTTGGGACTCCTGATGGGCAATTTGTTTTGGCAAGGCTGATGGCAAGTACAAATGCTCACTTAATGTTGAACTTCATTCTAAACCATTCCTATCTTTATCTCTTTCCTTCATAGGGTTCTCTTCTAGTTTTTGTAGCATGTCATGCACATGGCAAATGACAGCTGGTTTTTCAGCAGCTACTTAGAGAGGCTAAATGACAACCTGGAAGTGCAGGGAATTTGATGCCCATGGAAATGAAGGAAGAGGAAGCTGGCAGATTATTCACTCTCCCTCCCTACAGACAGGCCACAAGGAACTTGATACTTGGGAAACAGTCATTATGATAGACATGGAGATGTTGCATTCAGCTCCTTTGAAGGAAGGGCCTTGCACCTCAATTGCAGTAGTACTACTATCAACAGACAGCTCCTAGGTGACAGCTGTATCATAGCCACTCTTGACCACAAAAATCTGCTTTGCCTGAGGAACCCTATACCCCAGAGGCAGAGCCTACATCTGTAAGGTAGGTGACTTATAAAGGCCCCACAGTTACAGTCTGAACTGACCACAGTGGAAAAAAAAAAGTGCTAGGACCCCTCCCCCACCAGTTTAATCCAAGCTTTGTGTGGCCTACATTAAGGTTCAGCTGCTCTCTGCCTAATCCTACCTCCTTCCCCTCCCTTTCATAGGCAAGCCCTTAAGAACTCACTCCAAACTTACAATAATGACTTCAGGAGCCCAAGCTCCAAAACAGATCCTATGTGATCAATGAGAACATGACCAGTTTGGGAACACAGTCCCTTCTTGTTTTCTCTTTTCAGAATTCAGGAAAAGTAGCAATTAAGACAGAACAGATAAATTAAGGCAGTAGATTGACACTAGTCGTTCTGGTATTTTTATTAAAAAAAAATCTTGTGAATGCAAGGAAAGCACTCTGCCAACTGAGTTACATCCCCAGTCCCTACATGTGAGTTTTTAGTGTCATTCTTAATGGAATAGATTATAGCAATATAACAAAATAACTAGTGGAATTAAAAAAAGACAATTATCTGATTCACGAATTTTAACAAGTTTCAACTCACTAGAAATAACTCAGCGTATGTAAAGATATTCATACATTTTTGTAACTATATGAAAAAAGTACTCAACATTATGAGAAATTTTAAATACATTCCCCTCCACAAAATGTTTTAAGAAAGCTTTACCATGCTGGCTGAAATACTACGATTACCTGAAGTCAAACATACCTTGTATGAACTCGCCCTTTCTTGCCTCATTCTTTTAATGATGTCCTATCCTTATAAACTAGTTCACCTAAGTTTTGTCCTAGTGTTTTCTAGGAGAGTGAGAAATTGCAGAAGCCCAAAATGTCTCTTTCCTAAGCAATGGCAAAAAGGTTGTATTTGGCATAAATAATCCATATACTAATCTGCCCCACTGCTACATCTGATAAGCAAAAGATTACACATCTGTATGCAGGCAAGTATGATCTTGGGTATGATGCCCGGTCTTGGTTTTTCACCTTCACTATCTAAAGATGCCTAGAAAACTGATAAAGCATACTTCTGGTTATGTCTATAGAGGTATTGCCAGAAATGACTGGCACTTACATCACTGAGTTGAGTGCAGAAGACCCACCCTGAACATGGGTAGCACCATCCAATAGGCTAGGGCTGGATGGAATGAAAAGTAGAAATGAGAAGCTCACATGAGCAACCCCTCAAGGGGATGCATTTTTACTGCCATCACCACCTGTGGATATCAGGCTTCAAATTCTTATACCTTTGAACATGAACTTATACAAGTTATACTCCAGGGGGAGTTCCAGGCCTTCAGCCTTAAGACCAGAACTGTATTGTTTGTTTTGTTTATTAATTGGGCTTTGAATTAAAAAAAATTCTAGTCTGGCTATCTTTTTTTTCTAACTACAAGTATCCTTTACAAATGTCAATCTACTGTCTCAATTTATCTTCTATTGTCCAGTCCCTCCTGTTCTGAGGTTTCCAGCATCTTGGACTGAGCAAGCCATTGGTTTCTTCTGGACCCAAACCTGGAGATGGCCTTTGTAGAACTATTCAGCCTCTGATCATGTAAGTGAATCTAAATCCACATGTGTGGGTATATACACGCAAATTAGTCCCGATCCTCTGAATAAACTTAATTTTTGTTACCAGAAATGGTTCTAGAGAGGCGATTTTAAGAATCAATTTCCTAATTGGTTTTATGGTTTCTGAAATTGACTCTAAATCTAAAATTATGATGCTGGGAAAACTGGATACCACCTAGAGAAGAATGAAACTAGATTCCTCTTATTCTGTTTAAGAAAAAGGGTCAAGTCAAAATGGATTATAAAAATTTTAACACCTGAAAATTTTGGAACTAGGGGAAAACACTTCAAGACATTTGTAGAGAACATTTCGTGGTTGGGACTCCAGCAGCTTAGGAAATAGCAAGAATTGACAAATGGGATTACATCAATTAAAAATATTCTGCACAGCCAAAGAATCAGTGAAGAGACAGCCCACAGAATGCGAGAACATCTCTGCCAGCTGTTCATCTGATGAGATTAATACTCAATAGAGAAAAAAAAAAAATAACACTGAAAGTAGTCCCGTCATAAATAGGCAAATGATCTGAACAGGCAGTTGTAAAAAGTAGTCCAAGTGGCCAATAAGTATTTTAAAAATAACATCTTTTAGCCATTAGAAATGCAAATTGAAACATGCTGAGATTCCATCTTGCCCCAGAAAAAAAATGCTGGTGAGGATGTAGTCAAAAAGAACCCTTATATATTCTTAGTAGGAATATGAAGTAGAATGGCCACTATGGAAGCCAACATGGAGGTTCCTCAATAAGACAAAAATAGAACTATCATGATCCAGCTATGTTCTTCCTGGATATATACGCAAAAAGGAAGAAAAGTTTACAGAAGAGATACCTGCATACCCACATTTATCATGACACCATTGAGAAGTTATATAATCAGCCTAGATGCCCAGCAATGAATGGAAAAAGGAAATGTATATATTCACAAAGGAGTATTTCAGCCACAAAGAATGAAATCTGCAGGAAAATGAAGCTAGAGATCTTGTTCACGTTAAGTGAAATGAACCAGCTCAGTAGAACCATATTTGGATGAAAAGATGACCCACTGCAGATGAGCTAGAGCAAACTTGTATCCATTATTGAAGGAACTCAAAGATTTAGGGATATGGAATGCTGAAGTTAATTTCCCACATGAAACCTACTCTCTCCACATTGAGGAGTCCAGAAGACTTACCCTTCACCAATGTTTTAACAATGTGAGGGGAGCACCAGCATCCTTGAATTCTGTCATTGTTCTTCTCTACATGTCAGAAATTGCAGTGGAAACTCCATTCAAACCACTAAATGCAATATGTTTAATTTGATTCCAGAATGGCAGTGGCTTAGTAGAAGCACTAAGCCAAAGATAAGGTAGGTGTCCTTTTCTTAATGGACAGCAGAGGCAAGACCATAATCAGAACAAGTTTACTCATGCAGGCACGGCTTTGGTTAATCAGTGTTTCTGAAAGCACACATAAGCCCCTCTCCATCAAGACCCAATTCTCAGAAGTTTCTATTTGTTCCTACCTGCTCTCAAGATTTAGCCACCCCCTCAAGTATATCTCAGCAATATACACTGAAGCTAGCTAAAAACAAAACCCTCCTTCCCAAGCACTTTCTAATTCCAAGTTAAGGGAGACTAAGGTACCTGGAAGAGTACCTGCCAGAAATATGAGCCAAAGTGAAGAAACACATTGTAATCATAGCTTTCATCTCGTTTAGATCCCCTAGACTGCAACTTTCACCAACCTATGTGAATTATATGATAGACCATATGCTAGAAGAGGTTCTTTAAAAACTGGACATCTGAGGTACCTACCTGTCTGAGATCCATTTATTTACCTTTCATTGGGGGGGCAGGGGAAACAAACATTCTCCCTCAAGACAAGGAGCAAAATGGTCATTGTAGGCAAAAGTCAATATTCCTATAATGCCAACTTTTGCCAGTAAGTCCTTCTTTGTCACTCTGCCTCTCAACTCAGTCTATTGATTAACAGTCAACCAAGCTTATGGTTTTATTTCCAGAAGGAAATTCTTGATTTGTATAAGCAGAAAGTTTCCAGGTCAAGTGACCAAACTACCTTGAATCTTAAGAAATCAGTTCTTCAACCAATTACCATGTTGACTGAGTTTACAGACCCAGTACCTATTGAATGGAGAGGTCAGGTCTCCTTGAGAAAGGACCTGGGCCAGGTATATTAGCCAAAAGATTAATCTTTTCCCCCATCATTTCCTCAAGGGGACATGAGGGCTTTTACCACTGCAACTGTACATTGAGGAAAAGGATATCAGAACGTTTGAGCACTACTGGATACCAAATTGATGTTGAGTCAATGACATCCAAAACATTGTGACCCTGCAGGCAGTAGGAGCTCGTGGAGGCCAGATGATTGATGGAGTTTTAACACAAGTCCAACTCTCTCTGGTGAGTCCCCTAACACACCCGTTTCCCTGGTCCCAGAATGAATTACTGGAATTGATATACTTTCCACTTGGCAAAATACCCACAATGGTTCCCTAATCTGTGGTTGGAGGACTATTATGGTGAGAAATGCCAAATGGAAGTTAGTACCACCTCTGAGAAAATGGTGAATTAAAAACTACTGCATGATACTTGATGTGTGACAGTTTTGTATGTTGTTTGGAACCTATAGTTAAATTGCAAAAGAGGCCTTTAGGATTTTGAAGCAAGGTTCTGCCATCAACTATAGACAACTATTCTTTTGAGACAGTTCTGGGACTACTATCAGGCCTGAATCCTCGGGCTATGAAGTTACCATATGACTGGAGCTGCCCATCATGAACTAGGTGTTACCTGTGCCACCAAGCTATAAAGTTGGATGTGCACAGCAGCAATTCTTCAAATGGAAGAGTTATGTATGTTTTGGGGTCTGGGTATGTCCTGAAGGAACAAATTACATGGTGAAGTGGCCCCAATTCTCATGGTCCCTATGCCTACTACAAAGCCTTCTCTTTACCAGCCTACATGTATGACCTCATGGGAAGTATACTATGATCAGTTGAGAGATGAAAATATTAGGTCCTTTTTTACAGATGGTTCTGCATGTTATACAGACACCCCTGAAAGCTGACAGCTGCAACCTTACAACCCCCGAGATATCCCTAAAGGATAGTGAAGAGAAATCTTCCCAGCAAGCACAACTTGGAACATTGAATGTTGTTATATATTCCACTCAGAAGAAATGTTCAGACCTGCAGCTGCATACCAATTCATGGACTAACTAATGGTCTGGTTGGATTGTCAGGGACTTGAAAAGAACACGATTGGAAAAATCGGTGACAAAGACATTTGGGGAAGGACATATGGACATGTCCCTCTAAATGGGACAAAGACATTAAAATATTTGTGTCCATGTAAATGCTTACCAAGTGGCAATCTCAGCAGAGGACTTTAATAATCAAGTGGATAAGATAACTCATTTTTTGACATCAACCAGCTTTTTTCCCCCCAGTCACCCATTGTCCAAGGACTTATGAACAAAGTGGCTATGATGGCAGGGACAGTTTATGCATGATCACAGCAACACAGATTTCCACTCATCAGGGATGAGCTGGCTACAGTCATTGCTGAGTGTCCAATATGCCAAAAGTGGAGACTAACATGGTACCCCTATGTGATACCATTTCCTGTGATGATCAGCCAGTGACCCAGTGACAGATTGATTACACTGAACCAACTCCATTCTAGAAAAGGCAATGTTTTGTCCTTATTCTGGATATGGATTTGCCTTTAACATAATGTTTCTGCCAAAATTACCATCTCATGAACTTGGGTACAGAATGCCTGTCACCATCATGATATCTCACACAGAATTGCTTCTGACCCAAGAACTCTGTTCACAGCCAAAGTAGTACAGTAATGGGTTCATTCTCAAATTCACTGGGCCTTCCCATGTTCCCACCATTCTTAAGCAGCTAAGTAATCAGAACAGTGGAATGACCTTCATAGCTTAAACATAAGTATAAATACCCTGCAGGTATGGGTAAGGTTCTCCAGAAGGTTGTATGTGCTCTTTATTAGCATTGAATATATGTTTCTATTTTTCCTATAACCAAGGCTCATGAATCAAGACTCAAGGGGTACAAATGGTGATGGTACCAGTCACCATTACACCTAGTGAGCCACAGCAAAAATCATGCTTGCTTTTCCTATGAATTTGTGCTATGCTGGCCTAGGAATCTTAATTCTAGAGGAAAGAATACTACCAGAGGACAAAACAGTAATTTTATTGAACTCATAAATAGGACTTTCCCCTAGTCACACCTAGTGCCCTTTAGTCAACAGGTAAAGAGGGAGTTATGGTGTTGGTGGGGTTGATTGATCAGGACTACCAAGGGAAAATTGAACCACTACTTCGAAATGGAGATAAGTGTAAGGGAGGAGATCCCTTGAGGCATCTCTTGGTGTAACCACAGTCTGGTTAAGGTCAATGGAAGACAACAATCTAATCCAAGCAGGACTACAAGTGGCTCAGATCCTTCAGGAATAAAGGTTTGTGATGCCCTTCCAATGAGCCATGACCTGCTGAGGTGCTTACTGAAGGCAAAGAATGCAGAGTAGGAAGTTTAAGAAGGTACTTAGAAATACCAGCAATTACCATGTGACCTGTTACAAAAATGAGGACTGAAGTTTCTTCTATTTTATAGGTTTGTGAAACTTATTTCTATATCATGTAACAGAAGACTATCGGAATTTAAATATTAAATATGTCAGTATTTAACTTATAGGATGTAAAAGTAACAATCAAAAAACTTTGCCTCCTTTTCTGGAGAAGGAATTAGCGGATTTTCAATTTTATACAGGATAGTTATATCATGTTAAGTAGAATTTCAAACTTATTTTTACATGGCAATTATGCTTTAAGGAACTGCATTTTAATGTCAAGTTGACCCCAAGGTGTGGGGACTTGAGATGGTTTTTCTTGGTTAACTTGACTGGATCAAGACACTAAAAAAATTGGTAAAGCACAATTCTGGGTGTGTTTGTAAAGTTATTTCCAGAATTATTGGCATATGGGTCAGTGAACTAAGTGAGAAAGACCCACCCTGAACATGGGTAGCACCACCATCCAAGAGGCTGGGACCTGAATGAGAAAAAAGCAGAAGGAATACTCATGCCTGCTCAACCCTTCTAGAACCTCAGACCAGGGCTGTAACGTTTGTCCCTCTTATGCTGAGGTTTCTATCATCTTGGACTGAGAAGCTAGTGGTTTTCCTATCTCTGCAGTTTATAGATGGCGACTGTGGAACTATCTAGTCTCTGAACACGTAAGCCAATCTTGTAAGTCCCTACTATAGTTACACTTACAGGTTTTGTTCCTTTGGAAGACCCTACTACACGAGGTACTGAGGATACAGCAGGAAACAAGTCCTTGCCCTTATGTGCATTTTAAAGAGGTGACAAACAGGTAGGAAAACAAAGCAGGATATGGAGTAGCCATGTGATGGGGGAAGGAATCAGTACTACTTTAAAGGTTGCCAATCAGTAAGGTGGTTCTGAAATTCACTCTAGTCAAGCATTAGATTGAATCATGGCCACATTTTGCAACATTTACTTCCATTTCTATTTTAGGACACTCTAAGAATTTTTATACACACATCTGGTATACAGTTCCCATGTATGGGTCAAGCTGTAAACCAGAATACAAGGTTAGTCTTTTACCACTATTTCAGATTAGAATGTCAGACAGTTTTAGAAGCCTGGGTAGGCTGAGACTAATATGTTAGAGTCACTGAATAACCATGATTTCATAACCTGACACAAAAGAGTATGTTCTTAGGCTATTGTAGTAACTTCCTTCTAGCATTTAATAGGGTCTAGTTCTCAAATTGACACATTCCCCCAACCACAATGAGAATGCCCAATTCATTGAAACCCAGCAAATTTTGCTTCACTAAAAAGGTATCTTACTGCCATTCTTCCTTAAAAAGCATGTATACCTTTAAACAGCTTCTTTGCATTTAAAGTACTTTCTCATACATGTTCTTGCTCCTGTCTTGTAGCTTGGATCTGAAGCCTAACCTAGATATTAGCAAATGGGTTGAGAGAAGGTCAAAGTCACTTGGCAATTGAGTAGAAGATCACAACTCATACATTGTAATCCTGAATATTCACACTCAGTTTTAAACTATGAAATGATAGGCAAAAAAGACTTTATATTTATATACAATAACTGCAGAATTTCTATTAATTCCTAGGTCACTCACTTCTACCTTAGGTAATTGCTTGCCCAAGGGATATAACTTGTGTTTCTACTGTAGGACAAGAGAAGGCAAGCTGAGTGACCTTTAACAGATGCCTAAACTAGTTGTCCTTAACGTCAAGGAAAAATTGAATTGGTTTACCACCACCTGTTTAACTGAGGTTAGGACCACACTATCGTAAACATGTACTCCAATCGAAGTTGATTCAGTAGGCTAAACCACTCGTGTTGAAGTGTTTACATAAGGGACATTAGGAAACAGGTTGAGAGAACCAGTCACTTTACAGTGACTATTGAATATTTTTATACAGATATAGGCTATAGCCAACTGGCTAGATATTTGCTCTGGCAAATGAGCTACTGACGACCATCCATTTTGTATCACAACAACTAGAACAAATCCATCATGGAAAAGGAAATAAAACCCTTATCTCAAATTCTGCTTTTGGAGAAGCCAAACTAAGATACGCATGTACCGAGATGGAGATATCACTAAGATAAAAGATTTTAAATTCATTTTTAATGTGGTAAGGTACAAAATAGTATATCTTCAATTTATTTTGAAGAAAATTAAGTATGCATAGAATCTCTGGAAGAAACATGAGAATGGTTTCTTAGAAAAAAAAGGAATTAGGTGCTAGAGGAAACATCTATTTCAATGAATATTCATATGATGTACATTAGCATGAAATTCAAAGATAAGGTTTAGAATGAAAATTCAGAGTTTGAGGCAAGCTGAAGAAAACTGCTTACAGGTTGAGGTCTAATATTTCCAAAGGAATAAAGACCAGACATACGTATTTTATGAAAGGTAGCGATGAAACAAAATGATATCAATACATGTTTTAGCAAATATATATCATCTCAAACACTATCATTGTAGCCTGATCCTGGAAGTATCTGTGCCACCTTTCGATTTTAGCAAACAATGTCTATTTCTTAGACGATACAGGCTAAGAATCTATTTTGGTCCCAATCCTTTTACCTTGTTAATCATGAGAGTTAAAAATGAAAGACAATAGTGGAGAAAGGCATGGCCTGCCACTTTAATAGTCTCATTTAATGAGACAACAGAGCCTCCATTTTATCAACAAGCCAACCATTGTAGGAGAATCAGAAGTACATGAATTATACTGTTAGTTCTATGAGTCAAGTTATTTCTGAAGACTAGACTAGGCCTACCAGCATCTCATCTCTGATCTACTATTTTAATTCAATCAGATTTCCAGCTTTTCAATAAAACTATGGTTTGAACATATAACATTTAATAAAGAACAAACATCTTTGGTTCTAATGATTAGGATTGCAGATAAAATTTATCTAGATGCTCCAAATTCAAAATCTCCTATCAGTCAATATACTGGCTAGAGATGTGTTCTCATTTCAAATCTTACCTACGAGGGGCATTTGCTCCCTAGTATGTATAGCAGTTGTCAAGCCTCAGAATATCCACTGCCTAAGCTCACCCACAGTTAGAAAGGTAAGCCTCAGTTCCTCACAGCCTGTTGAACTGATCCTGTTCCTGTTCCCTGCTGAGACATGAAGACCTCTCCAAGGAGTACATCATGACAAAGCTCAATTTTCCTAGGATATTTGATCCAAAGAATAGGGGAGGGGAAAAAAAAAGCAATGGTGTCCTTATCTTGGAAGCCATACTGATCAAGAGGTAGGCCACTACATTCACCATGAGAAGGGCTTACTCCACACATGAATGCCATGAATGAGGCTCACTGAGGGCTATCTCACCCGCTGCCTACCCACACAGGCTGTGCTTTTTCTCCTGTTCAAGTCCTTGCTTTTTTATCTTGTCCTTTGCTCTCGACTCATTTATTCTATGGGTCATATCTTTGGATGCCTCCCTTTGAGATCTGTTATCAAAGGCACCAACATATTTATCTGCAAGTCAGGTTGTAATGGAGACCTTGCTTTATAGAAGGGTTTATAATCAAAACCCAGAAGTCTTTGATAGCACGTTAACATGTATCTTCAGAAGACCCCACAGTCCAATTCGGTGACAATTACAAATTCAGAAATAGGTTTTACTGCTTGGGGGACTACAATTGGGATTCAGACTTCACATAAGAGATCCCTCTAGTACCTGAACAGTCCATTTTGCCCCTGTCTGGTTTCCAGGTTTACACTAGCACTTGTCCCAGGCAGTAAGAGCCTTTGTAATTTCTTCCGCCTACTTTTTCTGAGAAGTTACCATTTGTCTTGTCATGAGGCAAGTGAAGGGTGAATGTAACATCCTGTCATTGGTACAGTACTTTGTATCCTGACCCCCTTGTGCCTGTCAGAGGCCTAGTGCAGGGTTGCTTCCACCTGGAGTAATATCCCAACCCAGGGAGCCTGGGCCAGAAGGTCTAGAATGCCTCTACTCTATTCACTGGGACAGATTCTGGCTGCATCGTGCTTCCTTGGATAGGTTTTCACCTAAGTGGCAAAATGGAAGAATAAAGATCAAGGATGACTTTTAGACAAAAAGGTCCTAGCCCTCTGAGTCCTATAACCAAAGAACGGAATGTCTTTCAAATGGTCAAAAAATCAGTCAGGAGATAGTATGTTAAAAGTTGATTTTACAAGTTATAAAAATGACATTCGTGAGAGGCATACAGATTACACCAGTTCTGTCATAAAATCATCCTCAAAGCTTATACTCCTAAGAACATTGATTCTCAAATTCCAAGCAAGCAAGCTAAAACCATGGAAATCAATAGTGTTGTCATCTTATGACAGAAGAAATTCTTGTTACCTTACTTGTCTCACTTGTCTAGAATCTACTGACTAAAACTCCGATTCCATTTTGGGAGTTCAAAAAGGCAGGGTTCCCACAGAAAAGCTGTGGTGAACATACCCATGTGTACAAACAGGCCAGAGTCTAAAAGGATATTCCAGGTCACCAGATCACTTGATTTGGAGAACTTCAAAATGCACCACAGGATTCCCCCCATCAACAGGGGCTTATTACCCCTGCTGTTGGAAACACCACATGCAACCTCTATTCTTACCTCCCCTTCAATACTTTCTTCAGTTGCAAAGCCACCTCATTCTCAGACAAAAAAAATAAAAATAAAAATAAAATCAGGAAAATTTTAGGCCAATCTGATGAATATTGACACAAAAATCTTTAAAATATTGGTAAATCACATCCAAAAACAACATAGTGCACCACGGTCAAGTGGGGTTCATCCTGGGAACCCAAGTTTGGTTGAACTCCTGGAAATCAATAAATGTAATTCATCACATCAATAGACTTAAGGTCAAGAATCATGATTACTTCAATTGATGCAGAGAAAGCGTTCGACAAGATACAACACTCCTTCGTGCTCAAAAAACTAGAAAAAGTTTTAGTAGGAACATGCCTCAACGTTTTAAAGGCTATTTATACTAAGCCCATGGCCAACATCATTCTTAATGGGGAAAAACTAAGCATTCCCTTTTAAAACTGGAACGAGACAGGGATGCCCTCTTTTACCACTTCAATGTCATCCTTGAAATACTAGCCCTTATCCAACCCAGCCCTTATCCAATCACTGAGCACAGATGTATATAGTCATTTCAGGCCACCAAGAAACAGATGGGCTGCATGTGTGCCAATACTAACCAAGGCATTATCATGTCTTTACTTCAGGTAACAATTTCTTGCCCAATCCTACTTCTTTCAAATCCCTTATATAGGATTCAATCTCAAGGTAGTGTTCAAGTCTCATTCCACCCCGATCTGTTTCCAAACAGCCAAAGTTGCAACACCAGTGAAGGGGCCTTAAGGAATGTGATCCCTCTCTTCTGTGCCTGGAATGCCTGATCATATGAAGGAATATCCTTAATTCTATAAATTTTTCAATGGCATGTTATTCATAATTCTGGCAACTGCAACATGTCAGTTTCTGGTTACATGTCAACTCTTCCATCTCTTTCTGGCACTAGATTCTAATTTTACCTCTAGCATGGTTTCTAGCCTAGCATATGGCCCCTCAGCAAGGCAATGTCCTGTGTCTCATTTTTCCAATCCAGCACACAAAAGGTCTGAAAGTTCAAGTTAGTTCTACCTCCTAGAATTAAGGAAAGCATTGCCTACTATGGGCACAATGTTCTAGATAGAAGTCAAGAACAGGCTTTACACATTCAATGATGCCCGTGAGGATCCCAACTCAACCACTGAACTAGGACATGAAATAGCAGTTATTTACCTTCCCACCAATGGAGTGCACAGAGAATGAAAATGTCACTGAAGCTGGAGCAAGATGGAGGACAAGTAAGATCCTCCAAGGATTGGCTGCCCACAGACACTAGTTTGAACTATTTATATAGTATCTTTGCAAATGTTAGGAAGCTGGGCAAGAGGCCTCAGAAGCTTGTTTTAGTGCCATAAAAAGGTGTATTGAAGTCATCAGGAAGAAAAGAATTGCTGGCCTCACTCCTTCCCGACTCCAAGCACATGGAGAGGCCTCCTACTTAGTGGAAGGAGAGGGAATAAAGTCCCTATCTTAGACTTTGACACCCAGTCTGGGAGAGACCTGTATCACTGGAACAGACTGAAGTTTTGGCCTGTATCATTACCATCCTTGGTGTGGATCTTAGTTGGCAATCCTCCCCTAGGTTGTGCAGGTCTGTATAACAAACTCGGGTACAACCCAGTTTAGTGTCAGACTTAGTGACCAACTGAGGCTTAGTAACTGCCCACTCCAAATTTAGGTAAACTATTCCCATTCCAGTGATTGCAGACAGAGTCACTAGACCTGCCCTGGCATCAAGCAGAGATCTGTGACGTGGTGGGATGGACTTTTAGCCTGCATCCCTACCCACTGTGTGGGCCTGAGACTGTACAGGTCCTTACAGCTATGAAACTTAAGTATAATCTAGCTTATCAGCCTCCATCCCAAGGCCACTTTCTGCAGACTGAGCCTATCCAAGAGGTCTGGTATCAGGTGGAGACACTTGGCCCTAATCCATCAGACTTCTAACAACTATCATGTGTGGCTCAGTGTAGCTGTCTTGGACTGAGTACCCCTCAGAAGTAGGCCAACTATAGCAATGTGGGTCTTGATCCTATCCACTGCTATGCTGATCTTGATAGGCTATAGGTACAATATAACAAAGATTTGCATAATTGATGGTCACAGCCTAGAGATGGTACCTTCACAGTGCAGTAGCTATGGACAAGGTATCTGGGTCCAGAAAGAGGTTCATGGTGATGTAGGGTATACTATTTTTTTTTGGTGGGGGTGTACTTTAATTCATGCTGAACATACCAACTGCAAATCTAGGTCAGACTTGGATTGCTCTCTAGTATAGTAACAGTGACAACGTCCCAATAGCAGATTTAGCAAACCTGGACCCAAGGCATCACCCACTGCTGAAATAGTGGCAGTGACTATGGGCTTAGAAACAATGCTTACAGTTTCTGGAAAGACAGCACAAATAGCCTGAATTATCCAATCCTTCATTGCCATAACAAGGAAAACATAGGGCTAACTGCCTTGACAAACAAACCGTTGTAAACTAACATTCTTTCAATCTTTGTTTCTTAGGAGAGCCCAAAATTCAGATTTGTTATGAACCGAAAAGTTGAATAGTGATAATCCATCCTCTGAAATCATCTGCATATTTAGACAATTAGCAAAATGTTTCTGCCTGAAAATTCTAAATCCAACAATATGAGCCTATAGTTTCTCACCACTAAATTCAGCTGGACACAAGAGAGGAAGTCCATGAGCTGCCATCTGTTAGCTATGGCCCACAAGGCATACTTAAATTTGCCAAGCTGTATCACTAATCTTCACCTCATTAAGTTACATAAACTTTAGAGACCAAGGAAGGCTCCTATGTTTATAGGAACTTTATAGTAAAGTGTACTGATGGTGAAAGCATGTGACAGTCAAATGCGTATTCCTTCTGTTGCAGTTTTATACATAGAAATATGTTACCCATTCAGGAGAAGGTACCTCTAGAAACATGACATCCCCCACTACTGTGACATTAATTCACCTCAATAGATACCATGGAAATATAAGTGTTGACTGCCATTTTGCTCTGCTTTAGCCCTTTAGCATCTGTGGCCCAATTAAGGTTCTTTGCCCTCCCCTCTCCTCCCTCCTCCTGTTAAATAGTTTCTGCTCTGGGTTATCTGTCTGGAGATCCATTTTCCTATCAAGCTTAACCCATTCTCATTCCAAAACTGTCTATCCAGGACCATATTCCCTGGATATTCCTATAGGAACATTCTAGACAGCCATAGTTTGTTGTTTTTCCCCTCTTCTTCCCCTAAACCTCTAAGTCTCTCAGCTGAGGCTCCAAACAAGCCAAGGGAGTAGAGTTCTGCATGATCAAGTGCTGCCATCTCCTGACCAAAACACTTCAGACAGTCCCAGGATGTCTACGCCAGTTATTCACACATGGGGTTTGTCTTATCTTCCCTCCTGCATTGCCAGCCAGCAAGGGAGAGATACTCAGGATCACCCACATCTGATAAGGAACAAAATCCACTAAAAGCAATGTCTTGGGGACTCAGATGCT
Organism: Sciurus carolinensis; assembly: GCF_902686445.1. NCBI lineage: Eukaryota > Metazoa > Chordata > Mammalia > Rodentia > Sciuridae > Sciurus > Sciurus carolinensis. Next base: position 78,402,328 of record NC_062222.1, read on the forward strand.
TCATCTTAGGTATCAAATTCACATTCTGCACAGGAGATGAGCTCAGTTTAATCAGGGGGTTTTTTTGATCCATTTGATCAAAGTCAGATAAAGCAGTCTACAGATCCACTGTGACTTTCAGGTGCACACTTGCCTCACATGGACTAATTTTTCCATAATGGCTAAAGTTGAGGTACTGATTGACACTGCTTAGAAGACTGACCTGATGGGAGATGATAAGTAGATAGAAATCTACCTACCTGAATGGCAAAGCATGGAGAATCAAGAGTTCATTTGCTCAAGGACAGGCTAACAATAGGATATAATAGCTTTAGGATAAATTCAGATGTGAGGTTAAGTTTGTATATGCTGGTGGACAGGAAGGCCACAGAAGGATGAAGACTATCCATCTAAGTCCTAAATGCTTACCTGACCGAGATTCAAAAACCTTGACACCTTGGGTATTTTATCCCCTATTGATGTGATGTTCAAGGTGTATAGATCTTCCTTCCAAAATTTAACCCCCAAAACATACCGTTCCTAATGCTTTCTGATTTCAAAGGTAGTACTTCATATTGTTCAGGGTTGAATATTCCATATTCCTCCATTTTGTTTTACCATTCTACATGCCTTTTGTTTCGGCTGTTGACCCAGCTGAATTCGTGACTTTCTAGGTAGAGCCTTTTTTAAAAAAACAAAAACAAAACAAAACAAAAAACACTCAAGACTACCATCAATGTCCTCATTCCTTCCTCAGAGTTTATCATATAAGCAGACTAGATCAATTAGAAGAATGGAGGTCTTTTGAAATGACCCAGGGGGCCAGGTGGTGGGGGGAACCACTCCAACACTCCAGTGGAAAGAGATCAAGAGTTCCTCGACAAGCCACATCATTAACTTGTCAGAAGTCAAAAAGGTAATTTTTAAAACTGTAAGATAAGAACAGTCAGAAGGAAATCTCAAAACCAGTGACCATCAGCATAAACCTTGCAGGCCAGGAGCGAACAGGAAATGTATGTAACTCTGGTTCGTCACTGTGGATCAGATGCTCATTGGATCCAGGCTGTCAGACCTGGACAACTGACCTGCCACTGACAGCACAGGAGTTAATGCAATTGACCATGACTCCATTCAGCTAATTTGTGTTGCCTATGTTTACCTATTTTATATGAAGCTATGTCCTTAGTTTCATTTCTGGATGAGAGATGCACAAATAATGGTAACTTAACATTTCTCATTTTCTGTTAGTCCAATATTGTAAAACATTGTTTTCAAATCACTGCTTTCTCTATACCAACTACATTGATAAACTTAATTATGAGCAGGATAACTGAGTTTATGTCATTTACTTTTTCCATAGTCTTTCCAGCTTTCTTTTAAAAGTTATTGTATGTATATGCCCTTCCTTCCTGAGTATTTTAGTCTAAAAAGTTTACTGTTTAATTCCTCAGACTAGCAATTTGGCTTGAACTCTGCAATGATAGAGAAAAACTACTTTAATATAAGCATCCCTAAGTGATGTTTTGTTAGAATGTTAACCTTTTGAGAGTTTTTTTGCCCCAAATGATGGAAAATCCAAACTGGCTTACATTAAAAGAATTGACTCACAAATTAAAAGGTTGTAAGTGATTAGTCTGAGAGGCTCACTTTCACCAAGAACTGGATTTCTTTCCTGTCTCTTCTAATTCTCAAGGTCCACACTGGGGCTCTGTACCATCATCAGGATGGGAAATTATAGGCTCTCCATTATACCAAGGGATCTACACCTCATCTTACGAATGTTTCTTTCAAAAGCTCTTTTGGAAAGAAGTCCAGCTGTATTTTCTTGGCTTTTAGTGGCACACCCTTTCTAACATTCTCATCCCTGAACTAGTCCCTATGGCCATGGGTATGTGGATAGGGAAATGGGATGTCAGCCAGACCACAGCTGGTAATGAGCAAGGGAGAAGACAAGGGAATGGATAATTTACCCAAAAGAAGTCAAGAGTACTTTGACTAGGTGGTGATAAAGGCTGAGAGAACATCTACAAGTATCTTCCAAACGACTGAAGCCCAGTACAAGATGGCTTAGCCTTATGGGACTAGGAAATACTGCCCTCCTGAGGATTTGCCACCCCTGAAATCTCAGGTCTAGCTTCCTCTTTAGTTTTTACCCCAAGATCTGTCAATTGGGCCTACTTGGTCATGGTCGAGAGGACTACAAAAGTTATATTTAGCACTCTATTGGTCTTATCCAATGAGGTTTGGCTTTTTGATTTGAGATGACTGGTCATGGTAACTTAAGCAACAGCTCCATTTGCAGAGAAGGAAATTGGGAGTATAATCTGATAATTACTGAGGTTAGTATCATCCTGCATAATGTTCCTACAAAAAAGGAGCCACCCTTTACTAGACCTGATTTATCCAAGGGATAGTGATTGCATTGCACTTTCAATGTTTCCCAACTAGACATCAGGCCACTTGATCAGTTTTTTTTTTTTTAATTCTTTAAATCTAATTTTAACTGCTGTGATTTTTTAAAATGCTGTAACAGTTTTACATTTTTAAACAGACTATTTTGATTCATTGTATATAAATAAGGTACATCTTTGTTTCTATGGTTGTATACCATGTAGATTCATACCATTCATGTAATCATGTGCACATAGGGTAATGTCTCATTCCACCATCTTTCATACCCCTGCCCCCTCCCCCACTTTCATTTCCCTCTAAAGTTCCTCCATTCTCTTACTTCCCACCCCCCCACCCCCATTATATCATCATCCACTTATCAGGTAAACATTAGGCCTTAGGTTTTTTGGACATTGGCTTATTTCATTTTTTTTTTTAAAAGGAGACCTGCTGAGTTTAAACCTGTAACACATGGAGCTCAGACGTATAGAAATTACTACAATTACCCATTGGTTAGTATAACTGGGATTAGGAATTTTAACAAGCAAACTACCTTCACTCCAGAGGATCCAAAAGCTAGCAATGTCAGAATCTATATACTGCCTCAGATGTAATCAAGTTTAAGCCCTCCTTGGATGGGCCTGTAATCAATGTTCAGGCTTCTTCTAGATAGAGCTCTGGTAGTCAAAGCTCCACTCATCCTGCCTTAGGCAGTGTAATTGATGGGCACAGATTTTGAGCCTTGGCAGACATACTAAGTGTTAATAGTTTGGATCTGGAATGTCCCACAGACTCTTGTATTAAATGCCTGGTCCCCAGCTGGTAGTGCTATTGAGAGGTAGTGGACCCTTTAGGGCATAGTGGGAGGCAGTGGGTCACCAGGGGAACGTTCAGGAAAGGTACATCTTTCCCCTTTCACACTGTCCTGCCCACTCTGCTTCCCAACTATAATGAACTTTGTTCTGCTAGGCATTTCTTCCACAATGTTCTGCCTCAGTTCAGGCCCAAAGTAATGAAGCTAACCTACAAAAGTGATGGAGAAGTGGGTTCATTGCTATGACTATTCCTGATCATGTAGTTTAGAAGTCTTTGGGAACTTGTTTGTGGGAGAAATTTTGAAAAGGTATGTGGATGCAGCTTAGAGAATAGAATGTTGTAAATGGTTTGATAGATAATTCTGATCTAATTTCCCAAAGACCAAAATATTGATAGGAATTCACATGGTAAAAATTGTACTCAAGGATTTCAGATGGAAATGTGGACTCAATTGGGAATCGGAGAAGTCATCTATGCTATCTATATTCTAGCAAAAAAAATTTTGGCATATACCCTCAGACTGTGAGGTTGAGTTTAAAAGTGAAGGACTAACCTGGTGCATAGAAATCAAGTCAGCACAACATTTAAGGTGGTGACATATTGCTGGCAGATTTAGCCAGATTTACAGTGAAAGTTGAGCTAAGAAGACTTGCAAAACTTGAAATTTGGCCAAAAAGAAGTTCGTGTAGAATTAGGGCCATAGAGAATGTGGTTATTGAAGAGCTTAGTGTCATTAAAAAGCAACCAAGCACTTTGCACCAGGATAATAGGAAATATGCCTTGAAAGCATCTCAGTGTTGGCCAGTCCCCACCCATCTCACTGCCCTTGTGAAAGTATAACTTGTTTCCAAGACTAAGAATACCCAGGAGCCCTGTTTGCATAGGAAACCTAGGAAGTTATTTCCCCAGAAATCATTTCACCATTTTTCATCTAGGCACACAGGCCACTGTAGCCATGGTCCAAGTCAGTACCGACTCACTAGCAGAAGACTTTAGTATCATTCACATGGTACTTTGGCAGGCATACAAAATTCAAGTGTTCTGAGGTCATGGAGACTTCCAACCAGATTTCAAAGTAAAACTTGGGAAGCCAGGCAATATGTGGCAGGGTTGAAATCCCTGCGGGCAGCTACTGAGGGTAACACATGAAGCTGCAAGAGTGAAGTAAAAGTTGCAGTGGAGATACCAGGAAGTTAGTGAGGCCAGGAACATGAAGTATCTGCCAAGGAAAACCAAAAGCAGCAAGCAGAACCCAAGAGAAACCACGTGGGCTTCAATGGGAAAACCATAAATGTGAGATTGTCTAAAAACCCTTTGGGGCTCACATCTTGCCACCACATGCCCCAGATGCTGCATGTGGAGCTATAGGATTTAATGTTTGCCCTGTTGGGTTTGTCTTGCTTTGGTTCCATCCCTTCTTAAACCCCATTCTCCTTTTGAAATGGGAATATTTACCATGTGCTTGTCCTGCCATTGTATGTATGTTCAAGTACTTAGGGTTTTACAGGGGTTCAAAACTAATCTGCCTTGAGTCACAGGAGGCTTGCAGTCAGACTTCTGAGCAATGTTTTAACTGTTGAGATTTGGGGGACTCAGATGGACTAAATGCTTTTGTACTATGAGATGGACAAGAGCCTTTGGGAACCAGGGGAGGAATGTATTACAAAATTGCCTGTATTGAAGACTTGGTGCCCAGTTGGTGGTGCTAGTGGGAGGTGGAAACTAGAAGGTGAGGACTAGATAAAGATGAGTCATTGGTGGGGGAGATGGGAGTAGGTATCTTGTCCCAGCCCCTTTCTTTATTTCCTATTCTTTCCTGCCATAAGGTAAGAATCTTTACTCTGCCATGATGTTCTGTACTACCTCAGGCTCAAAGCAACAGAGCTAACCAATCATGGACTAAAATCTCAAACTAAGCCACAATATCTTTCCTCCTTTGATTCAGCTATTTTCTTCAGTGCAATGAAGATCTGAGTAACACTAAGGCAAGCTCATCTGGAAGACATAGTAACTGTCAATCACCTTTGTGTCAATCCCTTTTAAAGTTCCAAACATGCACCACTATCAAGTGGGGTTCATCCCTGCGATGCAAGGATGGTTTAACATCCATAAATCAATATACGTAATCCATCATGTCAATAGACTTAAGGTAAGAATCAGTTATTTAAATTGATGCAGAAAAAGCATTTGACAAAATAGAACACCTTCATGCTCAAAACACTAGAAAAAATAGGGATAGTAGGAACATACCTGAACATTGTAAAGGCTATTTATACTAAGCCCACAGCCAACATTCTTAGAGAAAAACTGAAAGCATTCCCTTTAAAAACAGGAACAAGACAGGGATGCCTTCTTTCACCACTTCTATTCAACATTGTCCTTGAAATACTAGCCAGAGCAATTAGACTAAAGAAATTAAAGGGATATGAAAAGGAAAAGAGAAGAGGAACTTAAGTCATCACTATTTGCTGATAACATGATTCTCTATTTAGAGGATCCAAAAAACTCCCAGAAAACTTCTAGACCTCAATGAATTTGGCAAAATAGCAGGTTATAAAATCAACACAAATAGATCTAAAGCTTTTTTTTTTTTTTTACATAAGGGATGAAACATCTGAAAGGAAAATGAGGAAAACAACTCCATTCTCAGTAGCCTCAAAAAAGATAAAATGCTTGGGAATCAATCTAACCAAAGAGATAAAAGATCTCTACAATGAGAACTACAAAACATTGAAGTTGAGGAAGACCACATTTCCTTCAGTGCAATGAAGATGGAAAGATCTCCCATGTTCTTGGATAGGCAGAATTAAAGTGGCCATACTTCCAAATTTAACAATTCCCGTTAAAATCCCTATGACATTTCTCATAGAACCAGAAAAAGCAATCATGAAATTCATCTGCAAGAACTAAAGACAGAATAGGCAAAGCAATCCTGGGCAGGAAGAGTGATGGAGGAGGTATCACTATACCAGACCTTAAACTCTACTATAGAGCAATAGTAACAAAAAGAGCAAGGTACTGGCAAAGTAGACAGGTAGATTAATAGTACAGAATAGAAGACACAGACATACCCACATAAGTACAGTAACCTCATACTAGACAAGGGTGCCAAAAACTTACAATGGAGAAAACAGCCTGTTCAACAAATGATGCTGGGAAAACTGGAAATCCATATGCAGTAAAATGAAACTAAACCCCTATCTCTCACCCTGTACAAAACTCACTCAAAATGCATCAAGGATCTAGGAATTAGACCTGAGACCCTTCACCTAACAGAAGAAAAAGTAGGCCTGAATCTCCATGTTGGCTTAGGACCAGACTTCCTTAACAAGCCCCCCGTAGCACAAGAATAAAGGCAAGAATCAATAAATGGGATATATCAAACTAAAGTTTTTCTTCTCAGCACAGGAAACAATGTGAAAAGAGCCTACAGAGTGGGAGAAAATCTTTTCCACACACTTCAGACAGTACTCATCTCTAAAAAGTTCTATAAAGAACTTAAACTTTACACCCAAAATACAAAGAACCCAATCAATAAATGGGCTAAGGAAATGGGCAGACACTTCAAAGATATACAGGTGATCAACAAATATATTAAGTGCTCATCACCTCTAGTAATTAGAGAAATGCAAATTAAAACCACCTTAAGATTCTTCTAACTATAACTAGAATAGCTATCAAAAACACAAGCAATAAGTGTTGGCGTGGATATGGGGAAAAAGGCACACTCATACATTGCTGATGGAGTTGCAAATTGGTTCAGCCACTCTGGAAAGCAGTAGGGAGGTTCCTCAAAGCTTGGAATGGACCCACCTTTTGACCCAGTTATCCCACTCCTCAAGTTTATACCCGAAGGACTTAAAGTTGGCATACTACAGTAACACAGCCACATCAATGTTCATAGCAGCTCAGTTCACAATAGCTAGATTGTGGAATTAACCTAGATGCCCTTCAATTGATGAATGGATAAAGAAACTGGCATATACGCACAATGGGATATTACTCAGCCATAAAGAATAAAATTATGGCATCTGCTGGTAAATGGATGAAGTTGGAAAATATCATGCTAAGTGAAATAAGCCAATCCCAAAAAACCAAAGGCCGAACGTTTTCTCTGGTAAGTGCATGACAACATAACGATGTGGGGTAGCAGAGGGAAGAGATGAAGCAACTTTGGATGGTGTAGAGAAAAAGGGGTGGGGGGGTAGGAATGGAAGAACAGAATGAAACAGACAGTATTACCCTACACATATATATACACACACGTATGATTACATGAACTGTTAATATATGTTGTGTATAACCACAGAAGTGAAAGTTGTACCCCATTTCTGTACAATCAAAATGGTCTAAAAAATATTTTAAAAAGTTCCAAACATGCTTTGCATAATATACCTATCATCTGAGTCTTCAAAGCTATACTCCTTTCTTCTCTGCTTTGTGGGATGAAGACTCTCCTGCAGCCCCCCACCCACTCTCTCAAGCATCTACTCATATGGTCTGCCAGTTTTCCCCATTTTCCTTCCACTGAACTGAGAAATGCAGAGTGCCTTAACCATTCTGCCGTGTCCAGATTTTTACCTCCTACAGTTTGTACTTTCCCAGGCAATGATCTACTTGTTTAGACTGTTGCTCAAACCGTTGAAAGATCAACCATAAAGAAGTTAGACTCACCTCCAGTCAACTTCCTGAAATCATAAACTCAACTATTCCCTCTTTGGGGACATATGTAAGTCAATCACCACTTTTCTTGCTGCCCATCATGAGGATCACCATAGCACAATCTTCCAAGTTCTTTGGACTAATCACTAATCATTTAATACCTAACTCTTGGGAATCCCAACCGCTTCTATCTTATAATGACTTAGAGCAGTTCCTTGAATGAGCTTACAAGCCACCACTTTAGGGGAAATTCCATGTGTGGGACTGGAATACAGAAATAAAATCCTGTCTGGTGTTTACGTATCATAGGATCCAGCCCAACCCAAGATCTTACTAATTTTTCCCTGACCTTTGCTCAAGGCTCTAGTGCCCAGGAAATCTCTTATTCCTCCCCTAAACCTCCAGTTTGGGGTTGCTGCCTAGTGGAGTTTCATCCAGTTCTAAATTCAAGTTTCTGTCTAATACCAAATATAATCCCAGTAGAACTAGCTCAGAAGTCCATACTTTGGTGCAAAGGAGAAACATCTATATTATAGTGTTGAATCTAGAAATTATTTGAGAAGCCATGAGATTTATCACATTTATTTAATGTGATAAATATGCCAGAAAGTTCATTTCATGCCCTGTTCCAAAACTGGTAGATCCCTGACTATGCCACAGGGTTGTTCATAGTTTAAAATCAGGGACAGGATTAAATACAAGGGCTGATAATTAGCAGAACCTTATGTAGAAATAAAGGTAGTCTCTCATAGTCAAGAATTCTTCATATTCCTACCCATTTCCTAGTCCCAAGGAACATTCTTTGTACCCTGGAAGGACAGCATAGTGTTATACTGAGTCTTCAGATTGTTGTCCACCTTGTACTTGTAAGAACTCTAATAACCAAGTATGTCATTGTACCACATCCAATCACCATGATATGGGATTCTCTAATCTACTTAGACTGCCTTCTCATGCAACTGTCATAAATTTCACGTATGCCTTCAAAACAGTTCGACTTTTCCCACAGAAGTTTGTCTTGCCCTTAGGTCCTCTGACAGAGCATAAGAACACCGAGTCTTATTGCGTCAGGGCAGAACATGCTCTGCCCAGAATCATTTAACTTCTGACTTGTAAGTTTAAAAAAAAACAAAAAACAAAAAAAAACACACCTTTAATTCTTCACATTCATTCTGTAACAGTGTGATTTACTATGGTACCTAATCTCTAATATGGTTGGAGAGGGCAGGCAAGTAATTTTCTGCCCATTAAAACAAGGATATTGGGGAAAAGGCCTCGCGGGGCGCTCTGGCGCTGTGGTCTACGCCGCCCCCACGGCCGCAGACGGCCGGCGTGGCCCTGGGCCAGCTGCCCGCGCCCGCTCGCTGGGCCTGGCAGTCACCGCCGCCTCCGGGCGGACCTCGCTCCCCACACACTAGGCGCCCTGGCGGAGGGCCGGGGCGGGGCAGGGCGCGGAGGCGCCCTCGGAAGAGCACGGTGCCGGGACGCACCACGTGACCAAATAAGATGGGCTCAAACTCTGGTGACCAGGAAAGGGGGACTGCTCCCTGCAAGCCAAGATTCATTATGCTACTGCAGCCAAAACAGAAGAGAAGTATTGCTGGACATCGGCAGGTAGGGTAAAGATGTCACAACAAGTGCGGCGAGAATTTACAGCTGTAGGACCCCCATTACCACCAACGTTGAAGAACATCTTCAGGAAGAAAGGAGGTGAGACCAAATGGAGATCTGGACCTGTACCTAGGAGTGCAGACCCTGCAGTGGTAAATAGGACTCCCCTGTTGCTCAGAAAAGTGTTGCTAAGAACAAGGAGGGCATGGAGGCTGCATTGCTGCCTGCCTGGTCCCAGACACTGGTGACCTTCAAGGATGTGCTTGTGGACTTCACAAGGGAGGAGTGGCAGCTGCTAGACGCAGCTCAGCAGGTCATGTACAAAGACGTGACACTGGAGAACTACAGGAACCTGGCGGCCCTGGGGCACCACCTTCCTAAACCAGAGGTGATTCTGCAGTTGGAGAAAGGGGAAGAGCCCTGGCTGGTGGAGAGGGCAGCTCACCAAGAGGCGCACCCAGATTTGGAGACTACAGTTGAAATTAAGTCGCCAGTTTCCAGTAAGAGTATTTCTAAAGATAAAAAATCCTTTGGCATTAAAGTGGAAGGAATGGCAAGGAATGATCTCTGGTATCTGTCACTAGAAGATGTGTGGAAACGTGAAGACCAATTGGGCAAATATCAGGAGAACCAAGAGACATTTTAGGCAAGTGGCCTTCACCCCAAAGAAAACCATTTCTCCAGGCAGGGTATGTGAGAGTGGTAAGTACGGGGGCAGCTGCCTCCTTCCTGCTCAGCTGGTGCTGAGAGTATTTCCACAAACCGGGCTCAGATGCCAGAAGCACGAAACATGACTTGGCATTTAGGGGGCATCAGGAGCACTGCACAGGTGGCAGTGGCCAGTGTGGCCAGACTTTCTGCAAAAGCATCCACCTGAGTTTGCGAGAACTCGGCCAGGGGGGGCGAGCTCTGCAAGTGCCCTGCTGGCAGCAACCCTTTGGCTCCTGGGGTGTCCCTCCGCGTGTCTCCAGGCTCTCGCAGGGAGAAGCCCTATCAGTGTAAGTAGTGTGGGAAATTCTTCAGCTGGCGCCCCAACCTGACCAGGCACCAGCTCATTCACACTGAAGAGAAGTCCTTTGAATGTAAGGAGTGTGGAAAGTCCTTCAGCCGGAGTTCCCACCTTATTGGGCATCAGAAGACTCACACTGGCGAGGAGCCCTATCAGTGTAAAGGGTGTGGAAAGTCCTTCAGCTGGTTCTCCCACCTGGTCACCCACCAGAGGACACACACTAGGGACAAACTGTACACATGTGGTCAGTGTGGGAAGTCCTTTGTCCACAGCTCCAGGTTCATTCGGCACCAGAGGACGCACACAGGAGAGAAGCCCTATGAGTGCCCTGAATGTGGGAAGGCCTTCCGACAGAGCACGCACCTCATCCTGCACCTGAGGACTCACGTCCGAGTGCGGCCCTACGAGTGCAGTGAGTGCGGCAAGTCCTACAGCCAGAGGTCCCACCTGGTGGTGCACCACCGGATCCACGCTGGACTCAAGCCTTTCGAGTGCAAGGACTGTGGGAAGTGTTTTGGTCGCAGCTCACACCTCTTCTCACATCAGAGGACACACACTGAAGAGAAGCCTTACAAATGTCACGACTGTGGAAAGTCCTTCAGCCAGAGCTCTGCCCTCATCGTGCACCAGAGGATCCACACTGGGGAGAAGCTCTACGAGTGCCGGTGTGGGAAGGCCTTCATCCGCAAGAACGACCTCATGAAGCACCAGAAGACCCATGCTGGAGAGGGGGCCTACAGGTGTTAGCGGTGCGGCCTCAGTCTCGGCCAGCACTCTCCGTTTGTCGTCCATCAGATAGCGTGTACCAGGGAGCAGTTCTTCACCTGGCCGTCGGTGTGGGACTGCGCTTGCAGGCAGCCCTACCCTTACTCGCATTCCAGACAAGGCATACTAGAGGAGCGTGTGCTGACGTGGTGACGGTAGGGCATCCTTCTCCAAGAGCAGTGACGGCATTTGCTTTGGAGAACACCTGGAGAGAAGCTGTACAAATGAATATGTGCAGAGCAGGTACAGTGGCCAGGCCCGTAATCCTGGCTACTCTGGATGCTGAGGCAGAAGGATTGCAAGTTCAAGACCAGCCTCAGCAACAGCATGACCCTGTCTCAAAATAAATAACTAAAAAGGGATGGGGTTGCAGCTCAGTGGTAGAGCACCTTAGGTTCAATACCTGGTACCACCAAAAAAAAAAAAAAAAAAAAAAAAAAAAAAAAAAAAAAAATTGGTCCTGGAGTAGGAAAAAGTCCACCAATTTCAGTACACAAGTTGACTTTTCTGGAGCATTGTCAACCAAACCCTAAGTGCTGGCCTAGGAGGAGCTGTGAGGGTAGTTGTTGGAGATGATCCAGCTTCATCATTGTCTTCTGAAAGAGAAGAGACGAGCAGGCCTGTGTAGGGAGGGTCTTTCTAGGAGAGCGGCCATACTGCTGCACTGAGCTGCAAGGATGCACTCCTATGGGCCAGGGTGCTGCTCACCACGTGCTGTCTCTGGACCCTCAGTGGTGCTCCCTAAGGTTGGTGTCTTGGCTGGGCCACATTTTGGTTAGCAGCCAGGAAAATGCCTCTCATGTCAAACAATAAAGAACATTTATACTACCAGTGATACTACCCATTTTAAAAAATATTTGCATGTGGGCAAAAATTGAATGGAAAGACAAGAAAAATATAAGTGAATGGGCAAGAAAAAAACTGATTCTTAGCTATGGGGATTGTGAACTTTGTAGTCTATTCAGTGTTGCTGAAATAATTGAGACATCTTAAAGTGTTGAGAAAGGACATCTAGTTTCTCCAATATCCAGGAAGCTTGAGGACCACCTGCTGGCCAAGGTTCCTATTAATTCTAACTTGTTTGGGACCATAGAGTTCCACTTTTTTGCAAAATGGTGCTGAAGGTTCCTAAGCATTTTAAAGTGCAGCAGTTTCTCTGGATGTGGAGACTTAGAGGAACGTTTGCATTTGGATACACAAGGGAGGGTTGCCGCTGGATCAGGATCAGGAACCTGGGCAATGTGCAGAGCACATGTGCCACCAGACAAACCCAGCACTGCCTGAGTCCCTAACCAGCTAGTGCTCTTGGGCATCTGCTTGGCTTCTCTGTGCCTGATATGCAGACAGCCTCCCAGCAAGCTGGAGATGAGGGTAGCACGCACCTTGGGTCATTGAGGTGAGAGTGTGTGTGGCAGCTTCAAAGAGTGCCTCACATGTGCCAAGCTCTTGTGACCATTACGTGATTGTTAATATCATTGCCCCACCAAATGTCACTTGTCACTTAGTTTACATGTGCTTGTTGCTTCCTCAGTTCTCACTTGCCTTCTGCTCATGCATGTTTTTCCCTTTTGCTTAAGTCAGAACTTACCTGTGAAGATCACTGACAATTAGTGGGCTTATGGTTTGATTCCTGAGGCTTAGTAAACAGCTTTTAGTATTGTATGCCAAATTGTTTTGCTGGTACAGAGGACTTCTAGGGAGAAGGACCCCAACCTTCAGATGCTCTGGTAAGTCCATGACCCAAAATAGATTCAGGAAGAGGATCTGTTTTAATTGTTTCATTGTATAAATGAATCTTGTGTGTGTAGTGTGAAAACTGTCAAAATCAAAGTGTAGTTATGTCAACCCTAACAAAATAAAGCCACGAGGTTGTGAAGAAAAAAAGAAGGATGTTAATCTCCTTTATGTTCACCTTGTTTCTTCTAGGGATACCCCAATTTGGTCTTACCATTGGGTAGAACCAAGACGGCAGCAATTCTTTAGTCAGCACCAGGAACATTATTTTTGTCTATTCATATTGGTCAACACATGAGTTCACTGGACCTCAAAGAAGCCCTTCAGCATTTAAGAAGGCTACCAAGTCACATAGTGTGTCTACAGCAACACTTAAACTTTTTTTAAAAAAAATATAACCCAAAGACCCAGTAGAACTGATCTTCAAGTAAAAGACCAAAAGCTATCGTTAGCATGTGAACACTGTCACTCCCATGAGCCTTTCCTTTGGAATTCCCTTGAGAACAAAGTTGAAGACTACCAAATATTGATGGCTCACTTAATACTAGTGTCTCTGCCAGGAGGTAGCACAAGCACAAAGAACATTGCAGAAGAGGAAAGAAGTTTCTATACCAATCTGTTTACCTAATCCTCATGATGAGCCAGCGAGCCTCCACCCTCAGCCCAAACAGATACCATTCATTCCTTATTCCTTCACCTTTTGTGAAATGTATCCACAGCATACCTAGGCATCACTGACCAGGAACTGTAAAATATCAGGTTTGACTTGATTCTATTTTTCTAGTAGAAGCATCACAACTTTTCAAAAAACGTGCATACTACCAAAATATCTCCCTGCTACTCTAGCAGATAGAGCCCACCACTAAAGTCAGGTAAATTTCTGAATGTTTAGGAGTTTTAAAGCCTCTGTCCACCATATACTGCTCTGGGATTAGGAAAGGAAGTAAGAGCTGCCTGCAGACATTACTCCCAATTCCAAAGCAACTTGGTTATGTTATGGTTCACAGCCATAATAAGCCCCTTTGGCCCCCTACATAGGAAAAGCTAACTTCTTACTGACTCAATACATGTTAGTGGAATAAGTAATCTAAAATGATCTATTCTGAGAAGTCAGTGACCTAGTGCCCTTGTCAACATTGATGGAAAAAGGATTAGAAAGTCAAAAAGAATGTCTATGAAATTATAGATATGAAGCAGATTCTTATGTTGTATGTAATGCACCTACAACAAAGCACCAGCCACAGAAGCACTAAACAACCAAACAGATAGTGGTTCTGATGGTTAATAGCCAACTTCCATCAGTCAATGAACAAATACAGTGGCCACGGTGGCACCTATGTAAGATACATGCCAATATGACTGCTACTCTAGACAATCTACTATTGCTCTGAATGCCAAACCTGTCAACAAACTGAAGCTAAGTCCCCTCATATAGCATTAGGCACTACCTTCCTACATGGTCAAAACTTGACTGCATTAAACCTTTTTCATTCTAGAAAAGCCAGCTGCTCATACTCAGATACAAAATCTCAGTATAAATGTGTTGTTCCTATTTGCAGAGACTCATCTACCTTTCTGGGGGATTCTGGAAGCTCCATGTCTAGGCATAAAAATCCTACAGTGAAGTATCTCACATATGCACTGAGGTTACAGAAAGATAGTGGGACCAATATAGCTTCCACTGGTCAGGTGACAATTTATGAGGCTACCTGCTTCTTAGAGGTATTGTGTTGAGATACTTCAGAAAACATGGAGGTCACCAACTCCAAAGAAACATGCTGGAAGTTTCATGATGCTGTCTTCAAAGAGTCATGTAAATGGTATTGATAGGAGCAGACAAGAAGTGGGAATATGAGGATAAGGGAATAACTCTAAAATGGGTCCATTATACTGATACCCATATGCTTTCACTTTCAAAAATGTACCTACAACCCTGCTGGCTTAAATCTATAGGATGTGTTACATTCCTTGGCAAACTTCCATTTGCAGGAGAAATGCAGGCCCTGAAATGCCAATAAGAACACAAGTTACACTGAGGGGAGGGCTTTTATGACTTACACAGACCATAGAGATAATTCCTCCTAACCATAAAATCAGTAAGAACAAGTTCCAATTAGAACCCATCAGCACCCTAAAGTGCTCTGTAGTTGTCATGGCAGTGACAACTTCAAAGTCTTATTTCAGGGTTGGGGATATAGCTCAGTTGGCAGAGTGCTTGCCTTGCAAGCACAAGGCCCTGGGTTCAATCCCCAGCACCGCAAAAAAAAAAAAAAAAAAAAAAAAAAAAAAAAAAAAGTCTGATTTCATCCTGTTATCAGAAGAGGTAGACCTGGGCAGGACCCTCTGGAACTTCTCTGGGACCCCTAATAAAACTGAAGGGCAGGAGAGGTACACTGTCCCCGAGGACCCAGTTTCTACCTTGAGAGTATACCCTTTTCCATCCCTTCTAATAAACTCTGCCTCAGATGTCTGAAATCTTTCTGACTTGATCAGATGAACTGGGATTTGATGGGGGTGGGGCATACATGCTGCCTCAGTTTCCCTGAAGGCCCTAGCCCTTTATCTTTAATAGGAAGACTTCATAGGCCCCAGAATTAAGAGGACTGGTTTCATTTCTTTCACTTGATGCATTTTCAATCATCTTTGTTGCATGGAAAATTGACTGATCAGTGTTAGGTCTTTAGGCCAAAAGTAACTCCACTTGAAAATCAACACTTGCCAACCCAGGTATGACCGTCCCAGTAGGCCCAAACTGAAAGAGTCCCTAACTACTGAAACCACAGCAAGGACATCAAGTAACAGAGCCAGACCAGTTTTGGTTTTTGTTTAACTATTCCATTGGACATGACTACATAGTTTAGAATTTTTTCCTGCAGGCTGCTACTCCTTGCAGAGGGCAGCCTGGCAGACTCAAAACTTTGCTTGTACTCAGCTATGTCTCTCGTGGATGCTTGTACCAGTTACCCTCACAATCAGTTTATGAAAATGCACCACCAGATTCCTGTTCGGACAAGGACTTGTTGCTTCAGCTACTGGCAACCATTGCCAGTAGCCTTCAGTTTCCAGTTTTCACTTTCACCAGGGTTTAAATTACAAGGTCATGCCTTTTTCCCAGTCCCACTTATCTGATCCAGTACAGATCAGAGTGGCATATAAATCCAGTCACTTCAGGGTAAGGAACAATGGGGCCACAGGTATGCCAATGCTGGCCACGGTATTGTGGTACTGGACTGCAGCCAATTGCTCCTCCTGCCCCATCAGGCTTCCCTTCACATCCCTCTTTCAGATTTTCCATTTTTTAAAAGTGTGTTCATGCCAAACTCAATTTTAGTCTGTTCCTAAATGAGCCACCCAAAACATGTGGCAAAAAACTCCTTGAGGAAAGTGATCTCTACTTTTAACTGCAAGGTCTGGTCACAAGGTCATTCAACTCTAGATTTTTTTACTGTTTACTCTGTTCTAGTATGAAGTTCTGCATTTACATATCCAATCTATTGGTGAGACTTAAAATTTTTGTCTGTAATTTCTAGGACTTCTGATTTGTTTTCAGAATCTCAATTAAAATAGGTCTTTTACCTCCTGTGTTTAATTCTTTATTTTTTTGTTCATTAATCATTTTAATAACTCTGTAGTATTTAGAATTCATTCCCTACACTATCTGTGGATTCATTAACTAAAGGGTTATAAACTTTGGAGGTATCGACCTTTTTCCTCAGATTCTAGATTTATACATCTGTTGAGATGGATTCTTCCTCTTTTATGTAGGGGTCCTTTAGTGAATAGTTATTACTTTGTAACTAGTCCCATGCTATAGGTATCTTAGCTTTAGCACTTGATTATACTGACAGGATGTGTTATTTCAACTTCCAAAGCCTTTTTGAAAGATTGCACAACAGTGGTAGCTTAAAAGTAAACCACGTATCAACATACCTATAAACGTGGTGAATGATGATCTCTGCAAATTATCCCACAATTAACATGGGTTAGGAATAATCCAGACTAGACAAGAAAGGTTATACACTGTCTATTCAGTTGAATTTGAGGGTGGGATTAAAAAGGAGGGAAGGGAGACAGGTTACAAAAGGAAGAGTAAGTGGGTTAAGAGCTGAAGTGGGATCACTGTATATAGGAAATACTTGGTATAAAGTCAGTTAATGCAATTATAGAGGTCCAGATTACTTTCTGAACTTTTTGAAATACAATCTTTTGAATCTGATATTTCAATTTTAGAGACTGCCAGCAGAGAAGTCACTTAAAATGCAAATCTTGTATCCTTTGCCATTTTCAGCTCCGACACAAACCTGCCGAACTTCTCAGCTGAGTGTCTGTGCAGAATTTGGCACTTTTCTTGCTTACTCTGCTGGAGTGGAGTGGGGAGGCAAACAAACAGTTTTTAATTTCTAAGTGACTTTGTTGTCATGTCCAGGGATTAGAGTGCAAGACTGCTAGGGTGACTGGCCAGGTTCTTCACCCATTCCTTCTGTAGACCAATCTGGGTTGTACTGCACCTCTCATCTAAGAGTCCCGTGCATGTGCTATGGAGAGAAGTGTGGAAGTATCACTATCTTCCATGCACTTCTACACTGGAGGTGGGACCCTGCTCTGTCCCAGTTCCCTGCCCCCTGTCAGCCATGCTCAATATCCCACAGATCAGACTGTCAAGTTCAAGCGGAAGTACCCTTTGTTCTCCACTCTGCAGAGTCCCAGCAGGTCCCAATCTCTCTTCTAGGCTTGTATTAGTTCTCATGGGTACCCACTCAGTGAAAAGAGCCTAGCAGCTGTTAGGTCTTGGATATTCAAAAACCAAGTATATTCAGCACAGAACAAATAGAAAAAGGAGCAATTTCTGAAGAACAATGCTGAGCTACAGGAATTCCAAGTCTTCTGACTTGGAAAGTCCAATCGTTGAGTCTCTACAAGCGTGGGGTGCTTACGCACTCAGATCACCTCTGCTAGGAGCTTCTAATACCTACTTTGAGATTACTGGTTCTCTCTCCCCGTGCGTCTCTGGGGCTGACATCTATACCTGAACATGGCACCAACTTTGGTGCATTTTGCGCCCCCAGACCTCCCCTTGGGATTGAATGTAACTGCTCAGCTCCTTTCTCTGCCCTTCTCCATTAAGTCACATGTAGAGAACTTGACCTACAACAGCACCATTTTTTCTCCATAGCTTTTAGATAAAATTGTAGTAAAATGCACATATTTGAAGTATGCAGTTTGATCAGTTTTGACATGTAACCAAAAAGATTTACATTTTTAAATTTGAAATCATGCAAAGCATTTCCTGCATGATTGCATTAGAAATCAATTACCGTAAGATATATAGAACCTCACCCACACAACTATTTAAAAATTAAATGGCACACTTAAGTGTCTAAAGGTCAAGGAAGCACAAGGAATTAAGTGCTTTAAACTAATGAAAGATTAAATATCAGGATATCTGGGATTAAACTGTACTCAGATGAACATTTATAACAAAGTACTTATATCTGAAAGAAACTAGAATTGTCAAAGCAAGTACTAGGAAGGAAAAAAGGAACAAAGTTAAAATTTGATAAAAACAAGTCTAATCAAGAAAACAAAATTAATGGAGGATGTTATCAAACTAACCCTACAGATGCTAAAAGTTAGGGTAGTATTACAATTGTATGCCAACATGGATAGCTTTCATAACATTGTCTATTAGAGAAGCATCCGTGCTGCTGTGGGGAACGTGTTTCAGTCATTAATGATGAAGTATTCTATATATGCCTGTTAAGTCTAAATTGTGTATTATTTAGTTCTGTAGTTTGGAAGATCTAGTGAGTTGTGTTAAAGTCACCCAGTATTATTGTGTTATGAACAACTTCTTATTGGTAGGACAAATTGAAAGAAGCATCTCATACTGACCTGCAAGAGCACAACTTTTCTTATAGACAGAAGTTAACATTTTACAAATGATTGATGGGTTTTAAGCTCAAGGACCAGGAGAGAAAAAAAAAAGTCTTTTGATAGGCTTTTAACTGTTGTTATCTGACCTCCATGTTACTTCTAATACCATCTAATGAAACAGTCATCCAAGAAAATTTCCAGTGTTTAAGAGTTTTAGCTCCACCCCTGCCCCTTTTGCTTTTAATTGGAGGCCTCCTATGAGAACAAGTTTCCAAGGAGAACACGGCAGTCCTCAAGGGACCCTGAAGGAAAAAAAAATAATCTGTCATTTTATCTGAAAGTTCAAAGACCAGCTTCAACCTCCCAGTTTTTGATAATTAAGGCAGGATAATTACTGAGGATTAAGGCAGGACCACATGAGAAGTGTCTACCCTGGCCTGTGAATAGAGCATCTGTAACAGTTTCAATAGGATACAACTCTCCAGGACTGTAACCAAGGACAAGTCTCAGCAATGCTAAGGTAATGCTGTTAAAACAAGTGTTGGTCACCTTTGCCTGGAGAACCTTGTCCTTTTAGCTTCCATTTGCTCCACTCATCATCATGGAGCACCTAACGAGTGTCATGCTGTATTTCTCATTTCTACATATTTTAGTTTTGAACACTGACCTTGAAGGACCCAGAAATCTCAATTGCAGCCCATCTTAGTATCCAAAATTGAGAATAAGAACTCCAGGCATTAATTACATTAAAGTTAATGTAGGTTCCTTAATTCAAAAGGAAGTCAATTGGCTATAAACTCCCCTAAATGCTGGTGTGGGGCAGGTAAAGGACAGGGATGGATAGACTGGAATGTTTAATACGTTCCCGAAGTATAGGAGGTAGCAAACTAATCCTGAGTGCTCTGAAGATACGTTCTACCCTCTTCTGGTCCCTCTATGTTGTTCCCATAGTTTCCTTTAGATTTCTAAGTACGTGGAAACTCTTCCAGCTCAAAACACTATTTTATCCTCTGGCATTATTAGCTCATCAATTTTCTATGTCTTTCTTCTATTCAGCCTGAACACAATGGACCAAAGTTGGCCTTATCTTCTGAATTAAGGAAAAGCATTGCCCACCATGAGCTATTCCGTGATCTAGATTGAGTACAAGAACTAATCATAAACATTCAGGATTACCAGGGAGAATCCCAACAGAACCACAACACTGGTAGAGGGAAAAAGATTCCAGATATCCATCTTCCCACCAGAAGAATGCCTAGAATTCAATCATTTCTTTACACTCAGATCTTCTATGAGACCCCCCCACACACAAAAAAAAAGTACATGCATTTACTGTTTATATGAACATTTGTCCATGAAGAACAGGAGTCCAAATCAGGCAAACTAGATTCTCAATGTAACAACTCAGCTCGATTACCTGAGCGAAGTTGTTTGCCTATAAATTTCAGATGTGGCAACATGCAGAACTTAAGTCCTAAGAAATTAAGAAAATACGGCGTTCTATCAGAACTTCCGTAACTAGTGCTAGGCATGGTGGCACATGCCTGTAATCCCAGAAGCTCAAGAGGCCAAGGCAGGAGGATTCCAAGTCCTAAGTCAGCCTCAGCAACTTAGCAGGGCCCTGAGCAACTTAGACCCTGTCTTACAAAGGGGTGAGGTTGTGGCTCAGTACTTAAGAACCCAAGTTTAATCCCCAGCATCAAAAAGATTTAAGGATAACTTGCATGGCAAGTATAAAGTATAGTTTTCCAGCTTCTGAAAAACTAGAAGTTGACCAGAATGAGAATTAGTGATAATCTTCCCTACCAGAAGTTACCAACAGTATATTTGTTGTGATTGGCAAAGTGTTTCTACCCAAAAGCCACTATGCAAATTGACAACGTTATGACAAGCCTATGGGTGCTCACCAGCAAATTCAGCTACAGGAATGCAGGGAAGGATATTGATGAGCTGCTATGTCCCAGAGAGCCCACAATTCATCGTTTATTCCACTGTACTTTGTTACCCATCTTCCCCACTGTCAGGGGCGGGCTCTGAGGGCCCCAGAGCCGCACCCTGGCCTGATCTCTAAGATGGCGCCTGGCAGCTTGCCAGAATAAGCCGTACTTATAGTAACTGATTGGCTGCTGTAAACTGATCCTTGATAGGCTAATATCTCAGAACTCTGATTGGCTGCTGTATATGAGGTGATTCTTGTAACTGCCTAGAGACTGATCCTTGATAGGCTAATATCTCAGGCTGACTCTGATTGGCTTATGCTTGCTATATAACCCAGACACTTCCTCGATAAAAAAATTGTTGGGCATTATTGGTCATTCATCGTTTGTCGTTTGTCGTCGTTCGTTGGTCTTTGTCTTTTGGGCTTTTTTGTTCGTGTGAAAAGGAAGCGTACGCGTTATCATTGCCTCCGCAGGCGGTGGGCAGTGATAAATGGTGCCGAAACCCGGGATCGAAAACTTTACAAGGATAAGTAAGAAAACAAGGTGAGATATTCTAAAATTTTAACAAGTTAAACCGGTTATAAAAAGGCCAAAAATAAACAAGTGAAAGGCAGCCTTGACGTTCGCGGTACACGACTATCCGGACTAAGCGAAAGGCGGTCCACATTAAAGGTATTAAAGTGAAAGTAGCACGCGAAAGGCGGCTACCTGGACTAAGCGAAAGGCAGTCCACATTAAAGGTATTAAAGTGAAAGTAGCACGCGAAAGGCGGCTACACCCTGGAAAGGCGGTTCAAGGACTAGATAAGCATGCGGAACGCGGCTTACATTGTACAAGATGGGGTCTGAAATATCAAAAGTTGTATGCAACAACCCTTACGGGAACTGCTTAAGGCCAATGGTACACCTTTAAAAATCAAAACTGCTAGAACATTCTTAGATACAATAGAGAAGGTAGCTCCTTGGTTTTTAGATGAAGGATTGTTAAATATTCCACAGTGGGAACATCTTGGAGAGGATCTTCATAGGGCAGATCGACAAGATCCACTGCCTGTTGGAACTATGGCTATATGGTCTTTAGTGAGAGGGTGTCTAGACACAAATAAGGACAAATTTGATGAGCCCTTTACAGAGGGAAGTCAAGTTTTAGAGGAGTAAAAGAGGAACGCTCATGCCGTTCACAAAAAACACAAGAATCGGGAAGTAACTCTGAAGGGGAACTATCAGGAGAGGAACTAGCTAAATATGTTCAAAAATGGACGCTCAAGGAGGAACGCTCTTTGACACCTACTGCGCCTCCTGAGCCTCCTCCTCCGCCACCTTATGAAAAAATGCGGAGGAGTGGAGTCATTTGGGATCAGCAGCGTATCCTGTTTTTGAAGATCCTCAAAATCAAAGATATCATCAGCATTAGATTTTAAACATGTTAAACAGTTAAAAGAGGCAGTCAGTACATATGGTCCACAGGCTCTTTTACGATCGCCCTGGTAGAAACCATATCCAGTTTAAATTTGACACCCCAGGACTGGATTAATTTGACAAGAGCCACTCTTTCCGGTGGGCAATATCTTATGTGGAAGACTTGGCAAGAGATATCTTCAGATACTGCCAGGTGTAATGCAGCTGCAGGCAATCCTCAATGGAACTTAGACATGCTCATGGGCACAGGTCCTTATGATAATTTACAAGCTCAAATACAGTATCATCCAGGAGCGTATGCACAAGTGGCTACTGCTGCTACTAGGGCATGGAAGACATTACAAGGCACTGGTGACTTGCAGGGTCAATTGTCTAAAGTCATTCAAGGCAGCAATGAACCTTATGCAGATTTTGTGGATAGATTGATTCAAACAGCCTCTCGCATCTTTGGAGATGTAGATCAAGCTATGCCTCTTATAAAAAATTGGCATATGAACAAGCCAAAATGGTGCAAAGAGGCTATAAGGCCATGGAAAAATAAAGATCTTTCAACATACCTAAAGGTGTGTAGGGATATTAATGATGCTACTGGTCAGGGCAATATGTTTGCCGCTGCCATAGAAAGACAAAGTCAAGTACCAGCGGCAGCCATATCTCAGGCCCAGTTTAATCCACCCCGTCCTCATAGAGAGAAAAAGGATCAATGGGTTCTTGCTTTGCCTGTGGCCAAATGGGACACATGCGAGCAAATTGTAATAAAGTTCCACAACCTAACACCGGACCTGGCTTATGTCCCCGTTGTAAAAAGGGCAATCATTGGAGTAGTGTCTGTCAATCTATGAGAGACAAAGAGGGAAATTTCTTAGGCCCTAATCCTCGATTTCAAAAAAACGGGAGACCGGGCCCACCCCGGGGCCCACAACAAATATACGGGGTCATTCAGCAGGTGCCTCGACAATGGTATCCCCCAACAGAGAACGGGAGGTGCGCAGAGCAACAACAGGAAGCGCAGGATTGGACATCCGTGCCACCACCAGATTGGTCTTAACCCCAGAGATGGGAGTACAAACAGTAGATTCAGACTGGGATGGGATCATACCAAAAGATAGTGTAGGGTTATTATTAGGCAGAAGCTCCACCGCTCTAAAGGGGTTAATAGTACATCCTGGAGTAATAGACTCTGACTGTGAGGGCAAGGTAAAAATCTTAGTGTCTTCCCCAAAAGGTGTTACGGTTATCTCTCCAGGTGATCGTATTGCTCAAATGCTCATTTTACCTAGTCAGCATTCTCTCTGGCCTAGTGAAGGTATAATAAGAGATAAACAAGGATTTGGATCCACTGGAGACCCTATGGCCTGCCTTACCCTGGGTTTAGGTGAAAGACCACTCTTAAAACTTAAGGTAGGTGGGGTTCAAATGTTAGGACTTTTAGATACAGGGGCTGATAAAAGTATCATCAGTGCTCTTGATTGGCCCAAACACTGGCCACTTGTTACTGCAAATCAGACTCTTAGGGGACTGGGAATAGCTCACAGTCCCTCTCAAAGTGCATCTACTCTGCCTTGGAAAGATGAGGAAGGACATTCTGGAGTTTTCCAACCATATGTGTGTAACTTGCCTATTTCCCTATGGGGTAGAGATGTTTTACAACAAATGGACATGAAACTTACTACTGATAATCTATCAAGGAACTCCAGTAAAAGATATGTTACAAAAAATGGGGTATAAAGAAAACAAAGGTTTAGGAAAACTACAACAAGGTATGGTCCAACCTGTCCCTCTACCTGCTCCAAAAAATGATACTTCAGGATTGGGTTTTTCCTAGGGGCCACTGTAGATAACACCATCCCATTAGTATGGAAAGATGATAAGCCTTGCTGGGTACCACAGTGGCCCCTTACTAAGGAAAAACTAGAGGCTGCTCATGAATTAGTACGGGAGCAACTAATGCGGGTCCCTGCAACCCTCTACCTCTCCCTGGAATACTCCAATATTTGTCATTAAGAAAAAAATCAGGAAAATGGAGGTTATTACATGATCTTCGGGCATTAATAATCAAATGTATCCTATGGGACCTATCCAATGTGGGTTACCATTAGTCTCAGCTTTACCTAAACACTGGCCCACCATATATTAGACTTAAAGGACTGTTTTTTCTCCATTCCCCTCCATAAAAAGGATTGTTGGAGATTTGCTTTCACTCTGCCTGCCATAAATCATTCCCAACCCGATTAAAGATATGAATGGATAGTGTTGCCTCAGGGCATGGCCAATAGCCCTACAACTGTGTCAAAATATATGTAGATAAGCTTTAAAAACCACTCGAAATAACTTTCGGGAATTGCTTATCTATCATTATATGGATGACTATTAATATGTCATAAAGAGAGACATTCTAACACAGGCATTACAGTTCATGACTGAAAAATTAAGTTTTTGGGGATTAACCATAGCACCAGAAAATTACAAACAGGAGAACTCCAAATTATCTAGGAACAAAACTGTCTGCTACTACAGTCCAACCTTTAAGCTTACTCTCAGAAACAGACCAATTAAAAACCCTAAATGATTATCAACAATTATTAGGAGATGTCAATTGGATCAGACCTTATTTAAAATTATCTACAGAGAGTTAAGCCTTTATTTGACATACCTTAAAGGTGACCCTTATTTAAATTCTAGTAGAAGTCTACCCCTGAAGCAAAAAGGGCTATACAATTGGTTCAAGAACGGTTACAATCTGTCAGATAGTTCTGCTGTGATCTGTCCACAGCCATTAATGTTGATTATTTTTCCTGAGAGTCATAGCCCCTCAGGTGTTTTATGGCCAGGTGGTCCACTACAAAGCATTCTCCTCTAGTTCTCCTACAAAAATGTTACAGTCCTATCCTACCGCTACGGCTCAGCTAGTACTCAAAGGCATAGAAACATGTATCACCACCTTTGGTGTACAACCAACAACCATTACTCCATATACTTCAATCAACTATCATGGCTAATAAAATGATTCAGATTGGACTGTATTCTACTGTACCACTACTGCAACTTTTGATAATCATTACCCCAAACATCCTTGGATCCAATTCTGTAAAAATACTCCCATCATTTTCCCAAAGCCACTAGATCAAATCCTATAAAAAATTGTACAACCGTTTTACTGATGGATCTAAAAATGGAGTTGGGGCTGTTCATCAATGACAAAGTCTATACTCTCATTATTCAACCCCACTCCGCTCAAGTTACCGAATTGGCTGCAGTAACTATGGCTTTCAAATTAAATAATGTGCCTTTTAACCTATTAACGGACAGCATTATATTGTCAACTCTTTATCTGTTTTGGAAACAGTACCTTATATCTCTCCACATTCTACTATTGCTCCTTAATTTTTCTAGTCTACAAAAATAATCCTTCAACGTTGTGAACCTTTCTATGTGGGACATATCAGGGCCCACACTAATTTGCCAGGACCTTTATCTAAAGGAAACACTATTGTAGATTTGGCTACTAGATCTTCCTTTGTTTTCTGTGGAAGAACAATCAAAACTTTTCCATGACAAATTTCATGTTAATTCTACTACCTTAGTAAGAAAATTTCAAATCCCAAAACACCTTGCTCGACAGATAGTCAAAAACTGTCAACACTGTGCACCCCTTATCCCGGTACAGTCAATTGGAGTTAATCCCCGAGGTCTTTTGCCAAATCATATATGGCAAATGGATGTAACTCATATTAGAATTTGGTAATCTCAGATATGTACATGTGTCTACTGATACCATTCAGGAGTTATTATGGCTTCTGCATTATCTGGAGAAAAGGTTTCCAATGTCATTCAACATTGTTTACAAGCCTTTGCCTGTTGGGGCATTCCAAAAATCATTAAGACAGACAATGGACCTGCCTATACATCTAAAAGTTTCAAACAGTTTGCAGACACATTCAATATACAATTACCGGAATTCCTTATAATCCACAAGGTCAAGGTATTGTAGAAAGAACCCACCTTACCCTAAAAAATTGTTTAATAAAACAAAAAGGGGGAATAGGGGTCTCCTTTAGATCCCCCAAAGATAAAAATTTAGAATAGAGCTAGATTTTTTAACTCTTGACAATGATGGGCGCTCAGCTGCCGACCGTCACACCTGCCCAGCCCCGCTCCACAGCATTGGGTGCGATGGAAGGACGTTTAACTGGAGCATGGAAAGGTCCGGATCCCGTCTTACGTTGGGTCCGAGGATCTGTTTGTGTCTTTCCACAGGATCAACAAACTCCGGTCTGGATTCCTGAGAGACTGACCAGAACAATACAACATGAGAGTGACAACAATAAGGACACAACTGGACAGCCAGACTCGGAACTTATGGGCTATAGTTAGAGCTTGGCCATATCCTCTGCCTTTAACTAATACCTCCTCTTTATTCCCTCCCATATTTAGCACTAATGCTTCTACGGGATTGCCTATACCAGCTTCTCCTGTTCAACAAGGGTTCTTCTTCTCCCAATTTTAATGATAATTTTACAATAATGATGTTCATTTAGGCATGAGACGTGTCAATCCTTCTACAGCTGGCTACTCTTCACTTAGACCTCAGGATATACTAACTTACAACCTTTCTTTGCTCTCTTAGGTGGAAACCTAATATTCTGGTCCCTACGCCAGTTTGTGTTTTTTCCCCCTTTTATGTTTTGCTAACAAACAAAAAGATGTTTCTCTCAATCTTCTCAATGTTGGAATGCTTCTAGGTTCTCATGGGCAGTCTTAATGCATATTCCTACCTTCCTACCAGTCCCAGTCTTTGTTACAGATACAGAACTGCCAGTGCTATTATCAAGAAACAGAAGAGATCTTGGCATCACAGCAGTTGTGATCACTGCCATTGCAGCCTCTGCAGCAGCAGCATTGACACAACCATACAGACAGCAACAACAATCACTTGGCTGAAAATACAGCTGCAGCCTTACAGACTAAAGAACCCTAAACCAACATCTAACAGCAGACATACTCTTATAAATCGAAGAGTCGACTTACTACAAGAACAAGTGGATATCTTGCAAGAACTTTTGGGGACTGGGATGTGTTTATCCTTTAAGAGCAGTGTGTGTCACCCCTATTGCTTTATAATAACCTTAGCTCTGCAGCTATTTTATCTATTGGTTATCTACATTTGATAATTTAACCAGTCAGCTACGAGCTGAAATAATCAATGCCACCAGGGTTCAAGTTGCATCAGTATCCAAAATGTTCTCTTTGTTATCTAAAGCCCTGGATTGACATAGCAGTGGGCTGGAACAGTAGCTGTTCTGATTATTATCTGCTTAGGGATATGTTAAATGCAGCCAAATCAGAGCTCGCCAAGATGCCCGAAGTCATCGACGGGCTATCGTACAGGCTTTGACAGCCATTGAGACAGGCACATCCCCCCATGTATGGCTAAGCATGCTGGACCAGTAGTCAAAGACGGGTAAGATCCGTGGAAATGCATACCAACCTAAGACAGGTTCTGACGCCTGGAGGTCAGAATTCCAATGACGGGTAAGGATGTAATTTGCCATGGACACCCTAAGACAGGCATGGTCCCAAGTCATCTTTTCTTATTTAAAGAATAAGGGAAATGTCAGAGGCGGGCTCTGAGGCCCCAGAGCCGCACAACTGGCCTGATCTCTAAGATGGCGCCTGGCAGCTTGCCAGAATAAGTCGTACTTATAGTAACTATGATTGGCTGCTGTAAACTGATCCTTGATAGGCTAATATCTCAGAACTCTGATTGGCTGCTGTATATGAGGTGATCTTGTAAACTGCCTAGAGACTGATCCTTGATAGGCTAATATCTCAGGCTGACTCTGATTGGCTTATGCTGCTATATAACCCAGACACTTCCTCGAATAAAAAAATGTTGGGCATTGTTGGTCATTCATCGTTTGTCGTTCGTCGTCGTCGTTCGTTGGTCTTTGTCTTTTGGGCTTTTTTGTTCGTGTGAAAAGGAAGCGTACGCGTTATCATTGCCTCCGCAGGCGGTGGGCAGCGATACCCCACAACATTCCCTTCAGAGGCCAAGGAAATTTGTATTTGAGCAAAAATGTACCCAATAAACATACTGAGGGTATAAGTATAGAAGATGCACTAGCCTTTACACTCAAGGTCCTCTGATAATGCATTTTCTGTACTTGAGCAGGGAAAAATGCAATCATGGAATTGATTCTGGAAAAGGTACTTCAGAAAACCTCCCTTATGACATTCAATCCACTGGTCAAGGTTGAAACCACCAATATGAGAATGAAAATAACTGGCTTCTCTCTGGCACTTTGCTCTGTTCAGTCCTTCAGTATCTGCTCCCCCATTCAGGTCCTCTTCTTTCTGTCAAATAGCTTCTGCTTTGGATCTACTTGGAATCCATTTTCCTCTTAAATTCTTTTATAGACTCCCTGATCCATCCAGGACTGTGAACCCTGAATATTCCTTTAGGACCATCTTAGTCACTTCTGGCTCTTTCCACAGCAAGACCCCTCAGAAGCTAGGACTTCAACTGGTCAAGTTCTTAGAGAATGCAGATCTTTGCTATATAACTGATAACTGTCTTTCCCTAGCCAGTTGTCTGTTCTAGCACTTCATCTTTGGGGCTTATCTGAACCCCCTACAGTAGCAAACAGGATGGAGAGATGCCCTGGACTATCCACATCTGATAAAGAAATCACAAAAGTCAGTAATGTCCCATAGACTCAGACACATCTTTGAATGTGAATTATCTCCCTCACCGTGGATCAGCTCAAATGCTCTAATTTGTCTCGACCCATTTGGATGAAAGTCTACAGAAGCCTTATAATCTTTAGGCACAGACTTGCCTTCACAGGAATTTGCAGGATGCTATTCTACCATTTTGGTTAAGGTAGGGCTCCAGAGTGACAGTGCCTGTGACATACAATAGAAACCCACCCTCACTGAAATACAGAGGTATGATTTATGATCTGGATAAGTAAATAAACTCTTGCTTCCTTAGAGTCAAACTGGCAATTATGACATGTACACCACTTAGTCTGACCTACAATGCAACAAAATGTTCTATTGGTTTAAGACCAAGTTCTAGAGAGTTTGCCACAGTAGGGGGTTGGTGGGGGGCAGGGACATGCCATTCTCTTCCTTAACACCTGTCAAATCTCACTGGCAGCTCCTTCAAATATCCAGGTGCCTAATGTAACTGAGACCAGGCCCCTCTGACTCAATCACAGGCCTGCCTGCCATCTAGGATTCCTCCAGTGATGGTGAAATTACCAACTCTGGACAGATTGGCATGCTGACCCAGAGGTTAGAAGGTACATAGAGCCCCTTAAGCCCAGACCTGGTTATGCACACCTCATATCCCCTCTTAACCTTACGTCTTGAACTTGTTAGAAATACCAGTCTTCATACTAAACTCAATATGGTGAGCCCTGTATTAGGTCTTTGATATAGTTTGTGATTACAGATTTCTACCCCATTCTCAAGAACAATGAGAGGTGACCTCATCCTGTGCCTTTACTGCTACATTGTGGATCAGACTGAAGAGTTAGGCTGTATAGGTCATATATAGATCCTTGGTAG
The DNA here is from genome assembly GCF_902686445.1 of Sciurus carolinensis. NCBI lineage: Eukaryota > Metazoa > Chordata > Mammalia > Rodentia > Sciuridae > Sciurus > Sciurus carolinensis. Next base: position 78,432,102 of record NC_062222.1, read on the forward strand.
AATGTGACTCATTTGCCAGTTTGTTTCTAAGGAAGCAATAGTTCAGATATTAAGGAGCAGTGTTTGAAGTTCGACTACCAACCAGACAAATTAAACTCTGCTATCATTCAAAATGCTAGCTGAAGATAGTATTTTCAGATCAAAAACATCTGGACTACACACTATAGTTTTAACAGCCATGGAAAATCACTCAGGTCCCCAACATGGTGAAACCCATTTGACATCTCTACCTATTTCACTCAACCAAGTATACGTGGAATCAGAAGGAACCCACGATGAGGGTATTAACTGACTAGGGTACAGTGATAGTCTTGCTTATCTAGTCAGGGACCTAAATGGAAAGAACCAGCAAATCAAAGAGGTTTAGGAAAGGATATGATGTATAACACATAGATTTTTTATATCACATTACAATCCTCTATAAATAGGCCAACTTTGTAAGTTGACATCCACCTATTTTCATCCTTAGCCAGTGAACAGTTGACCAGTAGCTGTGATGGCAAAGATGGAAGATATGTTCCCAACACTATGTTGCAACCTTCCAAAAATCTGGCTACTATTTCTGAATGTCAAATCTGTTGACAGAAGCCAAGCCCCTTTGGTGAGCAGACCAATGTGCCATTGGTAGTTTATAAGCCTCTGACCATAGTCATGGAGTCCCACACAGCAAATCATGGGACCAGTGTACTCAGATCATAGAAAAGGCAGTAACTAGTAGAGATAGGCCCCAAATCAAAGAGTCCATTGTTTAGATCACACACAAGCAGGTAGCTTTAAGATGTTGAGTCATCCAGAATGTATAGAAGCATTCATTGAGTCAACACGAAACATCTGGGATGCGCTTCTTCACAAGGTAGTATTTACATTTCGGAGGCATCTATATGCTATTCTATCCCCCATAGGAAGAATATGAGTGTAAAAACCATGTGAAATCAAGAGCAGTATCCTTTTCCATCACTCCAAATCAGTCACTCAAGTATTTAATTGCCTCATTGCAGGCATAACTGATCCTACAGGAGGAAAGTGGCCCACTTTACACAATGACATCAAGTCAGAATATGAATGTATCCTGTTGATGCACTTGAGCATCTCCTCTTCCTTGCCCCACTGTAAATCACATTCAGCTACACTTATTTGAAAAATCCTATCACCACTAGTTTAAAGGTTTGGGTCACACTGAAGGCAGTTAGTATAGAAACCGGGGATCAGGTCAAATCGAGGAAATGGAGGTCATGAAAGCCATCTGCCTCTGGAAGCTGGAGACTGCCCTGGGAGAATGAAATGTCAAGGATCTCCGGAGCCCATTGATCACCAAGTTTACCTGCCCTTATCAAGGATTGCAGGCAAGGAGCTGCTAATCAATGCCCCCTGGGCCCTTATCTGGCTGAATCACTTTGGCCCTCCCCCTGCCCCATCCACTTCTCACTTTTTACATCTCACCTGCAAAACCAGGCCTAGTCAAGTAGGCAGGAAGGAGAGATAAAGGGGGAGAGAACTGGAGAACAAGAGACCTTAACCTATAAAAGATGAAGGTCGTGCTCACTTCTTGGGACTTTAGAACATCAGCTATGGCCCCCTTCTTCCTCCCAGGAGAAGTCCATTACCTTTAAATAAAACCTGCTTAATATGCTTGCCTTGGCGTGCTTCTCTAGTGTTCAGACTTCAACATTAGAGGGAGCAGAACTCGTCACCGGTAAGCGGCGGTATCTATCACCAATGCTCAGCACCATCAATGCTCAGCATAGGTAACATGGAGGGTGGAGGAAATTTGGAGAGGATAGTGGATGTAGCAGAAGAGTTGCCAGTTGTGAACCAGGATCAACTCCCACAGAAGTTGCATTTCCTATCACTAGCATCCTTAAGTTTCTCCAAGAGACCTGTGAGATAAGAAGTTGCTGCTGTTGATCTGTATAACAGTATATCCGTGAAGCACAGGTGAGAATGGTGGTGATGAATCAAAACCTAAGCACAGCCGGAAGCAAATCTCACACTGCACTCTAAGAGGCTTCCTATTTCTTTCCTTCACAGGATCAGATCTGCACTTGTCTAATCCTCTTCTGGACTCTTCGACCCTCCTCAATTTTATTCACAGGACTCTCGCTTATAATCCCACCCTGGCTTACACATCTCAGGGAACATGAACATTGCCAAAGTTTTGGGTCACAACTGAAGACTAGCTCTAGAATAAATTCAGGTGTGAAAAGTAGCTTGTACACACCTATCGACATTCCCAAGGCCATCCATTCAGTGAACATGACCATCTCCTAAGTTGGATATGAGGAGGCCCCATTCGTATGTTGGAATATCGTTGATCCACATAAACCCATGACTTTCCTGGGCACAGCCATCTGTCCAAAACCCTCGAACTCAGAAAGTTCAATCACCACATGTCCAAAATTTAAGTGGTCAGAATTCAGTATCTTCACAGGGAGCTCACTGGATGCATACAACTGGGACCCAGGCGACTGACTACCAGCTATTGTTATGAAGGTTGATACTATATTATTCATACTATCACTCAGCATAATTTTCACATATTTCATTTAAAGCTTCTCTGCATTTAGTCATTTCTGGATAGAAGTCCCACAAGCGGTGGGTCCTAGCTGACTGTATACTTGGGTTAGTCATGCCTTTTTCTGTACCACATATGTGCAAACTTAAGCAGGTCATTCACATGTTATTAGCCAAGGCCTGGCCTTTCCAGATCCTTTCAGGATCACTTATAACTGTTTTCTAATATTTAGTCTGAGAAGTCTTAAGTATTAGTTAATAAGTCTGAGAAGTTGAGATTTAAGTAAGTTTTTTAACCTTGAAATAAGAAACCCATTTGTTCTAATGCTCACATCCGTCATGATGTTCCACTGGGCTAGAGCCGTTAGGATTCTTGGGTTTCAGGTGACATGCTCCCAATTGCATTGGCTTAAGTTAAAAAAAAAATTCATTGGGTCGAAGTGTAGTCTGTAGTGTTTGCCCCAATTGAGCTGGTTCAATTGACTTTCACCAAGAAACTGGTTCCCTTCCTTATTTTCTATCCTCTAGTGATTTGGATTCATTCTCAGTCTCACCAAATCCTCAGGATAAAAAAATTCAACACTCTTAATGACATCAGCTGCTGTAGATGTTAGCCTTTAAGTAGGTTTTTTCATTAAAGCTTTTCTGGAAACAATTCCATCAGTATCTCAAGTTGGCGCAGACCACCTCTAGATCACATGACCATTCCTCAGTCACTATACTCATTGGTATTCGGGTAGCAAATGGGATCTTCTAGTAAGTTAAAGTCAACCAGACCTATGGCCGATAATGACCAGGGATCAAAGTATATAGGGGAACAGATGATTTCCAAAAAGATAGCGGTTTGTTTGACCATGTTAAAGATGCACTTGGCAAATGTCCTAAGACATTCCAGTGCGAATCACTGGGCCTTCCAAGTTTAGGAGAATTCTGACCAAGGAGTTACTTTTTATTTACTTAAAAAAAAAAAAATTATTCCATTGCATTTGTAGTAAGTTTCCCAACAGACACCAGGCCACTTGATCAGTTTTACAGAAGACTTGCAGAGTGGGAAAACATGAATTCAAGCAGAGAGTGACTAATAGAGCTTCCCAATGCTCAGTGCCACTGGAATCAGTCATTAAAGCAAGTTACTTTTACCCCTTGAGTTGTATATCTAGTAATATGGGGATCCTTACCCTGCTTGACATAAGTGGAAACTTTTTTGGGAGATCCAAGATGGCACCCATGTGGCTTCTCTTCATGTAAAGTTATTGTGGCCACAGATTGAGACCCACTCAATCTGAAGTGGGGTGTGTAATTCACAGGTTGAATGACATGCCATGGGAGGGATACTAAGGCATGCTCATTTGTGCAAGACACAGGACCCATCTCAAGCAATTGAGTCAGGACTTCCCATCAGCCTGCTTATACTTCTGTATAGTATCACTGCAACCTGAAACCTTACACCTGCTCTGCTTCCTCTTCCTACTTTGTGAGTAAATCCACAGGAGAAACTTGAACCCACAGGTATCTACTCCAACAAGTTCCTGCATATCCAATCTTGTCTTTTTGCATTTACTTCTCAAAGAAGCTAACTGAAGAACTTTCCCTAGCTTCCCCTAACCCTGACTCAAGACCCTGAATCTAGCAACAAGGCCCTTACCCTTCCTTATGGCTTCTGTAATTTAGACTTCCCCCATGCTCAGGTTCCTATGTTATAGGGTCCTCAGCAATGTGTCCTGGAAAAGGAACCAGGAAAATCTATACCTACAGCCTCTCAGACACACAAGCCTTCAGTGCCCAGTAATAGGGGTAAGCCCTCAGTAGGATTCTAACACTACCTTAAAAGGAATATGGTCATCTGGATGCAATGTGCCTTAAATCAAGGGAAAATTAGCAAGTTTAGCGGACAAGATGTTTTGGAGGGTAGTATACTAGGTTTAAAAATAAACACTAAGTTAGGGTCCCCTGAAATGTGTTCTGTCTGTTTTCTGGCACATCCAGCATCATTCATTCCAATTTGATAATTATTATCATACATACTATTTGATCTTCTGGTATGCTTTCCAGCCTAGTGTTAGTTGCTCACTTAGGAATCTGCCACGTGTCTATCTAGCCCAAACACTCAAGTGTCAAAAACATCCAAGTTTGTCCTACCTTCCAAATTGAGAAAACTATTTAGACAATTGATAAATCCATGGTAGGAAGAGTTCAAGAACCTGGTTTCACACACTTAAATCAGATGGGGGGAACTGAATTCTAAATTCTAGTCTAAATACCTGAGCTGAATTATCTTGGGAATTATTGCCTATAAGTTTGATATATAAACATGCCAACTTCATACCCCAAGCAGGAAACAATACAGGTCTCCATAAGACTTGACAGGCATTATAAACTACTGTTCTTAAGATTCCAACTTCTCTGGAATAGTCAAAAATCCAAATGTCAAGTTCCATAGTAATATTCCTTGCTGAGGTCAAAGATCTTTGTACAAAAAATTTCTACCCTAAGTTTACTATGAGTCAACAATGCACTAATATGAACCTGTGGGTGCTCATTAGCAATTTCAACTGCATGCAAATGCAAGAAAATATTCATAAGCTGCTGTCTGCTCCTGTCTCAAACCCACATCTCACGCTCACATTGTTTAATTTGCTGTACTTTATCACTTGTCATCCCAAGATTAGGTGAAAAATTACATGAGCCCAAGAGGCACAGAAAAGTTTGTTACATATGCATAGTTGTTGTGATTAGGCATGATGAGCAAAGTATAGAAGACACTAAGCCTCAACTCTACTCCTTCAAGATGTGGCATTTTTCAATGCCCAAGAGCAAAAATGTCAATGTTGTGCTCACTTTGGAAAACACATCCTCCACTATTGCTACCCAGTCCACCAACCAAAGCTGGCATATTGATACACAAAACTGACCTGGATTCTCAGTGGATCTTTGTGCTACTTCAGAGTCTTCCCCTAACTGAGGTCTACTCTTGAACTTATCTGGGGTTATCTGCCTTGGAGATCAATTTCCTTTTAGTTTACTTATTCTAGTTCCAATTAACTGCCTCTCCTCTAGGACTCTGTACTCCAGGTATCCCTTTAAGACCATCCCAATTACTGCTCATTCTTCCAAAATGAGTCAGTGCAACTGTTTCTCTGTACTCGTTTCCTTCTTATGACCATTTCATTCTTTGACCTACCCTATATAGATTGTACCAGTTCTTTACAAATTGTCTCACGAGTGGTCCCTTGACCTCTAGCTTCCTGTAGGGTTATGCGATAGAAGGCAGGGATTGTGTGATCAGTGGGCTCCCCAACACTTCCCATTCGTACTTCCATTCTTGCAGCAGTTACATCTATGACCACACCTTCTGTCATGCAAATCTCTGCAAAAGCCTTCTATCTGGCTCTGGTGACTATTCCTTCCCATTGTACTTTCATTCCTATGGCATTAATGGCTCCCACCTGTACTAGCCTCTCACTTTTAATACCCCTGAGTTATGGTAACCTCCCAACTCTGAAAAGTTCTCCCCCAAGTCTGCACTATATGCTTCTTGCTTCCTTCTGGGATTCTGGTTATCCTCAGTCTTTTTTAACAGGTTGAGTGAAAATACTGCAATTGCTACATCAAGTTACTATTAAAATAGGAATCCATTGAAAGTATATCTGAACAGCTGGAAGAGGAAGACAAGATGCTATTCATGTACATGTAATGTGTTAAAAGGTCTCGTTAGGGAGAAATGAGACTTTCTTCACCATTTTCTGCTTTGGAATTTTTCAATAGTGAGTCATTACCAATCACAAATCTGACCCAACTGAAGATGTAAATTCCTGCAGCCAATTTTATATTTCACAGTTTATCAAGGTAATTCAGAATAAATGATTTTCCAGAAAACCCTTTATGTCATTTGTGATCTTTAAGAGCCAACACATCCTCGGGCATTTTTGTTCTGGAACTGATTTTTCCTCGCTGATTCTAATTAACTCAGACTTTACCGTAACGAAAATGTCTATCAGGATATTTTAGAAAAAGCAGCAGCAATTTGACTTGTAGTTAATTCGAAATGTTCAGCTAATATGCTTATACATAAGTGATGGGTATGCCTTGTTAGTCTTGTCAACATAAACTCATTCTATTCAAGTTTAGTGTGAAAACCCAAGTAGCATACAAGAATGCTAATAGTTGTAATCATTTGTCTATATTGCCTCAATTGGCCTGTAGGCTGAGTGTAAGAATTACTTCTGAGATACATCAAACCAAACTGGTACCCTTCTCAGATTTGCTCAACTGTGCCCGATTCTTGGCCTCAGTTGCTTGCTCAGTGGAGAGCTCCAGCCCTCAACTGCAGTCCTCATTAACTCACTTGTGGCTTTGCCGGTCATCTGTACTTTCCCAGGAAAAAGGCTGGGCTCTGGCACTGTCTCCATGGTGCCAACCATGGCAGGAATCCAAGACCCAGACCCAATCTGAAAGGACTCAGTCTACAGCTTCCCTGAACACTTGTGTCATGTAGAATACTATGCACATCAGAAATCAGCTATTCTTCCAATAGTTATTTGGAGAGGCCAAGTGACAACTTAGAAATTCAGGTGATTTGATGCCCATGGGAAAAAGACAAGTGTATTCACCAGCTTCAACACAGATAGGCCACAAGAAACCATGACATTGGAACAGTCACTTTGGTAGAGAGGCTTACATCTCAGTTTCAGTACCATCAGCATACAACCTAGGCGACAGCTGCTTCAGAACCAGTCTTAGCTGTAGAAAGTTGCTTCACTTAGTCACCCCTTACCCCAGGGTAGCCTACCTCTGGTGTCTAAGAGAGGTGACCCATAAAAGCTCTACCACTGAGGTCTGACATGGAACAATAATGAGCAATACTTGCTCCAGAACCCCTGTCAGAATAATCAAATCCATGTTGGGCCTACATTAAGGTCCAGTTTCTCTAATTCTGACTCCTTCCCCTTCCCTTGACAAGCAGCAATACCTGAAGACACCTCACCGCAAACTCCTCAGCAATGACTTCAGGGAAACCCAAGTGTGAGATGCAATTCTATACGATCAATGAGAACATGGCCAGTTTGGGAACACAGCCCCTTTCCTTTCCTCTTCCCCAAACTCAGAAAAAGCCAAGTTAAAGCACAACAGAAAGCACAAAATAAGACAATTTCCATTATTTGTCATTGGAAAACAGGACAGCCAGGGTGTTTTGTAAAATGCTGTATATGCTATTGGGAATTTCCACCCCCTTAAGTTTTTAGGTGTCACTTGAAAATATACTATCAATACATCAAAAACAAGAGTGCTAGTATAGTTAAAAATCAAGACAAGAGGATTACTTGCAATAAAGTCATTACCTAGTTTTAGCAATGCCAATTCACCAGAAATAAGCTTATATGGAGCTAATAACCAAGGCAAGTTTTTTTTAAGCTACCTGAATTGAGCAGTTCCCCACTATAACAGGAAATTCTGAATATACTCCCCTCTACCAAATGTTTTAATACAATTCTTTGTAGTGCCTGACATGATAAAGCCAACAGCCATGTGTTTTCTGGTAAAGTTGTGGACTAACACCTCTGAGCAGCTTTACTTCTACCTCACTTTATCCCATCACTCTTGCTATCCTGGGGTTACACAAACTACCCCATCTACTAAAGCACTTAATTACATTTCGAAGATGTAGTTTTTAATGGCACCTAGGCACATAATCTCATTAGCACAAGATACTCTTTTCTAAGCAGTGATGAAAGGTCTCAGCAGCAATATCCTGTGTACCAGTATACCTAACCACTATATCTGATCAAGAGTAAGCCAATTATCTACTGTGCACAGGAATGGAGGGGACTGCAGGAAACGGTAAGCCCCTGGCATCAGGCAGAGTGCATTCTGATGCAGACAGGTAGGGTTAAGTACTATGAAGAAAATAAAACAGGATATGGAACAAGTGTATTGGAGGAAGGAATCAGTACTACTTTAAAGTGCCAATGACTAAGGCAGATCTTTGGCTCAACAGATTGTTGCATGGCCACCTTCTGCAACATTTACTTCCATTTCTCCTTAGTACACCTGAATTTCTGTGTATATATCTGGTACTTGTAGGGTTCCCAAAATGTGTGGTTTAAACTGTTGACTGAAGAGTTTTACCATTACTATTCCAGTCTAGTGTAACATAGAACACACACTGAGAATGTGAGTGACTTGAGATTGTTTGAAGGTCTTCATTAGAACTAGATCCAAAAGCTGATTCCAGAGCCTGAAACCAAAGTTTAGGTTCTTAGGCTATTGTAATAACTTCTTTCCAGTCTTTAATAGGGTCATCTCTCATGTTCAGGTTTTTCTTTCAAAACACAAGGTCAAGAGAATACCGAATTCATTTATAAGTCCAACAAATTTTGGTCCATAGATGCTTTTTGCTGTCATTTTAAAAAACTCATGTTCCTTTTAGAAGTAGATATAGGTTATTTGAAGTGATTTCACATACATTCACTTGCTCCTCACGACCATGTTTAGATATGCCTGAATAGGTAAGCGTCAACTATTTCAAAGAAATCGATTCTTCCAAAGTCACATGGCAATTAAGTGGGAACTGAATTCAGATCTAGTGTTACAATATTCATATTCATGGATTTAAACTTAAGATAGGTATAGAAGACTAGCATTTGTTTATATTATATTAACAGAATGTCTACAAATTCCAAGAACATTTCTATTACCTTAGGTAATTACCCAAGAGATACAGTGTATTTACATTTATACTATGATGACAAGAATTGGTGGACTAAGTGTTTTTATTACTTTAGATGCCAAATGAGTTTTATACAGATACGTGGGCTATAGGCAACACCCAAGACATTTGCTTTGACACAGGACCATCTATTCATATCATATATTAACACCAACTAGAATTAATTCACCATGGAATAGGAAATAAACCTCTTCTACACTGTTCTTTTGAAGAATCCAAAGCATATAGGCAGCCTTTTTCCCCTACATGTAATATGAACATGTTTATTTTGGAAGTGGCATGCTGTTCAAAGCACAGGCATTTCTGAAAAACATGATGTCCACTACTGAGGCATTAATGCACTAAAGTAGATATCATGGAAATGAAATGCAAGGGCTTGCTTTCCTCTGGCACTTTGCCCTGCGTTAGCCCTTTAGCATCATCTGTTCCATTGAGTTTCTTTTGCTGCCTAGAGATCCATTTTCCTCAGATTAACCCATTCTCCTTCCCTAAAGTTGTTTACGTTTAAGAGTCGTATTCCCTGGATATTCCTTTAGGAACATGTCAATTTATTTTCTCCCCAAAAATCCCTTTAAGAGGCTGCTAAGCTAAGCCTCCAAGTCATGGTTCTTCAGGAAGCAGAACTGCGTGGTTGAGTGCTGCCACCTCCTGGCCAACACACTACACAGTCCCAGCGTGTCTGCCCCAGTAGTTCACACTACGGGCTTATCCAATTGTCCCACCTGAACTGCCAGCCAGCAAGGGAGAGGCACTCAGGATCACCCACATCCAATAAGGTACAGAAACTTTTTAATCTGTTGGAAGCACTGTCGTGAATTCAGACATCTCAAAGATCAAATTCACTTCCTGCCCAGGGAAAGATGAGCTCAGTTCAATTTGTTTTGACCCATCTGATCAAGTCAGTCAGGCAAGGTTGTCTATAGAAATGCAAGTCTAGCTTTTAGGTGCAGACCTGCCTCCACATAGACCCCTATGGTCAAGGTTGAGATCCTCATACTACTTAGACTAACCTGATGAAAGAAATAGACAAGTCCCTTATTGACCTGAATGAGCAGATGGACTCATTTCCCCATACCTTCTCAAAGACGAGCAAATTATAGGATATAAGGGCTGTGTTTGGCAAAAGCGTTGCCCAAGTCCTTAGCTAGTTTAAGTTTGAAATAACAAAGTAACTTCTACAGAAATGCCATCAATACTATGCTCCAGAATCTGTAATGCCAGTAGGCTCATTGACAGCTTCCCCAAGCCCAATGTTGCCCAGTGAAGCTGGTCCCTGCACAACTCAAATCAGCCTTATGATTCTCTTAGTTACATATGTGTCCCAACTCAGGATAGAGATTGGCACTCTGAGTCAAAGGCTAGCGAAGCTTTGTATGTCTTCTAAACCTGGATATTTGTACACATCTCTTACGAGCTCTTAATCCTTGAACTCTAAACTGGGAGGACCAGCCTTCATCCTGTAAGTGTAAAAGGGTAAAGTCTTTGCTATAATTTGTGAAAAATTTCTATCTTGGGCTGGGGATATAGTTTAGTTGGTAGAGTGCTTGTCTTGCATGCACAAGGCCCTGGGTTCAATGCCCTGCACCACAATTAAAAAAAAAAAAAAAAATCCTATCACATTCTGAAGATAAAAAATTTGGTGCTCTTCCATCAACATGTTCAAAAGAAATTGGGCTTGAAGTCAGTCTACCAACTGTACCAAAAATTAGTATTTGCCACAATTCCTCCATACCCAACTGAAAGATATTGTCTTCATTTCCTGAATCTCAGAGCAGGCCTAGGCATTACTCACAATTTGCAGTACCCAAGAGTTAGTATCCTTTATGTCAACTCTTGCTAGTCAAGAATCACAATTTTACATCAAAAACATCACATAATCAAAAGATCACCTTTGATACTTCTCAAAAGGACCCAGACACCAAAGACCAGTACATTCCTTAAGCCTAGATCCTTTGAGTTTATAAGCTGTCAGCATCACTAATACTATTCTGTGATTAGGAAAGGGTCAAGTTATTTTCCGGATGCTAGCTGAAAATACTAGTTTCAATTCCAAAGCATCTTTATATTGTTGTGGCAGCCTTAAAAATGACCATCTCCCTGTGTGAAAGAAAAATTGAGAACTCCAGCTGTTTCTCCAAGAAACAGATCTAGTGCAATAAGTAGCTCAAGGAAATGTTACTCCCTAGGTAATGCCCAATTGCCTGGCCATCTGGTTAGCATCGAGGACTTTTTAGAAAGTGATTAGAAAAATCCATTAAGGTCTAGAAAAAGGCTCATTGATGTCTAAAATATGTAGATCCTATTACGTGTTAGTACACATGATAAATACTAACCAAGAAAGTATTAAACAAGCAAATTGTCACTTCACAGACAGTCTTACCTAATGGTCAATTGAATACAGTGACCCTGGTGCAGATATGGAAGGTATGTTTGTGCCCAACATCTCAAGACTACTTTCTAAGGACGACTTGGCTACTGCTGTCTTACTTCCTAAAAGTTAAGATTCTAAAGCTGATCTATTAAAATCCTTTAAGGATACTATCTTGCCACTTAGCAATTCACTACAATAAGATGCTTTCATGTCAGCAGTTCATGCTCACAATGTAGATACTGTAATGGTGTAGGATTGTTTTTAACAGCTTCAATTTTTTTCTACTCTGGAGGCTTCAGCCAGCCATACTCCATACACAAGCATGAAATCCCAAACAGCAAAACATGTCACCCATTGAGGTCATAGAAGAGACTGGACCCTGATCAGGGAGTCAATCTGGTTGCATCACATAACCCATCTTTGAGAAGGTATTATACAACAGTAAAGGTTTCATAAAGCATTACAGAAGCACTGAGCAAACATGCTCTTATGTAAATTAAAAAGACAAGCATATGGTACTGAATATGCTCAAAAAGTTGAAAGAATCAGAAGTAAAGTAGTCCCATTTTCCATCACAATAAATAAGTCACTGGGTAACAGTCATTTTAGAGATATAGAACTCTAAGGGCAAGATTGGAATACTTTTGCATTGTAGCAAGTTAGTGTGTGGATCCCATGTGGTCCACTAGGTCTCTCCTCATACTTCCCAGTTGACTTCACAAGATCTTAATACCAAGGAATCTTACTTTCCTTTCAAACATTTCTTGCTCAGTTCTGGAAACAAGTTTCTTCCTTTCCAGCAATACTGCATTGGGTTTTGGTGACATCCCATCTAGTTTGCATGCCCTTCCACAAACTAATCATAGGTATGCAGGTAGGTAAATGGGATATCCTAATAAGGGAAAGTCATCCAGAGCAAGGCTGGGAATGACCAAGGATAGAGGCAGACATAGGAATAGACAGTTTCCCCAAAGTCAAGTGTACCCTAGGCTAAGTGGGAATAAATGTCAAGAGACAATCTATGAATGTCTTCTGAGACTCAAGCCCAGTTTAGGGTCACCAGTGTTACCAGAGTCCTGGTCCTGGGGATTCCAACAAACCAAGTCTGGCCACTCAAAAAAAAATAAACACCCCACACAGCAAAGGTAATGAAAGGCAGCAGAGTACACTTGAATCAATATGGCCACATGGGAAGGCAAAGTTAGATATACTATCTCAGCCCAGTGCTGATAAGAGCTTTATGTTTAAATAAAGGACTAGGGCAGGGAGAAGTATGCATAATTAAGCAATCTTTGTCAAACTTGAGCTCTGGTTGATCATTCTCAGTTCTGGTTCTGTGTGGTCATTTCAGTTCTTTATCACTTGAGAGGCATTTTCTAATTCTTGCTCAGGTGTCTATCAGACCTGTGATCCCACAGAGTGGCAATTCAGTCTTTGACAATGGGTCCTGCCTAGGAGGGCAGTCATTTTGGTGTGATTCAAGGCAAGATTGGCAGCATTCTTATTCAGACCCCTGGAATGGCACTTGTCACTATTGTCTTAGCAGAGCCTTGCAGGCACATCATGGTAATCAGTTTGGTAAGAACTATTAATACAAGGTTTATTAGCCTTAAATTTATCCAACCTATCTCGTGATTAACATGACTATGTGGAACTGAGCAGGGACATGACCCAAACTTTAAGATAAAGGAGACTGATACAGGATGAAGGCAGAGAAGATGATCTTAATTTTTAGTTCCCCATTGGCCATCTCTAGACCCAAGTAAAGAATCACTCCTTTTAGGAACGAAAGCCTAGGTCTGTTACACTAGGCTTTGTGTTTAGGAAGCATTGCACCCTCAGGAATTCCCAAAGAACCCCAGTTCTAATATTAAATTTTGTTACTAAGTCTTAAGATTTGTCAGCTAGACCACTTGATAAGTGATCCAAAGAACTACAAAAATTACACTTAGCACTTTAAAGGTTGCTGATCTCAATACAAGGTTTAGCTTTCTAATTTATTTCTAAGATCACTGACAATAGTCTTAGGCAACATTTCCTTTATCAGCAAGGGAAATAATACACTTTGATGATTACTAATGTTATCATCTTGCACACCATCCCTGTGACAAAGCAATTTGGGGAGTCTTTTGAACAAAATGTTTTTTCAATTCCCTAGGAAAGATGTTTTCTTAGAGCCACTTCCTCCTCCCCTTCCAACCATTCCCTCATCTATTCCCTTGATCTTTAACATCCCTTTCAGTATTCTAAAGAAAGTCCTCTGCAATGCCTCTACTCTGCTTAACTCAAAAGATAATATCTAGATCAAAGACCTAGGAACTCTGAAACTGCTAGAAGAAAACATAGGCCCAACACTCCAATATACTGGCACAGGCACCAACTTCCTGAACAAGACTCCTGAAGTACAAGAAATAAAACTAATTAGATATACAGCTATACTTTAAGTGTGTCTGATCTTGTCAGATCTTGGAAGCTAAGCGGGGTCAGGCCTGGTTAGTACTTGGATTGGAGACTGCCCGAGAATGTCAGGGTGCAATAAAGAAACATGTGCTCATAAGTAGTGTTGCAGGGTATACTTCACTTCTGCAGAGGGTATGTTACCAAATCTGGCAAGTGAGCACATTTGCATGCGCGGTCTGCCTCTATCTCTGACAGCACTGCTCCTGGCTAATTTTAAGACTTGGGAGGACAACAAGGGATTAGTTAAAAGGGCTACAATTGGACTTATATCCAAAGAAGGCTAAGTAGTGTATTTTGAAAATGGACTACCAGACTTTCTCGCCAATCAGTAATTGGGACAGCATCAAATCCAAAAGATTTTGCCCAGCAAAGGAAACAATTGAGAGCATGAAGGGAGCCTACAGAATGGGAGAAAACCTTTGGCATCTCCTCAGACGGGATTAATAGCCATAATTCATAAAGAGCTCAAACTTGCCAAAAACAAGTCCAAATAACCCAATACATGGGCCAAAGAATTAGACAATTCTTTAAAATATAATGGCAAAACATGAAAACATGTTTATTTTCAACATCTCCAGCAATCAGGGAAATGCAAATCACAACTACATTGAGATCCCCAGTTTTTATCCAAAAAATCTGAAGTACAGGGTTACAGTCACAGCCATGTTTAAAGCAGTGCAATTCACAATATTCAAGTTATGGAACCAGTACAAAGGCCTGTCAGATGAATGGATCAATATTTATTTATAAATATATAAAATGTAGTTTTACTAGGTCATGAATAAGAATTATGGCATTTGCCTGTAAATGAATGGAACTGGAAAACATGCTAAGTGAAACAAGCCAGACTCAGTCCAGGGTCAAATAGATTCACAAAGGTGAAATTCCCTGTGGTAACTTCTCTGCATATGAGGTAAGATATTTGACCCTGGACTTTAGTGGAAGGGTTCTAAGTGGTGCAGGCTTTCCTTCCAGAAATATTCCTACCAAAAGGAATTATACTGTTAACAGATTTTGTTAGTGTATCTAGACAGTTATTCTGTTGTATTTCCAATGAATTTCCCAACCAACTAGACATCAGGCCACTTAAACAGTTTTACAAGGACTTGCTCAGTTGAACTATAATATGTGGAACTCAAAAGGTAATAAGATTCCCAATGCTCAGCACAGGTAAAATCAGAAATCATTTCAGTATCTTGTTAGGTAGTAGCTAGCAATGAGCAGTAAAATGCATGGCAAGGTCACAAGTATTCTTTACTTTAGGATTTTTAAAACTACTTTCAAATTAGATGAGAAAGCCAAGGGTAGTAGTTAATTTGGAGAAAACAAACAGAAGCCAAGGAGCTGATGGAAGAATACATAAGAAGAGACTTAATGAGACTAACTCTTGGCAGGGTCCATTGATGTTTATGTGGCTATCGATAACTCCATTTGTCTAGAAGATTCCTTTAGTAGTACAGGTACACTAAAGGTAACTGACCAGCTACTGACCCTAGTGCCCACATTCATGTGTGATTGACTTGTAAATGAAGCCCCTCTAGATAAGATGGACACCATGATGGTTCCAGAGAGGACAAACAGATAAAATTCCACCGTCCTACATGAAGTTGGAGTTGAATACCTGACAAGAGAAGGTGGTCCCCAGTTCACCCTGGTAAGAAGTTTGGAGACAGCATTTTCTTTTTTCTTCTGCTTGGATATGGCCCACGCTCTTCAGAGTGTTCTCTGCTTAAGCCTCACCTTGCTTTTACTTTACTTTCACCTCACTTTCATTTATAAAGTTTCTCTTGCATGGCTTTTGGTATCTGACTTTAAATTCTTTCATAGAAACAAGAACTGAGGTTTGGAATTTTGGCTCCCCACTTCCCTGTGACAATCTGATTACCTTCACCCCATGGGATTGTTACCAGGCAGCTGACACCATGCAGGGGCAAGAAGCAAGACTACAACTCACTGTGCTCCACAAATACTTAGAGTCAAATTGACAGCTCTGAGGGCAAGGAGGAAATTTAAGTTACCATTTTCAGAAAAATTAAGGGTAAGAACAACTTTCAACAAATGGAAAGACAGTAAGGTTCAGGAAGAGGGAGGGAAATTAGCCAAACATTAAACCTCTCCCAGTTTTATGTTTCAAATTATCTTCAGAAAAATTAAGGTCAAGGAAAACTTTCAAAGAGTCAAAGTGGAACAAAAGGCAAGGAATATACATATGTAGATTTAGTTAATGGTGCTAGACAATTTGTCAATGGCATCCTGCTGAGCAGAGGGTTTTTTTCTATTCTCAGCATGAGTAAGTTCAGAAGTTTAAGACTATTTGGAACTTTAATTTTCAGCCTAAGGATGTTGCCCTTAATTACAGAAAGGATTCCCTTTATCTCAGCAGTTGTCTTTCAAGATCAAGACCAGCAATATGGGTATCTATGCACTGCCTCAGATGGAAGTGCCTTTTAAATCCTCTTTGTGGGGCCCTTGAAATCTGCAAATTCTAAGCTGCCTTTCAGGTAGCTCTGCTGAGCACAAGAAACTCCATTTGGATATCCTGCAGTGGGAGTGTGATCCATTGTATCCCTTTCCTGGCACAGCAGCAGGGCCTAAGGAAAGGTCATTCGCAAATCAAAAGGCCCATAGACTCACTGTTAGCCTACCCAAAGTTCTTGTGTAACTTCCGAGCAATCTGACTTCTCATCCTTCCCCTACTTGAAGGGTGGAAGGAGGTTCCTACCATGGCTTCTCAGATACCTAAATTTTTATGCCTAAAAATCTTGGCATTTCAGAGAACCCAGTCTAGAGAACTCACAAATTTCCCCCAAACTAAGCACAAGACCCTACAACCCAGGAAAGTCCTTGCACTCTCCCTGCGAACCTCCTTATAAAAGTCACTCGTCTGATTTATAAAAAAAAAATTCCCTCTCACCAAGTCTCTGCCTTCCAATATAATCCAAGCAGTCCTATCACAGGTACCCACATGGTGCAAAAATCAAACATCCGTATTGTGAGTAAGGCTAGAAACAGTTTGAGAAGGCATAAGATAGAAGTGATGCAAGAAAACAGGGTACTTTAAGCTCGGGGGTGGGTGGCCATACGAGTTGGACAAAAGTAGCCAAACCAAGCTTTATTGGATTTTGGTTCTGGGGCGAAATTCCCAGCCTTCCCGGCTCAAGGTCAGGGTAGCCCCAGCTGCCCAGGGTCTTTATATTCCGGAATAGGCTGGGGTCCTGCTGAGCAACAGGTGGATGTAAAGGTCAGTGAGGTTTACCTGTCCTCGTGAGGTCACTCTGGAGCGCTTCCAGCTGCCTTGCTTTCCCCGCTTGAAGCAGGTCGCTAGTTCTGCTCCCTCCCATGCAGCCGCTTAAGTCCTACCTAACAGGTACATGTAATGTAGAAAGCTGCTCCCCCTGACCTTTCTGGTGCAGCCATTTTCCCCGCCTCCCAACCACTTGTCAATCTGTGAACATCCTAGCTAGCTATGGGTTCATCAGTCAGCTTGCAAGTGTCCTTCTCTGATATTGGTCCCCTATTAGCCCGGTGGAATACAACGGCTTTACTGTAGCTACTCCGCCGTCTTTTCTCATCCTTCTTTCTCTCCTCACTTTATCCTCCTGGCTTTCATACTCTCTAGCATGTGCCCTTTCTCATTCTCTTTCTTTTCCTCTCATTTTCTCTTTTACCCTGCAGGGAGACACTGTTTGCTTAATAAACTCCTTTATGTGATTTCCTGTGTCTGGCATGGTTTTTGTGGGATTCCCTACAGTACATATGTACAATGGAATATCACTCGACCATGAGTACAATTATGGCATTGCCAGTAAATGGATAGATCTGGAGGCTATTGTGTTAAGTGAAATAAACCAGTCCCCCAACCCCGACCACACCCCCCCAAAAAAAACTGAAGGCAAGAAGTTCTGGTATGTGGATGCTAACACCCACAACCAGGAGGATGTGGAAGGGAAAAATAGAAGTACATTGGATTAGACAAAGGGGAATGAAGGGAAGGGAGGATAGAAATAGAAAAGACAGTATAGTGAATCAGATGTAACATTCCCATCCTTAAATATTAATTCACAACCAGCGAAACTTTACATCATGTACAACCACAGGAATAGGATCCTAATTAGAATAAGTTATATTCCATGTATGTATTAAAGGGTTACGGAAAATATTCCTACAGGACAACTTCTAGGAGAAACAGCGTGACTCAAGAGTGAGGGAAATTAGCCAAACAAACCTCTCCCAGTAAATTCTTTACTGGTAACAATGGGCCTTGAGGGAATTAAAAAAAAAAAAAAAAAAAAAAAAAAAAAAAAAAAAAAAAATCGAACTTTCTTCCCAAGTTCATCCCCAGCATCTCCACCTAAAGCAAACACTCATTTCCTGACCATAACGGGTCCTGAAGAAAGGGGAATGCTGGGCTCTGGACTTTGACCTTTCCCCATTGCAAATTAGCTCCAAACTGAGGTATAGTTAGTAGCGAGAAACTCTGGGAAGTGATGAATCCCAGAGGAAGAAAAGCAACAGGTGGGATTTTCAGCATTCATCCCTCGAGATCCGAGCTCCTGCCCCCCCCAGCCCCACCCCAATAACAAACTTCAAGCTTTTTACAACTTCCTTCCCAAGTTTTAACCTGCACAACTAGTTTATTGTCAACTATAAAACTCAGACTCTTGTAACCAATGGGCCATTTCTGTACCCAGATAATGAGCCTCCCATGCCTGATTGACTGCTACAGAATAAAGGGTTTGAGGTTTGCTTCTATCCCAGGTATTTGTATTTCCATTATGGTGCTGAAACTGTTGGTTGTTTTTGCTTACAGGTATAAATGTCAAAATACACTTCTGTCATGTGTATCTAAAAATTGGACCAAGAAATTTTCTCAAGAACATTCATTTCTACCCATAGTTCAAAAGTCTTATGTCAAATGAGAGCAGTTAATAGATTCTAAATATAAAACTTAAAAATTAGAAAAAGTGATAAAGATTCCAAAGACTACATTTCATGCCTTTCCCTAAACTCTACAGATCCACAAAGTTTCCTGAGTTAAAAGTCAGACAGACTAAATGCAGGACTGGCAAGCAATGAAAAAACTTAGGCAGAGGTCAAGGGAACTGTAAAAAAACAAGAGAAGTTGATAGTCAAGGACTCTTGCTCCATTCTATCCCCTGTACCTTGGGAGGACAAGTTGTGAAACTGCACTAAGTCATACTTTCTTTTATCTCATGGACAGTAATGTCTTCCTTATTATCAGGTAGAGTCCTGCCCCATTCTGCCCAGCATGGTGATGTCAAATGCCCCAACGTGCTTCAGATGAACAGCTGCCTCATTGTTCAGTGTCACTTGATTTTTTAAAAATATTTGTTTTCAAAAGTACCCACAAGAAGTTGACTTTTCCCACAGAAGTTGGTCTACCTCGCAGGTCCACCCTAGCAGGACCAGAACATTCAGATCATCTCAGATTTAATGCTCCATCCAAATCCATTTAGATTTTTTAGAAATACTATTTTATGCATCTGAAACTGCCTTAAGTTCCTCACATTCTGTAACAAAGTTTCAATTCCTCTGAAGTATCTGAGGTGGGACTAATCTGGTTAGAAGGTAAGGAAATGGTATTCAAATTAGCAGAGAAAAAATTTTTATTTTTAACATAGGGGAAGTAAGACAAAAAAAGGTACAAGAAATCAAATACACTCTGAAAAGTGGGTGGGCAAGGTAAACTACTGCCACAAGGGCCTGCCACAGAACCTGGCTAGCAGACATCTGGGCAGGTAGTCCACCTGCATGTATCCCTAATGCAGCGCTGCCCTTCACCCCGATTCAAGGAGCTCAGGGTTACAATCTACAAGACTGACCAATTTTTAAAATTGTAGAAGGTAAGGGCTGTAATGGCTAAATTAGATCCAATTAAGCTGAATACTGTGTTCTGAAAACAGACCAAACTTTCTATTTCTTTTACTTCATTATATTCAACTTGTTTCTTCTACCAATCCCTGACTGGTGTCACCATTTGGTTAGAATCAGGTAAATACCTCTTTTATCAGCAGTAGGAATGCAATATTCCATCTATTTATAATGGTCACCATGTCTACATTGGAATTCAGCAGAAAAAAATCTGAAGATCATTGAAGATATCAGGGTCAGATTCGACTCTTCTGCACTCCTGTAATTACTTGAATTCCTCTCATAGGACTTCCTGCCACCTCCACCCCTTCAGAATCCGCCATTCTTCACAATCTCACCTTGGCATTTGTGACTCAATACTTGGTACAGAAAACAGTCCTGATTAAAACTTTAGTACTAGAGTAAGTTCTCATGTAAAAGCAAGCTTATCTATACTCAAAAACACTCCCAAGGCTATGCTACTGAGGGAGACCGACTACCCATCTAAGTAGTCCTGAATAGGCCCTGTTGAGTTACCTTAATGCCAATGATATTAACATTATTCCATATTAATATGATGTCAGGTATGAATTCCCTTCCAAAACAGCCCTTTTACCAGCTCAGTGGCTTATTAAAATGTCCAGGTGCAATGGGCAAAATACTATTAGACTTCTTGCTCCAGCAGAACAGCAAACTGGCTCTCAGGATAGTTAATTTTGTTCATGTGAAAGGGCAATGGGGATGGGCTAGAATCCAGGAGTATTAATTGGTATTAGATTTTAAAAGATGTTTTTCTTTCTCCAAATGCTTTAATCCAGAGGGAAGGATAGTTAGCCAGTCATCCTAGAATCAAATATCTCACATGGATGTTGCTTTCCAAACATCTGCCTTGTGACAAGCATGAACTGCTGTAGCTGTTAATACAGGTGGGAAGTGAAAACAAATGGCAAGAAGGGCCCTGGGAACTTGCCGTTTCTCAGTTTTATTATGTTTGTTGTTTGTCCTTGGAGTCATGTCAGAAGTACCCTGGCTTTAATTATACATCTGAATTGAGGTCAATCTGACAGTGAGTGAGGGGTAGGGAAAGGTATATATGCTCTTATAAGTTAGCAAGCCATGAGTGAAGGCGGGAGAGCATGGGAAAGCTCTTTGGCTTTTAGTAGCAACCAAGCAGTGAGTTAAGGCCCAGGAGCACATTGGCCCTTTGTCCTTAAGGTGGTCCTCATCTCACTGGGACCCCTCAGTTTTTACTCCCTTAAGTGGGGCTGCTTTTCAGAGAAGTTCCCATCTCACTGAGATTTCATCCTTGTTTTTAAGAGATCTATAGCTACTTCCTGCTGATATGGGGATGTTGATCCTACCCATCAGATTAATCGCCTAACCTGGGGGTGACCTGTACCCTGAGCAACCATTAAATTTATGTGAAATTTTTGAAATCTTGAAATTAAATAGACATAGGCCCAAAGTCAGTAAAATGGCAAAAAGGCCTAGGAATGTAGAAGCCAAGTCAGTCTAGGTAGGGCAGCTTTTAGTGTCACCCAGAGGACATTTGAGTCTGGATCCTGGTTGTCAGTGTTGACCTGGCAGACTGGAGACCTCCAGATAAAGTTTCTTCAGCTTGAATATTTACTGAGCTTGTATCCCACCAAATATGCCCTTTAAGACCCTCTTTCCTGCACAACGCCCCCCCCACCACCATCATTTTTAGAAAAAGGTAAAGAGTCCTACAATCTGGGAATTGATTGACCCGAATGAGAACATGTTCTTAGAAGACCTTTGCCAAGGTGAGAAATAAAGAATTCCACAAAACTTAACTGGACATTTCTTATCAAGCCCAGTTCTAATGACAACAGTTCCAGGGATGTCCCCACAGAACCACTGGCTGACAAGTCCCTATTGGGTATTTCTCAACTCAAAGTACAGAGTAGTAGTCAACTTGTCCATGAAACAGGAGTTAGACTAGAGAAAAAAAAAAGTATAGCCATTATGCATCTTAAACCCCTTACACATGCACATGTCAGGGAAATAGAAATCCAGACACATGTCAGAGGCTTGAATCCCTTCACATGTGAAGGATTTCAAACCTTGTCTTCACATGAGCCTGCAAACTTCTTCAGGGGAATCACTTCCTGTTTTCTTCTTGTTCCCTGGTAATCAGCCCTGGTGGGGGCCTCCTAAAGGCAAGGAATTCAAACGCTTTCTGGTAACCACAAAGGTTTCTATCTGGTGCCCTGACACGAACAGGAACTGAAAGACAAGGCAAGTTTCCCAGGAGAAAAGACCAAAGGGCCTCAGTTTAAAGATTCCATCAGGCCCAGGAATGGCAACCATCACCACTGATCGCCAGGTAAATCTTCCTATCTTGGGAATTTCCCAAGCACCCAAGAAGGGTGACGTGACAAGTACATTGGAGTAAGCTTATGCCATTGAATATTTGAAAGTGAAGGAAATGAGGGAAGGAAAGATCCAAATTGTATTTTAATACAAAACGTGAAGGATATAGGATAGGCTCCAGGACATTTCCCCTATCTCCAGCTATTCCCCACCCACCTTGTCCATGGTTAATTGGAGTGTTTGTCATTTAAAGACCCAGACCTCAGTCAGGATAGGCAGGAAGGAAAATGGGAGAACACAAAATTCACTTGACTTCCCCATCCTAATGGATCAGCTGATCACAATACAATAAACACTAGCAACTTCCCTACCTACCCTCCTGTCCCACACTAATGGATTAGCTAATCCTAACAATCCCCAGGAACTACCTTCCTGCCCTGCTCTAAATGAAGCCTAAAACTCAGACCCTTGTCTTGGCCCAAGAGGTCATGTTCTGGTCTGAAGATGAACCTCTGGTGTTTGACTCCTCTGCTGAATAAAGAGCTTGCTTACCAGATGAAACAAATTAAGGCCTCCTGTTTAAGTTGTAGGTCGCTTCTATTTAAAGAGGTACCACCCCCGTCTTAAGTCTTGGCATTAACTTGTTACATTCCGGATAAGTCTGTCAAGACAACAGGTCTAATAACTGAGTCATACATTTCACTGAAGAAAACTAGGGGGTGGGAAACAAACGTGGGGCAAAGAGCTACTCAGTCTCTGCAGTTAACGCTGAAATTACAGCTTAAGAATTCTCATGGGTGTTCACAAGAAAGATCCAAAACATTTTATCCCACCTTGTGAGTCAAATCGCTTTGAAGTGTTTCAGTACCAGGTAGGAAGAGTAGAGAATGACCCTCAAACCTAGAGTTGGTGTTAAGTTCAAGTTTAATACCTGTACTTGAAATTGGTGTAAATTTATGGTGCAGTGGTACAACACACCAGGAGGGGGACATGTTAAAGGAAATGGAAGCATGTTAGAGAAAGAGCGTAGTCTCCATTTAAAAGAAATTAGAGGAATACTGAATCAAAAGCAGAACTGGCAGTCAAAAAAGTGATTGAGATCCTTTGGAGCCAGGCAGCTCCCAGTAACAGGTTTGGAGCTTGCCATAGAGTCAAGGAAAGATCTTCCAAGCCTAGTGCAGTGGTGCACGCCTATAATCCCAGTTGCTCAAGAGGCCAATATAGGGGAATTCAGGTTCAAGGGCAACCTCAGCAACTTAATGAGCCCATCTCAAAATAAAAAGGGATGGGTGAAAGGTCATGGAAATTATTCCTGTAAGACAGCTCCCTAAGGAAAATGGAGGGACCCTGTGGCTTCGAAGGAGGGAGGAGAAAATTGGCCAAACATTAAACCCCCCTCCCACAGCATTCTTTCCCCGATAACAATGGGCCCTAAAGGGAAGGGGGAGGTGGGGGAAGATACTAAATGATGGGTCCTAATCCTTCACTCTCCCCCATGGCAAATTAGTCCTAAATAATGATGGGCAAGATTTGAGTACTCATCCCTCGGGATCTAGGCTCTTATCTCCCCTACGAATTTCAACTTTTTCTACAACTACCCTCCTAAATTAGAAGTTTAACCTGTATAACCCTGGACGTCAAAACTGCACATACACAGCTTCCAATGACTACATCATTGTACCCTATAAAACTAAAATCCCCTCTGACAGTCATTTTCCCATCCGGAAAGTGGACCCAAATGGCACTCGAGTCCTCAAAGGAATAAAGCCTTCTCTGAATTCGTTGAGGGTCTGTTTCCCATCATTTTGCACTTACACTGGGGATGTGGCTCAGCAGTTAAGCACCCCTGGGTTCAATCCCTGTTATCAAACAAGTTGGTTTCCAACATCATAGTGGTGGGCTATTGGCAACTGGATTTCAACATGAGTTTTGAAAGAAGCAGTCAATACATCTTACCTTTTAGGAATTAAAGACCTGTTCTTCCAGCTACTTGGAATGCTACCAACAGTTTTAGTTGTCACCAGGGCTTACCCCAACTGTAAAAAAATCTCTTGTCCAAGGTCACACCAGATCCCAGGTGGCTGGACTCCAAAGTCTTGTCAACCTGAGAATATAAAAAAAACTTACATCTCATCCCACTCAGGATAACAAATATCTAGGCTTCAGAACATCCCTTAAGGTTGGCTAGGGCTTATGTGGAGATCACACTTCAGCTTCTGCCCAAACTTGATTCTTCTTTCACAGGTATGAATCCCAGGACAACTTTTCCTCCAGACACTAACCTCCATCTGATTATCTGTTTCCTGGAAAATCTTACGAATCACATACACAAGCAATTCTTCTGTTGCAACAGCAGCCTAGATGAGTATGTTTTTTAAAGTAAAGCTGAAGCCAAGCACCGAAGTATCCAATGAAAGATCTCCAGAATTTCTAGTCTATTTCTAGACAAAGAAAGTCACTATCTTCCAACAAAAAACCCTGAACATAGGCAGGTACAAGGTTATTGACGAGTTTGCCCATGCTGTTTCCCAAAGTGTACAACTTGTTAGGGAGGTCTGAGCAGCTGTATGGGGGTGGGGCATCAGGCAGCCCGCGAGGGCCAAGGAACAACCAGAGACCCGCAGATAAACCCCAATGGCGTCTTGCAACTGCCTGTTAATCAATGGAGTCCCCAGTCAACCCCAGGGGTACACTAAACCCTCAAGCCTTCCCCCACCAGTTCCAGACTATGAAGGCCCTGGCCAACTGGAGCCATGCAGATTCCCCAGCACTCTGCCCTGGCCTTCACCCTGGAGGACTGGTGAATCTTGCCCAAGAGCCACCCCAATAGATCCTAGTTCCACCACCTTTGGTGTGACTTATCTGGTCACCCGCATCTGACCTTATAAAACTTATGCTCACATTTTTTTAATTTGTTACACTTCACACTTGATATTCTCCACATTAGGCAAAAAGGTATATGAAAATTAAATGCCCTTCAAAGGCAAATATGTTTGAAGAAAAATTATGCCATGAATTACATTGTGAAAGCATTGAAGTTACACTGGAACCCCCTAGTCCACTTGAATTTTCTGATGCATTTTTTCACCTTCTGTATGAAAGGGGGAGATGTGACCATGGAAAAGACTTTGGAAAACATCCTCCAGTGCTATATCAATCCACTCACTAAAGTGGGTGCCACTGGTATGTAAGCCACTCTTGCTCCGTTAGCCCTTTAGCATGTGTTCCCTCACTAAGCTTCTCACTCTCCTGAACAGCTTTTGCTTTGGGTCATCTGCTTTTATTACATTCTTACCCAAAAACTGCCCCACGTATCTAGGCCTGAAAGCCAAGAGATACTTTTAGATTTATTCTACCCCCAATCACTGCTGGTTGGTCTGAGAAACTGACCAGCTGAGTCTCCAACTGGTCTAGTGCTCATAAAAGTGTAGATTTCTGCTGTACCACTGAGTGCTGTACCTTCCTGGCACAAATACTGAACTCTGTCCCAGAGTGTGTGCCAGCATTTCACCTGTGTGGCTTGTCCAATTCCCCCATACATATGCCCAGTACTACCAGACAGGAGAGATGCTCAGGAGCACCCAGAGTCTGATAAAGCATAGAAGTAGAGAATCTATTAATAGCAATGACCTATGGACTTGTGCACTTTATCATCCCAAAGTCCAAATATGTCCCTCACTGAGGGAGGTCAGTTCAAATGATTTTGACTCATACTAGTCAAACATACCAGATAAAGTCAACCAAAGGCCTTCTAAAGGTGCAGACTTGCCTTCACAATTTCCAGGGTATATTCTACCAGTTAAGGTTGGCATCCTGATAGACAATTCTTGGAAGGCAAGATCCACATGTAACTTGAAATGTAGGTGTATACTCCAGAAACGTAACACTAGAGGGAACCCCCAAAACAATTCCCCCACGGGCATAAGTCTCCCAGTATTTTAGAGGTACCATACTATCACTACGATCTTGTATTGCTCCAGTGATATAGGAATTCACCTCTACATGCAAACTGTACACTAACCCAAAGGCTAGACAAGTAGGTAGGCTACCTCTCTTCCAAGAATAGCTAATGAGCTCTTAACCTTTCAACACTAACCTGTTAGACTTTAGGAAGACTAACCTTCATATTAAATAGAGAATCATGTGAAAGGGCATTGAAAATTAAACCATTGATATGATTTGTTATTAGATTTCTATCCCATCTTGAAGGGAAAGCAAAGTGACTTGCATCACTTTGCCCAACAGGAACAGGACTTCAGTCTTTCAATTGAACACGAAATATCTGCTACAACCCAAACTGGCAGGTATCAGTCATTCCCTGAACTTCATGGAACATGACATCCACCACCAGGTGTAGGCATTACTGACAATGTCCTTCAATACCCGAGAGCCAGCTTGTTTTCTGTCACTTTTACCCAAAGAAGCACAACTTCAAAAATCTTTTCTATGTCAATTCACCCAATGGTCTCCCTCAACCTTTAGAAGGTCTACACAAAAGGTGTGTGAATTTCTGAACTACATATTCTACATTCTGCAAGAGTTTAAAAGCCTTCCAGCATTATTCACACCATTATTAGGAAAGAGACCAAGTTATGTCCCAAGTGCTAAAGACTACTTTTGATTCCAAAGCACTTGGGCTATATTCTAAGGTGTGGCTACCATGAAGATATCCCTCAGCACAACAGCTAGAGTTAGGATCTAAGAATTAAATGTGGAATGACCTAAGATGACAGAATGCATCCTGGGCAGCAGCTAAGATTTTAGTCATTCCACAGCCTTGATTTTGAAGTAGGCTTATGGGGACAGTTCTGAAGAGCACATGTCTAAGACATATGTACTCATCACATGTAACAAACTAACCATGAAGCAGCATTGAAAACAAAGTAAATGCCGCTTCACAGTCGATTTTTGTCAACCAACGTGCCAATGAATAGAGTGACCATAGTGGCAAATATGGAAGATATATGCCCAACACCATGACTGTCACTTTCTAAAGCAGCTACTGCTGCCTCAGAATGCCCCAACTCTTAAGATTGAATCTCAACATGGCACTATTTAGGGAGAACAAGTTCTCTTGGAGGTAAGGTCACTCCGTTGAGTACTTTAAGCCCCTTCTATTCTAGGAAAGCCAGCAAGCAGCTCATGCTCATTAGATATAATCTTGGATCACAGTCTTTCCTGCTTACAAAGCCTCAATTCCTACCACTTGGGGGGGCTTCTACAATGCTCCATTCAAAAGTATGGAATCCCACACAGCAAAGCATCTCACCAATAGATTGAGGTCCCAGAAAACAGTTACTGATCATGAGGTCCACCAGTATAATGGCATTGCATGCAATATGCCTCAGATGCAGTTAACCTCGGTGCATTGAATCAGATTTAAAAAAAAAAAAAAAAGTGGAACAGGAAAAATGCTTGAAGTTTAAGACGCCCCCCCGCCATGATGCAGAGGCATATGTGTGGTACAGAAACTATGGCACTGAAGCCAGCTGTGGGAGCCATCAAAATGCCACACTAACCACATGCTGTTTGATGCCTGAATGCATTTGGGATGCTAAAACAAGCCCCTTTAGTACATTTGTGTCTCTTGTGATGGGTCATCTCGACCTAGTACTTGCCAGCCTTTTCAAAACACTTAGTATTTCACCTTCCTATGAGCCCCTTCCTACCCATCATTTCTTTCACAGGGTCATATCTGCATTAGGGTTCAATTGCTTTTTGGACTCTCACACTCCCTCTTCAATTTCCCCTCACAGGACTTCTTGCTATCTCCAAACCAAAATTCTTCACAGTCACCTAATACCACCTTGGCATTTGCAACTCAGGACAGTGTAGTCGAGAAGTCTTAAGTTCCAATAGTTTAGTAGAATAAATTCACATACAAGCAGTATTTCGTATCTCCATAGACACTACCAAGGCTCCTGTGTTCAGAGGGAAGGCGATCACCCACCTAAGAGGTTCTGGTTACTCTGCTGAGTAAACTTAATGCCATTTGTTATTATTCCAAACTGATATGAGATATCAATCTTTCCTTTCAAAAGGAAGCCCCATTCCTCTCAATCCTCAATTTCATTATTTGAAAAAAGTTGCCACCTCTAACTCCTTAGGGCCAATTATTTTTACTTTCTTTGTACATATTTGTTTAAACTACTTTATTGATGTGGTAGATGCTGGGATGCAGCACCCATTTTACTTTTCAGGAATCAGTCTATTCTTCTAGTTACTGGTAATACCCCAGATGGTCTCAGCTGTCAGCCTCTGCTGTCAAGCGAGTCCCTCATCCAAGGTCATACCCATTCCTGGGTGGCTGCCATCCAATAATAATTTCAAAGAACCAAGAGATCAGACATCTATTCCCATTCAGGATAGCTTCTAAGTCATCTATCTCAGCCTTGGAACTCCCCACTGAGTTAACTGAGGCCCCTGTGAAGGCTACATGGCAGATCAATTCTTTCTTCAGCCCAATTCTGATCCTTTTCTTTCAGGGGTACTGATCCCAAGATACCTCCTTAATTCATGACTAACCTCCATCAGAAAATATGCTTCCTGGAAAACCATACATCCAATTCATCCTCAAAAGAAAAGTGTGCTTATCTAGCCAGCTGTGTAAAGTGAAGCTTTGGACAAGCACAGAAGGTCTCCAGTAGAACCAATTCCAGAACTAGTCAGTTTCTAAAGGGGATTAACTGACTGTTCTAAAAATGATCCTGAACACATGCCCAAGAACTTGAAATACCAAGAAAATAGCACTGTACTCCTGCACAAACAGGTCACACAGCCTAAAGCTATGTTTACTGATGTTGAGGAACATTAAACACAAATATATGTAATTTTAAGGATTCCTAATAGGAATTCCTACTTCACTATTTTCTAGAAGTTCTCCATTAGGCCTTGGAAGAAAATAAATGACTCCATTAGTATTAAAAATTGGAATGTTCTCCCAATACACTTGTTAGGCAATGAAGCAAGGTCCAGGAGGTAGAGATTTTAAGAAATGATTGGCTCTAACCTCAGTGCATTAATCCATTTGATGGATTAAATTTTGAGTAGACTACTGAGTAGTAACTGTAGACCAGCTGTGTGTGGTTGGAGGTAGGTCACTGAGGACATGATCTTGGGGGACTACCTGCCCCCGAACCCTTCTGTTAACTGGCTGCCAAGAGCTAAGTAGCTTTATTCCACCATCTGTCCACCATGATATTTTTCCCTTGGAGCGAACCTACAAAAAAAACGAAACCAAAATAAAATCTTTCCTCCTCTGAATTGTTAGGAATTTTGGCCACAGAGCCATCTTTAAGGAACTTTTGTTCTTAGGATAAATCCCAAAGCAAACCTGCAAGCCTTGAGCCTTTAATTTGCGTGCACATTTGTTACTTAAGGGTAGACACAAGAAATGTGCATTTGCCACCTATTCTTTTCTTCCTGAAACACAACCTCCTTGATGAACCTTGAGGTCATATCCTTCATCTGCTCGATTTACTTTCTACTCACTGTACCTTCTCAGCCCTGACTTCCATGTGTCAAATACCTACTATTTTATAGCACCACCTTTTAGTCCTAGTACATATTTGTCTTCATGTACCTTCAGCTAGAAGTACCTGGAGGATTACAAGATCCTACCTTAAATTAAGTCAGCCATTTGCTAGTAACTGTCAGATGCCCAAGTGTGAAAATCCAGATTATAGCTCTAGTGTCATTTGTTCAGTGCTCCATCATTGATACAAGGAGATTATAGTCTATAGTACTTTAGTCCAGATCACAAAGTTCTTTGATTTCTTAGTCCTACCTTCCTACTCCTCCATTGGATTCTCCTGGAATATTTGATACTCATGTGAATTTCTCAGGGAATATCTGGGAGTACAAACTGCTTGCTCCAACTTTAAATATATGACAACTCATGGTATTCCTGTTTGAGGCAACTGCTTCTTGGCTTCCATGTTTGGAAGGAATGTACTGCAGGTTTCTGGGGAAGCTCCAGGAGGTTAGTATTATACCAACATCTCAGGCTCCTGATATCACCTGAAGTTGCTAGCTTTGGTCAAAGTCAGATGGAGGAAGTTTTACATATAGTTGAAGTTTGACCTAGACTATCTCTGGGGCCACTACTATATTCAGTAACTACAGGACTCTACTCAATCACCATTGTTCCTTTTCCTTTGCCATCTCACTTTTCCACCTCCTATGGAGTTTTACTTGGCCGTACATCCTTATTGCTTAGATTCTTTACAGAATCTATTTCCAGATAATGCAAATTATCTACTCCAACATCAGGCTGCTCTGATCCCACTAAGTCTTTTATAGACAGCACCTGTCTCTAAGCTCAAGTGTCTATTCCCAGGATCATTCCAAACAGGCCTATGATGCTATCAAAGCTGCTTAATTTGCATCCAAGTCCCTTCTATCCTAAGCCTCTGGACTTGTAATTTTGGTCCTACAGAGCACTACACTGAGATCTGGCTAAACAAAGTTGCAGAGACACCAACGGCATCCTTAAGTTGCTAAGTCAACCCATTAGCTACACATTCTTCCCAGAAGGAATGGGATATCCAGCGCACCAAGGACAAGAATCTGAACCAGATGATGCTTCCTTGGACTTGAACCACGAAAATTCTCTAGAGATTGATAGAAAACTTCCTGAACAAAGTGAAGGGCCTCAAGAAGATGTGTAGCCAACTGAATAGATCATCCCAACAGGATGAATTCCAGACTAGTTAAGGAGATTCCTTAAGCTCAAGCCCATCTGAAATCACTGGATCAATAGCCTTCATGTGGCCAGTTTTCCTATCTTTGATAGACCCTTTTACCCAGGGTGCTAGTGTCTCCAACTAGATGGGGCTATGATTTAGTTTCATGAAATATCTAACATCCATGTAAGTAGCAAATGTTTTTCAACCTTGAGTTATTTCTCTGAAGAGCCAAAATGCTGTAGCCAGTATCAGAAAGGTAGTGATGGTTCCTGCCACCATCCAGGTTTTGAAGGTGCCGATGGCATCCTAGAATTGCTGTCAGCTCTTCAGCTGCACTCTTCCCGGATGAAGAGGGTTTAGCTAGCATGCTATAGGCAAAAAATCTAAACCAGATTCTACTAAGTTGACAGACTAGACTTGGAAACCATACAAACTTATCCCTGTGATTACCTAGAAATCTCCCTCAGAAGAAAAGGGTTACCACCTAACGGATGGTGCACGAAGTAGAAGCCCCAGACTAACAAGGAGGTACTTTTGAGAAACTCAAACTCAGCCTGTCATCCCAGCAACTCGAGGCTGAGACGAAGATCATGAATTTGAGGACAGCCTCAGCAATTTAGAGGACCTCAGCAATTTAGTTAAGACCCTATTTCAAAGAAGAAAATGGAAGTCTCTGGGGATGTGGCCTAGTGTTCAATGTCCCTGGGTATAATACCCAGTGACAAGAAAAAGGCAATTTTCAAGGAGTTAGGAAATGATTAAGAACAATTCCTGTAGTTTTTGTTGGCCGTTTTGTGGTACTGGGGATTGAACCTGGGGTACTTTGCCACCAACCTGCACTCCAACCCTTTGAGACTATATTGCTAAATTGTTGAGGCTGGCCTCAACCTGTGATCCTCCTGCCTCAACCTCCCAAGTTGCTGGGATTACCAGTGTGACTCACCTCACCCAGTCAGGGAAGCGTCTATGGAATGAAGGAAGAATTGCTTCATTAGAAGTTAGTAATATGACATTTCTAATTCATCTTTACTAACATTCTTCGAGAACCGGAGGCATTTGGATTTGGCTGGACTATGGAAACTCAGGAGGTTACAACTGCTGTCCAGAGATCAAGACAGAACTTGAGCTAGTTGGGTGGATTTTCCTGCGAGCACTGGTAAGACCAATTATAGAATTTTCAGGACATTAGTAGAGGAGCTATTCCACTAAAAAAGACAAGATTTAAATGCAGAATCACATTCTGCAGGACTTTTAGAAATAATTTGTCTGCTGAGTTGTGAGACTGAAGTTTGAATTCCTGTTGAGATATTTGTACAACAGACCTTATCAGTGACAAAAATCTCAAAAAAATGGTACTGTAGGGGGTAACTGATGGGGGGCAGGTAATAAAGTGAACTAAGGATGCCGTTTATAGAAATTAATGCCTGAGAAAAGGGGAGCGTTCCCCTCCCCCTTCCACCAGCTGGTTTTTAGGGAACCTAATTAGCACCATTCACTCCGTTTTGGATTGTTAAAGGACTTTCCAGAGGAACCAACTACTTTTCTTTGAAGGCTCCCTTACTGGAGGCCTTGTAAGAGCCAATATTCCTTAGTGCTCTGCTTTTGTAAACACACAGACCAATTGCTGGAAACCCCCCCCTTTTTTTAAATCTTGTGCACAACTATGTATCGTTTTAGACTAGAAAATTTATGATATTAGATCACCTATAAATGTTTAAAAAAAGGTGGGGCACTCAATTTGGAGTGCTAATCTCCCATGGGCCAGATGGCATAAAATAAAGTTTGGTTTTTCCCATGAAGTGCTGTTTGCCACTTCTTGCCCGATTCCATTAACAGTACATCACAGCTGAGGCCACTGTTCAGAGAACCATCCTGAGGTTACTGGAAAATATGGAGGATAATGTCCTATACAATGACAAACACTCAAGACAACCTGTCGTATCTGGACTGGAAAAATAGCTTTTAAACATTTTTCTGGAGAAATGTGCAAATACAAATGGTTAGAGATTTCTTGCACATTGAAAGTTGCATACATTGATAGCATTAGTTTTAGAAGCCAAAGACAAAAATTCCTGCGAAAACAACTTTCCCCAAAATCCCAACAGTTTATATCCACTTTTACTAGAAGTGGGCCCAGTATTCAAGTGCACCCTTAGCTGAACAAGGAGTTGACCAAGGTCCTGCTTGAGAAATAAGCAACTCCCAAAATAAAGCAGAAATATGAAGATTTCCAGAAGGAGACATGGGAATTAAGAAAAACTAGCTAGATTCAGAGAACAAATTCATCCTGATCTAGCCCAGGACTCCAAGATACCTGGTATTGACAAAAAGGTGCCAAATTCAATCCCCAAAGAAGTTACAAGCAAATGTGAAGATGTGAGATCTCTTCCAGAAAGGGATTTTCCAAAGTGAAATTTCATCGGGAGCCCAAGAAGCCTTCCAAGAATGAATATCACAAATTTCACCAAGATTCATGGTCAAGTAAATGAAACGTTTGCCCCCAAGGGAGCACATGGCAGAGATTGGGAGATACTGACAGTGACTCCAAAGAACAGTGTAAGACAGGTTGAGTAACTGCAGCAGTAATACAGGGTGGACCTGGACCTCTGGCTCAGGAGTTTGTCACTGAAGTATGCACCATACAAAGAGACAAGCTATGGTAAGCCAAAGAACATGACCAGGACTGGAGGTCCAAACCCCAAGTTCAGACAAATAGACCAGTGGTCCTCATCAGCTGAGATCTGCAAGTCAGCCTTGGAGATAAGTAGGGGCTGAAGTCTCCAGAGACTATTCACTAGAGACAGCTCAGATCCAATCAACTATCATGGGAATCAAAAGAGAACGAGAAAGAGGGAGTCGAGGATGAAGGAAGCGATTCCTCAGACTCCAGCAGTAGAGATGAAGACAAAGATGGTGGATCTAAGGGCAGTGGCTCTAGCTCATCTTCCTCAGGGGAATTCTCAGACTCAGTTGCCAGGGTCTTAAGCCCCCTTGCTCCTCTTGACCAGCGACAAGGGAAGGGGACACTCCCCAACAAGGTCAGACTGAGATAGGGCCAACTGACTGCCCGCTCCCAGCCCTCTGGGCTGAGGACAATCAGACACATCAGGGAGATCAGTCACAGCAGGAACTCGTTTATTGAGGAAGTCACACAGCTTTTATGTAGGGTGGGGGCTAAGCAGGAACCAATCAGCTTAAAGGTAAGCAAGGCATGGGAGGCTCACACAGGTGAGGGTCCCATAGCTCGTGCTTGCAATATAGTCCTGATCACGTTCGGAACTGTTGTTAACCAATTCCTGACAGTGGTCCGATTCATCGTCACCAACCCTTGAAACCGCCTTTCAGGCCCTGATCCTGCTCACCCACCAGGAAGTAAGGAATCAGCCTGAGTTAATGTGTCATTAGTCCCAACACTCAGTAAGCTTTGTTCATATCCTAAATCATTAGTCCCAGAACAAAAAGTACAGTTATAAAGTACTGCTCCATATTGCTGCCTTTCCATGTCAGGTTTGTAAACCTGGGAAAGGAAGATCCTCCTGAAAGAATGTTACCAAGTGGAATTCCACCCAGTTAAGACTCAATACACAGTAAGATGATTGACTCTGGACGGTACAGTGGACAATATTCTTAAGTTTTGTTTTCACTTTTTAGCTTCTAGTGATAGGGGGGATACCCATGAACCTATGACCCTCCCCCTTCTGTAAAATTGTCACTCAGGATTCTTGTACTGAATCTGGGTGAGTATTTGATAGTGCGTAGGGTACCTTAAGGAAAGACCAACTCCTGGTATTGGTATCTCTACCAACTGGAAGCAGGCAGAGTTGTGCAGAAGTCTGTATATTTCTAAGGAGGACCTTAGAAGAAAGATCTCCCATGTTCTTGGATAGGCAGAATTAATATTGTCAAAATGACCATACTACCAAAAGTGCTATACAGATTCAATTCAATTCCAATTAAAATCCCAATGACGTACTTTACAGAAATAGAGCAAGCAATCATGAAATTCATCTGGAAGAATAAGAAACCCAGAATAGCTAAAGCAATCCTTAGCAGGAAGAATGAAACGGGGTATCACAATACCAGAACTTCAACTATACTACAAAGCAATAGTAACAAAAACGGCATGGTATTGACACCAAAATACAGGTAGATCAATGGTACAGAATAGAGGACACTGACACAAACCCAAATACAATTTTCTCATTAGACAAAGGTACCAAAAATATGCAATGGAGAAAAGATAGCTTCTTCAATATATGGTGCTGGGAAAACTGGAAATCCATATACAACAGAATGAAACTAAACCCCTCTCACCCTGCACACACACACAAAAAAACTCACCATGGATCAAGGACCTTGAAATCAGACCAGAGACCCTGCATCTTATAGAAGAAAAAGTAGGTCCAAATCTTCACCTTGTTGGCTTAGGATCAGACTTCCTCAACAGGACTCCCATAGCACAAGAAATAAAAGCAGGAATCAACAACTGGGATAGATTCAAACTAAAAAGCTTTCTCTCAGTAAAGGAAACTCAGTAATGTGAAGAGAGCCTATAGAGTGGGAGAATATCTTTGCCACTCATACTTCAGATAGAGCACTAATTTCCAGAATCTATAAAGAACTCAAAAAACTACACCAAGAATACAAATAACCCAATCAACAAATGGGCTAAGGATATGAACAGATACTTCACAGAAGATCTACAAGCAATCAACAAACATGAAAAAAAATGTTCACCATGTTTAGTAATAAGAGAAATGCAAATCAAAACTACACTAAGATTCCATCTCACCCCAATTAGAATGGTGATTATCAAGAATACAAGCAATAGGTGTTAGAGAGGATGTGGGGGAAAAGGTACACTCATACATTGCTGGTGGGAATGCAGATTAGTGCAGCCACTCTGGAAAGCAGTGTGGAGATTCCTTAGAAAACTTGGAATGGACCCACCATTTGACCCAGCTATCCCACTCCTCGGCCTATACCCAAAGGACTTACAATCAGCATACTACAGAGATACAGCCACATCAATGTTCATAGCTGCTCAATTCACAATAGCCAGACTGTGGAACCAACCTAGATGCCCTTCAATTGATGAATGGATAAAGAAACTGTGGTATATATATACAATGGAATTACTCAGTTACAAAGAATAAAATTATGGCATTTGCAGGCAAATGGATGAAATTGGAGATCATACTAAGTGAGATAAGCCAATCTCAAAAATCTGAAGACGAAAGATCTCACTGATAAGTGGATGAGGACATAATGGGGGGTGGGAGGGGGGTAAGAATGGAGGAAGGAGGGACTGTATAGAGGGAAAAGAGGTGGGAGGGGTTGGGGAATGAAAAATGGAATGAATCAAACATCATTACCCTATGTAAATGTATGATTATGCAAATGGTATGCTGTTACTCCATGTACAAACAAACATGTAACCCATTTGTTAAAAGTTAAATCAAAAAAAAGTCTATATTTAACTTAGTCCTTATTAAGACTTGTCACTAATTTTAAAAATGGAAATTAAATCCTTACCCACTTTGAATAAGCTCCTCCATAAAATCAAAGTCTTATAACTTTGGGAATGATTTCTATAAGTGAAATCTGAATTTATTCTGAGCAGAGGCTCCAAATCCTAGTGCCCCAGGTGAGTGAATTTCACATTTATTACTTAGGATAGATTATATAGTTATAGACATAGTACACTACCAATTGTCTGGTCTGACTTCAGTTCATGTACCAATATCAATATTGTGGCTTACTAGTATTTGACTATATATGGAAGGCTAGGACCTTATAATTTTCCCCTGAATATTCCTTGCTAACATGAGAAAATAGAATAGTTCATTTTTATGAGAACATCCAGTTTTGAGTGTTTAAATTGTTCTTAGCTTTCTAAGGTTTAACTCAGTAAAACTTGTACATAGTAATGTAGTGCCTTGTTATGTTTTGATCTATGTATGCATTGTACATATGCATTGAGGTTATATGTATTCTCAAAAAGTTATCTTTATGGAGAATACTTTCAAGATCTGTCTAGCTTTTTAAGGTGTGTAGAACCTGGTTACTAAATCTTTTCTAGGTTGTCATTTTCAGATAATGGCAATTTCTGCAGTTGCTGCACCTCTGCTCTCTCTTCACTTCTGAAAGTGTTGTATGAATATCCCAAAACATGTTAAGCAACAGCCGTGGTATATTCTTGACTTCGTTCTGACTTTCAAGTTAAGGCTTACTGAATTTTTAATGAAAATCATGCTGATACACGTTTGGAAAAAAACTGGCATGTTTTAAAAGAAGCTCAACCTCAAGGACTGTTGAGCTATGTGATCAGCCTTCAATAGCCTTGCCTTCTTTGGCTATTATCCAGAAACAGATTTTGCACCTTCACCTAAGTACAAATGTGTTTAAGTCATTTTCCTACCAACTCAAATATCCCAAGTCCTATTCTACCAAGCTGAATAAACAGGCATTAGATAGTATGGTGTCCCCCAAAGTTATAGTATAGTATCACTAGCCAAGGAATAGATGTGCTATAGCTCCAGTCACTACTTCACAATGTGCCCCACTTGGTAAGGTGGTACATTCTATCCCACAACTTCTATCCCTGCCACATCAGAGGTTGTAATACCCAGACAGGAATACATCGTTAAGGAGACAATGGATTCCATAGAACTAACCTACTGTCACTCGAATTCATTCCAGTAGATGAGAAAAGTTATTTTACCAGCAGGAATTATCCCAGTGAGGGAATAGGTTTCATCCACATAAGGGAAGATTATATTTAAATGCATGTACTTCTCTAGGGTGCTTTGCTGTTGTAGGGGTAAGAGGGACAAAAGTACAGTCACTAACTTGAACCACTGGACAAAAATACAATC
Organism: Sciurus carolinensis; assembly: GCF_902686445.1. NCBI lineage: Eukaryota > Metazoa > Chordata > Mammalia > Rodentia > Sciuridae > Sciurus > Sciurus carolinensis. The sequence continues at coordinate 78,469,941 of NC_062222.1, forward strand.
AGGTTCTCCGTTGGTATAGGGAGTTAATGTAGGTCAGCAGTAGTACTGGCAGAGGATGGAGGACAATCTCCAAAGTGTGGTTAAGAAGCAGGAGGTCCAATCTTAAGCCTAGTGGCAGCTGTGGAAGTATAGCTTGTTACAAAGAAGCTACAACATGGTGAGTGTAAAGTTTTGATTCCAGATGGTAAGTAGTCAAAAGACCAACTGATCTCGGTAAGGTGCCCAACTCAATCCTCATGAAAGGTAGGTTGAAGAGACGCTCAGATCCCCTTTCCTATTGGAGGCCTCTCACCTGATGACTTTTCCACGTGCTAATTGCTTCCTCTTTCTGTATGCTCCTGTCACAAAACTGAGCTTGCCTATGTGTAGGATAGGCCAGAAGACAGGCGTCAGGAAGATCCCTCAGGGAAGGGCAGGAATACACAGCTTACCATGGGGAGTTGACAGACCACTTTCAGAAATGTCCCTTAGGGTCCTCAAAGAACTCACTCCAGTTGCCCACATTAAACTCACTGCTTCTTGGTTCACCTGCCTTCCCTGCTTACCTTCCCTTAGTCCCACTATGCCCTTTAATCATCTCTACAATAATTATGTCTTCTGCTCATATCCTCATCTTAGGGCCTGTTCTTCCAGGTGGTTTTTTTTAAACCCAAGAATTTAGACAATAACTGGTTCAAGTTTGACAAGTTTAACTGGGCTCATTATACGTAGAGAAATAAATGGAGTTACATCTTGGTGCATCTTAGATTAAGAAGATTTTAGGCACATTAGGCCTGTTGTTTGCTTTTACTTAGTATTTAAGTGAACAAAGATAGCCTAGAAGAGTGGAGTTATGACATTAAAGATTTGAACTTGTTCTTGATTTTTCCTTTCTGGGATATGTAAGCTTTGAAAGAGAAAGTTTGAAAATGAGAATATTTCATCCACAGGAGTTTTTTAGTTAAGCAGTGTATTTGGCTTTGCATGGAACTATTGGCTTAGGTATTTTCCACAGACATCAAGTCTGAAGATAAGCAGTTAGTGATTTCCACTGTGCATTGGTGTTAAGAGTCCAGGTCCTTCCCATCTTTCTACTCTACCTTCAGAGCAGACTTAACATGGTTGTACCTAAGGCCCAAGATAACTTCTGAGCTCCAGTTACCATGTTAACATTCCAGGCACAAACAGAAAAGATGTAATTAGAGCCATATCTGCTATGCTATTTTAATCAGTAAGAAAATAACCTTGACAGAAGCCCTACAGACTTGTTTGTATTTTATTAACTTATATTCTAGTCTCCTCTTAAAGCTATATTCAAGTAGCACATTTGGCTTTTGTAGCTCTTTTGTGATGGTAAATACTAAAGGGATTGTATGTGGCTGTTGTTGATTAGCCAAGGAGTTTCAGAATCTAATATGCAAGTGCTTAACCCGTCCCCTAGGGTCCACAGTGTCTTACTCTTAATGATTTAGTGATTTCAAAGAAACCTCAAGTGCCACATACCTACTGATACTAATCAGTTCACCAATTAGTGAACTCTAAAGGTGCTAGGAAATAGACCCAGCAAGAAATACTCCATCCCCCCTCATACCTTATAGATCAACTTTTAAATCCCTGTACAGAAAGTAAGATTAGAAGGGGTAAGTACCAACTTAATGCTAACTTTCATTGCTGCTGTAACTCACCTTAGGCACATCCAGAGACATGATAGACTGAGCTTTATGTTCATGTAATACAATATTGCCAAAAGATTATGGCTGAAAGTACTTAGCCTATCCCATGAACTCAAGGTCCAGAGGACCCTTAGTGTTAGTATATTCTGATGTTGTCTTCATCCTCACCAGGACTGCCTAAGTAACCTCATGCACAAGCCCTGTATTTTTGTCTCTATAGCCCCCAAAACAATACAAAGTGTTAGGTAAAGTAAGACCAGCCTAAGACAAGTACTTGAACAAACCCCATGTGCCTATGGAGCACCCATCCCTTCTTGGTGACAGGTCAACAGGAGTTGATTCAACTGCAGAACTCCTCAGTGGCTGATAGCCGACTATTATACTCAGTGGAGTTCAGATTGAGCCAAGCTGTCTAGCCAACCTAGAGTTTAGACATGACAGCCCACTCCATACTTGGTTAGGCAGAGAATGCTGATCAAGTGAACAAGCACACTATAGAACAAGTTGAATTTGAAACCAAAACTAAGGGTTCCCGTTAAATACTAAGTGATCTAAAGATTAGGTTAATAAGTCATCCAAACATTCACTCTTCTGCCTTTGGGCAACAGGCTTCCATGATTCAAGGGAGGACATCTGTGTGCCTAACCGAAGACTCTGCGACTAGCCTTTCAACGAGTTGTGATCACATGATTAAGTCCTGGGCACTGAAATAACTATGTGCACATTCCAGTTTATGCCACTGAAAAGGAAGCTACGAACTGGACCCAACTCGTTTCCCTTCGTACTGACCAGAAGGCAGTAGTCAAGGCAAGCTACCTTTAACAATGTAATAGGGAAACATTCTGGATCCTAAGTTAGATCCATGGTTAATTCTGGACAAAACCATCTTTATGGACACCTAATACCTTAAACTGTTAATGGGGGGGAAAAATCTTAAGTTGACATTCAAGCAGCTGAATATTCTGAACTGAATAGATATACACAATCTCACCTGTACCAGTCATCCTAACAATTTGACAGTAAACAATACAATCTTCTTTAGTGCTGGGCTCCAATAAGCATATTGGACTAAACCCTTCCTTTTGAGAAATTTTACAGTAAGATGTTATAATCAGATTAAATCTCTCCAGAAACCAAGGAGATTAGCTCACCTCATAAGCATTTCATGCCTTAAGAACCTAACATAACCAAGCGTAGCTCTTCCCGTCAACTCCAGATATTGGTATTGCTACAGGATGAGTTCTGGGACCCATATGTATCTCCCAGGTAGTCTCACCTCTCCTGGCCCACCTCTGGTAATGACAAAGGCAGAGAGGACTCCCAGTCATTGTTGGCCACACCATACTCTATCAGCAAATAAGGATCGTGGCTCTGCGAAACAAGGGGCAAATTGAGCACTGAGGATCATAAGACAAACCACTCAGCCCACAAAAACATGAAAACGAAAGAACCAAAGAGACCACAGGGAAGGATGAATCCCAAGTCCCTATTGTTCCATATCTGAACAAGAATGCTAGGAAGTATCAAGTCAACAGTACCTCAAGTTGCAGCCAAACCATAAGGATAGACAATATGCAAACCATAGAAGAGTTTACAGGTCAAAGTGAAAGTAGATCAGCAGGAACACCCTGATATTTCCAGGAAGTACCACTGGTTCTCAGACTGTCTCCTCAGTCTTGGCATCCAGTGAGCATTCCAAGTGCCCTTGGAGTCTAAGTGAGAAGCATAGTAAGGTTCTGTGTGAAGGATCTTAAACTGTTGGGTCCCTAGGGCGGGGCATCTTTTAGTCATTGAACCACCACCTGACCCACAATAAGTAGATGCTGTCAAAGAATGTTCAAGTTATACGGAATTCGAGGAAGTTAGCCGAGTATGTTGGAAACAGGATAGAAATCCAGGTTTTAAAGTTAATTACAGATAAAAAGGTGGAGAAACAAAGTGGGGAATTGCTCCAATTTTAGTTGCTTTTCTTCAAACTCCAAGTTACCAATTGGAGAATTTTGTTCAAGAACATCTGCACTTAGAACTGTTTCCACTAAGAATTTAGTGATTGTTAGTAGAAAGTTAGAAGCAGAGTTCCTTGGATATTGACTGTTTACTACAGGTATGAGAATGTGAACACCCAGTCTTCATATGCATTGCATTGTTAAATAGCTATCATTTGAAGTTTTGGAAGACTATGTATCTTCACCTTTTTGCTAATAGTTTTGCTTCACAAAAACATTCATGTAGTTATTTGCTACTACAATGGTGAAATAAAGTCCTTAACTTCAGAAAACTGTTCTTGTGATTAAGAGGACCTAATGCCACTGAAGGAGTTGAGGATGCTTCCTGGGAATACTGGTAAGTTATCCAATGAGTTTAGTTACCATCACGACTAATTCGAGGACTACCTAGCTAATCACTCCTATGCCTATCTCTGTCATTGTACTTTTTCAAAAAGCCAACTTTGGACATCAGATACTCTCCTTTATTCCCTCTAGTATCTTCAGATTTTCTGGTAAGCAACTCAGGAGTCAAATTCTGTCTATTACACTTCACAACATTCCTTGAATCAGTTCATTTCTCCACTTGCAATTCTACCACCTGACTCCAAGTCACCATTCCTTACTCAGACTCAGACAAAATTAGATTTTTGGCTAGCACTTCAATCAGGCCATGTATGAGAAAACTTAGTGCCTTAGTTTTATCACCTGGCCTTCCACAGGAGCTAGAATAAGTACAAAATTTGTCACTGTTTTACTGATGAGAAAAGTATCTGAAAGTTGGATCAAATCTAAACACATGACCCATCTGCCCTGAAAAACTCAAACTCTTGCTTTTTAAACAAAGCTTTGTAGCCAACAAAGTTGTCATTCCTCCTTAGCAGTATTTGTCTTGGAGCTAATGGCTCCTCACCAAATCTTAGATTCTCCCAAATTTACCAATGTAAGACATTAATACCACAGTTTCTAAGGGTTAAAAACACAGGCAATTCAGTTAAATAGTTCTGGTCCAAGTTCTCTCATAAGGTTGCACTCACTGTTGGCCTGATGCATTTTTATATAAAGGCTCAACTGGCAGTGACAGTTTCCAATTTCACTCATGGCAGTTGTCACCTCTAAGAATGTCTGCTCCCAAGATCACTCACAACTTCAAATTCTCCAGCTGTTGGATAGTTGGCTCCATGCCAGGCATGGTATGTGGGTCCAACCATGGTGCAACTCATGGTTTGTATCTTCTTAAACAATTGAGAGGACCAAGACAGAAGCTACGTCTTTATAACCTCATTTTGGGAGAGGCCTACCACTATTCTTGTCATTACCTATTCATAAAGATGCATTTTTTCCTCAGGGGTAGGTGCTTAACAAAGGCCTAAGTATGAGAGGAAGCAAGGATCACTGGGGGCCATCTCTCAAGCTACCTACCCCATACAGGCTATACTTTATCCTTTTCACCAGGTCCTATCACTGTTATTTGTCCTCTACTTTTCTTTTGGATTCTTTATTCTATTGGCCACTTTGAAGGTCTGAGTTTAGAAACTGATATTCAAGAACATGAAAGCTTTTGTCTGAAAAGGTCAGAGTTTATTGGAGGTCTTGCTTGAGATAACAGGTTCCAACTGCCTAGGATTAGGGCCAGCAGTTAATTTGTTCAACATTGCATTAATAGGCAGTTCCCAAAAATTTCATGGTCCATTTTAAGAACATTAGATTCTGATGATCAGACTTCACTATTTGAGAGACTTCTAGCACCTGTTCCAGGCAGAAGCTCTTGTAGGTACTTCTACTTTTCTTCTGAAGGCTCAGTCAAAATTGAAGACATTCATATTGCTATGGAGAAAAGGAATGGTTAGAAGTACTTCCCTATCATGGGTAGAACACTTTGGATTCTCCATGCCTGAGAGGACTTATAAAACTACTCTTATCTAATGAATACTCCAACCTAAGTGACCTATAACAGAGGCCTAGAATAGCTCAGTTTCAGGATCGGCAAAAATTCTGGCTGAATTTGTGTGTAGGCTTTTCAAAATGGCATAATAGAGACAAAAATTAAGGGTGGCTTTAAGTAGTCTGGACCCACCTTTAACCAAGGCAATAAAAATAGTTTTCCATAATGATCCAAACCATTTGGACTTGGAATATAGTATGTTTAAGTACTCTAAGGAAATCATCTTAATAGATGCAGAAAAAGCATTTGACAATCCAATATCCTTTCATGGTAAACAAGGTAGAGGGAATGTTCTTGACCATAACAAAGGTCATGTCTGACAAGCCCACAACTAGCATTCAATAGAAAAGTTAAAGGTTTTTCCTTCATGATTTGAAGTAAAACAAGGATGCTTACTCTTGTAAATCTTGTTCAACCTAGTGCTCAAAGTCCTAGCCATAGCCATAAGAAAAGTTAAAAAAGGCATTAAGATTGACAAGAGGTTGAAAAAGAAGTCACTTTTCTAACAATTTTATGTAGAGAAAAATCCTGAAGACTTCACTAGAAAAACCACAACAGTTGCAAGATATAAAATCCTCAATCACATGAGTCCCAGGTTCTGCAAGTATTTCACTGAAGTTGACACAGGTACATTAAAGTAGGAAGTCAATCTAGATCTTATGTATTCATAAGTTTTTATGTTTCTGTGTCTGGGAAAAAGATTGGTTCAGAAGCTGTCTGAAAAATTAAACAGTTCCATCTAAAGTGTCAAAAAAAATTAGGGATATATTTAGAGGGATGAAATCTATATAGGAAACTAAGACACTGAAAAGAAATTGAAGATACAAGTAGTTGAAAAGATATCCTATGCTCATGGATTGAGAGAATATTGGTAAAGTGTCCATACTGCCTTAAGATTTGATATACTTATCAGTACTCCAATGACAATTTTAGAAATTGAGAAATCCTAAAATTCATACTAGCCAAAGCAAACTTGAGACCATGAAACTGTAGGCATCACAACACCTGATCTACTAAAAAGTTATGGTAAGTTACAGTATTAGAATGGTGTAAAAGTAGACCACTGGAACAAAAAGCCTAGAAATACATCCAATATACACCAACTAATTTTAAGAGCACTAAAGATATCATAGGAAAATCTTAAGTTTTGGTAAAGCTGAATATCTACACATGATGAAGTGATATCCTCATTTTATACCAAATACAACCCAAAATGGATAAAGACATAAGATCTGAAACAGACTTAGAAGCATGAGAAATTTGTCATCTTCACAATTGTTAAGACAGTAGTACAGGGGGCAAAGTGAGTGTATACTTCACTGCACACTAAAGATTCAAACAAAAAGCCTATGAGAAAATATTCTGAAGGGTTATGGTACATATTCCTGCAACATAGCCCCTGAAGAAAAATGGAGGGATGCGACTCAGGAGGGAGGGAGGGGAAACTAGCCAAGGAACAATGGGTCCTAGGGGAAAGGGGCTGATACTGAATGCTGGACCCTAAACCATGACCTTTCCCCCACCCCCCATGGAAAATTAGTCCCAAGTAACAATGGGCAAGATTTGAGTACTCATCCCTCAGGATCTGGACTCTTACCTCCCAGATAACAGTGAGTTTCAATCTTTTAAACTTTAATTTAGGAGGGTAGTTGTAATCTGTTCAACTAGCCCCTGACAGTCATACTGCACACACATAGCTTCTAATGATCATTGTACCCTATAAAACCAAAGTCCCCTGACGGTTATTTTTCTACAACTGGAAAGTGGGTCCCAACTGCACTCGAATTCACGAAGGAATGAAGGCTTCTCTGAATCTGTTGAGGTCTGCTTCCTGTCCTTTTGTGCTTACATATTCCAGTTTACTGCTAATGAAAGTAAGAACTCAACTCCATAGCAAGGTAACAACCCAACTTAAAATTGGGCAAAGGAACTGAACCAAGTTTCTCCAAAAATGACTTAAGAGCAACCAACAGGTATATGAAGAGGTGCTCAAAATCTCTAGTAAATACAAGCTCTGCTGTTTTATTGTTGTGGAAACAAGATGGCACTTGAAAAGGAGAAACCAAGCTTTATTCTACACCAGCGGGTCCAGAGGAGATTAGCACTCAAATTCTGAGCCCTGATCCAGTTTCTCACAATGTTTATAGGTTATTTGATATCATCTTAGACCCATCCTATCATTGGGGATTTTTAAAATGGTTCCTGATCTGTGCGGCTGAAGGCCTTGTGCAGGGTCTCCAACAGAGCATGCTTACAAAACAGATTAAGTTTTCACAGACATCTATTACATTTCAAGAGGGAGTAGTCAGACTTAGGGCAAAAAGGTAGGGACCCATGGAGAAAGGCTAGGAGGGGAGGGGGACTGACCCATTCCCCAGGCTTTGGACTCTTACCATAATGTTTTTGTAATTTCATTTCACAACTACGTCTGCTTTGGCCATCACAACACAAGCCATACCAACAAGAACCTCACCTGGTAAGGTGGCTCTCCCCTAGCCCTCCCCCCAAAAAAAAAATTTTGGTTAGAGTGTGAAAAAACCCTTTTACACTGTTGGTGAGAATGTAGATTGGTGCAGCCACTGTGGAGTAAAAGGTAGCATAGTAAAGAAATTAATTTCTGTAAGACCCAGCAATCCCTATTCTGGGTGTAAATACAAAGGAAAGATGTGTATTCTCATGATCTTTGCAGCATCATTCATATTAACCAACATAACAATTTAGGAGTTAGTCCAGATAAATTAAGATGTGGCATATTAACACCATTCAGCCTTAAAAAGGCAATCCTGTCATTGTTGACAGATAAGCCGGAAAGATTTGTGAGAATGTTTCTCATTTCATGCTCATGTGAAATCAATATTTAACTGTAAAGTGGTTGGCATGGGAAATGGGAAGTTGTAGGTCAAGGGACACAACTTGCAGCACTGTAGGATGAATAAGTCCAGAATTCTAATGTATATCGTGAGTCAAATGCTAGCAATTTGCCAAGAGTTATGTTGGTTTTTTGGTTAAGTAGTGGGAGACAATTTGGGGCTTCCTGCAGGCTTGATGAGTGTTCTACCAATGACCTACATCTCAAATGTCAAGGAGTAGATATTATCTACTATTATGTGGGCAGTGAGTTACACAAGCTGCAGGAGACATTCAAGAGAAGCATGGAGACCACTGCTGACCTGTGCCCTAAAACGGTTCTGAAGATTTTAGTCCCAAACTGGATTCTCCCGATTCCTTCACATTAAATAGATTGAGAAAGCAGTAGTTAGAATAGTGACTTCTCTGTACTTTCTGCATCCTACTTAGGATAAGACAAAGTCGTCTCTACATGGCTTTTGTCCCACTTGCCATGTGTTTAGTCCCTGAAGCTCAGACCCCAACTTGGGGGCTCAGTAATAAAGGAAAGGCCTAGCAAGAAAGTTATGTCAAGTATACTCATGTAGAAGATGCAAAAGATTATCATTGGATTTAGAAAATAGAACACACCCTACATCTTCCAACAAGGACAGTTGCCCGGCTTCTGGGACCACTACCAGCAGCATCCAGGTGTCACCCCCTTTAGTGTTAGCTTTTGTTATTTTAAGGACCCATACCTCATCTAGAGGAAAGGCAGGAAGGCAAAAAGGAGAACCTAGAACTCACTTGACTCCCCACCCTATGAATCAGCTGATCAATAAACCCTACCAAGTTCCCTACCTACCACCCTAATGGATCAGCTGTCCCTAATAATGCCCAGGAACTACCTTCCTGCCTTCCTCTACATGATACCCGTAAAAAACTCAAACCCTTGTCCTCGTCCAAGGACCTTTTCTGCTCAAGATGAGCCTCTTGTGTGTTTAAGTCTTCTGCTACCGCCAGGTCAGCTTCCTACCTCCGTTCTTTGCTTACATTTTTTGTTCCCTAACCAGGAACCCACTTAAAGCTCCTTTGTGCTTACAATCCTTTTCTACTTGACTGAAATGCCTATCATTGCTGGGCATGGCAGTGTAGACCTATGATACCAATGACTCAGGAAGCTAAAGCAGGAGGATCACAAGTTCAAGACTAACCTCAGCTACTTAGTAAGATCCTATCTCAAAAAGGGGTGGTGATGTAAGCTCAGTTGTTGAGTTCCCCAGAGTTCAATCTCCAGAACTGAAAAAATGCCCATCATGGCCAAGCTCTCCTCAGTTCTGTAAACTACAAATGCTTGGTACTGCCCAATTTGGATGCATCTGGGATATCCCCTAGTTACTAGACCAGTTTTAGTTACACACTATCTCTTCTAGCACTAATGGTTTCCTGTGTAGTGTGGGCTCTCACAGTAATTGCTGTAGTTCTATCTAGCCCAAACACTAATGTCTAAGAAATTCGAAGTTGAGTCTACCCATTAAGGGAAAACATTGCCAATATGGGCTCAATGGTCCAGATGCCAGTTCAAGAGTTGGCTTCATACATTTCTATTTTGGGGAGGATTCCAAGTACAGAGCCAAAATGAGTGCAAAAACCACTCATTTTCCCATCAGTTGCATATTCAACTTGAACCAATTCAAACGGTACTCCATCTTCCATAGGAACTGCAGGAATAGATGCATTTTTTATGTAAATTTAATCATGTCCTAAGTACTCAAGTCAAATACTACACCAAGTAGGTTAAAACCTAGTCTGACATCTGATGAATTCTCTTATTTGCACATAAAATCCACATGTAAAAACATGCACACCTTAACCCCCAAGGCAAAGCCCATCTAGTACTCTAAAAGCTGGATTTGAATGAAGTATATCTAGTGTTTACTGGCATTTTCTAGTTTTTAAAGACATCAACTTTCTTAGAAGAGCCAAAAGTTGAGAAAATTGTCATGAGCAAAGGTTAATAGTTATCCTTGCTAAAAAAAAATTAAAAAAAAAAAATCACCAGATTATGATTATGTCTGATTAAACTATCCCCTACCTCCCTACATACAAAGAAATCACTGCACACTGAGCACCAAGATAAGCTGGTGCTCACCAGCTAAGTCAGGTGCATGTCAGGGACAACAGAGGACGTTAATAAGCTGCCATCTCCATCTCCCATAATGCCCACAACTCATTTTCACAAAAATTTGCTATGCTTTGTCCCTGATCAAATAAAATTCAATAAATCTAAGCAGCCTGGAAGGCTGATACTTGTTGCAGACAACAGATGGTGAAAACATGGAAGACAATATCTTGCATTTATTCCTTCTGTTTTTCAATGCTTAAAAACTAAGTGCTATTAGTTTTGGAAAGTTACCATGCTATTCAAACAGGTAATTTCTGAAAACATTGCTTCTCTTGCACTTGTTCCGCTTTACCCCTTCAGCATGTATGCCCCCTTCAGTGAGGACTTTGCTTTTGCTCAAAAATCTGCTTTAGGATCTTCTTTTAAACTTAACTGTCTCCCCAAAACTGCTTCCATATGGAGTTGTATATTCTGAATATTGCTTTAGGACCATCCAAAGTATGACTACTAGTCTGTTCTTGCCACAAATCCTCCCAGCTTTCCCAGCTCAGGCCCAGGTGTCCTAACAGCTTTGCTACATGATTGAATGCTTCAATCTGCTGGCCAGCTCAAATTCAGTCCCATTATGTCTGCCATTACACCTCTGTTTCTGCTACCTGAACTACCAGGAAGGGAGGTACACTTGGGACTATTATCTTGTAAGGCATAGGAAAAACAGATGATCAGTTAATATCTATGTCCTATGGCCTCATACAACAACCTGAAAACTAATTTGAGAAACTCAGGAGGACCAGAGCACATAGACAAGGAAGCAATATCCTTCTAAAAGGTTTTAGTGTAATGTGCCAGCATATTCACTGGCACCACACAGACTAATCCTGAGCAACTCAGTATTGATAGAGGTCCTCGAAAAGACCACGTAACCAAATTGGAACACCATACAAGTGGCTTCAATGCTTAACCTTGAAGATATAATAAAGATTTGGTTCAAAAACCAGTGGGTCAAATGGAAGTGAGCCACAACCCAGCCAAGTCTGTCACCAGGACCATCCAACTGGAACATTCCAGTGAAGGAGTCCCCCTTACCTATAACTGCTGTAAATGCTGATACACCGAGTTCTGGAAGTATAGACAACCAGGACTATGATCCACGTGAGCCTCTGGTGTCAAGCAACCTGAAGGAATTTTTGTCTCTTTGTTCAATTCATCAAGGGGGAGTGTCTCTTCATATCCAGCAGGTGTATCTGGGCAATTTGTATCCTCCTTGGGCCTCCATTCCCTATGACAGATCAATTGGTAAAACTATACACATACACCTTACTTGGTGAGTATGATCCAGCAGCCTAGGTAGGTATCTTCTCCCAGGGTGCCTTGATTGGAGGGAATATGGCCAGCATTGATCTTGAAGTTACTGGAGACTCACAGCTGAGAGATGTCTGATTCATATCCTGACCAATGGAGACATTTTCAATATCTTTCATGGGTGGGTTCTAGTCTACCCAGATCAGAACTCAGGGATTCAGTCCTTTTATGTTAAAAAAAAACCTTCTAATAAGTACTATTTGTTAGTGAGAACAACTCCTCACTAGGTAATAAGATAGCATATACGACAGGTATAGGTACCTAATCTTGGAGTTTTCTTTCCTGCTTGGTTTCAACTAGCAGCACCCTCAGGGGCTTCTACATGTCATTCATTAGGTGTGCATTCTTCTAATTCCATTGTACCATAAAATGATAATAGTTACATAAGCTGTTTTCAGGGCATAGGTGCAGAATTCTAGGACCTGATCTAAAGTGACCTTGAGAGTCTGAATCTGAACAGGAATAGGACTTTGTGGACCTGGATTAGAAGGGGTGCCGTCAACAACTGCAGGATGGACCCAAATGGAGAAACTTTAAACTCCAATACCAAGTCAGCCCTTTATATCCTTTTCAGGAAGCTTAAATCCCTTTGCTACCGATCAATTGGAGAGATTTGAGCACGCCTCCTGCCTATCAGTATAAGTTCTACAAAAACCAATGCCATAGTACTGGCTTCTGTACTTGTCAGGTAATAAGCCCTTGCTCAGTACCAATCTCACTTTTTCCCACTGATAATCCATGAACCATCTCACTGATGGGCTCCCATTGCAAAAGCAGGCATAGAATGGGCACCTAATTATGGAGTCTACTAGTTTTAGAAAGTAACATCTTTGGGAGCAGATAACCTATTAAAACGTTTCTAAGCCTTTAGAAACTAGAACAATAAATACACCAAATGCTTAGATCTTCATTCAGGATGCCCTACATACCTTGAAAAATATTGATATGGTACTCCATTTCTAAGTAAACCATGTAGGTCCAGAAGCCAATAGGTAGAAGTGGTCCTAAGTCACTGGTTCACTTTGAGTCATTGTTAATCACGGGATTAACAGTGATCTGAAGGAGCTTGAGCTATGTTTATACACTGGGAGCCGACAAGAATTGAAGCTAAATGATATACTCGAGTATCTCCTAGTACTTCCTTTCCTCATTGTAACTTGGACACATTCAGTAGGCTCATCTTGAGAAGTATGATCAGTAGGGATTCAGCACCGTTAAGATGTTTTGGGTTATGCTACCAGGTGAGCATCAAGTCTAAGCTGAGGTGTGTAGCTGAAAGTGAAGGAAAGTTAGAGTGGGCAGTGGGAGAGGCAGAGAATGAGAGCGAGTTGTGAGGCAAGAATGACTCCAGTGAGGAGTTTTCATACCATTGGCATCTCTCCTTTCAGTTTCTACCTGGGAACAGGCTTATGGAAAAAGAGCTGTTATGCTGTGAACCTGTGAGCAGAGGTAGATCTATGCATCACAGTGGTCAGTTCTTTTGGCTCGAAGTGACAAACTTCCTAGGTTCCTCAAGTCATCCAAGAAGTCTAAGTGTCCGCCCCAACCGTTATAGTCCAAAGGACTCAGCAAGAATTAGATTTCTTCCCTCTACCCTCTATGGCATTGGGTTCATCCCTCAAGGCTACTACCACCCCTTGATGGGAAATTCTGGCACTTCATGATAGAAGTGCTCAAGACCTCATTTTTCTAGTATTTTCTTTTCAGAAACTTCCGGGAACAGTTGGTCAATTCCAACAGTGTCTCCCTGGGTTATAATGGTGTGCCCATCTAGATCACATTTCATCCATGAACTATTCACTGTAGTCATGGGTATGTGGTTAAGAAAGTGGAATATTCCAAAAAAGGTAAAAGTCAGACTTATGACTGGGAATGACCAAGGAAAAGAGACTGACCAATAGATCATTCCTCCACAAAAAGGAAGTCAAAGTTTGGCTGAAATGTGTAAATACACACTGAACAGACATCTGCAAGTGTTAGATTCAAGGTCCATTTAGAACTATTATACTGAGCTCAGTTAATAAATTCCCAACGTATAGTGCGGTTGGGACTAGGAACCACTTAAGCAACCAATTCTCCCCATGAGATTTAGGGGTACCAGTTCCAGGATCTATACCCTGCCTCAACAAGTATTTAAGTTCTGGAGTATCTGCAATCTGCAACCACATTCTAGGCTTTCTCTCAAATAGGGCTCTGGTAGCCACAGTGGGGAGTATGGGGAGCAGTACTCAATCTAGGAGTATAATTGGGTGACAGGCCCAGATAATTGTCATGGCAGGGATACCAAGGAGACCAGTAACATTAAGAACTCCCTTGTCCATCTACCCAAACTCATGCATTTTCACTGCAATCTGAGTTTATACCTACTCTCCTTCCTTCTCTACTTTCAGATTAAGTGCTTCCTGAAGCCCCCCATTTTTGGCATAGACATTTGCTCTAAATTCCTGGATGTCTAATCTGTTTTGGTATTTGCTTCTCATTAGGACCTGACCCAACCCAAGATTTCATTTTATCCCAACCTCACTCAATGCCCAAGAACCTATAAAACCTTTGTTTTCCCCAAACCATATTATAAAAAGGTATCCGCCTCCAATGGTTTTGAGTAGTCCGTTCTTTCCCAATCTGCTTTATACCAACTACAATTCAAGATGACCTAGCCCTGGAACTCACATATTGATGCGATGAAGAAACAACCGATTCTAGCCTTACTCCCATAATCCAGTTTTGACGAGTCGGAGGTCAACGGGATGAAGCGTCAGAAGTTACACTTTGTGACCTACTTTAATAACCATGTGTCTATAGCAGAGAGTACCTGGTTATCCAAGGGGCAGGACTAGCAGCACTAGCTCAGGCAAAAAAAGGGATCTACAAGATATACTGATGGTGAAGACTTCCCCCATGCATCCCCTGACTGGTACTAAGGTAGATCCCATACACCATCACAGCAGAGTAGGGAGTCACACCAAGTCATTAGACCCTTTTATCTACCTAGAACAGCAAAGGAGAACTTTGCCCTGATCATACATCCAAACCTAGTCATTTCTGACATTCTCTAACCTTCAGAGGAAGATCCGTCTTCTCATGCAACGCTGCCTACAAACATGGATGCACCTTCAAAACAGCTCAACTCTTCCCACAAAGACTGATCAGTTCCACTCAGTTCTCCCTTATTCCCCAATACAACTTTGTCCTGTTATGTCACATCAGAAAAGCCTCCCCAGATCCATTTAGCTTTGATGTGTAAAGCAGATTAAGTCATCTAAAGATTTCCTTTCCTTGCATAACAGTTTAGTAGTTTCCTCTGAGACACCCAATTTTGTACAGTGTGGTTCAAAAGTACAAGTAGTATTCAAACCCACAGGTGGTCACAGGAGGTTTTTGTATTACTTCATTTACCACCACCACCCCTCCCCCCTCTTTTTTTTTTTTAACTGATCCCCGTCTGATGTGTTTGGGGAAAACTTGTGGCAGCAATTCTTCAAACACCAGGATCATCATATTCCTATCTGCTCACAATGGTCAACACACCTACCACTTATCAGTTCAGGGCCTATTTGTAAAACAAAGTAACAACTCCTGCTGTTTCACTAATAACATGATAGTGGAGTAGTAAGTGGCCCAAGAACACAAACTGATAGGTAGGCTGTGACCAATAACCTGCCATCTATTTAGGGACCTGGGTAAAGGCCTAGAAAGTTAAAGTAAAGACAAGTGTAGAAGACATGCAGGTTTGTGTTTTGGCAACACCCACAGAAACACCATCCACAAGCAGCACTGAACCCAACAACAACAACAAAAAAAAAAATGGTACCACCACTCAGCCAAAATTTAACGAATTCTATGGCTGTGGTGGTAGATGAAGATACTGATATAGACCTCAAAATGGACTTTTAAGTCATGGATATGCTGCATCTGAATACCCATTCTGTCAAACATTGACTTGATATGGCACTGTTAAGTAGTTCAAAATGTAACTTGGTAACAAATGAATTGTATTAAACTTTTACTTTAGAAGACTCAACAGTACTTGCTTACAGGAAATAGATACCTAATCCTGGTACAAGTCTACTGCAAAGTCTCAATACTTCCTATTCTCTGGAGGCTTCTGCAATCACTGATCCACAGGCATGTAATGCCTCAGAAAATCTGAAGAGCCCGAGGCATACAATGGACCCATGACCATGAGTTCTGCCCTTCATAACACCATTCACAAGCAGAACAATTTCAGACAGCTGAACCTGCCTTCCAAAAAACAGATTTGAGTTGCCCTATTTCAGGGGCAGTAGGCATGATGTAGAAGAGGCATCTACATGATGCTGTGTCTTCAATAGGTCTGCATGGGTGCAAAACACTAGTCTAACCAAGAATGGTCTCATTGTCCGCTCAAATGAACCACTGGGTAGTTTGTGAATTCCCATTATTACAGGGAAAATGGATCTGCAGGAGGAAGTTGGGCTATTTTACTCACTGGAGCAGGTAAGAATATGAAAGACTGACAGCAGAATGTTTACTTCAACTTTCCTGCACCATTTTAACTCCAACACATTCAGCAGCCCATACTTCAAAAGCTTATTCTCAGAAGTTAAATCGCATTAGGATGGAGTGTCATAGTACCAGGTAAGCATCAACCCTCAGTCAACATAGTAGCCGAGGTTGAAGAGAATTTAGAAAGTACAGACAAAACAAGATTCAGTTGTGACCCAGGATCAAGCCCGAGGACAAAAGCTGCATTTCATTTCACTAACATCCTCTTGAGTTTGTCAGGACAAGGAGTTGCCACTCTGGAACAATGGAGAAGTAGATCTGTGCAGCACAAGGGCCAATTGGCATGGCTACTCAAATGTCACTTCCTTTGTGCTATTTCCAACAGATACCCGAGTGCAGCTAGGATACTAAGGCAGTCCCACCTAGGACACCAAGACTCCTGTGATGGGCACCTGGGGTTCTGGTACTTGTCAACCTTAAACACACTTAGTATTGCACTTCAGTTTAAGCCACTTTCTACTTAATATTTCCTCATTTCTTCACAAGAGCAGACAAATTGTGATCTTATCCTTTCCCAGATTCCTGCAGCTTCCTTCAGTTTTCACTGGACTTTTCCAACTTTTTTAAAGTGTAGTATTTATCATTGAAAAATTCTGACCACTTGTGAGAAATGAAGGGATCAGTAACAGAACATGGAAATATCCCATTTCAACAAGTTTTCCTCTGCTTTAACATTTATTGAGGATTCTTGCCCAAAACAGTTTATCGTGGTTACAAATTTCCCACTACCACTTTCCTCTAATGCATTACTTTATCTTCATGGGGGAGGATGTAGGGAGTGACCAACCCCTACTCACAAAGCATTGAAAATTAAAATACACGATTGAATACTTTGAGACTCACAGGGCTATAAGTTTAGGAAGTTCACCAGAAGATGAATTAGACTTACATGGATATAGTTATATGTATATATATCATTTTATATGTAGACAGTCATGAAAGCAAAGTATTCAAAAAACCAATTCTACTTTGAAGAGCGTTTACTTGCATTCAATTAAATGTGGTCACTTAAGATCAAGTTAACTTGCCCATTGTGTTTAAGTTCAACGTTAGTATTTTTGGTGAGGAAGGAAACTTGATCTTTAGGCAGCAAAAACACAGAACAGTTACAAGTGTAAATACTGGCAAGAGGCATAGGGCTTTATCCCAGAGTCAAACCATAGAAGTCTCAGTATTAAGAAAACTGAAGTGTTACATTAATTTGCATTTGGAGGGAGAGAACCTCTTAATATTTTACATTTTATTATGCTTACAATTGGAACAGCAGCTTCTAAAGTCAGTATTCTGAGGGAAATTCAGCACAGAAGCCATTTCTTTACTCACCTATCTCAATGTTCAGTGCAAGTTCCCACTTAGAGCTATTGAAGTCATTTCCTTTTCATAGGGTAGGTGTTAGTACAAGTGAGCCATGGTAAGGTGTCTTCCCATTTTAAACCCGAGTCTCTATCCCAACCCCATGAAGCAGCAGGCACTGTCAGGTTCAAGGGTGCCATGTGCCACCCCTCCAAGTCTATAGAGGGCACATGGGTGTGGAGAGTTCAGCTTTCAAGGGCTCCATGGAGTTATCTAGCCCCCCAAAAAATCAAATGTTCCCTTTTCCCAGCAGCGCAGTCCTACAGGCTCTTGGATGTGAGCTAGGGAACTTCCTGTGAACACATTTGAGGTACAGTGTTGTTCAAGTGCAGGGGTAGAATATTGCAGGCAGAAATCATGAAGTTCACTTCTCCCCCTTTTCAGAAACCCAATCTTGTCCAGCATGAAACCTGAAGTTTACAAACTATTCAGGGAGACTTCTTGGCCCACAAACTACCTGTCACCATGGACTTCTGGTGGCAATTGCACTGCCTCCATCTTCAATAATGGCTGAAATTCTGGCCCAATACAGCCCTCAGGGGAGATACTGGCCACAATAGCAGCCTGAAAGAGGGCAGACCCTCTGATGGCAGAAAACCCTTTAGGGGAGTCACTCCAGGGGTGCCAGGTCCCTCAAGACTTCAGGGGTGTTTTCCCTTTGCTTTTCTTTAACACTCTTGATCCTGGCTTCTTTTGATGTGGGTAAATATGTTCAGTCACACTCATCCCAATCAGCCTATGGTGTTCAGCTTTAATTGATGGCACCATTGCAGTGGGTGAGACCCACAAAGTCACCAGTTCTAGTGATCACGTGGGGGGGGAGGGGAATCAGCATACCAAATCACTTTTTAGTAGAAAAGCAAGAAATGCGCATAACATACACAATAGGCACTGAATAGTCCAATTCCAAGGAGATCAGTGAATCTCCAAGGCTCTTGTGAATCTGGGTTTTAACCGATTCTCTCATACCCCTTTGAGTAATAAAATTTTGGGGGGGTGCTTATGATGATCTAGTCACAAGGGGTAGATGTGACAAGGAACAGATTCCTTAAGGAGTTATAATTAACTTGGGCAGGTGTGGTGTATCAGTTTCCGTTTTCTAGATTGCTGTGATTTCAGACCTGTGACCTATGGACTGATGTCGGTGTCTCATGTCCTCCCTATAACTTCTGCCCTTCATTTTTCTCCCATTTGTCCATGGGTGACTAGCTACCTAACAGTAGCAGTTCCTCACAATGTCTTGGTGAAGCAGGTTGACTGCTGGCAGTTAAGATATGGGAGCAAACTTCCAAGGTTTTAAAATGCCATTGCATCATGCCTTCTTAGACCAGAAGTTTCATCCTTCTCAGATCTTTTTCACTGGATTCTTTCACTAGGGTCCTTGGTAAAGCAAGACTTGGTGGATTCAAAACCTAATACCCTTCTCCTTCCTGAACTCCTCTGCTGAGCTCCATTCCGAGTATGGACAATGCAGGAGAAGTTGAGTTTGATAAAATTTTCTTCCAAGATGATCTGGGCCCAAGATGTCTCTAAAATCCTCAAACATCTGATCCTACCCTTGGAATCTACATCTCAGGACACACCAACAGCATAAATTTTAGGTCAAAACTATAGCTTAGGAAATTCAGATGTAAAAGTTTGTATGCCTGTAGATGCTCCCAAGGCCACCCCAGAGGGAGGATAACTAGTCATCTGAATCAGAAGGTAGTTAGGCCCAATTCCTTCATTATAAGCAGATAACTTCGTTCCACATTAGTGTGGTATCTGAGGTATACAGGCCCTCCCACGCAATGCTATTATTTCCAGTTGCCAAGTTACCACCTTGCTATTGCTTGAGGGCGATTTCAGGTTTTTCTATTTCTAGTCTCCTTCCATTACACTATGCCCTTTCTTTCATCCTACTGACCCAGACGAACTTGACTTATCCAGGTGTAGATACCCATTTATATCTCCCAACTATGTCTTCAGTAGTGGTTCATCAAGCATCCAAAATTTAGGTGGCTGCAAGAACCCAGACTGGGCAGTACTTACGCATCTTAAATTGAAGGCAAAAAACACTGCAGAATTCATGCCAACAATCAAGTACCAATAGCCAGAAAATAGGCTTTTTGAGGCTACAGAAACATGCCTACCCCTAACAAAAATATGTCAGAAGCATGTTGATAGTGACAGGTATTTGAGACACCATGAGGTCAACTTGTAGTCCTATTTGAAGAAATACAAGGTCATGAGGGAGAGAGTTTTCCAAAAAGTTATGAGCAAGACTAACAATTTCTCTCCAGGAACAGTTTGGAAATCAGCTGGCTGTAGAGACATCTAAATCTACCTCCACTCCTCAAGTGCCCGATCTTATTTTCATATCTCCAACAATCACTGGTGAAACCATGGACCCAAATCCATAGGATAGTGGATTCAAATCCCACAAGCTTTCCCAAAAGAATTACCTGCTCCAGCCTGAACCACCTTATGGACCCAGTCACCATAGGCTGGACACAGCTTTTGTTGACTGTCTCTGCCTTTCCTGAAGATGAGCCCAAACCCCTGCCTGTTGCCCTGTGTTCAGGGAGCCATCAGCAGAGATAAAACTAATATTCCCTTGAAGAATGTGGTATCCATTCCAGACAAGCCAGTCTCAGGAAATTCCTGAGCTTCAAGAAGAAAGTGTGACCCTCAAGGAAAAAGATATGTGCAGAGGATAAAGAACCTGCTGTTTTCTCTGCTCCAACTCTGAGGAGCACAGGGCTTACCGACATCCTTCAGTAGAAGGGGCTGCTTAGGAGTACTGGAAGAAGCTAAGCAAAATAAGCTCCTGAAGTCAGGTATCTAAATGCAGATAACCATTTAAAAATAAGTCAGTCCATGGATCTGCTATGTCTATCTATGAGAAAAGCTGATCAGGGCCGAATATAGGAAACTGCATCCAGTTCGAAGAAAAACTACATTTACAGAGTCTTAAAGTTTTAGAGCAACTCCAAAAACGTAATGGTTGAAAAGAAACATGGAGCCGCTCCAGGACTTGGGAAACCTACTGATAAGGAGGTAGTAAGTGCACCTGCACGTGCCTCGGCCTGTGAAGCCAGCACTTCCAGCCCAGAGCATCACTGGACTGACATTCAACTGCTTCCGAGTAGAGATTTCCTTTGAAAACTGCAGTAACCAATCAATGTCAGGGTATTTGGGAGAAGTTTGGGGTTTGGGCATGTCTATGCAGACTTATCTTTAAATTCTGACAGATCTAATTGTTTTGCTGCATGGGGAACAGTTTCAGTTCTGGAAAATGTTACTGGATGTGAAGGACTCTTGGGATTGGGCTCTAGGAGTCCAAAGATTCCTGGGTAAGGAAGAATCAACGTTGCACTGAATCTGAGGACATGTTTCCCCTCTTGTGGCGTGAAGGATGATCAGTCTTTTGACCTCCCAATGTTTCCTCATTACATAGAGGAAGCCTCAGGGTCAGGTTGGTGTGTTCCTTGATTTTGGTGGTGGAAGTGTGAATTTTGTGAACATTGCCAAGAGTTCACTTATGTGACAGTACCCTGCAGCCTCTTCGAGTTTCCCCGTCGGGCCTTTTGTTCACCACAAGTGACCAGGGGATAAGTCAGGAACTGCCTAGGAACTCTAATTCAGGCAGCCCTTCTCAGTTGAAGTCAATAATCCTGTTCGTTAGGTTTGCCTGTTCTCTCCCCCTGAACCTATAGTTCCATTCATGAGAAAAATATCTACAAACCCAAATTGAGGGCCACTTTACAAGATCTGACTAGTATTCCTCAAAATTGTGAGGGTCATGAACAAGAAAAGCTCTTTCAAACCAAACCAAAGGATATGAGAGTGAATTTAATGCTCCATACTAGGTTGGATCCCATATACAAAATGGGATCTCAAAAAAGTTGCCCGACTTCAACCAGTGTTAATGCCACATGTAAAACAAGAATGTAGTCCATGTATGTATGAAATGTCAAAATACATTCTAATGTCATGTGTAACTAAAAAAGTAAAAGGAACAGTCCATATGATAACTCTAGCTTACAAGGTCATCTTGGCATCAGATTATTGCCATTCAACCCAAGCCTGTGAATTCACATGCTATTTTTATGTTGAGGCCTTTTTGCTGCAAGCCTCTGGCATCAAGTGCCGTGTACTCCATGGCAGACATCTCTAGAATCCTAGGGTAGGGTTTGCTAGCAGTTCCATGCAGGACAGGACAGGACTGGGTGCCCATCTCTCCCAGGAGGATTTCAGCCTTCCTATTACTGGCCTACACTTCCCCACACCATGTGAAAGAAGCCACCTGAACAGATCAGAATATGCTGTTCAAAGTATGCCCCCTTTAAACAAGGATTAAGGCAACTGAGAAGCAGCTTATGAGAAAAATCTCTTCACTTTAAGAGCAGAATAAAAATTTACAAAGCGTTCTTCCTGCCTTTCTGTACCAACCAAGCAATATCTACCATTGCTTGCCATCCCACAATTGGCCACCCCTACAGACTCAAGGTCTTGTCACTTCGAAAATCCGATTTATTCAAGATGCTACAAACTGTAGTAGTACCTAGGGAATGACATTCTGAAAGATGTAACTCCCAAGTATATATTAAATACTTGGGAAGTATTCCTTTTAAAGCTATTCAATTTTAGAAAAGTCTAAAATACTCGTAGACAAAGATATTGACATTCTGAAGAATCTTTTTAAAGTGGCATGCTAAACTTTGGTTATACACCTGGATATGTTATCATTTCAAAAGGTTTTCTTTTAGAAATCTATACCTCCTGCTTTTGCATTTCAAGTATTTAGTCTGAAAACTTCACATTCAGTTAATCCCAAAAGTAGCAAGTTGATTTTAACTTTGTACACTATGGAGGAAACCAGTTTATTGAAACAGATCCTCAGAGAAGCTCTATTGAGTTTAACTGTCAGACTCTTGCGTTAAGTGACAAGACGCCCAACTGCTTTGGTTGAAGCTGAAAAGTCAAAACAGCATGGGCTCCATTCACGAGGCCAATTCAAGAGGCTCAGTTTCACCGAGATCTACATTTCTTGTCTCTTCAAGTATCAGACTTCTCAGGGTCCACACTGGCCTCCCTACTACCCTCCAGATGGTGGAATCTAAACCTTCCATTCCTATAAGTGCTCCATACCTCATTGTCTTCAAGTGTTTCTAGAAGTTCTGCAAGTGATGTTGACAACATCCAACAGTATCTCCATGGGTTTTAATGCATGCCTAGGTAAAATGCAAGGCTTCAGAAAAGTTCTAGGAGAGAAGAGTTCAAGTAATTCTAGTTTTAGGAGGCCATGATAGAGACAATTACTGCAAAAGTCATTCCACCTAAGTCTGAATTTCCATTCCTGAACGCTGTCGTCAGCTAGGAAAACAATAAGCCAAAGCCAATAATGACTCAAAGGCAGACAGAATATGTCCGAGATAATGCGACTATTCAGGAAACGCTTGGCAGATATTTCTAAGACCCGATATAGAAATCAGTAGGACTTAAATTTACAACATCTTTCTTACTAGGGAGTTCTCAAAGTCTTGGGTCTATTTTCAATTTTACTATCCCCTTGACCTGTCTACTTGGTCTAGCTGGTTAAGCCAAGAAGACAAAAAGTTGGTATCAGTTGCCTCAAAAATGAGGTTCAGATCTGATCCATTTCTTGTATTGCTGGGGATGACAACACTTTAGCGACAGCTCCTTCAGTGACTAAGGAAGTCAGGTACACATCAAGTACCTGATACTCCTACCACAGGAGCTGTACTCTTAAGATTCTTCTGTACATCTAGCACTAAACAGTGATAGAATTTCCAGTAAGTGTCCTAATGAGACATCACTTGACAGTTTTACAGATTTGCTGACTGAAACCTAACACATGAAACTCAAGTCAATGGGCAAGATTTCCAAATGTTCCATACAGCTGATATTAGGAATCATTTAAGCATCTGCTTCCTTCCACCCCAAAGGATCTGGGACTATTACTAGGAACTATATGCTGCCTCAGAACATAAGAGCGTTTAAACTTTTTGAAGGGCCTGAGATCTGCAATCACATTCTAGGCTTCTTAAAGCTCTTGTGGCCTTAGTAAAAAGCCACAAGCTCCACTCAGCCTGCTATGGGAAGTAAAATTGACTGGCAGTATTCCTGACATGACAATGACCTGGGTCCAAGGCAAGCCCAATTCTACAAGACATTCCTCCTAGCAACATTGAGTCAAAGTTTTCCTCATCAGCCTACCCAAACGTCCATGCAATATCACTGCAAGTTCAGACCTTATATCTTCCCTGATCCTCTGCATTGTGGTCTCTTACAGCATCTTTTCTTTCAGACATTTACAAGTTTTTTTTATGTGTCCTATCCTGTATTGGTGTTTGCTTCTCAGAACCTGATCCAACTCAAGACCTCATGCTACCCTGGCTCAAACCCTAAGAACCCAGAAATGCCTTTGTTTTTCCTAACCTTAAGGTACCTGTCTGATACATGAAAATATTGACTGTACACAGCTGTAACTTCAAAATTGTGATTGTGATATTTGTACATGCATATACCCCAATTTGGTAAATTTCATTCCCCAGTATGTATACTCCAATGTAACAAGCTAGCTTAGCTGGAGGAGCCCACATTTTGATTCAGAAAACCACATTGTGGTAATCTGGAATCAGTTTAGATGAGGCATGGGCTAAACATGATACAAGTGTCAGAAGTACTTCATGCCCTACTGTAATACCTGAAGACACATCCATAAAGGATCCCTGTTAAAATGAGAGAGGGTTAAATATAAGGCCACAAAGCAATAGTTCAGGCAAAAACAGACAACTACACACTAACTGGTAATCAAGGATTATTCTATGCTCCTATCCCCTCAAGGATACCAAGGAAGATTCCCTGTACCCCAAGAACAGTGTGGAAGTTGCATCAAGTTATCATACCCCATTTTTCCCCTGGAAAGAACTTCTCCCCGATTGTGGGCAGAGTATTTCCATACACACACACCCAGGCTGATTTTGCTTAAGATTTTACAATCTGCTTCAGAGAAAGATCTCATTGTGCAGCACTGTCAATTTTAGTGTCAAGAACTCTTGCCATTGTGTTACTACCATGGACCTTTTGCTGTGGATGTGTGTCTACAGATGCTGGATTAAGAAACTGACATTTTCATCCTGTTCACCTACCTCTTCAAACCAATTCTAGCCTCATTATCATAATCTGGTTGTTTCTTTGTTGCATCAAATGTGGGTTCCTGGGCTAGGTCTGCTTGGATTACTTGGTGTAAAAGATGTACCAATTCCATATCCACTTTTCCCAAAGTGGTCGATCTTCCTCCAAACCCCTACCACAGAGATTTAGTACTGCCATGTCATAGTGTAAAGTGCTCTTCCCAAATCCACTTAACTTCTGACACGTAACATAAGTTTTTACGAGATGTGACTATTGCTTCTTTAATCCTTCATTTTTTTAGTTTTAAAAGTTCATATGTACATTACAGGAAGAAAATAAGTCATCTAGTCACAAGTAACTTAGTGATGTTTGATGTCTTCTGAGGGACCTCAGTGGAACCGATGTGGTTGGAGAGTAAAGTTGTATTCAGGAATAAAGTCACATTAATCTTATTTCAATCATAAATCGCCTTTCTTCTGTGCATCTCCTGCCTGGTCTAGCTTCTACCACCTGGCCAGAAGGACCAAGATAGCAGTGATTCCACAGTCAACTCCAGGAACACCATATGCCCAAGTCTTATTGGCTAATCATGGAAACACCAGACTTCATAGAAGGAAACCCCCTGGGCATTTAAGCAAGAAGGCCAAATTATTCAACTCGAATAGCAATATTAAGTTTGAATACCAAAGAAAAAAGTTATAATCAAACTGGCATTTGAGAACAAGTAATTAATAGTTAAGATTCCTAATATCACTCCTAGGGTCACCTTTTGGAATCTGCTCAAGAACAAGTTTCAAGAATCAAAGAGGAATCTAAGTCTTTGCCAATAACCAATGCTCGTCATGTATAGTATACATCAAGAAATGATTATTTCTATACCTATCTGTATACTCCCACCCTATGATGACCCAGCTGACCGTCTAGGCCAGTTTCTTCTGATGGTAGTGTATCTTGTTTGAGGAGTTCTAGAAAAACCCATTCCAGTACTTATGCAACACTCTGGGGCATCTTCCAAAGGACACCTATTTTTTAGGTGTTCAAAGAAGCAAGTTGGTTACAACAAGACTACCTTGGAAGGATTTAATGCATGACTCCACTTTTGAGGGTTCCCTTTCTGAGGGTAGGTATGTAGCAAGAGTATTACTTGAAGGAGTAGAGGTAAGGAATACCCTGACTACCTATTTATTCTTCCACAATAATCATTTGTGAACTATGCTTATACCACACATTTATCCCCTCCTTCTTGGCCTCCATGTGTTTATATGACCCAGCATTATTACCTCTGTTGTTGGAAGACCACCTTTAGATTGGTTATTACCTGCACACAAAAACCAAGAGTAGTTTACCCACACCCCTCCAAAAAACCAGGGCTATTAACTAATGACTGTTAGATACCCAAGTACGGTAGTCCAGCTCATGCTGAAGTACAACTTGGTCTATAAACACTCTTATGGGATCCCATGGGCTGTACAAAGCACAGGATGTTACCCAAGATCACAACTGCTCTTGACTGCCAAGTTGTCCCATCTCTTTCACCAATTTCTCACAATACTACTTCATGTCACATGAATCTCATTCTCTAGGAAATTCAAACTACCACATAGATTGGTCTCACTTTAAAAGTCCTGACAACTCATGGGCCTTCTGGTTTTGAGGATCGGCTTCTTAAATTTTGCAGTGTTTGGGAGAAACAGACTGAAATTTTCCCTTATAGCTCCAGACTTCTGAGGAACTTCCAGAGGCTCTCAGTGCTTTTTCCAAGCTCTCATTTGGCCCCTCCCATATTATTGGAGCTTGTTGTCCCCTGGTAATACAACTGCCAGCAGCCATCTTCCAGCACCAGTTGTCTGTCATTGACAGCTGCCCAGTAGAGCCCATAGGACCTGGGAACTTATCCCCAGTAACTGGGTTAAGTCAAGTCAATTTTGGATGTATAAATACTCTTGCCTGGATTGCCACAACTGAGGTATGACAGCGTCTCCAAGGGCCTCTACCATAAAGAGATGTTTAGCATCCGTAGGATTGATATTACCCCTCATCTTCCCCACCTCCTGTGCTATTCTTGGCTGTACATCCCTGACTCAAGTTTTCAATGCAGGATTGATTTTCTGAATCCAACCCAAGACCTACTCCAAACTCCTGGCCATCCCAAGTCTTTCATGTATGGAACCCTACCTGTGAGCACAAGTTTTTGTGTTCACCAGGACCACTACATCCAAGCAAACGCTTTTGATCACTTGGTCAACTTGCCTCTGAAAACCTCTATCCTCTACTTGCTTTGTTTTTGGCCACAGGGATATGTTCCTAGAAGGCATGAACCACTTTGTGATCTGACAAAAGGTAATTATGAAGGCACCAAACATGCCCCCACATTACAACAGTTCATCTATGATTTTCCAGAATGAATGTTTACAACATGGCATATGAACTGAACATGGCATAGAGCATTTGAGCCAGCTGGATTCACGTGACCCATACTTGGGGAAAAAGACATGAATGCATATTCTCTAGACTACTTCCCAGATAGAAATTAAAGTCCAACAAAATGGCTAATAACCTGACAGATGGTATAGACAATAAGAGCTACAGACTAACTGGGAGAGACCTCAAGCAAAAGTGGAGTCATCCAAGCTCAGCAGCCTTCAGCTTTTTCATCTTCGGCTGATCCTTTTACCCATGGACCAGTGCATTTGTGCCTCCAAGTTAACTAGGGTATTTCAGTTGCTTTCAGATTAATTCTTAACTCCAGTATCATACCCATCAAGTTTCATTCCAAGTTGAAAAATCTGCCGTGTTTTATCCTTATAAGCTATATATTACTGTATCCAGTAACCAAGTGGTATATGACCTTTCACCATCGTATACTGTGACCCACTTGGCAATAAAGTGCTTTCTGCCCCACAACTTCAGTGTTCTAATCCCAGACATGAATACATCCAAGATATATGGGTGCCATAAACCAAAAGCTACATTTGGCCACTTAGGCACTTCATGCCAGTGGACTAGCAGGGAGAGGAGTTAACAGGAGCAAGTGATCATGGTCATGAGGAAGTAGGTTTCTGTTACTAAGTGGGGAATCTATGGCAAGACTTGTGTGCTTACTGCATGCCTCTTAGCATTAGCACGGACGGCGACAAGAGGAGTTATAGCAACTGTGGCCTGACAAGATAATCAGGTGCTCCGATGAGGCCGAGTAATCTTAATTCTGATGTTGTAGCTAAGTACATAGAAAATATCCATTATGATTTCAGGATTAGTTCCAGGTGTAGAGACAGAAGTTCATTGTTATTGAAGTCTTTACAGGTTGTTTCTTCAAGAGTATGAGTGAAGGAAAAATATGGAGCACAGGTAGATGAGGTAGACTGAGCAGATACTCAACTCCCATTTTCTGAAGCCACCTACAGGTCACCCACAGACATTTTACAAACTGACAACTTTGTGTTCTACTGCAGCATGGGTCATGAGTGCTAGGCATTAGTTCCAGAAAGACCAGCCAGGAAGGGGCAGGAGTGGGAACCCAGGTGATTTCAGAGTTGTCCCACTAGGGGGTCCTCAGAATTGGCCCCAATGTTCTACAGGGCTCACCTACTTGCCAATACTTTGTCTATCTGCCTCCCCCACATCTCCTTCATGCACTGTACTTTTCTGGAATCACCTTTCTAATAAATTATCCTTACTGCAGATGAGGCAGAGATGAGGGGAACCTATCAGTTGATTTTGACACCGTGTTTACATTTTCCCTAAATGTTGACCATTAGACCAACATTACGCCACGAATCTGTTTAAAACAAGGGTTTAAAGTATAAGTCTGCTTAGTAAGAATTACAAGCCTACTGTAATTCTAACATCCGTTTCTTTGGATTTAGCCTATAACAGAACTCCATTAAGTTTAAAGAAGCCAAGTTCTCTGCCCTCCCCAGTCCTTACAATCTTTATGGGTACAATGTAAACTGAGAAGCTACTCCCTGGTCCAAGCAGTGCACCAAAACAGGAATTGCAGTATGTTCTAGTATGGCCTAGCTATGTCTATATGTGTAGGTCTTTGGCTTTTCTCTGAGTAACTGCTTCAATTTGACCATTTTACATCATGTGCTCATTTCTCATGCAGGCAGGGGACCCAATACAGCCAGCCAGGATTCAGGCAGTTTCCTTGGCTTGGTTGCAGGTAACAATCTCCTGACTGAAGTTCTTTCCTATTGGAGTTTCCATTTAACCTTTTACCTGAAGAGGCAACTCGACTTCAGTCAGTTCTTGTCAGCTATTTGTCCTCCCAGTTCTGACTCAGCTACTGGGACCTGAAGTTTTTGTCAGTCTGGTGTGAGGGCCAAAGTTCAAACCACCCGATGCTATAATCAGACATTCGAACTACAGATTGCAGAATTTAAGCCTCCATACGAGACTTTTGCCCTTAACGTTTGCCTTTTTCACCTGACAGCTGTAATTAAAATTTCAGACAGCTATGAGTAACTTGACAAATTCTTTAGTCTACCCAGTTGGTATCACTGGCAACATCCTCAAAGCAACTTTGTTATAAAAATTTATAAATTGAACACTCTTAATTTATCCTGGTTGTAGGATATTTTAGAAGTCACTCTTAAATCAAGATGTGCCAGCAATAATTACATGCTGTTCCTTGAAAACTCCTGGAGAAATTGAGGTCCAATTACACACACACACACACA
Organism: Sciurus carolinensis; assembly: GCF_902686445.1. Classification (NCBI taxonomy): domain Eukaryota; kingdom Metazoa; phylum Chordata; class Mammalia; order Rodentia; family Sciuridae; genus Sciurus; species Sciurus carolinensis. The sequence continues at coordinate 78,499,559 of NC_062222.1, forward strand.
CAAAATTCAGTGGTTACAACACATCTCACTTAGCTCCTTCTTGGTCACTTAGGTGGTTACTCTTAGGATTAGGATCCTGGTTTAAAACTACTAACTATGCAAACCAGATCTATGTTTTTGGTTTTGTTGTATAATTTCCTTTTAAACTTTGTACGTGTTTCGTTGTCCGATTCCTGAAGTGTAATTCAACAAGATGTTGGTCCAGTGCTGATAGCTAGAACAGATATTTGAAATTAATGGACTCCAGGTAAACAGACCCAAGCTTTCTAAGCCTCTTTGCTCAAATGGGTTAAAGGTGTTTTAACACTAATTCCGGAGTAGCCAGTCCCCTCCCCTCATGTGGGATCGGATTATATCAACTGGGCCAGGTTCATCCTGGCACCAAGGGATAATCGTAATGTAACAGGATGACTGATCAGTGATACTTTAAGATTATGATCCAAAAGAGAATGAGAAAGTTATCAGAACAGTCACTTTAAGACCTAACCAAGAAAATCCAGGAGGCTTTTAAGGAGGGAATCTCATACATATGCCTCAAGTTATTCACAGGAGACTTGCCAGAACTATAGCCTTACAATAAAACACTTTCACAGTGATGTCTGCCAATTGTTGTACCAATACCATGCTTTTATCCAAGGATTTTATATAATTCATTTTGCCTTTTAAAAACTTTTCCTTGCCTTGACATTTCTGAGGATACCCATGGTTTAATATGACATGCATATTCCTATTCTAATGTTATGCTATTTTCAAATAACTTTAGGTACTTTTATTTAGGATTATAGCTCCTTTTAAATGGTAAGAGATTACTGGATAGCTGATAATTTTAGTTCCTTTAGGAAACTGTCCCACAGTTGAATATGCATAAAACCCCAGAAGCATATGATTGGATCTCAGCCCATTGTGACCATACAACTAAACCCTGGGAAATGGAATATGGACAGAAATTGTGTTCATGTTCTGGTCCATGTCCCTAGATGTAAGTACTGTTTTCTCTTCCTAATGGATGGAAGACAGGTGGCAATCATTGCGACCAACAATGTAATTAACTTCCTTTGGAGATGCTTCACCAAAAAGTTGTACAAATCCCAAATTCATAGATGCTCCTGAATGAAGCCACTCTGCTTATGAACTACCTATTAGAACTATTGGTGGGGAACATGTTAAGGGTCAAAATATTTTTACTTCTGTTGAACAGGATGAATAGACATACAAAACTCATTAGTACAGTCACCCAAACAAGGTAAAACAAGAAAATCCCTTACTGGTCTCCAGTGACAACTGACCAACTCTTTTCTAAGTGATTGTTTAGAGGTATAACCTTTTAGGAAATTGCTGTACAACACAGCCCCTTACAGCAATCAGATCATACCCTCCCACAGGAACTTGACCTCCATTCTTATTTCATGCCACTTAAATGCCAGTTCTTTATTCCCAGATATTGATAGTGCTACAAATTCGAGGGCTTTTGTGAATCACTCAGGAAATTTAATATCTACCTCCCACGATGTTATTAAAAAGGACAGGGAAGACAGGTTACTCCCACTGTTTACCAGGCTATGTTCTCAGTAAACATGTCATTGCAGCTCCATTAGACAGAGGGTAACTTGAACACAATGCTCATAAATCCTGTGTAAGGAGACTACAATCCATAAAAGGTGTAGAAGAGCACAAAACTCAGACACATGGCCAGGCTGCAGGGAAGGAACCTAGATACCTATCCCCAGTCCTATTGTTCTGATCTACTACTCGTGTTCAGACAGTAATCAAGTTGCAGACAAAGCGTAGGAGAGCGCCAGCTTACATCAACCTCCAGGGTTCATTGGTCGAAGCAAAGCACAAGTAATGCCATGACCAAGAGGAACCACATACTCACTGGTTCAGATTTGTCTTCCCTGGGTTCCATATCCAGTGAGCTTGCAGTGTCTTCTGAGTCCATGCTGTCAGTGGGAATGACCAATGTATGTTTTGTGAGTAGCATCAGCATTGTGGAATGTACTCAGTGAGGCTTCTCATAGTCACAAGCCCTCTGGAGGTATTATATACCACCTATGGTGGTCAGATACCCTGTGGCTACCTTTGGGAACCTAGTTCTCAGAACCTGTTAGTGTGGTTACATGACATAGGAGAATTAAGACTTCAGGTGGAATTGAGGTTGCTAATCAGCTGACCTTTAGATCAGGATTACCCTGGATTACTCCAGTGAAGTCAGTGTAATTACAAAGAGGCCAAACACGAAAGGAGTGTCAGCATTGTAGTGATGTAATTTAAAGACTCCAACCTATAGATCCATAAACCAAGGAATACAGGCAGTAGCTGGAGAGGCTTAGAAGATGGAATACAGCTCATAGGGCTTCCAAAGTCTGCAAGTCCTGCCAATATCTCCATTTTGGCCCACTGAGACTCATTTCAGATACAATGTAAGTTGTATTATCAATACATGTCCCTACAATTCAGCAGCAACTTGAGTAACTGTTATACTTAATGCTTTCCAGCAAACATCTTTGCTACCAGATAAACTAACATGAATTGCCCTTAAATTACAGTAGCAATAGGAAGCTCACATTATGGTTCTATTATCTGTCAAGAATCTGACAGAGGGAGGTCTATTGAACTAGAACTCCACAAAAGGAATGAGAAGACACTCCCTCTCCACCTGCAGAGAGTACCAGGCTTAATGGCTCATTCAAGAATGACAATCTGATTACTATACCAGTCATTACTACCTTCTGCTTGTAGAAGTGTAGCCAACTCAAGACCATTTAATGATCCAGAGTGGCTCCTCACAATCCCCGTTGCCCTCAGTGGACACCTGTCAGTCTAAACCACCTACTAACTTATGCTACTCCAAAGCAACCTGAGTTCCACGTCTTATCTGATCAATGTAGACAGCACCAGTTTGACAACTGAAAAATCCAACTGTAAAAAAGATTTCAGATTAGTCACTTAGTTTTCTTACCCCTGACTTACATGAACAAGTTGTACAATTTTTCTAAATACTTAAGCTTATAAATAGTCCATTTAAACATCAAATTGCCTAACAAGTGCAGTGTTTCCTAATATTGAACAGTTAAGACTCTCCAACACTTGTATTAGGACTTATCAAGAGCCCTCCAAACTCAAGTTGGGTTCCTTTGTAAGTCTACTTAAAACATTTAAGATTTTCCTTTAGTGACACTCATGTCACTAAATTCTCATTATGAATGTATTTTAAGTTTATTCAATAGGTAAGTTCAAAAAAAGTGGCTTTTGGCACGTTGAACGATGTTGTAGCCTAATACTAGTTTAAGTATTGCTACAAAGAATATTGCAAATGTAGTTAAAGCCCCCCATCATTTGACTTTGAGATCATCCATCTGATGAGTGGGATGCTAAGAGATCACTTTCATCAGGACTGGCTTTCTCAAAAACCCAGTTCCATTTATGGATGGCAGTTTCACCCATGCCCATGGAGTCCATCTGGCTCATTTGCCAGTTAGAGGCAGTATCTTTGGCTTGAGCCCACTCATTATACAGTATCTTATGGTATGATGGATACCAGCCTGCTCACAATCTCCATATCTTGGTCATTGGTCAGCTTTCCTTTGCTGTGACAATACCCAAAATAGACCTAACAGGAAACACTTTCATGGCCTCAGATTTCAGCCCAGTCAGTTGGTCCTGGTTTTGTGCCTGTGGCAAGGCAGATTCTGAGGGGGATGATACGGAGAAAACTGCTCAGCTCATGGTGGCCAGAAGCAGAAAAGTGGCCAGTGTCCCAGATATCCCCTTCAAGGGAACACCTCCAATGACCTTCCTCCGGCTAGGCCCTATCAACCTCCCAATAGTGCAATCAGCTGGAGACCAAACCTCACATGAACTTTCGGTGGGGTGGGTGGGGCCAGGGGTCATTTAAGGTCCAAACCCACTAACTTCAGCTTACCTAACCAGTTCCCACAGAAGTCAATTCCTTATCCATATGAGTTATGTGTGCTATATGTACATATACACCCCCTTATTCATTCTGCTGTGGCTCAGTTGGAAAGCTTCCAATCTTGAATGGGTCCCCAAGTAAGGTACTCTGCCAGACTTGCGTTGTGGGGCCCTATCCTGACCTTGGGTCATACGACCTATGAATTGCAGGAAGTAGCATGTCCATGATTGAACTCAGGCAGGTACAGTGTTTACATGAACAAATGAACAGGAAATGATTAAGTGGAAGTGCTTTAGCTTCCCCATTCCTCAGTGGAACCATTCCAAAGCACATCATTCAATTCCTCAGTTGACAGGTTTTCCACCCTGGTTGCCTAATTATTTTCTCAAGGGAACTTCATTGGGTTTAGTCTGCTGTCTTACCTTCATCTCTCCTAGAACAGACTCCAATTCAAAAAGTCACCTTCCCTATAAGTTCAATATGCTCCAGAGACAATATACAACAATGGAATTCTCATTATCAATGTATTTTAAGTTTATTCAATAGGTAAGTTCAAAAAAGCTCACTATGCAAGATAGGTCTACTTCTGATAATCCAAGTTGGAACATATTATATCTTAAGTCTGTTACATTTTGAAATTACATCAATATACTATACCTTAGTATATGATACATAAAGGTATCAGTCATCCTTAAGCTGGGGAGAAAAATGGCAAATTTATCAGGTATTTCATAGAAACTTATGGATTTTCCTTAGTTGGTACGAATTATGCATTAAGTGACATGCCATTTGTTTTTCATGTGAATTTTGCCTAAAGACCGATTCATGACTTCAGTTAATTATGGTTTGGATCTGGAATATCCCAGAAGCTTGTGTGTTAAAGACTTAGTCTGCAATGCAGCAATGTCCAGAAGTGGGGCTTTTGGGAAGTTTTGTAATCATGAGGGCTCTAACCTCAGTGGATTCATCCACAGTTTTAATGTACTACTGGGAGGTGGTGGAAACTAGTCAGGTAGGGCATGGTTGGAGCAAGTATGATATGCTCTTGGGGACTCTTGTCCCTGACCCCTTCTTTACACTGCTCTGGCAGCCTTGAACCAAGCTTTCCTCTGCATTTTGCCACGTTGTACCTCACAATAACAAACCTCAAAAGTGGACCAAAAACGCTTTTCCTACTCTTCATGTATTTTGGCCACAGCAACAAAGTACAGTATCATCCAAGTATGTACTGATCTGGTTAGGAGCAAGGAATCTTGAGCAAAAACGAGCACAGAACAGATGGCAAAGCATAATAGCTACGTATCCTAAGATTTTTCCAGTGCTGTGCTTAGAATAGAGTATCCTGGCTTAGTTGTGCCATTATTTCCATGTCAGCAAAAACATTTGTAGTCATCTGACCTCAGGAGACATTGTCGTGTCCACAGGTAGCCATACTTCAGTGTTCAATAGACTAACAGGGGAACACTCACACTGCTAACATGGCATTTGAGGTCCTGGAAAGGCAACTTAACTATTGCCTAGTGTCTAGAAGATCTGCAAGCAATTTTATTGACTTTTGACACCTTTAGCATTAGTGTTCACAAGTTCAACTGCTTCAAATTGACTCCATTTCTCCCCACCCTCACAACATCCTGACTTACAATCATGAAGCCCACAATGCTGGCGACATGTGTCCATACGCTATAGTATTTACTTTAAGTGTGCTGGGAGCTTTTCAAATGGCTGGGCCTCCTTGACCCTGACCACAGTAAGTGCATTTAGGAAGTGATCATTCTTGTTCTCATCTCAATCTCCAGTCTGTTATTCCCCTCCATGGGACAACTAGGTACCTGCAAGACCATGATGGCAGCCAGCCCTTCAGTAGTTCTTTGAACTATATTCAACTGCACTTTCAGTCAACACCAGACAACAACTAAATATGAAAAAGGCAATGCCCACCTTCACCCTGGAAGATTGTCTCCAGATGTATCTCACTACAAAAACCTTAGGAAAGTAAAGCTTGATGAACTTACACCACAGGCCCCGATCCCTGTAGGTTAGAGTTTAGAACTCTGCTATACCATGAGCTTGTAACAAAATTAGTGCCAGCAACTTGGGAGACACTCTTCCAGGAAGAGGAGACATACTAAGCAATCACGACCACCTCAGTAAGGCAGACTACTCCAAATTTGCAACATTTTGTTGTGTTAATGGCAGTCCAACATTACCTCAGGAAGATTTGACTTGCAATGTTCCCCCAAACCATTAACACAGCCTTTCCTTAAAAGGAACTGGTCCCTGGAGCTTCATTGTCTCTGTTGACCACTTCTCTAGTGCTACATAAGAACTTTGATAAGTTAGTATGTGGCCTACTGGGTCCATTTGCTTGGAGTTCATGGTATGGAACTGGCCATCAGTACGATAGCAGGGACAATGGGGCAGGATATGGCCTAGAGGCAGTAACGGATACTTGATGCTGGCTTTAATGTCAACCAGGTTTGAAAGACATCAGAATCTGGGATGAATTACCAATGGAAATACGTGTAAAGGGAGTTAAAAGTTCTTGGTGATCCATGAACAAAAATCCAGGAAGAGAACTTGAATGGGACCAGAAAAGGTTCAGAGGGCAAAGACCGAAATGCACATTTAGGGAACATGAATCTACTTAGGTCAGAGGTTAAAGTAGAATATCGAATCGTTTTTGAAACAAGGACTTCCAACATGAAGACTCGAAATGAGACTTACAAAAGGAAGATGTGACTCAGGCACAGACGGTCAACACTAAGTCAGCATCTTTCTAACGGGTACAATCCCTCCCCACCCAACCCGCAGGCATATTTGGCAATGTCTTTGGACATTTGACTGCCAGCATACAAAAGGAGTGCTATGGGTATCTAGCAGGTAGATACCACTAGACATTCAATGCACAGGAAAGCCCCCTACAGAGTATTACCCATCCCAAAATAAGCAACTTGAAGTTGAGAAACTGGTAACTTGTGTGGGTCATCCAAATGGATATTAAAAGTATGAGATGATGGCAGGACCTCAGGGAGAAGACAATACATTTGTCCTACTTTTCATTTGTAGTCCTTTCAATTCTCTCAGAAGCAGGGTTTCCAATGCTTGAAACTGTAGAATAACTAGCTGGGTAAGAATGGGTTTCTGCAATAAATCCATTCCTACAGTGATTTATTCACATTATACACCAGAATAATGAAAACTTTGGCACTATTAGATATGAGTTCTAGTGGATAATGACCTAGAGTCCCAAACCATTGTAGTCACACGTTGAAATGTAGACCTATGACTTCGATAATTGGAGTTCTGATCAATATTTGACCAAGAACTGGCCCACTAGGTCTGAGTATTCATCCAGGAATTATTTCCCTTAAGTATGTAAAATTGAAATTAACCTATTTGGAGTGACACCCCCCTACACACATACACACATCCCTTGGGGCATGTCAAGTTAAAAGCCATAACAGTAGGTATGACCAGTAGAAGCCTCTGCAATTGTCTACCCCCAAGGGACAAAACAGGCAATAGCCAAGCATAGTTAAAGCAAAACTAGGTTGCTAAAGCAACCTAGGTTGGTGGTCCTCAGTTGAATCCAACATTCCAGCCCATGAAGAAATGGAAGAAATGATCAAGTATTATCTAATTCCCATGGGTCAGGTTCTGAGAACTATGCCTTTTTTTTTTTTTTAAATCAATGACAAAATGGCCCAAACTGAGAATGTACATGGACAGTATTCAATAACCTCATTGTCTGGTCAGCAACCTGAAAGATCAGCCGCAAAGATTTAAGTAGAGCAAAGTGGATGGAGACAGCGAGGGTGGATGTTAAGTGGGATGTTTTATATCATACTCAATACCCATCTGAAAGAATCAGATAATATCCCCTTCACCTGGCTAAGCCTCTAAAGCCATACTGCAGTCTCAGGCTCTTTTCCTTCTCTTCCCCTCTTCATGGGTATTACACCTGCAGGAAGGTCTAAGACTTTCCCCGACAGCCTGTTCCGTTTTTCCCCCCCAAGCGTTACCTCCATCAAGTCTTGCATTTTTAACTCCAAAAGAACTAACAAGTTCCAATCATGTTAGGACTGCCTGCCTTGGAGTGCATGCCCTAGACCTCCATTCAGTCCTCCCCTCAGACCAGGAGGTGCAGAGCAATCCACAAGTTAATGTACAACTTCCTGAAAAGTTTTCAGACTATTATAAGCCTGTCCTGATAAGTCCCTCTTTACAACTTCGGGATGGCAGGAAAAGTCTTCCAGTAGTATCTTACCATTCTAATCTCTCCTCCCCAGACTTGGCCACACAGAAGTATTACTTAAAGCATTTTACTTCTGCCCTCAATTTAACCCTCCAATACAACTTTCCCTTCAAAAGGGACCAAAACCTTTGAGACATTAGGTAGGTTCTTTGAAGAATCTCTGGTTTAGACTAATGTGATTAGCTTACTTCTGGAAGATGAGTTAAGGACTAAACAGCATAAATAAGGGAGCTGTTTAATACCATCTTCAATTGTCAATGTAACATGTTAAGGGTGTTTGATGCCCCAGGATCTTCTAGCTAGATCAAGAGATCAGAGGCTATTCTCTTAAGTTTGTAAGACCCTATCTTGGGAAGCCAGAACATTGTGTGCCAAGCCAGCCTATCTGGGCAGAGATATATATTCATGGTTTAGCAGACCCCGATGGACTTCACTGCCCACGAACACCAGACTCACTTCCAGGTCAGCAGGACCTGACTTAATTCCAAGTCTCTGGTCCTACTTGTTCAAGTCTAAAAGTGCTTTCTCCCCTTCGTAAGGGGGGAGTCTAACCTGTTGCCACTATTAGGGGACACCTGGAACCTTGAGAATCCTCAGCTTGACTTCCAACTCTCCTGCACACCAGTACGGAGCCTTGGATAGGGTAGCAACAGCAATATGTAGCTTGTGTGCCACAGCAAAAGACAGGCGCGACCATAGCAATTCAGAGCCCAAGCTGGTGTTTGAAGTATCATTCACCTTACTTTCCCTGCGATTCTGAACCAGTTCAGAACTAGATCTGAAGATCAGACTGGATTTGTTGTACTGGGGCAGAGAATCGAGCTTGGAAGAACTATTTCCTCTGAACTAGGCCCAAGTGATTCTTCCTCCACACAGTGGAGAAGCCCCACTTGGTTAATAACTCTCGAACTCATGGGGGCAGATTGCTCAAAGACAAGAGTTGAGCCACAGATGTCTGATGAGGTCTTTCCAGTTTTATTAACCCAACTCCTTTTCTATTGTATAAGATTGAGGGAATGGGAAAGAAAAACATCTTAGTATTTCAAAAATACCAACTTCTACTTCAAAAAGAATGAAGCCACCCTATGACCTAGGTTGTTCAAGAACCCAAGACTTTAACTCTACATCCCATTCTGAGGGATCCTTTTAAGAAGGTACTTTAGGTACACAGTGCTTTTAAGTAAAGTTGACATGTCCACTTGAAAGCCATTCTTTCTAGTCAATCTTCAAGAAGGAATCCACAACTCTTTCCATAATTCTAACTCCCTAACAGTTTTATCCCATGCTTTCAATGTCAAAAACTACGGACAACTCTGAAGGTATGTGCACCAAGACCATGATTTCTTTTCTGAACAGCAAACTTTGACCTTTTGTTTTTTCAAGTGTTGTCCTTTAAGGAAAGCTCAGGTCGACTCTTGAAAATTACAAGATTGTTTACATAAGAATACAATTACCACAGGAGTACTCCAGTGCCAGAAACCCTACCAGTCACCATGTACCCTACTGTAGTTCCTTTTATTGTAAACCTAGTAGGGGAAAAACTGCTGGGATCTTTACGTAGACAAGTTATCCTACATGAAGATGCAACAAGATTGTCAGCCAACACTGCAAGCATTTAATCTCCTAGTAGACAGTGTCCTCCCTGCCATTCCACTGCCTACTCACTCCTGGGTGTTTCAGCACCATTGGAACCAGTGGCGTTTGCCCATCTTTCCCAGTCATCCTGTGTTTTACTATTCCCTGTTCAGTTAGGTTAGAAACTCATTCTTTCCTTTCCACACAAAGGCAGTAAAAAAAACATGTTCAGGCAGCCCTCAGCTTCTTTCCTTTCAGAAATTGGAGAACCAGCTAGAGTAAGACCCCTTGAGAGCAGTTGGAATTCCATACCTTATGCTTGAGGCTGGAGCTAGACAAGGGGCATGGACCTGGGGAGTGTGAGCCAGCTTAATCTAATGTTAGTCTTGACTAGTTTTGCAGAATTTTCCAAACTTCAAGGTGAAAACCATCTAAGTGATGATTTAGGGAAAACCTAGTATGGAAAAAATCCAGCATAACCGTTCTTGTTGAGGCAGGCATGGGAAAGGCCTCAAAAACGTGCTGCAGGAAGACTCCCAGTTCCAACTTATACCCGGTTTGATCAAAAGAACTTTAAGGTATAATTACTAAGAAATGATTCATTACACGCCAGTGTTGTATGTTACTAGGTCAAAACTATATTGTATGGTCTGTTTACCTTACCCTCTTCAATACCAAAAGAGGGTCCAAGTTCAGTTCAGTATGAGCCCTAGATAAGAGCTTAGATAAACCCACAATTTCATATTGACTGACCTCCAAGATTTCCTTAGTATAAAAGGTGATGAGACAGTGTGGCAATAGCTTTTGTTTACAAATTTGTTACAGATCCCAATCAAGCAGATCCTTCACCAGGTAATTGGAGCAGCAGATGTTCTCTACATTCAGGGACACTCCCCTACAAACAGTACTACCCTTAAGTAGAGCTTCCTGTGGGCTCAAAACAATGTTATGTTGATAAATATGACAGCTCTCTCATCCCAAGGGTACTGGGGCCTCCAGCCAAGAGCAGTTTTATGTAGTTTCCAAATCCCCTCTTGTCATACAAGTATTTTGTATGTGGGCCATGACCAAGCATTTTTTGAATATTTTTATTCTTAGAACTCGATATTCCAGCTTCACTAGCAGCATGCTACAAATGTCCTTTGTGGTGCTGGGGATTGAACTCAGGGCCTTGTGCATGCAAGGCAAATACTACCAACTGAGCTATGTCCCCAGCCCTACGAGCATCCTCCAATGCAGGCTCTGAATTTCAGACTTGAAACTCAATTTTTCCTGTCGAAGTTCTCATATTAGACAACCATATTCACAAGTTAAAGGTCGTATGTCAGGCCAATAACTGCCTTCATTTCTTAGTTCTGTGAAAATGTCCTGTTTTGTTTAAACCTCCAATCCTGGTATTTCTAGTGAGAAGTTTTGGTAAATGGTAATAGATTTGTCCAAGGGTTTGAAGATGGAAGATCTAAACTTCAGGCTGTGCTGATGAGCGTGGGTTGTAGTTACTGATTATGTAACTTTCCTAATATGAAAGTCCCAGAAAAGTTTAGAAAACTGTTTCCAGAATCCTTAAGATGTGTTTAGAAAGCACTGGTCTAGTTTGAAGTATACCCATGGTTTGAAAACATGTTTATCAAAACATTGATAAAGAACCAAATCAAAAGTCATCCGATTGGAATTTTGTGGAAGGAGAGGCAGCAGCTAGAGCCTGTTAGTCTAACCTTTAGAATGGTCACTTGTAATTTGAGGGCATGGCACTCTAGATGAGGATTTCTAGGATTCTAATTTCAAAATCCCTGATTAAGTATTAGCTACTTTAGCTCTCCTGTTTTAAAGTCCATCTCAAATTTTAGTCCCTAAAACATCTATGGAGCTCCATTTATAACTTAGTTTTAATGTTGATATTAAGTGACCTAAGTGGATGATCATACAAAGGTCCAAAACATTATCCCTAGTATCCAAAAATATTCCAAGAGTTGCTAGACATCAAGATGCAGTTACAGGCAAAAAACAAATCTTAAGTGATAGTTTGACTAGTGAGACTTCTACAGATCTGAGGTTACCAGATTGGCTCTTTAGTTATACGTTAGAATTCATGTTGACATACTTAGACATTGAGTTTACTCTAATTCAGTCCCCAGCCCCCAGTTTCTCCTTTCCCCTTCCTCCCTCCTGTTCCCATTCCTTTGACGTTTTTAAAGTTTAGTGTCTGTATGTTATGAATTTCAACATCAAATCTTGCTTTCCATCAAAAGCACCATCCTCACTATAGGTTTACAGGAAAAACTAGCAATGAGTTTGAGATGAGCATTTTGTATAATTTAGATATGTACAAAGTCTCCTGTGACGGCTTTAAAGTCTTCTTGCACTCTGACCTACATCCTTGTTAGATGTTTGAGACACTGGTCTGAGTTGTTAAAAATGAGACAGTTATCTCTAAGTAGCATTGTCAACCCAATCTAGGTTCAGTTAAGCTTATTTCACTTTTAAAAAATGTTAAGCACCACATGAATATTGATTCTGTACATAACATTTACTTCACTTTGGAGAAGTTACTGAATTCCAGGCATCTGTTAACACCAGTTTCCTTTTGATTAAAAAGGTGGTTAAGTAAAATTGACAATTTTTTGCAAAGTACTGGTTTATGACTGATCAGAATTAAGTTGATCCTTCACCAGGTTGTCCTATGCAGGAATCTGGGCCATTCCAACCTTCTAACTTGTTTGATAGGAGAGTTAAAAATCAATTGCTCAAATTTTCTTTCTTCCCAGCATTAGACCTGGGTCCTAAGACTTCCAAGAATAGGCAGATATTTAGGGAAATATTTTCCTGGACACTGATCAGCCCAAAGTTTCCAGTTCTACGTTCTTAAGTGAGATCAGGACAATTAGCAATGCTATCCCTCCATCCTTCACCATCCAAAGCCAAAGTACTGATGCAACACTGAAAACTCAGCCTTAGAGGGCATTAGAAAAGCCCAAACAATGGGGTGGGGAGACGAGAGTAAGAGCCACAGGCAGATGACCTAAAGCAATTAACCTCAGCCTCATGTTTGTGGAGTCTTGGCCTTTGTTCAGGGCTAAGACAGGATCTTGCGGTTTTGAATCAAGTATAGGTCATCGCCACCAGTTAGAGCTTTAAACACATCTACCGACAGGGGGCACTTGGTAACCATACACAAAAAGCTGTGAAACCAAGTTTTTGCAGCCTCACCCGAGAATTGGGCCAAAATGTAAATTTTTTTAACAGTAACTTGAATGGGAAACCATTTCTAGTCGAAGTGGTCAACGATTTCTCAATTTCATAGTCTTCAGACACAGGTGAGGGCTGGTGTTTTAACTCAGTGGAGTGCTTGCCTAGTATGTGAAGCACTGGGTTCAAGCCTCAGCACCACAAAAAGGTAAAATAAGCACAGATGAGCCATGACTGCTGAGCCAGTTAGAAATATAGTACCATCACCTAAACCCTGACTTTTTTAAGGCAAGTTTGAAAACCACATATCATGGTAGGACTTTCACATTCAGAGACCCAATCTTTTAAACTAATTTTTTGTTGCTGTAGATGGGCACAATCTATGTGGTACTAAAGATGAAACCCACTGTCTCATGCTGGGTCAAGTCCTCTGCCACTGAGCAACAACCGCAGCCCCTTAAACCACTTTCTCACATTACATTGAGTCCCACTGCTTCAAGTCCCTACTGCTATGGACAGTCAGGACTAGCAATCAGAAGCCGGACTACAGAAAGGAAAGGGGTAGGGGGGCAGGATGGTGAGTGGAAACCCATCTTAGGATACAGCAATGACTCAATTGGTAATACACGAGTCCAGAGTAAGTCAATAACTTCCACAGCAAGTAACTTCCACACATTTTACTGGTTACTTTATAATCTGCAAAAACTAAGAAAATGGCAAAGCAGGTGTGGTGGTGCATAGCTAATCCCAGCAACTCAGGCCAAGGCAGGAGGATTGCAAATTGGAGGCCGATTTCCACAACTTAGTGAGACCTTGTCTTAAAGTTTTGAAAAGTCTAGGGACATAGCACAAATGGTAAAGTGCTCCTAGATTCAATCCCTATACCAAAAAGGGAAATGTTTATTGATTAGGAAATCGTCAGTTTTAAGATTACCCAGTCCCATTTTCCAAACTCTCCCTCCATCCCTGATATTTGGCAGCTCAGAATACATGGGAAGCTGGTAACGAGTTGAGACTACATTTACCGTAGTTTCGTTTGGTCCAGCTCTTAGTATTAGAAAAAAAATTTTAATCTAGTTTCTACATCTTGTGCACATTGTAGTTGTACATGAGCTAATTTGTTTGTTCTATCATGTGCATATATGAACACATCTGGCCAGTATCACTCCCCAGAACTTCTCCCTCCCCACCTTCTAGTCCTTGGTCCCACTTTCCCCTGATCTCCCTTTGGTTCACAAGATTCCACATTTCCTTTTCTACCTTCCGCACGTGAGAAGGTATCTCTGACCTACAGCTTGACTTATTTTGCTTAACACAATGGTCTCTCGTTTCATCCGTTTTTTTTACAAATGGAAAATTTCATGTTGTGGCTAAAATGCCGTTGTGCATGAACACCTAGGCTGGTTTCATCATTTGGCTATTGTGAACTGCGCTGCTATAAACATGAGTTTGTATCACTTTAGTATGACAGTTCTTTAGGATTAATACCGAGGAGTGATAGCTGGGTCATGTGATTCCAGGCCTAGCCTTTAGGGGAATCTCCATAGGCAGTTTCCAGTGGTAGGAAACTGCAGGCTGAAGTCTATCAAACGGCACAAATAGAAACTGCAAGCTTGTTAACAAGGAAAAGTTAACAAGGAAAGGGAACTGCTGGTGCATCAAGATAAAGGAAAGTGGTCAACAGATTAGAGATCTGCATAAAGATCAACGGTCTTTACAGCTGAAATGGGAAGAGCTGAATAAGCAAGTGAGGAAGACGAGTTGGATGACAGTTATTTGGGAGAACAGAACAAGGCATTAACCTAGTTAGTGCCTAGGATAGAGGTGTTTCCACAATGATTGAATCACTTAAGAGTATTTAGCTTTGAAAGCACAACTGAGGTTCAAAATTCAGCAGACCTTTATAAGGCAGATCTTTGACAGGTTAACTTGAATGCATAACCATCCTCTTCAGAAGCACCTAGGACCAAGTAGTTGAGTGGGTCAGAAACAGTGAATGGCCTCAAAGCATTTGTGTAGAAAATAGATAAAACCAGAAGGTATTTCTGTATCAATTTTGGTTGATCAGATGACATGCCAATTGGAGAGGTATTCTGTTAAGAGAACCTAGGTTTTACTATTTGGGAAAGTTATACACGACGAATAGCTGCCATGTACCAAGCCGTTTGCTGGTTCTAATAGGCCAGGCTAGATAGATCCATTAGGTGGACTTTAATAGGCCAAAAATAGAGGCAGGGAAAGAAGTATGCTCCAAGTTATGACAGGCCTGCTCCACTCATTGTTTTTATTTGGTCACTTGATCTGATGCAAACATGTGCATGACTAAGCTCATGACACTTGATTTGTCATTTGTCAAAACAAAAGCTTCCATTCACATAATAGAAACCCCATGCTACCCAGATGTTTGGATCAGTGTACACAAGTTCAGGCAAGCAATAAAACTACTACCAGAAGGAATTATTCCCTTAAGATACCCAATTTCCTGCTGAGCAAAGTGGGAGTGATGTCCATCTGACTACAGTTCTGTTTTAGAAGTTTAGCTTGATGTTTAAGTGATCTCTCACCTTTGACCACAATGTCAAACATTTTAGAAGGCCAAGTTATGAGGCTGGGGCCGTTAGCTCAGTGGTAAAGTGCTTGCCTTGCATGTGTGAGGCACTGGTTCAGTCCTCAGCACCACATGAAGTTATGTGCATCTAACTGAAAAATATTAAAAAAGCCAAGTTACTGCAAAAGTTATAGTTTAATGTTATACACAAAAGTGACTTTGAAACCACCTGAGGAGTTTCTAGGTTGAAAGATTTGGAGAGTGACTTAACTTGGGTTTTTCCTCTATGAAAAGAGAAAGCATACCAAGTAGTTAAATAACTTACACTTATGAAGCTCTTAGAACACTGGTATGGAGAGCTTAAGAGTTACGCATTGATCATCCTCATCCACATGTGTAGCAGTCGTAACCTTGTTTACTGTTCATGTGACCATGGTCCTACATGAGTAATGGACATGTGTATAAGCCAAGAAATGCCTGGGAACATAGAAGTCAACCAATATCCACTGGAGTTCAAAGCAAGGTGTTAAGAATGGATTTAGGAATGAGAACCTTAACGTAAGATGGTAGACATGGGGAGTGGTATGAAAGCACTCCAACAGCAAGTCAACTAGCAAACAACCCTCCCTTCTGTCCAATTACCTTAGCTTTCAGTAGCATTTTTAAACTATTTAGAAGCAAACTCAAGTTCTCTTTGTTTAAAAATTGTGAGTATGAGTGAGAATATGAGCCAGGATACTGGCAAGCCAGAACAGAAGAGGCCCTATACATGGAGTTAATTAGAACATCTGCTTGGAATTGACCTCATTCAAATATAGCTGGAAGTGATGGAATACAACAGTTGTAAGAAATTTATACTGAAGCTTGATGCAATGGGAAATTCATGAGAAATTGCAAAGAAGTGGTTCCTTCAACCTCAAGTCCCTTTACATGCTGTTCAAAAATTTTAACACTGCGTAGACTGGGTACCTATAGCATTGTTACAATAGCCCTATTTAAGTTCACATGGGAGCTGGTGTCATTTAAGTTGCCCTCATGTAAGACACAGGACCTTTGTTACAAGCATTCTAGAATACCTAGTTTCTACAAAAGGCAGGAAGTGGATAGAAAACTAACAGCACTTGAGGAAAGCTTACATGTTCAAGTTAGTATCCTCAAACAACCAAAAGGACATGCCAAGTTGGCAAGTGTAGGCAACCCACTTAGTACTTGTTCATAACACACACACCCCTTTCAAGTAGCATTCCATGTATTCGTTTCGTTTTGTAAACGAAAGAGCCCTGTCAGCCATGGTTGCAATTTTGAACACCAATTGAGAAAATGCCTATTCTCAGACAGGTCATTTACCCAAACCATAGGTCTATGGAGGAAGGGAACTATCAACTGTACCGTTTATGACTGATGTAATAAGCAGTTTATGATAGTTGGGAGTTGTCAAGATACATTTTTCACCTATTAAGTGCTGAATGAGTCAAATAAAACAAGTTTCTCCATACAGTGACACTTTGTTCACTGCTAGGGTTAGGCATTTACATCAAGACTGGCTCCATTCCAACAGGCAAAGGCAATTACAGAAGTCTGGTGGTGGGGCTTGTTCTGAGCGGCCTGTACCAAGAGCTTCTCTACTTGGCTTCTCAGGTCTCCTGCTTACTGGGGTTGTCCCAACACTTGGCAGTGCTGGGGACTGAACCCAGGGCCACTCTGCCAATGAGCTGTATCTCCAGCCCTTTGGGCCAAGTACTTGCTAAATTGGCGGGAGCAACCTCAAACTTGCTATCCTCCTGCCTTAGTCTCCCATAGTCGCTGGGATTATTATTAGGCATGCCCAGTCAATACTCTTGGAAGGGAAAAAACCAAGTCCCTGGGCTGCAACCAACTTATTTGAATGGGGTAGGGTGATCACTTGGTTTGTCTGAACAGGAGTCATCTGCTGATGCTGAAGTAGTGTCATGGATGATTCCCAAAAAGGCAGATATTCAACATCCCCAGGTTTTAAGAATTTAAAGACTGTAGCATGAAATTCAGGAAAGCAGCAATTTTTCCCATGGCTTAACACATGTGACTGCATTTCCTTATTTTAAACGTTTCAGGTATAGGGGTGCTGGTACTATGGTTTGACCACTGAGCTACATCTCTAGTCTTTTTGGGAGACCAGGGTCCAAGATACTGTTAGATTTGGTTGTTATGAGGTGTCCTCCAAAGTTGTCTTAGTGTAGGAGTTTGAGGTGAGATGATTATGAGTGAGAGCTATAACCATTAGTGCACCCTGGTTTGTACAGACCGACTGGGTGGTGACTGTAGGCAGGAGAGACATACAAGGAAAAAGTGGGTCACTGGGGGCATGTCCTGTGGCCCCTTCATTTCCTGACCCTGGCTACAGACTGAATAGCTTTCCTTGGTCTCATATCTTGGGCCCAAGGTGATGCAACTGGCCATGCATGGAACCTCAAACTGTGCCCAAGTTAACTCCTCCAAGTTGTTCTGTTCAGGTATTTTGGTCACAATGTTAATGCCCAAGTTGGTCTGTTTTCCATTCTGCCGCAGCCTCCAAAAGTCGCCGAAATTACCAATGGTGCCACTGTCCCCACCTGTAAGTAGCATTACCAATGCCACAATCCCATCTGTTTATTAGCTAAAGAATTTGCAGCTGCCCTGCATTTGTGTTGTCTGGTGCTTTGGTGGTTTATGATTACTAGAACAGAGCACCTGTACTTCCCCACCCCAAAGTTGAATTTTGGGACTTACCACTCCCACCTCCCAAGGCAGGTCAACTGAGGCTTGATCCACTAATGAACTTCTCTCCAGTGAAGGCTTTAGGAAAGCATGGCAGAAGCTGAAATCCAGGGTTCAAGTTCATGGTTTCCTTCAGCTAGGAGCTCCACCGACACCTTTCGATCAAACTCAAGGATGTGAGAAGCAAGCAGGGGAGCTGGTGACAAGACTGGAGCACATCAGCCACCTCAACCTGCAAGCCAGGCTTCCAGACCATGGCAGCTCAGACTACTCCAGCGGTAGCCTATGCCTGCTGACCAGCAAGCCTAGCAACTGCTTAAACCGAGCCCAAGGTGTTAGCCGGCCCCCAGACAAGTCTTCAAAAAAGGAAGGGGTCAAGAAGTTAAGAATCCTCACCATTCAAAGCAAGGCAGCGGTGGGAGGAGCACCAGTGTGAAACGTTAAAACAGGACCACAGGAGAGCTGGTGAGAGATGGAACAATGAATGGGACAGATTCCAGGGCTATTCTAGCTACAGATACTCTAGCCAGAGGCCTGGGAACTGCTAGGGACAGGATCAAGCCAGTTGACATGTCAAGGCACGCAGGAAAAGCGAGTTTAATGCCAGTCACTGAGAGCATCAAGTCAGTGGTACTGAAAACGAGGTTCAAGAGTTGGTTCCTTGACCTGGTGGCAGGAAAGATAGGAGGTACCTGCAAAAAAGGTTTGTACGTTGGAGACTTCTGGAAGATGCCAGTACACTTAAGGTCAGGTCACTGAATATAACTAGAAACATCCCAGAATGTCATCTCTACCCTTGAGTACTTCCAGTCATGTGTATCCATAGACAGTCATCTTTTTGGGTGACACCACCCACTGCAGACATCCTAGTTGATCATTCCCCTTCAAAGATGCATGCAGTCTTTTAGTATCTTGGGGAATATACCCAATCCAACGGCACAGTTCGCTGAAGCCCTACATCAATGACCTTAGTTCAGGCAACGGAACATTGTACCACAGATACCAAACTCAACGAAAAGGATGTACTAGAAGCTTGGGTTCAGTAGTTGAGAGTGTCTGGTTTCACAAGCCATTGGATACCTCTAGAACTAGGCACGAAAGAAAGGGCAGGAAAAAGGAGCATCGTGACCTCTAGCAAACAGCCTCGCCTTAACTTTTCTTGGAAGGCTTTGGAATTGCCTTGAAGGGCACATTGGTACTCTTCGTGTCTTATCGTCTTAAGTCTGTTGCTAACCAGCTTATGTTGAAGTGTTAAACTTATATTCTGTGGCACAGCCGCCACATGCATGTGGACATTTTTTTTAAAAAAAACTTATAAACATTGCATTTTTAGTAGAAGTGTTGCGAGTTTACTTTCAGAACTGCCTAGGAAACTAGAAGGGGTGCTTGTTAAGTTTTGTGAACCAGGAGTTTGGGAGGCAAACCCCTGGAGCTGACGATTTAAGCTTTAGTTGTCACCAGAACAGCCTTCAACATATGCCAAAGCTTTGACCTGGGTGAGCTCTTGATAGTCAATTTAGCCGTTTTGGTAGAGGCAACCAGTGTGAGAAATTTACCAGGTGAACTGTTTAACAACTATGTCACCTCTTTAGGCACATGATTCTACAGAAAGATCTAGGCTACTGCCATGGGTAGTAATTTAACAACCAGCTACAATGGGTTGTGAATCTGATGAAATTCCTTGTTTCTGTGGAATGTGTACATGGTATTGATCATGTCCATTCTTCTGTTTTGGGTTAAAATTTAAGGTGCTAATATGGCAGGGCCCTTCTAATTTGTGTAAGTATTTTTACATGTTTCTATACACTTCATCTTTTAGTTGTTCAAAAGATTGTATTTACTTTCCAAGGTTGAAAATCTAGGAGACCCATTAAAGTTTTCTAGGACTATGTAAATAGGAAAGAGGTATTATGGATAGTGTATGCCTATAAGTTGTTAAAGAGCTGTATACCAGTCTGCATGCCAGTGTTGTGATGTAAATGTAATACCTAACAGGCAGAGGCTTCCTGCATTTGAAATTTGTTTAGAAAATGAGTTCGTAAATATTGTCCCCTCTCAAAAGAAGTCTTCATTACTACATCATGTCTCGCTAATCTTGGGCCTTCTAAGAACGTTGTGTTACCTCAGAAATCATGATTTGTATTTACACACTTATCTTAGGTGTGTTTTAGTCACTGATATGGGAGCCAAAACTTGGAGTAAAATTTAAGACCATGTTCCTCCCAAGTCATAGGTAGAAAATATCTACCTGTTCTGCCTATAAGAACCAGTAACTCAGTTCACTGAAGATTTAGCCCTCTTCACCAAGATAACGATGGTTTCAATATCCAGGTGGCTGGCATGTCTACTACTGCCCATGATTAGCAAGACTTCAAGTGCCCCCACTGCCAAGTTATATTTTGGACCTCAAGTAGGTTCATGAATTAGCTTCAGTTCTGTTCCGATTTTATGTCTACTGCCGAGAGTTCCTAAGAAATTAACAGAACTCTGGTCTAAGGACTTCCTATCTAGATGTGCCAGTTGGTACCATTCAAGTGGGAGACATGTTTTTCCTCAAACAGGCAATAACCTTGCTTCTGACATTCACCTTGGCCTAGAGTGAGCCTTGGAGCTTGGTCCATCACATTTCAGTCTTACCACAGCTTTGTAGCTCAGACATGTTCTCTTTACCAGCATATGCCTCCAGGGGAAAAAACCCAGCTCAGCTGTTTAACTAGTCCAGACTGAATCAGTTTGCTTTGAAGTATTGAATAAGTTGTGAAGAGGCTTGCCTCCCTACTCCAGAAGGGCGAACTTTGATATATTTATGTTGTTCCTTGTACGTAAACATCAAGTCCCAATGAGACTATATTCCCCTTTTGGCTTATAAAGGCTAACATAGCACAGGACTGAATGGCACAAGCCCAAGTGCAACAGTAAAAGGCATAGTTCTTTACACCATGAGACCAACAGATGTTTAAGATAGGAGTGGTAAGGCCCTGACAAGATATTAAAGAGCATAAGTACTTTGTTGGATCAGTACTGGAAATCAAACCTAGCGCCTTGTGCGTGTTAGACAAGAACTTCACTAGTGAGATACATCCCAGCCCTATGAGACAGGGCTCAAGTTGCCCAAGGGTGGCCTCAACTTCAAGATCCTACTTCAGCCTCCCGAGTAGCCAAGATTACAGGTGTGCACTACTGCACCTGGCAAGTACTTAGTTTCTTAGAATACCAGTAGCTCAAGTTGAGAAATACTCAAAAAGATGGCATTCTCCTAGCTTCCTGTACTCAGAACAAGAGTTATTCACATGATCAGGACATGTGCTTTAGAAACAGATGGCATATGAGATTCCAAGGCAGTCTGCCAGTAATAGCCAAGAAGAGCGACTGTTAAGGGAGTAGAAAGTGCTCACATTGCAGATATAGAACATTGCAGGTCACGTGCTCAGCTTCTCCACCGTGAAGTATTCTGGGAACGTGTGCCCCCGGTAACGGAAGTTCAGGGGCCGAATTCATCATTTCCTTCAGGAAGAAGGGCTCAGATTTCTTTCTCTCAGCTAATCTCTCAGAATGGAGATGAAGAATGAAAGGGAGCGGGGGTGCTGGCTAAGGCACCAGGACGGGGACACGGTGGCCGTAGAGAAGCAGGACCGCTGCAGGTCGGATCCGGCCCACCACCATTTGTACTTTGGTGGCAACCAGATCCAGCCGCCCGACCAGCCCGGCGGCCCCGGCCACTGCAGGAGCAGAGCCCGAGGAGTTAGTCGGTCCCCAGCCAGAAAAACAGGTCCTCAGGGAGAAGCAAGTCTAGGAACAGGAGAAGCCGACGTCCTCTGCACTCAACAGTAAAGCAGGACCGTGAGGATCGACAGCACCCAGGTTCCTGTTCTGATGGTTCATGGAGAGCTAGAAACGGTGACTGAGACAGACATCGGGGCCATTCCCGCCAAAGGAGTTCTAATGAGAGGCCTGGGAGTGGGCAGGCCCCAGGACGAGATCCGGACAGCCAAAACCTGAAGGCTCAGGAGGAAGAGCGGGAGTTTTATGACAGGCGCCGGGAGCATGGCAAGAATGAAGTGGCAATGGTAATGAGACTCAGGAGATTCCTCGACCTGCTGGCAATAAAGACAGGTGCCTGCTAAAGCAAAACCAAACTTTGAACTTTCTGGGGCACTTTAAGGACACCAACACCTTCTGGGATATACTCAAACACAGTGAGCCCCCAGAAGCTCGTATCCTTAAAGAACGATGGCGTCTCTACCCTTTTAAAAGGGATGATGTACTTTCAAGTCATGTACTTCCACTCATGTACATCCATCAACAATGTGCTTACCTTTTGGGTCGACACTGTGGCATTGCAGACATTCCACTTCATCATCCCTCTTGTTCAAAGCATGCAGTCTTTCAGTATCATCTTGTGGATTACACCCGTGCTGATGGTACGGTTGGCTGGAGGGTGAAGCCCTACATCGTTGATCTTGGCTCAGGCAATGGAACCTTCTTGAACACACATTGAGCCAGAGATACTATGAACTGAAAGGATGTTCTTAAATTTGGATTCAGCAGGGAGTGGCTCCCTGAGTCAGATACCTCTGAAGGTAAACGAGGACGATGAGGAGAAAGTGACAGCTAGGGAACTGAAGAACCCAAACTATTGGGACATTTTTCCTTCTTAGGCTTCAGGATTGTCTCAGAGCACAGTGGTGGTCTCTAATGCCTCTTATTGCCGTAAGTCTTTCCTGTGTTGCCGACCAGCTTATTTTTTGCAGTTTAAAAACACTTATGATTTGTTGGACTTCTGTGGCAAATCAGCCACATACCTGTGGTATTTTCAGATCCGTCTCAATTTCAACATCATGTTTTAGTAGAAACATTGTGGCTTCAGTTGGTGCTTTCAGAACTGCCTAGGAAACTAAACTATTTGAGGGGAACTCATGGCTTGTTCTCTTTGTATGGTTAGTTGAGCTTTGTGGACAAGGAGTTTGGGGGCAAACCCCTGAATATAAGCTTTGGTTGTCACCAGAACAGCCTCCACCATATGCCAAAGCTTTGACCTGGTTGAACTCGAGTCATTAGAAGTTGGATTTTTGCACTTAGCTTTTTCTTGTGATAGGAAGAGTGGGGTTTATCACATGACCTCATTTTAGTGACTAACTTAAACAGATGCTTTATGGCACCTGCTTAAGTACATGACCGTACAGGAAGATCATGATTACTACCAACAGGTACTGATTTAATATGAGAGGCTGATGTGTATCAGAATTCCTGATTTCTTCATAGAAGATGTACATAACTGAAGCCATCCTTAGAATCAAGACTAGGTTGAACCATGGAATGCAGATGCCTGGCTTCTAGGAACTGCCAGGAAGCATGTGGCGCTGCTCAGGAATTGTTTTCTACCTCCTTCTGGAATATTCCCCCTTAAGAGAAGGGCTCCCTTAACTCCACCCTATCCTGTCCATCACAGAAGCTCTTGCCCCCTTTACCTGTATGTTCTAAGTAAAAGTTGTGCAAGTTGGTTTAAGAAGCCAGAGCTGGTATGGCCAGACCTATCATGCCCCCTCATTTAAAGATATTGAGTAGTGTTTATTGAGTAGGTAAGTTTTTGGGTAGTTGAGTGATGTACAGCCAACATCCTCCTGCAGCAGTTAACCCTTCCTCATGTGGGACATGGCAGAGGCCCCCCCATAACTTTTTGATCTTGTCCTGAAGTTTTGCATCTTTATTCAAATGTTATCTTTCGAGTTGTTGCCAATGTGGTCGATCCTTGCTTTATTCTAAAATGTATGCCTAAAGGAGATTGTGTAGCTTACATGTTTCTAAATGTTTCATCTAAGTTGTTCAAAGGTTGTATTTACTGTCCAAGGCTGGAAATCAAGGTGACTGTCCAGTTTTGATTTTCTACCAGGAGACTATGTAAATAGGATAAAGTCTTTACTTACATATGGTTTGTGTGTATATAAGTAAGTTGTGTTGAAGAGCTACAATACTTATTTCCATAAGACTGTTTTGTGATGTAAGTACCACATAATAGGCAAAGGCACCCCTGCATTGAAGAGCAGGTTCTCATTTGTGTATTATGAGAGTAGAAGACGATTTGTAAATATAGCCCCCCCCACAAAAAGCATTAGACAAAAGGCAATCATCTGATAAATAGTTTAAGTGATTAAAGTTCTAGTTTGATTTACTACTAAGATTTGTGGTCAACTGACAGTAATACTGAAGCTACATTCTGTACAAGTGACTTTAGACCAGCATCTCCATAAAAGGCAGATAATTGGGCCCAGAAGTTTTATCTGATCTGTCCAATGCAGCCACTAACCATTGAGATTTGTGATGGGCCAAGTTTAGATCAGTTTTAACTTTCAAGTGTACAGATTTTAGAGACTAATACCCAAAGTAAGCTTGTTGATTTCTGTTACTTGAAGTATTTGATCCATTGAGCTAAAGATGAAATTCTACTTTTGAATGTAGCTATGAAAACATTGATACATGTGGCCATAGCTCACATGTCAAAGCACTAGAGTGTCCTGTTGAAGACATGCAGAGAAACGTGATCTTGAAGTGCTCTAGGAGCACCATTTCTGGCAGAAGTCGAGGGCTCTTTAGGATGAGAACTCCGTTTCAGGCAATTATCATGAGATGGTTTAGTTTATACTATATCCCACTTTCTACCTAGGATTTCCTAAACCCCAGACCTGAAAAATGGTACTTTAAGTCCTTTTCAAGGATTAGTTGAACATGCCTAATTCAGATGTACCTAGAAATTCTCCTGATGGCTTCAAAACCCTCAAAAGGATTGAAGACCAGAAGTTGCCCTGAGCATTTCCAAAATTCCTTTCCCATCCCAAAATTTGACCTTGCTTCCAGACATAACATTAGGAAGTTAGACCATGTAGTCACCTCTACAGTTCCTTTAAGATTTTCTCTCCCCCTCAGTTTCTAGGGCATTCAAGTCTGTTATGTGACCAGGTTAGAATATTTAGACATAGAAGCATGATAACGAATAGGCAAAAGCATACCAAATGGAGAATTACTTTTGAACGTTTTTAAGATTCCCATATTTCTGAAAAATTGTGTTGCTGTTAAAAGCTACTTGAGCTACCGTTGGGCCCTTGTCTTCAAGCTGTGACAAGTTTCTGGAGAACAGGGACTCCCTTCAAAGTATGCTCAGCACAAGAGTGTTAACTACGGTCTCCAGACTGGTCAGTCAATCTTCAGATTTGTTGGCTGGTGGTCTTATTCCAGTTACCAGCTCATGCCCATGACTTGGTATTTGTTCTCTTGGTTTTAAGTGGAGGGGAAGGAGGACCTGCTCATCCTGGATAGCCTCTGGCCACCGCATGTTTTTAAGAGGGATCAAATGCCTGGAGCAAAAATGCCATCCACTCAAGTTAGCTAGCAGTCAGATGCCAGAGGGCTGTCCAAGCAAAAACCGCAGTATCTTCATGATTGTTGATCAGAAATAAGGCCCAAGGTCTAGTGACTTGATGGTACTGAATGGGAAGATGTGAAGCAAAATGGCAAGTCCTGCTTAAGTTTTACTACAGGAACAAGATTAGACCTAGATATGGTTTTCCCATGGCAAGATTTGGGAAAGTGAATGCTGTGGTCACAGCTATAAGCTTGCTTCCCTCATTAGGGACCAATTCTCAGTAAGGAATTTTTCGAGGAGGATCACATTTGGACACCAGTTCCCCAATACCTTGGGTATTTTCTTGGGTTCTTGTGATGGAGTTCTATACACATCCTCCCCCTGCAGGCTGTCCTAGAGGAGACTTAACTTTGCTATATCAAAACCCCCACAAAGTTTAAAACCTTGTTACAACATGTAGTACTGGCTCCTTCCACTTGGAGAGATGAAGACAGAATATTTAAAAAAAAAAAAAAAAAAAAAAAAAAAAAATCAAGTTACCTTTAACAAATCCTTCCAAAGCTACCAGTAGCCTCTTTAGACTTTCACCCAGTTCCACAATCATTTAGTTCACCCTTGACAGTTTAATTTCTCCTCGTCACTTAGTACTTATCAGTATGGTTTACAATCATTAGAAAAATGACATGTTTCCAATTAACAGTTTTAGATAGGCTTGGTGTTTAGTACTGTGGCTACAGCCAGTTTCCTGCAGAAGTAGCCACTGGCCTCTGGCATTGACCAGTTCCAGGTAGATGCTACACATTAACAAGTTGAACACAATGGTCTGGGGAATTTCACTGGCCACCTGAGGTTTAGGTGGGTTTGAGCTATTCAGTTGGGTATCAAGATAAGCATGTTCAGGCTAGACTGAGCCTCGTGACAAGCAAGAAACTCATGTCAAACCAGAGTGCAAAAGATGGTCACAGATAAAGTTGTCTCAGGCATAGCCAGATCTCCATCGACAAGGAGGAAGCCTACACTTCTCCCTGTTTTGTTCCAAGTGGCCAATTTGAGAAGCTTGCCATTTTCAGCTTTTTTTCTCCCCACCTTCCAGTTGTGGTTTTAACTATGTTAAGGTCATGTGATTGTGTCCAAAGCCATAGCTGGTTCTCTAAGAAGCTATGCAGCAACACCCTACTACATATGGTGTTATGGTTTAAGTATTCCCAAAAACTTGTCAATGAAGATGTTTGGTGGCAAGGTTATTGAAATGTGAGAGCTGTTAACCTTAGTTCGTCTTCATGTGGAGGAAATGACTAGGTGTTGAACTGGAGGCAGGTGAGGCAGGATGAAGATATGTCACTGGAGGAACACCCTACAAGGGTTCATCTTCCCTGTGGCTCTTTCCTACTTCCTGGATGCCACGAATGGAGTAATGCTCCTTTACCACACCCTTCCGCCATGTTCTGCCTCACCCTGGGCCCAGAGCAATGGATTCAGCCTATCAGGGACTAATCCTCACGTAGTCAAAGTAAACTTCCCATCCTGTTCTTGAATATTTTGGTCAGTGACAAAAAGCTGACTAAGTAGGAATTGGTACCAAGAAGTGATATTGCTGTACTAACCTGACTAGATGGTTGAGACTTTAGAGCTCGTTTGCAGATATTTGAAGATGCCTTAAAAACGTAAGCAAAGCTGAATGGGCAGTTCTGGTGGGCACTCAGAAGACTAGGTTGTAAATTAGGAATGCCAAGAGTAAAGACTACTTTGAGGGGAATGAGGATTCAGTTGGAAATTTGGACTACAGGCCACTCATTACATTCTGGCAGAGATGCTGTTTACATTTTGCCCATGTCCCGACAGTGAGAATGAATTTAGATAGGTAGTGGACTAAATCCAGGGGAGGAAACTTCAAGGCACCAGGACATTCAAGAAGTGGCATGAATATTTCTGGCTACTTTTAGCCAGATTAACTGTAAGAACCTGGAGCAGATTGAGCTGAAGTATTTTTAAAACTTGCTGTTTGGTCAGAAAAGTGCATGTGAAATTGGGACCAAGGAAGGTGTGATTGTTAGATTACCACCACAAAAGATGTTAAATACTTTGCACAGAGGATGACTTGAGGGCATCAAGAACTTGCAAAACCACACCTTGAGCTTGCAGGCTCAAGGATGAGGGGAAAATTCCTTTAAGATTACATGAGCACCCTGCTTTCAGAGGGCGCTAGAAGTTTTTCCGCCCTGCACAGCCATACAAACACTCAAAAGCTACTGCAGCCATAATTCCAAGAAGCCCATGTATTGAGCAAGCTGGCAACCAACTTTAGCATGGTCCATATAGCGCTGGTTCTTCAGGAATACAGAATGCTATAGTTAAGGAGCCAGGGAGACGCCAGATTTAGAAGGCAGTGTATAGCCAGGTCAGTCCCTGCAGGCTTCCCACAAGTTGGTGATGCTTGATGCTGTAAAAGGTGAAGCAGAAATGGAGATCCCAGGAATTCAGATGCCAGTAGTGTGGACTGAGAAAAGTTAGTGCCTACATAGAGCCAGGCTAAGAACTCATTTGCACCGCAACCATTGATGTCAAAAGGGGCAGAGCTTCCCAAGTCCTCTGGAGGTTACGTTTCAACACATGTCCTAGATGCGGTATGTGGAGTTACAGAACTTGTTTGCCCAGCTGGGTTTGTGGTCTGGTTTTGTTCCCATCCTTTCTGTCCCCTTGTTTCTCCTTTTCAGAATGGAAGCGTTTGATCTGGGCCAGTGTAAATTGGCTATGTGTAGCTTGCTTCAAATTTCTACAAGGGCTCACAGCCAGGAGTTTGCCTTGAGCTTCAGATGAAATGTGGCAGTGTTTACAGTTCCATCATTGCCCAAAAGTCTAATGTGGACTAAATGCATTTTATGTTGTGAGTAGATGAAATCATCTGGGATCAGAGAAATAGTTTGGGTATTAGAAGTGTGCTGCAAAAGCTCCTGCATTCACGCAGGAATGTTTGGAGGTGAAATGAGGTGATTATATTATGAGAGCTGTAACCTAATCAGTTTCATACAAGTTTTAAGGCACTGGGTGGTAAATGCAGGCAAGTTGGGCATAGCTAGAGGTGGGTTACCAGGGGTCATGCCCTGAAAGGGTTGGTCTTCCCAGTAGTCCTATCCCCAGCTGCCATGAATAGAGAAGCACTCCACCACAACTTCCCACTGTGGTCCCACCATGGTATAGTCCATGGACTGACCATGGACTCTACCTCTGGAACCATGAGCCAAAATAAGCTTTCCATCTTTTAAGTTGTTCTCGAGTATTTTGGTTAGTGATGAAAAGTTAACAGATGGGTAGTGTCATAGGACTCACCTGTAGTTGAGCCCATAGTTGATTAATTGGGTTAGTACACGACAGTTACTTTGCCCTTCATTAGGGGGGAATGAACTACGTTGTCTTCACCGTTTTGTTATTCTTTGATCTATCAGCATATTTGGAATATGCCGATTGTGGTTTTATAGTTTTTGGTGATGTTTACAAAAGTGAGGGCTGGCGAGTCAAAGCATTCACTTCATTATCTTAAACGTAACGCTAGGTTTGACAACTCTTAGAGGACTAAGTAGCCTCTAGAATTCTTAGAAGCAGAAAGTTGCTGTCAAAGTGAGATCCGATTATTCAGGACTTTTAATTTTAAGAGGACACAATTGTTGCTGCCCCAGAGCTGCATCCTACAGAATCTTCTGTCCCAACACCCCAGTTGTCCTTATGACCTTCAGTTAGCAACATTTGCAAGTACTGAAGCTTCAAGACCCCAGGTCTCATTTGTCCAGTGATTCTACAGCAAGAGAAGTACTAGTCCAGAACCATGACTCCCCTGCTCAGATTACCTACGTGAAGGTAGGAACTTGGTACTTAAACCCTACTCCCTCCCCTGAATAAGTTCCCCAGTGATAGAATAAAAAACGCCGTGCATCCCTACCCTTATGCTTATTCACCATTCATGTTTTAAGGCAACTCAAGGTGCCCAGGCAGTATGCCATCTTTGTTGATAGATAAGATCAGTATTTCAACTGTAGTGTGTTAACTTGGGACATTACTGTGGTCAGGACAGTGACCACATCCATCACCGTGTTCTTGACAAGTCTGTCACCATCGCATCATTCCCTTTTTCTTGGGACAGATATGGTTCTTGTCCCATAAGCCTAAACAATGCTCAACCCTTCTCATACTGCCTCGGGCAACCATTTGCTAGATTAGATGTTTCACTGCCCCAACCACACAGGAAACTTATTTGCCCATCAGAAAAGGGTTTTCAGGCAAGTCTAGTAATGACTGCAGGACCTAAAGTGAATGCATTTCTGCCTCTGCATCCAGGTTTAAGTTAGTACCTGTCCATAGGCTTTGTAGTAACTTCAAGTCAGACAGCCGCTGAGATTAAAAGCTTAGCTCTGTGGTGAGAGGATCTAAAAGCCATAGGACACCTAACGTTTACTTCAGGTATTTATTATCTCAAGGACATTCCCTTTAGATGGAGTTAATCCAAAAAACCTGCGTTTTCCTCTGCAGTACTCAGCTAAGGAGATCCTGTCTTCCACGTTAAAGAGTAGCTAGCTTTAGTTTTTGCCATTGTACTAAACAGGCTGTTTCTGTAACAAGAGATTTCAGGATTCTAACTTAGAAAACTGTTCCTGGAAAGAGGAAAGGATTTCTGAGCTTTAGATATAGAAGTTTTTTTTTTTTTTTTTTTTTTTTTAAGTTGAGGGGCTGGGGATATAGCTCAGTTGGTAGAGTGCTTGCCTCGTAAGCACAAGGCCCTGGGTTCAATCCCCAGCACCAGAAAAAGAAAAATAGAGAGGTAGGTATCAGGAGTGGTTTTGCTACAGTTTTGTGAGATAAAAAAAAGTGCTCAGGTAAGTTTCGGAAGAAATTTAAGATTCAACATTCAGCTTCAACAAGGCCCAACTTGTTTCACAAACCTTGTTAGGGAAGTTTCTCCTCTATTTCAAGGAGGACTATACTTAATAAAGTGACTTCAGGAAGTTGCTGGGGTATTTTCTGTACAGTGACTGGTTCCCTTCTTTCCACTTCTTCAATATGTCTGCTCCATTTCCCCTCACTGCTAGTCTTCGTTCTTCTTTCACTTCTGAAGTAACTCTAGCCAAAATTTCCCTTTAGACCTATCAAAGGTTTAGGTTCTTTCTACCAATCACTCCTGGTCATCAAAAAAAAACCTTGAGAACGTAGGATATCGAATCAAACCTGAGACTGCATCCAACTCAGAACAACCTACAACCTACAACCCACACCCACCAGCCCAGCGGCCAACCCACCCGCTGCTGGTCTCTCTTTTTATACTCAAAGCCCTGCCTTCTTTTTGGGTGTGGACCAATGAGAACGCCTAAGAGCTCCTTTAGCTCTGCAAATGGTTCCTAACCAACAGCAGGTGAAACCCAGCTTCCAAAGGCCCACAGGCGTTCTCTTTGGACTTACTGATTTAAGAAGGCATAGCTCCCTCTCCCACTTCTTTTTTGCTGCATTGTGAAAGCTGATGAAGCAGTAAGATTATTTTAAGGGAATAATTCAGTCACCTTCAAAAAATGGCTGAATCAAGTTCCCCTCTACTGTTTAGTCTTAAGATGGATGTTTAATATTCCCTAAGGAATTTCAGAAGGAGAAATATGAATAGCTACATGCTCAGACACTGGTGTAAGAGTCAAAAATCCCAACTCTTGGAAATTGCTGATGAACTCCACCACTCACTGGTGTGTCATGCATTTGTTCTTTCGCTTGCACGTGTTACTGAGGCTAAGGATTCAACATAAGCAAGGAACCTAGTAAGGTGTGGGGTTTTGTGCTTCACAGACTGCATGCTAAAGAATATGAGAATCCTCAGCATAGACATGATTCTGGAAAGTTAATTACACCTGTACATTTGGGAGTGAAAAGCATCACCTTACATTAGGACAACAACAGTCCAAACCAACATAAAAAGATGATTTAATGAATGGAGATAACAGACCAAACTTCCTTACAGAAGAATTTCAAATATATGTGCACACTCCCCCCTCAAAGGTGAAGTTTAATTCTTGAGTATAAGCAAGTCTTAGTGACTTGCTGGGAGGCGGTGGGGGTGGATGGAGTAAAGGGAAAATAATTACAGTGAAGAAACCTGGCAACCTACTTTACTTAAGTGATCTAGACTGACGTCGCCAGTGGCAAATCATGTTATGTACTCACTGATAGGAAGTGGGGAAAAGAGCACTTCCCTTGTGTAGTACGCATCCCTTAACAAAATCCATACTCTAATCTAATCATGAGGAAACATCAGACATAACAAAATTGAGGGAGATTTCATAAAATCCTAATCAATACTCTTCAAAATAGATAACCAAGGTCAAGAAAAATAAGAAAAAAACTGAGAAAATATCCCATACCAGGAGAAACTAAGGAGCCATGAGGACTAATCTCAGTGTATTACCCTGAATGGGATCCTGAAACAGGAAAATATATTAGTGCAAAAATGGGAAATTCTAATACAGTTTGGAGTTCAGTTCTACTAAGATATACAAATGTCTCTTAGTCTTGGCAAATGACCATGGTTATGTAAGATGTTAACATTAGGGGAAACTGGATGAAGGGACTATTAACCTCTGCTCTCCCTGCAACTTTTCAGTAAATCTAAAATGATTCCTAAATGAAGCATTTATTTAAAAGAAAAAAAAATACGTTGTAAAATTTGCATGAAATTAAGATAAAACATAAACCTTCAAAGAAATCTTATGCTTGTAGCAGACTGCTTTCAACTCTGCCTCAAGGCTTTGTAGAAGCACTTTTCCATTGTTTGGGGTAATTTGGAGTAGACATTTGAAAAGTTGAAAGTTTAGCTC
This sequence comes from Sciurus carolinensis, assembly GCF_902686445.1. Classification (NCBI taxonomy): domain Eukaryota; kingdom Metazoa; phylum Chordata; class Mammalia; order Rodentia; family Sciuridae; genus Sciurus; species Sciurus carolinensis. The sequence goes on from NC_062222.1 coordinate 78,531,968, forward strand.
AATGAATCCCAAGGCTGTTTAGAAGACAGTCATGAGGGGAAAGGAACAGAGCCTGAGGACAACTGGAATCAAACTAGGATATAACCAAATCTAAGGCAGTAGGTCAACAGATGACTAGGTACAAATTGGCCTGCTTTATTCCTGTGACTGCCACCAGTGTATTCAGGGAATTTTCTGATTCCAAATGCTCACTTTCTTCTTGGGTTTTCATATATCTATAGTCAGGAGAAAGGGATTCTCTTCTAGGGAAGCCAGGTGGCATCCACAAAATTGGCAAATGTGCTTGAGAAAAATGTTTTCCAAAAAACTTAACAAAAATGAAAAATACCTACTATGGGAGACTATTTAAGTAGTGGTTATGAACATGGGCTTTAGAAAACCCTGGGCTTAATTTCCAGTTCGACTACCAACTGGCTGTGTGATCTCACACTGATTGACCTCTCTAAGCTTCATTTTCCTCATCTGTGAAATGGAGATAAAATAGGACTGATGTGTAAGATCATTGTGATGGTCGATCAAAATCATGTTTGAAAAATATCTAGAACAGCTCATGGCATGAACACATAGGGCATTTACTTATATTATGATCTATGTGCAATAGATACTGACTCAATATAACACAACAATCCTTTATGAGGATGAATAACCGGTCCAAAGTAATACAGCCCAAGTAATGGAGCTGGATTCAATCCCAAGCTCACTGGTTCTAGAATCCTTATCTTTAGCACACTACATGATATTGCCTCTCCTTCAGAAGGAAAACATCTCTTCTGTTACCAGAAAGTGGGGGTGGAAAAAGAATAAAGGAGACCAAAAACAAGGTCACTTTATAAAAGGGAAAAGGTAAGCCCTACTGTGGAGTTGTAAATATATAAAGAATGCAGGAATGAGTTTGAACAATATTAAATATGTGTCCAAGAACTGGCAATGGAAACACTTGCTTCTGTTGGCCCAAAAGCCAGTGAGAACTTTCATCTAAAATCATACAATAACACTGTAAAAATAAAGCTTACCCTGAAGCCCGCCCCTCCCCTGTGCTCTTCTCAGTATTTTCTCAGTTGATCTCCTGAACAGAAAGCTCAAAGACCAGAGAGTTCAATTTGAAACTAGACACATGACAAGCCTCACTGTAGAGGAGCAGGCCAGTATTTCACAGTTAGTCATCATTCTTCACGGACAAACCTAAGGCAATGATCTTGGAGGTTCCCACTGCTCACTAGCCTAAGCAGATGGCACTCACAAAAGTGGGTTCCCAACTTAACCACCCCATCTCCAACCTGTTGCTCAAATATTAAAAGTTAGCACAATTTGAGTGCATAATCAGATCCAGGGATTCTATAAACTTTGGCTCTCTTAATTCCCCTTTCACCTCTGAGATAGATATTTGATATCCTCATACTGTAAATGAGAAAAGTCTGGTTCAAAGTGATTAAGCAACATTACCCAAAATATACAACTGGCAAGAGGCAGAGTCAGAGGCAAGGTTTAAACCCAGGTTGTTTGAATTCCAAGGCCCTGCTCTTAAGCAGAATTTGCTATAGTTGGGGTTGTCAAGGAAGTGAGTTTAGAGGTATATGCTGGGCTGGCAGTGCCAGTAACATCTTGTTGTTGCCCTATTATGCTTTTTTCCAGCCAGAGATCTCTGAAACCCGTAAAAAGAAAGACTGTAGAAAAGAAATGTTCTTTCTGCCATAGGAGCTATCTTTAGGGACGGAGGCACAGAGAGATGTGGGGAAAGCACTCCAATTTTTATTTCATAACCTTATTTCAATTCTGTTACTTTTTACCCAAGTCGAACTGCTTTGGAATCTTAATCCATCCATTCTTTTTATTTTCTATTTCTTATTTTCCCCCAACCAAAACCTGAGTCAGTAGAGAAAGAAACAAGGAGGGAAATAGTCTTTGTGCAAAGAAAAATTCTAGTTCCAGTTTCCTAACTCATTCTGAGCTGGACTAATTCCAAAGGCTATTCATTGCATTCTGATGGCTGCCTAGATCCTGGGCCTGCCAGCAAAGAACAAGTCAGCCAAGGGAACAGGTGGTGGAAGGTGGCCCTGCCCACCCTAGCACAGCAGGAGGAACTCTCTGTGCTGGTGATCTGCCCTTTGGAAACTTGGATTTGTTCTTATCTAACTCATTATTTGAATGAGGCTGGTGATATTACATATGTAGATATATAATAGAATTTATTCAGTCCTACAGTGTTAATATCATATTGAACTCCAGAATGTACAAGCCTAATTTAGAATGGATATAGAACAGTTCCAGTTTCCTGTCATGGCGATATTTCTGTATCCCCGTTTAAAATGAAAAGGCAATGGCAGGTTCTGTATTTAAAATGATACCTACAGAGACTTTCTCATGGTCCTTCCCATAGCATCCACTCTGCTCCTGCCCTAGCTTAGGACCCTATTTCTCACTTCTGCCCTTCCATTCATTTTCACTACCTTCAAGACTATTGTTGACGCTGCAGTCATAGAGATCTTTCTAAAACACAAAATCCTTCCCTGCTCCCCATTATGTACAAAATAAAGACAAAAGAGGCCACTTTCTGCTGGACCCAGTCATTCAAATACCATCTAGGCTCTGGCCCCCTTTGATCCTCCTTTTAGCTTTTTTCCAATGCTCTCCCCTCTTCCAGTATATCATCATCTCTTTTTCACCCTCGCTAATTCCCACTTATCCTTCAAGGGTCAAAGAAAGTTTTGTTTTCTTTGAGAAAGCACTTCTCACTGGGTGCCGCGGTGTACACCTATAATCCCAGCAACTCAGGAGACTGAGGCAGGAGGATCATGAGTTCAAAGCCTGCCTCAGCAACTTAGTGAGTCCCTAAGCAACTCAGAGACCCTGTCTCTAAGTAAAATATAAAAAAGGAATGGGAATGTTGCTCAGTGGTTAAGCGCCCCTGGGTTCAATCCCCAGTACCAAAAAAAAAAAAAAAGAAAAAAAAAAAGCACTTCTCTGCTCAGCCCCTGTCTTAGTCCATTTGGGTTGATAAATTAAAAATGACACAAATATTTTTGAAGCATAAAATGTGTGTCTTATAAACAGCAGAACTTTATTTGTGACTATTAAGGTGTGTATATGAGGTATCTCCCAAAACTCCTATGTTAATGCAGGAATATTCAGAAGTGAAATGATTAGATAATGAGAGCTATAAACTAATCAATCCATTGTAGTTTGAAAGGACTGGTTGCATAATAACTATAGGCAGGTGGGGCATGGCTGAAGGAGGTGGGTCGCTGGTGGCATGCCCTGAAATGGTTCATTTTCCTGTGGCCCCTCTCCCCTTTCTCCTCTCTGCTTCCTGGCTGCCATAAATGGACTGGTGCCCCGTTACCATGTTCTTCCACCATGATGTTCTGCCTCACCCTCGGCCCAGAGCAAAGGACTCCGCTGAATATGAATTAAACCTCTGGAACTATAAGCCCAAATAAAATTTCCCTCTTACAAGTTGTTCTTGTTGGGTATTTTGGTCATAGCAATTCAATGTTGACCAACACAGTAACAGTTCTGCAAGCTGGGAAAACCAAGGTCAAGGGCACATTGGATTTGGTGAACACTAAGGGCCTACTTTCCACTTCATAGATACCACCTTCTTGCTGTGTCCTCATGTGGTGGATGGGACAAGTAAAATCTCTGGGATCTCTTTTTATAAGTCACTAATCCCCAAGTAACAATAAATGTTGGCAAGGACATGGGGGAAGGGTACTCTCATACATTGCTGGTGGGAATGCAAATGGTGCAACTACTCTGGAAAGCGGTATGGAGATTCCTCAGAAAATTTGGAGTAGAACCACCATTTGACCCAGCTATTCCACTCCTTGGTTTATACCCAAAGGTCTTAAAATCAGCATACTATAGTGACACAGTCACATCTGTGTTTATAGCAGCTCAATTCACAATAGCTAAGCTATGGAATCAACCTTGGTGTCCTTCAACAGATGAATGGATAAAGAAAATGTGATTTTTTTTACACAATGAACTATTACTCAGCCATAAAGAAGAATGACTTTATGACATTTGCTAGAAAATGGATGGCTCTGGAGACTATTATGATAAGCAAAATAAGCCAATTTCAAAAAACCAAAGGTCAAATGTTTGCTCTGATATGTGGATATTAACACACAACAAGGGATGGGGTGGGCAGAAAATAGTTCAATAGATTTGACAAAGAGGAATGAAGCAAAGGGAGGGGGACAGGAATAGGAAAAACAGTGGAATGAATCTGACATAACTTCCCTATGTACATATAAATACACTGCAGTGGATCTCCACATCATGTACAACTATGAGACTGGGATTCTAATTAGAATATGTTGTACTCCATATTTGTATAAATATGTCAAATATACTGTCATGTATAACTAAAAAGAACAAATTTTTAAAAATAAGTCACTAATCTGATTCATGAGGGTTCTTCCCTCTCCTAACTAATCACCTTCCAAAGCCCTGCCTCCTAATACCATCACAGGGACCTGAGGATTTCAATATATGAATTGGGGGACACAAACATTCAGATCATAGCTAGGCCCCAGAGTTAGGAATTTCTCTTGCATCCTTTCTTATTGAGCAAAATTGGACAACACCCCTGTTGTCACCATCTGTTCACTTGTCTGTTTCCTGCACCAGCATTAGACTCATGGAAAAGAAAATATTCATCTTTGTATCCCAGTCCCTACCATCATTCCTATTCAAGAGATAGTTACTCAGTCATGGTTTTGAGGGAATGGAGGAATGAATGTATCTAGAAGTAGATGGTAATAGTGTAATTGAGGAGCACTTAATAAAGGGACTGTTGATAAAGGTGTAGACAGGAAGTTAAATCATAAGAAATAACAAAGCTTCTATGGAGTCAGCTATAGCAGGGGCTGTGACCACCCTACACCTACAGGTATACAGAGTAACAGTAACTCCCAGAACCCAAAGAAAGCCACCACAGGAAGGACCATCCAACAGGAGGTGTGGACATCAACAGAAGATATATTCAACCTGCAGTGCTCTGGCAAGATCAGAGCTGAAAGAATAAATACCCCAGACTCCTCCCATCTTCCAGTCTCCTGTTACTGCCACACATTGGTCAAACCCAGGAAAAACCAGAGGGCAAGAGCATCAGGGAGGCATTCAGTACCCTAGGGGCACAGAGCAGGGTGGGGAGGAGTGGAGAAGGAGATCTGGAAGAGAAATGGAAATGATCCAACACAATTTCTAAGAAAAGAATCATTGCATTCTACAGGTTAAGAAGTTCAAGAATATGATCAGAGGAAAAAAATTATCTTCTTATCAGTTGGTAAGAACTTAGTTGTAGGAAGAAAGACTTTGATCAGCCAGTTGTGATAAAAGAGCCTAGGCTGGCACTTAGGTCCTTGCAAAAGAAACATATTTCTCAGGATAATAAAGGTGGAGAGGGTAAGAACAGATTGGACACATTATTGGGGCAAGTTTGAGTAGGAGGAAGGCAATGGTTGAGAAATAAGAAGAAAGACTTTGGAGAAGAGCTCAGTCTATTGGAGATTTTTCATGTAAAGTTCTGGGCATTCTGTACAATATTGCTCAATGGTTCTGTGAATCCACAGTAAGGATGAAAAAGTGATGTGGGTGGAATATACTCAATGTGAAAGCATTTCTCATAAAACCTAATGAAGAGATTGAGTTTACCAATACAGGTAAAGAGTGCCAAAGGAAAGGATCCAAGAATAGATATATTTCTTCATTAAACAGAGAAGAAACTAGAGTCAGAGAGGTAAAGTGCCTGACCAAAGGACACATACTAGGAGTGAAAGCAGTATTCCAGTCTGGTCTATCAGCCTCCGATGTTGGGCATTTTCATCTGTCAAACTACCTCCTTCCATTATATCTCCAACACAGAAGCAAAGACGTGAACATGTGCAGACTGATTGCCTCCCTGAATATAGAAACTATATCTCTTTAATTCTTACAGTTTATAGATGCAAACTAATATACCGGCTAGGATTTGTGGAGTACATACTATGTGCCAAGGTCACGTGGGCCATTTTGTCTAATTAAAGAAACCCAAGAAGCTTCTAGTACAATTCCATTTTACAAAAGAGGAAATTGAAGAGGCAAAGCCAACTTTCTCACAGTTGCATAGCAAGTTTGCATTCAGAATTCAAATTTAGGTATCTTTATCTCTGGATAATTTCAGCAACTATCCTGAATACATTTATTTTTTTAAGCATTCAGGAAGATTTGTGTCTTTTAAGTTGAAGACCTACAATTCAAGGTTTTTTGGGTTTTTTTTTGAAACTGGGTTGCTTCCAGTTCCAAAACACTATTGATTTTTTTTTCTGTCCCAATTCCTGTCGTCTTGTATACCACAATATCTGCTATAGTTGTATTTTGCACATTTTTCTCTTTGAAATAGGCTATCAGTGGCAGCTATGGGATCCCACAGAGTCCCTTCAGGACTGCATATGTTAGAAGAGGTCCCTTGCTATGATCTCAGCAGTCCCTTATCTCCACACTTGATCCTCTCTGCAGGCCAGCTCTAAGCCCAGGTGCTCCAGAGGGGAGGAAAGGCTATTTAATAAAGAAAGAAAGAGGAAACATTATTCTTTGTGGTTCATGTTCCTAACAGGGATTTCTCCGGCACTTAGATTTTGGTAGTATTTAATTCCACTGTTACGACCTCAAATTGGAGTTGTATTCTGCCTTTATCTAGAATGTTCTTGATGAGCACTGTGGTCTAAAATGCTGACTTAACATTTTAGACTTTTCCTTAAAGTTCATGGATATCAAAACATTTGCTAGCATTGTTATTACATTTCATACTATCTTTGAGTTTTGAAATGGTAGTATTATTCCATTTTCTAGACAGTAGCAAAATGTCACCCAGCAAAGGAGGTGACTTTTTTTTCTAAGTCGTAAATCAGTGTCAAAACTGGGGCCAACAGCCTGTGTTCCTGACTCCAGGTGAAATTGATTCATCTCCTAAAAATACCCTCTCTTCTTTCTCCATATGTCCAAAGCCACCCTTACCTACTGGATAATCTATCAGGCTTTTAATGCTATGTGTTGAGGCAAGAAGCCAGCACTAACCTTCTATTAGGACCTTATACTTTAGAGGGTTGAGTACTGGGGATTGAACCCAGGGGCATTTGCCACTAAGCTACTGAGCTGCATCTCCAGTTCTGTTTATTTATTTTGAGACAGAGTCTTTCAAGTTGCCCAGACTAACCTCAAACTTGAGATCCTCCTGCCTCAGCCTCTTGAGACACTAGGATTACTGAGGTGCAACACTACACCTGCCTAGCAACAATCCTACAACCCTATGGACAAAAGCATTGACTTTGAGTCAAAAAGAGCCAAATTTGAATCCCAGCCCTATCACTTACTAGCTATGAATAGGGTAAATCCCTTCACTTCTGAGTTCTAGTTTTCTGTAGGGTAATAGACATGCTAGTTACCTGTCTGATGTTAATTCCCCTATTTCTACCAGAAAATCAGCTTGGTTCAGGACATCAACATGCCCAACTAGAAATGCCTACTTTCCAGACTCTCTCAGCTGGGTGATGTGGGTGCCCATCTCCCACATCAGTGTTCTGGGTAATGAGTCATAGCCTCCACAAATATACACCCAACCTCCTCCTCTTCCTGCTAGATCCCACTCTCCTTTATTTTTTTGCCCCAAGACTCAAATACTCATTTTCTTTATTTCCATTATGTTATTTCTTGGATGAAATAACTAGCCAACTAATTGAAATAAGAACTCTTCTTCCTTCGTTACCAGCCAAAATTATATTTCCAAACACCCTCCTCAGCACCTCCCCAAAGATCCTACCTACCATATCCAAGTCTAATCTGTAAGTTTGCAGTTTTTAATGTTTTCAGAATATCTGATTTTCTTAGGAGTAAGTTACACCATCTTCAGATAATCCAGATTCTGATTCCATATCTGTGTCTTCCTTCTCTTAGTCCTAGAGTTATTCAGCACCATCTCCACAAAAGGTTGAACAAAATGAATATCAGGGTAACTTATCTTTCTCCTTCAGATGGACTCTTTGCTAGTTTCGTTGGGTTTTCCACCTAGGAAACAGAATTGATAGACTCCACTGATAAGGCTTTTGTACTTTCTGCTTCTCATTGGGTCAATAAGGAGCCCTGGAAGAAACTAGAGGGAGGGAGGAGTTGAGGTCAGGATATGTATTTCTCTAACTCCCTTAGGCAAGCTATGTTTCTCAACTGAGATGACGATTTTTCTCAGTCTTTTTTTTTTTTTTTTTTTTTTTTTTTTTTTTTTGGGTGGTACTGCAGATAAAACCCAGAGGCACCCTACCACTGAGCTACATTCCTAGCTTTTTATATTTTTAAATTTTAAAACAGTGTCTCGCTAAGTTGTAGAGACTAGTCTGGAACCTGCCTCAACCTCCCAAATCACTGGGATCACAGGTGTGTGCCACCACGCCTGTCTCAAATCCTCTTCTCTACACAACTCTTCCCTTTGGGTTTCAGCAACCCTATCTTCCTTTCATCTCTTTGAGCCTAATTTGGTTAAACTTTGTGGTTTTTACCTCTGGCTTATACGATCCCTGTGGTTTCCCTATACCCCATCCTGACCTTTGGAAATAGTCCTTTTATTAGAGCCTCTTTGAATTACCTTAATTTGAGTGTATCATCTGTTTCTCTGAGAACAACGACTGATACAGATGAGAAAACTAGATTGGTCCATTTATGCTTCTAAGGAGTACTCCTCTTATTTCTTAGGGTCGAGTTCCCACAATTAAGGGATAGTTACCAGAATTCCCACTACTACAGACCAGCAATGCAGTATTCCTCACTGTCTCTCTTGTCTATCCCATACTTTCTTCAACTACATATAAAACTTACCTCTTCGACTTCCTTTGCCCATGACTCTGTCTTCCTAGTTGACAATGAGTGAATGTGTCTGTGGGTGCTGATAATTCACAAAAGAAGGCTGACACAATGCTTAATAGTCTGCTGTAAGCAAGTTGTGCCCACTGGTCACCTTTCTAGACAATATTCATTGCCCTCATAGTCTGAATATTCCTTGCTTTTCCACTATAATTAATCAAATGGGACAGATTCACCTAGGAAATACAGTCTCTACTTCATTATTTCATTGCAGAAATAAAAAAATAAAGGTTACAAGTTCCAGGCTTTTGATATTTAAAAATTATTGCTCATTAGGACATATAATCTTATTTTGCCCTGGGGCTTGAATAAACCTGGGACTTGATGCAAAACCTCTGTTAAGACTGGAAAGCACAAGCTCAGGGAGGACCCCAATGAATATACATGGTCACTCTTTTCCAAGTTTTGTCTTTAGCTTTCAGACCTTAAAACTGCTTTCTCAGTACCCTCAGTGAATATTGATTTCACAATGACTGACCAATTCTGACCAAAGTATTAAGAAACTGATATGTAAAGCAGCATGCCAACTTACTGATTTATAATAAAGCTTATGAGAATTTATATATAAGTTATGAGAACCAAGCAATGAATATTGTATTAGTTTATCTGCAAGTAACAAAAATAAAAACACAATGGATTAAACCATAAGAACATTATTTATTACTTAAGAAAAAGACATAATGGTCTCATCAGTCTATCAAAGAATGACATCTTTTGGCATGTTTGCTTATGGCCTCATAGCTGCAAGATGGCTGCCACTCCAAACATGGAACTGCATTCAAAATCAGAAAACAAATAGCTGAGATGTGTGTGTGGGGGGAGGTGTGATTTTCTTTTCATAAGGTTTTTGTCTTTTCATCCAGCTAGCTTCTCAGAAACCTGATTAACCAGAACTGGGTCATATGATCATTCCAATTGTTCTGAAGACCGGGAAAGTAAATAACTCTCCAGTCACTTTTTTTATGGAATAAGATTTGGAAATGGCTCTAGACAGTGTGGCAGCTCTGTGTGCATGCAGCACAGATCGCCCTTCAAGAAAGAAGCACTGCTGAGTTGTGAGGAGTATGATTGGCTGAAAGACCTATCTACAGGGCCCTTGAGATATGCCACCCTCTTCCTGGGTGCCCCAGCCAATACTGTACCAGCTGGGAGATAGGGTCTGGCCATGTCAGTTCAATGTGAGCTCCTCTATAGGGCGTTCTTCATCTCGGAGCTCCCTGCTGGGTTGGTAGAAACTCGTGCAGATCCACGTCACAGTCTGAAACTCTCCCTGCCCAATTCCACTTTCTTCACAGATGTCTGATCTGCATTATAATGTGAGGACTTCCCTGTCTGGTCCCATTTCCTCTCCCTTTGCTGTTCATGGCCATCACATCCCAATAAACCTCTTGTCCTCCTAACTCCATCTCAGCATCTGCTTCCTGTAAGAGCTGAACTGACAGCTAAGGGCAACATGAACGTATTTATTCCCTATAAAGAAGTCTCCATGGAAATCAAATACATTGTGTACCAAGAGAACATAGCATCAGAACAAGCTAAGAGAATGGGATCTGACTAACAAATCCCTTTCCACTGTAAGGATGTTCCCAATCTGGTGCTCTTTTGTCTTATTTCAGAAAGGACATCCACACCTTAGCTTCTGCTGGTGAACACTGGCAAAGTTGGTCTCAGACTCTGACTCATGTTTCTGTTTTCATTCAAATCATGCCTGTTGTTGACCTCTGCTTTCTTAACCAGGCTAATTCCATGGAGTATGCTATAGCCAAGCTGTTTTTTCTCACCTTGGGGCCTAGAAGACTATTTTCTTTTTTGTTCGGGCATTTGCTTATTTTATATTGTTTAGGGGAATTTCTCCAAATGTCCGATCCCTTCCACTATGTGTTGACTTTACAATTTCATTTTTCAGAGTTAAGACGTTAAAAATATCATCAATTCTGGAACATAATGTTCTCTGAGTAAAGCTTCATTTGTTTTAGGTTCACTTAACCTTCATTTTTAAAATATCTCTTCGGTGACAGGCATTTCAGAAGGTGCTGGGCATCCAACAATGAACAGGACAGAAGTGCTCCCTGAAGAAGCTAACAGAGCTGTTTTTAAGTTGAATAAAAAAATAGGAAGAGGTGAGATTTAAGCTAAAACAGTGAGTCACTCCTCAGATCCTTCCTATAACCTATGTTTTAAGTTTTTCCTTTCTCCATGAAACACAACTTCAGAGATTCTCAAACCAGCATAGCCTCTCTACACGCATTTGATATTAAATATGGATGTAGCTTTTGTCTGCCAATGTATATGCTGCTTGTCGCTGTCTGCGCCACCCCTCAGATTCCCTCTCCTGATAGCTGCATGCCTGAGACAACTTCTCTCCACCAGTGTTTGACAAATAATGGAGCTGTCTGAATGGTGATTATTTCTGCACAGACACACATTCCCAAGTATGTCTGTGTTGAGATCTGTCCTTGTCATGGTTTCAAAATGTGTATGTGCTGAATGCACTCATTCCCATTTATTAATGACTATCATCCATTTTCCCACCATAATTATGTAATCATTTATCAGTTCTCTCCTTCTAAAGTAAAAATTAACAAAGCTCAAAACAGACTTGACTGGATCACATACTGGATGTAATCTTGAGAAAGATTACAAGTGAAAATAATGACAGTCCTCTAGTCTGCCACTTAAGAAACCCTTTCCCAGTAGACCAGAGTCTTAGGTGCTTTAGAAGTTTTTTTTTCCTAAGTCTTGAAATGAGAATGGCAAAGTTACAATGGACCTCAGACAATCTGCGAGCCCAAACCTCTCATTATTTCATACAGAGCAAAATTAACTTTCTTACATCAGATAACTATTGCCAGATCTGGGACTAAATCCCAAGATTCCTCCTCCCAGCCTTGGCTCTTTCCAACAATCTGCCTGGTCTCACTGTCTCCCACAGCTAATTCTGCTCTTTCCATACTTTAATCCTCACCACGTCCCCTTTCTTTTATCCTCTGTCACCCTCAGCTTCCTTCCCTTCCCTCTTCTCCTTCTGAGGGATTTCTTACATTCCAGGCTGTGCTCTGTGTTTTTGTCCATTTTTTCTGTCTTTGCCATTAGTAAAAATAACTTGTATACATGGCTTTGTATTGTCTACATTTAGTACTTCTTTAAAAACCTCGATATATATGAAAATTCTGAACTATCTTTAAAATTGCAGTTCTATATATATACTATAGGTTGAGTATCCCTTATCTGAAATGCTTAGGATATTGTTTGGAATATTTTTATATACATAGTGAGATATCTTGGGGATGGGACCCAAATCTAAATACAAAATTCATCTTGTTTAATATACATCTTATATACATAGGCTGTTAGCAATTTTCTACAGTATTTTAAATAATTTGGGGCATTAAACGGTTTCATGGTGTGAAATTTTCCACTTTTAGTGTCATGTCAGTACTCAAAAAGTTTTTAGTTTTTGGAGCATTTTAGAGTTCAGATTTTCCAATTAGGGATGTTCAACCTGTACAAAGACTTAATAGCACTTCTTGTGCTAAAATAGCACTTAAAGCACTTCTGGGATGGCAGAAAAAACTTAAGAATGATTGTATAAGGACCTTCAGGACTTGAAGAAAAGATCTAAATATTTGGTGTCCTCTCTAGTTTATGTGAATTGATAAAATATATTGAGCATAATTATATGCTCTTGAATATGGTAGGCTATTTGCCCTCTAAGCATAGACAATCTCCATAGAAATTGGTTTCAACAATCCAGGAACAGTGAGAATAAATGATTGAAGGATAACTGGATTGGCTTCTGAATGTGTCTTCTTTTTTCATGTTTTTCTAATAGCATCAAGAAAATAAAGGAAAACAGTCTTGAGAGCCTACTGACCCAGGTGAGCAAATACCCAGTTCTCTTTGTTCTCTTCTCAGTCCATTTCACTTTTTGCTTAAACAACCTTGTCTGTTCCTGGAACTCAGAGTCCTGTAAAATGCACAAAGAGCCATGTCATTGAACCCCAGTCAGGGCTCTTGCCCTAAGCCCAGACAGCAGCTGGTAAGCAGCTGCATCATTGTGCTATAAAGCTGCTCTGTGTAGGATGCAGAAGAAAGAAGAATGAGCCCTCTGAACCTATGTAAAAAATATAACCCCCTGTGACAACAGCTGGCAGGTAACAAATTTCATGAAAACATTTGTGCATTAGAATAGATGCATAGTGGACAAGATTTAGAAGAGTATTTTAAGGATTTTTTCCCCCATAAAAGTTATGTACTCAGATATTTACAATTTAAAAAAAAATTAATTTATAAAAAAGGAAATGAGAAAACTAAGGCAGCTGGTACAAGACAGACATGGAGCCCAGTAAAATGTGACTCCCTATCATCCTCACCTCCTTCCCCTGCCTCAGTGCTCCACTTAAAAATGGCATGAAATGTTTCCCTGGAGCAACCAAGATGAATGTCTGTTCTTAGGGCCCCAAGTTCAGACACAGCACCACTTCCTAGAGTTGGCAATTTGACTAGCCTTTGATCTCCTTTCCTTCATGGGACAGACACATTAATCTTGCTCCTCTAATTTGCAAGACAGTGCAAGAGTCAGGTCAGGCAGGTATAGCTGCAGGCAGGGCTTTCTCCAATGCTACACAGAAAGGTTTTTTGCCTGCCCAGGCCAGAAGCAGTTGCTGCAGTTGCTTACCTGCTACATCCTATGGGAAGGAGTCTTGGGTGTTCGGTGGCTTAGGATATGTGTTGCCCAATAATAGACAAGCTGGAACCTGGGACTTAATGGAAAGTAGGTACGGGTTACTTTCTGAGTTTAGCTTTTTTAGGATCTATGCTTTTTTCTCCCATTCTTTTTAGGGACATCTTTTGAGTCCTTTAGAAATCTAATAACCCCATTGACTTTATTGAGCCCTCTTCATCCCCAACCTCATCCAAATTCTCTTACATGAAAGGAGGGAAACAAATTCATTTTTGATGGGAGTATAATTCTATATGCCCCTTTCAGGAGAGCAGATCAACAATATATAAATTTTAGATGTATTTTGGTTAGGCCCAAGAATTTCACTTCCAGAAATGTATCCTAAAGATGTGATTCACAGGTAAGCAGAAGTGTATGTACAAGAACTTTTACTGCTGCTTTGATTAAAACTACTAAACAATTAAAAATAGGCATCCATTAAAAGGGGATCAGTTAAACAAATTATCACAAACATACAATGAAAAACTCTGTAACCATTAAAACTAAGGAAGTTATTCCATTTTACTCACACATATGCCCCCTTGATAAATTGTTAAATGAAAAAAGTACGTCATAGAAGTTATATAGAGTAGGATCCCAGACTTAGGTAAAGGAAAACTGTTGTATTTGTACTTTTATAAAAAAAGTTGAAAAATAAATATTCTATTGACAGTTATATCTCTGTTACATCTCTGAGGAGTAGCATTTTAAGCATTATCAACTTTATATTTTTATAAAGGAGGTATACTAACAAAAAAATATTCTGATGTATTTTTAAAACCTTCTTTTAGGAAAATATATGTGATGTCTTCACATAGACAACTTGCTTTTGTACAGAACTTTGCAGTTTTATTTTCATCATTTAACCTGCTCTGTCTTCATAGTCCTGTGAAGTAGGAAAGGTAGATCTTGGTTTTGTCAAAGAAAAACAAAACCATACAATCATGAAAGTGAACAACAGATGTTGTTCAGCAACTATTAGCAGTAGTACAAGGAAGAGCTGAGCTCTTCTGATTTGTGCAGAGGAGACGGGGCCATTTGAAGGGGGAAACGAGGGAGTAAGGAGGGAGAGTAAGCAAGGTCTCAAGTGAGCAATTACAAAGGATTGGTCAGTGTAAAGGTGATTAGACCAATTGTGTGCTACCTGGCAATTACCAGAGTTAGGATTTTGTTCTTCAACAGAGACTGGGAGAAAGACAGAAACCTTCCTTCTTAATGATTTCAAAGGAATGACTTTAAGGTTCTAGAGAAAGACACTCAGTTGTTTCAAAGGGACAAAAATAATTCATGATGTTAAGCCATTTTTAGTAAGTGTCCGGGGGAAAGAGGAGTGTAAGGCCTGTCATCAGTTTTTCGCTAGAACAAACAAAAAATTCTTTTCACAGCTCTGAGTTTTCCTAGACAGGAATTCCAGAGGGGGCTGGGTTGTCCCAAGGATGCAACCTGAGGCTGCTGAAAGCTATGTTAAGATTGGTCCAGTGTGTCAGTGTAGTAGTTTGAATGGAGTGTTTGTGCTGAGAGCTTTTGCTGTTCTCAAGATCACTTTCATATTAAAAAAACTAGTTCTCAGAGAAATTATGTAGTGTGGCATGTTGGAGGTGCCCCACATGGATTTCTCTTCCAGAAAGAATTTGCCTTACTAAAAGGAGGGAAGTAACTGACAGTCTCCACCTCAGTATTTGAGCCAAAGCCAAGCTCTTCCTGGGTAATACTCAGGCAATGACTTAGTGCTTGGGAGCAGTAGACCAGCCATTTCTGCTCAAAATGGGTACAGCTAAATGGACAATTTCTGCTCCCAAGTTATCTAACTCTGTTACATCTTGGCATCATAGAGGTTCTTCTGTACTTCTGACTTCAACTCTGTGTCTGCTTCACGGAATGCCTGAACTAATAAATAAGGCTTGTCCAAAACTGCATTCACAGCTAAAAGGTGTTCAAACCCTACCTCAAACCATAGTTTCTGAATCTCAGGAAAGTGTAAACCCTGTTGGACATATCTGTACTTGAACCAGACTGCAAGTGTTTAGCTAAAAGAAAGACTTTCTGCAAGTGGAAAGCAGAATGAACTGGAGGAAAACAAGAATGTGAGGGGTTCCATGAAGAAGACAGACCATATGGAATGACTGAGATCACACCATATGGAATTAAAAGTTTACATCTGAAAGGTTGGGAAGAGATGAGAAGCAAGGCCTGGTCACTAACACAGCACCTTGTAGATGTTTCTGTTGTTTCTTACTTTACACCTGCCTCTCCTTTTAGATTGTGGGTTTCTCCAGGAAAAGAACTGTGTTTGAATTCCTTTTTGAATTCTCAGTGCCTGGAACAACACTGTACATCATAATGGCTCAATAATAATTACATAAATAAGTTATAATTAATAAATAAAATAGGAATTTTATCAATCTTGCTGTTCTCAAGATCAGGAGATCTTTAGCAGGAAAGTAAGAAGGTAGGGACAAAAGTGGGGTAATAATTGTTATAGCCAAATTTACTGAGTGTCTTATTGGGCATCGTTCCAGAACCAGCATATTTAATACACATAGTAACCCAGGGAGGTAGTGTTGTCACTGGTGGTGTCTAGGAAGTGGACTCCAAGAGAAAATTTAGGATGCAGAGTGTTTATTAGGGAGTGCCTTTGAGTTTAACAGCCATGAAAGGAAGGAGGACGAAAGGCTAGGCAGAGGGACTAAAGCTACAATGCAGACCCCATAATAGCTTCAGTCACTGGAAGCTCTGAGGTCAAAATGATCCATTTGGATTGTCCTGTGTTGTATCCAAGTGACCAGGCCTTACACATCCTCCATGTGTTGACCTTCCTGGGAGGGTATGGCCCAGGGCTGATGCCTCTCTGCATAAGTGGGGCAGTTTGGCAACACACTTTGGGTAACTACTGTTGTTAGTCCCTTTTACACATATGAAGAAACTGAGACACAAGATGCTTTAGTTAACACTCTGCCTAGTCATAGAGATAGTGGCCAAACCCAGTCTCAAACCCTGACATTCTGGTGCAGAGACTTTCTTCCTCAGTACACCTTCTTCTTGATAAGGTACACCTAATTATAGCAGTGGGCCAAGGCCTCCCACATTCCCTGTTAATGATTTGAAATCCTGGCTTTGGAGAGGGTACTTTTGTCCTTATGCACATAGAAGTTAACTTTCACCAAACAAAGAATGAAAAAGACATGGTCAAGCATTATTATCAATGCATAGGAAAGCATTGACACATATTTTTGCCCAGAATTATGCTAGGCACCTTGAAGGATATAAAGGAAGCAGAATATGTGGTCTCTTTTCAGAAGCTTACAATTTAGGCAAGAGGATAACCACAGACATGTGAAATAATTATTGGAAATATCCCAGAGCCTAAATGAGTAAGTGCAAGGTGATTGCTATGTTGGATAATAGTAAAACAAAGGGCAAGCAAGCTTTTAACAAAACAGTCCTCTATTATTACAAAGTTCCACCCCCCCGTTAACACTGACTTTGAGTCTTGGAACCCAGAATAATAATAAACTATAACCTAAGTATAAAAAGAACTAGATGTTCAAGGGTTCAGAAAGGCCCACAGGCCTGAGTACAAAGACGTTTCCAGGGCAAATTAAAATTCTCAGCCTTTGGGCTGGGGTGCAGCTCAGTGGTAGAGCATGTGTTTAGGCATGCACAAAACCTTGGGTTCCATCCCATGTGCATGCCTTGAATTTTTACATTAGTGTTTTAATCTGACTCCTGAGTAAGTAAAATACATTTTCACTCTAAATCTTAGCCACTTTTCCTTTATATGGGTGAGAATGCTTAAAAACAGGAGAATAATGTGATTTACTTTACTGGTTTTTTGAATAGGATTTTCCTCATACAAATTTCATTATTCACTCTAACTATTTGAGTACTTTAACTTTTGGGTAAACATTGTGGTTAAGAGCATCGTGTTTGGCAGACAGACTTGGATTGAATTATGACCCTGCCACTTACTTGATCTGTGTGAAGGGACTTCTCTCTCAGATCCTTATTTTCTTCATAAGTAAAATGAGACTAATAGCAGAACTTGTCCTTACCACAATGCTATTTACTAAAGAATTCATGTAAGGTGCCTGGGACACAGTAAAGCTGCTTGTTACCTAAATAAAACAGCAGGAGTGTGGGCCAGAAATCCTGCTGGGTGTTGGGAATTCACAAAGGACAAGGGAGACAAATAGCCCCCACATTCATAGACAGACAAGCAAAGTTAACTGCTAGGATAATAAAAAAATATAGAATTTCATGGAAATATGTAACACTGACAGGGAAAGTCAAGGAGTTACAGAAAGGTCTCTTAATATCACACCCTTTAAAAATTATATTAATTACTGTGAATCATTGTTCCCACCACTAGACTCTGAATTCCCAGAGGGCAGCAATATTGTGCATTGTGCTTGGTGCCATATAGCAAGCATTTAATGTGGTGCCTGGCCCATAAGAAACATTCAGATATCCAGCAAATGAATTCTCAAGTGAATGAATGAGTGAAAGCAAGGACTACCTAAGGTAATTCAGTAGGAGTCCACTAGATGAGGGTGGCAGGGTGTTCCAGCCAGAGAAGTGTGCATGAACTCACTGAAGTGAATGAAATCATGGCTGTGAGTGGAAGGAGCTAAAATAAAGTGAGGCTGAGGGAACAGAGCCAAGTATGGAGGGTCTTCTCATAGTAAGGAGTTTGAACTTGATGCTAAGGAATAGCAAGACACCATTCAGGATTTTCACAAAAGGAAAGATATCATGTGTTTGTTTTTTTAAAGTTTATTCTTTATTCTTTTAATACACCACTAATTCAAATCCATTGTAAGAAAAAGGAAACTACAGATAAGCATAATTTTAAAAATACCTGTATAATCTCACCAGAAATAATCACCATTTGACCATAAATAACAAACTACTGCTGTGTAACAACAAATCACCCCAAAACCTTGTGACAATGACTTGTCTGTAGGCTGACTGGGATCAGCTGGGTGGTTCCTCTACCATGTACACCACAGGGAGGATACAGTGGTATTCACCTGGGAGCTCAGACCACCCAAGATGGTCTCTTATCCTCAAGAGCCTCTCTCCACATGTCTTCCCATCTTTCATTAACTCAGCCAGAGCTCTTTTGCAACATGGTAGCTTGCTTCCAAGAAGGATAAAAGGGTAGCTGCCAGTCCTCTTACGGCCTAGGTATACACATACGCTGAATGTTTTCCACTGCACTTTAGTAGGCAAAGCCAATCAAAAGGCCAAACTTCAAGGGAAACAGACTCTACTAATTTGATAGAAAGAGCAGCTTGTATTGAAGACTCGCTGGCTGCCATCTTGGGTAACTACCTGTGATACAATCTGGCTAAACACAAATGAATAGATTTTTTATCATTTCTGGTATTAATTAGGAAAACTGAGTTCAAAAATAACAAATGCAAAGTACATTGTCTTAATACAAATAAAAATCTAAGTGAATTGCCTAAATAAAGTAATAATTTGCATGTGTGGTGGGAGAGATGCAAGGTAAGCAGAGAAATACCATATTGGAACATAGCATTAAAATGCTTAAAGAATTGAAGACAATGGCAAATCCTAGATCAAGAAAATGGTTAAAATTGCTATGAGAAGTGCACAACCAATGCCTTTGTAATTAACCTGAGTATCAACGGAGTGTGATAGGTAATTAAAGCACATTATTTATCTAATCTCAACTTCTTACAGGGAAGGGTAGAAGCAGGGTCAGATGGGTAGAGACCCAGGGCCCTGACATAATACTTCACCATGCACAACAGAATGGCAAAGCACACACACCTGCTCTAGTCCATCTTCCACATAGCTGTTAGTTTTCCTTCTTAACACAAAATTATGTATGGAAAAACAAATCAGAAACAGGTGCACATTAGGAAGAGACTTATATAGATTTTATGATTGGGACCTATTAAACAATTTTCAAGTCTATTTTACATATTTTAAAAGCAGGTACAGGTAGCAAGGAAGAGATCAACAAAAAGCCTAATACATTGCAATAACTCTTGTTAAGAGTACAGGTCTGAACCAGGGACAGAAAAAGAGACCAAGTAAAGAGAAATGGCATTAAGAATATCACATAAATGATAGAGGCTGGTGACTCTTTAGTAAACAGGTAGAGATGAGCATATCTCTGACTTGCATGGATAGAATTATTTGCTGAGACAGACATACAGGAAGAGCAGGTTTAGGAGTGATCAGAAACTTCCAAGTAGAATGACCAGTTGTTTAAAAAAAAAAAAAAAAAAAAAAAGATTTGGGAGCTCAATTAATTTAGACTAAATATACTTAAACTCAGAAAAGGGTACAAATGAAATCATGAACAACTCACTCAGAAGCATCTAGCAAGAAGCAATACAACCCTGGAGGAACTGAAGAGGGTCACAAGAGTTGGAAAGTCACAAATAACTTCTATATCTCAACAAACCAAAATCTGAAAGCAGAATATTTTGTTCATTATTTGCCAAAATTACTGAAGAGAATCATCCTCAAGCAGATTCTCCACCTGAAGGGTAGGAAAATATACCCTTATCTCCAAGGAAGAAAAGATATTACATGAAAACCATATTCAGTGTACCTTATTTTTCAACCAACACAGAGAACAAAGTCTATAAAATCAAACGAGAAGACCACCACTTGCAAAACAACCTGAGACTAAAGATCCAAATAGCCAGAAGCCAGCAGGGATCCATCCATGTTTATTCACCAAGTAACATTCTGATTAGAATTTGATTTGTCATAGATTGTACTGATCTGCCAACCTGGGCATTCTGGTCTACTTGATACTTATTGCCTTTCACCATAATTTAATAGGCATTCAGGTTAATTCCCAGTCTCTGAGAGCTTACTTAATATGAATCCACCCCAGAGAAAAGTCAATCCTCAAGTGACAGATTCACTTTTGGTACTTTCAAGGCAGAGCAAAACTGTTGAAAGAACTATTACCCAAAGGACTTCTGGTAGCCAGTTAGAAGGTTGATGGTGAGGGCATTTTGAGTTTTCTTATTGAAACTTGGCAAGCATTTTTACCAAAAGATTAAAAATTAAGATGTGAATGCAAACGAGGAGAATTCATTAATATTTTTATTTTGAATTGTAATCTATTATCACTTCAAAAAGATTCACTTCAGAAAACATCCAGTGGATGTTGACTTACCAGTAAAAAAGTAAGTCATCAATGTCTGATTATAACACTGAATACACAATAAATTATATTTACATGCAATGACTAGACTATCACACACACAAGGTAAAAAAATACAGTATTTTATATACAATATGAAAGATTTACATTTTCATATACAGTTTATAAAGTTAAAAATTCTCTGTACAAAATCTTACGGGTACAGAGTTTATATATCCCCATCCTTATGGCTAGATCACCAAAGATTTGCTTAAAACTATAATACTACAAACACTGGAGTTCTTTTTACTTCATATTAAAATCTTGGCACCCATATACTAACACATTATTTTTGAAATGTGAATTACAAAGGAAATAAAATGTGATCATGCAGACTTTAAGAAAATAAAATGTGCTACTAAATCAACATTTATAATTCCATAGTTACCTAGTTCTGTTTAACTTCCTGTATTGCTTTCATACAGGTACATGCAAAACTAGCAGATTATGGATTTTTTTAATAACATTAAAATAATACTATAGTCTGACAATACTTAGGCATTAAGAATGCAACTATCTAACAACTCTAGCCTAACGATTATTTCTGCTTTAGCAGAAACCTCAATTAAAGACATCATATACTAAAATTCACAGAAAATTCCTAAGTTTATAGGATCTGCATCAAATAGTACACTGATCATTTAAAAAACAACAGAATTATGTGTCTGACATTTAAGAGTACTGTATAGTCTGTTTTGAAAATGGGGAGAGAAGAAAATCTAAGAAACCATTAAAGGATTAACCATTGTCCCTGCTAAGGAAGCACTTGCACACTCCCAATCTGTTAAATAAAGACACCTGAAGGCTTTATTAAAAAGCTTAAGATAAGCTATACTATTCAACTTTAAAAATCTTCTTGAAAAGTAACAAAGGTATCAGCACCTTCCCTCCTGCCCCAAGTAGCTAAAGATCAACAACAAAAATAAAGTGCCAATGTCTAAAGTATTGTTAATTATTTAAGAGGCACTAACCCATTTGATGGCTTAGGATTAAATATGAAAATAGGCCAGATCTGATCTGAATAATAAATAGAAGGTAGGTATTCCAGTCCATGTAATTCCTGCCTAGATGGGGGCTGGACCAGAAAACTACCTACTCCCCCATTTATTGCTTTAAAACCGGTAGACATACTTTAAATTTTGACACAGAATAATTAGAGTTAAGATGGAAAACACAGTGTCTGTGCCACTTTGAAATCGAAAAAGAAGGTGCACTCTTGGTCACTGGGTGGAGAACTGCTGAGACTCTCTTCTCCACAACTCATATCTTCACAAGAGTCCTCACTAAAGAGAAAAGGAGACAAGCAGAGAGGATCATTACTTAAAATACACAGATACTTTACAGAAAAAAGAAAACGGAACCTGCTATAATCTACATGAATATCTCTAGTCTTAGGATTTTTGTATACAAGTTATTCTTTATAATACAGAGCTGAATTTAACTTTTAAGGACTTCCTAAGGTGAAATCTATTGTAATCTCATTAGAAAATTTTTCTTGAAGAAGCTTACACAAATTTCTACTTGCCAATCTATTATTCTTATACCAAGTAACAACTCTTGCAGCAATTAAAGAATTCTAAGTATTTTAAATCCAAGAAATGCAAACTAAACACAACATATCTCCTGTCCTGTAGTCTACTTAAATGTCCTTTTTGTATCAATAATTGCATCACTATTCCTTTCAAATATCAAAGCAAGAAACCAACTATAAAAATGAAAATTCTAGTCTTTTATCTCCATAGCATAAAACAAACAAATTAAAGTATTCACTTTACAAAAACAAATTCTAAACAAGAAAATGACATTTGACAAAACTGTAAGAACATCCATAGAACTTGGCCGCAGTAGTGATGACAGTTCCCTTTATTTTCCAGTCACCTTCCCTGCAGTCTCTTCCTCATAGCACCGTATTAGAAATTCATGCTAACATTAAAAAGGCCTAGAATACTGTTTCTTTGATTGTTTAACTGATCTGTATTTCAAAGAGCAGGAGACAGACAAAAATTTTTTATTTTAAAGGGGGCGTATAAAATATTACCATTTTAATGAAACTGCTAGTTCATTTTCTCCTCCAAAGAAATAATGCCTTTAGAGTAGGAGCTTTCTCTAATGCCTTATTTTGTAGTAATCTACAGCTCTTTTTTAAGTATAAAAATCAGTCATAGTCTGTGGAAGTCTATAGATAAAATACCAGCTTACCTTTCACTTTCATCAAAACAACCCCCCTCTGGGATTGTTGGCAACTCAGGAACACTATAGTAGCTATTGTGGAGGTTCTGAGCTGTGCGCCTTGAAACAATCCAAACCAACTTCTTCAGATCTGGTTTGCAACATTCAGGAGAAGAATACTCAGCTAAACATTTAGATACTAACTCCCTCCAGTAGAAGAATTCGGTGTCGTTAATCTGGGGGGGGGGAAGTATTTTAATGAAAAGGAATATAGCACTGGTTCCCAAACACTGTACATGGAATCACCAGGTGATCTGTAAACAAAATACTAATGGCTGGTTCCATCCGCAAATGTTATAATTTGGTTGATACAGAGCATAACCTGGGTGTCAAGATATTTTTAAGTTCTCCAGATGATTAAGTGCAACCCATATTTGGGAACCAGTTTTAGAAGAAAAGCACTGTAAGTATAATTTACATAGCATTAAATACAAAGAAAGGTTTGCCTACAATAACACATATAATTAATACTAGGTCTGATGATAAATCACTTATCAAATACATTATACTCTTCTTTTTCCCAAGTATATTCATCACGAGTTCCAATGCAAAGGAATTTAATATTCCTTTTCTTACAGAAACAATTTGTTATAGAAATCAAAATTATTTCTATAACAAGACACCGTATAGATTACTAATATACATTTACATTGTGATATCAGATACAAACCAAAGGAGAAGTTATCAATATGAAAGAAGAGGTTTTCCAAAAAAAAAAAAAAAAAAAAAAAAAAAAAAAAAAAAAAAAAAAAAAAAAAACATAGTTCCTCCACCACTGGGGAGTGCCCAGTTTATTTCATGGAATTAATTTTCACTGATGATGCTTCCATATATTACAATCAATAAGTTCAGATGAAAACTATAAAATTTTGATTAAGAAACCTCAGAGTTACCCAAAAAAATGTTTCACACTGAATGCACTTCCACTATAAGCCGAAGATTTTTTTACCTTCATTTTATTTATTTATTTATACACGGTACTGAGAATTGAACCCAGGGCCTCACACATGCCAGGCAAGTGCTCTACAGCTGAGCCACAATATCTGCAGAAGATTTTTGTATCATCTTGGCCTCCATTTCCACTAGATCCAGTCACATATTTAGTCTCCTATAATCTAGCTTCAACCAATCCTTTCTCACTACTCTATTAACATCACCTCTGAGGCATCCAATGACTTCCTTCAATTTTCATTATACAAGAGCTCTCATCAAAATTCAGTACTCTTGGCCACCTCTGTCTTAAAAACTTCTTTCCAACTTGACCATACTCTTACTTATCTGGATACACCTCTCCCTATCTTGGGTCCTAAGGGAGGAAAAGGCCAATGTTGAAAACCCCAGAGCTTCAACTGACCCCAAGGACTCCCTAAGTTTCTTTAAGTTTCAAGTATCACTTCTTCATGGAAAATTCCCAAACTCAATCTCTATCCACAATTTATCTTAAGAGTTTTTATTCCAGGCTGCCAAAACACATGCATGCCTGGGTATACAAGCATCTAAAATCATACTTCATTCATCACAAATCAACTTCCTCCAAGCCATTTTTCTCTTCATCACTAAGTCCAAATCTTGGTCATTCACAATTCTTTGCCTCATTTCCATGCTTGGTTCTGAAAACTACTGCTTGTGTTTGATTTTCTTATTCCTGCATGTGCTATCACCAGACAGTCTACCTGCAAGCCTACCTTAAAATGACTTCCCAACCTATCTTCTAAGTCTACTAATTTCTTAAATATAAGCTTTACTGTGCAAACCTTCATGCTTCAAGAACTGTTTAGCACCAACCAGGCTCCTTTCTTGGTCTGTCACATATCTTGGCTAACAGCCCCCAAATACTCCTAATTCATTATTCTCTGCACTGAAGCATAGTAATAAATAACAGAAAATACCACCTCATGATATATTTTCTCAACTAGATTCTCAGTTTATGAACACAATGTGCTTATTTTTGCCTTACACCTTGTGACTGCAAAGAACACTGGAATGGTCTGCCTAAAAGGCTTAAAAAGAGAAATAATGCTATTATTTTGGTAATGCTACAAATGAAATGATTCAGCCCTACAGATGTGAAGGGATGCCATCCTATTCCATTAATGCACATATTAAGTCTACTTCTTTGTTTGCATTTTAAAACAATGTACATGTGGCAATACATAGTTATATTACCCTCTGGCATGAATACTACAGAAAGGGACACCTGCATGCAGAGAGTGCTGGACTAACTGATCTAATTCCCATCTAGCTTAATACTCAAAACTGTATTTACACTTGAGATACAAGAAAAAAAAATGTGGGGCTGGGGATATAGCTCAGTTGGTAGAGTGCTTGCCTTGTAATCCCCAGCACTGCAAAAAAAAAAAAAGTAAGAAACCCCATAATATATTCCTTAATGTTTAAGGTACGGGGGGGGGGGGGGGGGGGGGGGGGCGCCGAGAGCCGTTGGGGGGGCAGATAGCAGGAAAAAAACTTGGACTGAAGGTATTTACCTTGGAATGTTTTTTAACAAGCAGGAGAATTTCCAGTAATTCAACAGATTTCAAAGTTTCTACTTCCAAATTGAGAAGGCACAAAGCTAATATAGATGGCTACCAAAAGAAAAAAAGAGAGAAAAGAAAAAAAATAAATGTATTTTTAAAAATTCAAAATTGAAACTATAAGACGTATAAGAAATACTTACTTTTGCTTTGGAAAAGACAAGTCGGCAGTGGCAAGCTTTCAGCTGAGCTTCTAGTTTGTCAAGGCTCAGTATTTCTTTCCTATAAAATGCAAAGGTAAAAGTTTTAAATGATTTTAAGGACTTGCTATTAAAAGTGCACATCTGGGTATGGTGGTGGCCTATAATCCCAGAGACTTGGGAGGTTGAAGCCGGAGCATCCCAAATTCAAGGTCAGCCTCAGCAACTTAGTAAGGCCCTAAGCAACTTAAAAAGACCCCCAAACTCAGTGGCACTTAACTACTGAGCCACATCCCCAGGACCAAAAGCCAAAAAGAGTACAAGTTGAAAAATGGCATTCTAATTCTTTATTGTTACGGCAATGCTCAAAGTACAAAACTTTTTTAATCCCACTGACCTTTCTGATGTATGACAAAGTACAATAGTATGATATAAGTGCAAAAAGTTTAAGGCAGTAGTAGCTTCCAATTCATAGTGCAATTTTTCTGAAATTATTTTTTCCATCCGTTTTATGTCAGAAGCAGTACATTTACACTGACTAATCCGGATTACATCATGAATGGATGGAATATTGCATTCTTCTTCAACTATTCTAGCAGCCAGCAAAAAACAACAGACTCCGATGCAAGATAAATGTTTAGGTTTCACCTGGAAAACAAAGAACAAAGGAACAACTATAAGTAAAGCGACACTTAAAAAATAGAACACAATCAAGCTGCTTCTCTTAAATATACTTGTCCTTACCCACAATTATACTCATTTTTATATTTTAGACCTTAACATTCCTTTTTGAGGCCTGAATGGTGGCACATGCCTGAAATTCCAGCAACTTAGGAGGCTAAGGCAGGAGGATGGCAAGTTCAATGCCAGCCTCAGCAACTTAGTGAGACCCCGTCTCAAAATAAAATAACAAAGGGCTGGGGATGTAGCTCAGTGGCAGGGTGCCCTGGGTTCCATCCTTAGTACCAGTAAAAACAAAATCCAGTTTTTAAAAAAAGGCTTTTAAAGCATTTAAATTATTTAAATGCAAGGGAAAAAATTTAATTCAGGTTGAAAAGTTAGATTTGTAGCACTGAGTAACACTCTGTACTGTTTCGAATTTTGTAAATCTGAAATATAATTTCACTCAAAAAATTAAGCTTTTCAACATTAAAAAAAATTACTACTTTGGATATAAAAACAATACTTTCTACAAGTTTTTATGCAAAAATCTTTAGGAACTATTCTATACTACTACATAATTTCGCCCAAGAGAAATATTACATCAGTTTGTGCAGCATGTGGGATATGTATAAAAGATGCCGTGGACAGATGGCTGTCCTTTTCTTTCCTGTGCCCTGAAAAGTGACCTAGCAGCTGAGAGCAATCCTACTGGTAGGAGAATTAAAACACATTTTTCTAACAGTTGCTAGTAATTGTTAATAAGACCATAGCTTGCTTTGGAAAGACAGGGAAGGGTGTGGATTATTTTTGATATATTGTTATACTTCATTTGTTGTGTTTCAGTATTAAAAACATCTAGGCTCTAATAGAAATGTGATGAAAATGAAAATATGAAAAGCTTCTGAGAACTGTATATGTATTCATATTGAGTACTGAAAAAACAGTAGTCTTTTAGTCACATTTTTCCAAGAGAAAGTATTTAAGAGGTACAGCAAAACCTAACATAAGATATAATACACTTAAAGTCTCTTGATCTGGCACTAACAATCACAATTCTTATTATAAATACATATGTATAATAGATTGTTACATTCACTTGATAAACATTTATTGAACCCTTGTGTGCTAGGTTGTGCTAGATACTGGACACAGAAAAAGGAAAACATATTGATAACATGTAATCACAGAAATTGATTAAATACCTTCATAAGAGCCAAAAATCTGTCCAAAATATTGACAGCTAGAACAAATGTTTCAGTGCAAGATCCAAAAAAGTTAGTTAAACTCCTTAAATCTTCTACTTTGGCATTTCTCAATCTTGAACACAAAGTATTATCATTCTACAAAAAAAAAAAACAAGAGCCAAACTTAATTATATTCTTAAAATTACATGAATAATGCACAGATTCAAAGAATAAGGTACGTTTTTCCTTTTAATTTTCAATAACACAGAGAGAGTGGTTAATAAAGCTTCATCAAAAGTAAGACATAAAACACTACCTTTAAAAATATACATCAGAGAAGAGCTTCAGCAATTCAACATAACCTGAACTGTTCCTACACTCCAGAAGGCAACGGCAAACACAATCTAATTCAATTTCCTTGGAAAAGAGGCAGATGTTTCCTTGCTTATTTTTATTTTTCAAAAATCAGTTAAGATTCTACCATAAATATTTCATTGGCAGAGGGCAGGAAATGAACTGCTCAAATTTCTAGGAGTCTCCCACTCAGAAATTGCAGGCTGGGGATATCAACATTTGAACAACACTTCTCTATACTTGGTATTACTTCCCTTCTTGCTAAGAAACAAAAAAACCTGATCCTGTACGGTACTAAGGTTTTTCTTAGTAGTCCTCAGAATGACCAATTTTGGTCTTTTGCCGGCCTTAGTCTTCATTCAACAGGAAGTGTTATGTGGGGGTTCACCTTCTCTAATCTTTATCATCTGCTACAGCAGGTCCTCATTTCTGCGAACTTACCTCTGGGGTAGCCTCGATCAAGCTCAGCCCTTTCTCTCGAGGTTGGAATCTCTGTTCTTGTTCCAGATAGAAACTCAACAATCCAAGGAGCTGAACTCCTTCACGATCTGCCAAGCACTCTGGCCCCAAATCCTTCATCTGTAGCAAAGACACCACATAAGGTTAAAAGTGTAACTTGGGGGTGCGGGGACAGTGAAGTAAGGCAGAAAAACTGATGACAATACCTCCAGCGAGGGGCGCCCCAGCACTCCCCGGCAAGGAACCGGTGAGGGGACCAGTCCCGTCTGCCAGAACTCCACTGGAATCCTCCCCTACGGCCAAGGAGGTGTGGCAGGGGGAGGGTTCGTGGGCACGTCCGCTGGCCAGCGCTGGACCAAACCGACCAGCCCTAGCTGAGGCGTTTCATAAACAGGAAACTGTCTGCGGGCGGCGGTGTCCCTACTGTCTGCCTATCTACTCCACCTGAGGCAGCCCGGAGAGGACTTCTGTTGGGGGCGGGGGGCACCGGGCCGGCCAAGAGCGGGGGAAGCTACTGCAGTGGGTTCAGGAGGTGGGGTATTGCACAATAGGAGGGAGGGGAGGAAAAAGTCTCGCGACTGAACAAAGAACCGGAGGGAGGAGACTCTGGAGCTCCGCCCCACCCGAGGATCCCAGCAGCAGAGACCCCCTTGCTAGAGCCCAGCCCCCAAGCTTTCCCCATCCACTTCCGCAAGGCCAATTACTTAAATGCTCCCAATGCCAGACACCCCAATTCGAGGGGGCGTGGCCCACCGGACTGGGGTCGGGATACAGAGGTTCAGTCTGCCCCATACTGGAACATCACTGGTAAACCCACTCATGCTTGGGTTCCGCAACTGTGCGGAGCTCTGGGGCTGTCAATCCTAGAAGCACCACCCAAGCAAGCCCCCGTGACAAAAAGAGGTGGGGACCCCAAAGCAGAGAATTGCATTTAGCCTTGCTACCCCCTTCACCCACCCCACCAACATACCCTGCCGCAACTCCCCATGGGTTGGAGCGAAGGGCAGGACCCAGGTTGTTCCCGGGGGTGAGGGGTGGGCAGCAACCGGAATTCTCTAATCACCCTCCCCCATTCCCACTGCTATCTCGACGAGGAACAAAGAAACCCAGAGCAATCCCGGGAGGCCCACTCACCGTGCCGGAGGTGCGCCTCCACCGGCCCCCCGGCGTTGCACTCCGGAGAGTACGGGGTGCGGTGGGGGCGCAGGACCAGTCTCCGAGGTCTGGGACCCGCTGCCTCAGCGGTGCCCCGGGGCCGACATCCAAGCCTCCTTCCTGCCACCGCCGCCTCGGCCTTACAGCCCCGGCTTCATCCTTTCCCCGGGCGCGCCCACCCTCCTCGGGGCGCAACCCCGGCCCCACACAAACAGTGCCTCCACCGGCACCGTAGCCTCAGCGAGGCCCCAGCAAAGCCCTTGTTTTTGTTTTGAGTTTTCGACGCCCCCAAGGGGGCGGGGCACGTGACTCTCCGCGGAGGAATCCTTCACTTCCTCCATAGACTTAGAAAAAGAGTCCCGCCTCTAAGCCACAGTGTCCAGCCTCTCTCTGGGCCTCCACAGCTCTCCTACGCTTTACCGAGCCAGCGCCCACCCAGTTACAAAGGCCAAGGGTGGAGTCCAGACATCGGGCTTATTCCATGATTGATCCAGAGCGGGAGGAAAGGGCAGTGAGCGGGTTGAGAGGCGGAAGGAGATCGCTTGTGGTCGCATTGCACCTTTTAAAGGTCCCCGATTTGTTTTGTTTTCCCTGTTTTGAAAAGTCCGCCCAAAGTAGCCGGCTCTCTGATTGGATACGGGTGGGGTGAGCAGAATGCGGAGGACCTGATTCACCTTCGAATCTGGATTGGCTAACTGATTAGTCTTTGCGCCCTCTGATTGGCTCTCGCCGTATCCTGCTCCTCTATCTTCCTCCAAGCCTTAGCAACTCTGAGTCGTGGATGCGCATGCTTGGGTTAGGTGTCTGATGGCATTCAGTTATCTGCCTCAGGGTCTATGTCTTTTCTCCAGGCCGCCTCCACCTGTCCAAGGAGATAAACCATGCTAGATAGCCTTTGTGACAACCACTTCTGCCAGGGGAAGGTTTTTTTTTACGTTTCTTAATTTGTCCAGTTCTATTTTGCAACCACCAATCAAGTTACTGTAACATTTTCAGGATCCTTACTGAAATATTTGCAAATAAAATGCGAATTGGTCTTTAATTTTTTTCTGACCCAGGAGGTGGGGTGGGGGACCCTGAGATAGAGGAAACAAAATGGACAAAAAAAATGGGGAGCCATGGATACATGAGATTTCATTATCTTATTGTTTCTACCTTGGTGTACCTTTAAGTTTTTCTGTACTTAAAAAAAAAAGTTCAAAGGAAGGTTTTTTCAATAAAAACTGCACATGATGAAGGCACATAAACATCTAATCACTATAATAGCGTTCCTCCAGAAGTTGTGGTTGTGCTGCTGTTTTAATGAAGGCTCCCAGAGCCGCTTGGTCCTCAGTAGTCCATAAACTACCATTTATTGTCGATTATAATTAGTATAGTAATTAAGGGGGACACCTCTCCCGAGGCGGGGCATAAAGCAAACCAACTAGGTACCTTAGGCCGGAGAAACTTTCACACGAAATATGTTCAGAAGATGTAGGAGACTACCCTGGAACATTTATAGTTTCTTTCTGCCTCCTCAATCCTCTCCTGCCAAATCTGAAAACCCGCAAATAGCACATTCATGAGTTCTAATCTAAATAATCAGCCCCTGAGAAACAGTTTCTCCCTTTGCTTCTCTGTATGTTTTCTGTGAATTATTTTGTTACTTCTGAAAAATGGGAAGGCAGATAATATAGCTTTAACATCAGCTCTCTTCTTTCCAACGTAGCTAAGGAATTTTAGAAATAAGTCCCTTTGTATATTAACTGGAACTAGACACAGACATCTGTCTGAAACACTGGGCTAAGGGAGCCCAGAGAACTAATCCTTTTATTTATGAGAGGTGTGGCCTTGTTGGAATTTTAGAAAATGATGTAAAACTAGCACACTATTACATAATTTTATTCAATGCTTGCTGATCCTTTAAACCTTATTTAAGTTCTTATTTGACATAGTCATTTGGCCAGAAATCCTTGCTAATAAGCATAAACAGAGACAGAACTAATTTGTAGAAGCAAACCAAGATTAGACTATAGATTACAGCTCCTGTACAGAGAACACAGAGGCTCAGGGAACAGTGCAGAGATAGAAGCAGCTGGAAGAAAACATGTATCATGAGAGATAAGAGAGAGTTTGTTACCAAAACATGAAGGTCACTGAGGACTTTTTTTTAAGTAAGAGAGCAAATGTAGAAAAGGAACACAAGATATAAACTAAGTGATGTAAAATAGGAAATGTAAAATTATGTGATAAGAGATTTTAAAAATAATAAACTAGAAGGAAGAGATTTAGAAAATGGTCTTTGTTTAGACCATTTAATGGTATTAAATTATACAAAATGTATATTATATTTCATTACTGGTATTTTGTGTGTCTTTTTCCAGGCAGCCTCTTGAATGATGTGAACAGTTTTCTAAGAATAAGAGAAGACGTTTGTAAATGGTTTTGAATTTCCTGCTCTTTGTATGGTTAGCTCAGTACAAGAGAAAGACTGATCAAGTTGTTCAACAGGGAGTCCTTTATCCACTTTAGTCCACTTTTCTCTTTAAAAGTAAAGGAAAGCATGGTTAAAAAATATTGGACCTAAAGTTGCATCGTTTTTTTTTTTTTTTTTTCTTCAAAACACCTCTTGTTGTTTAACAATGGTGATATTCTGGAGGGAGAGGAGAATGGTGTAGGTTTGCTCTGCTGATTTTTATTTGTTTATATATACTTTAAAATTTATTACTTTTTTTAAAAAGTATTCAAGGTACTATCTCTAATGAGCAGGAAAGGTGGGACAACCTTTCTCCAGACTTTTTGTCCTCCCTACCCTGGCACACTGTGTTCGGCTGTCAGTACTACTTATTAAAGACATTCCTCTAGTCTAATCAAACTTTACATGTCAGCTGTTTTTTATCCTTTTCTGAGCAGTTTTTAAGAGTGCCCCCAAGAAGAATTTTGAAGGAATTTATTTCAAGATAGTTGGTGTTGGACAGCACAGTGATAGGGATACAGTAGGGTTGGGTGATCCTTTGCCCCCAGTAACCCCATGACGGCCTGACACAGAGCCCATTGTCCTAATGACATCTGAGACTGAAACTAGAAGGTGGGGATGAAACGGGAAATAAGCAGTGGGGCACCCACAGAGAAACAATGCCTGCATTCAGCAAATTTTGACTTATGAGGTGTGTCCTTCAAACCTACTCACTCTTAAGAATCTGCCTTGAAAAGAAAATACAGCATGCCCAAGGGACTCCTGCACCCTTCCCTAAATGATTCTATTCAGACTTCTCTGAACTGTGCAAGGGATCAAAATTCCCACAACTTTCTAGATACCATCTTCCTCTTCATAAATGATGGTCGGTGACAGCAAATCCCAACTTTTTATGCAAAAGAAATATAATGAATACACAGTAAGTACTAGTCATGATACTAGGCCTCAGGGATACAAAATAAGTAAATAAAGATAGATAATGAGACAAAGTCCCATAATGTACCATTGTATATCTGCAGTAGGGCAAAAGTGTCAGTGTTTGGATCAGAATGACTTTAAGTTCCAGCTTTCCTACTCACTAGAGATAGTACCTTGAATAATTTGCATTGTCCTGAACCTCAGCCTTCTAACAGAAGGGGGCGGGGAGTGTGATTATGTCTACTTCCTAAGTAACAATTAAGTACAAATGTGTGTGAAAGCTTTTTGATGTACCCATCTAAGTATTAGGATTTTTCATAACTCTGTAACTTCTGGAAGAGGAGATAAGAAAGGATCAAAGAAATCTGATGGAAAGCAACCCTAAAAGGAAAGAAACTTAGGATGAGAATTTGTAAAGCAGCCATGAGGCTACCCGCCCCCTCTCCACTTTCCTCACTGTTTCTGGCTCCCTGTCTGCTTTCCCTCATAGAAACTGGTTTGTAGCCCCAAACTTCCTGCTTAGATTAACCCTGCTAGCAGAACCCACAAAAGAGACAGGAATGCCTGTGCCAAAGAGAGGAACGGGGAAGCTATTACCCAACCTAGGATACCCTTTGAAAGTGATTCCAATTTTTCAACCAAGAGCTTATGTTTTTAATCTGAACCTGGAAAAATGAGACAATTTATATTTTATTATCTAATAAGACAATCAATCCCTTTCCTCAAGTAATCAGCTGAATAAACCAGCAAGGCTTTTCATATATTCTCCTTTCTGACTTTCTGAACATGAACAAAATCTCAAATCTGAAATCAGCAAACCCAACATTTTACCATTTAGGTATTTTTTTAATGATAGAAGCACAAAATATCTTTCTAGGGAATCGTTTATACATCTATGGAAAGATTGATGATAACACAACACAGTTCCCAGATATTAAAATGCCCAGTCTCAGAACTGTGGGAATTATCCACACTGTAGAAACCATTTGAATGACTACAGCAAGAGGACCAGTTTTTCTAGCCAGTTGGTTTAGCCCCTCCCAGTTCTACCAGCTTAAAGTGAGTTAGCCTTGTGTAAACTCTCTGACATCCTAGAACTCTGTGCTCATTTGACTCTATGGCCCATGCATGGCTTTATTATCCAGAGCTCTTTCTTTTAGACTGAAAGTCTACTGAAAAAATGAAGTAGCGTCAACAGGATGTGGAAAGGCTTGTAAAAGAGAGTGCAATTGAGAGTACAGAGATTGCTGAAATCAGAACTCGTTATCTCAGAATGGAGGATCTCTCCTAAAGTATATATATATATATTTTTTTCTTTGTCTCTCTTGTTTTTAAGAGATAGGTTCTTACTATATTACTCATGTTGGTCTCAAATTCCCAGGCTCTAGTGCTCCTCCTGCTTCAGCCTCCCAAGTAGCTGGGGTTCAGGCAGGCCCACTGTGCCAGCTTCCAAAGTAAATATAAGTGCCCAGACTACATTCTGGGACGTTATATATTATTGTTTACAGAGCACTTTCTTCTTCTATAATTTGTTCCAAGAACCTTAACATAAGTCAGATATTTTCTGTCTTTTCTTGATATCACACTGCTGTGTAAAGTTGTCACTTTCAGCAAAGAATCGCTTAGGAGACGTCTGTTGAATATATCATCTTATTCCCAGAAGAAGTTTTACATCTGTGAAAGTAAGGAACTCTTATTTTGATCTCAAATGAAAAGGCAGTTGACATTTACAGTGATATGAATAAGGAGTATAAGCTTAAATTTTGCTTTTGTTAACATTTTAAAGTGTTTTCAAAATGAAGGTTCTTTTCAACTTCTAAAAAGAAACATTGCTTTATAGCAAAAATTCACAAGTCTGCTTATTTCAATATATGATGTTTTTACCCACATTTTGAAGAAGAAATTGTAGCTACATGCAGGAACCAAACCAGATTTGGGGGAGGGGGAGGGGAGTTGAAATTTGACAATTTGGAGGGGCTCTCTCTAGGAAAAAGAGAAGAATTTACAAATACAAAATTAGATATGAAAGTGAATATTTAAGATGAGACAAATCAAGACAAATTATACATTTTTAAAAGTTGGCATATACTCTGTTGTAGCTCTCTATTGCTGTGCAATGAATCACAACCAAACGTAGGAATTTTAAACAACAATAGTTTTATCAGTATCTCCCATAGTTCTGGGTGTTGGCTGAGCTTAGCTAGACAGTCCTTGCTCAGGTTCTCCCTTGTTGGGTCTGCAGTCATTTTTGTGACTCACTTCCTTGTTATCTAGAGTCCATGCTGACTGTGTACTGGAGCCTCAGCTGAGGTTAGTGGTGAGAAAACTCACGTGCATGGCCTCACCACGTAGTCTTTTCCCTAACTCATGGCATGGTGATGCGACTTGAAAAAAATTAGGTGAATGACATTATCTCCTTTTATAAACTAACCTTGGCAATCACATGGTGTCTGTTTTAGTTTCACATTCTTCTATAACAAGTTCCCACAAACTAAGTGGCTTAAAGCAACATACATTTACTCTCTAATAGTTATGGAGGCCAGATGTTCAAAACTGGTCTTACTGGGTTAAAATCAAGATAATGGCAGGGCTGCATTCCTTCTGTAGACTCTAAGAAGAATGCATTTCCTTGCCTTTTCCAGTTTCTGGAGGTCATTTGTACTCCTTGGCTCGTGGCCCCTTCCTCTGTCTTCCAAGCCAGCATCGTAGCCGCTTCCTTTGACTTATAAGGACCTGCGGTTACACTGAGTCCACCCAGGTAACACAGAAAAATCTATCTTGAAATCAGTCAATTTATAGTCTTAAGTCTCCCTTGCCACATAAAATAACAGGCTTACAAGTTGTGAACATTAGAATGTGAGCAGCTGGGAGATGTTTTTATTCTGCCTACTACAGTATCTCATCATCCACTATGAGTCTGTTCAGGTTCAATGGGAAGTGTCAATCATCTCATAACAAGAGCACAAAGGATGGGAGAGATTGTGGTGTACCCCTCTGGAAAATAAAATCTTTCACATTCATAAACATCAAAAAACTGGGAAATGTCATATTTTTTATTAATTAATTTCCTGGATTGGGGTTGTAGCTCAGCGGTAGTGCACTTGCCTAGCATGCGTGAGGCACTGGGTTTGATCCTCAGTACCACATGAAAATAAGTGAATAAAATAGTTATCAAAAATAAAATAAAATCTCCTGACATGAGACTGTAAAACTTTTTGCTAATATCTTTTTCTGCATACCCTCTAATCACCTCTTCATTTGATAATAATATTACAAAAAAATTCTCTGTAGAGAACATTTTTTAAAATTTAATCATTCCTTTCAACATGGCTGATCAGGTTTAGGGTTTTTTATTTTTAATTGCAGCATTTTAAAATATATGTTTCCATTTTATAATTCATTATTGACATCCTATTACATTTTAGAGTTAATGTCCGATTTGGGAAAACCTGTATAAGTTTTTCTGTATATGAGCTACAAAAATTCAGAGCATCAGTAAAAGTTGGTCACACTCATTATTTAACCTTGTCACCTGTTTCTTTATTGCAGAAGCATATTTTGAGTTTTGTGTCATCTTTGTCAGTATCAGCATTTTGTATCAAATCATCAAGAAATTTCTATTTTTAATATGGTCTTATGATTTCTTCATTAAATTAGAGTACCAAACAATCCAGGAGTCTATCCAACACTTCTTCTAAAGTTCTGTCCTTTTAAGGAAGTACTGCTTTTGGAATGATCTGGGGGGGAAAAAATGGCTTGTTTCTTGACATTTGAGCACATTCTACTGATTTCATCATGCATTTTTATGACTTTGCTTTCACACACCATTAGTTTTTTTTTTAAATTAGTTATTTAACAAAAACATTTATGAATGACAAAAGAGGGCATATTTTATTTTACTTACATAAACTGCAGTACTGGGAATTGAACCCAGGGGCACCCTACCACTCAGCCTCATCCCCAGCCCATTATGTGTTTTGAGACAGGGTCTTGTTAAGTTGCCCAAACTGGTCTCAAACTTGTGCTATTCCTGGCTCTGCCTTCTTCTTTGGGGGCGGGGGTCCCATGGACTCTTGACCACCAAGTCACATCCCCAGCCCTGTTTTGTATTTTACTTAGAGACAGGGTCTCACTGAGTTGCTTAGTGCCTCCCTTTTGCTGAGGCTAGCTTTGAACTCAAGATCCTCCTGCCTCAGTCTCCCAGCTGCTGTAATTAAAGGCGTGCGCCACCACACCGGGTACCTGCCTCAGCCTTCTGAGTCATTGGGATTACATGTATGTGCCATGGCAC
Organism: Sciurus carolinensis; assembly: GCF_902686445.1. Classification (NCBI taxonomy): domain Eukaryota; kingdom Metazoa; phylum Chordata; class Mammalia; order Rodentia; family Sciuridae; genus Sciurus; species Sciurus carolinensis. The sequence continues at coordinate 78,569,163 of NC_062222.1, forward strand.
CCAGCAGCACCTTTCTTTTTTATCCAAATTAGGAGTCAGCCATTTCCCAATTGTTTTATTGAAACATCCCAAAGTGTATTTCCAATTTGCAGTTAAAATGGCACATCCCAAACTCAACTTTCCCTTAGGTTCCAAAAATGCTAGTATACACTCAAATACCTCCAAACACAAGTGAAAATGATTACAGTAGAATTTGACATGGAGAGAGAAAATAGCCTTAACTGATTGCAGCTAAAATCACTTACTTTATATAACAACAACAAAAAAAGGAACTCTATAAGCTTTCTCTGAGAATTAGACCCAATAGGATATATCCAAATATAAATATATAGAAGATTATGAGGAATTGGCACATGTAATTCTGGAGACTAAGAAATCCTACAGCTGCTGTCTGCAAGCCAGAGACCCAGGAAAATTAGTTGCTATAGTTTGAATTAAAATGTCTCCCAAAGGCCCATGTGTTAAAAGGCTTGGTCCCCAGCCTGTGGCACTATTGGAAGATGATGGAACCTTTAAGAAGCCCAGTAGGAGGAAGTTAGGTCAGTGGGGGTGTGTCCTTGAAGGGGATATTAGGACCCTAGTCTCTTCTTCTTCCTCTTTTTTCACACCCAATCATGAGGCAAATGGGCCTCCTCCAACACGTGTTCCTGTCATGATGTATTGTGCACTTCTGGCCCAAAGCAACAGGGACAGTCAAGGACTAAAACCTCTAAAACCATGCCAAAATAAACCTTTTCTCTTTTCAAGCTGATTCTCTCAGGTGTTTTGTTACAGCAACAGAAAGCTGACTAACACTCTGGTTATATATGTGCAGTTCAAGTCTACAGACTCAAGAACCAGAAGTGTCAATGTCCATGGAAGGAGAAGATGGATGTTTTAGCTCAAGTAAAGAATGAATTTTCCTTCCTCCCCACTTTTGTTCTATTCAGGCCTTCAGTGAATTGAATGATACCTCACCACATTGCAGAGGACATACCTTCTTTTTTCAATCTATCGATTTAAATTCTAATTTATTCTGGAAACACTCTCACAGACAAACCTAGAAATAATGTTTTAACAAGATATCTTGGCATCTCTTAGCTTAGTCAACTTGACACATAAAGTTAACCATCACATAAACCCTCTACCAGGGTCCCCTCCTGAGGACTTGGAGATAGCTTGTACAAGTAAAGGCCCCTGATGTTAAATTTCATTAGCTTCCTAATAAACCCTCATGTAGTAATCAATAATTGTCAAACACTGTGCCAGGTGATTGACATGTATTGACATAATTTTAATGCCCAAAGTACACCAAGTGGTAAGTACTATAGCACAGATGCAGAGGCCTGGAGAGTCACTTGACCCCACGGTGAGACAGTGGTGGAATCAGTGCTCATACCCAGACAAACTGACGCTAGCACCCACACTGTTAACCACTACTTTATATAATGATTCCAGTATCAGGGGAAGGAAAATAAAATTCTGATTTGGACATAAAGTTGACACATTTGGCTGTATAAGTCACTCAAACTGCTTGTATCAGTAGTTTAGGTTAGCCTGTGCCGAGACAGCTTGGATTGAATATTTGATTAGAAATTTTAACAATGTGTGAAAAGCACATTATGGAAAATTTTAATCAATAAACTATTTACCTGCATGCTTGTATGTGATTTCCTTCCCCCAATCCCACTTCAATATTTAGTGAACATACTTTTGAGAAATTTCAGATTAATTTCTACCAAACTAAATCTGGGGGTGGGGGGAACCTGTCCCCAGAGATCAGGCCTACAAGGATCAATTGCCCTTGGCTTAGAGTGTTTGATTAATTTATTTCAAACAAAGGTAGGCTAATTGTTTCAGTACAGACCCACTGCTCAAAACCCAGAAAAGGCAGTAGCAAGAAGAAAGACACTCTTTCTTTTCTGCGTGGGGGAGATGTCTAAGGACTTGAGACATCCTATGAGAGTGTCATATCAATATTCTGCAAATGTTTAGGTGCCAGAGGAAAATTACTACTGTGTTCCTATTGGTCCTCATAAGGACCATTTTGCAGATATTTGGGTTGTTTGCTATCTTGTGACATGGAAGCATTTTCAAATTCTTTATAACAGAAGGTTATAATCAGCAAATAATCTGATTTCCTTGCATGACTGGTTCTGCCACCATATTCTCAGAACCATCATACAAAGTCAAGGCCCTCTGATAATTCACTGTTAAAAAAGACAGCCTGCACTGTATGATAGGAGGGTAGATAGGTAGAAGGCAAAAGTGGCACAAATAGAATATATAAAGGCCAGAAGTTATCAATTTATTGTGCTTGTGTAATGCTCTTAAGTTTTTATGCTAGACAATAATGTATCATATCATGATCTTCTATTTAAATATGAAAGACTTATTCTGCATGGCTTATTCTGCATGAAAGTTGGTGAGTTTTTTACAATATTCAGGTTTCTGTAGCTAGGTATCTTACAAATGCAGCCCCCACTACATTTAATTTTTTTCCCCTTCTTTGGTTCAGTTTAATAAACATTAAGTGGCAGCTACCCTACTCTAGGAACAATGATGGAAACAGGAATACAAAGTGACTATGGTTTAGACTCTGCTTCAGAGAGTTCAGAGCCTAGAGGGGATGAACTGAGTGAAAAAATAACAATGCTACTTGGAATCTGTGCAAAGATAGGAGTGTTTACAAAGTGTAGCAGCAAAAGAGGGATATAATTTAATCTCCGGAGGAGAAGGGAGATTAGATAAATCTTTGGAGAGGAGATTGTTGACTGCTTCTAAAAAATAGCTTCTATTGTGTGAAGTCTCCCTTCAACTCAGAATGTTATGTTCATGTCCAGGAGTGAGAAGCTTCCTTCCCAAGAACAGACTTAACTGCATCCGAGCTACCCAAGAGTATGTGTTGGTAAAACTTCTACCTTGGGAAGTTCTTTTTTAACATTGGTACTTCCCAGGTTATTTGTGAAATCCATGGTCCTAAATAAAGTTGCTTCAAGTTATATTTTGTGACCTATTTAGGATGTCAGAATATTGTCATTTGTCTAAAAATACATTTATGTTTTGTTTTAATTATGAAAGTAATTATGAAAAGCACATTGTGGAAAATGTGGGTGGGGGAGAAAGTCTTCCGGTCTTTTTTCTGATACATTTTTCAAAAACTATATTTTGAAAATACATATAAGACAGCATATAGGATATATATACAATTTAAGGGGCACTGATAAAACAAGTAATTGTATATCCACCAGCCAGGTTAATAAATAGAAAATAATCTGGAACCTCTAAATTCCATATTAGATCACATCCCCCATGTTGTCTCCTAAGGGTAGCCTTAGTATCAATCATTCCCTTCCTTCTTATAACAGATTATTGTTTATATCCATAACAAATATATTGTCTAGTTTTTTAACTTTAAGTGGAATCACATTGAGCATATTTTTGTTTTGTTTTGTTTTTTTAATTATGTTTCTGAGCTTCATCCATGTTTCCCCACATCCATGGCAATTTTTATAGGTATATAATTCCAATATATAAAAATACTCTTCTTTGTTCATCTGTTCTACTGTCAATAGGCTTTGGGAATCTTTCTAGTTTATTCCCATTACAAAAAAAAAATGTTGCAATTCATGTTTTTCTTCCATTTATTTGTGTACACATTCAAGAGATTCTCTATAGTAAATGCCTAGAAATGGAATTTCTGGGTCTCCGGGTGTGTCCATCTTCAACTTGACTGAGTAGCAACAACTGGTTTCCAGAGCAAATGAATCAGTTTCCACTCTCATCAGCACTCTATAATATCTGCTGTCCCACATCCTTGCCACCACGTTATTTTATTTTATTTTATTTTATTTTTGGTACTGAGGATTGAACCCAGGGGTGCTTTACCACTGAGTTGTATTCCAATCTTTTTATTTTTTGTTTGGTCAAGGTCTTGCTAAGTTGCTGAGGCTGGCCTGGAGCTTGCAATCCTCCTGTTTCCCAAGTTGCAGGATGACAGGTGTGTGCCACAGCACACAGTCACACATTACCTATTTTTATAATTCTTAAAAACAAGAACCAACAGGGCACAGTGGCACATGCCTGTAATCCCAGCAGCTCTGGAGGCTGAGGCAGGAGTATCACACAAAGTGGCCTCAGAAACTTAGGGAGGCCCTAAGCAACTCAGTGAGATCCTATTAAAAAAAAATGCATAAAGGGCTGGGGATGTGGCTTAGGGGTTGAGTGCCCCTGAGTTCAATCCCCAGTACAAAAAACAAAACAAAACAAGGACCAAATGGCTCATGCTTCTGTTATCTTCCTCTTTGCATACAGTTAATCACAGAGCAGATTTTCAATAAGAACCTTCTGGCTGCTTGATTTGGGAGAAAATGTTTATAAAGTCAAAGACAACTACTCTTAAACATACAATAATTAGTTACATATTTAGGCTAAAGCTTTGCTTTTATTTTTAAATTAATAAACATAGGTGCAAACATATACATATAAACAGAAACAAAGGAATGTATAGTGTTTATTAACAAAAAAGTGGGAGCAAGTAAATAGCACTTCTTCAGGTAAAAGGTATTCTGAAAAAATCGTTTGCTTCACACAGACACGTACATGGTGTGTGTGCAGTTGTGCACGATGTGTGAACAAACGTGTGCATCCTTAAATATTTGGATCTGTTAATAAAATCAGTTTTAAGGTACTGAGATTTAAACATAGTAATCCACTTCATGGGCCCATTTGGAACCACTGACTTGAGGTTCTGAATTATCAAATTTGTGTAGAAATCAAGTTAAACACACATAGTTTAAAATGAGCTTAAATATGCACAATCCAAGCAGGAATAGAACTTCGGTGTATTACTTGAAACTCTACATCCATTTTCTCTCTATCTATAACAAATTGTTATCCTCCTACGATCTATCAATTTAAAACTAGCTTTGTTTTAAAATGTAAAATTTTTATTCATCAGTCAATATAATTTCAAGGCAAACTTTGAGACTTTTAAAGCTAAAGAATACTGTATTCAATTTCAATAATCAGCAAAAGATAAAAATTTATAGTTCTAAAAATCTGAACATTACACCTTACTAGTCAAACACATAATTTTTTACTAAAATAAAAATTGTTACTAAATATACATTAAAAAGAACATGACAAATACATTTGTTATCAAGTAACTTTGAGGGACTCCAGTTAGAAAACATAATGGAATAAGTAGCCAAGAATTAATTATATTTCAGACATGTTCTTCATTAAGCAAAAATAAAATTGGTTAGATTCTATGGAAGCCTGAATAATCTGGATAATTATGAAACCCACATTTTGTTTTGGACTATATAGTCTTTAGCTTTAACAATAAATAAACATATGCCTGATCTTGACTGTCTGATAATTAAAAGATATTGAAACCTGATTTTCAATACTGACCTGAAATACCTACCAGCCAAGTGGCCTCTCTAAACCTTCATTCTCACATTTATAAAAATAGGGTAACTCCTGATTCCTTCATGAGACTGAGAAGATAAAGTGGAAGAATGTCTGTAAATACAACTATAAACCATAAAATGCTGAACTGATATAAATTATTATCTCATGTTCAAATTTCAGTTTTATTATTTAATATCCATATAACTTATATGGAAACTTAACTTTTTTTTTTATTTTCCAAAGTGCTGGGGATTGAACCCAGGGCCTTGTGCTGGCAAGGACTCTACCACCTGAGCTATATCCCCAGTCCCAAACTTCACTTTTTAAAGCCCATTTCCTTACTAAAATGATAGCTTCATGAAGATTAAATGAGATAATACACACAGAAAGCTTAAGCACAGTGTAGATGGTATTAAGTATTTGGTAAGGGGAACAAGTTTTTCTTAATGTTATTCATTGCCTTTCTCAAGAGAGAAATTGCTTTGAGGTGTCCTTTCAATAATTATAAACAGGCTGGGGATATAGCTCAGTTGATAGAGTGCTTTCTTGCATGCACAAGGCCCTGGGTTCAATCCCCAGCACCCAAACTATAATAATAATAATAATAAATTCTACCAAACTATCTGCATGATTAATGACCTTGTGCTTGGGAGAGATCCAGATTGAATAGCATATGAGCTATAGCAAAGGAGCAGAACTTTTCTCTGTATAGAGCTAACTTGCCAACATGGAAAATGTACCTTGTCCTTATGAAGTAACTGGGTGAACCAATCTGGACACAAATTATGTAAACAAATCTCACATATTGAGACTATTGTTGCCAAGCCCAAGGATTGGCATCAGTATAACTTAATGAACAATGCATTCATAAAATGTTTGGATAAGAATATTGCTTGTTTATTTCTTACAAGGACACTGTAGTAATGACCCATTTCCTTCTCTTCACTTTGGTTTTTGTATTGCCCTGTCCTTGCAAATCTGTGCTCTGTACTTCCTCATCACCCATTTCTACCACCAAATGGCCATCACTACCCAGCTGTCTTTTTTCCATATTGTTCTGAGAGGTGGACAAAGTAGGTCACTATGGAGAAAAGTCATGTGCTTCCTCTCACAGGCTTAATTCACTTTCCCCTACAGCACATGAGGTCAAATATCTCCAAGCTGTTTATGACCCAAATTCAGATCTGCCATGTGCCAGGGAATCTAGACAGCTGTGTATAGGACAACTCTGCTCTAAATGATACTAACCCTTTTTGTGATTTTATTGGAGAAAAAAAGATGACACTCAATTGAAAAGTATAGAATTTTTGTTGTGGTGTATGGCATATAGAACAATAGTAATGTAATCCAAGTAGGTATTATTTCTCCATTTCTGAGATCACTCTGTGTTCTCAGAAGCTACTGATTCATAGTAACTTCTGATCTTATCCCAACCAGTTACACAAGTACTGGAAATCAAACACCTGTTTATTGGTTAATACAACTGAGGAAACTCAATCATTGGGTTTTAAGAACTCTAAAATATACACATATATTCTGTTTCAGATCAAACAATGTATTTCCTTTCATATATAGGTTTGTTGTGATAATTAGTTTCATATTTGAAAAACCCATGTGATTCACATACTTTGCTTCACTGTTGATGATTCATTGCTCTTGTTCTCAAGAAATAATGTAAACTCTGTAGAATTTTAAGTTTTAGGAGTTGTAGGTGATGTCAATAAATGACTTAGCATTCCTTTGGGATGCAAGACAATTGCATCTATGCAGTTAAATGCATCTATGTCACATCATATCCTAATATAAGAAATATAATATTAGCATACGCTCTATAAATTAATTATAGAGTCTAACCACTTCATGTTCCCTGAGGAGAGTGTTTTGTTCACTGCCCAAAGATCTCTTGAAGGGGATTTTCAAGGGATAGGACCAGTGTCCAAAATGCAGGTAATACCCTTGGTTATGTATCCGCTGTCACTTTACCACTTCTGGGAGGGTTTTCTAAAACTTCACAGGAACATTGATTAAGAGAAAACTTTCACTTCAGCTCAGTGAACACTTTTTGAGCAACTACTGTGTGGCAGGTACTATATGGGCCTTGGGGCGGGGGGGAAGACATAGCCCTTTATAGTCTGGTCAAAAAGCAAGCACATAAATAGATCACTTAAATAAAACATAGTAAGTACTATGCTAAAGCTATGCACAGGGCCTTGGGAGTTTGGAGGAGGAGTTAGAATCTTCCTTCCTGAATTTCAGACTCCCTAATGCAGCAGACTTCTGGGTATCATTAACTTCAACATATTCAAGACAACACTCAGAAACTGTCTCATCCAAACTGTATCAGATATTTTCTTTGGACCCCAGTCTGTTCTGCCATGTGTGAGAGCAATCCTCAAAGGATAACTGACTGGGTGGACACATAACCCAGCTCTGCCCTCATTTAAGTAGGATAACTCAAAGGGAGGATAATTTCTCTTATATGTTCTACAATTGTCATATTGAAATTTCTGCCCATTGGGGATCAGATGGTGGAAATGAGTCAGAAGAAGCCCCTGGAAATTCCTATCGTTACCAGGATTGTAAAGCATAAGCAATACCATTATCTCTCATGGAATTTAGAAATTAGCTCCACCATCAAAGATTGGACAAAAAGAAGGGTCTGTGATTTCTATCACATCCCCATTCACTTTTCCTATTTGGCCTATACAGAAATTAGATGGATCTTGGAGATCAACTGTATATTATTGTAAACTTAAACCAGTGACTCCAATTGCAGCTGCCATTTAGATATAATCTCATTTCTGGAACATATCAAGAGCACCTAGCACCTAGTTTGCTGCTATTTATCTTTAAATGCTTCTTTTTCCATACCAATTTGCAAGGACCACCAAAAACAGTTTGCTGTTACGTAATGTAAGCCTCAAGACTATGGCAACACTCCTGCTTTCTGCCTATAATATGGTCTGCACAGATTATTAGAACCTTGACAGTCCACATAAAACACACTGGTCCACTGTATTTGGTAATATTATATTTGTTGCAGCTGATCAGGACCAGGATAGGAAGTAGAAAGTATTTTTAGACACTGAATAATGTATATGAGAACAGTAAATAAGAGCTAAACCCACAAAAAACAGGTTTAAGGACCTGTTATCTGGGTGAAATTCCTGAAAGTCACATGACATGGGACATCTCAAAATATCTCTTTTGCACCTTGCAGAATCTACCACTAAAGAAGAGGTACTAGGTGAACCTTTTAGGAGTATCTGTGTGTGTGTGTTGCTTAAACCTAGGACCTTACACATGCTAATCATGGGACTTACCTTGATTCATGGGCAATTGCTAATAGTTTAACTGGATGTTCAGGGACTTGGTAAAAATAGTATTAGAATATAGTTAAGAAGAGGTCTAGGGAAGAGGTATGTAAATGGATTTCTCCAAATGGGGCAACAATGTGAAAACATTTGTATTTCATGCAAATACCTATAACGGGCATTGACTGCATAGGTTTTCAATAATCAAGTAGGAAAATGTCATATTCTGTATATTTCGATCAGTTTCTTTCACCAACCACTGTGGGTCTTTCTTATGGTTCCATGTATAAAGTGGTCAGAGTGGCAAGAATGGAAGTTATTCATAGCTTTAATAAGGTGAACTGACCTTGCTACTATTCCTGATACATGCCTAGAGGGTTGGCAGCAGAGACTAACACTAGTTTCATTCCCGGGAGACCAGTTAGCTACCTGGTACAGTCTGATTACAGTGGATCCTTGTATTATGGAGGAGGTGGAAATTTGTCCTCACTAAAATGGGTATGGATTTTGGAAATGGATTTTCTTTTCCTGTTTGTAATACTTTTGAGAGTTCATTTGTGAACTTTCAGAATGCTTTATTCACTATCAAGGCATTCTGTAAACATTGCTCCTAATCAAATAACTCATTTTGCAGCCAGAAAAGTGCCACATGCTCATTCCCATGGAATTTTCTGGTCTTTCCACATACTCTATCACCCAGAAGCAGTTGGCTTACTGGAATAGTGGAATAACCTCCTGAACTAGTTTAGAATGCCAGTTAAGGGATGGAGTTCTAACATAAAAGATGAAATACTCTTTAAATCAGCAACAATAGATGCTGTCTCTTTTGTAAACAAAACATATGGGACCAGGAATCAAGGGGGACATGGGAAAGGATCCCCTCAATATTACCTAATGACCACTCACAGAAGTTTTGCCTCACATACTTAAAGTTTCAGTTCTGTTGATTGCACGGTCTTAGTTTCCAAGGGCAGAAAGTTTTTGCCAAGAGATATAACAATGGCTCTATTGAATTGGAAGTTGAGACTGACATAGGATCTTTTTTTGGCTCTTTATGCTACTGGCTGGAATGATTTCTCTAAATTACAGAAGATAAATCGAGTTTATGTTTCACAATGGCGGCAGGGAGGACTGTGCCTGGAACCCAGGGGATTCTCTGAAGAGCCTTTTAGTACTTCCATGTACAATAATGAAATTTAATGGAAATTTTCAGCAATTAAAAAAAAAAACAGAACAAGTTAATATTTAGATGTTCCAGCATAGAAAGCCTAGATCCAGGCAAAACAAACAACAAAAAACAATCACTTGAGGTCCTACCTGAGGACACATAAAATATAGAAAGGAAGAAATAAGTTAAAAATATCAATGATGGTCTTGTGGCCAATTATAAAAATAAAGATTTCAGCAGTTTTGTATATTTTCTACTCAGCTTACTATGTACATATTTATAGAGAGAAATAGACACAAATTATTTTCTTCTCTTGACATAAGTATCGAATGTTAACTTTATAATTTAGTCTTATCAAGAAAATTCAAATGAGACTATGACTGAATTTGAGGGGTAACTGACATGGTCCAGAGAGGTAGTATGACTGTCTCCCAGACAATTTTTTCTTTTTAAAATTTTTTTATTTGTTCTAATTCATTGTGCATGATAGTAGAATGTATTTATACATTTTGATAGATCATACATAAATGGAGCACAATCTCTCATTTTTCTGAGACATTTGATTCAATAATTATTAGCACTTAGTGTCTTCTCACTTTGGTAGAAGGTAAAAATGTCTTCATTCATATAAAGGATAATTGAATCTCATTGGGCAGAAAAACAGTTCTTTTTGTTGGTGGTTAGAAGATTGAATTAGTAGGTAAATGTGGATGCCAAGCAGCCAAGAGATTGACTGTGTCAGTTATTAAGCTATTATCTTTCAACTGCAAATGTACCCTTCCATATTCTGCCTAATGATGTTGGTTCAGGAACTCTCCAAACCACATTTCTGCTTTGCCAGCTGGCTTCCTGTTAAGCCCTGCTGATAGGGTGTTCCAGAAGGACACAAAGTGGGGAGGAGGAGGATGGGTCTTGTCACATGTTCTCTTTCTGCCTGGTTTTTGTGCTCTTGAGCATTGCCCGAGCATCACTTCTTCACACTCACAGCACAGTTTAAGTTTACTTTTCCCATAGCAGTAGTTTTTCTTATCCTTGCAGAACCATCTTCATTTCGTTCTGCTCAAAGACAGCACCAGGTTGAGCCTCATCCTCTGATATCTGAATTTCAGCTTCACAGGCCACTACTGAAGCACCTAAATTTCAATCATTCCAATCTATTTTCTTTATTGCACCAGCCTCAAAGTGGTAGCTGCTTCCTGAAATGACTTCTTCTGTAGTCACTTGGTATTTTTCCTTTGCCCTTTTGGTTACCTAGGTAATGACTTTGTACCTGGTTAACAATTCCTCATGTTAAATCTCAGTGTGATATTTTTTCTCCTTCCAGGATGCTAACTGATAGAGACACCTTCCTAGGATTCTGTCATGCCCTGGTCTAGGTCAGAAATTTCTTTCCCACTTACCATTAACATCCCCTAGCATAAGAATTATCAATATCCCCACTACATAAAGAACTCTATAATGACAGATAAAGTTGGAAAATATTCATCTTGTCAGCTTCATTTTCCAGTATAATGCCTAGAAAATAGATATTCAAGGAATACTTGTTGAACAAATAAAATGATTTAGGATGATTTTCTATGGGAAGGTGACAGAGGAGAGAGCTAGAAGTACCCACTAGCCCAATGCTTTTATCAACATTTTGATCTCAGGATTCCTTTACAGAAGAATGCATTGGTATGTTTAGTAAATAATTTTTTAAAGCTCTAATTTGCAACCTTTGTTGATATATGCTTTGTAAATACTTCCTATATGGCCAATTTCAAGCCACCAAATGATGTCATTGAATGAAGAGCTGAAAAGAAATGTACACCATTGGTTTTCATGAGCCAGTAACAGTTGGCTCTAGCACTTCTCCTTGTTTTGTTTTTTGGTTTTTTAACAGTACTAGGGACTGAGCCCAGGGGTACTTTGCTTCTGAACTTCATCCCCAGTCACTTTGATTTTGTATTTTGAGGCAGGGTCTCACTAAGTTGCTCAGATTGGTCTTGAACTTGTAATCCTCCTGCCTCAGCCTCCTAAGTCACTGAAATTATAGATATGTGCTACCACTCCAGGTTTGCCTTACACTCATATAAATATTGTTAACCTCAAAGAACTTTTGTGAGGACTGTATCTAAAAACATTTATAGGATTCAAAATTAGAACCATGAAATTCATAAAATTTTTATTTGTTGTATCCAAATAACAATAGTAATCCCATCCCTTATTAACATAAATAACATTTTAATTAAAAAAAAGTTAATGAGAAGAGAAACATTGTTTCACATTTTGGCAAAATCTCCTAAGTGTCTGGATTAGTAGAAAACATCTTGGGCTGGGATGTGGCCCAGAGGTACAGCCTTGCCTAGCCTGCAGAAGTACTAGGTTCAGTTCCTAGCACTGCAACAAAATTAAAAAAAAAAAAAAAAAAAAAAAAAAAACAAAAAAAAAAACTTGGGGCTGGGAATATAGCTCAGTTGGTAGAGTGTTTGCCTTGCAAGCACAGGCCCTGGGTTCGATCCCCAGCACCACCAAAACAAAACAAAACAAAAAACAAACAAACAAAAAAACTAGATAGTCCTATCTACTTGTATATGTATCCTGTGATTATATGTTGTCTTGATTTAAATATATGAAGAAAATCTAGCCCCATTTCAGATATGTTATTAGAAAAGAGAGGAACACATATTTTAAATAGGCTTTTCAGGTAATTGTGGTTATTTTTTTTGACACTACACTAAATTTAAAAAGTGGCAGTTCCTTAAAGGTCCATTGTAATGTAGAATCTGAAAGCATGTAATGACCTTTTAGAACCCTGCTATATAATATCCACCAGTCTGTCTTTCATTTCAAGTGAATCTTTTACCCATGCTGTAATATAAAACTTTGATCATTTGGAAAATATTGGCTCACTGAGTTGTGCAGATCTTCCAAATGTTGGCATATTTCATTACTTATGTTAAAAATTATATTCACTACTATCACCCCCAATCTTATCAGCAAAGTCTTAAAGTATTAGAAAACTATCAAGCTCACAGTGGTGTATACAAGCTCTTTAAAATTCTAATTTGCACTCAGATTTTATCATTGGTAATAAGTCAATTGTTTCCCTTAAAATAACTGGTTCACTTCATGAATTTTTGAGACAATATCTACCAAATACCCAAATCCGAATAGCCATAGTTTTTCTATATTTTCTATATTCTCTCAAGAAAACTGGTATTCCATGAAAAAAGCAGTTAGTTCAGCTTGTATCTCAAATAGTTGCACAGAGTTTTTCTACAAGACAACCATTGTATTTCTGTATGTAGCAGAAGTGCTTTATGCATATGTTCTGGAACAACATGGCTTCAGGGAATGAGAACTGGCCCCAAGGTGCCATGAGAAGGAAGAAAGGAAACACAGAGATCTAGAATTACATGGAGTACAATTGTTGGAGGACTTGTTGACAGAAGCATGCCCTGGGTAACAGCATGATCTGTCAGATCCCTGCAGTTTGGACCAGAAGTAGTGGGGGTAGGATTAAAGGGACTTCATTCTGACTGGAATGTACCTGGTTTATCTTAAACTGGTATCAGAGAGGCAGGCACATTTCTGGAGCCCAAGTCTGGTTGTAAAGCTCTTCAAACCACTCTAATGATTTCATCTATTTATAGTCCTGTTGGGAAACTATGCAGGAAAAACTAGCTAGGGTTACTCTAGGGCAACTGCAGCAACTACAACTCCGGATGGCTACAGTTACCTCAAGCTAACCCATATAGCATACTTCCCATTTGTATGTAGAATATTTAAAAATTACAAATATTTAAAAGTGTGTAACCAAGGTCTAGATTTAATTAAATCAACAATTTAACTTGCAAGTGTACCAGTGAGAAAATACAATGGCTCCAAGTATGGTTTGGTGCTACTGTCTTGAGTCATACCCAGATGCCAGCATTTTAAACCACCATTTCTTTATGCCATTAGTGAAAATGTCAGCACAGTTTAACAATATTATAAGATTATACCATCTTAGAACTATCATAAAATTATTTTGACCTCATAAACTCCAAAAAGGTTCTCTACAAACTCTCATAGACCACACTTCGGAAACTGCTACACAAGACAACTGAAAACAAACCTAACCATGAGTGGTCTTCTGTGAAGTTTACATGTATAGAAGGACCACCACAAATGTGAAAGATTGGATATATTTTTGCCTTAGTAAGATGTTTCTCCAGGTCACTAAGCTGGATGAAAAAAAAAAAAAAAAGAGGAAAGACTTATTTATTGAGAGTTATATTAAACAAATTAATTGCATCCACAATCCCTCATGAGGAGATAGCACCAGGCAGCTAATATCTACCATTAGACCATGTGGATCCTTCCTAACATTCGCCATCCCCATCATCACCAAGTCATGACTTTGAGCTGAAGGCATTCAATACAAAACCTAAAAAAAAAAAAAAACCAGGATATTTATGATGACATTAATGCAAGAACTTTACTGACACAGATATTAACGAGAGAAATCAAACTCCTTCTCTTCCAATATTTTATAGGGGATATACAAAAAAGGAATCTGCCGGGTGTAAGTGGCACAGGTGCTGGAGGAGAAAGAAACATCCAAAGAAGAAATGGAGTAGTCAGGATTGATGGGTCATGAGCATAACAACAATTAGAAGCTGAAATTACATAAAAGGAGATACAATGATTAAGGAAAAACAGGCACAGAAGACAGGCTTAAAAGGGAATGAGCAAATAGAGGCAGAAGCAATAAAAGCATGAAGAGGAGAAATCATCACAATGGTGGAAGGTCAGCAAACTTCTTCTGTTGAATGGCCCACTTGAAAATCTAAGTCTTAGAGTTGCCATGCCAGCCTGTAGATCTTAGCTGGATTCCTTTTGTCTATTTATATTCTAAAATTCCAACTTTTTTTTTAATAACTTGAGTGAGCCTCTGTTTCTTGCATTCAGTGGAGGTTAATTAACTCATTTACTGGTGAAGGCATCCTGCTACGTCCTTCTCCATCATCTCAGTGTCAAATTAATATATCTCAACTTAGACATATGTACCAATAATGCTTCCAAACATAAGGTGCAATGAGAGAAAATAAAATTGACATGATTTTTATGTTCCATAAACCATGTAGAGGCCACAAGCCCAAGGGAAGAAGCTATGTATTTGGAAAAAAATGTTGCTATTTTACTCCTAATTCAAAAAGAGAAAAACAATCGAACTACACACTTAGACTGATAAGAGAAAATGGTCTGATTGGGAGTCTTTTAGTTGCAGAAAAACAAATCCAATTGAATTAAGTTAAATAAACAAGGAGAAATTAATACAACCACAGGAGAAGCTGATGGAGGCATAAAGACACGATTTGACCTCCAGAAGACCATCCCTGATTTCTTTTGTGTTCCAATCCATGTTTCTCTCAATGTAACAACAGCATCTTCTGCCTGTGCACCCCAGCTTGCTGTTCTCCTGTCTGCCTGGCAGAGAAGGCCACCTACAGCTCCTGTTTACTGGTCACTAGTCTACCTCATCGAGATTGATTCAATCCCCCTCCTCCTTTCCTTCTTCCTTCCCTCTTTTCTTCATCTACCTCTATTCCAAATCCCTGGAGAAAGGGCTCCGATTGATCCAGCTTGGGTCAAATAAGAGGCAGGGTCAAGAAACCACCTTATAGAAAATGAAAATGACAGTGAACTGGTGTGGGTTGGGCAGTGGTTCACTGGACCACTGGATCACCAGGTGGGGCAGTTACACAGGGCACCATCATTTAGCTGATTCCAAACGATATCCAGTGTAAGGTATGAACCCTCTGTCTCCACATCTTAGGCAAAACAACTCTTGAGTGATCCCAAATAGATGAGGTTACATCTTGTCCTCTAAAAATAGGACATTCCAGATCCAACCCCTCAATAAAGAAGGTTTCTGACCCCAGGCAATAATATCTAATAATATCTCAATAATATTGAGAAATATCTTACTTTTGAGATCTGTTTACTGTGCACTTTATGCTTCTCAGAGCCCACTTCTGTCACCCACGTGGACCTGCCATCCCCCACACAATGATCTCCAGTGTTCCAGAACTGCTCCATTCCTTTCACTCAAACAAAATCTGTCTTGTTCTGCATGACAACAAGTGGAAAAGGAACTTGTTAGAGTTTTAATACTCTTGTACTACTGAGAATTCTAAATAAAATAAATGTTTGCTAGATATCATTTATTATTTTATTTATTTATTTATTTTGGTAACGGGGATTGAACTCAGGGTCGCTTGACCACATCCCCAGTCCTATTTTGTGTTTATTTAGAGACAGGTTCTCACTGAGTTGCTTAGTGCCTTGCCATTGCTGAGGCTGGCTTTGAACTTGGGATCCTCCTGCTTCAGCCTCCTAAGCCGCTGGCATTACAGGCGTGCACCACCACGCCCGGCTCTATTTATTTTTGAGTCAAGTCTCACTGTGTTGTCACAGATGTTTTCTGACTCCTGGGCTCAGCTGATCCTCCTGCCTCTCAGCTTCTGGAGCTGGCACATTCCAGGGTGCCCAGCTTATAATGTCTTACTTTTAAGGAGGGTTCTGATGATAGTAACAATTTGAGACAATTAATAAAAAAGCTACATTAAGTCAGACTGTCACTGTATGTACTACTGACAGCACAAACCATTTCTCCTAACACTGGCCTTCTGTTTTCATTCCAAACTGGCAATCTTGTTTTCTAGACCTACTTTGTAACTATTGTTTCTGTGTTTTCATATTATAACCATTATACTGTGTTCTTTGCAAAATGAACAATATTATAAACCCAGAAGTAAGACATGCAAAATCCTAAGGAGTCTGCATTTGTGCAACACTTTCCAACACCCTAAAGAATGAACAAATTCAAGTTTTAATGAGCTGTAAGGGAATTTTCAAAGATGAGAGTTTTCTAAAATTTGCAGTTTCTATCCTCTTAAAATGCAAATATATAAACATCCAGTAAGAACTTTTTTTAAAAAAGGAAACATTTCTGTTTACATGAATTTTAATAAGTATTACCCACATTCTCAATTCCCTTTTCATTTAAGGGGCTGTAGATCATCCTAGAAACTGACCTACTTAAAAAATTCTGTCTGTAACTATGGTAAGTAACCAAGATGAGATTATACATTTTTCTGTCAGACCATCCAGCTTACTGCCCACTGTAAAATCTATACCCAGAACTTCATACACTTTTGGTCTCATTCGCCCCACAAAAAAAGCAGCATGTCTTAGTGTTTAGACAATGGACTCTGTAACCAGACTTCCTAGCATTAAATCTTTTATTTAAGAGTTGGGAGACTTTGGAAAAGTTGTGGAAGTGCTCTGTGTCTGTTTCCTTGAGGATGATATAGTCTATTCATATGTGAACACTCAACAACATTGCAAAGTTCTTAGTACAGTAACTGGCCACACCAAGGGTTAGTTATCATTGCAAATTTGTAACCTCCATTGATTCTTAGTTAATGATCTATCTTTGTTATTAAAATTCAATCATCTGGAGGTTTGGGAGGTGAGGTACATTTGGGAGATGACTCTAATGTTTAATCTCTTGTCTAATAATTTAACCTAGTATATCAATATTCAAGATGATAGTGGATTATTTGTGCTCTTTTTACATAGGACAGACAAAGAAGAGAATATGACTGCTTAGAGAGAGACCAACCTGTGATAATAAGAATGAACAAGAGGAATTACCTCTGCCAGTAAGAAAATTTGCTTTGATATTGTTCTTTATCATGCAGTTATAAACTCATTTTTTGGAAAGCACAAATAGGTAACAAAATAACCAAATCTCTCAAATCTCCCAAAATCTTGTTAGAGATTCACTAAGCATGAGGCTCCCAGTTTCCCCTACATAGTTTTTGTTCTATAATTCTGTAAGAAGCAGGGGAAGAATTTCTTTCTTTCTTTTTTTTTTTTTTTTAACTAAAATGGTTTTTTGTTCCCCAAAGAATATCTCTTAGGTACAAAAAAATATTAACTGAAAGATCACTTTGAAAAACTGAATCCTTCAGTCTTTTTTTTTTTTTTTTTTAATTTTGGTACTAGGGATTGAACCCAGTGGCACTTAACCACCGAGTCACATCTCAGCCCTTTTTATACTTTATTAGAGACAGGGTCTTGCTAAGTTGCAAAGGCTGACTTTGAACTTGTGATTCTCCTACCTTAGACTCCCTAGCCACAGTCGTTTGGTATTAAGAAGGAAAAATAGCCAGTGGGGAAGCTCAATCATGTTAAATATCCTATCAATAGTTGGAAATGTTGGGGTCTATTAAAACTCTTATGCAGGACATATTGCAAATCCTTCCCCTAATCATTATGTCTAAGAGACTGCTCTGTGACCTACAGCAACACTTGTCATAGATTGAGTTTTGTAGAAGCAGAGCCTAAGGAAGAGGTTCTGTATATGTACTTAATTAGGAAATGCTCTAGGAACAATCTGTGAGAGAGTAAAAGACCAAGATAGGAAAGGAAAAAGCTGAGCAAGGATACAGTTCCTGGTAAAGGCTGAGCTGGGAGGAAAGTGGATAGGAGAGTGGGAATGAGTCAGTCCTTGGTCATCCTTGAAGAGGGTCTCAAGAGCCTCCAGAGAGGCAGTTCCACTTAGCCAAGGTCAAGTCTCTGGAGAAAATCACTGCTATAAATTGTTAACCAAGGCACTTAGCAGCAAAAGGATGGCCTAGTGTCAAAAGAGATCAAGACTGAGCACCAACAATGTCTACCACACTCCTCCTCACTGTTGTTCAGTGGTGATTGTTTAACATGTTGCAGTAGAGACCTTTATTCTCTGCATTCTTTGAATTCCACTTATCACAGTGCCTAGCACTTAAATTATCTATTGAGAGCTGCCTATCAAGTTTACAAGGTAATTTTTTAAGAGTCACCTAAATTCAGATTTTATTTTGTATGCTTGCTAGGTAGAATTGTAGTTTTCTGTATACCCTATTTCACCACCCTGCCTGCTAAGTACATTTTATCTTCTCTGCATATTAATTGTAAGAGAGGAAGGAAGTGAGGTTTTGTGGTTGGAGGAGTAGCTTGAGAACCCAGAGATCCTAGTTTTACCTCTCTCTTACTGGGTGTCAAAGAGAGTCACTGGACCTCTCAGAGTCTGCAGTGTTGGGAAAGGAGGATAATAAATCTGTAAATGGTCCATTTTACTTCAGATTAACTACACATTCTATATTCTTCTTTATATTAAGCATTGTGTGTGACAGCTATCTAAACACCTTCTTGCTGGAGATAAGAGTCCAGAAGTTCTGATGTTAAGAGAATCCATTTCTGGGATCTTAGAATCTTTAATGGCCTGGTTAGCTTCATCAAACCTTTCTCTGGGCATAGAGAAACTACCTGTGACTTTTGTCCTGTCTACAGTCTTTAAACCATGCATGTCCCCAGAGCAATGGAAGTTGGGGAGGGCTGCATTAGGTATTAGAAGCCCTATTTTTTTTTGGAGAGGTGGAGATTGGTTGCCCAAATATATGATATTAAAACTATGTAATTGAAGGCATTAAATCATGGGGAAGTACAAAGATCTTTTTTCATAGGATATATAAACCCAAAACTCTAATGGAATTAATAGCCTAATTAAAACTTTGCTTATACATTACATCTATATTAAATTATGAATTAAAAATGCTTTTATAACCACAAATTATGCCATGTATTTACCTTATGAATAATCATCTGGCTCCTCCAGAGGTGAGAAAAGAGGAGAAACTTTGTAAGCTGATTTAAGAGAATCTGTGACATTGACATCACATGTGTATGGATTTGCACTCTGGGTACAAATAATTAAATCTGTGAATTGGGAGGAGAGCTGGGGCAGGGAGGCAGGGATAAAGAAACATAGGAGACTTTAGAAACAAATTTCATAGATCTCTAAGGATAAATCTTACCTATTTCAAAAAATTTCCTACATTATTATCCATTTTTCTTTTAGGAAACAGGTGGAAATGAGATTCCCCTCTTTAGAAAGTGAGGCTCAAAGATAATGTGTTAGAAAGGGTTATGGAGAAAAGAAAACTCTTGCATGCTGTTGGTGGGAATGTAAATTAATACATTCATTGTGGAAAATAGTATGGTGGTTCCTCAGAAAATTTTTAAAAAATCATCACATGATCCAGCAATTCCACTACTGGGTATAAAACCAAAGGAAATGAAATTGGCATGTTAAAGGGACATCTGCACTCCCATGTTCATGCAGCATTATTCACAATTGCTAAGCTAATGCAAATAGTCTAAGTGTCCACTGACAAATGAATGGATTAAAAATATCTCATACACATAGTGGAATTATTCATCCTTTAAAAAAAGGAAATTCTGCCATTTCCAACCAAATGGATGAACTACTGTATAATATCACTTACATGTGTGATCTAAAAAGTCAAACCCAGAAACATAGTAGATGGTTGGTCACAAGAGGCTATGGGCTGGGGAAACAGAAAGGAGTTGGTCAAAAGGTACGAAATTTCAGTTATACAGGATGAATAAGTTCTGAATATCTAAAGTACAGTATGGTAACTACAGTAATGTGTTGTATTCTTGAAATGTGCAGAGAATAGACCTTATTTTCACTGCACAACAATAGACATGCTAAACAACTTCATTGGGGTAATATTTCACAACATATACCTACATCAAATCATCACATTATATAACTTAAATGTATATATGTACATATATATATATAATTTTTATTTTCAATCATACCTCAATAAAGGGGGGGGGAAGAAATTGATACTTATGGATGAGAAACACACCACATCCTCAGTGCACAGAGGTGGTGCCAGATGGAGAACTCCACTATGCCCTCTGCCTTACCGTGGCAGGGCCAGATGATAAATAGATTTGGGGAAAGGAAATTTGATTTTTGCTGGCTACTTTCTTCCCAAGCATGAGAAACCTCTCCTTTCTTAGCCTCTTACCTGCTTCAGAGTTTATTGCTGGAATAATTCTAAAGAATGGTTATAGAAGCACCCACAAACAACAAGCTGAAAACATTTAGAGGTCATCACTGCTGAATGCACAGGTGCTGGGGAGAAAGGGACCTTGGCAAGGCAAGAGAGAGAATGATAGATACCTAGTGGTAATCATGATAGGATTTTCTTTCCCTTCCTAAGCACACATAAAGACTCCCAGAAGCCTCCTTAAAGTTAAGTTGGGGCCATGTGATTAACTCTCTCCAATGAACTGGGACTGGAAGTGATGTTTTCATTTTCAGTCTAAGACAGTTAGGGGCACATGTGAATTCTCACTCTTATCCTTTGCCTCTCTAACCCTGAAAGCCTTGGGTTCCATATAGAGTAACTGTTAAGATGAAAGCAAACTGGATTCTACTTGGAAGGGCACTGCCCTAAAAAGTTGCAGCAGAACCAACAGTGGGTTTTGCATAAGTGTGTTTAATAAGGTTGTAAGGTTTGTTCATCACTGTAACATAACAGAGCCTCTCCTGACTGATTCAAGGAAGTGACTTCAGGAAATGTCTGATCTCAAGGACAATTTTCAGAACCATGAAGAAAGGACCTCCATTCTGGAAAGGAGGAATACAAAAATCTTCCATGAAAGTGGACTTAAATATCTATATGCCTTCATATTGCCTTTTATAATAAATTTATATTTCTCATGTAATTTTTAAAATGTATGTTAGGAAGAAATCCTTTGTGTAACTTGAGACTGTGCAACTTCATAATGATAAATTGAAAAATTTTTCCAAACCGTTACCTACGTTTATTGAAAGATTTATTTGGGTTACCAAGTACCCCTTTAAAAAATGATTTGCTGAAACAGAGCAAATTGAATGAATTTCTAGGCTGTTATGATTTGATTTATCCAAATGCTAGTGGTTGCTACCTGAAGATACCAGAACTCGGTCTGTTTCATTTGGCAGGGTGATGTAAAACACCAGCTTGGTCAAGCTGGTCAAAACCAGCTTTCTGTTCCCTTACAATGATGAGCAATGAGTCCCTAAACTCCTTCAGTAAAACAGGATGGTATATGTTGATAAAGTGTATTTCCTACAAGTAGCCTAAAATGCTCTGTGGCAGGAGGCAGAATACAAAAGAAAGATGGTACTTAATAAGTAAGTACCACTGACTTGTAAAGCATGTGGGGTGACCACTCTGGTGCATGAACCACAAGAAATTAGAGAAGTTTGTTTGCGTGCATTCTGTGAAACGTTGATTCACTGATTTTGGGGAAACAATGCATAACTGTGCTGTTGGTGGCACTAGCAACTGAATAAGACCAGAAGATCAGCTCAGTAAATTCTGATTCATAACCCTAGTAACACCCTGGGACTCAGAGCAATGCTCCAGTCAAGTCTCCCACATAAAAGTACCTCCAAAGACACTTCTGTGTTCACCAAACACTGAAGATAAGAGGCCCAGAAGGACGAGAGAAACTTTCCCCACTCTTCTACCCACTCCTGCTGCCCATATAGTGCTGCCTCTTCTTGAAACTACAGAAACCTCTCTTAGCATCTATTTATTCTCAACATTTGATTAACTGCACCCTGCGGTAGGAATGAGTTTCTCCCAGTGAATTACCAGACCCAAGAATTTCCCCAGAGAGTCTTTTATAACTGTGGGGCTGGGGATAGCATGATCCAGTAAAGGAATTTCACACTAAGGTGTTTTGGGAGAGGGAAGGTTCATGAAAAAACACAATCCTTATTAGCAGGTAAGCCCAGAAACTGAATCTGATCAGTTGATCTTGAATCAAGAGCATTTCATACTATTGAGGATAAAGATCAAAAATCTGAGCTTTCCCAGTTTCTCCTCTGACATACTAGAAATGAAGATCTGGAAGCTGGTGGGGATTTCTGGAAGGCCTGTGTCCAGGAGTCCTCTGTGGTGGCCTATCTTTCCCCCAACCTTGGACACTGCCTTGGCCTTGCCTTGAACTCTCTAGAATACTCTTCTCAACTCCTCTCAGTTCCTCTCAGCTCTCTATGCAGGGGTTTAGGCTCCCCTATCTCTAAATTTTAACACTTCCCCTTCCTCTGGCCTCAAGAGATTGTATTTGTGTGTGTGTACGTGTGTGTGTATTATACTATTTTAGGAAGCATGATTTTATTTTCATTATATAAATCACCACTTTTGCGAAAATTTGGACTGCTCTGAGTTAATAAGAAAATGCCCAACTTACTCCACATATTAGAAAATGAAATTGTTCTTTAAAAAGGGGGGTCTTATTTTAGCATCCTTTCATTATTGGAGATCCTCAGAATTCCCATAGTCCCCAAACAAATGTGTACATGTGTCATCAAACCTTTCACATGGGAGAATTCTTTTATTAAGCCTGAGTAATTTTATTAATGTTAAATTAATCTGAAAGAAAGAATATGTGACTCACTCATTACTTAAGCCCAATTCAACGTACTTTGATAAAACTAGTGTAGGTTTTCAATTCTCCATCTGTTTCTATGTTACATCTTATTACCTCCAAAAATAATTTGAAATTTTTAGAAGTCATCATAAGATTTCCATTGAGAAAATAGATTACATTGCCTAACTTTTAAGTTTTGAACTAATTTGAATAACACATAATGATTCTTTCAAATCTTCTAAGCATTTACTTTTTGGATCTAAAATTCCAAAAATGAGATACTGATTTTTTTTTTAATTTAAAATATCTTAACTACTGGATCTAAACACCCTAATAGTGTCTCTGTTTAAGTTGTTACATCAAATAGATTAAAATCTTCCTGAATCTTGGGCAAAATATAGATTATACATTGATCTATGTTCTGTCATTTATAACTAATACAACAAAAGGCTGCATATAGGCTGAATATAGATGAAGTTTTGCAGAAACTTGATTTGTCTTAAAGTTTCCTCCCTTCCAGCATCATACTAATATCCCAGAATGTTAACTAGAATGTACAGCAGAAGAAATAATGTCTTACTGCTTTTTTCTTTCATGTTTTTGTGAATGCTGAAGAACAAAGAAATGTTCAAAAGAAAGATAACAGCAGGGAAATCGGAAACATAAAAGTTGTGAAAAATACAAATTGAATATCCAGTGCCTTAATAAATTGGCAAGATGGTGCTCCAGACTATCAGTCAACCAAACAAATGAAGGAGTGAGTGATGCATAGGGTTGACATTACAAAATATTGCAGACTATATGACTTAAACAATAGAAATTTATTTCTCACAGTTCTGGAGGCTGGAAGTCTGAGAGTGAAGGTGGTAGAAGGGCTGGCTTCTTTGAGACCTCTTTCCTTGGCTTGCAGGTAGCTGCTTCTCCATTTTGTTCACATGGTCTTCCCCCTGTTCATCATGTCTGTGTCCTAATTTTCTTATCTTAAGGACACTAGTCATACTGGATTAGGAGGCACCCTAACACTTCATTTTACCTTCAATTACCCCTTTAAAGACCTATGGTTCAAATGCATTACATTTTGAGAGGACACAGTTCAGCCAATAGCAGAAACTTTGTTACCAACAAGATGGTGAAGTAGATACCCTGCCCAAGCCACCTGCTGAAACTACCAAAAATTCCATTTATGATATGCAAAGCATCTTTTAAAATGCATCAAAGAGCTATGAAAAAAAGATACATGTACAGGCCAAAAACTAAGTTAAAATGGGAAGCAAGTAAGTAAAGGGAGCAGTGAAAGTGGTTTCACTTAAAAGCACTGTCGAACCCAAGTGAACTGAGCATCAGGGTTTTTATTTGTTTGTTTTTTTTTAATTTTCAGGAAGTAGAGAGCCAGAGAGTAAAGCCCAAAACCAAAGCCAAAGCCCTCCCAAACCAAAAGGATAAATATTCAGTAAATATAAATATTGCCAAACTATGAGACCAAAGAAATTGCTGCTTGTGAACCATGGCATTAGGTAGAAGGGGAACAAAATCTAAGAATTCATAGTTACATCACTTTTGTTGCTCCCAAACCTTCAAATCTAGAACTAAAAGTACTTTTAGGTTGACTTCACCCACAGACATCTGACAGAAATGTTCGATTATTGGTTGCTCTGTAAAACCTGGTCGCCCTAAACTCTAAATGACAAAACAATGGTCATTATATTATACTCATAGTTTTTGTGGGCCAAGAATTTGGGCAGTGTGAAATAGTCCGTTAGTCTCTGTGCTATGATGTCTAGTGCCCATCTGAGACTTGAAGACTAGGGTGTGAGTTGGTGGAAGTGGGATCATCTGAAGGCTGACTCATTCACATGTCTGGTGGTTGATGATGACTGTTTGTTAGGACTTCATCTGAGGCCACTGGCAAGAGGACTTATGTAGCTTTTCCATGTGGCTACCTGGTTCTCACAGCAATGGTGGCTGGTTCCAAGTGCAAAGTATCCCAAGAGAAACAAGAGGAAATGGTATTGTCATTTTCCCTCCCTGCTGTGGAAGTCACATAGAATTTTCTACCCTGATCAAAAACCCTCCCAGATTCAAAGAATAAGGACATAGATCCCACTTCTCAATGGGAGAAGTGTCAAAGTCACATCCTAAGAAGAATGTGTGGGATGAGATATATAGTTGTGCTATGTTTAGAACATACAATCTGCCATCCAGAAACATACGCAAATACTTTCTGGAAGAACCTGTTTTCAACTCAGGCTTCAAAGTTTTTCCCCCAGATAAAATTCAAAAGAATAGCACCTCAAGAATCACACAAATACATAAAATTCATAAAGAAAGAAAGCATTTTAAGCAAGAGGTAATAAAAACAATCAAGAGAAAAATCATTCCTCCAAGTTTCAAATACTGGAATTATTAAACGCAGAAAATAAGATGAATATGCCTGTATTACATGGTTATCTTCTGGTAAGGACTAGGTTGCAGAACCCTCACATAGTGAAAAAAAAATGACAGAGCTCTCTGGGGTCCAGGAGGGTTCTACCCTTATGACCTAATCACTTCCTAAGGCCCTACCTTCTAGATGCCATTACATGGGAGTTGGGGGTCAACACATAAATTTGAAAGGAAACAAACATTCAGTTCACAATATAAGGAATAAAAGAAAGATTTAAAAACAAGAACATGGC
The DNA here is from genome assembly GCF_902686445.1 of Sciurus carolinensis. Lineage (NCBI taxonomy): Eukaryota > Metazoa > Chordata > Mammalia > Rodentia > Sciuridae > Sciurus > Sciurus carolinensis. The sequence continues at coordinate 78,595,037 of NC_062222.1, forward strand.
ACTGGATGTGTAGCTTAATGGTTAGAGTGTTCAGCATACACAAAGCCAAGTCCAATCCCCAGCACCAAAAAAAACCCCCAAAAAACAAACAAAACAAACAGAATATGAAGAGAAAGACTCCAAAAGTGAATAGATTTGAAAAAGAACCTGCTAGAATTTCTAAAAATGAAAAAATATATGGATTGAAATTTAAAACTTTGTGGACAAGGTGAATAGCAGAAAATCCAGAACTAAAGATAAAGATCCTAGGGGCTGGGGCTGGGGCTCATGGCAGAGCACTTGCCTAGCACTTGTGAGGCATTGGGTTTGATCCTTAGCACCATCTAAAAATAAAACAAATAAAAGCATGCTGTCCATCTACAACTAGAAAAAATTCAAAAAAGGAAAAAGACCATAACTAGAAGATAGAGCTGAGAAAATTATATGGAATGTTGTATACAGAGTTAAAGTGATAGAAGATACAAAGGAGGAAAAAAACATGAAAGATGGAGGGAAAGTTTTAAGATATTCCTACTCAGTGTTCCAAAAAGAAGAGGAAAAGGTCAAATAAAGCAGATGTAATATTTGAAGGAATATGATAATTTTTATGAACTAATGAGAGATTACAATCAACAAGTTTTAGAATTATCTATAAATCCCATGAAGGATACATATATAAGGAAAGTCACATCTAGATATGTCATAATGAAACTGCAACATTCAGGTAGAAAATATTTATAAATCTATCCTTCAAAGAAGTGACAACCAGGCTGACAGCAGACATCTCAACCAATATATGAAGGCCCTGAGGCCATAAAATAATATATGTGAAGATGTCAACCTAGAAATTATACACCCTGGCAAAAATGTTACTCAATATCCGAGGGTGAGATAAAGATATTTTCATAAATAAGAAAATGCATTGAAGAATTTATCACCAATAGATCTCCACAGGGGACATTCCAAAGGATGGAAAGAGGGAGAATGATTTGAGATGGAAAGTCTAAGATGCAAGAATGATGTTAATCAAGGAAGCAGATAAATCTAAACAAATATTGGCTATATGAACACAAATAATATCTATTGAGTTTACAATACCCAACAATGAGTTTTGCATATAAATGAGAAAAGCAATAATAAAACTAAAAGTGTTCTATAAAGAAAATGTGGTATAGTGTGTGTGTGTGTGTATTTATACACACCACACACATACACACACAATGGAATATTACTCAGTTTTAAAGAAGAATAAAATTATGGCATTTGCTGGTAAATGGATGGAGTTGGAGAATATCATGCTAAGCAATTAAGCCAAACCCAAAAAACCAAGGCTGAATATTTTCTCTGATATGTGGATGCTAATTCACAATAAGGGGTGGGGGGCTAAGGAAGAATAGAGTCACTTTATATTAGGTAGAGGGGAGTGAAGGAGGGGTAGGGGTATGGGGATAGGAAGGATAATAGAGTGAAACAGACATTATTACCTCATGTACCTGTTTGACTGCATGACTGATGTGATCCTGCAATATGTACACTCAGAAAAATGAGAGATTACACTCCATTTATATATGATCTATCAAAATGTATAAAGGCCATTCTACGGTCATGTACAACTAATTAGAACAAATAAAAATTAAAATAAAATTTTTAAAAAATTTAAAAGTGCTCCAAAGATCCTCCTATTGTTTGGTGGGGAGTTAATGAGATCACATGATAAATTTCTAAAGTAACCAGCAAATAAAGAAATGGAATAAGTGGGATGAGAAAAATAGCTCAAATAATCCAAAAGCAGCCATGCAGGAGAAAAAAACAGACGCAAGTCACAAAATAAGATGGTAGAATATGCTAAATTCAATGAATGTAATAAATGGAGTGAGTGCTCTATTTAAAAGTTAAAATGATTACCACCACAACAAATCCAGCCTGAACTGCTGACATGATGGCTTCTCTACCTGCTTCTCTATCTGACTGTGTCCCTGCTCAGTTCTCTGCATACCTCAGTTCCTGAGTGGGGTTTGACCAATAGCAGATGGTGGCAGGAGATCACAGGGTGGGAGAGAGAAAGGTAGGTATATTAGTGCCCCAGGTTCCCTCCCAGCTGTGCCAGTTTTTCAGTGGTGTGCTATCTCTGGTTAGGACCACAGCTCCCGACAGGTACTCCTCTCCCAAGAAACAGCTATTGTTGGATTTCCAGAATACTGTTCTCTTTCTTTGACCCTTTAGTTAGGGCATAAATACCTTTCTTGGTGACCAGTGGCTGGACATTTCATCATCTTTCATGGTTTCCTCAATGCTGTCCACAACCTTGCTGAAGTAGTATTCCTTCATTAAACTCTCTTCCGTTAACATTTTTAATTATACTTCCCCATTTACACTGTGGGATCCTGAATCTTACACATAAAGCATAAATATACTAAAAGGTTAAAATAAAAATGTTGAAGAATGTTAATTACACAAAATTTAACCAAAATAAAACTGACTACTCTATTAAGTAGACTGCAAGATGAGAAAAATACATTAGAGATAAAAGAGAATAAAAAATGATGAAAAATTCACTTCACGGGTATTCTGACATTACTACCATGGCCTCAAATTCTTTGAACTGTAAAACATTGAGACAATTAGACAAATCTACAAACTAATGGAAAGGAAAAAAGATAATAATGTGTACAAATAACTAATTTGTTTTCTTTAAAGTGCACCATAACGTATGAATGGCTTTATAACAGACCATTTATTTCCTAATTTTATGTTTTCTTAGAGGAATTTTACCCTTAGTTTGCATTTATCTGAGAGGATATTGTCAACAGAATAAGGCAAGTAGAAATGTAAATGATGGCAAGACGAAGCTACTTATGGTTTAAAAATTATCTTTCTTATGTAAGTATTACTGGGGTCAGGACAGCCTCAGAAGCTTAGTGAGACCCTGTCTCAAATTTAAAAATGTAAAGGGCTGTGGATGTAGCTCAGTGGTAAAGCACCCCTGAGTTCAATCCCCAGACCAAATAAATAAATATGACTGTGTTAGTACCATTAACGTATCTACTTAAATACTAAAATTCCAAAATGTAAATGGGCAGGAAAATAGATGTTATAAATGTAAGCTAAAAATGACTTAACAAATAGAAAAGTGTTCAATATTACCATCAATCAAGGGAGTAGAGAATAATATACTATTTTCATCTATAAAATTAATAAAAATTCTTGGGTTGGGGTTGTGGCCCAGTGGTAGAGCACTTGCCTAGCAAGTGTGAGGCACTGGATTCGAACCTCAGCACCACACAAAAATAAATAAAAAAGTATTGTATCCACCTACAACTTAACAAAATTTTTTTAAGAGAAATAATTCTCTCAGAAAAAATAATTAATAAAAATTCTTTGAGAATTAAATATCATACCCAATGCTGTCCAGAATAAAATAAACACTATATTACGCTGCTGTGAGGAGTAAAAATTAAGATAAGTCATTTGGTTTATAACTTTAGGTCCAATAATTCCATTTCTGGGAATCTACCACAGTAAATATATGAATTAGAGATAAAGATTCAAGTACAAAAAGGGAATTCAGTTCATAATGCATTACTTTAAAGAAATAAAAATGTTCTTTTCTTTCTCTTCCCCTTTTTTTAGCTTGCTTACTTCTGCTCAGTTCTTCACTTCCCCAGCAATTGAAACCAAAATCTAAATTGGGACTCAGCAAGGTGGAGGTCCCCTTGTAGAGGTCTCCTAGTAGAGGAGAACTATGGCAACCCACACAGGATGGCAAAGGCTGAGTGGGGTGAAAATGGGGACCCTGCAGGGAATCCATTCAGCACAGATGTGAGAACCCCAACAGGAGGAGGAGAGAATCTGTGTATTCAGGGAGCGGGTTGCCCAGAGTAGAGGAAGGCATTTGCAGGGTGAGGTGGTGGCAGTTAGGAGAGCTGGTTGTGTACAAGGACAGTGATCAAATAAGCACATATTGAATATAGGGGAAACCAGGTTTCTCACTGCCAGAGAAACGAATTACAATTATAGAAAGGGAGAAAACATGAAGTATTAACTTTGCACTGGGGATATTAGCATGAACTCATGACTTTCAATATGTAGAGATAGATAATAAATACAAACACATATGTATATATGTCCCTTCTGTGAGTCTGAAAGCAATATCACCCCAGTAGCAATGAGCCCACTAGGGCCCAGATGTAGGTTTCTAAATATTACTATTCTTCTCCACTAAAAGGAACCAGGCTCTTCGGAAAAATGGCTGATTCCATTGGGGGGGCAGGATGTATACAATGAAGCTGGAATATCTTGCGCCAGAAAGTGACATCAGTCTCTGACTAAAATCATCTAATTTTGTTAAGAATCTTAATAATAGATACCATTAGTATCTTCATTTGCAATGAGAGAACAGAGGCTTAGAGAGTTATGAGATTCTTAGTTACTAAGGAGCAGAACTAAAAAACATATGTAGACCTGGGCTATTCCAAAACTCACGTGTTAAACTACCATGAAATTCAACCTTGCAATATTGACAATTTTCAGAGTATATTATAGTAGGTTAGTTTACACATTTGTTTCTCCTTTGAATTAAATTCTAAGTTCAAAGACCAAACCTTACCTACTTTTGTATTCTCAGCACTTACAGTGTCTGACAACTTTTCAGTATTTTTTTTCTGGGTTGAATACATGGCAGTTGTACACATAACAGTTAAATAAAAATTCCAAGTACTACTGGACACAGTGGCACACACCTGTAATCCGAAATTGTCAGGAGACTGAGGTAGTAGGATACCAAGTTCAAGGCCAACCAGGGAAATGTAACAAGAGCTTCCCTGTCTCAAAATAAGAAGGTCCCAGGATGAGGCTAATTGGTAAGAGTGTTTGCCTGGCATACATAAAACCCTGGGGTTCAATCCCCAGTACTGAAAAAAAAAAAAATCAAAGTACCTTGTGATAGAATGTGAAAGTGGTGAAAGTGAGTGATACAGATGGTAAGTGGTCTTACAGACCCTGAAAAGTAAAAGATCCATGCTACTATGACATTTGTGAAGACTTTATTGTGGTCTGGAGCCAGACCTAAACTTAAGAAGAGAATTTGATCTGATGATGGAAGAAAAAAAATTATAAGTATAAAAAAAATAGAATGAACATGGTGTGTTTGTGGTACATTAGGGAACTGGCCCTCATGATAATGTGGAGAGAAATGAAAGCTGAAATTGGATCGAAAGGATGGAAGTAGTTTGTAGAACACTTTGGAATTCATGTTGAAGGATTTATATAACAGAGATAAAAGATGAAGATCATAACTTCTGGATTCAGGTGAAGCTTGCATCCTAGCACCACTAGTACTAGGTGATCCTGTAAGTTTTCTAAATGTTCTGAAAATCTTCCAATTGTAGAATTGTTTATTAGTAAGATTATTCTGCTTGAATAATTAATCCATGTGAAAGAACTTGCTATGTGCTGGCTGCCATATTAACTACTCAATATTGTTGTTGATATTGTAATTGGTTATTAATTGGAACTAAATCTTAAAACTGAATTATTAGCAATATTCTAGAAAGGTTAATCCTTGCATAGGACTGGGAGTAGGGTTTGAATTTGAAGACAAGTGTTGACATAATCTTAGTCTTAAATAGTGAAGAAAAAGACATTGATTACATTGATTAGAATAGCAAGGATGGAAAAAGAACTCTAAGTTTAAGACAAAAACTATGGAATTCATTAAGTGGACTTGTGAGATACAGAAAATAGACATTAAAAAATAACTTCAAATGAGAAATTATACTTCATTTATGTATGACCTAAAGGTGTAAATATATTCTACTGTCATGTACAACAAACTAGCACAAATAAAAAATTAAAATAACTTCAACGTTTTAAACTTTTAAGTCCAAGTCACTGGAAAAAATAGTGGCAATGGGAGTAAATCTCACTGGAGATGAAGGGAAGATGCTGGATTTGAGGAGATAACTAGAAATCTGCATAAAATATCTAGCAGCTGATGGGAAACATAAAGGTCTGGAGTTTAAACTATTAGAACAGCAAACATATATATGAAATTATCCGAATGAAAGTAATAAAGAGGTAAAAAAATGATAAGGCTTCTTTTAAAAAATGTATCAAGGGTAAAACTAAGGTTTGGGACTTTGGGAACATGAGAGTTAGGGAATGAAAGTAGGGAGAAGAGCCATGAGGGAAAAAAGTTCTTAAAGGTAGGGTAGAGCCCTACCATGAACAAGCTGTGTCACATGCTCTGTGAGATCAAGATTAGAGATGACAGCAAGCCACTGCTAGACTACTGCTATAGGGTGATGATGCATGGCTGCTTGAATAAAACCATGCAAGCTGGTAAAAGGCTGCAACCTTGTAACCTTCTCAGTAAAGAAAATAACAAGGCAAAGACATTTTTCTGAGAGTTAATGGAGTCAAATGTTGTCCTTATTTGGATTGTGACAGAACAGATAGTCTACACTGGAATTTGAACAAGTTTATTTGGAATTGTGAACAAGTAAAAGAAAGAAGAAGAAATGGTATCTTACCCCAAGGCTAGCAATACTGGATAATTGCTCCTGTTCCTAGACCTGAAGGAACAAGAGGAGGGGGCAGTTACTAGGACCTAGAGAAAGCTGTTTAGAGAAGCCAGGAGCTGTGGCCATTAGGAATAGAAACACAGCCATAGAAACAGAGGGAGAGAGCTAGGGGAATAAATAATCTGAGCTCACTCTCCTCTTGCCCTCTAGATTTCCACATCCATAGCTGAACCCATATAGAGCTAGGAGGCAAGGGAGTCAGGTTGTTGCAATTGAATAGGTCAGATTCCTATGACAGAGCAAAGTACACAGAGGTATAAGATGTATCATGCACAAGTGCTCAAGAAGAGTGGAAGGCATTCCTTAATGTCACAGTGAGAAAAGGGGTAGGAAAGAGATGAGAAAGAATTGTCAAGCTAAATTAGAGAATCTGGTTGACACTACTCAGTCCTCTTAAATAAAGGTATATATTTATGTGATCACCTATAGTTATTATAGAGAACTTCAGAAGTATTATAATCAAAGAAGAAAATTTAAATCACCAATAATCATTCCTAACATTTTAAAGGTACTTCCAAACTTTTTTATATGTACAAATAATTTTATTACAAACAAAATGAGATTACACCATAAAAATCTAATTCATCTTATGTTCTTTAGGCACAGGAAATTTCAAATCAGATTAACTTAAGAATTAATTAAAATTAGTATGTATTGAATGCCTACACTGTGCAAAGAATTTCTTTAAAAAAAAAATAAATCTGGGTAAATGGATGGAGGTGGGAGGATAATGTAATTACCCAGGTGAGAAACAGTGACTTGGGCCAGGCAGATACTGAAAAAGGTAGTAAGTGATAGATTCTGGATCTATTTCAAGGTTGAGTCAACAGATTTGCTAATGAGAGTACACCGGGGGTTCTCTGATTGCCCTGTCAAATATACTTTCCACTTCTTTCCTGTGACCTGAAAGTCTGACCCCATAGACTACAATATCTGGATTCTCCTATGTTCCTTTGGTTGGGTTCAGACAACAAACATAACTAGGAGATGTGAGGGCAGCAAACAAAACAGGGTATTTTTTTTCCTCCCAATAATTCATTGAATTTTTCTCAGATACCTGCTTTAGTGTGCTCTCCATACATCACCAGGATGCTGAATGACACAGGACGTAAGAAAAAAAGGAGTCAAAGGTGATGTTAAGGTTCCTGATCTGAGCAACTGGAAGAATGGAATTGTCATTTACTGAATTGGGAAGAGAAATCAGAGAGAAAACATACAGCACAAAATAAATTCATTAGAAGGATCTGAGGTACTTACAGAGTAGAATAGAGGGCAGGAAAGTTATGTGAGTGGGTTGAAGCTCCAGACCTGCTGAGAGGTTCTGTTTCAGAAGTTGGAAATGATTAGAGCGTAAAAAGGGAAAATGGGCTCAAAACATTCCATTCAAAGGATGGGGCCTGCAATCAGATCACCTCTTGAAGGAGGAAACAACAAAAACGCTGCTGACCACGGCCCAAGCAACCACAGTTTTGTAAGCTTCAGGCCTAGAAGAAACTCTTCAATGCACAAGACAACCCTTTCAGCAAAGAATTATTCAGCCCCAAGCAAGAGTGCTGAGACCAAGAACCCTGCTCTGTATGAAGGCTACCTCAAGTTTCATTTTCTATGCCTCAGAAGACAAACCAAATAACTCTAGATTCAGGGCCTCAAAGTCCACTGGAAATCATATTTTAAAGCAATAGTGGCAAATGTATGGGTACTTTCCAAAGAGGCTCTGCAGGAATTGTGAACACATTTGAAATTATTTTGAGAGCCTAGCATTTAACTGTATGATACTTTGGTAAAATGCAATTGCACAAATGACTACAACCCCCCCTGGTACAGCATAGATTTATTAGTAGTTTAAATAGACCATCTGTATGTGTTCAAGTCTGCAACTAAAATTAATAAGGTTGTAAATCATGTTACAGCTTTGAAACTTTGCAGGAACCTTTCCAGAAAGCAGAAAGCTATGGTTTTGTCTAATGACAGATTCTGAGGCAGTCCTATAACAGGGCTGTATTCACAGTGCACAGTATGCTTTCTGTGTTCCAAGGGTTCCCTTGGGACATACTGACTTACCTGGAGCAGGTAGACAGATTCACTAGAGAATTCAGCCAGTGCTGTAGATGTGCTTTTGTCCTTAAGCTCAATACCAGAACTGAGAACCTGGGCTTGGCATAGGGCCAGGCAGGCATGGGCAGCAGTTAAAGAAGGGAAACTTTGCAAATGCACCTCACAGCCTCAGGGTTTGTATGACTGGGTTGTTTCCTAACATTCTGGCAAAGACTGATATTCTTTATAAGTCAGAAATATTTTATTTTTCCACTTGGAATTAGAAAGTTTTATGTCTAAAATAAACATGGTTTATGTCCCAAGAAAGCTCAGTTCCAGAGCACTCTGTAGCCTTGGCTGACTTACACCTCTCCCACCACTTAGAATCTAATTTCTTATTCACAACCCTGAAGTGAAAACTCTGCCCTTTAATTTCAACATGCAGGAAAACCTGGAACCCTCTGGAGGAAGCAATCTAGGGAATAGAAATTTTGCAGCTTATGTCATAAGAGTTTGGGCTCCAATTATCAGAAAAATATGTTAAGTCTTGGTTTTCCCCACCTCATTTTGCTACCTCTGGAAGTCCCCTAAATTTACTTAGTATTTTCCTGAAGCTATAAAAACCCCTAACTGAGGAGAGTTTTCATATGTAAATAAAAATTTCACAGAGGTTTTGCTTGACTGCTATAGTTTAGGCTATTGAATTAGCCCAATAACTTAATAAACTCACTCAAATTTTTTTTCTATTGTAAATTAACATGTAGGTCACTTCTTCAGATTTGTATGTTTTAAACTTTGTGCATTTTAATAATCAGTTAATACGATGAGATCATTAATTCACTCAAGAAAAGCATTCTTGCCAGGTGTGGGGCCCACACCTGTAATCCCAGCACCTCGGGAGGCTGAGGCAGGAGGATCACGAGTTCAAAGTCAGCCTCAGGAATTTAGTGAGATTCTAAAGCAACTCAGTGAGACCCTGTCTCTAAATAAAATATAAAAAAGAGCTGGGGATGTGGCTCACTGGTTAAACACCACTGGGTTCAATCCCCAGTACCCCACCTCCAAAAAAAGCATGCTTAACTAACAAAATTAGCCAAAGTTTATCCTTTTACAAAATTTATGTGTGCATATATATTGTTAAATAAAATTTATGAAAACTCACTGTTTTATACTGAGCTTCTATAGTTGGCCCCAATAGACAAGACCAAACCAGAATAAAGTCATTTACTTTACAAGCCACCTAATCAAACTGAACTTTCAAATGTTTTAAAAAACATGGGTTCACAGTAACCAATCAAAAAGGGTCAGATTTACCTGTGCCAGTATAATGAGGAAGTCACCTTTGTTTTAATCCCATTAGGAAAGAAACTTTTTAATAACCAATCTGCTTTCTGTTCCCTTTTCTGCTTTCTTAAGCCTTTTTCTACCCAGGAAAACCACCTCATCTTAGCTCTTGGGAATGCCTTTCTTTTCTCATGAGATACTGTGCCATTCAGGAATCACTAATGAAAGCCTATTAGATGATAAAAATTTGTCTAAATTTCATTTTGAAATACACACGCGCACACACACACACGCACACACACACACGCACACACACACACACTATACAATTATAAGCACTTTATGAAATGGATCTAAAGTCCTAGGAAGTGAGATACACTAAATCTCAACAGGATTTTAGAATAAAGGAAAAGTGCTTCAGAAGTCTTAGGAAAGTGGGAACTTGTGAGGAGACATACAATTTTAAGTAAGTTCAATGAAAGGGGAAATAAGGATAAACACAAAATAGTTGACAAGAGACAGAGTTTCTTGATGATGGTGTTTTGATGTTTCCCTTGGGGAAGAAATCATTTGGGAGTCTCCAAAAATGCTAAGTCTAAAGTGAATTAATAGCCTTATCACGTTAACTGATTGCTAATAGGCAAAAAGTAAAACGTAAAGGCTAAAATCCTGCTTGATCTTACTAAGTTCAGCCTGCCGTAACAAAATTACTATAGACTGGGTATTTTGAACAATAAGCATTTATTTCTCGCAATTTAGGAGGCTGAGAAATCTAAGACCAAGGCCATACAAAATCACACATCTGACCGGAGTCTCTTCTTAGCTTATAGTTAGCAGCCTCCTTGCCATATCCTCATGGGACCAAGAGATCATCTCCTTATAGTCACTAATCTCGTGAGGGGTCTACCCTCTTGTAATTACTCCCTAAGGTCCCACTTTCAAATATCATCATCCTAGAGATTAGGCTTCAAAATACAAATTTGGGAGAGACATACACATTCAGTCAATATCAAAGTTATAGAGTGCTTGCCTTGCAAGCACAAGGCCCTGGGTTCAATCCCCAGCACCGCAAAAAAAAAAAAAAAAATCAAAGTTATTAGAAAAGTAGTAGGAAGTGTTTGATTCTACTTATATCAGAAATATTTCATACCAGATCACTGGATAATGGTAGATTGGCCTATGAGTTTTAGAGCATTTGCTTCCTTTCCATTTGGTCTGGCTCAATTCTGGAGAATATTAAGCACAAATCCAAGCCAACATTGGAAGGCAAAAAAATGTTCTCTGAATTAAGGGCTCTATGATTTCATGGGTAATTTCATTCTAGATGAATATAGACATTCCTAATGTTGTTGCACAATATAATCTGTGTTCACAATTTTCCCTTAAATGTGTGATCATCCATATTTACCAACAGGCATATTAGTGTTTATAACATTATCTCCTGGTTTCATGATCAGCTTGATATTTTAATTCAGTCCAAGACTTTGTACATAGCTAATGCTCAACAAATATTTGAATATTTGTTTATTGAATCAGAATCAAACAACTCCAGCTTTCACCAGTAAATGTGACTTGTAGAACTGATATTAGCATGCATCTGAACCACACACTGTTCCATGCTGTGTTTAAATGAAGGCATGTCCTGGAGAATTTTTTGCACTCTGGATCTTAAAAAAAGAAGTTGAAAACTACCTAAATTTCACTTTTAAAAAGTTGATGAGAGCCTCATCTTGGAAGTCAAAGACATGACTTTTCCTACTGAAAAGATAGTCTCATCAACTTATTGGCAAGTAGGACACGAAATGATGTTGCTCCCACCAGGATACTTCATCTCCAGAAACATCTCCTCCCTGCAGCTTCTCTGTAGTTCCTGCTCAGAAAACAGACTTGAGGGGGAAAAAAAGCACATGAAAATCCAATTCACTCTAGAGAAACAAGTTGACAAATCTAAAAAAATAAAAAAATTTCTGATAAGTAAAATTAGAAAGTGAAGTGATAAATATTGGTTTCCAACATAATCTTTGGGCACAATGCTCTGTCCTTGCCTTTTTCTTAACTAACCATATTAATGATGAAATATTTTATTTATTGGATAAAATTTTATGTTTCTACTTTGTTGACAGAAAGTGAATTTCTCTCCTAAAAAAATAAAAGCTACATCTACATGGGACATGTTTACCTGCACAATCTAGAAAGTTTGGCAAACTGGAGCAGACTAGGAGAGGCTCTAACAGGCAGAGACAAAGAAAGAAAGGATATGCTTTGGAATTCAGAGTAGTCTCCGCTAAAGGAGTACAAGGGAGGGATGGGGCTGCCCCCTAATTTCTTTGTGGTAACCTGAAGTGGGCAAGGATCCCTCTTTGAGTAGTTTTGAGTTAATGTGCCCAGACATTTACAGGGCTTAAGTAGTGCCACATTAAATGCTGCATGACCTACTACTACTGAATTCAATGACAGCCTAAGAGCTAAGAAGAACCATAAGGAAATGTATTAGCATAGGATTTAGCACTGAGCTCAATAAATATAGAAACAAAGACAACTCTGTTTAGAAATTCATTGAAAGGATTGTAACACTGGCAGAGGGGCTCCCACTTCATTATACTTCCTCTTTACATAGCATAACACACAGATGTTGCCCTCAAGGGCAACAGGAACCCTGATTATTGGTAGGTACAAGCTCTGAGGTAGTGACCTCTAAGGTCATACCAAAGTCAGGACACATCTGAAGAGAGACAGTTTGAAAAAACACACAGTCATTGTGTTCTCAAGCACAGAGCAATGAGCTGGATTCTTTGAATGGCTATCAAAAAGATAGAGTTAACTCTTCTAAGATCTGCCACAGAAAGGAGGACCTTTAGTGCTGGGAGGACTGAGGGTTGGATGCCAGCATCTATCTAGGTAGGGACTCAGTGCCAGAAACCCCTGATGTTAACAGCCCCTGAGACACACCCCCTCCAGCTACTGTGGACAAAGGGGATATTAACTGATTGCAAAATACGTCACTCCAGTCAGAATGGCAATTATCAAGAATACAAGTAACAGCCGTGCAGGGTGGTGCACACCCATAATCCCAGTGGCTCTGGAGGCTGAGGCAGGAGGACTGCAAATTCAAAGCCAGCCTCAGTAAAAGTGAGGTGCTAAGCAGCTCGGTGAGACCCTGTCTCTAAATAAAATACAAAACAGGGCTGGGGATGTGGTTCAGTGGCCAAGTGCCCCTGAGTTTAATCCCCTGGTACCCCACCCCCACATAAAAAAAAAAAAAGAATACAAGTAACAATAATTGTTGGTGAGGATGTGGGGAAAAAGGTACGCCCATACATTGCTAGTGGGACTCTAAATTGGTGCAACAACTATGGAAAGCAATATGAAGATTTCTCAGAAAACTTGGAATAAAACTACCATTTGCCCCAGTCATCCCACTCCTTGGTATATACCCAAAGGATACAGCCATATCAATGTTTATAGCAGCTCAATTCATAATAGCTAAGCTATGAAACCAACCTAGGTGCCCTTCGACAGGTGAATGGATAAAGAAAATGTGGTATGTATACACACGCGCGCGCACACACACACACACACACACACACACAAATAGAATATTACTCAGCCATAAAGAAGAATGAAATTATGGCATTTGCCTGTAAATGGATGGAACCAGAGACTGTCATGCTAAGTAAAATAAGCCAATCCCTAAAAACCAAAAGTCAAATGTTCTGTCTGATATGTGGATGCTAACGCACAATGAGGTGGGAGAGGGAGAATAGAAGTTCATTGGATTAAACAAAGGGGAATGAAGAGAAGGGAGTGGGGAATAGGGATAGGAAAGACAGTAGAATGAATTGGACATAACTTTACTATGTTCATATATGACTACGAGACCAGTGTAATTCCACATCATATGTAACCATTAGAATACTCCATGTATGATAATATGTTAAAATACACTCTACCATCATGTATATCTAAAAAGAATTTAAAAATGTAAATTGGGGAACTCACAAAAAATCCCTGTATTAAAAAAATTTTTGCAAATCTTAATGTTGACCTTTACTCTATTTTAATTCCTAATGTTAGGGATAATTTTAATATTATGATAAAGGATCTTGGATCTGTAGTTTAGGAAATTACATTTTATCTTTTTCCTTTGTTTAATGTACATCAAAAAGTCAACATGTGCTATGTGACATTATCATTTTTATAAATTCAATTTTAATTCAGTGACTAATGAGAACTTGGAGAATAACTTCCTGTCTTTTGCTCACTTTTAGGCACCAAGGCAGTACTTTAAAGGCTAACGTGAATAGCAATATACTATGCATAAATATAAAAACAATACTATTACTAAGATAGTATTTTTTGCTTTAATACAGTTAAGATCCAGTTTCTCTGACCTTAATTAAAATCTTCTAAAGTGAGAGATGCACATATCATAATGTACGTGGGAGTAACTGTCAAAGGAAGTCTGTTGCAAGTTCTATTCAATGATTCTCTTAGTGAAAAAAAGTGACTTGGCATTCAAATTAGTTTTTAAATATTCATTGCCTACTTATATGTACATTGTATATTCCTAATAGCAGTCAGGAGGCCAAGTTTCAGTGGACCTATAAAAATTGATCAGTGCCCCTCTCTGCAAGGCACATAAAGAATATCTGGCATTTGGGGAGGAGTGGAAGATTTCATTGAATATTACTGTCTCTGCCCCATAAAAATTGATTCCTCTCACCATATTTCTCTGGTATTATCTACTCCTTACCTAACCTCATGCTCAAGGGTTCAGAAGGCATTTTAGATTCTGGAATGGAAATTATCTTTTATGATAGTGTAGTGGATTTTGGAATATACATAATTTTCCCCTTAAAGTAAAAGTGGTTACTAATATAAATAAGATTTAAGCAAAATTAGCTGTTAACATTGATGAATCCAAAGAACTATTTTGTGTGGTGGCATTTTTGAGTCTTAGGTTCTGTTATCATACAGTTCAGATGAAAAACATGTTAAGAATAGTTTTCTTAACAGTTAAAAGGAAAGCATTCCTTTGGAATGGATTACTCAGAGAATTTACAGAGTACCTCCCATATTCTGTCAAGGTAAAATAATAGGAAAAAAAATTTTTCCCAAGATGGTTTAGGTTTGATTTTATTAAAGAGATAAAGTATCAAAATCCCCTCTTATATCAATGACATAATATTTGCGTTATGATGTCTGGAAATAAGAAAAACTGGTTTTGATAAAACTTCTATTTGTCCCTTCATGCACTAGTTATGAAGTCCATTTCCAACTGTACTGAAGATAGAAATCACACTTGAGTTTTCAGGATTGTCAACGTGGCATTGTCGACGTGGCGACGGGGATGAAGGGTGGAACAGAGAGCCACACTGAGGAATTAAATTGTCCCTTTTTAGGAAACTGGCATCTCCCTTGAATGGCTTTGATGTCTTTACCTATCCACAAAATCCACTCATATAATGGACTCCCCAAATCATCTAGTAGTTTACAACTCACAAACTATACACTGTTCTCTAAAGGGAAAGTTGAAGATGGACTATTACGTCCACAGAACCAGTTCCCAACTCCCTTGTTTTATGCTTTACCAGGAGGTTCCAGGCCCCATTTTTCTGCAATCCCAGTATTTTTCCTTTCCAGCTTGTTGTACTGGTTTCCAGCTTAGTGCAACTTTTGCTTGTACTGGTTTTCTAGATTTTGTTTTCTGCTCTTTCCTAACAGGGTCTATTCACCAGCTTAAAATCCAGATCACAAAACTCTCTAGCTTCCTCCAGTTATCTGTCTTATTCTCCAATGGGGACCCAGACTGGAGTGGTTCAAAACAATAGACTGGGACTTCAAATTCTGAGCCTCCAAGAAAAATATTAAGGTTTCTTGCTCTGTGTTACCCATCAAGCAGCACAGTTCAAACGGCTTTTATTTAATGCATACTCTGAAAAAAATCAAAGCTTGAACATTTATGCATTTTGAATCACCAATCCAGTTGTCTACAAACTGGGCTCTTTAGTTTCTACCTACTTTCTGTCTTCCTTCCTAATTTCACAATCCCCTGTAGTAGGAAGCATGGTTTAAAGGAACCCTGGAAATAAGGTATTAAAAAGAAATAAAAACTTAAGAGAAAAAGGTCTAAACAGGAGAGAATAAATAATAGCGAACAGTATTTTGAAATGAGATGTGTGAAATATTCATATATTTTGAAATAAGTAAATTTATGAGAAAAGCTAATCACTAAAAGTATGTGGACTGTAAAGAAAAAGAATTGAAAAGACAAAAAAAAGTTAGGGGCTGGGGAGATAGCTCAGTCGGTAGAGTGCTTGCCTTGTAAGTACAAGGCCCTGGGTTCGATCCCCAGCACCCCCAAGAAAAAAAAAAAAGTTAATAAATAACCAAATTCCTCATTAGAAAACAGGATTAACAGATGAAGCACAACAGACAAATATACTAAGGCACATTCCCTAAAAGAATTAGGAATATTCTATGGGACTTCCCTATTTTCCACCAATATCAGATGTTCAAGGTCATATCTTTCATAAGAGTGACTGGTTAATTTTTTATAAATCCAACAAGCAGGGGCCAGGGTGTAGCTCAGTGGTAGAACACTTGCCCAGCATGCACAAGGCACTGGGTTCAATCCCCAGCACGGCATTAAAAAAAAAAAATTCAACAAACAGCTTAGTAGAGCATTCAAGGTCCTCTATAATCTGAGCTCCAAATTGTCACTGACAAATATATAGTAGTATGAAAGTTAATAGTATGTATCAACTTCACTGGGTCACAGTGCCAGATATTTGGTCAACTATTATTCTGAATATTTCTGTGAAGTTTTATTTTTAAATGAAATCAACATTAAAATTAGTGAATTTTGAGTAAAGCAGATTACCCTTCATGGTAGGTGAACCATCTAATCAGTTGAAGACTAACAGAACAGACTGACTTTCCCTGAGCAACAAAGAACTTTTCTGGCAGATTTGTGGATGGACTCAAACTGCAACTCTTCTTGGGACACCAGTTTGTAGCATACCCTATAGATTTTGGATTTACCAAGCCTCTATAATCAAGTAAACCAATTCCTTAAAAAACAACAACAACAACAACAAAATCCCCACCTCTCTTTATTCATTCACAAACAGCTGGTTCAATTTTTCTGGAGAACCCTAGTATTGTTAGTGATAAGATCAGAGGTTCTATAATTAGAAATATGAGGTTCTGGATTTAGATTTCCCATTTACTAACTATATATGCTGGGAAAGTCATTTTATCTCCCTATGTCTCCATTTCATCTTTAAAATGTAATAGTAATCCCCTCAATTCTCTATCCATGCTCAATCACATGCTAAGAAATCTTAAATCTCTATTTTTTCTGTTATGGCCACCCACTCTTAACTATACATAGACCTATTTTTCCTTCCATACCTGTTGTGGTTTTAAAAATATATCCATAAATTCTTTAATCTTCTTCCCCTCAAGTTTAATTCCCTTCCCCTGCAGTACAGACTGGACTTCCTGGGTTGCTTTAGAGGAATAGAATATGGCTGTGATGATTCATAACTTCCAAGGTAGGATTATAAAATGACTACAACTTCCATCTCTCCCTGCCCCTACAGCTACTCTCACCCTATCACTTGTAATAGAGGAAGTCAGTTGTCTGGTCTTGGGCATCCTAGGGAGAGGCCCAGTGGTGAGGAACTGAAGACTCCAGTCAATAGCCACTGAATTTGGAAGCAGATTCTCCAGCTGCTCATGACTTTGGCCCCAGCCAACAACTTCATTATAACCTCATGAAAGACACTGAGCCAGAACCACCCAACTACAGTACTCCCCAACCAGTTCCTGAGCTTCAAAAACTATGAGATAACAAATATTTGTTGTTTTATGCAACTAAGTTTTGAGGGATTGATTACACAGTAAATAACTAATACCGTAGTCAACCCAAATCTATGCGAGTCTTTACTAACATGCAGACTTTCTCTTTTCTGTTGCCCCATAGCATTTTGTGTTACCACTACTTTTGTGTTACTACTACTACAATCCTTAAGTCATATTAATAAGGCTCATGTATTTGTCTCCCTTCCAAGGCTGTGAGCTGCCTGAGAGTGAGCCAGGTTAACTGTACTAAGTGAAAAAAATCAGGCTCAAACCTGGCACACAAAGACCGCTTATAACAGTTAAGCTAGAAATTGTTTCCTATGTGTCATACATTGTTCTAAGCCTTTTGAAAATATTATCCCAGTTAGTCCACATAAAAGCTCTAGGGGATATATTATTACTACCACCATTTTACAGGTGAGGAAAATGAGGTCAAGTTATAGAGAAGCTGAGTAGCTAGTAAATGTTGCTGAATTAAAGGATGATTGTTCCTTACAAGTAAGGCCATATTTTACTCGTCTTAGAATCTCTTACAGTGCTTGACCTAGTATGCAATTGGAATTCAAATATTTGCTAAATGAAAGTAGCTTGGGTATGTGTGTTTTGTTTTTTTTAGAATGAACCTAGGAAAACTTGCTTGTGGATAATTTGATTCCCAATTTAAATAAAAGGAGGGGTACAGTAAACTATGTTGTGATGAGACAAAAATTAAACTTTGGAAGATTTAAATATTTTCCCCCATAAATGCATAATGAGAAAGAAAGGGTCTCGGTAGTTTGATTCCATAAAATGTGCAAAAATAATTTTTACTAAATTAACTAAATGTAGTGGTTCAAGATTCCAAATAGTCTTTAAAAAAGAGTAAAATTAATTATTTTAGTGATCTTTTCTCCCAACAAAAATAAACAAATAAAATGTTTTTACTGAAGACTTCTGAGATACCAATACAAATAAGTGGTTGTTATATGATTTCCATGGCTCCTCTTGATAAATCAGGAAACCAATGGTTCCTTCTAGTGAAGTCTTTTTAAGTAAGGACCTAAATATGAAACTGAAAGTGAGTTTACATCCAGAGTTGTCTGAAATAAGAAAAGCAGGTTGATTTTTGACATGCTCTGAGTCCTTTTTCATGTTAATTAGGAGGTCTTAACATTGGGTGAATGGGGGCTCCCAATCTCTTGATGTCAAGATGGTTGGTTTGGGAAGTTTTCTTCTCTTACATTCCATCTCTATAGAAATAGATGGAAACAAATATTTTGGAAGCAGTTCATAGAATCTTTAAGTGTAGGCAGATGCTAAAGGTAAGTGTTTATAGTGTTTTCATTTCCCTTGTTCCTGTAGGTTTCGATATTTCTCCTACAAGATAGTACATCATAAATTGGTAGAAATATTACTGAAAAGATTTATTCAGGAAAACAGACACTGGAAATTTCTGCCTAATGATTAAATAGACAGAAATTAAAGAGGCTTGTCTTCTTTACTCATAACAATGTAAGTAGTACATTTCTAATTGTATTTCTTGAAAAATTAAGGGTAACAAACCACTTTGTGTTCAATGATTTGGTTCCCTTCCCCAGTCCTAAATTTCTAAAGGTCTTCTTAGACTTTACATTATTTTGCATTTCAGAACAGAGCCTTTCTTAAAATAGCACAATTTCTAAGGTGCTTCCTGACTTTACTACTCTGCATTTGAAGCAAGGCATATTTTATTTTAAGATTTCCAATTTCAGTCATGAAATAAAGCAAGTCTAAGAATTTTAATAACTTCTCAAAAAAATCAGTTCTTTAGAAACCCAAATAACAATTGCTCACTGAATTTTTAAAAAAATATTTGTTATAAGATTAAATCCAAACCAAAAATAACCCTACGGTAAGTATTTTTATTCTAAAATTTAATGCTAGCCAAAAATATCTGCAGGCCAAGTTAGTAAAGAGTAGTGATTAAAAGCAGACCATGCCCGTGAGTCAGTCAAGCAGGGTTTGAATCCTGGCTGTGCCTTTCTAAGCTATGTGGCCAACCTTGGGGATTTATTTTACCTCTTGATCTTCTGAAACATGGGGACAATAAAAATACTACTGTAGAAAAGTGATGTGGGAATAAAAAAATGAGAGAGTACAATAAAAGTGCTTGGTATAATGCCTGGCAGATAGTGAGTCATCAGTGTTGGTTATTATTATTCTCAAATGCCATGTAGACTGGCAATCTAATTTTACAATTTAGGATAAAAGGGAAACATCCCTAAAAATATAAATTCCTTACCAATATATGAATATTAATGTCTTATCCTCTGTATTTTCTCAGACGATCTCATAACTTTCCATTTTTATGACTATGATTCATTATAAGAAAGTTAGTTATTAAGAAAAAACTGTTGAGTTAAAATTTTATAAATGAATAGTGAAGAAAAAGAAAGTTCATTTGTTTTTCAGACAACTGGAACTAGCTCCTTACCTATTAACTACTTGTAATTATATTTATAGTACACCGAATTAAATTGTTACTGGCAATCTCACAGAAACCGAGACAGTTTTAATTAACCTGAACTGCAAAAACAATAAATATATAATGAAGTGGTTGCTCTTAAAATACTACTGGTTACATTTTAATTGGTTCAACTCCTATGCCAAACAATTTGGCAAATCAGTATTGATAAAAAGCCATAAAAATGTAAATACCATAGGATCCAGGAATAACCCAGAAGAGGTTATGCAAAAAGATGTTCAGGGAAGTCTTTTTTCCTTCACTTTTTCAGTAACAGTTTTTATTGACATATATTTCACACACCATAGTTCATAATTCATCCATTTAAAGTGTACAATTCACTGATTTTTAATATATTCAGAGCAAACATCACCACAACCAATTTCAAAACATTTTCTTCACCTCAAAAACCAACCCAACACCCATTAGCTATTATCCCCCAAACCCATGTCTGTCACCAGCCTAAGCAACCACTGATCTACTTCCTATCCTTGTAGGTTTGCCTATTCTGAACATTCATAGAAAGGGAATCATAATATATGGTCTTTTGTGATTGGCTTCTTTCCCTTGGCTTGTTTCAAAGGTCATTCACAGCACAATTCAGTACTTTCTTTTTAAGGCCAAGTAATACTCTATTGTACAGACTTACTACATTTGACTTGTACACTCATCAGGTGATGTCTGTCCCAGTTTTCTGTCATAGTAAAATACCTGAGACTGGGTAATTTATGAATGAGAGAGAGAGATTGGTTTATTTGGGCTCATAGCTCTGGAAGTCCAGAAGTACGGTGCTAGCGTTTGCTTGGCTTCTGGAGAGGGCTTCCTGGTAGAAGGGGGAGTGGGTACAAGTGAAAGAGTGGAAGAGATCTCATGGCAATAAAGGCAGCAAGCAAGTGACCCAAGGAAAGTGAACTCATCTTATAACAACTTATTCTTCTAAGAAGTAATCCATTCCCATGAGGTCTGATCCAGTCTCTCTTGAAAGACATGAATTCCTCTTTAAGGTTTCACTTATTAAAACAGGGGACATAGCCTCAACATGAGTTTTGGTGAGGACAAACCATATCCAAACCATGACAACAGACGTTTGAGTTGTTTCACCTTTTGACCACTATGAATAATGCTCTGTGAACATTTGAGTATTTCTTGAATGGCTATATATTGGGGTTTTTTTGTTTTGTTTTGTTTTGTTTTACAGACTAGGAGTTTGAACCCAAACCCTTGCATATACTAGGAAAGCAACACTATCATTGAGACACACTCCTAGCCCCTATTTTTACAAAAGTGAAAATAAGACACAATTTGTGGGGGTGGGGGGGGCTCGACAATGGAATTATGCTACACTCTCAAAAGTATTAGGCAGACCACTACTCTTTTATGTTTAAATGTTGGCTGTGTAAAATGAAGACCACTTAATACAGAAAAAAGCTACATGAAGGGAAAAAGCAAGACCCATAGATAACCTAGCTGAAATCCTTCCAGAGATTCCCATAGGTTTTCCCCATCCATACTGTCTTATCCATCTGTCCTGAGCCTTCCTGGGCCATCTGTCCTGGGCTCTGTCCCTCCACTCCCTGAGAGACACACTAATTTCCACGGACTTTTCAGAATGTTAGCTTTAGAACCTTGGTACTTGTTGCTTCCTCTACCCATCTTGTTCTTTGCCCACTTCTTTGCCCTGTGGTTTCAAGTCTCATCTTAAATGTCACTTCTTCAGAGAAACCTTCTTTGACATTCCAAACTAGGCTAGTTTCCATAGCAGCCTGCAATTTTCCACTTTAATATTTTTGATATTGACATTTGTTTATTCAGTCAGTAATCAAATAATAAGTCTTTTACATGTAAGGATACCTGATAAAAGAAAACATACAAGATTCCTGCCATTTGTGACCTTGTATTTTAGGGAGAAGATAAAAGCACAAGTTAACAAATGAATGCATTGGGTGATTTTAGGTAATGATAATTAGCTCAATGGCTACCTCTGTGCTTGGATTGTATACTCCTTGAAGGCAGGAGCTATTTCTGTCCTGGTTACTTCAAGACTGCTAGTCAGCTGAATAAACTCAGTGCTGCATCAATTTTTTTTTTTTTTCACTGTTATAACAGGCATATGGAAGACAAAAAATGGAAAACACAAATGAGGTTATTTCTATAAATGGTTGAGTTTAAGGTTTTCTCCTTTCTTTCAAAGCATTCTGTTAAGACTATACATTCTTTTAATAATTAAAACAATTAAAAGAGGGGAAAATTACCATTTAGAGTAAAACGCATTTGTCACCCACTCCTTAAAAACCCAATAATAAAACACTCAGAAGTGTTGGCTAAATGGATAGAATTCTCTTGGCATACTGCCAAGCAGGCTCCCAGCCTGCTTTAAAAGAAGGCTTAAGTACCCAGGATAACGCCCCTATTTTCAGATCTCTAAAGCTCTTTACTATACCCCTTCATCCACAGGATGTGGCAGCAGGGGAGAGAAAAAAACCTACAAATCCTTTTACACGTCAACATAAAGAGGACATTTTTTGCGAAGTCAACAACAATCCAAGATATTTTACACAACAGATCACCAGCCCCTTGTCTACAAATCCTTCTATAACCGTTGGAGATAAGTTAGATCGGAAAAAAACAAGGGGCTGTAGGTTGAGCAGAAGAGCAAACCAGACAACCCTTCCCCCAAGCGAGCGCTCAGCTACTTCTTTCTTCGCAGGGGCGCATGCGCAGCACACTCTCCGGCTACCGCACGCCTCTTCGGCTATCCGAGAGGGCGCTTACGTCATCATAAGGTTGACGAAGGACCCTTCCGCTCCTTCAAGGAAAACGAGTCCGCGAGATTTTAGCTCATCTTAACCCACGGAAAATGTTCTCTTCTTCCACTCATCTGTCAAAGACTCCCCCAGTCCCTCTACAACAGCCCAACTTTTGGGCAGACTTCTTTTTGTGTTGGTTGGACAGGGAAGGGAAAGGTGACGGAGAGGAAAAAAGGGCAGAGCGAGAAACTAATCCTGTGTTGTTTACAAGAGTCGGAAAGCTAGGAATCAGTCCGCGAGGGCGGAGCCGAGGCAGCCGGCACTTTTTCCTCCCTTCCCCTCCCTCCCTAGCCTTCCCCGCGAGCGGACGCGGTAGCGCCTCTGTCTCGCTTTTTCTTATTTTTCCCCCCTTTTCCCCTTTCTTTTCTTTTCTTTTCTTTTTCCCCTTCCCCCCCTTTCACCATTTCCCCTCGGAGGCGCTTCCCCCGGGCAGGGGCAGAGCCGGTCTCACCCCCCGCCTCTCCCCGGCCCCCGCCGCCCTATGGCGAGAGGGAGCCCCCTCCTCACCCGGGCACCAGCGGCGGCGGTTGGAGGAGCGGGACCGGCGGTGGCGGCTTCAGGTCCGGGTTGGTCATGGAACTAATTCGCTGACCGACCCTCCGGCCGCAGCCGTGCGTCCCGCTCGAGCGCCAGCTACCGCGCCCTCAACCCCCGCCGGGTTCCTTCTCTTCTCCCTCCTCAGTCGGCCTGTCCTCGTCCTGCGCGCCCCCGCTGCCGCGCGCCGAGGAAAATGAGGTGGTAACGGGCACGCGGATGACCCCGCGTCACCACTGTGCGGCCTACAGCTCTGCCGGGGAGGAGGAGGAGGAAGAAGAGGAGGAGAAGGTGAGGGGCGGGGGCGGGGGGCTTGACGCGTGTCCGTGACCTCCGCCCGCGCGCTTCGCCCCTGCCGCCCGAATGGAGGCGCCTGGCGGCGCGCGCTGCTCACCCGAGCCTCCGAGCACGGTCCCCCTTTTGGAGGAAGCTAGGGACTACCTCTCGCCCTCCGGCCGGAGCCCCGGGGCACCTGCGGTTTTGAAATATCTGTGCTTGGTTCCCATTCGGGCCGATTTTTCTGTTAGCAAGTAACTTTTTTGTAGTAACCAGCACATTCCCTACTCGGGCTTGCGTGTTATAGGCTCCCTAAGCCTGGATCAGCACACAAAGAAGGGGACACACCCCCACCCTCACATTCGATGGATCCTGCCGCGACTATCCCAAGATAACCTGGGTTTCAAAGCCCAGTGAATGGGGAGGACTGCCAGGGCTGCGCAAATTTGCGAGAGGGGAGCGTTACCCAGGGCTTGGGCGGGTGGGGGAGCCCGTGGAGGTGAGAACTGAGTTGCACCCTGACCTAGAGGTTGAAAATACCGAATTCGGAAAAGAGGACCAGAAGCCCCTTTGCTGAGGAAGGGTTTGCGGATCATTTCAGCAGAAGTTGAGAATTGGGAAGCAAAATGGTGAAAGATACCTGTCAGGAAGTAGGATGGATTCAGATTGAAAGTCTTTGAATGTCAGTTAAAAATATTTCGATTGTGTTCTGCTCGAAGCCACTCGGTGTTAGACCAACAATTCTAGATCAGACTTATCTGCCAGGCACTGTTCTTTCTTCATCTTCACAAGGACTCCATACAGGTGGTAGGAACCTCGTTTTACAAATGAGGAAAACAAACTCTACGAGATTTTCTTCCCTTTAAATAACAGCGAAAACACGCTGGCCAAAGTTTGTTCTGAATCTTAACGCCTTAACTTCTCTGCCCTGAAAATGAATTTGTTGAAAAGATGGGTAGAAGTGTTCTCTGCTTCTAGTTTTTCCAGGTCATTCGTGGCAGAAAGGGATGGACAAAGAATGGACAGAGTTTAAATTAGCAAAACTAGGACCAGAAGGATGAGAAATGAATGCTGTTCTCTTGGACTAGGAAAAGTTAAATACTGAATGTAAGGATAGACTATTAGAATCAGCATATGTTGGGAAAATATAATAGATATGAACTGTAGTTAACAGGTAAACATTGTGTGGGGTAATGTGACATTCTAGTAGGTTACAGTGGAACTCTTTTCATATCTTGGTCAAGATTGGGAGTTGAGATTTTACATATTTTCTTTTGATTGCTTTTATCTTTGGTACTGGGGATTGAACCCAGAAGTGCTTAGCTACTGAGTCACATCCCTGGCCCTTATTTATGTTTTATTTAGAGCCAGGGTCTCTCTAAGTTACTTAGGGTCTCACCAAGTTTTTGAGGCTGGCTTTGAACTTGCTATACTCCTACTTCAGCCACCAGGGGATGACAGATGTGTGTGCTGATTGTGTAATACTTTTTAAATGAAGTATTTACCCTTCTCTGTATGCTTGTTCATCTTTAAAATGGATTTAATAATTCCAGCTTCATAAAGTGTGAGAATTACATGAATTAATATGACGCAACACTTTGAGCAATAGCTGAACCCTCAGTGCTTTTACTTGTAAGCACCTAACAAATATAAGCTTATTATTTGTTATGGTACTTAAGAGTTTGTTACCAAGGAACTAAGGGTTAGTAGAAGAGATTGCTTACAAATAATTATCATAAGGCAATTAAGAGCAGAAGTAGAATTATACTCCAGTGCACATGTAGGAAAGCAAGGCACAACTGGGTCATTCCAGAGGGTACTATTCACAGACTGATAGTAATTTATGAAGGGAAGTATAAGCTAAAGAACATTTTTTAGCTGAAAGAACAGTGTATGGGCCATAAGCCTGTAATCCTATCCCTTTGGGAGGCTAAGGCAGGAGGATTGCCAGTTCAAACCCAGCTTCTGCAAAAGTGAGGTGCTAGCCAACTCAGTGAGACCCTGTTTCTAAATAAAATACAAAATAGGGCTGGGGATGGGGCTCAGTGGTTGAGTGCCCCTGAATTCAATCCCCTGGTACCTAGAAGCGGGGTGGGGCGGGGTGGGGGGGCAGTATGGAAAGACACGTGGACTGGGAAAGAGCACATTTTGGAATTAGAATTACCTGTAGTTTGTTTCTACTGGTGTATAATGTCAAGGAGGGAGTAGTAGAATGTGGTTTTCTTGTAGGATTCTGTTAATCCCACTTTTCAGATGAGGAACTAAGATTTAGGAGTCAGCATCAGTATAGGATTAGAGTTGGTATTATCATAAACACAGTAATTACACATTAATGAAGTTGGTATTATATACCTCAGGAGGTCCTGTATGTAATGTTTTTATGTTGTTCAATAAGCATTTTATAAATGATTAACTCAAAAATTAGACTGTAAGTGTGGAGGAGTGTAATAGTAGTTGAGAGAAGGAAAGGAGAGGGAATGTAAAACCCAGTGTTGTGTGGAATGTATCTACCCAAATTCAGAAAAAAACAAAAGTGCTTCAAAGTCCAAAAAATTTTTGAGTACTGACCTGAGCCCACAAATGGAAAATTCCACATCTTGAAACTTTGTTTCATTTACAAAATTACTAAAAAATTGTATAAGATCACCTTCAGACTATGTATATAAATTAATTTTCTGATTTAACTAGGACCCCATCCACCTCATTATGTATATGCAAATATTCCAGAATCCAAAAAATAAACACTTCTGACCCCAAGCGTTTTGGGTAAGGATACACAATCTATATAGGCTTTGTTTTTAGAGGCTATTCTGCATGGCACTAAGAGTAGGTATACGTTAATAAGATATAAAGCTCTTATTAAAAGAAGTAAAATTGTATTTTGTGTGTATTTTATTCCTTAGCAGAATTCATTATTGATGTGACCTAAGTAATGTTTTGCACATTTTAAAATAGGCTGGTACATTGTCAGTAAAAGTAAAAAATGAAGCCCATGGTATCTGTCTTAATAGTATTATAAAAGGAATATAAAATACTAGTTTTAAGCACTTCCATAACTTATGGGCTTTTTTCCTTTTTCTACATTACTTATAAATAATTTCAAACTTAGATCTTTTGCCCAGATTCACCTATTATCATTTCATCCCTTTTTTTAAATCTTTCTCCCGCTTTATGTATAAATTGTTTACATTATGACTTTTTACTTGTAAAATGATCAGTGTGTATTTCCTAGGAATAGGGATATTCTCCTGAAGAATCACAGTACAGTTTTTAATTTCAGTAGATTTAAAATTGATAGAATTAATTTTGTATAATCTGTTCATATTCCACGTACGTCATTTGACCCATTAATGACCCTTATAGCATTTTATCTCTTTTCAGTACAGGATCCAGTGTAGGATAGGTATTGCACTTTGATTTTTCTGTAGCTTCATTTAATCTGAAACATTTACACAGTTAACCTCCCTTTTTTATACTTTTACTTGCATTGTTCGTGCACCATTTTTAAAAATTTAGGGAAATTTTAACTTTTTTCCCTTTCCTTTGTTTCATTTCCCTTGTGTAAGAAAAGAATTTTCTTTTTTTTCCCTATTAATATGGTGCATTACATTGATTTCTCATTGAACCAATCTTTCTTCGTGGGACATATCCCTCTTAGTTATGTTTTATGATCCTTTTTATTATGTTACAGAATTCAGTTTGCTAGTATTTTGTTGGGGAATTATGAAAATGTATTCAGATGGAGTTTCCAGATATGCTTATCCAGTTTTGGTAGCAGGGTAATAACTGGCTTCATAGAATGAGTTGAAGATTTTTTTCTATTTTTTTTTTTAAAGTTCATAAAAATTGTCATTAATTTTTCTGTAAACTTTTGGTAGAATTAACCAGTGAAGCCATCTGAGCATGGATGGATTTTTTCTTAGCTTTTTTAAAACTTCTAATGGCTATTCAACTCTTAAGTCAGTTTTTATAGTTTGTGTTTCTTAGAATTTGTCCATTTTTTCCAAATTGTCCCAATGTATTTGCATATAGTTGTTTATGAAATTCTTCTATAATTTTTATTTCTGATCTTAGTAATTTTTCTGTTTTTTGTTGGTGAGACTAGCTAAACATTTGCCATTTTGATCTTTCCAAAGAAACAACTTTTGGTTTCATTGATTTTTCTCTATAGTTTTAATGTTCTCTACTTCATTAATTTCTACTAACGTAATATCCTTACTTCTTCTGGATTTCTTTAGCTATGGTTTTATTTTTCCATTATCTTAAGGTGGGAGGTTACTCTACATGGATTTGAGATTTTTTTTTTTAGTAAGACATTTTCAGATGTTTTCCTGTAAGCACTGCTTTCATTGCATCCTGTAAGTTCTGGTATATTATGTCTTCATTTTCACTTATTTCAAAAGTGTTTTCTGATTGTGACTTTTTTCTTTGATCAGATTCCTTTGTTTTTAAAACGTTGTTAGAGCATCTGCCTATTTTAAAGTCTTACTAAGGGCCTTAACTGTAGGAGATTGGAGCCTAGAAATCCCTTGAGCCCAATTTTATTCTTCCAAACATGATTCTGTCCCTCTCCCTCTTCATCTATACCTCTTAAATATAATCTTCAAATCAAGCATTGTAAGGGAGAAGTCCTTAGTGGCAGCTAGTTGTTGGGGTATGTTGAGAAGACTGATGTAGATCCTGCTGAACAATTGTTAAGGGTATAGCTAGTGGCACACACACAAAAAACAATTACTTAAATTTCAGGTTTGACAAGAGTTTATAAACTACAGACTAAAATTAGGTTTGGAAGGGATCTTCGCATCTATGAAGTTCAATCTCTATCCAATATTAGTGTTTCTTCTAAAATATCTCTTTTGACAGGTGGTCATCCAGTTTACACTACAGTGCCAAGGCTAATAATAATTTATATCTGCTTTAGATGAAATTATAGTGAGCTTGCTCATTAAATTGTAGATTTGAGAGAAGCCACCAAGGCAATAAAATTAAAATCTTAAACATCTTGGCAAAATGCAACAGTGGATTGAATCTAATGTGATGACTTAACTAAACAATCCATTTCAAGTTCGAAAAAGCTTGTATTCCCTTTCACCCCTAAAAGTTACCAAAAACCTATACAGAGATGGAGCTAGGGAGAAGTGGAATTGACCTCACAGTATATCTGAGAAATTTCTTTAGTTGATCATAAATTTTATCTGAATTGATAGTGTAAAAGTGGTGCTCATTTAGAAGAGCCAAAATGTCATGTGAGGAATCATTGAACAGTTTTTCAGCTATGAAAAAGATGAGCCAGTGAGTATGGTAGTAGTCATCAAACATCTGAAGGATTGATCCATTAGACTTGGATATGTTTGTTTTGGTTGGGTATGTTTGTTTTGGTTTTGGTTGTTTGCTTTTGTTTTTGCCCCCAGTGGTTGAAACTAAAACCATTTGTCAAGTCCCTTTTTATTCAAAAGTACTCTGCTGTGGGTATATAATATTTATATCACAGTATAAAAGATAGTAATTGGTAGATGTGTCTTCAAAAGAACTTATAATTTTGTTGGAGATAGTGGAAAGCTGCTTTCAAAGGAGAAAGAAATCACATCTGAGAATCAAGAATAGAATTCTTAGAAGAAATTACCTTTGAATTGGGCCTTTTAAGATAGGTATAATTTCTTTTCCCTAAGTTATTTTCCTTTTTTCTTAGTATGAAAATACTTCATCCTCATTATAGAAAATTTGCCAAAACTCAAGAGTTTAAAGAAACAATAAGAAAACATTATTAGACTTAGTAGAGGTAGTCTGTAATAAGTGGCAAGGAAATGGGATGTGAAATGAGTAATGCAAAAGAACATAGTAGCTAGAGTTGGGTAAAATGTGGAAGTAAGAGGTTTGCTTTTTTTCAAATTTTTTAAATTTTTTAAAGAATTGGAACTTGCACATGTTAAATATTCCTCAAACATGAATCTGAAGCACAAAATACAGGCACATAGTTTAAAAAAATCAAATAATTACAAGACTTTCATAATGAAAAACAGCATATTTCTACAGCAAGTCTTCTCACCCTTTCCTCATTTTCTGGAGGTAAGCCCCTTTCAACACTTAACCTGTTTTTCCTGTTATTTAGGATCACATTTTCTGATAACTTGCCCTGCTGCTGTTTTTTGATATGCCCATTTTAGATATTATTGGTTTTGTTTGTTTTTGGTACCCAGAATTGAATCCAGGGGTACTTGACCACTGAGCTACATCCCCAGCCCTTAATTTATTTTGAGACAGGGTCTCTAAGTTGATCAGAGCTTTGCTAAGTTGCTGAGTTTGGCCTTGAACTTGCGATCTTCCTTCCTCGGCCTCCTGAGTTGCTGGGATTACAGGTGTATGCCATCTTAGCTGGCATCCAGTTTTAGATACTGTTTATAGATTGCCTACCATGAAATGGAAGGAGAAGGCTCTCATTTTAACCTCTCCCGACATCCATACTTATGACCTACAGCTCTCTACACTATTGTTAAAATTTCTATTCAATATTTTTATTACTGCCATGTAAATGTTATGGCATATTAATTATACTTTCTTATATAATCTTTTTTTCCAAAATTCATTGCCTTTTTAGGTGATTAGCTTTCAAGAAATTTAGCTTTTTTTTTTTTTTCACACTCTTAAGCAACTTCTCAGTCCAGTTTTATGTCATAGAACTGTTAAATCTGTAGTTCCCTTAAAAAAAAAAAAAAAAAAAAAGTCAAGATCATCTCTTTTGGCTTCTCAGTTGCCCTGCTTTGATCTAAACGATTGCTCTTCAGAGCATCAATCATTGTTCCGTTTGCTTTCTAGAACAGTGTTACCCAGTAGAGCTTTCTGTATTGATAGAATGTTCCTTTCTGAACTGTCCAGTACAGTACCTTGTACTCGTCATGTTTGGCTGTTGAAGTGGAGCTTGTGTGCTTTTAACTGTTCAGTTCAAATGTAAATAGTCACATAGATAGCTAGTGGACACTGAATTGGAAGTACATCTTGGGGGAGGGGGTGGGGGATTGAACTCAGAACCTCCTGCATGCTAAACACTGACTGTACCACTGAACTATCTCCAAAACAAAAGCACAATTCAAGATGATTTCATACTAGAGAAGTGGGAATGATTTATGTAATTAATAATCTTTTAAGATGGAAAAATTAATGACCCTTATTAGTTTTTTTTTTTTTTTTTTTAATGGTGCTGGGGATCGAACCCAGGGCCTTGTGCTTGCAAGGTGAGCACTCTACCAACTGAGCTATCTCCCCAGCCCCCTTATTAGTTTTTTAAGAGGAATGTTTGGGACAGCTATTTCTAAGACTTCTAGTATAAAAAGCCATTGACTTAAATTTTTTTTTGCCAGTTTTATGCAGTTATCACATTTTGATCAGAGTCCAAAGGTTCTGCCATGTTTTGCTCTTTATAACTGACTTTCAGATTGAAATTGAGAACATTTCAGATAACTGATTATTATTGTAACATTTTAATATTTAAAAGAGCTGTAAAATCTATATGGTCTCATAACATTCTTTGTTTATGAATTACTTAATAACTACCAAGATAGATATATATTTTACATTTATTCTGTAATAAAATTATAAACATTATATTTGATTTTATAGGTAGCTACATCAAGCTGGGTGGCAGGCAGATCCAGAGGATATCATGAAGTTTCCAGGATCTTTGGAAAACCAGAGATTGTCTTTCCTATTGGAAAAGGCAATCTCTAGGGAAGCCCAGATGTGGAAGGTGAATGTGCCGAAAATACCTACAAATCAGGTAATGATTTCTCTGTTTTGATGAGTTTTATTAGAGAAAAGTGTACTACTGCATATATATGATAATTCCTTGACTGCATTGGATAAGTATGTATCATTAAGAACATGGTAACATCTTGATTCTTTTTGAAACAAGAGTTAAACTGTTTTTGTTGTTTTCTGAGTTATAGCTATAAGAAGATATTTATGTCTGTTTTCTCCCCTCATGGTTTAACTTAAGATATGTATGTACTTACAGACATACAGTTAGCCTTAGAGGTAGAACAAAATTCGTAACATTAACTTTAGTGAACAAAAAAGATCTATCAATTCATACTTACTATTGACTGTTATGTCTTTTAGAGATTTTTATACATCTATCATAAAATTAGTTATTATTAATTTTTTTTTTAACAAATAACTATGAAGCTTATTCATTCCAAAAGTTGATTATATAAGATGTGTTACCCATCTTTTTTTTTTTTTTTTCCTGGTACCTAGAATGGTGCTTGGGATACTGAATAGTAGCCCAAAAATTTGTAATATGCATGGGTGAATAAATGACAAATATCTAAGACCCTCTTGTGTTATCGTTCACTCACAGGTTATTAAAACTGTAATTTTTTTTTCTTATTCTGTTGTTTCCTACAAGCTGAAGAAATATGTTCTGCATTTACTATTACTTATTTGTCATTTTGCAAATTGAGGATTAGTTGACTCAAATGAAATCTATGGTAGGCATATTTATGTGCTATCATTTAACGTCTATTAATCCTCTGAAATATCAATACAGTTTAATTTGCTTAAGACTTTAGCTAATTAGTAAAACTTACAAATCAAACTCTTACCTGAGTTGCAGTCTCTTTCCATTATACTTCTTTTTTAAAAATTTTTGTATGTGTGCATTTTAGATTTCTGTAAATGTTTTTTTTATCATGTAACTTCAATTCCCATTTTTTTTTTCATTCCCTGAATTTTTTTTTTTTTTTTTTGTATACAAATGGGATACATGTTGTTTCTCTATTTGTACATGGAGTAAAGGCGTACCATTTGTGTAATCATAAATTTACATAGGGTAATGTTGTTTTATTCATTCTGCTATTTTTCCCTTCCCCCACCCCTCCCACCCCTCTTTTCCCTCTATACAGTAAAAATATGGAACGCTTCACGAATTTGCGTATCATCCTTGCGCAGGGGCCATGCTAATCTTCTCTGCATCGTTCCAATTTTAGTATATGTGCTGCCAAAGCGAGCACTAGATTTCTGTAAATGTTTATTGAATGTTTGCTATATTGTGGACACTATTCTATAAATGGAAAAAAAAAATTTCCATCTTTATGTTACGACATTCTAGTGAGCCTCAAAGCCTTTTAACAGTTGCTTTTACAGCTTCACCTTTCTTCCTTCTGCTGTATCCTAGAGTCAGCATGTAACCAACAATAATAAAAATAATAAACTTTTTTTTGTACTGGGAGTTGATCCTGAGTGCATTTTAGCTCTGAGCTACACCACTAGCCCTTTTATACTTATATTTCATGCAGGGTCTTGCTAAATTACCTATGCTGACCTTGAACTTGCAGTCTTCCTGCCTCAGTCTCCTAAATAGCTGGAATTGAGATTTTAAGCATGAGCTACCACTCCTGACTTCAGTAATAATAAACTTTAACAATATAGTCTTTGAAGGAGGTATTACACCAATATTGTAGCATATTGCTGTATTCCCACTTCATCTGGCTTATTTCTATAAGTGCTTTAACAAAGTTTAGCAAGGCAATAGTAGAACAGTATAGTATTAAGACTTCTAAGAGAGACCCACTTCTTAAGGAATTGAGTAATGCCAAGTAGAAGTTAGTACTTGTAAAATTTGGGTGAACTTGGTCTGGTGGATAGGGAAGAAGATGGAGCTAGGGATATAAAGAGCTAAGGAGGCTTGAGCTACTTGCCAGATTAACCCCCCAGGGACACTATTCTGGTCCTAATTCCTTTGTTCTGCTATTCAGGGATTGGCTTTGACTTTTCTACTGTTGTTTCAGTTTTTTTTTTTTTTTTTTTTTGAAGTGCTGGTAAAAAGGGAAAAATGGAATATTTCAAAGCTTCCTTTTATGCTTATTTATTCTAGTTTCCTTCTCGTTTTTTCCTTTTCCCCACCTCAACTCTACTTTGAGGTTATTCTCTCACAGTTCTCTTTTAATTTGTATCACTTAATTCCCAGTTTAAGACAATGTTATCAGGCAAGAATATATACACCTATCACTCACCTTCTCTGTGTGCTTTCACAGCATTCTATACTTATGGTAGCATATAGAATAATAATTTCCTAGGAATTTGACAGTGAAGTTCCTTGCATGTGGTAGTCAAGCACTGAGTTATATTCCCCAGCCCATTTTAATTAATTTATTTTTGTACTGGGGATTGAACCACATCCCCAGCTGCTTTTATTTTTTATTTTGAGACAGTCTCACTAAGTTGCTGAGGCTGGCCTCAAAGTTGGATTGTCTTGCCTCAGCTTTCTGAGTTTCTGGGATTTCACCAGTCCACCTGACTTTCAAAACACAGGCTCTTGGATCATTGAGCTACTAGGCATATCAGAATTCTTAAAGATAGAGATTCTAGGTCTAACATCTCCAAATTTTGACTCTAGCTCTGTTTTAGTCAGCCTTTTTGCTGCTATGACTAAAAGGATCTGACCAGAACAATTTTAAAGGAGGAAAAGTTTATCTGAGGGCTCACAGTTCAGAGGTCTCAATCCATAGAGAGCTGGCTCTATTCCTCAGGGCTCCATGTGAGGCTGAACATCAGATTGGCATAAGAGTGTGGCAGAAGGAAGCAGCTCACTTACCAGGAAGCAGAGAATCTCCACTCTCCAGATAGAAAATATATACCCCAAAGCAACACTCCAATCTCCTCCAGCCATACCCTCCCACTTCAGTTACCATTCAGTTAATCCCTATCAGGGGATTAAATCACTGATTGGGTTAAGATTCTTACAACCCAGTCATTTCTCCTCTGAACCTTCTTGCATTGTCTCACATATGAGCTTTGGGGGACACCTCATATCCAAACCATAACACTGAAAACTCTCTGAAAGCTCTGTTGGTTTTTTTTTTTTTTTTTTTAGCCTTTTGCTCTCCTTGGGAAAGAAGAACGTCCTGAAGAAAAAAAAAAAACTACAGAATGTCAACTCATCTCTTCGTGTTATCCCCTCTTTAGAATCTTGGCTCCTTGTGGCTTAGTTGTTCTAGTAGTTTTATCTTTAAAAATAAGTTGTTGTAGCAGCTCTTCTAGTTATTCTCAGTTGGAGTGTAGGTTTGCTCTACTTAATCAACCTAAAGCAGAAATATAATCATTTAGAAATATTGAACACAACTATAAATGTCTTAAAAAATATTGAACATAACAGGGTAATGAGATGCTGTGAAAACATGGGAAGGTACTTAGCTCTTGAGTTATCAGGAAAAGTGGTGGAGAATGACCACTGAATAGCTTGGAAAGATAAAAAGCAGGTGAAATGAAGAAAGGTGTGTGTTCCAACTAAAAGGAACAATGTTATTAGCAAAGGAGCACTGATACAAAATAGTATAGCAGGGGCAAGGAAGAATCAAATAGAAGTACTCTTACAGTATGAAGTTTAAGGCAGAAAGCAATGGAAAGTATATGAGGCTGGAAAGATAGGTGATAGATTTGTATGCTATATCTCAGGGACTGTATGTTAATCTTAGAGGTAATGGCAAACCTTTTAGAGTTTAAAATTGAGTAGGATGTGTATTTAATGAAAAGACTAGCAGCATGTGGGATTATATACCCAAAATTTTTTAAAATATATTTTTAGTTGTTGATGGACCTTTATTTATTTATTTAAATGTGGCATTGAGGATCGAACCCAGGGCTTCATGCATGCCAGGCAAGCGCACTATCACTGATCTACAACCCCAGGCCACAAATTTTCTTTAGAAATTTTTTTACTCTTAATTATTTGCTGCTTTCTGCTTTTCTTTATGGAATTTATTGTTCTTCAAATACAGATACATAAAATATAGCAGTCTGTTTTGTCATGTTGATGACAGTATAAATTCTGCTTAGGATTAGTTATTCAGCCACCTTAATGAATCCTTTTAACCTTGTTTGAGCAATTCATAAGGAAAGAAAAAAGCCTTCATTGATAAAATTAATAAATTTTGTGTCCAGAGCTTGCTCATTTTCCCTTTCTTTCATCTTTTCTTCATTTTAGATAAATGGGAATAAAATTACTTAAGGCATTGAACTTTTGTGTAAAGCTCTTCTAATAGTATTACTGTTTTTAGTACATGTTTGAATTTATTTGATAAAGTGATATTAGGTTAGTATTACTTCAATAAGAGTGTGTTGTCTTAAACTAGTTTATTTGTGGGTTTGTTTTTGTTGGTGCTACTAGTTTTGGCTTGTGATGACATGCTTTCTTGGTCCTATTTGTGATCTCTCATGATTATCATGAAATATATTTTCATGATATATTATATATTATATAATATATATTATAAAATATTATAATATTTCATAAGTTTATTTTCTGTCATCAGAATCAGGTAGCTTAGAGGTAGGAAAGGAGAAAAATAGTATTCATTTTTTACGTGTGCTTTATGTTAAATCACTTAGTTAACTTTGGTATGGTAATCTCCATGTAACTGTTCTGTTCTATTATGTCATCTTTTGTGATACTTCTTAAACTTTCTTTTAATGTCAAACACAAAATGATGACATTATTTAATTTAGTCTGTTATTCAGAAATGTTCTCCCTTTAAACATATTAAAAACCTCCCCAGGTTGATCAGATTATATCATGACCTACCTCTGCTTTTTAAATTTATTTCATCATTGTTGATTTGTTTGGTTGACTCGCTTAATACTGCTTTTCCTTCTCTTAAATGCTTAATTTCCTTTAGCTGGAAGTTTTGTGACTGCTTTCACTTCCCAGGAACCTTTAGGAGCAGAACTAGATCTTAGAAAAGCATCTTGGGGCTCAATGGAAATATGGTTTTTTTGTAGAACTAAGGACCATGCTAACAGATACTTGGTCAGGTTCTAGCTGCAAGACTGTGTGTCTTGCTCTCACCTAGAGAAACCATAGCTTCAGACAGTGTTGTTTTACTGCCTTTTCCAGACTCTTTGTAAGAGGGATAGTCTATGTCTCATAACATTAATAATGGCCTTATTCTAGTTTCTTCTTTTATATTGGACAGTAGTCCACAGGGCATAAATTCCCCTGCTACTCTGATACAGCAAGAACCCATAAAGTTATAACTTTAGTCTCATGAACTGCCTTTTCCTGTTCCCCTTCTTGATTCATAGAATGATTTGACTCATTGTCATGGAGAAAATTTGCAGGAATATCTTCTATCAACCTTGATTTTATTTGCAAGCCTGAGGCGTTTAACTAAGATTTTTTGCCTTGAGGTTGACATCATTTCTATCCTTCAGAGTAAAGTTCGTAGGCTATCACACTATGACTCCTTTCCTTGCAGCACCAGTGATCACCCCCCTCCCCTCACTTTTAACTTAAGATACAAATTGTGTGTTATTTCAAGAAGCTTTTGTTTTAGTCTTACACTGGGTAAGGTCCCCTTCCACTGGGCTCCCTGGAGCCCTGTGCATACCATTGTTTCATATTTTATTGACATTTTTAATGACCTACCTCACCATACCACTTTAAGTTTTAAATCATTGTAAACAATGATTTTTTTTCATTCACCATCTTAATAGTATAAACCATCTTTATCTTATTTTCTTAGTATTTCTAATGCGTTATTGCAAGGTCATTCCAAAAGCAAGTGAACAAAAAGTGTATATGTGGTAGTTTACCTCAAAATATTAGTTATAATTGAGTTTAGAACTAGACGTGAAAATTAATGTGAATAGTTGGTTTGGCTAACACAAAGGAACACTTAACTTTGTCATGCCAAAGCTGAAAAGTGAAGTGACAAGAAGTGAAGGAGGAGGAGTTGGAATAAAATTAGGAGCAGAAATTAGCAGATGCATTGACAGAAATTACAATGAGCAGCAAGCCATATGTTTCTGCATAACACTACAAAAAAAAAGAAAGAAATCCCAGCTAAAATTCCTTTTTGAGGAGATATATTGTCAAAAATATATAGTGTTTAATGCTTTCATAGCAATTAATGCATCTTTGTATGATAAAGGAATTTATTTCATGAAGTCGACAGGGATCAAGGAATGAGATAATATATATTTTTAAAGATTTTCATAAAATGGAAAACGGTGGTAAAGACTGCAGTGCCTATACTATCTCTATTTGTCTGTAACCCTCCCTTACTGAAAATACTCCTTTCCACATACTCTTTGTTGTGTTTAACTTTGCAGAAGTAGTACTCATAAGGACATTTCATTTAGCTTTAGATGATTACTAGTTGTTTAATAAAGTGAAACTCAAGAGTAAATATCTAAATCACTGTTACTTTACAATGTGTTAAACCTCTTCCCAGGAGTTAAAAACAACATGTAGGGATATTA
This sequence comes from Sciurus carolinensis, assembly GCF_902686445.1. Classification (NCBI taxonomy): domain Eukaryota; kingdom Metazoa; phylum Chordata; class Mammalia; order Rodentia; family Sciuridae; genus Sciurus; species Sciurus carolinensis. The sequence goes on from NC_062222.1 coordinate 78,633,136, forward strand.
AAACTAAAGAAAAATGTGTTTATGGCAGTCTTTCCCAGTAATGATTTAGTTCAGATCAATTTCTTTTTCAGTATTTTTCCATTATCTTCAACTGTGGATTTCATTTGTTCTTGATATTTTTGTTTATTATACTGTTTTGTTTTATTGTGCTATAATTCTGTTATCAGATTCTATTCATGTTTTCTGACAGAAGTAAGCAGCTATTTACTGCCTTAACTAGCTACCTGTTGAAGTGATGTAGGGAATATTTTAAAAGAAGTGTATTGGTATTGATGTTAAACGATGACATTTTATCTCCAACTATCTCAAGTTTGATTTTTAATAACCTAAAAGAAAATTTTAACATATAAATGTATTTTCTGTAATTTTTAAGTTTTCATAAGAAATAATTCTAAATACATTCTTGATGGTAATTAAAACTTTGTTTTTAAATTTTATTTATTTTATAATTATTCCCTTATAGAATGTTTCCCCATCCCAGAGAGATGAAGTAATTCAATGGCTGGCCAAACTCAAGTACCAATTCAACCTTTACCCAGAAACATTTGCTCTTGCTAGCAGTCTCTTGGATAGATTTTTAGCTACTGTAAAGGTAAACATTTAAAGATATATTTACATGTAATCTTTCCTTTGGAGTTTAGATATTAAACCACAGGCTGTTGGTAAACAGGATATGAAGTATAAGTGAAGAACTTTCTTGGATAATGGTATTATGTACCCATGTCAAAACATAGTATCTTCTATTATTTTAAATATTTGTGTTTCTAATTGTATTCTGACTTTCTTTTTGCTACAAATACTCATCACTTATTTTTACCCTATGAAATTTTTGTTTGTTTTTGTTTTGTTTTTTTGGTATTGGTGATTGATCCCAAGAGTGCTTCATCACTGAGCTATATCCCCAACCCTTTTTATTTTTTTGATTTTTGAGACAAGGTCTCACCAAGTTGCTCAGAACCTCGCAAAATTGCTGAGCCTGGCCTTGAACTCGCAATCTTCCTGTCCCAGCCTCCCAAGTCATACACCACAGTACCTGGCTAGCCTGTGAAATTTTAATCTCTTGATTTTAGTTCAAACTATATAGCATTGGCAGAATGTCTCTCCATTTTCTAACATGTTGGTTTACCAGAGATGGGACAGTTGAATCAGACTTGAAAAAGTGTAATAAGTTTTTTGCACATTTTTCTGTCTCTTATTTATTGAGTATGCATAGTGTGTGAGTTTTTGGGGACAATATGAATACTTTCCAGGAACATAGGGATGTAAAGAAGTCATAAAACAACCTTGGTATATTTTTTGAATGGCAGCACACAAATATATTAATATGTTTTATATTGCCTTTATTTATTATATTTTTTACTATATTATGTCATAGTAGGCCCTCAACAGATTTAAAGTCAAAGACTTAGCATTCATTTAATGATAAGGCATGAAAATGTAGAAAAACAATTCATTTATATACCTAAAATGTGGAGTGTAAGAATTTGACTACCCATTCAAGTGCCTTTTTATTTCAAACTTTTTTCTTCTTAAGAGACTTAAGGAGGGGCTGGGGAGATAGCTCAGTCGGTAGAGTGCTTGCCTTGTAAGCACAAGGCCCTGGGTTCTATCCCCAGCATCCAAAAAAAAAGAGAGAGAGACTTAAGGAACCCTTATTTATAATGATGCTAGTAATTACCTGTAATCTGGAATGCTACTTTGTATTTGTCTCAGCAAGTCTTCTGCCTCTACCCTCTTCCCTTTCCCTTTTACTACAGCTAACCTTTCTTTCACATGTAATTCCATAGAAAGTTGGGTTTTCAAGGTTAGCATTCCTTCCAGGGTTGCATATTTTTCAAAAAAATGGTTAATGAGCTGGGTGCTTTGACATAAGCCTGTATTCCCATAGACTCTGGAAGCTAAGGCAGGAGGATAGAAAGTTCAAAGCCAGCCTCAGCAACTTAGTAAGACCCTAAGCAACCTGAGACCCTGTCCCTGAATAAAACATAAAAAATGGCTAGGGATGTGGCTCAGTGATTAAGTACCCCTGGGTTCAATCCCTGGTACTAAAAAAAAAAAAAAAAAAGTTAGTGAACTTTTGATTTCTATCATAAAAGATTCTTCCTATGTTTATATAAGATTTTAAGTACATTTTTGGAAATTTTGGAAATCTTTGCTATTGGGATTCTTTTTATCATTAAATTTTACCACTAATCTTGTATGGCTTTTTTAGGACCTTTTCTTCCTTATGAAATAAGTTTGTATGTATGTAGGTGCACACTTAATTAGAAAATTTCTATTCTTCTCCTAACTTTATAGGTTTTTAAAGTATTTGAAATATACTAGTTACTAGTAGTCTTTCTTTACTAGTAGTCTTTATGTTATCTTCTGGATACTTTGTTAGCTAGGCAAAGAGAATAAAACTAATTTTAAAAATATGTATATATACATATAAATATACTTTTAAATTTGGGGAACATTATTAAATACATAGCTTCTAAATTCAAGCTCTTCTCTGCTGGGTAGAAATTGACTTTGGCTAACTGACTTTGGTTAAATTTTCAGCAGTGGACTAATTTTATTTCTGTAGACTAGCACATGACTAAGGTTTTGATATTAGGTTAGCTCTGAGCTAGAAAGTAATTGGTGGGAATCAAATTAATTGAATTCCATAGAATTGTATGTATACTTGTCTCAGTATATTTAGTTTTTAAAGTTAAACTCTGAAAAACTACTAATGGTGTTTTTCCTCCCCTTATCAAAATTTTAGGCCCACCCAAAATACTTGAGTTGTATTGCAATCAGCTGTTTTTTCCTAGCTGCCAAGACTGTTGAAGAGGATGAGGTAATAAATCCTTTCAAGATTAGTTGTCTTTTTTCTCCATTTATTTATGTGCTTTTTGTTTGCCAAAGCAAAAAATTTAAACATTTATTTGTCCTCTCCTTCCTGTTCTGTTCCCCTTTTCTGTGGCTGTTCCCCTTTTCTGTGGATAGAAAATTCCAGTACTGAAGGTATTAGCAAGAGACAGTTTCTGTGGGTGTTCCTCATCTGAAATTTTGAGAATGGAGAGAATTATTCTGGATAAGTTGAACTGGGATCTTCACACAGCCACACCATTGGATTTTCTTCACATTGTAACTATACCTAAAGTTTTTCAGTTTTGTTTTTGAATATGTATGTAATATATATAAACTATACCCAAAGTTTTTAGTAATTTGAAAAATGATTACTCCACTTTTTTTTTTTTTTTTCTTGTATTGATTTTTTAGGAAAAGGAAAACTATTGAAATTAGCTAAGGAAAAGTTAGAAATTATGTATGTCTGATCTCTGAAGCTAAAGTTGCAAGTTTAGAAATTGAGTAATACTTAGGAGGTTACATCGATTTTTATACATAATTTCCTACACATTTAAGTAATATTAAAATAATATTCTTGTGATTTTCAGTTCCATGCCATTGCCATGTCAACTAGGCCTCAGATACTTTTCAGTTTGCCAAAATTGAGCCCATCTCAACATTTGGCGGTCCTTACCAAGCAACTACTTCACTGTATGGCCTGTAACCAACTTCTGCAATTCAAAGGATCCATGCTTGCTCTGGCCATGGTTAGTTTGGAAATGGAGAAACTCATTCCTGATTGGCTTCCTCTTACAATTGAACTGCTTCAGAAAGCACAGGTAAGTGTCAGTCTAATTAAATAGAGTTCATTTTAAGTTTTTATTTTATTGGAATACATAAGGTTAAAAGATTATAAAATTGACATTTCTAATCTGTAAAGGTAAACATTCTTAAGAGTAGAAAAGAATAACATGTTATACACTTTAAGCTTGTGGGCTAGATTTTTTTTCTCTTACAAAATTTGGATATTTTTCTTATTCTTGTCAACCCTTCTAGATTCTTAAATCTAAGAATTTTGAAAATTGAAGATTTTTAATATATTCTTTAGTTTTACATAAAGGAACTTCTGACTATGTAGTTTTCATTTAGTACTTCTCTACTTCAGTTTTTTAGTTTGTTTATAGGTTGATAACAACCATCTAAGCAAAATGTAAAAAGATTTAGTGGAGAAAATTCTCATTAACTGTAGAGTTAGTATATTATCAGTTAATTGGAGGAAATCCTTATTGGTTCTATTATGTCACTAAGTAGAATTCATCAAGTTTAGACCTGTTGCAAACCATACTCCTGCCAGCTATACCCTTAAATGACTCAGGAACCTCCTTTCCCTTCATATGGCTCTATGTATTCTCATTTAGCAGTACATATTCTGACTTGTTTTGTTGATTTTATTTAGAAGACAAATTCTGAGCTTAAAAACATAAAAGAGAAAAACGAATAATACTTGAATTTGCTCTTGGTAGGATATAATTGAATTGATGATCTTTAATGATGAGCACTCTTAAAGTTAGCAGACACCTAAGAAGTTTCTCAGTGCTACCTTAGCTTCTGAGAAATTTGTGCTGTAATTTGTGAGCAGAGAAGAATAATCTTTTCATTAAAAAAAGATGATCAGTTATATCATGAGTGATATGTTAGCCAGTTAACAGTACATAAGTAGTATAATAGGATATTTTCCTTTATAAAGGTAATACATTGTTTTTAATAAAGAGCATATCTTAGATTGAAATAACTTGAATGTTTCTTTCCATTGAATTAAATGTGTAATGAAAATAAATCCTAGGAGATAGTTGCTATTTAATGAGGAATTTTAGAAACTCTCATAAACTACCATACAAATGAATAGCCTGGACCAGAAAATCGACTTTGCCTGCATGAAGTGTTGGAAAGTGAAGTTGAATATTAATCATCTACCTTTGTGAAGTTGGGGACAGACATTAATAGAAAACATCCTATATTTCCTTATTTTTTAATTGGAACAAGTGACCTATCTTTAAATGCCTCCTGAGTTGGCCTTTATGTATTCCCTAGGTAGTACAGAAAAAAATTGCTACGTAAAGTGTTAGTGTCATAAAGAAAGAACATGTTTCAAAGTATAAATAAGAATGTTGTAAATAGCAGTGTGAATTCTGTAGCTTTGTGAGTTTGTTCTCTATTGAAGAACACTGGGGAATCTGCTGATTCCCTTTTGTATGTTGGGGCTGGGGGCAGCTAGAAAAAGAAGGTGTTCCACTGAAATTTCTTTTCCCGTTAACTGAACAAGTATTATACACTTGATATTTGACAGTATCTTCTTAAGTCAACTTCTTTATTTTATAACTCTCATTTAGGGAAACTTTAGACTTTTGTTAGAGTCACATAGAACTTAGTAGTGAAGAAGACTAAAAAGAACCAGTGTTTTTCAATACTACACAAATCATGAAGATTTTAGTCCATTGGTTTTCAGAGTTTCTTTTAGAAGTGGAACCTTTTCTTTGCCCTCCTCCCTCCAACAAAATGTATGTAGACAATTCCAGAACAGAGTAGAAAAGTGGCCTTTGTAATAAAGCATTCAGGGCAGAGACCTCTTGGGGTTGCAGAGTCCTACTAATCAGGGTGTTTTCCTCTCTATAAGCTGTTTGGACATAGTTTGAACACTACTGTTCTTTCTCACATACATATATTAATGATTGTATTCCACAAACATTTACTGAGAAATCTATAATCTACACATTGGGAAAACAGTGGTTTTAAAAGAATAAAATGTCTCTATGTATAGTATTCAAGTTGCAATGGGGAAGATAATGAACCAAAACAAGTAATCTCCCAAAACTTGATAGAGACCTTAGAATTTTGTCTAGCAGTTTTTCTCCTCTAAAACTAGCTTGAGCTGATGACCAGTCCTTGTGGCCCAAACACAGATGGCTCCTGGTTCTTGAGGACTCAGTTCTATCTTTAAGTTCACCTTTGTTCAGTTTGGAACACTAGGTATAGAATCTTTGTAATTCACCTGTGACAAGGCCTGGTCTGATATAGCAAATTCTTGCATCATACTGGTCGAGATCATGCCAGTATTGCTTACATAATTTTTTTTTTTCTTTTTGGTGGTGCTGGGTATCAAACTTGGGATCTTGCACATAGCAGGCAAGTCCCCAGCCCAATGCCAGTATTACTTCTGATATGATTCCCAGCGTCTTGGTGTGAGGGAGGGTCTTATCTGTAGACATTTCTTGATGTGAAGAGGCCACAGTCACTAGCTGTACCCTCTCTGGATTTGGGACAAGGTATGGTGATTGTTCTCTGGTTTGAAAGACAAAACTCTTGTCCCTCCTGGCCTTTGCCCCTCCCAAGACTACTTGGCAAACTTTTGTACTACTTCTTGGTCTCCAAAAAGCTCAGCCTCTTCCTTTTACCCCTTCTTTCTACCCTTGCTTTATTTACATGGCTGTGCTCATGTTCCCCTATTTGTGACTAATGTGGCCCATTTTTATAATCTCAGGGTGTTAACTCTATCTGGATTAGTGTGCTGATCTCCCTAATCTCTAGTGAAGCAGTTAGTCAGTGTTCTAATTTAAACTAGAGAGTTAAAAAGTCAGACCTTCCCCATCCGGGTCTTCTGGTTATTCCTAAAGGTGCCTAAGGTCACACTATTCCAGCACGTATTTTCAGTGCTTCTTGTTGTCCACCAAACTCAGGTCCATTTGAACCTATCACTTATATTATACTGTTGTGCTTCTGCTTCTCTGTTTTAATGCTTCTTAACTCACCTTCGTGGTAAACTAGTTTTTTTTTGTTTGTTTGTTTGTTTTTTTTTTTAGCAAAGGATACACCATATTCAGATTTGGGGAGATAGAGCTTGTACAGATAGTATTGGTTTGAGTTATTTTTAATGTCCTTCTAACTATTTTTTTCTGCTTCACTTTTTAAAACATAACTCCATATTTTTTCCCCCACCCAGAAAGATTATGGTGACCTAGTCTTCCTTCCAAATATATGTATAATTTTTCAGGATTCTTCCCTAGTATTTATTATGCCCAGTGATTAAAGCTTTAGAATATTTTCATAATTTTGCTTTTCTAGGTTGCAAAGTGTCAGTTGGTAAAGAACAAGTTTGTTAAACTGGAAACATTTCAGAAATAATTTCTACATCATAGTCTTCTTTTCACTGTTCAATTTATTTCTACTATTTCTCTTTTATAAGCTGCTCAAAATATTGGCAGTTTTGTTCATTTTTTGCCTTGGGTCAACTTATTCTACATCTCTGGATTCTACATAAGACCCAGTCTACAGTAGTAAGCTTGATAGTTGGGGGATGTCTTAAATATTACATAATTTTTTTTAAGGAATTAAACTCCTAATACTAGCTAATACCCTACCAATAGTGTATTATCAAGTGCCCTTCAAAGTAGGGAGAAGATATCAGTGAACAGAATGTTTTATTTCTGACAGTTTGAGGTAATTTTACGTTTGTATTACATGATAACTAATATGAGCCTGTCATCTTTCTACTGATTCTTACCTGGTTAACATATAATGAATATATTTAGAGATAAAATTAATTTTGTGACCAAATGTGTTCTTGCAGGGTGTGTTATTTTCCTTTGTTTTCACTGTAAATCATTGCAAACTTTCATGCTTTATGCTGCAGGTTATAAAGGAATGAATAACACTTGGTTAAGAAAGGTTAAAAATACCTACAAAGTGCACAACACTGTAAAAAAGTGATCCCTGATTGATAAATGGCCACAAGAAGCTTCCTGAAGGAAATGGTATTTAGCTAAGCTAGAGGCAATAGGTAATACAATTTCAGAAGTAGAAATAGGATGAGCCAGGATAAGAAAGGGGGGAAAGGCCTGTTCGGCAGGAATATGGAACATAAATTTGGGGTATTTTAGGAAATCAGGCTGGTATGTTGGGGCAAATTATAGATAATAATGAAATAAAGAATTAGCTTATTTCTGGTAGGCATTGGGGTATTACTAAAAAAATTTGAATAAGCTAGAAATACATGATGCTGTAGGTTATTTAGACAGTGCTATTATAATTACAAGAAAAGTAAGAGACTACTACAGTTAAGATTTTGGAGGCCTTACACGTGCAGACATTCCACTAGAATGTGGAACGTGGATGTGATACAGTGCTTATAATTTGAGATCTTTTAGTCTATAATGAAAAAGCTAAGTGGTTAAACAGATTAATCTAATGCAATATGGTAAGTATGATGACAGGTTGATACAGAAACAGATGACCATGGAAATTGGGGGATTCAGAGGGTTGGAGTCAAGTGTGACTTAAAAGGATTGATACTTGAACTATCCTGAAGGATAAAAAGGAATTAGCAAAATTGCCAAATCAAGTAGATTAGCAAAAACATTGCCTAGTATTGTTAAGTTGTACTATCTTCTATAAAAATGTAATGTGTCTAAAGTTTTAAAACAAAGTAGTGAAATTGTTTTAAATTCGTAGCTAGATAAGCTTCCCCACCCAATTTAATTTTTTTCCCTTGCCTTTGGCTTCTTCCTTAGATTCTTAATGAATTTTGTGTATTTATCCTTTACTTTGATCTTCATGGAAAAAATATTAGGAAAGGTAGGTGAAGGGTAGACAGGAAGAATAGACTAGGGCGGGGAACAATAATTAGTAAATAATAAACAAAAAATTGGTTATATAGCAGTGAACAAGTGAGAATAGTTTTTTGATCCCAGGTAAATGTTCAGCATATAATTGCAGATATAGAATCCAAGTTTCATAATATTTGCATTAGAATAGATATGGATACAACTCAAGATGGAGTGGGTAGGCTGTAGGAGTTGATAATTTTGAAGTACACGGGAGAAAGAAAAGAAAGCTGAAGGAACAAGAGTGCACAGGGAGGAAAAGTTGCCAGCAAAGATTACAGCAGCCTATTTTAATTAATGATCAATGTTGTTTTTTCCCCCCTCCTTGGTCCAGATGGATAGCTCCCAGTTGATCCACTGTCGGGAGCTCGTGGCACATCACCTTTCTACTCTGCAGTCTTCCCTGCCTCTAAATTCCGTTTATGTCTACCGTCCCCTCAAGCACACCCTGGTGACCTGTGACAAAGGAGCGTTCAGATTACATCCCTCCTCTGTCTCAGACCCAGATTTCTCCAAGGACAACAGCAAGCCAGAAGTGCCAGTCAGAGGTACAGCAGCCTTCTACCATCATCTCCCAGCTGCTAGTGGGTGCAAGCATACCTCTACTAAGCGCAAAGTAGAGGAAATGGAAGTGGATGATTTCTATGATGGAATCAAACGGCTCTATAATGAAGACAGTGCTTCAGAAAATGTGGGTTCTGTGTGTGGCACTGATTTATCAAGGCAAGAGGGACATGCTTCCCCTTGCCCACCTTTGCAGCCTGTTTCTGTCATGTAGTTTACCTCCCAGTGCTAAACTAAGGTTGACTACTCTGGGAATGAGAATATGCAAAACCAGGAAAGTCTGTAGAGGGGTATGTACCTTATTCAGCTGATTTGAAGTGAGCCAGGAAAAAAATTTTTTAAGACTTCATTTACTTGTACAACTAATTAAAATTCATTGTTTAAAGACCTATAAACTCAAAAGATCCAAAATATTTTTTAAAGTTAAAAAATACCTTTGTAGTATACCAGTTCCACTCTATTCTCTGCCAAAATGTAGTTTGCCCAATGTCAAAAATTACACAAAAATTTAATGTTCGGAGAAAAGCTCTAAAACTCAAAGGTAGCGAACTTTGTTCCTTTTGTCCTGATTTAAATCCTTTTGCTTCTGCTTCCTTCTCCAGTCTTAATGCATTTTATGCATGTTCATCTCTGTCTCATGACTTCCACTGAATAGGTAACCTCTGAAATCTATTTTAGCAGTTTAATTTAGTATGGCGACCATGTTCAATTCATGATTCAAATTCCAATTAGTCTGAAAAGGGTACTTTAGAATTGTCCCATATGAATCAGAGGTGGTAGTAGGAAAAGTTCTCACGTGACCACATTGATTTTTGTGTTGGCCTTACTTCAATTTTTAGAGTTTAAAAGAATAAAATAACTTCATTTTTGTTTAAAGTGAGGCTTAAAATGGCATGTAATTAAGACAGATTTGTTGAAAGCATTTTTGACAGTTGTATAAAAGAATTTGTGATAAAGTTAATACATCCCGGTGCTCACCAAAGAAACATGTATGTAACCTATAATTGGATTTTTTTGTAACTGATCTGTTTTCACTCATTTATAATCAGTAGGAGAGACTGTCTAGATATTGGGGCAGCTCTATGATTTGAGTCATAATATGTAATAACTGAATTTAGTACCCTAGTTTTATGTTAAGCTGTTTGTTGATAAAAGTTATTCTCCCCTCTCCCACCCTAGTCTACCTGTATTTTTCTTAACTTCTAAATCCTGAGCTCCCTTCAGGTCTGAAGAAGGTATTGCAGCCAGAACCATGTACTGATGATAAAAGCCTCTGGTAGCAATAAAAAGTTGTCCTTAATCTTTGTGTCTGAAGTTTTTTTTCCCTGCTTGTGAAGAGGGATGGTTTCTTGTTTGCTTAGGCACTGCTGTTTGAACTAAGGAAAACAACAGAAAGATTAAGATACATTTACTGAAAATAAAACAAGAAAAAGATTTGAATGTGACAGGGATATAGGCTTTAGACTTAAGAATTTCCCTTGATGGTATTTCCTCACTGATGGACTATGGATCTTTTAAACAGTAAATTCTTATCCTAATGGGACTTCGTGAGGGCAGGCTCAGACCTATATCTAGAAAACATTTTTAGCCCACTGATTTTGTTCAGGTTTAGCAGAGCAAGAATATTAACATCAGCTTTTTGAAAATTGTTGAAAGGTTAATTGCCTATTTTATAACCTTGAAGTAAAATTTAAAAAATTTTTGGTTGTTGATGGACCTTTATTTTTACTCATTTATTTATATGTGGAGGATTGATCCCAGTACCTCACACATGCAAGGCAAGCACTCTACCACTGAGCCATAACCCCAGCCCTTAAAGTAAAATTGAAGGGGACTCATTTGCTCATGTCTAAGTACAGGGAATGAGGGAATATGATGAAGGAATTGTTACTGAAGATAGCAAGGATTGGCTTAAGACACTTATTTTTTAAAATCCAACAACTTGATTTCATC